>NC_135785.1:98467500-99787500 GCF_051106095.1 Pogona vitticeps
CTAAAATAAAGATAAAAACATTAAAAGCAAAAACAATAACCCTAAAAACAGATGGCACCGACTAATCATAAAAAGCCAGAATGGATGGAGGAAAAGGGGGGGGAGAAGGGGGGAATAGGGAGAAGGTGGTCAGCTGGGGTCGGTGTGGAAAGCCTCCCTGAAAAGCAATGTCTTTAATTGCTTCCTAAATGTCAACAGGGAGGGGGCTAGATGGAGCTCCTCAGGAAGTTGGTTCCACAAAGTTGGAGCCACCACAAAGAAGGCCCTACCTTTGATAGAGAATTTATGGGCCTCCCTTGGGGTGGCCACCCAGAGGAACCTCGACTGGGATGATCTTGTGAGTAGGGTGGATGACATTAAGGAAAGATTCTCCAACAAGTAACATTGGCCCAAACCATGGAGGGCTTTGTATGTGTCAAAACCTTGAACCTGATCTAGGACGCAACAGGGAACCAGTGGAAGCAAGCCAGAACCAGAGTGATGCAGTCAAATTTCCACCACTAGTCTGGCTGCCATATTTTGGACCTGCTGAAGTCTTTGGATCGGGCTCAAGAGAAGCCCCACGAATTGGGGGCACTGCAGTAGTTGATCCAGGAGATGACCAGGGCATGCACCAAAGTCCTGAGAGAGTTCTCACTAGGTAGGGGTGAATATTGTGTATTTTATGTATATGTATTTTGGATATCGGTCATTGACTGTAATAAAGTGCCTGTCTGTCTGTCTGTCTAGGCCTCAGCAGCTACCTGGCCCTGCTAACCTCTGGCCCCACCTATGCAAGCCGTGATGATACTGAAGCTGAGATCATAAACGAAATGGCCCAGAGGGCTTTTTCTTAGATCGCTTTCTCTGACTGCATATGCACGGGTGAGCGGAAGAGAGATGGCTGCCCCAGAGTCACTCCCTCACAACTCAGATTAAATTCACTTTGGAAAGAATAATATATACCCTGAGGGCTTCTTAGATGTTTATTTAATATCTAACTTTCTAGCTATTGTGTGTGTATGTGTGCATGAACACACCTCTCAGTTACATTGGAGCTGCAAATGCAAATTTCGGCACTCTGAGACATTATGTGGATTTGTCAAATTCCCCAGATGGCTAAAGACCTATAAAGCAATGAGAGAAGAGGGGGAAAAAAGAATGTGAAATTAGAATTCCTTTTTATGACATTTCACATGTAGCTGTTTAAAATAAACTCCCATTCTGCCTTATGATAGCTACTCTCAAGGGGTCTGACAAAAGAAACATTTTCTACATGTGCCCTGGAAAACGCTTTCTCTGTACAATGTTAATAGATATTCAGCTCTCCATGATAGGATTTAAAATTTAATTTTACAGCTCTGCATATCCCTAAAGCTCTATGCTGATAATGTTTCCTTCTTCATAATAGCCATTCCTCACAACAAGCCTCTGATAGTCTGCAGGTTTTCGAAGACAGCTACCCAGTGAAACAAGGCACGTTAAAACAAAAATAAAAACAAAACAATCTCAGATCTTTCTTCCACCCTCAGGCCCAACTTAGTTTGGACACTGTGAGTGATAGGCCTCATATTTCCCAAACTGTTCAGTTCAGTACACACGTACATCCCTTAGGGAGAGCTTGGAAATGTCGTTTTGTGGGATGACAATTCGCAGTATCCGCAAATGCTGGCTTGGAGATTTTTGGAATTACCGTCTGGAGAAGTAACTTTCTTGACCTCGGATTTTAGATTTCTTGGAACAGGAAAAGTGAAGGTGAATGTAATATGTTCAAGGGCAAAACTAGAGAACCAGACTCATGTACCTCCTAGATGAATATGTAGGTTGGTATGCCGCTGCCTTCCAGATCTCAAAGGTCTCCACATTTTGTGACACCATTCTCAGCTCAAAAGTAGATATGAACTGATTGTTTATAGATAAAATATGTTTGTACATAATGTATTTTTCCAGCCTGGCACCCTCAAAGGGTTTTGGACCACAACTCCCATCAGCACCACCTGGCATGGCCAATAGTTGGGAGTAATAGGAGTTGTGGTCCAAATCACCTACAAAGTAATAGTCTGGAGGGGATTGAAACAGCTTTTAAACAGTGATAGAAATAAGATAGAACCCTGCAGAGCCCCAGAGCATAACTACCAAAGGGAGACCAATAAACCTCTGCATAACCTAGGATTAACCTAGAAAGTTGAACAATGCAGTAATGCCAACATTCAGCCTTGCCAGAGGGATACCATGAAATCCTCTGATCTTTTTACCAACAGGAAATAGTCGGCCATGCTGCTTATAAAACAAACCAAAGATTTCATTGATTCCATTCAATAAGTAGGCTGTACCACAGATTAGTTGTCCAGGCAATATCTGTAGACCAGCCCAGTCCACTTGTCTATTGGCCTGTTGCCCTTGGAACTTTAAAGCAGGATCTGATTCATAAACGGACTGAAAATTACACATGAGGATTGGAAGAATTGATATGCACACAGTTTTCCTGTTTCTCTGTCCACAAAGGAAATCTGACAGGGAGATCAAGCACTTTGTATCCCAGAACTAGGTCTGCAGCATGACTTTAAAAAGGATCTAGGAAAACCAGTTTTGTCCAAGAGTATTTGGGGTTATCTGGTAAAGATTAACACCCTGGGCCAAGCAGCTGGACAGAATTAATAGAATTGGCTTGCTTGTCCATGCATATGCCATATAATGAAAGCCCTTTATATTTTCAAATTTTAGCCAAGAGAAGCTATTCTAAATTAACTGGAGGTAGATCACATCAAACAAAATACAACTGCCCCGTGAGTGCAACAGTCTCTTGTTCAGGCTGCCAAGTCACAGGCTTTGGCCCTGAAATGCTGTTTTCAAAATCTGTTCTCCAGGTCTCAGGCCTTACAGTGGAAACCTTGGAGAATGGCTTGGAGAATCTTGGCTACCCTAGATTTTTTTTTATTCCTTTTCATGACTTCAGGAGGCCACATTTAAGCATGCTCAGAAGCACCTTGTCTTTTTCATTATTTTGCATGCTCATATCGGTAGTTTCCAGCTGTGGTTCCCCAGATGTTCTTTGACTACAACTCCCAGAAACCTCCACCACTAGCTGTGCTGGCTAGGATTTCTGGGAGCTGTAGTCTAGGAACATCTGGGCACTCAAGGTTGGCAACCACTGCTCTAAAGTTGCTGCTAGTAGAAGTCAGAAATGGGCTTTAAATAAACTTAGGATCTTTACATATGCCTGGCACATACAGACCATATTATAGTTACTGCTCAAGGGCCTTACACCCCCATGATATCACATTGTCCTCCCCAGGAATTGGCCTTGAAATCTCATGGAATGGGGGTGCTGCTGACTTGTCAACCCTAGGACATTTCCCCTTGTGTTCCCTAGTAACTGATAAACAGAGCTATGCTTCCTCCAGTACTGAAGGAAATATATCTCCATCATGACAGCCCCGTGCACCATGATGACCTGCATAGTCCTTATACACCTACACACATGTATATGCTTATCTGTTTTTTTACAGTTCTCCAGATAAGCATACAGACCTTGCACCAATAAATTCTATTTATGTATAGGCAGCCAATGTACATAGAACGGAGAATATGCTGCCATCCTGAACCTGCTCCAGAGCAGCACAAAAAAAATGCAAGTGTTCATTTACTCCCACATAAGGGTCCTTTGTTGTTCCTGAATAATATTTTTGACCCCATGTTTCCTCCAGAAGTCTTTTGCTGATATACCTGTCACTGAGAAACAAGCAGGCATCTCAGAAACGTCAGATTACCTGGAAAGACATCGAACTAGATCATTATTTTGCCCCCAGATCTGCTTTGGATCATGTGCAGTCCTGTAAGAGACACTGCTAAACTAAAAAACAAAAAGTCTCCTCAAGGAACAATATTCTTGGAAAGCTATCAGGAATTTGTTGGTGCACATAGCCGTGTTATTCTTGTACCGTGCCGAGGACGCTGGGTCTTATTCTGGGTCCCAGAGTCTAGGAAACTCACCTGAGATGTTAGCCAGGCCTTTGGCCAGTATTAGTACCCCAGATGAAATGACAATAGGCACTAAAACTAGGAAGGATCAAATCAGTCAGCTCTGAGATTTTGCAAATGTTGGTGTATTCGGGTCAAATCCAAACTGAAACAAAATTCTCAAGCATTACTTTGTCACACAGCAAAATCTGGGTGCAAATCTGCTCAAAGATGAGCTGAAATGAAGATGTGTACTTAAAACTTCTTTCTGCAGTTGCACAGAAGGAGGGAGGGACGATCTGTAGACAACAGAAAAATGTTCTTTCAAGGACACATTTCTTCTGCTCATAAACTGCGACAAGAAATAAAGGGATCATAATGTTTCTAATCAATGTCAGCCTTGCACATGTTAATTCCTAATCCTATTCCAGGACCTCCTTTCTGCACCTGTCTGTGAATTTTTTAAAAAAATTAACAATCTCACATACATTTTGAACATTTTTTTAACAACATATGTCTTTTATACATGGTGCCCTAGAAATCTGCATGCTTGTATGTACTGGAACTTGAAATACTATTCATATACATTATTTTAGTATATTTTTTAGCCATGAACATTATCACAGAATTCAGAGAAATGTGAATTGAAAGACTGTGTATATTTGTCTCGGAGATGTGAATCAGATTGGTTAGCTGAAAAGGTGAACCAAGAATCTCTGCTTTCCTGTTAAGTACCTATGGAGCCCTTAGGCTTTCTTGGTATATATGATTTGCTTCAGAACATTTTCTCAGCCCCACTGTAGTTGTATTTCAATCACCTTGCAGCAGGGTCATGATTGTTAACAGTTCCAATCTGTTGTGTTCTTTTTAAAGATGTTATTTTCAATCTGCAGTGGAGCTTTTTCAAGGTAAAAAGCAAGCACAACAGTGCCCCCAGACTGTGGAAAGGTAACTTCAGCAAATGCATATAACAAAACTGTGTTCTGATTTTGCTTTTATTTGTTTGAATCTTGCCTGTTTAGGGGAAGTAATCTTGCATAACACAGGGCTTTGTGCCAATGCACACGTGTGTGTGTGTGTGTGTGTGTGTGTGTGTGTGTGTGTGTGTGTGTGTGTGTGTGTGTGTGTGTGTGTGTGTGAGTGAGTGAGTGAGTGAGTGAGAGAGAGAGAGAGAGAGAAAGAGAGAGAGAGAGAGAGAGAGAGAATTCTATTCAAAATGCCATCCCTGGAGCCACATATTATTCAGTGCTCTAAATTTATCATCAGTATAATTTGTTTTTCTTGACAATAAGGGCCCCCTCTGGTAAGCTATTGTAAGGTGGAATTTATTTCTGAGAATTCAACTCAAATGCTTCTTAAAGTGAACTTTAAAAAAACCAGGAGCAGCAAATAGTAGTAATCTCAACAGTTGGGTTCCTCCCTTTTCCTAAAGCTCTCCTGTGGTCAAAGACAGAGGAACTTCGTGTGTCTGGAGAAGTGAATGGAATCCACAAAAGCTCACAATGAAACAAACTTGTCAGCCTTTAAAGCAGGGGTCTCAAACTCAATTTACCTGGGGGCCACTGGAGGCAGAGTCTGGGTGAGGTGGGCCACATCAGGTTCTCCACAAGAAAAGCTTTGTTTAAAAAATTCTAATCTTCTCTAATCTCTTTATTTTTTAAACATAAAATAAGATGAAAAAATAAATAAACAAATTAAGAATTAATAAGAAAATAAATAATAATAATATTAAAATAATAAAATAATAAAATAATAAAATAATAATAAAATAATAATAATAATAATAATAATAATAATAATAATAATAATAATAATAATAAAAATAAAAATAAAAATAAAAATAAAAATAAAAATAATAATAATAATAATAATAATAATAATAATAATAATAATAATAATAATAATAATAATAATAATAATAATAATAATAATAATAATAATAATAATAATAATAATAAAAATTTTCCAGTGAGTGACTATATGTGGTTTCTTCAGTCTTCTATATCTGCTGAATTCAGATTCGAATATCTGCATTAACAGTTCTTTAACCTTTAGAAGAAGATTAAAAGGTTAAAGAACTGTTAATGCAGACATTTGAATCTGAATTCAGCAGATATAGAAGACTGAAGAAACCTCATATAGTCGCTCACTAGAAAAATTGTCCTGAACATGAATGGAACATTGAAGAACATGAACTGTTCTTCTGAACGTGGCTTCTTCTCTTGCCTACTCCTTGCTGCTAGAGACCTTGGCAGCGCTTCCTCTTGCATAGCCGAGGCACATTTGGCTCGAGGGAGGAAGCAGTTGAGACCCTCTGTATGGCTTGAAGATGATCATCAGTCAGTCTAGACCTGTATTTGGACTTGTTGAAGGTGGAGAAGAGCTTTTTGCACAAGTATGTGCTCCCAAAAAGGCACATGGTCCGCTTGAACGTTCAGGAAAGCTCAGGGAAGCTGGGGGTCAGTTCTCTCAAAAACTGCCCAAGCTTGTCTGCTTTTCCACTCACCTCTCTGAACTTCGCTTTGAGTTCAGCGTCGCCTGGCGTGGGTACTTCGGGGGGCAGGGGGGACCCAGCCCCTACGAGGCGGGGAGGAAGCCCCATGCTCGCCAAGTAGGTGCCACTGCTCCCACTCCTTAAACTTTCATATTAAGGTGGGGGTCACAAACTATCATCCCGCTGGCCACAATTGGCCCCCGGGCTGCATGTTTGAGACCCCTGCTTTAAAGTCTTGCAATACTCTTGCTTTGTTTTATTGTTGAAGAGGAGGCACAACTACTTTCTAAGAATTGAAAGAAGAACCCTGATTGCACAAAGTGGCTAATAATCATCAATATTAAAAATAACTGGTGTTGCTGAACCTTCTCACTTGGTCATGTGCATGAAGAGGGGGACAGTGCAGTTTAGCAAAGATGTAGTCAATACATACCTTATATTATCCCCTCCCCAGTGTTCATGTGCATAGTGCAGTCATTAATGGCAAGGGAAGACTATACAACTATAGGTGTAAGCATCTGGCCACAGAGCCAGAAGTTGGGAGTTCGATTCCACACTGTGCCTTCTTGACAGGGGCTGATGATCCATAGGATCCCTTCCAGCTCTACAGTTCTATGAGTACTGTAACTATTGCACATGGATCTGAAACCCTGCATGGGAAGAAGGCACACAAGATCAATGACATCAGGGGTCATGGCTAGACAGAATGGCTTCACTCCTCCTCACTTGTGTGTTGAGGTGTAGTGCCTACGCAGGACTAATGGCATCACAACACACAAGAATTAAATATAAGAACAGCCCAATGGATATGAGCAGACACTAAAACCAATTCCACTAAGATGTCTTCCAACAGGACCAGAACAATTCTTTCCACAGCACTTGAAACAGTCCAAAAGCCATTGTGAGGAAGTTTTCAGACAGGTTGCTGTATTAGTCTGTTTCAGCAACAAAAATGAAAACAAAACTAAAGTATTGTGGCATCTTTACAATCAACAGATTTCTGCACGAGCTTTCATGGACGCAGTCTACTTCTTCAGTCATTTGAAGCCCAAGCTCCCTTTGTAAAGAAGGGAGGCTTTAGCTGCCTGGTCGAAGACCATTACAGGATGGAGTATAATAAGGCCGAAATCTAAGGCATAGGGGTGGTCACTGTGACAAACCCAGACCTACTGGGATCTGCCACACGTTAACTAAGCTGCCACCAACCATTCCCTATAAGAAGTCACACAGACCAGGGATGGATTTTCAACAAATAAAAGAATAAGGTTTATTTAAAACAACACACAGGGAAAATAAATTGATCAGGTGAATAAGATATAGTAACGTGGCTTAGTTTCACTCATACATACACACAGTTTGGTTCACACAGAACCCTTAACTTGAAGCACAGACCCTGAACCTATCAGTTCTGGCTAACCAACAGACACCTGAACCTATCAGGTTGGTACTCTGACACACAGTAGTACCCTGTCTGACACACAGACTCCCACACCAGCTTCTTCTTCCCAGCTGCTGCTTCTTCACATCCCAGCGTCTTCTGAACTTCACCACACAGGCATCACATATATATATACAGTACAGCCCCTCCTCCTGATGTCCCGCCTTCCACTCCCCATAGGATGGAACTTTCCCTCCAAACCCATGACAGACAGGTAACATCAGTGCTGTATGTAACACCTCCCCTCTTTATAAGTTGTTTTGTAGGGGGAAAGCTAAGGTGCTTTTTCCCAAAAAACAACCTGGATAAAACACACAACAACAGTTATACATACCATATCATACTTACTTATACTTACATTCTAAGTTAACCATAGCAATTAGGCATTTAAACATTTACCATATACATTACATCAATTTACCTTTATTCTTACAAACCAAATTCAAAAAATAGGTACATTTAACTTTTTGTCATCCATATATACACATAGTCCATGTTCTTTCGCCGTCTTCATTCTTCAGGTCTTCTTGATAAGGCGTCAGCAACACAGTTCACTGACCCTCTGACCACCTTCACTTCAAAGTCATAGTCCTGTAGGTTTAAAGCCCACCTCATAAGTTTGCTATTGTGGGTTTTCATTGTCTTTAACCATTGCAGTGGTGAATGGTCAGTGCACAGAACAAAATGTCTTCCCCAGATGTAAGGCTTGGCCTTCTGGATCGCGTAGACTATGGCCAAACACTCCTTCTCCACGGTTGCCAAATGTCTCTCACCTTTTTGAAGTTTCCTACTCAGGTAGGACACTGGATGCTGGTCACCATTCTCATCCTCCTGGCACAGAACTGCTCCTACCCCGCTGTTAGACGCATCGGTGTAGATGATGAACTCCCGGTCGAAGTCTGGAGCACGCAGCACTGGATAGTTGATTAACGCCTCCTTCAACCTCTGGAACGCCGCCTCACAGTCGCTGGTCCACGGGATACGGTCATCAGCCTTCTTCCTCGTCAGATCGGTCAGCGGAGCCGCAATCTCGCTAAACCTCGGGATGAACTTTCTGTAGTAGCCCACCAACCCAAGAAATGATTTGACTTTTTTCTTGGTGTTGGGTCTAGGCCAATCACGAACAGCTTCTATTTTGGCCTCCAGGGGTTTTATCACTCCTCCCCCTACCATGTGACCCAAGTATTTTACTTCTGGGCTACCCAGCTGCAGTTTGTTCTCTTCGCAGGGCCCAGGCCACAGCACTTCCTCCCCTGGGTCAAAGTGCCTCTCCCCGGCTCTCTGGACACACCAGGCTTTCTTTCTGACCTTTTGAGCTTGCAGGGTCTCTGTTGCTAGCTCTAGGTTTCTCTTTAGGTCATTCCTCAAGGTGTCTATGTATGTCACAACGTCTTGTGGGTCATCCTGGGTGATCTGCTCCCAATTTTGTTTGATCAAATCAAGGGGCCCTTTCACCCTTCTCCCAAATAAAAGTTCAAATGGGCTGAACCCGGTACTGGCTTGTGGCACTGATCGATAAGCAAACAAAAGGGATTGCAGCTTCTGGTCCCAATTGTTTGGATTCTCTGCCAAGTAAGACCTAATCATGCGCATTAGAGTCCCATTGAACTTCTCAGTTAACCCATTACTTTCAGGATGATAGGCAGTGGTTTCCTTGAGCTTAATTCCACAGATTTGCCATAAGCGTTTCATGAGCTTTGATGTGAATGATGCTCCCAAATCTGTGATTATTTCTGAGGCAAATCCCATCCTGGACATATACCCCACCAAGGCATCTGCCACTGTGTTAGTTTCAATGTTAGTCAAGGGTATGGCTTCAGGGTACCTCGTGGCATGGTCCACAATGGTGAGAATGAACCTGTTCCCCCTCTTTGTGGCCTTGGGCAAAGGTCCCACAATATCCACCCCTATGCATTTGAACGGAGTGTCAATCACAGGCAAAGGGCACAACTTTGCTTTGGTCCTGTCGCGGTTATTCCCCTGCCTTTGACACACATCACATTGTTTACAGAACTCCCTGATCTGCTTCCCTATGTCAGGCCAGTAAAAATTCTGTGTGATTCTCTGCTGTGTTTTGTTCACCCCTAAGTGTGCAGCAAACATGTCAGAGTGCCCCCTTTGTAAGATCATGGGGCGATACTTTTCAGGTACCACTAGCTGACTTCTGATCCCATCTCCCCCTTTTGAGATATTCCTCAGGGTCTCTCTATATAAAATCCCCTTTTTCTCCAGAAATCTCACTGGGGTTTCAGGTGTTAGCTGGGCGTCAGTCACCTGTTCAAAACACTTTTGGAGAGTGGCGTCTGCCTTTTGCTCCTGTCCAAATCTGCTGTCTGTGGTTAAGGTTTCCACCACAGCTTCTGAACTCCCCTCTGCTTCCGTCTCTGGCTCATCATTACCCCCTTGAACTGTCCCCGTGGTGGCTTGTGAACGTGTAATCACTAGCACCCGTTTCACATGTTCAGCCAGGTCATTTCCCACGAGCACGGCTGCTGGCAGAGTCGATGAAATCGCTAGCCGCCAAACTCCCCTCCAGCCTTGAAAGTTGACAGGTACCTCCGCGACTGGCAGTGAGATTACCTGCCCCTCAATCCCTGCCACCTTCATGCTCTCATTTGGGATTACATACTCCCTAGGAATAATATCTGGATGGCACAGGGTCACCTGAGAACAAGTGTCCCGCAGCCCCCGATACTGATGGTCAAGTATTCCTACGTCCACCCCTGCTGTCTCAAACAACTGAGAATCTGTTCTCACCAGCAGGCAGCGCCTGACCTCTACAAGAGGACCATTTTCCTCAGCCTGATCAGCAGATGTAGCTGTTCCAGATTGAGTAGCCATGGCAGCAGGCTCCCTCAGTGACAATGAGCCTTGCTCTTTCTGGACACAGAACACAGCTTTTGGCTTGGTTCCACTCGAATCCTGAGGCACAATTCCTTTTAGCTGCTTTAATTTCTCACACTCTGAGATTAGATGGCCCTTTCCCTGACAGAAATAACATTTTCTGGTGTATTTTGAGTCTTTCTCATCTTGTTTTGGTTTTCCCTCCAAAATCTGAGGTCTTAGTTTCATGTCTGAGGGCTTCCCTTCACCATGGGCCCCTCCCCCTTGCTGGCTTTTCCCTGGTCCCTGAGAGTACTTGCTGTAGGTTTCTTTAGGTTTCCCCATCGCTTTCCCCTCACCCAAGGGCTTTCTTATTTGGGAAATAAAATCTGCGATCTCGGCTGCTTCTGCCACAGATTTTGGTTTCCTTTCCCTCACCTGGAATTTCAGTTCCCCATGCAGGACTGAATAGAACTGTTCCAGCGCTATCAAGTCTTTGAGCTGCTGAAAGGTCTCTGTCCCCTCCTGAGATAGCCATTTCTCTAGCAGCCTCACCAATTGAGCCCCCACTTGGGTAAAAGTCTGCTCTGGTTTCTTTGTGAGGGACCTGAATCTTTGCCTCAGCTGTTCCGCATTTATCCCATGTCTTGCAAACACCAGTTTTTTAAACTCTGCAAAATCTCTCATCAGTTCCTGTGGCATCTCTGAATAAACCTCAGCCAGGCTACCACTGATTAAAGATCGCATGATGGTCATCTTCTCAGTTTCCCTCACTGAGAAGTCCACAAACGCTCTTTCCACTAAGGAAAAGAACACCTCAGGACAATCTCCCTTGTGGTACACAGGGAATTTCTTCAGGTCAGCTTTAGACAGTTGGCCTCCCTCAGAATCCCTATTGTTATTATTGTTCTGGTTCATCAGTTCCAATTTTTTTAATTCAAACGCCATTTTCTCTCTCTCCAATCTTTCTTCTCTTTCCATTTTCTCTCTCTCTATTCTTTCTTCTCTTTCCATTTTCTCTATTTCAAACTGCCTTCTTTCTCTCTCTAATCTTTCTTCTCTTTCCCTTTCCTCCATTTCAAATTGCCTCATCCTCAGTTCATGCTGTTGGGCTATGAGCAATTTTTTAAGTTCTGGGTTCTGTTCTCCCGTGCTGTCACCCTGCACTGAGCCAAATTCATCCTCAGAACCTTGGTCAACCTGGGGGTCTTTCACTTCACCCATTTCTGCCATTTGGCTTCGAGTCAAGGGCATAATCCCCCCCCTCAGAACAGGCTGCTTTAAAAAGTCAAGCCTCAAAATAAAACGACCACTTTTTTTTTCTTTTGCCTCAGAACCAGCTTTCCCTATAGATTGCTGCTGTCCTTTCAGCACTAACTTGCAACAGTTGCGAGCTAGAGTCTACCCCCCTCTGCTGGGCCTCTCAGCAGACAAGCTAGCTCACTGCTATTTCACAGTTTTGCCTCAGCTTTTTCCCGCCAAAACAGGCTGCCTCAGAGCTCCCTAATCTAGCCCCCAATCTGAGGTTACACGTTCTTCTACTAGTGCACCCCCCCGTGAGGTACACCTAGAAGATTACCTACGCGCTCTCAGATTGTCCCTGACTAGACCCCCCTTGCTCTGGGCACACTTGCCAAGGCTTTGCTGGACCACTGGACAACTGGACCAGTCGTATCCCACACGCTGGACACCAATCAATGTGACAAACCCAGACCTACTGGGATCTGCCACACGTTAACTAAGCTGCCACCAACCATTCCCTATAAGAAGTCACACAGACCAGGGATGGATTTTCAACAAATAAAAGAATAAGGTTTATTTAAAACAACACACAGGGAAAATAAATTGATCAGGTGAATAAGATATAGTAACGTGGCTTAGTTTCACTCATACATACACACAGTTTGGTTCACACAGAACCCTTAACTTGAAGCACAGACCCTGAACCTATCAGTTCTGGCTAACCAACAGACACCTGAACCTATCAGGTTGGTACTCTGACACACAGTAGTACCCTGTCTGACACACAGACTCCCACACCAGCTTCTTCTTCCCAGCTGCTGCTTCTTCACATCCCAGCGTCTTCTGAACTTCACCACACAGGCATCACATATATATATACAGTACAGCCCCTCCTCCTGATGTCCCGCCTTCCACTCCCCATAGGATGGAACTTTCCCTCCAAACCCATGACAGACAGGTAACATCAGTGCTGTATGTAACAGTCACTACAAAGGGTCTCCCCTTAGAAGATCCTCACTTGTTAGACATAAAGTCTGAGAATGCTGAAACACATGAGAAGGTGTCAGTCAAATCTCAGTCGGCAGGCGGGTTCATCCAGGAGATATCCCAGTCCCAAGTTATTAAAGACTGGGCTGTTTAACTGTTGTCACCAGCATTTTGAATTGGATTTAAAAATAAATCAGAAGCCACTGCAATTGTTTCAGCAAGGGAGTCTTGTGCTTCCAGTAGTTGGTCCTGTTAACAACGTGGCCACTCCATTTTAGTTTCCATTTCTGGAGATTTTTGAAAGACAGGCCCATCTAAAATGTATTGCAGTAATCCAGATGTGATACAACAGAGGCATGTGTTATTGTTACTAGATGCCAGGGAACGGACAAGTTATTTTTTCATCGGCCATGCCAGCTAAGGAATTTGGGGAGCAGTAGTGTTTAAAAACTACTTTCCCAAGATCTGCTAGCTATGTATGTTGCTGTGGGCTGTACCCTATTACTTGTGAGTCCATGAACTGTTAAAAATAGGCTCCACTTTCTTCTTGATATGACTGGGGCAGATTCTCTTTGGGCCTCCCTAATGCTGAGGGAGGCCCAAAGAGAAAGAACAAGAAAGCGGGCCTTCTCGGCAGTGGCCCCTCGCCTCTGGAACAATCTCCCCCCTCCGAAATTGGTCTGGCTCCTTTGCCCATTGTTTTTAAGAGCCAACTCAAGACCTGGCTCTTTAGGCAGGCCTTCCCTCCTGTCAGTTCTTAATTTATTGTTATCCTTATGGTTTAAATATTGTTGTTTATTTTATTTTATTATTCTTGTATATTGTTAGCTGCTCAGAGTAGACTTTGGTCTAGCTGGATATAAATAAAATAAATAAAATATATAAAATAATAAAATAAAATAAAATAAATAGATTCCTATTGAAATGTGAATCTGCTGCCTCCGTGTTTGATACATAACCAACCAACAAACTAACCAACCAACCAAAACAAACAAACAAACAAACAAACAAACAAACAAACAAACAAACAGATCTCTCCAGTTAATTAGGAGGGGCAAATGGTTAATAAGGTTTTTTCCCCTTCTGGAACCTTTCAATGCTTTCCTGTAGATCAAAATCTGCCAGTGAGTTCAGAAATGTAGCTCAGAAGGAAATTGTTCCCATCTGATTGACTGAAAAATTTCATGCTGCTTTTTTGCTGGAACCATTATTTTCAGGTGGTTGATGTTTGTTGAATAGCTGGTTCTGGAACACTGACATAGTTTGCTTTTTCTCTGGTACAGAATGAAGTTTTGACACTCACCAAGAGAGATACCTTGCACACTGAAACCTAATGGCCCTGCCTCATTCTTTTTAACTTGCAAACAGCGGGTGTAAGCACTTCGGAGTTCAGAAGGGAACCAGGCTCGTTGGCAGCAGCAGCAGGAACCTGTTTCAAGCCAAGTCACATGCCTGGTTTAAGAACGAATGTCCATTAATGCTGACACACAGATAATGACAGCCATTGCCTAGGGTCCTGTGCCCGAATCCAAATGTGCCACTTTTATTGAGTCACAAGACGGATGCACTTGACTGTGACAACCAAGAGATTCTTGCAACACATCCATCTGGGACAAATGTTGCTTTCCTAGGCTTGTCACACTTCCCATCTCTTTTCTCTTCATACTCTCTTGCTAAAGGTGTTATTTGTGTTAAACCCCTCCTGATTGTTCTGGCTCAGCAGGGGCCAGTGCTTAGTGACACTCAGGACCTCTTTCAGCTTTGCCATTCTATGGTTCTATAAGGACACTGTTTCTAAAATATACTCAGTCACAATTTTTTTCCAGGGGAAAAAATGAACTGTGCAATGCCATGGGAGAGAAGCAATCCATAATATGGCCTCATTAATTCTCCTGCTCCCTCGTTTTTTTAGAAAGTAGTTGGAACTCCTTTTATTTTAGGATGGACAAGATACTGCAAAATCTTTTCCAAACAGGTAAAAAAAAAAACACCTTGCAACCCAACCAATGTACTTGGAAGAAGAGACCTGCATTCCCACAACCACCTCTGCAATGAAAGTTTGGATGTGTTAAGAAACAATTTCAATAAATTCTTTCCAGCACACGAATTATCTGTGTTAAAAAGATTACTTGTTTGACTTTCAGCTGAATTACAGCTCTTAAAACAAGACTCCCTGGGGGATAACAGACAGCTGATTTAATTTTTAATCAGCATTTAAAAGCCTTTTTAATTCTTGTAAGTTGAGCCCATTTTCATTAATTTAAATAAAGAATGCCTCAAAATGTAAAAGGTCTCTAAACCTTGGAAAGCCCATACAAATCACAGCTTCAGCAAGGCACAGAGACTCTTTCTACTGTTTGCCAAGGGACTTATTAAACATAACATGAACTGCCTATGGTCAATTGAAATGTCACACAGAAAAAGATCTGTTGTCTCAGCAACGCATATGAACACATGGGGCTCCCATAGTAAAGTGGCTATGTAGCTTTTCCCCCTTGCTCATACCACTGTCTAGCTATATTAAAACCAGTGTCCAAACTTTGGCACACATTATTTAGAGATTAATGACAGTTTTAGCTGAATGAAAAAGAAGATGATTCCTCTATGCCTCCAAAGACATTTTGTTGGCAGAGGCAGAAGAACAAAGGGCAACCTCCAGCCAAGTTGTTTTGTCCCTTTAGCCAAAAAGTCCCAGAAGCACCTTTCCACACTCTTAAGTGTGGAAATACTACACAGAAAAAAGGCCAGAATTTGTTATTTTTTTTACTTTACTTTTATTAGATTTTTACCCCGCCCCCCCCCTAGATAAAGTCTACCCGGGGCGGCTTACACACATGATAAAAACATCACAATATAACAAATATTATAAAATCATTTAAAACATCATAATTTTAGCACTTACCTTAAATCATTGCCAATATGAGATAATTTAGAAAATAAAGAATAAAGATCAGTTAATTGACTGGAGGGAAGGCCTGCCTAAAGAGCCAAGTTTTTAAATGGCTTTTAAAAACACCCAGCGAGGATGCCAGACACATTTCTGTTGGGAGGCTGTTCCGTAGCTGAGGGGCCACTGCCGAGAAGGCCCGGTTTCTTGTTCTTTCTTTCCGGGCCTCTCTCGGTGTTAGGCCCCTCAGCTGTCTCTGCTGGCTATGCCGGGTGATTCAGGTAGATCTAGGTGGGAGAAGACGATCTGCCAAGTATCGAGGGCCCAAACCATTTAGGGCTTTGTATGTCATCATTAGCACTTTGAAGTCAATGCGGAAATGAATGGGCAGCCAATGCAAAGCGGCCAGAGTGGGGGAGATATGCTGATATTTCCTCACCCCACTAAGAAGCCTGGCTGCTGCATTCTGCACCATTTGAAGTTTCCTCATCAATGTCAAAGGCAGCTCCAAATAGAGTGCACTACAGTGGTCTAATCTTGAGATTACGAGTGCATGTATAAGAGTAGTGAGGGCCCCCCATCAAGATATTGTTGCAGCTGGGCAATCCGCCATAGATGAAAATAGGCGGAGCGGGCCACGGATGCCACCTGGGTTTCCATGGTAGGCATGGGGTCCAGATGTATCCCTAAGCTGTTAACCTCGCTCTTTGCAGTGAGATTCAACCCCCCCAAAGGAAAGGGAGTAACCCAAACCGCTAATGGAGGGACCATCCACCCTCAAGACCTCCATCTTGTCCGGGTTCAGCCTCAACCTATTCAGCTGCATCCATTGCAGTACAGTCTCCAGGCAGCACTGAAGGGACAGAATGGCATCCACTGAAGTAGGTGAAAAGGAGATGTTATCCTTTCATAATATCCAAAATCTGTTGCTTGAAGCAGTTGACAACCACTCTGCCCAATGATAGGGCTGGACCTGATGGGTGAATAGAAGGGTGTACGTATAATCTCCCATTGCATGCATTCAGTAGACTCACTATCCACCTTCTGGCCACAAACCTAATAGCAGTAAGCAGTAAATTCTTTATTTATGAGAAAGACTCATAAACTGCACATGTATAAGTCTCACACTGTACTGTTAGATACCCTGAACCAATCAGCTGTACAGATATGGGATCTCATACAGCACTGGGGGTTAGTGGTGGTAATTAGCCTAAGGCATGTTGGCATAAGAATAGTGCACACCAGGCATGATCTGCTCTTCCTCACACATGTGGGAAGTGGTTATTTCTTCTGCACAAGTCTGCAGGAACATTATCAGCAGTCACTGGCATATCTCTCCCCCCCCCCCGGCGCAGTTAGGTAGATTGTACACTTGGCAGTATTTACATTATTTTTCAGGAAGTAACAATAATATTCACAAAAAAATTGATATTCAGAACATTATAGCACAACATCTCTATGTAACTAAAAATATAAGGATAGATGGTGGAACATGTTATATGAAATGCCATTAGAACTTTATCTTAGAAAGGTTGAAACCCTTCATGCTCTTCTGTCCTACATGTGGACCCAGTCCATACATACTTCATAATTAGGTAAAGGTAAAGGTTCCACTTCACATTAGTCCAGTCATTTCCGACTCTAGGGGGTGGTGCTCATCCCTGTTTCCAAGCCATAGAGCCAGCATTTGTCCGAAGACAGTTTCCGTGGTCATGTGGCCAGCGGGACTAGACATGGAGCGCCGTCACCTTCCCACCGAGGTGGCACCTATTTATCTACTCACATTTTTACATGCTTTCGAACTGCTAGGTTGGCGGGAGCTGGGATAAGCGATGGGAGCTCACTCCTTTCCATGGATTCGATTTTACAACTGCTGGTCTTCTGACACTGCAGCACAAAGGCTTCTGCGGTTTAATACTTACATACTTCAAAATCTTATTGAGCCTGTATCTAAGGACGTTTGCAACCCCAAGAGAAGACGTACAGCCCAGTCTTACATATATCTGCGAAGAAGTAAGTTCACTAATGATTACTTTCAGATTAGGATGTTTAGGATTGTAAACTTAAATGCACAGTTGTCCAGGATGTAACATACCGAGGGAATCCAGACAGTGATTTTTATCCTGTTCTATTTCATGGTACGTAGGTGTGGCGATACCCCCTTTGTTGCCCCTATTTCTTTGGGCCTCACAAAGGTACACACGCCCTTTCGCTGCCACCAGGTATTCTTCTAATACCATTTCGAGTCCCACACAGGAACTGCCACCCCAAATAGGTCATATACTTTAGGAAGCAGGGTTTATGATTAAGAATTCTTTTATTGTTAACCAAAACAACAGGAAAATCATATATGAGTTTGTTCAGGTGTTAGTACTTTTCAGATCATACAGTCAATCACTTTACTATCAATTTTATATCTCTCTTGTTATGCTTATGCGTTCATTCCTGCTTGTTACATGTGTTTTACGTTCAATTTTCTCTCCTAAACCTCTTTAACCTGTTCCTAAACCCTAACCTTCTCTGTACATCTTCTGGTCCCTGACTCTTTCTACCTCTCCCTAACTCCAACTGTCCCTAACTGTTTCTTCAGCTTCCTCTAACTGTCCCTCTAACTCCGCCCCTCCTGCTCTATCCTTGGCTCCTCCCCCTTAGCTGCTGTGATGGACAGGCAGGAATGATGTCACCTTTTTGGATTCCGCTACAAAAGGTGTTTTCCTTATTGCCACCTTTTGTATTGTATCTTTCTCATGTTTTTAAACTACATGTAATCAGCACTCCTCCACTTTCCTTTTCCAGTAGGCACTGGAGGAAAAAAAAAGTCTGAAGGGGAAATCGAATCATAATAGAATGAAAGGATACACTATCACTGCTCTCATAGGTTACAAAGTAAAATGTGCTTAACATTGTCCCACAACTTTCTGTGATTGAGATCCAAATATTTTTTTTTAAATGTGGGAAAACAAGCATCATTATATTCTAATTATGGAACTTGGGAAGGCAGGGGATTGTAGCATGGAAATTCACCAATTCCTCCTGGAATTTCACATAAATTGTGTTGAGATATGTTGTGCGCCGTTATAGAAGAAGGAAAGTGGCATGCCTCATCTCACCCAGGAGCACCCTAAAATTCCCATACGCTCTTCCCCCAATCAAGTTAAAAAAATAGTATATCTTAAGTTATACTTATTCAGTATATTGCAATGAAATGATTAAATGCATCACACACACCAGGTTTCAGACATCTTTGATATTTAACACACATGAGAAAACCTCAAGAGCTGACATGTTATTCTGCACAATGCATTGTGTGCTGCTTTGAAATGAAGAGTAAATTCTATCTCTTTAAAAACAAACCTGTTTCAAATTAAAACAAGAACTCATTATCCCAGGACATGTGATCTTTCACTTATTAAGGCTCTAGCTTTCTTATCAGGTGACATTAATGGAATCACTGACCTGTATCAAAAGAGGTGTGTGTGTGGGAAATCCCACACATGCATGCACTTTGCTGAAGCAATCACCTTTTACCCCAGAGACAGATCAGATCAAGTTTAATACGGTCATAGACCAATATCCAAACGTACAAGTAAATGTACAAAAACAGTAAAACATATATATAAAAACATGTACTAAGTTAAAAGCATCCTAACAAAGTAATGCATTATACTACCTTAGTCTCCCTTTCAGGTTCCTTTCATAACTAAAATTAAGCAGTTTTTAAAACTTTCCTTTCAGGGATTTTAACAGCAGCTGCAAGGAATTTCACCACATTGTACCAGATATCTATCTTGCACCCAGACAGCAATGAAAGCATATAAAAAGCACTGGGAAGCACTAACTCAAAGACAATACTTGCTGGCTTTGGCCTCTTTAATATCTATAGGCAGCCTGATAAAAGGAAAGTGTTTGATGTTGTTCCCAGAATGGAATGATGTTCAATTACAGTACTATAATAATAGCTTTAAGCAATTTAAATTTGTGTTGCAGCTTTTTTAATTTTGAAAGAAATAATAATAATAATAATAATAATAATAATAATAATAATAATAATAATAATAATAATAATAATAATAATAATAATAATAAATAAATCTTTTAAGCTTTGGTCAGGAGGCTCTGACCCTGCCAAGTGGCAAATCCTGTTTCCCAGGCTCTTCAGATATCACTGGACAATTTACTAACCTGTGTTTTAACGGTGGCAAATTAAGAGCAGCGATGCACCATTTTGGCCACTGTTTCCTTAGTCCCATCTGTCCTGCTTTCCAGGACACCTAGGGCACAGACAGGCAGGATACACAGGACAGTGAACTAATGGATCTAACCTTGTTAACGTAAATCATAGTAGCCAGAATCCAAGTGAGTAATTATGCTGGTATAAATCCATAAGCATGTTTCAGCCATGCATTGCCACTAGTTAAGTTGGTGTTTGCATTTCCTAGCATGTGCCAAGGCATGGGCCTGCTATGCAACAGGAAATCTACTCCTACATCTAAATACACTCCTACATTTTTAACTACTGTATTGGCAATTCACTGCTTAGTATTATGTTGATAGACTTTGTGCTGATGTTGTAGGATTCTAGCCACCTTTTAAAAAATATATGTTGGTAAGGCAAATTGAAAAGGTTCAACACACTAATAATAATAATAATAATAATAATAATAATAATAATAATAATAATAATAATAATAATAATAATAATAATAATAATAATAATAAAATAAATAATAAATAATAAATAATAATAATAAATAATAATAGTAATAGTAATAATAGTAATAGTAATAGTGTGCGGGCAAGTCAGTTATGACTTATGGTGGCCCTTTCCTGGGCTTCATAGGTAAAGAGTAAGTAGAAGTGGTTTACCATTCCCTGCTTCTGGGGACATCTTTTAACTGTACAGCTTGCCCAAGGCTACAAAGGTTGGCTGTTTTCACAGGATGTGCAATGGGGAATCAAACTCACATCTCAGATACCTAAAGCACTGAGCTATCCAGTCAGCTAGTGACAATTTACCATAAATTTAAAAGGGAGTAAGTGAGGACTCTGCCAAATAATTTTAATTTTAGTTCTGGAGCTTTACCAGTGTAGTGCAGTAGACAAATTAACAGATTAGGAATCAGGCAATCTGGGTTTGAATCCCCACTTGGCCATGGAAACTCACTGGAAGGGGAGGATGGGTGGCACCGATAAAATAATTCCTTAAATATCTTACTTATCTTCAAAGCCCTATTTAGGGCCATTGTTCATCAGGTGCAACTTGACAGCATGTAACATACACACAATCTTGCCCAACAAGGTTTCACATAGTTGAAATAATATTAGCTGTGGGTCTGATGGCAATTTTAATTGTATTTTAATTGTATTTTAATTATTTTATCTTTTACTGTGTTGAATTTTCATTATTGTAAGCCGCCCAGAGACCTCTGGGTAGTGTGGGTGGCATATAAATTGAACGAACGAACGAACGAACGGACGAACGGACGAACGGACGGACGGACGGACGGACGGACGGACGGACGGACGGACGGACGGACGGACGGACAGACAGATAGATAGATAGATAAATAGATAAATAGATAAATAAATAAATAAATAAATAAATAAATAAATAGTAAACAAGGTGATGGGAAGATTCTATGTATCTGATGATTTGATGGCATCCTTAAGCATCCACAAAGAAAACTGAAGTGGCAATAAAATTTTGAGAGTAGTACAAAGCCCAAGTAAGGCCAGTGGATTGTGTGTCTTCGGGATCTTAACAAATGTTTGTGAAATTCCTAGAAATATGTTAGTAGAGACATTAAGTTAGGGCTCCATGAAAAAGATATTTGGTTCTTCATAATGCACCTGATTTGTCACTGATGCTATTTTCCCAACCATTCATACAATGTAAGGCTTGCCTTTTCAAATAGTGACAGAATCTGTTACTTTCTGGAGGGTAGGGTGTCCCTGCCTTGCAGCACAGTTTATTTTAGGAATGTGCACAGGCCCAGCAGCAATTTGCAGTGCTGCTATATTTTTTTTAATTTTTTTAATTAATTACACTTATATACCACCCATCTAATGGAAAACTTTGTGCACGGCAGGAGAGGAAGCTGAATATGTTCCTTATGTGTTGTCTCCAATGCATTTTTGGTATCACCTGGCAGGACAAAGTTCCCAATAGAGCAGTCCTAGAACGAGCTTGAATTTTTAGCATGTATACATTACTAAAACAGCGCCATCTACATTGGCTCGGGCATGTCATGAGAATGGCTAATGGTCGAATTCCAAAAGATCTCCTGTATGGAGAATTAGTGCAGGGAAATCACACCACAGCTGCGCTACAAGGATATCTGCAAGCGGGATCTGAAGACCGTAGGAATGGACCAGATGGGAAACCTTGACATCTGAGCGTTCAGCCTGGAGGCAGGTGGTGCAGCATGGCCTCTCCCAATTTGAAGAGACCCTTGTCCAGCAGGCCAAGGCGAAGAGGAAGTCCCAAAAGCTGCAAAATCAGGGAGTTGGACAGGGGACAGACTGTATTTGTCTTCAGTGTGGAAGGGATTGTCACTCTCGAATTGGCCTTCTTAGCCACACTAGACACTGTTCCAAGTCCTCCATACAGAGCATGTTACCATAGTCTCTCGAGACTGAAGGATACCTACACACAATGACAAACTACTACTCTGGACAATTTACAGCAATTAAAACTCCATGCCCTCCCACCATGACTGAAAGCAAACAAATGTTAACAAAAGAAGCCCCTGAGCTAAACAAACATACAATGTAAATATAATGGCTCAGCAAATTTATGATGGAGGACAATATATATTTTTCAGCTTGTTTTGGGGAGGCAGGTTTAGTCTGTGTCACTTCACATAGGAAGTTCATTTCTGCAATCAGAACCCCTTTCTAGAAGCGTTCAGTTAGGCTATTGATTAAATACCTCCACACAGAAAGACACAGAGCTGTGGAGGAGAAACTCCAGCAAGGAAGTTGATCTCCACATATTTATCAAAGGATTTTCTCAGACTTCCTGTTGAGAAGTAATTCTTTTTGTGAAGAGGCTTTTTAAAATGAAGTGTGGACACAGATCCTGGTAAGCTCTGTGCTCCTTAATGATAAATAGGGAAAAACGAGGGCTGACATTTCCTTCCATCTGTAAGAGTGCTTACATAGGACAATTTAAATTGTTTTCATTTCTGCAACATGCAGGGATTTCCAGTTCCTCCCTTTAGTCTACCGATACTGAGAGCATCAACAGTCAACTAATAAAGGCAATCAGATCTTTTTAAGAATGGTGGTTCATGTCTACAAGCATGACATGTGATGTGATGTGATGTGATACTGCTAAAGCAATGAAGATGCACCTAGGTAAACCTGACAGGACACTATGTTGATGAAATGCAATTTATAAATAAGAAGGTTTTCCTCTTATCAGATTACAGTTCTGGTTTATTGTAGGTGGCCCAACTCCTTAGGACTGAGCTTTCTATTAGACCCAAGCATATGATTTTCAATTGTTTTTGTGACATCCGAGAAACAAAAACAAGGTTAATGGGGTTCTATGGTTGGCTGGAATGCAACTCTATATTTCATGTGTGGAGCAGCTACATTTCCCTTTGCTTTTTCTCTCAAGTCTCCTTTTTCCTCTCTCTTTTGGCACATGTCCCTCTGAAAGAAGTGCTAGTAAATGCTAAATTTCCAAATATTCTCTCTTTCTTCTAACAGCACTCTGAAAGAGTGATCTACAATCTGTGTTATGGAAGAACACAGAAAGAAGTACTAGCTTTTATTCAGACAAGCAAAAACCTGTCCTGGACCCACAGGAAATCTAGTGTGAATAAAACTGCCTGGAATCTTTAAGTTATCTGCTTCAGTCATCACGTCTCCAGAAGAATAAGGTCAGAACTAATATATCCCTTCTTCTCACTTCATTAGACACTGAACATTGATCTGATGAAAGAATGCAGTAGCTTGCTAACACAGCCAGCATCATGCCTCTTGGTTGTACATCTGTTCTGGGCAACTTTTATAAGGGCACATCCACACTGGCAGAATAGCTCACTATTTGGATCACTTTTGGTACTATTTGGTTTAAAATGTCTACATGTGTTTTGATTTAGAGTGATCCATCTTGTGCCTTTTTAGAGCTGCTCTGTTCTTTTTGGCAAACTAGTAGGGATACAGAGTGTGTGTGTTTTTGTTTGTTTTTTGCACAATTCAGAACATTCATAATCAGCCCATTCTATAGTTCACGTGAATGATTAATCTGCACAAAAATAATGCTATGGGCAGTGTTATTGGAGGTGACAACCCTGTGATGTGTTTGATGGGTTGTGGCATTGAAAGGGATGACAAAGAACCTTCCTCCTCTATTTTCATCTACTGTTCATTTAAAAAATTTAAAGTATTTTTTTCCTATTGAAGCAGTAAATAAACAAGTTGCATTGGTGGTGTTATGTTAGGTAGATGCATTGCTCTTTTGCTGTGTCACCTGATTTATTTAATAACAAAAAAAATGATGGCCACAGGAAAGGGTGGGCAAGGGGCAAAAGGGGTGTCATTAATTGAAGGGGGGACAAATTGGGACAATCCAATGACTGGTCTGGACCCTTCTCATAGGATAAAAACATTGATCAGTGTGAACAGAAGGGTCGCTCAGGTGAGAAATAAAATAGATGGCACTAAAGATAATCTTTTAAGCACAAAACAGCCTGCTTCATCTTACCCTTTCTGGACATGCCCTTAGTTTAGTCATGTAGTGCCCCTTAAATAATTGTGGAGATTATGAAAGATTTTTGCAAGTATCTTTTCAATGAAGTGTTTTTAAGGCTATTCGTCCAGTTCTGCCTAACAGAGGAAGTTTCACCACCAGGTGTCCCTAGGTGTCAAGCTATAGAGGAGCACTTCCTGGAAGGCAGCAGCTCTTCCTTGGCGGCAACAATTCACTTTCTAGGCCCACCTAGGCCTTGTTTCACAGGAACCATAAAGAACTGAAGATAGTTACCTGATGCTAAAGGGAGGCATGGGAGAACCAGGAAATACAAAGGATCTTGCAATGTTCCCAGTTCAAGCTACAGATTTCTGGACTTAGCATTCACTCATGTATCTTATGCTTTCCTGTGACAGCTGAAAAAAAGAATTGCAGGCATTATATGGAAGCATGGTCTCTCCCTTCAATTTGCAACCATTTCACACTCTGTGTGGGCAGGTGCCACCTTCTGGGCACACCTGGCAAACCTCTCACCCCCCCCCCCAACAAACATTGCAGAATGTCAGCATTCATCAAAAAAAATAATTTGCACTGACTTGGTGGTTTCCTCCCACATATTTCCTGTCCTGCTGCTGACGTTTTTCCAGCATTTGTGAATACCTAACAAGCTATACATATGTATTGTGCTCCCATTTTTAAAGAAGTAACAAAAATGCAGATTTTATCATTTGCAATGAACTGTTTGACTGTTGTGATGAAATCTAAAACTCTAAAGTGGGAGGGTTGGGGAGATTTTTTTTATTTTTTATTTTTTATTGAGAAAAACAAATATGTCATTTAGTGGGATTAAAGAAAGGTAAAGAGGAAGAGTTTGTATTCCCCCCTCCCTTTTATAAGCACAAAGTACAGATGGCCCTGCTCTGTTATATTTATCACAGCAGGAAGGCCTTGGTGTTCTTACAGTTTAGGCAGTTATTTTTGGCAGGGTAGTGCTGTGAAAAGGAGTGAATGACATCATTGTTTCACCTGCATTCATTCTGCAGTCAGCTTCATCTGTCGCTACAGATCTAAATGATGGCAGGTAAAAAAAACCCCTAATACCATTTTCAATCTCCTATGTCTTTTGTGTGCTTTGCAGGGAAAGGGCAGAGGGCCATGGCTAGTTTGTTGCATGCTTTGTATCTGGCAGGCACCAGTGAGAATAAATGGGCTTACTCAGTTTTGTTTTCTTTTTTTAAAAAAAAAAAACACAACACCTTGCAATATAAATTACTCTGAAGAACAAAATCAGAAATATGCTCCATGGAAAACATGAGAGTAGCCCAAAGACCATGCCTTTTGGATCACAATTGGTCTATGTATCTGAATCATGGTGCACAGATTTTCTTGGAATTATACCATACCAGACTGTATGTGTAGTGTACTATGTCTTAGAATATAGTATAATATAGGGACAGACCCCTGCCTATTGAAAGACAGCATATCCTGAAGATAACTAGGACAGAACCCTTCTCCCTGGCATGCTGGTGGGTGGCTTGTAGGAGACTATTTAGGTTTTCCTCCCCTCTCCCCCCCCATTTGATACGTGCGGCGGAGGGGAGGTAAAATTTAGTTTGTAAATAAAAAGGACATGATTTGCATATGTTGATACAGTATACAGATGTAAAATTGGAAATTATGTATAAACAGAGTTATAATGCATCTCTCCCAAATGGTGCTGAGTGTGGCTCCTGAGTTGGCTATCGAGGTGCCACTGTTAACTGTGGATGGGCCCCTTGTGGGTCTTTATCTTAACATTAGATTTAAAGCACAAACTCTTTCAAATAGAGGAACCCTTCAAATAAGGAACTGTCCTCTCTAAAAGAAAACACGAGGTAACTGACATTTCCCATCCCTATTCCAAATCAGTGGCTTGAATTTTTACAAGAGGAGAAGAAGGTGGAGGGTGGGGAAAAGATTTACAGGCAGCCTCCTCAGGGATAAGTACCATGAGGTTTACCTGGGAATCATCCTGGGTAAATAGGTACAGTTCTCAATAAGTACTAGGGATTGTATAAAAAGACAAAACCAGCAGTCCTCCTGAAAAATGGGCAGCCATAAAAATTAAATAGCTTAGTTGGGTATAAATAGTTCTCACAAAACCTATCACAAGTCTCTTTTTGACAGCAGGATCTTATCAAATTAAGTCTGAAAAAAAACTTCACTCAAATAGAAGAGATCACAAAGCCCTAGAAACAATATCCAAAGGGTGAATAGATGTCAAATAAAAAATAGATGTTCTACAAGACATGCTTCTCGGGTACCGTGTGTTCTGATGTACTCTAGCTAGTCTGTAAAGCAGTACAGACACAGATGGCACAGTACTATAAATGAATAAATAAATAAATAGCCAGTTCTTTGCATTCTGTCTTTGCACTGAAGTTCTAGGCCAGATCACAAGTTACGGTTACCATGGGGATGGAATCAGAAAAAAAAATTCCCTAGAGGAAATGATTTCTCACCCAGGCTTTAATGTTTCCTGAAATGGATGCTTCATCTTCTGGTTTTGCCTTTCCTCCCTCCCTCCATGATCCCCATGACCACCATGGTTGCCAGGTTATCAGCATCCCAAAGTCTGTAATCGCAGCTTAGTGATGTCACACAAGAGGGTCTGATGATATGAGATGGATGACAAAGCAAAGCGCAAAAAAAAAAAAAAAAAAAAAAAAAAACTAGATCAGAGCCCATAACTATGAAGTTCAAAACATACAGGGCGTGGTGTGTCAGAGAAATTTGGACGGAACTATTTTTAAACTATATAGTATTACTCAACTTCCATTCTGCAGAACCTCTAGAATCAAGATTCAAAGGTAATACAATTATTGATGATGTAACTACTCCATTTATCTCAGTTAAATCACATGTTTGTTTGTTTGTTTATTTCTTCATTAATACCATTAAAAAATACTGCTTTTCAGCAACAAGCTCTTAATGCAGTTTGCCTAATAAAAGATCAATTCCAAAAATGTCACCAGTAATTTGCTTTCTTTCTTCAACTGATCAGTCAACATCTACACACACATACCATATAAATATAAACCATTTTTTCACATATCACTGGGAGATGAGGAATAAAGGAATCAAATAAGCTTCATGAGGAAGAAAATTTCAGACCCTAGAAGGAATGAAAACGAAACTACTGCCCAGTGTTGTTCACATCATGTCATATAGGCAGGGTGCTTTAGAACAGTGATTCCCAGTCTTGGGTCCTCAAATGTTATTGGATGAAGACTCCCAGAGGCCATTACCACTAGCCATGCTGGCTAGGATTTCTGGGAGTTGTAGTCCAAGAACATCTGGGGAGCCAAGATTGGGAACTGCTGCTTATGAAAAATTGAATAATCAACAGATTTGTATGGGAGAAAGCAATCCTTTGGGGTGGGAGGAAGCTGATGCCAGGCCACTCCTGGTTTTAAGGGTTGAAATCAACACCTTGATCTGGCTTGGAAGTAAGTCATGACATAAAACCAGTGTTGCCTGCATACTTTGTGTACAGAATGTAGTTCAGTTTAGAACAGCCATACACTTTTTTTTTTTAATTCAAAGAGTCCCACAGTTCAATCTTGCCCCCTCCCAGGTAGGGCTAGGGCAGATGCTTGCAAAAATCTCAAAAGAACCACTACTGTCAAGGTAGATGTCATTAAACAAGATGAAACAATTATGTAATTCAGTGTAAAGCAACTTCCTAAGCAACCAGTGCTGGACTTAACCATATCACCAAGTCTCAAAATCTGGCAAAAGTAAAGGCAGACATCAAAACAGCAGCCTTCCAAATGATGAAGCAGCCAAAAGAAACTGTGTTTGAGGGGGAAAGTCTGCCATTCCAAACAGGAACCATATGTTTAATAGTCCCTAACAGTGTCTCAAACTTAATTACGTTTTTTTTTTGGGGGGGGGGACAAAAAACTGGAAAATGAGAACACTGGGAAATATGACTAGATACTACAGAAGGGGGCATTAAGTACTTGGCTACCACCGTTTTAATACACTGACTATTTGAATGGCCAGGGTTTTTGTTTTTTTTTCCAAAAATAGAGCTGAACTTCTTGTTTCTGAAATGGAGGACATGCTTAAATGTCATGCTGTGGAAAACAATGTTCCAGGTTTCTTCTACAACAATACTGCTTGTCCTTTTCTAATACATTAAAAGCTCTTCATTTTAAAAACCCTACAAGGACTTTACAACAACTTTGTATGGGTGGACTGAAGAGCCTACATGTTATATCTTGGTTACAGAAAATCATGCTTTGCTATGGAAAATGAAGATATGAACATGCTGGATGCAACCTTTCAAAGTCCAGGCTTCTAATTAGAGCTGCAGGCATTCGTCCATAATCAGCTCGAGTGTTAAGTGATTAATAGGCAAAGGACAAGTCTAATGGCTAAGAGCAAATGTAACTGAAGCAATTATGAGTTTGTTTATTTATTTTGGAATGTATGAATTGTCTTTCATCCTCAATAGGACACCCCCCCCCCCAAAGTAATGCAATTAAAAGATGCATTTATTCTACGAGACCATTTTGATTCTGGTATGCTCCTGCGATAGGAAATGAAGAAAAGGCACCACGTTGTTATCTTTCAAAAGCATCTATATTGATATGTTAATATGTGTTCAAATATACAGAATTAAACTATCATCTTAAAAAGAAAACTATCAGCAGCCTGAATTCTAATACTGTATATATTTCCTATATGTACAGTATATATATATATTTCCTGTTAATTACATTTATTTAAAATATTTTTACCCCTTAAAAAGGACCCATGACTTACATCATTAGAAGACAGTATTTAAAGCTAACAACACCTGGTGTATAAATACAAAAAGATATAAGATACTAAAAGCATAAGCAAGACCATAACATACACTATACAGAAGGTGGGAACAAGACACTGAGTGTTAAGC
Source organism: Pogona vitticeps (assembly GCF_051106095.1). Taxonomy (NCBI): domain Eukaryota; kingdom Metazoa; phylum Chordata; class Lepidosauria; order Squamata; family Agamidae; genus Pogona; species Pogona vitticeps. The sequence goes on from NC_135785.1 coordinate 98,496,957, forward strand.
TGTTGCTTTTTCTCACTCCTCTTTCTCAGACTGACAAAATTATGCTTTAACAGTCAAATGTCTCTCTGGAAAAGTGATGGGAAGCTTGATTATGATCCAGACAGCATGTTCTAAGACAGAGGATCCCCTGTTTTGAAAATAAACTGTGAATCAGAGCTCATTTTCCCCATAAGCAGAGGTGCAGATCTGGAAGCTGACTGGTCTTCCACCTGGCTAAACCCCTCACAGAGATGAATACTCTTATCAATAGGATAGTCCAGTTGGATGCAGTCCTAAACCAATGTTATTTGGGCGATTGGCAGGCTTACCAAATTTTAATCAAGACTTGGAAGGTGAAGGTTCTGTTTCTACCAAGCCATGAAGCTCATTGGTAGGGGGAAGATTTCTATGACTTTTCACATTTCCCCTGCAACCTTCATTGAAGCCCATAAGCAAGTTCAAACATGTTTATGAGTTATCTGGCCTTTCTCACCAAATTATTCATGAACATCTTCAAACCCACCCATAAGCTCAAACAAAGGTTGCTGGGGAAATGACATGTCATAGAACTCCTCCCCCTACTCATTGGATAAAGTTGAGCCAGTCCATCACATGTTGACCTACTTCACAAGGTTATTGTGAAGCTAATGTGGGGAGGTATGTTGCATTTTTTTTGATGAAAGGCAGGATGTAAGTGGAACAAATAAGTAAAACATGGCCTGGGAGGACCACTTTGCCCACCCCACCCAAAAGGCTGCCTAAAACTCTTTGGAATGCCACATGTATGCATACATCTTGGGTTCTGTTGCTGACACTGCTGTTTTACTGTTCTTACAGTTTTCCTATCACCCAGAATTGATCCCTCCAGATGCTTTGAACTACAGTTCCCATTAGCCTCTGCCAACATGGCCAGTCGACAAGGATGGTAGGGATTGCACACCAAAGCAATTCTACAAAGATCCAGCTAGTGGAGGTGGCTCTTTGGGAATGCTCAGATACAGGGAACACAACTCAAAGGAGACTCATCTCCAGACTGGTACATTAGAAGCTTTTATCACACATACACATGCTCCATTGTCATCAACAATAACCGTGTCTCCATGAAAGGATTGTTGCCCCCATTTTAAACTTGTAGGTCTTGGGTTTATATATTTGTCCTTGATAGATTTCATTTCCTCTTTACCAGCCCAGCTCTCCAGGCTTGAGATAATGCTGAAGGTATTTGCTGCTAATGTTTGGAGAAACAATGAACCCTTCTCGTAATATCCTCTAATAGCCTGTATAGGAGATGCTCTTAAAACCATTGAAAGCAGGAACAGATGTTTACAGAAATGGTCTGATTATAGACCAAAGAAACAAAGACTCCTATCATTAAAGGACTGGGCAAGAGGAGAAAAATATTAAACAAAATCAACAGTCAGCTAAGATGAAACAAGGTGCAGGTACAAGGAAAGTACTGCTCTCCAGGATTCGCTTAGCTTTTGTTCCTGGGACCTTTCTACACATACAGTGATGCCTATCACAGCTGCCTAACCACAAATTTAGACTGGCATGTGCATGTTGTCTGGATGTCTGATGCACAGATCAAGAGGTTTGTGAACTACAATTTGGGCTCAGACTTCTCAGTAATTAGGGATTGAGAATAATTATTTTATTAATAACTGCAAGGCAACTTACTAAATTCATCCTTCTTGCACAATTAGGCTGCCTTTATCTCAATGATATAACATAATGGGAATTTTGAAAGCCTTGTGAGATGATCTGCCGGAGACAACATAAAGTCTAGGGTCCTTTCCCCTTAAGCAAAGCACACAGATATAGGAACTGCAGAAGGACAAGCTGATGGTTAAGAAAAAGGCAAACAACCCATCCAAGGCTTAACATTGTTTAATTTCCATGACTGTTCAGGAGCAGTTGTCTTAGTTCTGAACAAATTTTGCATAAATCATGTAATATGTTAGTTTCTATGGATGAAAAGAGCCGATACGGATTAAATGGTTTTCAATGCATTCCTATGGGAAATGCAGATTCGACTTAAGAACTTTTCGACCTGAGAACTGCCTTCCAATACGGATTAAGTTTGTAAGTTGAGACCCCACTGTACAGACTTGGGTCTAAGCAGTGAGTTGAAGCTTTCCTAGGGACTCTCATGGCAGACGCAGCCCTGTATCTGCTTGGGGTTGCTATCTTAAGTATTACAAAAAGGAAACACAGTCTGAGATTTTAAGTGCTTAAGATGTTTACATTTCAGGTGTTCTAGGACTACCTTAGTACATGCGCTTGTAATCTCAAGATTAGACCACTGTAATGCGCTCTACGTGGGGCTGCCTTTGAGGCTGCTGCGGAAACTACAGGGGGTGCAGAATGCTGCGGCTAGACTTATCAGTGGCGTGAAAAAATACCAACATATTTCTCCCACTCTGGCCGCACTGCATTGGCTGCCCATCCGTTTCCGCATCGACTTCAAAGTGCTGATGCTTTCGTATAAAGCCCTAAACGGTTTAGGGCCTCGATACTTGGTGGAACGCCTTCTCCCACCAAGTTCTACCCGTGTCACTCGCGCGAGTCAGGAGGTGAGGCTGAGGAACCTAACGCCGAGGGAGGCCCGGAAAGAAAAGACAAGAAATCGGGCCTTCTCGGCGGTGGCTCCTCTCCTCTGGAATAACCTTCCCCCTGAGATTCAGGCCGCCCCCTCGCTGGGTATCTTTAAAAAACAATTAAAAACACTGATGTTCCGGCAGGCTTTCCCCACCGCCAATTCCTGACCTTCCCTATTTTTCCTTTGCCCTAGTCTTCGTTTCACTTCGTTCTTGCCTTTCCCCTACTTTAAAATTGTATTAATTCTTATTGTAAATTGTCATTGTTGTAAGCCGCCTAGAGTGGTCCTATGTGATTCAGATAGGCGGGATATAAATTAAATAAATAAATAAATAAATAAATAAATAAATAAATAAAATCATCCTAATAAATGTGATGACAGAATTGAGTTTCAGGGGCAGGTGTCTAATGCAGTCATTGCAGGCAAGAAGGACAATGAGCTATTCCTCTCTTTTGGTCTTGAGGGCAAGTCAAATAAGGATATACATCCCTACTCAGACGTATGGATCAGGATTGAGAGTACTCATGAGGCTTGAAGGGAGCAGGGATGTGCAACACCCATCACTATGACTGGCAAATAGTATGAAAAGTCAATACTACAGAGATTACATTCCATACCAGTTTCATTCAGAGTGGAGGAGGAAGGATTGCTCACATTAAAGCTGACCTCGGATATTAATAAATTTGGTTTCCAATTAATTAGAGATCAGCACTTCTAGAATATCATCTCAGTAGTAGAAGTAAAGAAACTAAGCTAGGGCTAGAGAGGGCTCATTTATACCTAAAACCTCTGTGCCCTCAAGCTGAATCTAAAGGGAAGTCTTAAGCACATTTGAAGGGATCTTCATTACTATGGAGAATATGATATATGTAAGCCCTCTTTACTATCTCTGTAAATAGATACAGACATATGTGTTGTAGGGGGATGGATTCCCTTGGCCTTAGACATCCCTACAATTAGTCCACAAGTCAATGGGTCATTTCAACTGTATCCTACCACCCTTTGTATGGACATTCACAGGAGACTGCTAAACCTCATAGAATCATAATGGAGTTGGGAGGAGCCTATACAGCCATTGAGTCCAACCCTCTGCTCAATGCAGGAATCCAAGTTAAAGTGTATCTGACAGATGACTGTCTAACTTTCTCTTGAATACCCCCAGTATTGGAACACTCACCACCTCCTGAGGTAGTTGGCTCTACTGTCACACTGTGCTAACAGTTAGAAAGTTTTTCCTGATGTTCAACTGAGATCTGGCTTCCTATAATTTGAGTCCATTATTACATATCCTGCACTCTGGATTGATTGAGAACAGGTCCTGTTCCTTCTTTTTATGACAACCTTTCTAGTAAGTGCTATCATTCCATTCTTCAGAAAACCTCTAATTTATTAATGTGGGATATTATGCTTCTGTATCCACGATTCAAAAAGCCAGGAAATGGCCCAATATTGCTGCACAATATCATGCTCGTGTTGCCAGCAGGAAAAAGGATATCAAGCAAAGGCCAGCCTGAAGGTTGACAACACCAATGGGCAGCAGTCAAGATCATCTATAGGATACCGTCTTCTGCTCACTACCATTCACCAAGTGACACCATGCAAGGTGAATGGTACTGTGCCATCCCAATATTATCTGTTCATACACACAGAATTGCTCCCTGACACCTCAATCCCAACAGAGATCATCCTTCCCATTTGCTTATCTTCTCTGCCCTTTTCACACCTACCTCACACTCTCTTCCCTTCCCCTTTGTTTCACCCATCCAAAGATCAGGGGTTATCAAATGATACCCACCTATAAAGTGTGTGGATCACTATTGAACAATGCAGTACAGTGGTGCCTCGACTTACGACCATAATCCATTCCAGAAGATGAACGTAATTTGAAATGGTTGTAAGTCGAAACACCATTTCCATAGGAATGCATTGAAACCCCATTAATCTGTTCCAACCAGGAAAAAAAATCACAAAAAAATCACTGCAAGACTCATTGGAAACACAATTAATCCCTTCCAGCTGAAGGGGGGGGAGAGAAAAGCAATCAAGCACGCAAGACCCATTGGAAATGCACAGAAAACAAAGGTGGCAGGTCGGAAATGCAAAGAAAACAAAGGAAAAAGCAAGGGAAGCATGCAGGACCCATCGGAAATAGGGGAAAAACTCAAAAAGCAATCAAACCCCCCCAAGACCCATTGGAAATGGGGGAAAAACAAAAAACAAACAAACCCCCCAAGACCCATCGGAAAAGGAAAAAAACACGTCAAAAAGCAACAAAAAACCCCAAGACCCATCAGAAATGGGGGGGGAAACAACCCCCCCAAGACCCATCACAGTACAGAAACATAACCCCCAGCTCAAAACCACGCTGCAAAAACACCCAGAACAGTTTTTTAAAAGCAGTAAACAGCAGCTTACCTTACAAGGCAGCCCGAAGCCTCCCTGCAAACACATACACATGCTCTCAAAAGCAGAAGGAGGCAGTCCCAAGCCTCTGACAATGACCCACACTCTAACTGCTAGGGTGAAAGAGCTACAAAGAAGCAGCCTCATTGCCACCTACAGTTAGAAATTTGAATTTCCCACCTTTCCCCCCTGCCTTTTTCTCTTCGTAAGTGGAAGCTCTGGTCGCAAGTAAAATTTTGCAGCCAGAGCTGTTCGTAAGTCAAATTGGTCATAAGTAGGAACATTTGTAAGTTGAGACACCACTGTACTTGGGTCCACACAAGCAGATCCTGCACTGAAGCAAATCTGAGCAAAAGACAAGACAAATATGTCACCACTTAGTTGTGGTGTAAAAAAAATCCGGAGAGCAAGGTTGTTTGTTTAGTCCTGACTCTGTTGACACTCATTTCAGTCCTGTGCTTTGTGGACAGCAGGGTGTAGCATCAGTATCATGAGTGCAAGGAAATCTGAACAAATGGTAAGTATAAATGATTTTTTTAACATATTGTTGTTGTTTAGTCATTAAGTCATGTCTGACTCTTCGTGACCCCATGGAGCAGAGCACGCCAGACCCTCCTGTCTTCCACTGCCTCCCAGAGTTTGGTCAAATTCATGTTGGTAGCTTCGATGACACTGTCCAACCATCTCGTCCTCTGTTGTCCCCTTCTCCTCTTGCCTTCACACTTTTCCAACATCTGGGTCTTTTCCAGGGAGTCTTCTCATGAGATGGCCAAAGTATTGGAGACTCAGCTTCAGGATCTGTCCTTCCAGTGAGCATTTAAGCATATAGCAAAATAGATATATTTTCCTAGGTAAACAGTAGAAGAAATCATTCTGGTGATCACCCAGCAACTGAAATTCTTACAAAATTCCCATGCTTCTGTTCTTCCTTTTCATGCTGGTGTAAATCAATGGATGTTTTTTCCTGTGTTGAAAGAATGCTTTTATCAATGTTTTGAAAATCAGCCATTCACCAAAATAAATGGGCCCATCAGACTTAATAATTATGTTTATTTATCTGTGGTCCATTAAAAAGCAGAGCAACTTTCAGACTCAAGGGACTCTCTCTCTCTCTCTCTCTCTCTCTCTCACCCATTCGCCATGTTTACACTGAGTGCTCTTTCATGTCCACTGCCAATCAACCATAAATCACAAATGAGTCCTTGACAAAAGTTTATGGAGGAGCCACAAATGGCAATGATTTCCCTGAAGGGTTAAAGTATTTTGTATAAAATGAAATATAAAATCAGCATGAATGTTGGTCTAAATTCTCCAGGGCTATTTTCAGCTATTGTGACAAATTCTGCCCACTTTCCCCTGTTCTCTGAAGTTAATAGGAAGATTTTCCACCCATTGAAATGCTGCTCCATATTATTTATGTCTTATCCATGGGACTACTACACCCATGTCCACCTAGATTGACATGCAAATTGGCGATGAATCTGGCAAATTTTGTGAACTTGGGATCTCAGAAGGGCAGGGGTTCACAGGCCAAAATGGCACTCAGATGAAAGTTTTATTAATTTATTCATTTGTTTGTTTCATGTATGTCCAGTTTCTCTCCCAAGATTGAGACTCAAGGTGGCTGAAAATGAGATTTTATTTATTTATTTATTTATTTATTTATTCAATTTCTACCCCGCCCCTCTAGACAACGTCTACTCGGGGCGGCTTACAAACATTAAAACACATTAAAACAATGTAGAAAAATAACTAACATAATTATTATAATTAATATTATCCAAGATGGCAACATTAAGAACCAGAAAAAAGGGGAAGGAACTTAGGTGACTGGGGGGAAGGCCTGTCTGAATAACCATGTTTTTAGTTGGTTTTTGAACACACCCAGCGAGGGTGCCAGCCGAATTTCAGTGGGAAGTGTGTTCCACAGCCGAGGGGCAACTGCCGAGAAGGCCCGGTTTCTTGTTTTAAAAGGTAAAGATAAAAACACAAAGAGTTGTGATGCTAAATCATAATTGTACCAACTTAATATCAAAGCACAATTGAATTAAAAACAGAGTTTTGTCCAGCTCTGGTTGTGTTGCTATGAATGCATGAAAAGCAATGAATCTGAACAGGATCACCTCCATGGTCCCTGGGAGGCTCTCCACATAGAATGTTGTTGCTGATCCCGTTCATGTGGAGAGGCCTTATGGACAGTGGAAGCTTTCCAATTGAGAGGTATGGATCTCTACACATTCAAAGTCATGGTATGGCCATTGGAAGTGCAAACAGAGTGCTTCCCCTGGTGGGTAATCCCTGGGGTGTATGCCTGATTAGGGCTTGAAATAGTGCTTGAAAGCCCTGAGCATTGGCGGGTAATGGATTATGTGGAGACTTTACTTATAAAGGCTGCTGTCGTCAAGTGACATTCTCTATAGGGGAGTGGCAGCAGAAGAAGCAGGGCTAACATGCTCCCCTCCTCACATATTTGTTTTAATTCCACTTCGAACACCCGAAAAAGAATATCAAGCACCAAGTCATAGGTAACAAGTGACTTTCAAGCTCTGGAATTACATACCAGATTACAGTGGACCCTTGACTTACAGACGGCTTGACTTACAGACTTTTTGAGTTACAGACTTCTCTGGCCGCAAAATTTAGGTTTGACTTGCAGACTGAGATTTGACTTACAGACCAGAAAAAAAACAAAATGGAACAAAAACGGCCTGTTACGGGATTAATCGGTTTTCAATGCACTGTAGGTCAATGGAGACTTGACTTACAGACTTTTTGACTTGAGAACCGCCTTCCAATACGGATTAAGTTCTCAAGTCAAGACCCCACTGTACAGCCAATTCAACTAGGGAAGGTGCTGATATTAACAGCATTGTCTCCTTTTTTTCCTAGCAGGGATTCCTGGAAATTTAACAGCTTCAAAGGAGGCAGACAATCAAAAGGTCCAACTTTTTCTGCTATAGAGAACCATGGTGCAGCATTTTCTATTCCATTTCTAGCTGCCTAGCATCTGTTGCACAGCCCCAATAATAACAGTTGTATGCCATCACATCAGTACTGACTTATGGTTATTCCTCTCAGAGTTTTCTAGTTAAAAGGTAATCAGGAGTGGTTTACCATTCCCTTCTTCTGGAGGGTGCCCTGGGACTGTATGGCTTTCAACAAGGTTGTACAGGCTGTCTCTTCTCCCATGAAACTCAGTGAGGAATCGAAGTCCCAGACTCTGGCTCCGTAGCCAGGTATACAACTCACTGAGCTGTCCAGCCAGTACCTAGCAGGCCAGAAAGGAAAGAAAAAGGAAAATGGTTACTCTGGCCTGTAAATGAAGTGAAAGAGACTTTGTCTTAGCTACTATCAATTTCTACTTTTAGTTATTGGATGCATTTTTAATTGGCACTCTGTTCATATTTGAAATTTTGAACGTATAAGGTGTTAAAATATAGTTAAGGGGTACAAGAAAAATTGTCCTGAAAATGAAAATACATTGAATATTGTGACTTGGAAATAGTTTGCTATAACCATTGCAAAACATTTTTAAGTGTACTGAAATAATTATCCAGCTTTACAGCTGAGCGGGGCCACTAAATCATAAGCATTCGTGGCAGCTGAATGATGTTTTCGATGTGACTTGTATATAGAGAGATAATGTATCCATGTATTTGACTTTTCTAAGAATTCTGGGTTTTCAAATCTTTGATGCTACAGGACTAGGTTCATACAGGTTCTGCAAAATGTGACAGTCAAAACAAAAATCGTTATCAGCATAATGGCAGTTTACTAGATTGTAGATTACAGACCATTACAGTTATAATACAGTGGACCCTCAACTTACAGACGGCTCGACTTACAGACTTTTTGAGTTACAGACTTCTCTGGCTGCAAAATTTAGGTTCGACTTGCAGCGGGAGAATCGACCTACAGACCAGGAAAAAACAAAAACTGAACAAAAATGGAACAAAAACAGCCGGTTACGGGATTAATCGGTTTTCAATGCATTGTAGGTCAATGGAGACTCGACCTACAGACTTTTCAACCTGCAGCCACCATTCCAATATGAATTAATTCCATAAGTAGAGGGTCCACTGTATATGCAACAATGATACAATCTCCTATTATTATTATTTTCTTGGGCTTCCAAGACCTGCAGATGAAGTTTGTTTATAGTTAGGAGGAAAGGAAAACAATCAGTAAGAATTATAAAAATACAGTAGGTGGATAAGACACATTCATTCATTCAACTTTTCATAACAAGAGGGTTCTATGCTGTACATGCCGGATACGATTTAGACTATGTTTTACCTTAATGTTATATGTTTAGCTCCAGAGCAGGGGGTAGATAGAAAGGGCGAGAGAAAGATTGAACATGTGGTTTACCTGCCTCCAACTCTAGAGTATTCAGCTCTAGAGTTAAATACTCCAGTTTGGACAACAATGAGGGTGGGATTGGCGAAACGTGTAGCATTGCTTCTGTCAGTTTGCAGGCAGAGCTACAAACCAAAATATTATCCGCTGCTAAATTCCGCACAACAGTGGAGTTACAAGGGTTGGTCTATTCTATCTAAAAGAAAAGTAGTTTTTTGGACTACTGCTCCCAGAATCCCAAACTTGAGAAATCTAAAGCCCAGGCCACCAGACTATGGCACAGTATGGTGAAGCTTTTGACCCTGATATGGTGAAAGGAAATGTTTTCACCTTTAATGAAGCTAGCTGTTGAAGCCATAGACCTTCTATCCAGAAAAACTGTGACAACAAGCTTGATTCATACAACCTTTAATTTTGTTTCTTTTGTTTTTAAAAATGCATGCTCTTTTGAACAAAATTCATTAGATTTATTAGGTGTTGTTTAGAACTCAATGCAAACTGTTAACAATTCCAGATGCAGAGATGTTGTATTTACATTTACTGTAATGTCTTCAATAATTATCTGAATAAAACTGCTGATCTTTTCAAATTAAAATAGCCATGAATGCCTGCCAAAAATAGATAAATAATTCATTAGGCCACAGTAAACTAAAAATATTTCCAAACAGCTGAGAATAATCAGTAGTAAAGTCTTTCACTTCTCCTTCTGTAAATATTTGTTGATGGCATGGGATATAGGCTGATGTCTTCAAATCAACAGTTCTTGGTTAGAATAAATGGGGTAGGAAATATAGACCAAAAGCATCAACCCAGATCTGTTGAAATTATGGATGGAGACGGGTATACAAATTTAAGAACAAAAAGGGATGCACTGGTGAGAAATGTTGATTTCTTGGAGAACAGGTGAGGTCCCTGAAAACTGGAAATGGGCATCTTCAAAACGGTATGTGTGTATGTGCATGAGGATCCAGGTTACTATCAGCCAGTCACTTTGATATCAATGTAAGGAAAGGTTCCAAAACAAACTATTAAACATCTACTTTGTGAGCACTAAGAAAGAACTCAGCAATTGCTAAGAGCTGGTCTAGGTGTCTTGAAAATATGTCATATCAAACTAAATTTGATTTTCTTTTCCCCTGATAGTTATAACCTTGGTAGATAAGGGTATGCTGTAGATATAGCATATCTTGATTTGAGCAAATCTAAACAGAGGTGGGATGTGGTGGCACTGTGGGCTAAACCACAGAAGCCTGTGCTGCAGGGTCAGAAGACCAGAAGTCGTAAGATCAAATCCACGCGACGGAGAGAGTGCCTGTCGCTTTGTCTCAGCTCTTCACCAACCTAGCAGTTCAAAAGCATGTAAACGCAAGTAAATAAATAGGTACCACCTTGGTGGGAAGGTAAAACGGCGCTCCCTAGTCACCCTGGCCACGTGACAACGGAAACTGTCTTCGGACAAGCGCTGGCTCTAGAGCTTGAAAAACGGGATGAGCACCGCCTCCTAGAGTTGAACATGACTGGACTAAAAATGTCAAGGGGAACCCTTTACTAAACAGAGGTTGGATAGCTATCTGTCAGAAATGCTTTAGCTCAGTATTCTCTGCATTAGTAGGGATTGGGCTAGGTTATCATTGGTATTCCTTCCAATTCTACTGAACAGCTCAATTATTTCATCAAGAGTCTTGATTCTGAAACACAGAAGAGAGCTGCTTGACTTGTCACTCGAAGTGATCCAGAGACAGATCTTCTATGAAACTAATGAAGCTTCAGGGCCACTAATCCTGAAAGGGCCCCAGAAGTGACTTTAGTCCACTTTTTTTTTTAATTGTGATGATCCGTTGTGGAAAAAACCCATTAAAGAAGATAGCAATGATTATCCGATCTTGTTGCTGGCTGCAAAGGGTCCCCTATAACATTTCAAGCTTCAGGTCTCCCACTGAACTGATCCACTCAACCCAACATGCACACACTTGTTCAAGTCTAGTCATAGACCTAACTCAATCATTAGGCATACGTAGGTGCTCACCTGTGTCAGATGATTAGGGGTATCAAGAAAGGATGCTCTCCTGAAAACTATCAGTATTTAGTTTGTTATTATTTATTTTTTCCTTCAGGGCCAAAATGATACCCAGCCTTAGGCACTATACTCTTTGATATATTTGTACACACAAGCCTGTGTGTACAAGAATATAGTGCGCTCTTTGGTCTTCTGTCTCAGGCAGCAAAATGTTTTGGGCAAACTTCACTTCTAAATCTATATGTGAATGCATTTGTTCATTTAGGGAAGAATGCATCTAAGCTTTTCCTCAACTCAGAAATAATTCACCCCAAATTAATTAATCAGCCCTAACTTGAGAAATATGTCCACAATGATTTATAACGAGTTATTTTACCCATTAAGATAGGTAACAATGCAACATTTTAAAATAATTAACATCTTATGCTAGTTTGAAATTTAAGATGATGGTAAGTGCATTAATCATGCCTCACATAATCAATTTATTTCTATTGGTGTTGTAATGTTAACAGATGTATTTTCTTTAATTATCTGATGATAACTCATCAGCATCAACGCCAGCATTTCCAAACCCTGGGCATTATTTTGGTGCCATACCTCTTCTGAGCCCAGCAAGTGAAAACATTCTAAGATTATCAAACCCTGGCTCAGGTGAAACCTTTTTGCTATGCTAGATTGACCCTCATCTAGGAATCCCTTCAAGAATCAGGGTGAAAACAGCAGTGGCGCTGAGTGTTCATCTGCTCGGACAGCTTGCTGGGGTGACTTGTTCCTTCATCAGCATCTTAAAAACAGTCCCTCCCTTCTCCCTGTCCCCAAGACCCACACAAACCCACCTTGATCAACATTATTCTTTTTGGCATCTTGCAGGGCAGTATTTGAAACTACTGCATTTGGCTGGCTTTTATTTGCCTTGGAATCCCTGGAGGGAGCTAAATAGGCACACACATCAATTACAGTGGAAATTGACCTTAGCAGCAAAAGAAAACATGCAAGAAACACCAAACTTCATCCGAAGCAATCAAGCCGGCACTGGTTGTGAAAGACAGGGAGTGGCAGCCTGAAATACATATTAATCTTTGCAAAGATTGCATTAAATGAGCTGATCTCAGGAGTTTTTAACCCTTTGACCAAGAAATCTTTCCAACACCGAAGTAAATCTATTTAGGGTCTGCTTTTCTTTCTGTTTCTGTGTTTTGCTTTGTTTGTTTGTTTGTTTTAGATGTGTGCTCTTCAAGGAAACTGTTCAGAGTTAAGTGGTTTGAGAACTGCAGCGAGAGGACTCAGGCAACTACCACTGTGTACCTTTAACAGCAAGACCTGGCATCAGCTCCAGACATCTTCAGGCAACTAACTGACAGGCCTCTGGTGGGGACGAGCCAAGGTTGGAAATTTGACACTTTGGACAACAAACTCCAGAATTACCCAAACAACAGGGCCAGATGTGTGCTGACTATGGAATTTGGGGAGCTGTCGTGCAAAAAGTAACTTTTCCAACCATAGGACCCCTGTTCTGATCCATGCTAAGTCTTGGTCATTCCTTTGAAAAGGAGAAAGTGTATTCAAGAAACATGGAGCCTGCGCAGAGACAACTGGTTTATGCCTGAAGGCCAGATTACTAGAGGTGAGGTGCTCCAAAGGGTCTTTGAAGTGACCTGGTGCCAGATTCAAGCGGTTCTAAAGGCAAAAAGGAGATCTTAAATATGAGAGATGGGAGTGAGAAGAGAAAAGATGGGTCCTTAGAGCAAGAGACAAAAATCTTGGAACTGAGTAGGTTAGAGCCCTCATGATCTGCCTTCATGACTGTTAGCATTCCAGTAAGGTAAAACTAGTTGCATTTCTCAGCCCTATTTGTGTGTTGCTGGAATATAATCTTTGTAACAGAAATGCTCTTTACCATATTTGTTAGTGTTTTTTGCCTTTTAACAAAACCTGTTCTTTTAGAATAGATTTCTTGTGTGTCTAAGATTTCCAGTTCTTCTCATTTTCCCCCATACTTTAGCATTCATATACTGTATAGACACCAGAGATTATGTGATTTGTGGCTTGCTTTCCTTTGTACATTTATATGAAGATTATTATTGGGAGTTGCTTGGTCTGTTCCTCTTATTGTGCATACACCTTCATCTATCTTTACCTCTCAGCTTGTATCTCACTTCCCTTTCCAATTCAGCTGAAATCCCTCCAGATGAAGTTCATCATGTTGTGGTCAAACATATTCTTCCCAGTCGTGAGATGCAATCTATTATTCGCAAGCAGTCCGTCCTCCAGGAAGCATAGCCCATGGTCCCCAAATCCTGATCCCTGACATCAGCACCATCCTTGCAGCCAGAAGTCAGCTGAAGCCCACAATAACTTAAGTCAGATACAACTCAGTAGACTTTAAGGTACCCCAAGACTCCTTGTATTTGCTGTAACGGACTAACACAACTTCCTGCAAATACTGTTCTTAAATATTACATTCAAGGCTGATAAATATGTATTATATTTACAGCCTGAGTCGAAACAATTTGGTGGGTGAAGCTTTAACCATTTAATTCGTCTCCTAACTATTAGGTGTCACAGGAGCCCTGACTTCCTGTCTTTGCGTGTGACCACCCTGCCTGAGATGCTGCCATTGGAGAGGAACCTCACTTTCTTGGATCTATTGTTAGTCCTCCTAACTAGAACAGACCATTAAATCAACAGGGCCTACACAATTATTGATGTAGCATTCGACAAATAATTCATTGGGTCTACTCTAGTTGGGAGTGGCAGCTGGAATTTCTGCTTAATGCTTTAAAAACAAAGGAAAGAAAAGAGTGTGTGACTGCCCAAACACTCCTTTTCCAATTGCTAATGTTTTTCCTGTAATGACGTACGGAAGTGAGAGCTGGACCATAAAGAAAGCTGACCGCCGAAGAATTGATGCATTTGAATTGTGGTGCTGGAGGAGACTCTTGAGTGTCCCCTGGACTGCAAGGAAAACAAACCTATCCATTCTAAAGGAAAACAACCCTGAGTGCTCATTGGAAGGACAGATCCTGAAGCTGAGGCTCCAATACTTTGGCCATCTCATGAGAAGAGAAGACTCCCTGGAAAAGACCCAGATGTTGGAAAAGTGTGAAGGCAGGAGGAGAAAGGGACAACAGAGGACGAGATGGTTGGACAGTGTCATCAAAGCGACCAACATGAATTTGACCCAACTTCGGGAGGCAGTGGAAGACAGGAGGGCCTGGTGTGCTCTGGTCCATGGGATCACGAAGAGTCGGACATGACTAAACAACTAAACAACAACAAACGAGGGGAGTATAAGAATCACACATCTGCCAGCCTGCAGCTTGGTACTCAGTTTTCATAGACAGACCACTTGCAGCTTGTTTATGCATGCTTACTCAGACACAAGGCCCACAGAGTTCAGTTACTCCCAGATAAAGATGGATATAGAACAGCCAGCTCAGAATCTTTGCAGGAATAGTTGAGGAGTCAGGACTCAGGAGGATTTTCAAAGGAAGATGAGCTAACGAGTCAGTAGGTGGCACTCTTCCATCTGGCTTGATACTTATTGACCTCAGGTTAGGAGAAAAGCTTTCTTTTAGAGAAAACAGCATTTCGTATTGGTAACTTTAAGATACAGTATAGCTCTTCGTGGAATATAATAGCTATTCCTGATTTATTCCAGTGCTCCTTATTTTTCAGATTTTGACCTGATGATCCTATAATGTCAAAAAGGAACTCAAATAGAAAATATAAAAAGAAGTTTTCAAAAGCACCATCTGCACCATACAATTTGACCCAACGTACAATTTTACTGAGAAGAAAATTCCACTGTGTTCATTACAACACACCCCCAGGCAGGGCTGGCCTTCCCATGAGGCGGAGTGAGTCAAATGTCTCAGGGAACAGATGCTGTGAGTAGTGCTGACATCCTCCTAGTGATTTCCCCTGAGACTTCCAACAGTTTCTTTCAGTTGGAGGACAAAGTTACGTGTGCCACGAAGCTCACCTTCTACTCCATAGGTCAGCCGGCTGCCCTGAGGCCTAGTAAATGACGCTGTTCCATTCCAGTATTGAAAGGAAGATATTCTTATCTATTGAGGGGCTGAGAAGGCCCTCTAACCTGCTTGGTACTCAGATAAAGGGCATGTAGGTTGGGGCTAACCCATCCTGTACCTGTTAAATGAACACTTACACCAGTTCCATCCCTGGCACTTTCAGATCGTGTTTCTGTTTCTCCATTTTTTTTAAAAAAAATCTTGTAAACACAAATGGTTATGACAGGGGGCTAACACTTATCCACTCAAAGCCACACAGTAATATTTTTTTCCACAGTCACACATACACACTTAATCTAATTTTTTCTTCTCATGCTGCCAAGTCAGTTCTGACTCACAGCCACCCTTTCCACGCTTTTCTAGGCAGAGAGTACTCTGAAGTGGTTTGCCATTCCCTTCTTCTGGGGCATCATGTAACTGTGCAGCTTGCCCAAGGCCGCACAGGCTGGTTCTTCTCGGATGCACAGTGGGGAATTGGACTCCCAGTCTCTGACTCTGCAGCTAGATTCTTAACTCACAAAGCTATACAGTACAGCCCGTATATTCGGTCCTCATAGCGTAATACTATTTCATCAAAATGTCATAAGCAAAGCTTAGTGAGAGAATAAAGGAAAAGAATATTTCAGAATGCAAAAGTGGTATCTAAACAGCAATGCCAGCCTTTCTGTTTACCCTACAGCTCTGTAAAATGGCCAGCAAAGGAATTGCAAGGAGACACATACACCCGCACCATGCAATAACTTCAGTTGGAGTACTGTATTCCCAAGTGCCTCAGTGACTGAAGCATCTACTGAATTAGTTTGGGCTTTGATTTTCCCAAATTTACATCATTTTTAACTTGCATATGGTGAATGTGGTAAGAAACATCCATTATAGTATTGCTCCATTCCAGGAGTGAACAGCAGCTCCTTGCTCCAAAATCAATTAAAAACTCCAGATTCTTACAGATTTAGAATTGCAGCTTCCTTTGGCAAGTCAATTCATCTCGCATTAGGTCTTCTGCTTTTCCAACTGCCTTCTACTTTTCCTAACATTATTGTCTTTTCAAGTAAAACTTATATTCTGTTGATACATACAAAGTATGACAGCATCAATTTATTAACTTTTGTTTCTAATGAAAATTCAGGCTTGATTTAACGTAGAGTCCATTTTATGACTTTCTCAGGGCACATGGTTTCCACAAAGTACTCCTATAAACTTATATTTTGAATTGTTCTTGTTCTTTTTCCTGTCAAGTGTCTTCATTATTCAGCTTTTACATCCATATGTAGTAACTGGGAATACCTTTGACCCTGGCCTTGGTCTCCAACAACACATGCTCACATTTTATGCTGTTTTCTACTTCTTGCATTGCTGCCTTTTTGAGTCTCAGTCTTCCTCTCTGGTTTTATTTTATTTTATTTTATTTACTGCAGTATCTATTTGGATTGAGTACTGAATCAAGGTGTAGAAAATCTTCAACTATTTTGATTTCTTCGTTGTCAGTATCCAGTGGGACCTGCCATGTCTGCAAGAAATAAAATTCCATTAATATCTACTTCTAAATCAGTTTAATTTTGAATAATGGTAAAAGTAAGGAGGGAAAGGGGGAAAAGAGAGAAGAAGAAAACATAAGGGCAAAACATTTTGTCACTTTAAAGACTAACAAATTTGTTTCAGCAGATATGTATAAATACAGAGGACATGATATGAATACTCCATGTCTGAAAAGTAGGTTTTGATATATGGACGCTCATGCCAAAAAAAATTGTTAATCTTTAAAGTGCTACAATATTTTGTCCTTGATTATTTCCCTCCTTTCCTTTTGCAAACCTGCTGAGATAGATTGACAGTGCTACTTTTTTGGAAATGGCTAATTTTAGATAAGTGCTCTTCTTAAGGATGCAATCTGAGTCAGAAGCATTTATCTTTAATTTGTGTATTGTTTCCTCTTCTTGGCACTCTTTTCTTTAATGCCCCAGGAGGGTCTCCCTCATAATTTTGTATATCTCGTCTCTTTCTCCCCCTGCCACAATGCCCACTGCCATAAAATGCACCAGATGTACAAAATGCCATGTAACCATGGGCGCAGAAGACGGCAGCATGTGTTACTTTCATGGTGGTTTCCATGAAAACAGTGATCAGGTTTTGCTGATACCTTTTCTCTTAAAAGTTGCTATAGTAGAGACATGTTTTGCAAACATGCAGGTATGTACTCTATGTTCTATGCCATCAAGTTGCAATTGACTTATAGTGACACTAATAGGGCTTTCAAGGCAGGTGAGACATTTAAGGTGTGGTTTTTACCAGTTCCACTCTCCCAGTGAGTTTCCATGGCCAATTGGAAATTCAAACCCTTTTCTCCAGAGTTCTAGTCAATCACTCTATCCACTTGCATCACAAGGGAAACAGACAGGAAGTCTTTATAAAAAGTTAACAGGTACAGCGAATCACATAAAAAGTCGGGGGGGGGAGGAAAATCAAAGATAAATGGTGGCCCAAATAACAGGCAATTTAGATTGTGCCGACTACTGATGGATAGAAACAATTGTCTGACATTTGGCATCAGCGATAAAATCCTAGTGTGAAGTCAGTAGATTAAATAGCTTTCTTAAGATAACAGGCCAATAGAATTAACTATGCCTAGTACTGATACTAAATCTGAGATAGAATGCAAAAGAAAAAAAATCGTAGTCCATGTTTTGCTGAAGTATTAAAGCTATGACTTAGGATGTTGTAGTGGATGACTTAGATGTTGTAGTGAATGTTTTCAATGAAATTGAACACATAATTGCTGAAGTCTGGATGAGGTCAACCTTTGTTCCATTACCCAAAAGGGAAATGCTAACATTTGTAGTGGCCATAGACTGCAAACCACGGTGGCAACTTGGAAATCAATTTGCTTAATGTTTTCTTTAACTAACACATGGCAATATGTGGCAAAAACAACAGAATGACATTCAACAGGGATAAGTGCAAAGTACTGCACCTTGGAAAAAGAAACCAATTGCACAGATACAAGATGGGGGATACCTGGCTCAGCAAAACTACGTGCAAGAAGGATCTTCGAATTGTCACAGATCACAAGCTAAATATGAGCCAACAGTGTGATGTGGCTACAAAAAAGATAAATGCTATTTTAGGCTGCATTAATAGAAGGATAGTTTCCAAACCATGCAAGGTGCTAGTCCCCCTCTATTCAGCACTGGCTAGGCCTCACCTTATTGTGTCCAGTTCCAACTTCACTTTTCTATGATATTTATGAGTAGTATCAATAAAAGGCAAGAGAGACACCATTTGGGTTTAGAGGATTTGGAACCAGGAAAGCACTATTCTACCTCCCTATACTGGAGGAAAAATGCCTTGTCATCAATGTGAATCTGTGTGCTTGCTTTACTGGCTACATGAAACCATTTGGAAAAGTCCAAACTGGAAAGTGGATGGAGTTGTTGGTAAACAAGGGTCTTGATTCAAGATTCAAGCTGCCGAGAAACTTGAAGATCACATTATGGAGGACATGATAAGAACTATTATGATACATAGTCCTGCCACTGATTGTCAGTTTTTACTCCAAGAATATATTTAGTGATGCACTTGCATATTCAAATGACAATGTAGACACTATCATTTATATCACACAAGTGGCTGACAATTTAGAGTTGCAAAGGTTTCTCAATGAACTCAATGAAGTGAATAATGAACATGATCTCAAAATGATTTAGGATATTGTACTCCGTAAAAAGAAAGCACCTCAAGCAATGCAACTGAAGATCCAAAATGAAAGTGTGGAGCATGTTGACAAATATAAGTACCCTGGGGTTCGATTTAATAAGCAATGGTATTACAACCATGAATTAAAAGAAATGGGCCAGAGCAACCCTCCTTCTAATTTTCAACCAGAAGATTTTGGTTATTTAACACATGCCAAGGACACAGGGTCTTCTCACATTTCTGTTTAGCCATAATGGAAAATATAATGTGGACGTTTTCTGTTATCTTACATATTTCAGTGCTACATCTGATTGCCATAACTATCATCACAGCTGCAGTTGTTTTGCTGTAACTTTTAGTAAACTGCTGCTCAAATGTCATTTTAAAACTACAGTGTTTGTTTTCAGGAATGTTTTTTTTTCTATACTCCTTTTAATTATTTTAATTAATTTAATTAAGGGCATTATATTTAATCTATATATTCAAAATTTAACATTTTGACACAGTCAAGTAGGATTTAGAAGTTATTTAGTTCCTCAAGTCTCCATAGGATTCTTAGCTGAGTTCCTCCATTCAAAATCAATGGCTTTTCCAGGGGTGCAGTTAAATCAGCCACTATCTGATATTTAGCATGGCTAAGGCAGGGTTGTGAATTTTGAGGCTTCTCAGTATTTTTTCCTTCCTTCCCCCACATTTTCCTGTCCATTTCTTCTCATGAAATCTTATACATAATTAATTAGATGCTGCAGATGAATTGATGCCATTCTTCCAAGGACCCTTTATCAGCGCCTCATGTCAATCGAAGGGTTTTACATACAAACAACCACTTGAAACTGACCAATTACAAATATCTTCAATTCACAAGATTAATGTCCCTTGCAGAGCTGACTACACTGGTGCGACTACACAGGGAAAGAAAAGCAAACCTGCTTGCATTCGCTCACTGTGAAACTGCTTTAGGGGATTCAGGTATGTGCAAAATAACTGGACACACAGAAAACAGGGAAGAGCCTCTTCTTGTATTTGTTGTTTACATTTCTGCATAGCCTAGTAGGTGGCACAATTACAAAGCACTGACCTACAAACAATGAAAAGGCTTCCTACTTCAATTTCCTCATGTAATTATGGTGTTGACTTAAAAAAAAAACCCTCTTGCCCTCAGAAATAAGCTCTGTTTCTTAACCTGTAAAACAAAAACAAGCGCCAGGAGTGCTGCCAAGGGAGGAGAACTGTTTAAAAATAAGTGTCTTAGGAAAGAGGCTTTGCTCCCTGTAAGATTGTGCGTGTGCGTGTGGGTGTGTGCTTGATTCTGCATTGGCTCAAAGCAATCACATGCTTTCAACTGAAGTGAAAAGATTCAGTTTTTTAAAAGTAGAAGGGTCTTCTGTGGTGGAGAGGAAGAAGAACAGATTGGGGCTGAGGGACTTGGGTCTGATTCACATTTCCCATGTTTTTTCCTATTGTGATCAATTGGGAGGGGGAGCAATCAGCGCACCCCAAACAAGTAATATTTCTAGCATTTTCCCCATGTAATCAGGCTCTAATACAAGACCAAATCAAAGAGCAGTAGGAAATTGTGGGTTCTCTTTGCAGAGGAGAAGAATGGGACAGTTCCTCATCCAGGGATGCCTGCAAGGGTAAGAGGAACAAGGATTTATTCATGCAGAGGGGGAAAGCAAAATTGACACATCTGCCAATCTCTCAAACTACTAGCATTGGCTATGAGAGGGCCCATGAATTATTTGAAATTACCACCAGACGCTGTTCACTTGCTGAAGTTGACTGACTGTTGCTCAAGGGAAGTGACAGGAGAGGAAGGCAAGAGTGTTCAGCTCGCTCCATTCTGCACAAAAAATCACTTGGAGTCTCATATATGCCTGATCATGATATTTTTTAAAAAAAGAAAATTAATCAGCTTGTTCATAAAAAGGTAAAGGTAAAGGTTCCCCTTGACATTTTTAGTCCAGTCGTGTCCGACCCTAGGAGGTGGTGCTCATCCCGTTTTCAAGCTGTAGAGCCAGCGCTTGTCCGAAGACAGTTTCCATTGCCACGTGGCCAGTGTGACTAGGGAACACCGTTTTACCTTCCCACTGAGGTGGTACCTATTTATCTATTCGCATTTTCATGCTTTCGAACTGCTGGGTTGGCAAGGAGCTGCGACAAAGCGGCGGGAGCTCACTCCGTTGCGTGGATTCGATCTTACGACTGCTGGTCTTCTGAGGCTGTAGCACAGGCTTCTGTGGTTTAGCCCACAGCGCCACCACGTCCCCTGTGCTTGTTCATATCTTATTACAAAAACAAACACAGATCTGTAAATCAGCTCCCACATGTAACTAAATTTCACTGCTCTGCCACAACCCAACCTCCCCCAGTCTGAAAGCACTCTCTGTTTTGGACGTGTTTTCTGAAAAATAAATATTATTCAACAAACAATCAAACAAACAAATCTTCCCCTTCTGTGCCCTCTTTGGATAATCCCTCACAGCAATCAGCTCTTGTTCCCAAAACCAATAATTCAATGTTGCGGATTTACTTTACCAATTCATAGGTATGAATGGCCAACAGAAAAGGAAGAAAATGAGTTCTTTAATAATCTCCCAGACCCTCTTAAAACTGGGGATGGGGGAAGAAAAATCCATCCTTTGGACTCCGGTGCAAACAATGGGAGGATTTTCTCCAATGACACTAGCACCAGATAAGAAGCATCTAATCTGGGGAAGGAGGGTGGAAAAGCCCTACTTGCTGAAAGGGGAGCTACATGTCCAGAGCCGTGTTCCTGTCCACAATGGCAAGCGTCAAAGCTGAAGCAATGCTTCCCTGCTCTCCTTTAAGTTGGAAAGCAGCTTTGCCATTTATAACACCACATGGCGTTCCCCTGCGGCTCCTGATTGGGTGGTATTTTAGACTCAGAAGGAAAGATTTCTAGGTTAATAACTGCAGCGCTGCTTTATTTTACCGGCTGGCAGAGAGCCATTGACAGAGTAAACTGTCCTGGACTCTGTTTCAGTATGCAGTGTGCTTTATCATCCTTTCTTCGGGGGAACAATGAACACCTGAGAAGGGGTTCACGAATGCCCGAAGCTTCCAAGCATCAACACTGATCTGACATATTCACTGAAAGTGTCAAAGGTGATTATTAACAGAGCAAGGATTCCTCCAATGGGATTACTCAAGATCAGTCATAGTACCTGGTTCCATGTCTGTCAGGTTGTCTGCACACACATGACTCGAAGCTGGGCGCAATTCTCACCAAACGTGCAGCATTGGGGAGTTGAATTGAGAGCTAGGAGATGAAAGTTCAGGTCTCCATTGAATCAAGTATGAATGGCAAAAAGAAAAAAAGGGGAGGGCAGAGTTCTTTTAAAGATAATATGGGGAAGACAAAAGTTATGAATACTGCTTTCCATTCACTGGAGGAATAGTGGAACATTGATCTAATTAACGAAACAAAACAGATAACTACTGCTAACATATGCCAGTTATGAACCAATTTGTGAACTACGCCAATTTCTGTTTCTTAGACTTGTGACAGCTGAATTAAATCTAGAAGAACTGCTCACTCTTACAGCCCACAAGGCTAAATCTAAAGTAAATGTGTGTGGTTTGGGCTACATTCAGATCCTCATTTTCCTCTATGGAGATCAAAGCAACATGCCTGATCCTCCTCCTCTTTTTAGAACATCACAACAATTCTGTAAAGTAGGGCAGGCTGAGAGATAGTGCCAAGTCTAAGAATACCCATTGGGTTTCATGCCCCAATGTGGGCTTGAACCCAGGGCTGTAACTTAAAACATTTGGGTGAGCAGAGTCCTTGCCTGCTTGAAAGGCAGCAAAAATGATGCTACTGAAGCTATACTTTAGGCACAAACAGCATTGCTGCCTGGGAAGTACTGGGAGACTTTCTGAATACATCGCTAATGCCCAGCTGGCAGCATTGTTCTTGCTGGGGGAGCGGGGGAGGGAACTGCAGTGACTCCATTATTGCCACATGTCTAGTGGGCAAGCTGCTGCCCTAACCCTGAGCTGTCAGTAGCAAGGATTACCTGGCAGGTGAGCTGAGGACTGCTCCACATCCTACTAATGTGAGAAGCTGCATTAAAACAGGATACGTGAAACAGGCAGATTTGTACCTGTCTGCAAATAATTCATAGTAAAAAGATTACTGCAGGTTATCTGAAATGTGTGCTCTTCCCAGCTCTATGACAAACCTTCAATTGCTACACCATGCATGTTTTGGGGAGGTGCGGGAAGTATCCTATCTGTTAAGTTGAAGGCAGTCCCTGAGCAAGGACTTGTGAAGAAATTCAACAGGCAGTGAAATGGCCAAAGCAGCCTTCCGAGAAAATGTGCAGAGGATTGTGCTGGGCATTTTCCAAACAGTCTGGCAAAAGAGATTTAGCTGTAAAACTCTCCATCAAATCTCCTTGGCTGAACTGATGAAAAGGGTCTTGAATTTGGTATCACTGCCAAATCACAGAAACGCAAGGAAAGAAGCACACGTTTGCTTTGTGTTCTCCTCCCCCTGGTGTGTATGCGTGTAGGGGAGCAAAGAAAGTGTTTGGTGAAAGATAAAGCCATTATGACTATGCATGAAAGGGCTTGAATGGGGATGGGCTTTGTTTGGGAGCTGTTGGTTTTTACATCAGTTCTACTCACTTTAAAAACAGTTGCTTGAAAACAATGTCTGAAATGATAGCATGTAAGATGCCAACATCTTTGGAGCACACTGTTTGCATTTCTTTGAGCCAGAGTTAGCATTTTGAAGCTCAGAGTCTATTTGACCTTCTAGGGGGAGGCCCACCAGCTGCTAACTGATAGTGGACCTTTCCACCCATCCATCATCCTGGACAAGCAAGGAGGAGGGAGAAGAGATGGGCTGTTTAGCCAGAGCTCTTGACAAGGACTATACAAACCTTCCTTGTTGTGTGTCAAATCCCAGCCTGCTGGACTTGGACTTTGGGGGAACTCAGTGAAGGTAACTGAGGACCCTATGTTAGGGGAGGGTGCCCAGGGGGCAGTAATTACCCCCCAGTCCTCTGCTTCTATAGGGAAAGGGACTCTGCACAAGTGCGTTGTGACTTTGAATGAAGCCTTTCTATGCCTGATACCTGAAACTGAGCCCATGGATTCTTTGCCAAGGGACCCAGCCACTGCCAGCTCCTGAGGGCAGGAAACTAGCGGGGCACATAGAGGGTTGCATCCTATAGTCCTGGATCTCTTGTCCTTTTGTTGTTGTTGTTGTTGTTGCTTCTGAAATTATTTTTATTATATGATACTTTTAAATGACACAAGATTTTCAGAGCACTGGGGTTTGGGGGGACATTTACTGTTCTTTGGTTATACGTTGGAAAAGTAGGATAAATTTATTTTAAGAATAAACGGAATCATTTTGGTAGAGAACCTTCACCAGATGTGCTTGGTAGGAAAACGAGAGAGGGCCTTCTCTGTTGCTGCTTCCAGACTCTGGAACTCCCTCCCACGAGAGGCCGGGCTGGCCCTGTCTTTGCTTTCCTTCTGCAAGCAAAGACCTTTCTCCTCAGGCAAGCTTCCCCTCAGGGACTGATTGTCTTGGGAGGGGATTTTAAATGGATTGTTGTGCCATGTTGATTATGTTTACCATTTCTCAGATGAGTATTTGTCTCATTGTTTTTGTAATATTTTTATAATTGCTGTCTTAGCTTTTAAATATTGTCTTCTACTGATGTAAGCTGCCTTGGTTTTTTTTTTTAAGGAGAAAGGCTCGGTAAAAACATTTTAAACAAACATCACTCAAGATATGAATTCAGCTGGTTACCGACTGACCTCAAGTGCTTATTCTAGAGTTTTGTACCATTCATATTTCACAGATGGAAGCAAAGGCACTTGTATGTGTTCATGTCACTGAGAATCATGGTTTGACTGCCTTCTCTCATGCACACATTATTTCAACATGGCTGAAGGCTCTCTTCTAACTACTAAGAACTGTATGTATTCACAACTCTGCAACAGCCTGGTCCTATAATGGTATCACAGAATCATCGAATCTTACGAGACAAGAGGCCAAATTTTGTGCTGCAGCAACGGTTTTTCGTGTTCAGATGTTTGGGTAGGTGATTTTAGATGGATAATATAATGCTTTTAATATAACACTGGCTGAGGTTTTACTTATCCTAAGGATTTACGATGTTATTAACTGGAAAGTAGGGGTTGGTTTATCATGCTTTAATGGAAATTCTATAATTCTGCCTGATTTTACAAAACTACAAATACATGTATGTATTTTATATTGATTTGGTTTTACTGGTCTTTGACCGTAATAAAGTATTCATTCATTCAATCATAGAAACATACAATAATGAAATTGGAAGGAGCCTATAAGGCCATCAAGTCCAACCCCCTGCTCAATGCAGGAGTACAAATCAAAGGACATCTGCCAAGTGTTTGCCTGAATTTCTCTTGAATGCCTGCAGTGCTGGAGCACTCACCACCTCTCGAGGTAATGGGTCCCGTTGTTATACTGCTCCAACAGGAAGTTTTCCCGATATTCAAGCAAAATCTGGTTTCCTGTAACTTGTGCCCACTTTTGTGTGTCCTGCACTCTGGGTTAATTGAGAACAGATCTTGCCCTTCCGGTGTATGAGATAGCTTTTCAAGTATTTGAAAAGGGCTATCACGTCATTCCAGAACAAGGAGAGTTTAAAAGTGTTCCAGAAAAGCATAACTAAGCTATTGGACTACATTTTACAATATATTCTGAAAAATTTGAAATGACCTTCAACAGCTATGGTGTGTGAAATGACAGCAATGTGTGGCTAAAGTTAGGTACAAGCAGCTACTACTTCTACTTGAGAATTCTGCTATTGGAATTCTGTTTGAATGGCTGCCCTCAAAAAATGAAGAACAAGTGCCTGGAAGACACGCTTCAATGGTTATTTCCTGGCTAGTAGACAGAGTATTCACACAACTCACCAGGTCACAGACTTCTTCAGGAGGCTGAAATGTACTGCATTTCCATTAAAACATGGTTCTTCAGAGAGTGGGCCCCACAGAGAGTACCTTGCCTGTGAATCCACCACCAACTAGAAGCTGCCCTGTAAAAAAGATAAAAGAGCTCTGAAAAAAATCTTGAGAAAAAATATGAAATAGTTATTTTGAAGGTGGTAAAGAAGCTTAATTTCAAACTAGACACAAGCCGGGGCAAATTGTTCTGTAAGGGGCATGACATTTTCATAGAAATAGCAGAGGCATCTGATGGTCTGAATTGAAAGGCGCTCTTTTTTTTTCTTTTCTTTTTTTTAATGGACGAGCACCAAAATGTTGGGGTTGGCATCTTTTCTGTCACAAGCCAATGAGTAATCTCTACAAATCACCCCTTTGTATTAGATTCACTGAAATCTATCGGGCGGCTCCATGAGGAAGTGGGTTTGAGGCCTCTAAAAATTATAGTGCTAGATACTGGAAATTGCCCATATTTATTAAACATTTGGTCATGAAAACAGAAACTGTGTACTGTTTCATGAGGAAAAACATCCCACGTTGTCCATTATACACAGAAATTAAATTAAGTACATTTTAAAAACAAGAGCCCACAAAAACATACAACAGAACCAAGCAACAAAGAGCACTTAAAATCTCTGCTGGGTGCATTTCTTTCCTCGCTGCGGGCTCCCTCCCAGGTCTCAACCATGTTAGACGTTGTTTCAGAAGCAAATGGTCCTCTGAAGCCTTCTTTTCACTTTACCAAGCTAAATTGGGAGTTGTTCCCAGTTTGGTGGCTTGAAGTGAAAAAAAAAAAAAAAACCACACACACAAACACACATGAAAGCATCTTTTCTACTTCTGAAGCAGTGTGGCAGGCAGTTAGCTGGGCTGGAGCAGCATCACAGCTCTTTCCCTTTGAAGCTGATTCTTCAGTTAAATGATGCTCCTTGCAGGGGACTGGATCCTGGAGGGAAATGCCACCATGAGCTTCTCTGCAGAGCACTGAAGAATGAATGAGGCTCCCTTGCTCAGAGCCCTGGGGTGCTGCTTGAGATGTAAGCGTTCCAAGAGCTGCATTCATTGACATAGTTCCAGGAGCTTAATTTATTGACATAATCATTACATTCTGAATTACGTTTCTCCTCAAAAAGCTCTGAGGGCAATGTTCACTGCATTGGCCTAAACTATGAGGGATCCTCCTGATGAAGGTCAGTCCCTCCCTCTACCATAGTTTATGTCCAGGATGAAAAAGACAGAGAGACCTACCCTGCACAGAGCGCAATACACAGCTCTCCACCTCTCTCCTGATCAGTGAAATATTAGAGATGATACATTATGGGAACAAGGTGAAACATGCTTTGGAATTTTACCCTAACATTTCTAAAACTGGGGGACAACCACAGTACGGTGGTAGCTCCATACAGTTAGTGACAGTTTTCCTGTCCCCTTGTTCCATTTTGACACATGTTTTCTCTATAAATAAGAGAAACTAGCAAGGATTGTTCTAAACTTTGTACTGTTATACTGTCTCCACTAAGTGAATGGACTTGTAAATTATACTATCTCCATTAAGAAAATAAGCTCCTCTACCCCCCCAAAAAAAACCTGTTTGAGTGACATTGCTATATGAATACTGAAAATTAAATCTAAAAAGTACTATTCCAAACTTACACATCCACAATCTAGAAAAGTAGTCATTACCATCATTGTTACAATTTTAAAATAACTCTTCACAATCATGCTTCTCGAAGGTAAAATCCCTTGGCTGTAAAGGGACAGGGTGCTTTATTATATGTACGATGAGACATGCCATCATTTGTGTATCCTCTTTCTCTGCCAATACTGCATGCAAAATGCTAACATGACAATATTCCACAGCAATCAAGTCCATTACAAAAATGAATAATCATCAGGAAATATAATTAGAAAATAAACTATTTCACTGCTCAGAATAGGAGCGGTAGACAGCCTCTGCAATTCATTACACGAAAATGAATGCTGCAAGTATAGAAAGCAGCCATAACAAATGCTCTAAAATGTAGTCTCAGAGCATGCTGTAATTATGGTTGTTTGTGATTTCATCTTGACTGTACCTAAGAAGGGACTTTTAAAGCATAATTAAAATCTTGCCCTCTCTCAATGGAAATCTGTCATTGTGCATTATAGTATTTTTATGCAGCTATCTCCTGTGTCCTTCTTCATGGATTGCTGCCTTGTCGTGGCGAAGGGGCTTGAGTAACTCAGAGAAGCTATGGGCTATGCCGTGCAGGGACACCCAAGACGGACAGGACATAGTGGAGAGTTCCGACTAAACGCAATCCACCTGGAGTAGGAAATGGCAAGCCACTCCAGTATCTTTGCCAAGAACGCCCCATGATCAGAAACAAAAGGCTAAAAGATATGACGCTGGAAGATGGGCCCCTCAGGTCGGAAGGCGTCCAACATGCTACTGGGGAAGAGTGGAGGACAAGTACAAGTAGCTCCAGAGCTAATGAAGTGGTTGGGCCAAAGCCGAAAGGACGCTCAGCTGTGGACGTGCCTGGAAGTGAAAGGAAAGTCCAATGCTGTAAAGAAAAATACTGCATAGGAACCTGGAATGTAAGATCTATGAACCTTGGGAAGCTGGAGGTGGTCAAACAGGAGATGGCAAGAATAAACATTGACATCCTGGGCATCAGTGAACTAAAATGGACAGGAATGGGCGAATTCAGCTCAGATGATTATCATATCTACTACTGTGGGCAAGAATCCCGTAGAAGGAATGGAGTAGCCCTCATAGTCAACAAAAGAGTGGGAAAAGCTGTAATGGGATACAATCTCAAAAATGATAGAATGATGTCAATACGAATCCAAGGCAGACCATTCAACATCACAATAATCCAAGTTTATGCACCAACCAGCATTGCTGAGGAGACTGAAATTGAACAATTCTATGAAGATTTACAACACCTTCTAGAACTGACACCAAAGAAAGATGTTCTTCTCATTCTAGGGGACTGGAATGCTAAAGTAGGGAGCCAAGAGATAAAAGGAACAACAGGGAAGTTTGGCCTTGGAGTTGAGAACGAAGCAGGACAAAGGCTAATAGAGTTTTGTCAAGAGAATAAGCTGGTCATCACAAACACTCTTTTCCAACAACACAAGAGGCGACTCTATACATGGAAATCACCAGATGGGCAATATCGAAATCAGATTGATTATATTCTCTGCAGCCAAAGATGGAGAAGCTCTATACAGTCAGCAAAAACAAGACCTGGAGCTGACTGCGGTTCTGATCATCAGCTTCTCATAGCAAAATTCAAGCTTAGACTGAAGAGAGTAGGAAAAACCACTGGGCCACTCAGGTATAATCTAAACCAAATCCCTTATGAATACACAGTGGAAGTAAAGAACAGATTTAAGGAACTAGATTTGGTGGACAGAGTGCCTGAAGAACTTTGGATAGAGGCTCGTAACATTGTCCAGGAGGCAGCAACGAAAACCATCCCAAAGAAAAGGAAATGCAAGAAAGCAAAGTGGCTGTCCAACGAGGCCTTAGAAATAGCAGAGAGGAGAAGGGAAGCAAAATGCAAGGGAGTTAGAGAAAGTTACAGAAAATTGAATGCAGACTTCCAAAGAATAGCAAGGAGAGACAAGAGGGCCTTCTTAAATGAACAATGCAAAGAAATAGAGGAAGATAACAGAAAAGGAAAGACCAGAGATCTGTTCAGGAAAATTGGAGATATTAGAGGAACATTTTGCGCAAAGATGAACATGATAAAAGACAAAAATGGGAGGGACCTAACAGAAGCAGAAGACGTCAAGAAGAGGTGGCAAGAATACACAGAGGAATTATATCAGAAAGATTTGGATATCCCGGACAACCCAGACAATGTAGTTGCTGACCTTGAGCCAGACATCCTGGAGAGCGAAGTCAAGTGGGCCTTAGAAAGCCTGGCTAACAACAAGGCCAGTGGAGGTGATGGCATTCCAATTGAACTATTTAAAATCTTGAAAGATGATGCTGTTAAGGTGCTACATTCAATATGCCAGCAAGTTTGGAAAACTCAACAGTGGCCAGAGGATTGGAAAAGATCAGTCTACATCCCAATCCCAAAGAAAGGCAGTGCCAAAGAATGCTCCAACTACCGCACAATTGCACTCATTTCACACACTAGCAAGGTTATGCTCAAAATCCTCCAAGGTAGGCTTCAGCAGTATGTGGACCGAGAACTCCCAGAAGTACAAGCTGGATTCCGAAGAGGCAGAGGAACTCGAGACCAAATTGCTAACTTGCGCTGGATTATGGAGAAAGCCAGAGAGTTCCAGAAAAATATCTACTTCTGCTTCATTGACTATGCGAAAGCCTTTGACTGTGTGGACCACAGCAAACTATGGCAAGTTCTTAATGAAATGGGAGTGCCTGACCACTTTATCTGTCTCCTGAGAAACCTATATGTGGGACAGGAAGCAACAGTCAGAACTGGTCATGGAACAACTGAGTGGTTCAAAATTGGGAAAGGAGTACGACAAGGCTGTATACTGTCCCCCAGCTTATTTAACTTGTATGCAGAATACATCATGCGGAAGGCTGGACTGGAAGAAACCGAAGCCGGAATTAAGATTGCTGGAAGAAATATCAACAACCTCCGATATGCAGATGATACCACTCTGATGGCAGAAAGTGAGGAGGAATTGAAGAACCTTGTAATGAGAGTGAAAGAGGAGAGTGCAAAAAACGGTCTGAAACTCAACATCAAAAAAACTAAGATCATGGCCACTGGTCCCATCACCTCCTGGGAAATAGAAGGGGAAGATATGGAGGCAGTGTCAAATTTTATTTTCCTGGGCTCCATGATCACTGCAGATGGAGACAGCAGCCCCGAAATTAAAAGACGCCTTCTTCTTGGGAGGAAAGCGATGACAAATCTTGACAGCATCTTGAAAAGCAGAGACATCACCTTGCCAACAAAAGTCCGAATAGTCAAAGCTATGGTTTTTCCTGTCGTGATGTATGGAAGTGAGAGCTGGACCATAAAGAAAGCAGACCGCCGAAGAATTGATGCCTTTGAATTGTGGTGCTGGAGGAGGCTCTTGAGAATCCCCTGGACTGCAAGGAGAACAAACCTATCAGTTCTAAAGGAAATCAACCCTGAGTGCTCACTGGAAGGACAGATCCTGAAGCTGAGGCTCCAGTACTTTGGCCATCTCATGAGAAGAAAAGAGTCCTTGGAAAAAACCCTGATGTTAGGAAGGTGTGACTGCAAGAGGAGAAGGGGACGACCGAGGATGAGATGGCTGGACAGTGTCTGCGAAGCAACCAACATGAACCTGACACAACTCCGGGAGGCAGTAGAAGACAGGAGGGCCTGGCGTGCTCTGGTCCATGGGGTCACGAAGAGTCGGACACGACTAAACGACTAAACACACACACACACATCTCCTGTGTCAAAAAGAGGAAAGTGTAACTTGTCTCTAAAGATGCTAGTGTTGTAAATGTACAAAAATTGTATAACAGGATGGATGACCAAATCCAGACAAGACCGAGGTGCTCCTGGTCAATGATAAGGCAAATGAGGAAACTGGGATGCAGCCTGTGCTAGATGGGTTACACTCCCTCTGAAGACTAAGGTCCACAGCTTGTGTGTACTCTGGATTCATTGGTTTTGGCGGTAGCTAGGAGTGCACTTGCACAGTTAAAACTGGTGCACCAGCTGTGCCTGTTCCTTGTGATGTCTGATTTGGCTACAGTGACACACACTCTCATTACATCCCACTTGGATTACTGAATCTTCTAGTGGTTCAAAATGTAGCTGCCAGACTGCTGACTGGGGCCTGTTAAAGGGAGCACATAACACCTCTCCTAGAGCAACTGCACTGGCTACTGGTCCATTCCTAGGCCCAACTCAAAGGGCTGGTTATTACTTATGGAAGTCCTAGATAGTTTGGGTCCAGGCTATCTGAAGGACCATATCTCCTCACATGAGCCTTCCTGGTCTTTAAGAACTTCAGAGGAGGCCCTCCTCTCAGTCCCAGCGCCATTGCAGGCACATTGGATGGGGACATGAGATAGAGCTTTCTCTGTAGCTGCTCCCAGAATGTGAAATATTCTCCCTTGGAAGGGGAGGTTGGTCCCCTCTTTTTATCCTTCTGCTGACAACTGAAGACCCACCTCTTCAGGTGGGTTTATAATAACCATTATTGGGTCCCCAAGTAAATTCATTTTTAAAATTGTAAATGCTTTTCATCATTTACTATATATCAGTTATTATCAGTGTAATTGTCTTAATTGGTAATTTTTTGTGTTTTTAATTTTACTTGTTTTAATATCGTGTATAGCCTCAAGTTCCCTCATAGGGAGACAGGCAGCCTATAAATGAGACAAAATAAATAAACAAGCAAACAAACTTACCAAGGTGTAACTAGGAAGCAGCATTGAAGGTATAGCTTTTTTTTCAAACACGGTCCCATAATTACTGACCTTCTTAAAGCTGATGAGATTTCGCCCCCAGGTGAATGTTGCATGCAATGAAATGCTTTTTGCTTTTATTTATGTATATATCTGTCCATTTATTTCATTTATATGTCACTTTTCCTCCAGTAAGCATAAGCCAGTGTATATGGTGCTCCTCTTCCCCACTTAATCCTCAAAGTAAGTGAGGCTGACAGGCAATTATGAGTACGACATCTTCCAGTGAGTTTCATGACTGAGCGGGGATGAGCATATGGGAGAAAAGTCTCCTAATTTCTAACACTCTTACCATTACATCACAATAGTTGTCTACCATGAGCTCTTTGGGAAGTTTTTCTCAACAATGTTAACAAGCCAAATAATAAAATTATTATTCTGAGAAGCAATGTTATTAAAGGAGCAAACATTGGAATAATGAGCTGTTTAGTAAATAATTGGCATGCCTAAATATAGCAAGGCAAGTCAGTGGCACAAACTGTCCCCCTGTGTTCTATTTATGGGCATTCCATGATGGCTCACGGACCATGGATGTTAATTTCACCCATTCTTATCTATTACATAATTTTCATATATATGTTACATATGCATAATTCATAGAGAGTTATTGGTCCTCCATTAAAAAAGGAAGGACACTTTTTAGTTGCCCCAAAAATGAAAAATTGTCAAGTGAGAGGTTAAGCATGATGTGAGATGTAATAAAAGCAACAGTCAGGAAGAGATTCCTTGGTTGCTCTTGTTAAAGGATCCAGAAACTACTGTACTGTAAAGTGAGTCACAAGTCACATACTGTATCTTCCTACTGAAGAACGGTGAAAAAAATGGCCACCATTTGTGACCTGCCTTTATCTCTTACATGCTAATTCCTTGGCAGTGTTTGCAAATGACTCAGCCACAGCCCAACCCTCAAAAACCCCTTCTGGTGATCTGGTTTGTGATACATTTCTTGTTTGTTAGCACAACAATCTTCTGGCTTGCCATCTCAGGATGTGGTTACCCACTGGAAAACTATTGGGTTGGGTTTGCATGCTTGAAATAGATTGAAATATATCAGTTTATACAATATATAGCTGAGTATACTTTGGGGGGGGGTCTAGGAAGTGTATTGTTTTGTTCAGAAAGTGAGGTGTTTTAAACATCCTCTAGGGGATTGTTTATTTTAACTTGATTGTGGACATGATTTATTTTAAATCATTTTGGCATGTGTGCTCTCCTGTGTTGGAGCAAATTGTGTCTGTGACGTTTGTCAAGTAATGGATACCAGGATCATGGGTTTCCAGCTGCAGGGAAACCTTGCAGTCTGATCTGTTATATTTTTTTTCCATCTGAAATACTGAAATAGTGCTATTCCAGTTTGAAAGAAGTAAAAGAATAAAACAAATATTAAAAATACCACTGGTGGCAGCAGTGGCAAGTAGTTGTGAGAGGCAGCCAGTGTAAGAGAGATGGATGCTACAAACTTGTTGCATTTGAAGCTTTGTCTTGCACCCCACCTACAAAATGAGCACAGGCATACTATCTTGGCTCAAGGCTCTGGCTGCTGGAAAGAGTACTGATGTAATACAAAAAAGGTGCATTGCATGCTCAAAACGTCATTAGAATGCTGTCAAGCACAGGGGTAAAGCCGTCTGACAACTAAAGCTTAGTTGAAACTGGGTCATGCATCAGGAAAGTGATCCCAAGCACACCAGCAAATCTGTAAGAGAATGGCTGAAAAAGAAAAGAATCAAAGTGTTGCAATGGCCCAGTCAAAGTATGAGCCTGCTCTGTGTCTAGGCCTTTTGGTCCAGCAGCAGGGCTACTGTTTTTGGGGGGGCAGACTGGAGCGCTTTGTTCATGGACATAAAAGCCACTTTAAGGGAGATTACACAAGTGCAATCAGTTGCAATCCTTTCTTACCATCTGATCACACCTAAACTGTCCCTTTTATTATTATAGTCTAAAAAGTTAGTTTCATTAACTGCGTCTGATGATTTAGGAAGACGTTTGTAATGTAAGCCATAAACAATATAGGAAATTTCCAGGAATAAAACAAAAGAGAGGAAAATGCTTCAGATCTTTCTGTAAAAACCTTGAAGCAACAAAGTCAGAATATTCTGTTTTTTGTGCTCTTGGGCATGGTGAACTCATTGCCCTGAAAAACTGAAAAAGGATACACAAGCTTTTGTGTATCCTTAGTAAATAAACCCTTTTCAAGGCTGCGTTTTCCTTGCTTCTTTTCTTTTTCCAAGTGAACATCTTCTGTGCAAACAGTATTGTTTGTCTTGGTGTCACATACAGATAGGGCTTTATCTTGCCTTTCTTATTGCCTGATAAAAGACAATTACTGCTAGTGATGACAGTGTTAAGTTCTTGTGTATCTAAGTTCTGAAGTACTACTAAAATACCATAGATGGGAATTGAAAAGGAATACAAGGGCAGATTTTATCCCTGCAATTCCAGTTGAAAACCTTGATTCTAGTTCCCTCTCTTGTTATCCACGTAACAATAGCATGTGTGGTGAGAGATTGCCATATCCTGTGTTTCCTGCCCAAGCTTTCAGCAGCCAATGAAGAGAAGTGAGGGTAGAGATTGAAAAATGTGATTATGTAATATCAGATGGTTCACATGGGTAATTACATAGGGAAATGCTGCTTTTAGCAGCTATTCTATTTTTATGCAAAAAAGGGGGGGGAGGGGAAGTTTCATTGTAAAGATTGCAAATGGCAAGCCTCAACCAAGTGCCAGTGGGTGTTTTTTCACAATGACTCCCAAACTTAAGAGCCGTGTATGGTACAGAAAAAACAAGATATAAATTCTTTTTATTCTTTCACCTTACTGAATAACCTATATATCTTCCACCCCAGTCTCCCAACCCCTGAACAAAATTAAGAACAAAAGAGGCTGATGTCCCTTCAGAAGTCTTGGGGCGGGAGGGGGGCTTACACTGTAATTTTCTGTCATTGTTCCTACTGTTGCCAAGTGCCTTTTTATAACTTTATTACACTGAGCAATCAATTTGATTTTTAATAGAGAAATCCACATCTCACACATTAGCAAACAGCCTCATAATGAGATTATCTTGACTCAACTGGACAAATGTTCCATCTCGTCTTTCTGCCAGGCCACTATCCTACCTATGGTCACTCTCTTTTAAAATGGATGGTGATCTCAACCATTTTTCTGAGTTGCTAGTACAGTAGTTTAAGGGAGGCGCCAGGCCAAAGAGGCATATTTGCATGTTTACTATTTTTACTCTTTCATAAAGAACTTGGAATGAAGTGATTATGTTGCTACAAAAAGTATTTGTTTATCTGAAAAACAAATTTAACTAAATATTTCTAATAGAAACTGAAGAAGTCTCCTTGCATCTCCTAGTGACCATTTAAATTTTTTTATTTAATTGATGTATGACAGAGTCCTATGCCTCTTAAAGGGCACAAGGAGACTTTCTTGAACAATAAATATGAACTTAAAATGTGAGGGAGAAGTTATGGTTACTGAGGGGCTGCAAACGTGGCATTCGGGGCCATATGCCACTCACAGGACCCGTTTCTCATACTTGCTTTAGAAAGATGTAAACACTATTGTTGCATATCTATATTGTAATTCATTTCTATCCAGTGCTTTTTCCCTTCTATGTCTATGTCCAAGTCTCATAAACGTTACAATCCTGCCAATATATGGAAGGCCTCTTGCCTGCTGAGGGAACAGATTGGTAGTTCAAGACTAGCAAAGGCTGAGTCATCTATAATTTTACAAAGCAAAATAAATTAAACTGTGACACGCCTTCTTTTTCCTTCCTCAGAAAGAGTCTTGAATTGCGTCCCTGCTCCCATCAATAAATGTTTCATAGGTAAACAAGCAGGGGTAGTGGTGAAGCAGAGAGGATTGGCAAAGCTCGAATCAGCTGTGTAGTTATATATACTGCTTCCATTGTGAATATTTTGCCCCATGGAAATTATACACTGGGTCCAAACAAGAATGTATGTTGCCACACCCAATGAATCTTGGATCACCAAAAAAGCTGCGAGTCTCATGGCAAATTTGTATTGCAAAGATCTATTCCTCTTTATGTTGATATACTCAATTGCATCAGTGACTACAGTTTGTTTTATAACTTCAGAGCACAGGTTGTTTTGGTAAGGCAGAGGGGAACAAACCAGGACTCCCAGACAGTGCTTAGCTCCCATAGGATCCAGTGCTACCTCAGGAATATGATAGAGTCATAGAGTCATAGAATTGGAAGAAACCACTGAGGCCATTGAGTTTAAACCCCCGCCAAGCAGGAACATCCATCAAAGTACTCCCAAACAGATGGCCATCCAGCCTCTGCTTAAAAACCTCCAAAGAAGGAGAAACTTCCACCACCCTTCAAGGCAGCCTATTCCAGTGCCAGACAGCTCTGACCATCAGGAAATTCTTCCTAATGTTCAGACAGAATCTCTTTTCCTGTAGTTTGAAACCATTGCTCCGTGTCCTAGTCTCTGGAGCCCTGGAAAACAAACCGGTCCCCTCTTCAACAAGACATCCTTTGAAATATTTAAACATGGCCATCATGTCCCCCTTCAACCTTCTTTTTGTAAGGCTAAACATTCCCAACTCCCTAAGCCGCTCCTCGTAGGACATGGCTTCCAGACCTTTGACCATTTTAGTCGCCCTCCTCTAGACATCTTCCAGGTTGTCAACATTCCTGCTCTCAGCTTTTTTTCACCTTAATTGTGTTTCCCACGGACAAAGACAGTCCTCTCGTTTTTCAATGCAATATTTCAAAATATCCACCAAATCTGATATCCATTTGGCTACATTTGTTGTTGACAGTGGTATGTTCTTCTCTTTCCATACAATGAACATTTTCACCAGTCCAGTTTTATAATCTGGGTTTTATCTCACTACCCTCTGCCATTACTCATGCACTCTTTTAAAAGTTTCAATGAGTGCTTCCTCTTTTAACCAATCAGGGCAGGAGACCAGAACCCCTCTGGATTTCTTCCTCTTCAAGAATCTTTCCACAATGCTCAAGGTTACACCCTTCACACATTGCATCTCCTTTGCAGATATAAAATTTATGTACAGCAAAAAAACCTATAATCTGTAACCTCAATGCACTTGAAGTGTCAAAACATTTTTCCTGATTCTATTATAAAGTCGCCCCATCCACCTTAGAGAATACAAAGGTTCTCTCTGAGCAAAATAATTTTTTAAAAAAGTTGAGTGCTATAGGAAATGGGGAAATGGGGTGCCAGGGAGGCAAGGGTGCCAGCAAGAGTACATTGCGATCCTGGAGGCTACATACAGCCCCCAGGTCAAAGTTTGTCCACCTTGATCTTGGACCAAGAGGAGAGGATCTACAGCCATCTTGAGGATAATGGACTCGAATTAGGTGTAGGCACCATGATCAATGGTCAACACAGATGAAGGTTTATAGAATCATAATTAAGTTGGAAGAGGCCTATAAGGCCATTGCATCCAACCCCCTCCTCAATGCAGGAATCCAAATCATAGCAGATCTGACAGATGGTTGTCTGGTTGTCCAATTTTCTCTTGAATGCTTCCAGTGGTGGAGCACTCATGACCTCCCAAGGTAATTGGTTCCATTGCCATACTGCTCTAATAGTTAAGAAGTTTTATCAGATATTCAGTCTAAATATCGGGCTTCCTGTAGCTTGGGCCCATTATTATATGTCCTGCACTCTAAGATGATTGAGGACAGATCCTGCCCCTCCTCTGAATGTCTAGTACTTGAAAAGTGCTATCACATTTCCCCTCAATCTTCTTTTCTCAACATTAAACATACCCAGTTTTCTTTTTCGATCTTTCCTCATAGGGCTTGGTTTTCAGTTCCCTAATCATCCTTGTTCTGTCCTTTGAACTTGCTCCAGTGTGTTGACATCTTTCTTAATGTGTGGTGTCCAGAACTCGACACAGTAGTCTAGATGAGGCCTAACTAGTGCTGAATAGAGGGGGACTAGTCCCTCAAAGGATTTTTGAAGATGATACACCTGTTAATGCACCTTAAAGTTGCCTTTGCCTTTTTTTTAGCCAACTCACACTGTTGACTCATATTCAGCGTTTGATCTACAACAATTCCAACATCCTTGTTGCTCGTAGAGTTACTGAGCCAAGTATCCCCAGTCTCATAACTGTGTGTTTGGTTTCCTTTCTCTAGGTGTAGAACTTTGCACTTATTCCAAAAAAAACTTCATTCTGTTGTTTTCAGCCCAGTACTCAAGCCAATCAAGATCTTTTTGAATTTTTTTCCCTGTCTTCCAAGTTATTAGCTATTTCACCCAATTTTGTGTCATCTCGAAATTTGATAAGTATTTCCTGTACTTCTGACCAAAATCATTAATAAAAATGTTGAAGAGCACGGGGCCCAGGACTGAGCCTTAGGATACCCCACTTGCTACCTTCTCCCAATTTGAGGAAGAACCACTGATAAGCACTCTCTGAATACAATTCTGCTACCAACTGTGAATCTACTTAACACTTGTTCTATCCAGCCCATACCTAGTTAGCTTGATAATCAGAATATCACAGGGCATTTTGTCAAAGGCTTTGCTGAACTCAAGATATATTACATCTATGACATTCCTGCTGTCTACCAAGGAGGTTAACCAATAAAAGAAAATGAGATAAGATTAGTCTGGCAGGATTTGTTCTTGACAAATCCATATTGTTTTCTAGTTATTGCTGCATTGTTTCCAAGGTGCTTGCAGAGTGGTTGCTTTATAATCTGCTCCAGAATTGTCCCTGGGATTGATGTCAGTCTAACCGGTCTGTAATTCCCTTGTTCCTCCTTTTTGCCCTTTTTGAAGATTGGGTTGTACTTCAACAATGTCTGGTGGATCACAGGTTCCCAAACCTACATCTAAGCTTTACAATTTCCTCTTCTGCTGACATTTGGAACCTTTTATATAGCAAGGGGGCAGATGTTTTCTATACCCATTACAGAGAACAAAGCAATGAAGCTTTTTACAGCATGTATCATATTTGAAATGGTTTCATTACAGTTAAACCTTCCTTTCATGTTTTTAATGCCAGTGGGTTGTGTGTGTTTTTTTTTTTTTACTGTAATACTCTCTTTAGCAATACAAAATGCAATGAGGCGATTATCAAAGAACATATACTTGAAAGTATGGTGGCTGCAAGGAACTCCAAGCTTTAAGGAATTAACTGTGAATTTACAATGTTGGATAACTCGAGAAGGAATGCTGCCATAAGCAGCACAGTATAGCATATATTAAAAGCTTGACATGATTTCTCCGCTAACATCGCGGAAAGACATTTATGAAGACACTACAGCTGGGGGTATGGGGGAAGTGAATTTCCAGCCATTCACTCTAAAAATAATGAAGTGGGGTGAAATTAATGTTACTATTCCTGAAAGTCAATTTCAAACTGTAGGTTTACATACAGCTGAGTCCCGGAGAGGAGTTATTCTCTCAAATGGGTTTGACAGTGTTCCTAACAAATCCTGCATTTCCATAAACCAATAAAATTAAGCCACCTTGCTCGGTTACTATTCAGAGTGGGAACTTGAAGAGTTATTGTTCATGCAGAAAGAGATTTGCCTCAGGGACTCCAAGATTAATGCTTCCCCTTGACAGCCAAGTACAGGATTTGCACAGCCATAAACACAGTCAATTACAGGTAACTTAGCGATAATTTAAGGTAAATCCTATCTCTTTTTAGTATTCTTCAAGTGCCAGTTTAATTAAAACACTGTGCCCTAAACTATGTGCAGAAAATCTGGTAGTCAGCCACAAGAGAAAGGCTAACATACCATGAATCAATCATGTCCTTTCATTGTTTTTTTTTTCAACCAAAATTGAACTTTTGCAGATGTGCCATCCATCGGTTCAACTTGTTCCATCCTTCTATGCATTTGTGTACATATAAATATTATATTATGTAATACCTTGAGGTGGGGTTATCTCATCCATTTGCATGTTTCCTCATGGTGGGGACACATGTATATAGAGATGATGCAGTTAAGTGCACTCACTTTGGGATTGTTTATTGGCTCTTGCTTAAATGTATATATTAATGGTTTATCTCAGAAAAGATACTAGATGGGCTGGTATCACAGGCTGTCTTGGCCATT
The DNA here is from genome assembly GCF_051106095.1 of Pogona vitticeps. Classification (NCBI taxonomy): domain Eukaryota; kingdom Metazoa; phylum Chordata; class Lepidosauria; order Squamata; family Agamidae; genus Pogona; species Pogona vitticeps. Next base: position 98,537,532 of record NC_135785.1, read on the forward strand.
TCTGATGTTTATTTGTCATGACTATGAGAGGGAGGGAACTTCCTTTGCCTTTCACGGATAGTGTTCTGTTATGCCTCCCCATCTCATTTCTATTCTGTGTGTAGCAGGAGCATCTGTAGCAACAGAATGGCATACCTCCAACTTTCATGAATGAGGACGGTGTGCTTTTTCCAACTGTCAACAATGTCTACCTTTCTATTTTAGTTGCTGCTACAAAACATATTGTCGAAATTGAATGTACTTCCTCCCCCCCCCCAACCTTGCATTGGTCCTCAAATTATGGCCACAATGTTGGTGTTTCTGTCACCCAAAAAATCCAAGTTATAACGGTGCCATAATGCTTGGCTCATTGCATGTGTCTCCAATACTGTACTATGATGTAGTAAGGACTTCATACCCTATGCCTTAAATCTGATTGGCTAAGAAAGCATCAACAGCCTCAGTCCCCAGCAGAAGACGCAGAAGCAAAGATGATGGCAGGGTAGTAGATCTTCATGCAGGAGGCATTGTAGAAGGAGTTAGGTTTGTGAACTGGCCACAGGTGCCATTGCACAAGTTACTGTAACAGGAGAGGGGCTGTACCTTTGCTCTTAGACCAAAGTAGAAATAGCAAAGAACTCACAGTAATAAATCAGCTCCCAGAAGGGATGAACTCTTCACCCAGCTAGTTGGGCACATTCCAGAGATAACCAAGCCCAGCACTAAGCAGATAGTGGGCCTTCTCCACCCTCCTCTGCCTTAGCTGAGAAAATCAGCTTTATTTACCTATGGTGGCAGGGCTTAGAAGAGGAGGAGGAATCTAGATCTTTAGTGAAGCAAAGATTTGGTACTCTTGGAGCTAAGCTGAGTGCAGGGAGATGCCTGGATACCCTTAGCCTATAACTGTGAGTCCTGGTTGCCGAGAGACTTTGTGATGCGAGCTTTCTTTGTAGTTATTAATTATGTCATCGTATCCATGTTCTGCCTGCAGTTTGCATAAACTTCGTGCTGGTCCATCACACAGAATGGCCTTGGTTTTTTTCCTTGTGATGCAGGGATCCTGAAGATGGGAGGGATCTGAATGGATCAGGCTTCAGATTTTACAACTGAAGGTGACACTGGCAAGTAGCAATCCAAGGGCAGTGTTTGGGACAGAGACTGAAAACATGTGGGATGCTCACTCTGGGATTCTGGAATCTGTACCCCCCCAAAAAAAAAAACCAGACACACATACACACACACACACGTTTCTCATCTTTGGGCTGGGAGTAAGGGCATTCATTTCTGCTTTGGGATCTCTCTTGAAAGGAAGAAATGTCCCTCCTAGAACATGCAGGATCACAAACTTTGGTTTGTTTGTGTTTGTGGCTGCTTCTAGCAGATACAAAGTAATGCTCATTTTAAGGACAAAACCTGCTCTGCCAGCAAGCAAGCGGAAGAGGCCTACTTCGGTTCACATAAAATGAAATGGGGCCAAATAGGTGAAGGCAGGAATTGTTCTCTGAATGGTAGGTACAGCAAGAGTGTTTAAAGAGGAGTAGACTCCAGCTGGCAGGAGAACTATCTCAGCTTTACTTCTGAGACTGGGACCCTCTGAACTCCAAGCATGAAAATCCCTTACTCTGGCATGGACATGGGGAATTGATCCTCTACATTGCAGGGAACAGAGATTTAAGCATGTGGATGACAATCCCATCCCATGCTCCATCTGATTTTGCTGAGGCATGGGCATTTTTGAAGTGTGATTACATGTTGGTGATGTGTCTTTTGTAAAAGAAAGTATGACAATGAGATTTGTACTAAAAATCTCAGCTTCAGGCAGACATCTAGACAAGAGAATGGTATAATTATTCCGCTCACACAAAGTTGGGTCACACTACAAGCCTGAGGGCAGCCGCTTGCTATTAAAAGTAGTTTAGGTTGTAAGGAGTGTTACATTTCAGTTCCCCAAGTAGCTAATTAAACAGTATTGGTTTGCACTGAAAGCCAAAGGAGGGGAGGAGTTTTGACTATTTCGTAATCCTTTTTAAAATATAGATACAATACAACTCACACTTTCTTGTTCCTCTACAATCTTTTCAGAAAGGTATATGTGTAAAAATAAAATCCACAGTAGCAGATGGGTCTACCCTGCCTTCTTGGTGAATTCCAGAAACAACATGAGTCAGTGCTACAAGCAGGTGATAATTGAACAACATGTAAGTAAGTATACTTTATTACGGTCGAAGACCAGTAAAACCAAATCAATATAAAATAGATACATATAATTATTGTTTCATAAAGTCGGGCAGGGTAATAAAATTCCATTAAAACATGATAAAACAACCCTTTCTTTCCAATGTAATAACATCATATATCCTTAATATAGGTAAAACCTCAGGCAGTGTTATATTAAAACATTATATTATCTATCTAAAATCACCTACCCAAACATCTGTTTGCAAATAACCATTGCTGCAGCACAGAATTTGACCACTTGTCTTGTAATATAAGGGATATTGTCAGAGAGTAGCCACTGCACATAATCCTCCTCTGATCTCCCAGGAGATTTACGGATAATAGGTGATAAAAGCTCCATAAGAAGATCCCGATAGCAAGTACAGAAAAGAAGAACACGACCAACTGATTCAACTTTATCACTATTACAAGTGATGCATCTGGTAGGCATGTGCACCTGGATTTAAGAGGAAGGTGGAGATGACAGATGATATAGTGGTTAGAGTGTTGGACTAGTACTTGGGAGATCAAAGTTCAAACCTCACTGCCTGGTAAGTGGCCTTGGGACACTTAATGGCTGAAGCTGAGAGACAGTGGCTGAAATCCTGTTGCACAGTTGCACAAATGGCAAAATATTGGGACTCAAATTCCTGTAAGCAGAGAAATTTTTATAGGCAATATTTGTTGTTTGTTGAGTCATGCAACTGAGTATGCAACAGATAATATCTAAAGAGATTTCTTAATTTCTAGCAATTTATCTCCAAAATTTACCCTATTTGAGTATCTGTGTAATAGGATTTCAGTCACTGTCTCTCAGCTTGACCTACCTCATACATTTTTAGGGCAAATTAGGGTGGACTGGAGCCATTATGTATGCCACTTTGAGCTCACTGGGGAAAATCAGGGTATATGTCTCTAATAAATATAATAAAACAAATTGTTAAAACAAAGAAAAGCAGTTACAGTTTCCTTTCTAATCCCTGAAAAAAAGACGCCTCTCCCTAGCCTCACCCTAATGAAAGTGAGCAGGTTTCCCAAACATAATCTATTATTAGCTTCTTTCTGGGGTTTACATATAGCTCTCTGTGGCTAACTGGACACAATTCCAACCTCTACACCATCTGGATCCATAATTTGGTGGTTGCATGCATGGAAGTGTTTCTTTCATTCTCAGCTTCACAGCCTTGAGTTCTGTCTGAAACCACAAAATTGTCCAGAAGCCCTGGATGTGAGAAGGTTCAGGGGTGACGTTACTACCTCAAGAAGAGATTCTTACAATACATCTGTTGTAGACACAGGAAGCAGAATGAGGTATAAATATAAAGAAAAGCTGGAAGAAACAAAATCACAAAGGAAAAGAAAATGGCAACAAGGTGGAAAATAATGAGGGGATTTGACCTTAGTTCTTGTTGTTTAGTTGTTTAGTCATGTCCGACTCTTCGTGACCCCATGGACCAGAGTACGCCAGGCCCTCCTGTCTTCCACTGACTCCTGGATTTAATTCATATTGGTAGCTTCAATGACACTATCCAACCATCTCATCCTCTGTTGTCCCCTTCACCTCTTGCTCTCACACTTTCCCAACATCAGGGTCTTTTCCAGGGAGTCTTCTCTTCTCATGAGATGGCCAAAGTATTGGAGCCTCGGCTTCAGGATCTGTCCTTCCAGTGAGCACTCAGGCTTGATTTCCTTTAGAATGGATCAGTTTGTTCTTGCAGTCCAGGGGACTCTCAAGGGTCTCCTCCAGCACCACAATTCAAAAGCATCAATTTTTCGGTGGTCAGCTTTCTTTATGATCCAGCTCTCATTTCCATACATCACTACAGGAAAAACCATAGCTTTGACTATTCGGACTTTTGCTGGCAAGGTGATGTCTCTACTTTTAAAGATGGTGTCAAGGTTTGTCATCGCTTTCCTCCCAAGAAGCAGGCGTCTTTTAATTTTGTGGCTGCTGTCTCCATCTGCAGTGATCATGGAGCCCAAGAAGTAAAATCTGTCACTACCTCCATATCTTCCCCTTCTATTTGCCAGGAGGTGATGGGACCAGTGGCCATTATCTTAGTTTTTTTGATGTTGAGCGACATGCCTGGAAGTGAAAGCAAAATCTGATGCATTTCCCTCCTTGTGTGTTGTCTCCATAAGTTTTCAGAACAACTGAATAGAACTTTAAGCATATCTCAAGATTGTTTTGTTGGCTAGCAGATTGGTTGGTTGGTTTGTTGGTTTGTTGTGTCCTGCCTTTCTCTCTTGCAGAACACTTGCTACCTCCTTAAAACTTTCTCCTACATAGGAAGTGGTTGAAAAAAATAAAATAAAAGGTGAAGGTCTGACATTTCCATTAAAAACATAATTTTAAGTCTCCATGATAGAGGTGAGGTTTGTGGGTTGCAGAGGAACTGATATGTGTGTTACTGATCATCTCCCTACCCCAAGCTCTGCCTTTTAACCCTTTTTAGTTTGTTGTAGTTAACTTTTCTCTCTTGGACTGGGGCTTGAGCTTTTGAATCACCCACTGGGCATCTTCTTTATGCAAAGGGAGTGCTGCCCAATGCCTGCCTTGAAGGGTTTGCTGATGGTTAAAGCCATGAAGTCTTCTGCTTTGTTTTCTAGCACATGCTGCTCAGAATCTCCACTGCCATTCTTCTGCTTTTCCATCTTAATTATTTAAAGCCATGGAACAGTTTTACCTCTTTCCTTTTGGGAGGACTGTTTATTATGCTAGTCTTTATCTGCCTTATTTCAATCATCCAGATTTCTTCTTCTACAACATTAAGGACATACTGTATCTTGCATTCTTAATGGACATTAAAAGTATGGCGAATATTCCACACATTCCCCATCCCTGCACAAGATGCCAAGAATCAGTAAGCATACTTCAAGACGATTCACCAAACTTAATTTAATATCTCCTACTAAGGTCAATGCAGGATATCTCCTACTAAGGAGAGTGTAAAAAAGGCAGGGTAAAAATATTTTGAACAAAGAAACAACTGTAATCAGCAGGAGGACATTTTTAGTTATTAAATATGTTCTTCTTTCCCATGGCATGTCCAGCTAGTGATTAATTTGTTTCATGGGTGCCACAGAACAGAAGGGATACATATTTCATTTCAGAAAATCTTATGCTGCCAATAACACCATTAGATGACTGTGGGTTTTTTTTTAATTAAGGACTTCCTCCTTCCATCCCATCATTCCCACACAATAAAATAGATTATTTACAAATCAAAGAAGTCACAGAAGAGATGAAGTTTTTTAACTATCTAACATCTCTTCCTAGTGGTGACATCATCAACCTTTCACAGAGGTAACACATACAGTAGGATTTTGGCCAAACAGAAATTGTTTAAATCAAATATCATATTGGCTATCTACCATCATCAGACATTCCATGGATATTTGGCAAATACCTGAAAATATCATGTGAAGGATTGACATCAACATTTGCAGATATTTCTTTTGATAGCAAACTAATTTCAGCTATAATGGGTACAGGCTTTTGTCTTTAAAGCCTCAATTTTAATGATTTCCCCCCTTCTTTTGAGCTTCAAAAGATTTTTGAAGCTTCGTGGGAGATTTCATTTTAATGTTTTTCTCTTGGCTCTGTTTTCAGTGGCATACTGAGAAGTTCTGTGTTCATGATTAACAAGTCAATGTAAATTATCTCATAGGAGAGGCGCATTGTGCAATCTTTGTACATAATTTACTGTACATGGCAACTGTACCTCTCTGAGTCAACAGCTACCTGTGAATGGGTGTGTGTGTGAAATCTGGCTTAACGATAAGCAATAAACTGTTAAAGCAGTGACCAGTTTACTAATGCCCAGATATTAATTTTTGATTTCTGCTTACCAAGATAAAGCACTGCAGCTGCAATGAATATTTTATTATATTTGAATTTAATTTGCTTTTGAGATTCATATCCCCATAAGTGCTTCAGTAACCTTCTAAGGTGGCTTGCAGGAATCAATATTATAATATAAGCCTATTAAAATTAAAAATGTTGTGGCTCTCAATGTGGTCTCACCAAGATCTCTTATTTTCTCATACCATCTAAGGTGAGAGAGCCATTTTGTCATGAGTTCAGGGCATCATTCACCAATTTTCAATTATGATGAGGCTCTGAAAAAACTGGATATAGTGGGATAGTGGGTTCTCAGGAGAACCAGAGGAAGTGCAGCCCTTCAAAGTCTGGAGTGAGGCAAATGTGTCCCTGGGTCTCTTAGTAGTAGCCCAATGCACAAGTAAGTGTTGTCCTGGCAGAGGCCCCTCAGCAATCTGCCAGGGTAAGTCGAAACATCCTCTGAAACAAGGGTAAGGAACCACTTTCAGCCAAAGGACCAAACTGAGGGCTTGTCCAAAATAACCCAGTGCATCAATATTTCTTTTAGTTATTTTTTCCACTAACTAGATGATGCAAAGCTGAATTCAGTCAGATCCATGCCCTTCCCCCGATCTGTCTTGGAGGACTGTGTTATTTTGAGGCAGCCTTTTTGCTGGAGTTTAGTACTACCTTGTTTTCTACATATGTCTCATTTCTTTATTAAAGGCTCCTAGTTGGAAGCCTTCAATTAACCCCTTATATGGCTTTTAAAATGGAGAAGGGATTTTGTGTCCTTTTAAAGAGAAAGGCAGGGTAAAAATATTTTAAAACAAGCAAGCAAACAAACCAACCAACCCAAAATGAGAGCTAGAAAAATGAGACCCTTCAGCTATCTGTTGGATAAAAAGGGCGGTAGGGTGAGAGACAGAGGCATAGCTAGCTATTTGGGCACCAAGGGCAAGCAATATTGCCCCCCATCTACTCTGTCCTGAGAATTGGCACAAGCCCTTCCCATAAAAAAGGAGGAGGACAGTGTGATACAGTATGCACCCTCTGTAAGAAAGAGAAAAAAAGAGGGTGCTGGGAAGTGCTGCCATTTTGTTTTCTTAACACTCAGTAGTTGGTTCACCTCTAGATTTTGGTGCCCTCAGATTTTTGATGTCCTGAAGAAAAACTCCAGTTGCTCCATCCTAGTTCCATGCTAGTCATGGAAAGAGGCCATGCCCAGTCTTTTCCTGAACATACTTATTCAAAACTACAGTATGATTCTACGATACCAGATAACTTTCAATCTTAGAAAAGATTGAAGAGGAATATTAGTGCTGGGCCGGGCTTAGCTACTTGGGTTGTTATTAGAGATGGGGGCATTTGCATTGGTTTACGAATACCCCACAGCTGGAACCATCTACTCATGCGTCCGCTGCTGGACCCTCGTTACATCCAGCTGTGCAGGGGCATGTACCCCCATCTCTAGTTATGTGTTTTCTAAGGGCTAAAAGACAGAGATAGAAAGTTAATCCCCATGTGAAGTTAATCACTAATAACAGAAAAAAACCAATTCAGATATTTTTTATGTTAAAAGGTTTCTTTAATTAGCTAGTTTTAAATTGGTGTTTAAGGTTACATTACATTACTCTGCTGAAATGCCTCACCAGAATTAAGATGAAATATCTTATCTATTACTTTACTCCTCTTAATTTTCACAAACTAATTCCATAAATCAACCCAGGGTTTTAAATAAGCATGAATGCATATGTTCTTAATTGGAATTTTGATCCATGTTCATGAACCGTTTATTTATTACTTACATTTGCAAACTACTTTTCTCCTGGTAATGATAAGGGAAGATGCAACATGCTTCTCCACTTTATCCTAACAACAATCTTCTGAAGAGTGTCAGCTTGAAAGGGAGAGAATGTCCTAAGATTTTTTACTGAGGGTCAGAATTCTGTAGGGACTTAAACCTGGATTGCTTATTTCCCACCATTCTAACCCCACATTTATTTTACCTCAAATAAACACATTTCAAAACCAAGTTTGTGGCACATTTCAACTCATATTCATCATCTCTAAATTTGTGCAGGCATCCTTCAGTCTCGAGAGGCTATGGTAACGTGCTCTGAATAGAGGTCTTGGAACAGCGTCTAGTGTGGCTGAGAAGGCGAAATCGAGAGTGACAATCCCTTCCACACTGAAGGCAAATACCTCTGTAGCTCCCTGATTTTGTTTGTTTCAGGACTGCCTCTTTGCCTTGGCCTGCTGAACAAGTGTCTCTTCAAATTGGGAGAGGTCATGCTGAACTACCTGCCTCCAGGCTGAATGCTCAGATGTCAAGTTTTCTCAACTGTTGAGGTCCATTCCTGAGGCCTTCAGATCCCACTTGCAGATCCTTGTATCGCAGCTGTGGTCTCCCTCTGGGGCGCTTTCCCTGCACTAATTCTCCATACAGGAGTGTGATCTTGCTGCCTGTCATCTACCTCCGTTTTCTTAACTTTGTCCAAAGAAGCAGTCATCACACTCAATTCTTCTAATAAAATTGGTTTATTATTTAACATACAGTTTCTTCATCAATTTTTGAGTCTTGTTTCTCATCATCCAAATTCAACAATAAATCATAAGTCTTAATGTTATTAAAACTAGGTATCTCTTAATGGTATGATAATGGGGAATAACTAGTACGTAACACCGTCAGACCACTTGGGTTTGGCACTCATCAACTCTGACATGTTCTCTGCCCGTTTCAATTTTGTGGATTGAACGTCGAACCTTCTTGGCGTTCCCCCTTTATCAAGCCATGAACTGTTCTGCGTTGGGGTCTGAAGGGGCTGTGCCCATGGGATGTCTCCAGACTCACTATATATCTCTCCCTTTCTCTTCTCTGTTCTTCCCTTTTTACCCATGCTATGTACTCTTTCTTTTGCTTTTTCTCCTCTGTCTCCCCCCTGTAAGGTGGCTCTTCGCCTCATAAGGAGATCTTTTGGAATCTGACCATCAGCCATTCTCACGAAATGCCCAAGCCAACGTACAAGTCGCTGTTTCAGTAATGTATACTTGCTAAAAATTCCAGCTCATTTCAGGACTACTCTATGTGGAACTTTGTCCTGCCAGGTGATGCCAAATATTTGTCAGAGACAACAGATATGGAACATGTTCAACTTCCTCTTGCCATGCACAAAGGGTCCAGGACTCACTGCAGTACAGGAGTGTACTCAGGACACAAGCTCCATAGACCTCAATTTAAGACACTGGATTTGTGGTGACTTCTCCAGCACTAAACTTTTGCAGAGAAACTGAAATTAAACTGACCTTGATACGTTCCTGGCAAATGCATCACAGTGAAAGTTCTCCTCAAGTATGGGAAAATGTGAAATATTATTATATTCGTGGAATTCAGTATTATTAATGTAAGATTAGTAATTTCCTGCCCCAAATCCACCTGGCCCCTTCATTAGGAATTTTTAAGTGACTGTTTAAAAACATGGCTTTTCCGACAGGCCTTCCCAAACCTTACAACACCTTAATTACAACACCTAATTACAGTGAGTGGTCTCAACATTTATACTATCATTCCTGCTGTCTTGCTCTATATTGTTTTATAGTGTTTTATTATTGTTATTTAAATTACTGGTTGTTTTAGCTTTATTTTTATTTTATACTATTATATTCATTGTTTGGAGTTGTGTATGTCTTATATGTTTAATATGTAAACTGCCCAGTGTGGTATAGTAGCCAGGTGGGTGGTATAGAAGACAAACGAACAAACAAACAAGATGTTTGGGTAGATGTGTATTTAAGAGAAAAACTGCTTTATGGTACTGTACTGCAGAGAAGACTTCAATTTTAGTTTATTTTTAAACTTGACTTAAGGATACAAACTTTAAATCAAGTTTTAAAATAAACTAAAATCATTTTGCCCTTTCACTTAGCAAATTTGTTTCCTAAAACAAGGTTAAGTTATTTTAATGAGTTACTTCCTATTACTGCTAAAAATATTTTCCATTTGTAAGGTTGTTTTCTTCAATTTCTCCACTTTTCTCAACCAACACTTTCAGAGAAGACAAAGAATGTTGTCTGATCACCATCTTTAAACCCATTCCTTCATTGGACAAAACAGCAGGCTAAACACCCATGTAGTCAGCCTCTCTATGTAACAATTTAAGTCAGGAAGAAGAAGGCTAGGGAAAGGTAAAAGAATCACAACAATTGATTGGCATCCATGCTGACCAGTTGCCATTGCAAACACATGATCACCACTGAACAAAACTGCTTTGTTTTGAGAGTGCCACAACTTGACGACACCCTACTAGGATCAATGGGAAAAAGCACTGTGTGAAAGATATTACTACAGAGGATTCTTGCATTGATCAGTCTTCAACTCATTCTGTATGAAGAATGACAGACAGGTTTCCTTCCTTCAGTGTTCCCCTCCCAAACTGCACCACATTCCAAAGCCAACACCTGTACATTTAATCTCACTGTTTAATTCTTTCCCTAACAGTCAGTTTTACCTCAGAGGCATTTTTTAATTTTAAGTTTCTGTTTTTCTCAGTTGGCTTGTCTCCCTGTATTACCCTATCCCCTGTTATTTTGAACACTTCCACCTTCTAATATATATTAATGCTGGTATAGATTCAGTGGTATCAAGGTCAGGCTGGTCATTAGCCATTGATTGAGGCAGTGAGCTCAGGTGGTGGAGCATTGAGGCTGAGCCACCATTGTCATCTATTCTTTCCACTCTTCCCACCTTTCTATATATCCAGAGCGAGCAACATCCTCTGGCTGCAGAACACTCACCAGGATTCATGAGAAGGGGAAGAAGGGCATCTCCACCTTGCAATACACGGTGGTCGAGGACAACCTCCAGCCCTAGAACAGGGTAGAAGGAGGGTGGTGATATACTTTTCTCTGTTGCAGAGTTTTGAATTTCTGGTAAAATTCCTTTTGCTACACAGTAGAAGTACAGAGGCTCGCAGAGGAGAATAGCTACAAGTTCCCCAGACAGCCCACCCCTTTGTCATTAATTGGCACTTAAAGTATCAATGATTCACTCTAAGACATTTGTAAAAAAAATCTTTACTTATGGTTGCTTGAAGTTACAGACTTGTGTATGCTGCATTTTTCTGCAAACATCTAGCAACCAACTGAGCAGATCGACAGCATATAAACAACTGGTACCACCCAAGGAAAGAGAGGGAAAGAGGGACTCAGCAGAGAGGCAGAGCTCCCTTCAAATTCAAAGGCTGGAAGGAACTATTGGTTAAATGGATTATCACCTCAGTCCAGAAAAGTCCCTCCCAGTCACACAAATTATAAACAGGATGCAAAGTTGCAAATAAAACTCCAACATTCTCCCACCCCTGTTCCTCCTTGTCCAGCTCAGAGAATAATGCCTTAGCCCTAAGGGTCATAGAGGACAAATTATTAGGTGAATGGGTACCCTTAAAAAAGAAACTGCCTATGGAAGGTGATTATTTTGACTATTTCCCCTATAATGGCTCTGCATTATTCCCAGAGGCAGCCAAGAATCACCTATGATATACAGACGAGTGGCAGTATGGGGAAAGGCAGCAAGTAGTGCTTGGGGGAAACAACCAGTGGAATGAAGGCCTCTGCATAACCCAGTGCCTTGGAAGAATATTTCAAAAACCTGTTCAGATATGTCAAATACACAATTCTGGAAGCAATTCAGCACAAGCCCAGCACATATGAAGATGTGCAATAATCAAACAATGGTGAGCACTGCTATTAAGGGGGCTCCTATTTCTCCAACAGAGAAGTTATTAATTATGTACCATCAAGTTAATTCCAACTTATGGTGATCCTTGCCAAGATCTTCTAGGAATAAAGGAGTCAGTAGTTTATCATCCTCATCTTCTTGTGGTATTCCAGGTCTGCACACCTCTTCCAAGCCTATATAGGCTGGCTCTTCTTCCAGAAGGCACAGCAAGGAATCAAACTCTTGGCCCCTCAACTCTGCAACACATTGAGCTATCCAACCAGTTACACCATCAATATCTTTCATCTAGTGTATTACCTGTGAATAATTCACAATTGTCCCATTATGGGAAAGGTGATACCAGGGAGGTATGTCTGGGTCAAAGATAATGATTGGTATACTTTTACTGTATTACAAAAATCTAAGGAGAACCCTTCACTTTGGAAAAAAAAAAACCAAAGAGGTTTACCAGGTCAAGAAAATATAACAGCATTGCTGAAGCAGTAGTGCAATTGTAACAGTAAAATTTTCATCAATATGACCAGTGTTAACTGACTTAAGTCAGTGATAATCAGGAAAGTGTATGGGCAAACAAATCATCAAGTACTGGAGACAAACGCTATGAGGAGTCCTCCTGATCTCACTTGAGAGAAATTCCACATGATGGGTGCCAGAAAAGAGAAGGTTCTTCTTCACATCGCAACAAAATTAGCTTTGCTAACAGCCAGGGCCTGTTTCTCAGAAAGTAATACTTTATATAGTGGAAGGTGAAGCAGGTCTTGAGTTGTTTAGGAACCTAAACAAAACAAAACAAAAACAGTAACAACACTTTGAAACTGGCTTGATAGACAACTGACAACCATTTTATAATAACCTGCTATGCAACAGCTGATTTTAAACAACACCACACTTTACATCTGAAGTCTGTCTTCTAGGATTCTGACTTGCAATTGTTAACACAGCACTATGCCTTTATTTCCACCTCAGGGTTATGTGCCTGTTTATTGACAGTGGGTGAAGGCCAGAGACATTGAGGGTGACTGTTGTGAAGATAAGTTTTGTTGACACAGTTCAAGTCTCCTAAATCTTATCCCCTTGGCACCAGTTTGCTCTGCTAATAAGCCTTTATTACCATATGTTTGCCAAAGTCACAGGCACAGGGAAATTGACATGGTTTTAGCTGCAGCTTTTATCATACAGAACAATAATATCACACCCTTTCACAGAGCTGGGCATTTCTCCTAATGTCTAATTGGACTATAAGACAACCTGAAGCCTACAGTTATGACATGTGTAAGAGGCCCCACAGGATTACCAACAAAACAAACAACACCCAGGTTCTTAGTCTAAGAATGGAAACAGAACTACAAAAAGTGTGCATTCTGGTTCTGTCTTAGTATTTTTCTTGTACTGAGTAGCCTCCCAGCATCAGATGGCCAAGCCGCAGCATACTTAGCCTGTGCATACATCTCATAGAAGGAACCATAGACACTCCAGCAAGAGGCATTCACCTGGAGGTGGTATGGATTTTCAAGGAGCCCCCCCCCTTCATCATAACATAGGGCTGCTGACCTTCCAGGACAGCTTTTCTGGGGATACATTGGACCTGCACCGAGAAGCAGAAGTGTGAAAACTGTGAAAATCCTAGACAGGGACTGTGTGGTTTCACTCTGTCCCTCATTCACAAAACAAACTCAAGCAAAATACTCAACATCTTTCAGCTGTGAGCTGGGTTCTTTGTGTGTGTGTGTGGAGGCAGCTCAAATTCTCCTGCTGCCCCCCTATTGTTGGAGGGGATGGCCGCTGTAGCCACCATCCCCCATCACTCACCCACACAGCAACAGCTGCAGCTCACCCATCACTGTGTTGCAGCACCATGGTCCTGCGGGCATACCTGCACCTTCCCCTGCCATATGATAAGCAGGGAGGAAGAGGAAGCCAATGCAGATAACATACCCCCAGCAGAGACAGTCAGCTACACATCACCATAGCTGCCTCAAGAAAAACATTCAGCATAGAACTAGATACTTTAACATTGTTCAGGCTCTGAAGAGTCTTGGGAGCCGGAGAAGCCTAGGAGAGATAACTAAGAAAATGACCTGCACTATAGCCCAGACCATGTTCCAGCTCTCCAATCCCACATTAGAGCCCTTGGAGTCAGACATTATTGAAATAGGTAGCTCTTTTCTTGAGTAACATGGATCCTCTTGGTGTGGTGGCAGCAGGGCAGTTAGCATCTCTTGTACTCTGCTTGTTATTGTTTAGTTGTTAAGTTGTGTCCGACTCTTCGTGACCCCATGGACCAGAGCATGCCAGGCACTCCTGTCTTCCACTGCCTCCCAGAGTCTGGTCAAATTCTGCTACCCAAGATAACTGCTTCACTTAGCCTCATTGAGCCCACAGGTAGCCTAGTTCCCATCCTTCAATATCCCACATTTTGTGGCACTGCTAGGCTTAGACTAAAAATGTGTGTGTGGGGGGGAATGTTAACTAGATACAAGCTCTGGCTGTTATAGATGTTATGGTGATCCACATTTATGTAAGTGGAACTCTAACTGTAGAAGGTGCCTCAGTGATCTGGCAAGGTGCTGGTAGTGTGCCTGGACACACAACGAGGTCATACAATCAAGTCATGTGACTGTGGGAGATTGGCGCCTCATCAGATCACCACGGCAACAACTGCAGTTAGAGCTCCACATGCATAAATATTGAACAAGATACTGGCTATATCTTTAACAGCAGCTTAATCAGCAGGGGAAGCTTCTCATAGCACAGGGACAGGTAGATCAAGTTGCTTTCAAAAGTACAAGAGAAGGTTCTGAAACCATGTCAAAATACAATTTTGAAGTCCCAGCCTGACCCTAAAGGTATGCCATGCTTTTCATCTTTCAAAAACCAAATTTACAAAATACAGATGGAGAAGAGCTGGCAGTTACGTTTCCTTTCCTTTCCTAATAATGCTGCAAATAATAGCCTCTCGTGCCAGTCAAGTTCCACAGCACATTAACCTCCGGGCAGCATGTGGTCCTGGCAGGGAGAATAGCTTCCCCCAAACTGGCACTACCATGGTGGGAGTCATCAGTAAATCACAGTCCAAAGAGCAAATGATCTGAAATAAATGGGAGACAAACTGTATTTTCCCAGGTTTTCTTTGACAACTGTTTCTGGCTCGATAAGCAAGAGGAACCAAAGGCTAACTTTGTAGAGGACTTTCATGGTGCTGCAGGAGGAACACGCTCACCAGATTCCCAAAGAGCCCTCCTGGACATGTGTATTAAGATGATCTATATTTCACAACACCGAGTCCTAAATCTACTGCTTCTTTGTTAATTCAGTCACTGCTGTCCTCACCAACCTTATAACCGTGGACTTTCAGATCTAAGAGATTTGAGGCTGCACAAATTAGCTGACAACAAAATTGTCTCTGTTTTTGAATAAAGGCTTTCGCCTTTCCTTCTTCTTTGCTTGAAAATGGAACAACTCTTAGAAGGGTTGTCAAACAAAGCTGATTTTATCTGGGCAATAAGGTGAGGCATATCTGACAACCATGAATTGACTCAGAGGCAGTGGCTGCAGAAGAACTGGGTGTGGAATTCTTTAAGCAGCTTCTCAGCTGAACCCAGAAATCCAAAGGTATCTTCCTCAAGAACAGAATTCCTTAGAATGCTGAATGTTTCACTTAGAACTGTTTCTTAAAGAGATGTTGTTGTTGTTATCATCATCATCATCATCACCATCAACATTTACATCTTGCCTTTTAAAGTAGCATTCAAGGTAGCTTACAATCTTTTCACAGCAGGAAAAACAAATGAGGGAGTTAAAGCATAAAATATTTAAAATCAAATAAAACCAACATGACCATTTTAAAAAATATTACAATCAATTAAATATTCAAGCCACTAAAAGCATTACAATGAGTTAAAGATTATACACCAGTTTAAAAGACGTGTCTTTACAACCTTCCTAAAAGTGGTGAGAGTGGAAGCTGATTGCAATTTTCAAGAGGGTGCAATCTAATTGGGGAACCATGCCATGGAAAGCCCTCCTTGCAGATGTTCAGATTCTTAAGGAGGCATCTCTTGAAGACCTTAATATCTGATGGGTTCCTAACAAGATAGGCAATCCCTAAGCTGATGCTTACGTACAAAGCCCTAAACGGTTTAGGGCCTCGATACTCGGCGGAACGCCTACTCCCGCCAAGATCTACCCGTGTCACTCATGCGAGCCAGGACGTGAGGCTGAGGAGCCTGATGCCGAGGGAGGCCCAGAAGGAAAAGACAAGAAATCAGGCCTTCTCGGCGGTGGCTTCTCGCCTCTGGAACAACCTACTTCCTGAGATTCACGTGGCTCCCTCGCTGGGTATCTTTAAAAATCAACTAAAAACATGGATGTTTTGGCAGGCCTTCCCTCCAGTCAATCCCTGATGCCCTCTATCTCTACTCCCCATTGTTTGCTCTCAGTTTTTTGTAATGTCTATTTTATGTAACTTGTTTTATATATATTTATTGTCTTATTTTTATGTTGTTAGCCACCTAGAGTGGTCTTAACCGACCAGATAGGTGGGATATTAAACAAACAAACAAACAAACAAACAAACAAACAAATAAATAAATAAATAAATAAATAAATCCCTTTAGAATTTTAGATAGCAACATCCAAGGATCCGTCTAAGGTGTGAGGCTGCATGTGTGTGACTCCACCTCGCTCCAGGCAGCTTTCTTCCTCTTCCGCGCAGCACCTTTATTTCTGGTCGTGACAGAAACCCGCCCTCGCACAGGGAGGCAGAGGTGCACGCAAATGGGAAGACATTGAGAAAGAGAGAGAGAGAGAGAGAGGTGGAGCCCCACCCAGCAGGGCTGAAAATTAGAGGTTATGTTGACCAGGTCCCAAGCTGTTTAGGGCTTTAAAGATAAAACCCAACATTTTGAATGGGACCAGTAGACAATTCGCAACCAGCACAGGCTTTTCAGTGTTGAGAACATAGGATCATGATACTGGACGTATTGCACCAACTGAAGATGCCAGACCCCCCCCCCCAAAAAAGTCCATGCTTTGAAAACTTTCAAAATATCTCATATTACTACACGCCTACCAAGATCTCCCCTTCTTCCCACCCAAACAGTCTTGAAGGCTGGACTGAACTGACAGATTGGTTAATTTCACATTTTGCAGTACTTTAAATTCTATTCTATCCCTTCCCACCGCTTGTTCTCTGTGCCTGGTGAGTTTTCCTCTCCCACAACAGGTGTGCTCTCTAAGCATGTATTGTTTTTGTTATGTGTCGAAAAATAGCAATGTTAACAAGGCTTTCAGAGTAAGTGAGATATTTAAGGAGTGGTCTTACAAGTTCCACTCCTGCAGTGAGTCTCTATGGCTTGAACCCTGGTCGCCAGAGACCTAGTCTGTCACTCTGTCCACTACACTACATTATGTACTGTGGTGTCCATACTTGTTGATGATTAACATCCAAACTGGTTCAAAACTTTTACTGTCCAAAGCAGTTATTGAAGGAGCTTTTACCTTTAAATTAAATAAATAAAATGAACCAAGAGTATAACTGCATCCTTCAGAAAAAGCCAATTTCCAAAGTAGCCTGATTTTTCTATGGTGCCACTTAGAGATCCATAACTGAGGGTTCTTGTTGTTCTTGTTTTTTTATATTGCTCAACTGGAGTGGGCTGGAGTGGGCCAAACAGAGTTGCTGATTGTTTATAACAGTTTTATCTTGCCATGGTCTATGACTGGTGCAATAAATAAGTACTGTACTGTATTATCAATAGTCGCTTAAAGACAGGTAGATGTCCAGTGTGGCATTTGGTGCAAACCCTGCATCCAAATGATACAGTATTGCACTTTAAGTGGCCCTATTTAGTCTGGCTCCTTTAAAACACAAGAAAAAAACCTCTCTGTCCTTTGCCCTTGAAGTTTGTTCTGAAACAGATTTCTCTCTGTTGCTATTTCTGATGACGGATTTGTGTAGAAATTCTCCTGTTTTTCATGGATTTGTAGCAAGATTTTCTTAAACCACAATAATACTCAATATGATGAAAAAAAGAAAATTAACAGCTTCAGATTGGTATCCAAGATCAACCTGCTACAAGACAAACCCAACAAAGAGAATGATAGCTCTCAAAGTTTGTTAAACAATTATCACTTAACTATTGAGATAATCAACATGAAAGCACATTTTATATTTCTATTGCATTCCACATCTTCTTTGTCAGCGTACCACCACAGCATGTTGATGAATACATCTGTCTTCTGAGATTGGACTCAATATACATTATGAAGTGGGTTGGAGCCACAATACTATCTGTAAAATAAAACTTGTCATACAGTGTTACAAGACTCTCTTGCTTTTCCACAATCTTAGGTATCAATTGTGAGTTGTGTGTTGTGCACGTATCTGCATTTAAGACTCCACATTCCTTAATAAACCCCAGAAAAGCAATTTTCAGAAATTATTAGAACCCCCTTCTATCTCCTTTAATAATAATAATGTTTCACTGTGGATTCCATTGTTACTTCTTCATAGATATCAGGTTTTGCCTGTTGTTGCAAATATCTTACTGGATTTCCCCCCATTTTTTCAGTGTACTGTAAACAAAGAGCATCTTCCTAATCCCCAGAATCCCCTACTCTGCCCATCTATTGAAGGTGCAGAAGTTCTGTTCTCTTTTGCATTTGGCTGCTCTTTGTTGAGATCTGCAATTATTGCCTAGAAGCCTGCCTGAAAAGTAGTCTTTGTTCAATAATGGAAGGGCAAGAGGGAGGAGGCCAACTTGGCTTCTTGGGGCAGCACATTCCAAAGCCTGGGAATAGCCACTGAGAAGGCCCTCTCTCATGACTTCACCAAATGAGGTTGGGAAGCTGGTGGAGCCGAGAGAAAGGCCTCCTCAGAATATCTGTTACAGCTATCCAATTTCAATCAACTCCTTCTTTATTTAATTGCCAGCAGTGAACTGGCAACACTACGTCTTAATATTTCTCAGCAACAGTGAACTGGCAGTAACAAGTATCCAAGTGCTGGAGTAAAAAAAATAGATAAGGGAAGCAAATATTGACTGAGGAAAGGATGAGACAAAATGGTCAGAAGACTCACTGGCCAATGTAATTTCATCACAGTTGTTGCTTTTGTTGATGCTGTCACTTTGTCCTTCCTTTGTTAGAGTCTGGGATCCTTAATAATGTCATTGGCTAGATCTACATGTGGCACATGTTGTTCAGAAGAAGCATGTCCATAGGGTACTTCATGTACAGTTATATCACTGCTCAGAAAGATTCTGGGCCTGACCCAAGCACTGATTTAAAGGACTTTTCTGTCTGGTTTATACAGTAGAACTTAAAACAGTTGCATAGTATAAAAGAATTATACCGTTGACTTGAAAAAGACCAATGGTGGAAAGGGCAGAGCTAAAGGAGTGCACTTTAAAATCAGAAGGCTGAATCTGCAAGGTGGTAAGAGAGATAGATGCCTTGAGGGAATGTTATTAGTGTGAGGTTCTAACAAGGTATTATGTTAAATGTTTCCTGTGAGTCAGTGTGAGAAATAAACAGAGGTCTCATCGACACCGTGATGTTCTTCCTGATTATTATGGGGTTGTTCTGGGTAGTTCTGGTATTCTTTGTTGCAGATCTGAATAGGTCATCTCGGTATTAGCATCTACACATGGGGCAGGAGTATTTGCTGGTGAGTACATTGGGATGCTTTGGGCCTTATCCTGGTACTGCTTGTCCACACATATCCAGAATTGCCACGCCTTTTACCCAAATAAACAATATAGCATGGAATTATTACATGACAATTTTAAACCCGCATGCTTTAGATATGGTGTGCCACATCTTGTAAGTACTTCTTTTTTTCTTTCACATGTTCATTGTTGACCTGAAGAACAATTAGAGATAAACATGTAGTGCCAATTCTCTATTTATTTGTTTCCAATTAATTCGCTGCAGAATCAACTTAAGAGAGAATATTAAGCAGAGCCCTTGATGGTGTAGGCACATAACTTCAAAAAGGAAATGTTGTAAGTAGAATTCTCATAACTCTGTTTGCAATATTATAATGCTTCCAGTCAACAATTTTGCAGACAAAGCTTCTCTTACAGTTAAGAGATACTGTAATAATTATTTGCAAATAGTATTCTGAATTAACAGGTGTGGATGGGAGACTGCGAGTAGACATTCAACCACCGTATTCACTACTGACAGGGTATTACCACTCGCTGCAAGCATGTTCTAAGAAATTTTTAATTCAACTGCACTTTAGGGGCGGGGAAAAGCCACACTGTGAAAAATGTCAGGAAAGCTCTCATGAACTTTGTAGGTTTTACTCTCCATGCTTTTCATTCTTAGGAATGCTCTGGAAAAAGTTAAAGCATATGGCCAAATGTCTGGAAGTCTAATTTCTAAAAACATGCATTCACCACCATGTGCACTTAGGAGAATGCACATTGTCCACATTGTTAAAAAACGCCAGGAAGTGGGGCAGAAAACAGCATGTCCTTTTCACCAACGTCAAGGTTCCCCACTGTCTTTTATTTCTGAACTGCCTTTCAGTGTTGCTGCCTTTCAGTGTTGACCATGGAGCTCATTGTTCAATAGCAGCAGGAAAGAGTGTCAAAGCTGGCGAAGATTGTAGAACATATAAGCCTGAAAAATCTTTCAGCTGTGACTGTGACTGCAACTACAGTCACAAATGAAATACCACAGGATTTGCTGCATTTATAAAATGTCTGAATTCAAAGTGTTGGTGTTGTTTTTGTTTTGTTTTTTGTTTTACTGACCATATGATGCAACGGCTGATGTTCATGACACACAAATCGAGCAATATCAGAGAGCTACACACCCCTCATTCTATTGCTTTGGGGATTGTAATTCTCACTATCCCACATAACTGGTCCTGGAGAACTCTTCATAGAGACAAAAGATGCACCAATGCCAAAGGCAATGAGACTAGTTCTGTATCATCTCAACTTCTCTGAAATAATGGTTGTTGTGGGTTTTTGGGGCTCTTTGGCCATGTTCTGAAGGTTGTTCTTCCTAACGTTTCACCAGTCTCTGTGGCCGGCATCTTCAGAGGACAGCACTCTGTGCTCTGGTATAGTTGGCTTGGGAGTGGAGTGTTTGAACACCATTTCCCATCTCCGGGGGAAGGTGTTAAGAAAGGCAGATGCCTAAATACTCCACTCCCAAGCAAACTACACCAGAGCACAGAGTGCTGTCCTCTGAAGATGCCGGCCACAGAGACTGGTGAAACAACCTTCAGAACACGTCCAAAAAACCCACAACAACCATTCTCTGAAATAGTTATACAGTATCTGTATTCCTCTGAGTCATCCTTTGGAGGTCATGGCTGAAATTACACTGGAACATGGTTCTTGCTGGGTCAAGTCATAAGTTTGTTCATTTTGCCACCATGCTACATAAGCAGTGCCCACGTTTCTCACCACTGCTGTCTTTGGTAGCTTGTCTTTACTCTCAAGTGACACTGGCCTGCAATGGGAACAATAACCAAAACTTCTTTTCCTAGTTTGTTTCCTTGAAATTCTAATTTTACTTCACCCAGCAAACAAAGTCAGAAAGAAGGAACAAGTGAAAACACCCTGTAAGAAGATTACACAGTATCAAGGAATCCTATTTATAGCCAGTTTCCTTCAGGGAGACTTACCTATTATCAAGGTACATTCACAGGCATGGCAGATGAATAGAAAACAGCTCCTGTAAACTGAACACCATTCCCCATCTCTGGGGGAAGGTGTTAAGAAAGGAAGATGTTTTAATACTGGCTAAGCTGCATGTGAGAAGAGGTGGGCGGGGGAGAGAAATGGCAAAAGACATGGATTTATCCATAATTACACAGACTGACTTGTTCTGGCCAGTTGCCTTAGGCACTATGAGCTCGGTTTGCTAGGCAAAGAACAATGTCACATTCAATATCCTTTTCTGTCCCCCTACCAACATTATGAATGGGCTGAATGCCTAGATATACCACAGAGTTTAAATAATTTAAAAAAGTTTTCATCATCACACACTATTCAAAATAAGAGGGGTACAGAAAATAAGAGTTCAAGAGAAAAATGAATAAAAGAGAAAAAGAAAAAGCATACACCTGAAAACCACCTTTTCATTTGTATGTCCTTCTCTTTGATGTTTATGAGTTATGTTATGTTTCAAGGATGCAATCCTTTACATGTACCTCCTGGCTGAGAAGTTCAGACCCCCTTCCAAATATTATTTTAGAAATTGCTCAGAAAGTTCACTTGTGCCCTCTAGGGGGCATAGGAGGTTATTTTGTCATATTATGTAGGGTTACCCCATTAAATCTTTTAGAAAGAGAAATACTGGTGGGGGGGGAGGATGGAGTAGGGGGACGTGGCTCTGCAAAACCCAGGAGTGGTTGTGTGTTACTCTCAGATTTCTGAAAGTTGCCCAGGCTGCTGGTCTAAGTACCAGCAAGCACAACGGGTCTTACTTGAGAGTAAATATGCATAAGATTGCACTACGATGAGGGATTACTGAAAATGTATGAAAAGGTAGCTGAGTTAGTTTGTGCTACCATATCAGGCAAAACCAGAAGAAAAACAAAGAAAAGAACACGAAAAGTTTGTGGCACCTTAAAGACTAACTGCTACATTTTAATGCGAGCTTTAGATGTCTGAGAAAATGGTCTTGTCCAGAAAAGCTCATATTAAAATAAAGCAGTTAGTCTTTAAGGTACTGCAGTGTTTTTGTCTTCTTTATTTTTTAAGTTTTCTTTTGTATTTGCCTAAAAATCTATGAGTTTCTTTTACAGTAATACGTAGGAGTGCCTGCCTAGGTAACCAGGAACCAGGACCTTGACTCCCCCCTCTGCCTTTGGATGAGAATCCAGCTGAGATCACCCAAAATGTCTATGGGTTACATACCCTCCCCTGGCCTAATCTTGAGCAAGCTGCACAATTCTAGAGCAAGACTGGAAGGAGGAACTCATAAACCTCTTCTTATACTTTGCATCTTGAAAACCCTAGCCAGGTAGCATATAATTAACTAAAATCTGATTGACTTACAAATACACTGTATGCACACATGGAAGAAGAGCCTGGGCCATGGGCAGACAGTACTAAACTATATAGCTGTGCCTGTTTGCCAACGTCTAATAAAATGCTGAAACAGGACCTAAAATGCAAAACCAGAATCTGATTCCTTGACTAGATTTCACCTCCTGGCTGCTCATTCTCTCTCGCTCTTGTTGATCCCATTCTTAAACTATATTTAGGTCTCAAGAAAGCAGCAACTATACAGTATGAGGCAGATGTGAGATTTATGCACTTGATAGATACAGTTTCTACCTTGTAGGTGAGGGCGTTAGGGAAAGGACAAGTTAAATTCGTGCTGTGCAGGTCCAACCGTGGTATACTCAAGTCAAACAAACCAGACCTGTCCTCATTCCCCACATCCTATGTAGCACCAATGGCAACATGGGGAAGCGAAGCCACACATATTGTAATATAGAAAGAAACAGATTGAACAAATCAAGAAAATCTTATTTATAAGAATTTTGATGGATACATTTGAAGGCCTGTTAGTTCCTCATTAGAGGAATGGTTATTTTTGAAGGCTTTCACGGCCACAATCTGATGGTTGTTGTAGGTTTTTTGGGCTGTTTGGTTGAAAAACCTCCAGGACACGACCAAACAGCCCAAAAAACCTACAACAACCACTGTATAGTTATTTTATTTATTTTATCTATTATATAAATTCCCTGTTCTCCAACAATCTCAAGGCAGCATGCATGGCTCCCTTCCTTACTTGTTCATTCTTACAATGAGCTTGTGAGGGAGGTCAAGCTGAGAGAGTACGATTGGCTAGAAGTAACCTAGTGAGATTCATGCCTGATTGGGATTTGAACTCAAGTCCCTGGGTATTCATCCAGCACTGCATTCACTACACCTCATTGCTACTCTTCATTGGTTTCAGGAAGGTAGGATATTTAAAAAACACTTTCATACAGTTCACAACATCTGGGGGACTAGCATGTGGCTGTAACATTGGACATTCACTGTGCCAAAGGATTATCTATTATCATACTTCCAAAACAACAACGAAAGTATTGTGGCTGAAACCTCAGTCAAAATATACCAGCGCTCCTCTGGGGGAAAGATATATAGAACACATAGAACATTTATGAACTGATAAAGGACTAAGGAACAAATTAAGGAGGAAAGCTTCAGCTCCTTGGCTAGTGAAGTAAATAGATCATTTTCAGTGACAAGCCTCCTTCCGAGTCAGCACTTTAATGCTCACTGATTTACTCTTCTGATCTTAATAGCCTGGGATATTTGACAATATTGCTATAGAAGGGAACATTATCTTTTTGGCTAATAGCTCTCCCCCCCAAACAACAAAGCGTCTGAGAAAGTGGCAGTGTTACATCCTCCTTGATACTCGAGCCCAGGAGCAAATATATTGTCCTAGGTAGACTATACCAGCTTGTAGCTAGCAAAGGTACAGTGACATTCTATATAAGCAACGGGGGCAAATATATTTTCCAAATTAGTGTTAGAACAGAAACACAATCTAGTTCTTTGGAAGACAACCACAAAAACGGTTTGAAACATATAGCTATGTAAGGCAGAAATCCACAAGGAAGTAGAGTAGAACAATAATTAATACTTGACTGGTTTACTTTCTTTTCATAGCACCACCAAACCTTCCAGCCTGTTGGCACACACCATCCACACAATCAGCAATCAACTTGAACTGGAGGAGGTATGGAGCCAGTGCAACCACCCTCTTGTCTTTTCTGGTATCTCTATGCACAATGGTACTCTCTAACAGGATTTTTTTCCTCCCCTCCTTCTCACTCTGAAGTCACTTCCTGTTTGTTCTTGACAACTTCAGATATATATTAATCCCTGCTGTCAGCAGATCCTTTATACATGGAATCTAGCTGAAGGGATTTCTGTAAACCACTTTACACATCCTATTCTCCTGCACCCTCTGTGAATTACTTTCCTGAAATATATACTAAATACAATCAAACTTACTTTTTGTGTTTTGTTTGTTTGTCTCATTATCGGTGGTGTGTTGCTTCTTTTTTTTACCAATGTATAACTGACCACTTGGTGGCCATGAAACCCACCATACATTTTTCAAATCCTTTGTCAAGTGCAGAGGACTTAGGTCAAATGAGGATGGTCCAGTCTTTGTGCAAAAATCCTAGAGGCTCGCAGAATTCTTATTGCTCTTCTCAGTGTCTCCAGTGCTTGGTGCAAAGTGAAGTTAAGCCCCATTCACATCCTGTTCCATTGAACACTTGCTGATTTTCTAAGTATGGCTTGTCTTGATGGAACAGTGTCATAATTATCCGGGTGTTACTTGTGCAGCATGTCCTCTGTCCTGTTCTGGGAGGAAAACTAACAGGTGTAATGCAAAACAATATTAAATAGAAAACTAAGTTTAAATCTGATGAAGCAAACTGAAAGACCTGATAAGAATCCTTGACTCCCAATTGACATCACCATGTTGTACCCGTGTAGAAAAATCATAGCAATACCTCAGAAAAAAGAAAATAAAAGTATAGTTTCTGATTATGTCAATCAATTGTGAGGCATAAAATGGATTTCCCTTTTTCCTTTTTTAATGATAGGGAGAGTTTTCAAGCATTAACAGAGGGCTGCGGTTTAAAGTGTAGAGCATAATCTCATTACCTGACTGTTTTCTCTCATTAGTTTACTTTACAATGAAATCCAGCAGGCCTAGAACTCTGAGACCAATAGAAGGTCCTATTCTTGCCATATAAGGTGACCTAAAGATAACCTTACATTGTTAGCTGTCTACTTGAAGTTGCTCAATGGGGCGTGATAAACTAGGGATTCTTTAGAGCAAACTGTGAGGTCTCCCTTCAGCTTGCTGTCATCAGGAAGCAGACATGTACCTACAACCCCAGTGAAGTCAACTGGCTACTGGAAGAAGAAAAATCAGACTTGCTAGCTTATACCATGTGCTGGGATAGACTGTTGGCACTCATGTTGGAATCCTGGAAAAATACAATGCCCTTCCATACCATTTTTGCCAAGTGGGAAGTAAACTCTCATTTACAAACTCTGTGTATACCTCATTGCTAAAAGTATCCTTCCCAGTATCTTTCTGCTTCTTCCCACGTTGCCTCTAGTAGCTGGGCAGATTCCTTCTCCACCTAGAACCACAGCCAGAGCCTCCTTCCCTGTGTGCACTGCTTGGAGACTGCTACCTGAACCAGTTGGGAGGAATCTTTCAACTTCCCATAAGGAAGAAACCAAGTTTGGCAGTGGCCAATATTGGCAATTATAAGCCCGTCATCAATGTTTCTTTCCTTAGCAAAGTGGTGGAGAGGGTGGTGGCTGACCACCTCCAGGCTCTTTTGGATGAAACCAATGCCCGGGATCCATTCTAGTTGGGCTTCAGGCCACGCCACAGTATGGAAACTGCATTGGTCACCCTGTTTGATGACCTGCTGAGGGAGGCTGACAGGGACAAAATGTCTTTGTTGGTCCTCCTCGATATCTCAGCCACCTTCGATACTGTCGACCACGGTATTCTCCTGGGGAGGCTCTCCGAGCTGGGAATCGATGGTCTGGCGCTTGCCTGGCTCCAATCCATTTTGGAGGACTGTCTTTAGAGAGTACAGCTTGGGGAGAGTGTTTCACCCCCATGAGCCTCAATTGTGAGGTTCCGCAGGGCTCGATTATCTCCCCAGTGCTGTTTAATATCTACATGAGGCTGCTGGGTGAGGTCATCAGGGGGTGTGGGGCTTATTATATTGTTTTATTTTATTTTTTATTCTTAACCGCCCAGAGTAGACTAACATATACATAAGCAACATAAACATATACATAAGCAAATAATAAGTATCCTTATACTGAAAGCTGCATTAGAACCCCTGCTCTCTGACTTCTATCTCCACAGCCTGAAATCTGGTGATAAGTATGTCTGTGAAACAGGATATTTTGGATCAGTGTAATACAAACTGTAGAACACCCTTCTTGTCCTGGGCCTGCCTTGGCCTCTGTCATTCCTGACCTTCTGTACAAATGATGAAACACACACATTTCATAGGGGAGACGGTACATATTGATTTCCACAGAGTTACCCTGAGGATTCATTTCTGCAATTCTGAACTTTCTTTGATTTTTCATTGCGATTATTGCTTTGGCTGTTCTCTGACAAAAAGTCAGAGATAAGGTATACATATTTTAACTCATAAATACAATTAAACGCCAATGAACATTGAATTCTGAGGAAAGAGTAGGACTGGGCTGCAGTCTAAAGCACTCAAAAGCTGCTGTGTTTTAATAGCTTTTTAAAGCACCAATTAAAAGTCACAAGGTAGTGAGCAAGCTCTGCTCTAAACATTTTGCTGTAAACACATTCCAATGAAATAAAATAATAAAGTGGGTTGTGGCCCATGAAACAGTATGCCAGTGAATACATTTCTGAGTTTGTAATGTCCACTTACCTAGGAGCAAGCTTTATTACATTCAGTGGGACTTACGTACTTCTGAGTCAACATGCACCGGATTGCACTATCAATCTTTTGGGTACTATAAGAGACTTGTAATTAAAATCCATGGAAAATTTCTTAGTAAATTGTTAGCAGCCAGTTATGAACTGGCTTTCTTTGGCAGTCCCCATCCAGCCTTGTCTATCTCAGAAATTGCCTTCTACATCTGATAGATTAGATTCTAGTGGTTTCATCACAATTTCTGACTTTATGAACTTTTTTAAACTATCCCCAAGCAATTGCTCACACAATGAAGATGTCAGCACTGCAGATAACCCTGTAGCATCCTCCACCATTGAAGTATGCACCAACCTTCAGTGTTTGTTCAAGCTTATCTTTAAGCTCCTTTTAAATAGGCAAGACAGCATTTCTCGTGACAACCCTGTGAGATACGAAGTCCGGTAAAAGTAGCACATGGCACAACAGAAAAACTTGCATTCTTACCTATTTTAATGTGAGTTTGTCACATGCTCAATTTTTTGAAGGAACATTAAGTCCTTAAATGATTAGTAGGATCCCAGTCCTGGGCACATTCACTTGGAAGTAAGTTGGAAATGCTTGCCTTTAAATGAGTTTTTAGAATGGGAGTTTTTCCACATAAACTCTCCAATAAAAGTGGCACATTTATTTCTGCTCCTGTGCAATCGGCAGCTATGTGCCATGCATCTGTTGGGATGATTATGCTTCTCCTGTTACTGCACCTCCATCCTGAAGAATAATCTGGCCATTTACCCTGCAATTTATACGAGATTGAGCACTGAAGAATTTGAACAAAGACCTAGAGACGACAGGGTGTAAAGCTAAATGTGGGAAAACCTGTTGTGGAATTGTATTTTTTTATTGGGGAACCATTTTTTTATTCTTGTTCAGTTGGAAGGGGTGCTTTAATATTTTTTGTGATCGATTGGGCATAATTTTTGTCCACTTTTTCAAGTGTGACCACTTGATCCAAAACAAAGGGGGTGTCAGTTCCCCCAACCCAGTATCCCTTCTCTCCAAACTGTTCCTTTCTCTTTTCTTAAAGTTTAACCTCTGCATTGAAACAGGCTTTCACTAGAATACTTAGGAGACCAAGGAAAGAGAAAGAGGCAGTGGAAATTGCCAATCAGCACTTGTGAGCACCTTGTTAAGCCTGATTCTGCTTCCATCCCTGCTAATTCCTGCAAACTTGGATGTGAATCTCAGCAGATCAGCTTACATTTCCCCCCACTGTGTAGCTGCAACCTTACAAAGAAAATAAAGGATAGGTAGGCAGCTTGCGATTTTATGCAGTCTTACCTATCAGGTAGGGGTTGGGTTAGTGTACCTGCAAGTCTTCTTTCCACTGCTACGTGTAAATTATGTTGAATTCAAGTGAAACTTAAATACTGTATACTTAACAATGAACAATATTCAGCTATATGTACTGGGAACTAAGCAGATAATGTATATTAGATAGTTTAGCATTCATTCAACAAAGCAGTGCACAGTTAAGGACTACTCCTCTGTTTAAAGTTGTCACTGCCTAGTAGATTACATGTTAGGGAATGCTTATGTATTTTATCAGACACTTGTAAGTCATAAATCTATGATTTATGATCTATTATTTGATGCATTGTTATATGCATCAAATAACGCAGTTTCTCTTTTGTGTGTGTGTGTGTGTGTGCGCACGTGCACATGCGTGCATTTTTGCCTTCTTCTTGTTCATAAGGACTTTATATCAGTGCCTCATGGTGGAAAGGTGTGTGTGTATGTGACACAGTGTCACTTGACCCAGGTGTCAAAATGGTTAGTTACAGCCCTGCTTCTCCCTCATCTTGGTCTCTGTCTTAAAGGAATTTTGGGCTGGGAAATCTCTTTTGACAGCTGATATGGAGGAGACAAGATAAGAAGGAAGAAAGACAGTGGATTGGGGAGAACAGACAGAAAGGTGGAACCCTCCACAAAATTGAGGCTGGGAATTCCATTTGGCACTGTGCCGCCCAGGAGACCAACCAGCAAGTGTAGCCTTGGGCAAGCTGCACAGCCCCCAAGTACCCACACCGAGAAGAAGGAAAGGGTAAACCACTTCTGAGTGCCCTATATCTGGGAAACCCTTTAAAAAAAGGATTTTCACAACTCGGAATTGATTTGACAGTACAGTACCTAATTATTATTGATTTACATAACAGGCAGTCTTCATAGTTTCTATAGTTCGTTACATTTCAAGGGTGCAAAAGTAAAGTCAGTATGTGTCCTAGAATGCACGTTTAAATGTCTTTAAAAATAAAGTTCCGTGCACGGGCGAAGCGTGGAGTGGGGAAGACGAAAGGAGGAAGAAGGTGATCGATTCGGGGAGGAAGCGCGCCTTCTCTTCAGGCGCCTTCCTCCAAGACACAGACCCTAATCCTTCCCCCGCTCAAAGGGAGCATCTGCCCACGTGACCTCGTGGCTCCCGTGCCGTTTGTCCCAGCTCAAGCAAGGAAAGCTGGGCGGGGTGCGTGTATGATGCTCTCTGGAGCGAGCGAGCGAGCGCGCGTGCGCCAGGGGATTGAGAGAGCGCGAGAGCGCCCACCGGGGTTTGCGAGGGGGGCGCGCGCGCTGCTGGAGCCCTCCCCCCCCGCCTCCCGCGCCCCCCCCAAAACGTTGGCAGCAAAGTTCTGGCGCGTGCAACGGCGCGTGCGGCTCTGGCCCCTGCCGGGCAAAAAGCGCCCCGTTTGTCAGGTGAGGCGCGCGCGGATAACCCTGACTGAGGCGGTAAGCGGACAGCGGGGTTCCGAAGCGGTGCGGAGGGAAGGGCGACGGCGAGCGGGAAAGCAGGGCACCTGGGGAGGCGGGAGGGAAGGAAGGAAGGAAGGAAGGGCGAACCGGTGTCCTCCCCCCTCCCGGGGCAAGGCGAGCGCGAGAGATGCTTGTTTGACCAGGGGTCAAATCTAGAAATGATGAAGGGGGAGGAAAAAGAAGCAGGCGAAGGACGCGCACTCTTTCCTCCAGTTGGAGTTGAGACCGGGCGGCTTCTGTTCTTCTTCGGGCCAAAGTTTAATTTGGAGAAATATTTTGAGAGTCATAATACAACGTACCGTGCATGTGTGAAATAGGCGAAGTGCAGCGCTTATACATTCTTTATCACGTAACGGTATAGTTCATGCACTCTGAACTACAAAGGGCGGCTCTTCATGGATTTAAGCATCCCGTTTACTGGAAAAAAAAAGTGCCTTCCCACCCTTGCGTAATTTTATTCCTACTGCGATGGATAGTCTTGTTGGTGGTGAGAAGTACTGTATAGGGATAGCACTATGGTACTGAGGGTGCGATCATATGTCTATTCAGAAGTAAGCTCATTTGAGTTCGGTGGAGCTCATGTATGGGACTGCAGCTTTCGTTTGTTTTAAAGGAGCATGCACTGGCTACTTGTGATCTGAGTCACTTCTGCAGTTATGAAAGCACAAGGTAGGGGATGCAGGTGGTTTTTTTTTACTGCAAGGTACTGGGTTTTCTAGAGATCCCCTCCAAATATTCTGCTTCCAGTCCAGTTCAACATGCAGCTCTTTTTGCTGCTCTCTGCTAAATTGAAGCACTGTCAGCTGCTTTGTTAACAGCTCCTCACAGAACATTGGTCAGACTGAGCTCTGTGGATCAGTTGTCCATTTGGGGAAAACAGAAACAGGCAAACAGGTACTAAACTTCAAGCTGTTGGCTGTCATTGAAGAACATTTCCTCTCTTCATCCCTGGCTGGCAATTGGCTTAGCAGAAAATAGTCACTGGCCAGCCATAAAAACAATATTCTTGCACAATATAAATCATTAATTTTTTTGTTTTCCTACAGCAACTCTTGTGTAGCCAGTTAGTTAAGATTTGTCATACAATTCTTTAATTTCTCAAGTATGAGAGTGTTTGAGAGTGATGCCTTAAAATCATGTCAGTTGCCACTGTTGTTTGATATTAAATGAGTAATGCTAGTGATGAGAGAAGCACTTTGCACAGACTCAGATGTAAGGAATAAATACATTATTGCTGCATGTTATCCATGGTCCATCTCTGCTATTGCAAATGGATTGCAAATCTGGTAGCAGTGTCTTATAATATTCAATCAGAAGGAAGTCCCACTGAGTTCAGCTGGGCTTAATTGCAAGTAACTGAGTATAGAATTCCCCTCTAAGGCCTCATGATCTCCAGCAGAAATGGAAACTTACTCCACTTCATTATTTTTCTTTTAAAATTTAATATTTATTCCAGTAATTCCATTTCACATATTCATTTACAGAGGAGTATCTTTATTGTAGTCCATCAACTTCTCATCTAGTCATTTAGGAAGAATGTAGTGTCTATAAAGAATAATGAACAGACATGATCTAGCCAAAGCAAAGCACACCTAAGCCCTCTTTATTTGTTTGTGTTGAATCCACTTCCATTGAAGGGAACTTAAATGTGTCTTAACTGAGTTGGGTTGTGCATGGTATTTCCATAGTTCCTTGGAAGTTGCTTGGGCAAACAAAGCAAAGTATGATGCATAGCTGTTTCTGTGCTATCTCTCCAGTAATTTATTTAAGGGATGCTTCAGATCAGCATGAAACTTCATCTGTCTTGTCAACATAGATAGGTAGGAATCTCATAGCTTGTCCTTGAGCATATTTACTTGCAGGTAAGGGTACCTGGCTGCAGAGGCAGAAGTTGGTTCCTACTGTGCATTGTAGGAGAAATCAACCTGTGCAGGCCTGTACACTCCTAGAGCACCTTCAGAAGAAGAGAATGGTAAACCACTTCTGTGTATTTTATACCTAGAAAATCCTGTAACAGGTTGCTGTAAATTGAAATGGACTTGCAGCACTTAATTATTATTAAGGCTTACAGCGTTCAATTACCCAGTGTGGCATGGTGGATAGAGTGATGGACTAGGACTCAGGAGACCTGGGTTTGAATCCCTGCTCAGCCATTAGGGGTAGGATATTGACCTAAAACCACTCCTTAAATATCTCGCTTACCTTGAAAGCCCTGTTTGGGTTGCTATCAGTTGGTTCCGATTTGACAGCACATGACATATCTAACTTAGCAGTCAGCAGGAATTTCCCCATAGTGATACTGAGCTCTGAAATGGGAATGAATTCTGTACATAATTTTGGGGGTATTGTATAGATGGGGTGGGACTAGAGAGCAGAAAAGTTGCTTTTTTTGGATGGTGTATTTTAGAATTCCTCAGGCAGCATGGCCTGTACTGTACATGACTGTTGAAAACTAAGGCCTATTGAGTTCAGTGGGATTACTGGGCTTGCCCCCAGCAAGGTAAATGGATGTAAAATAGCAGCCTTGTTAGCTTAAACAGGGCACAGAGAATTAAATACTTTAGGACCCCCATATCTGTGGGAAATTGATTTCAAGCCCTCTCCGTGAATACTGAAAAGCACGTATTATAGCTAGGACCCAGGACTCCGTCTGCCTCTAATTTCTAACTTGATGGGTTCTCTGTGAGTAAAAGCCGAGTTAAAATCTTCTCCCATTCTCAACATGCTGAAGACTGAAGTCTTTGTCTCTTTTTCTCTCCCACACACCACACAGTCTCAGTGGTTCTGTGGGTTTTCTCCAAAGACGATTAGGAGTTCTTTCCCTTCTTTTTCAGGGAGTGATGAGGAAGGTGTTGGCTGGAAGGCAGGAAGAGCAGGAGGTGGGAAACCTCTCCCAGGAAGCAGTTTGGCTTAACATCTCTTGTCCGGCCTCGCCAGCCAGCCCAGCTGAGTTTTACAGTGACGCTGCTCTGGAAGGAAGCCGAAGCTGCCTTGACCTGACGGGAGACTAAGCAAAATGGCAGCGGCTTGCCTATATAACATACTGTTTGGTTCCCTCTAGTGGCCAGTTCTGACAATTACATTTTGAAAATCCATATTTCTAGGTATTTTTATTTAATATGTTTAATATTTTCAGATCGTGTATAAGTGAATATATTTATCCACTGATATTGATCCCGTGGATACGGGAGTCCTACTGTAATGAATATACTGAAAGGGACAACTGTTCAAGTAAATGGATAGTATCAAACATACATTCTGAGGTTAATTTCAACATAATAACAGCGATCATATGGGCAGTCAAATCAATTCTGACTTATGGTTACCCTTTTTGGGGTTTTCTAGGGATAGAGTACTCAGATGTGGTTTACTATTCCCTTCTTCTGAGGGCACTCTGGGACTGTACAGCTTTCCCAAGGCCACACAGTCTGGCTCTTCTCACAGAAGCCCTGCAGGGAATCAAACTCCCAACGTTCGGCTCCACAGCCAGAAGCCTAAGTGACTGTCTATTCAGCTAGTTTTATAAAATTGGGACTAAAAAAGGCTGAAATGTGGTTTTTTTTTTAAATGGCAGATCATGCCAATGACAGACAGCCTCAGTCCTAAGCACGCATGTTATTTTGAGTTCTATTGAGTTATTGACATCTACTATTGTATTACTGCCAATGTCAGTCAAAGTTAGGCAGTTTTCATCCTCATGGACATGTATTTGGTCTAAAATTTAGTTTGAGTTTAGAGATGAATCCTCTAATCCTGTGTTGGTTCAGAGGTATTTCTAAGAGGCAGGGTGCAGAATTGCAGACAAGCTCTGACCCAAACTGTAAAGTGGCAAGAGAAAATCAGAGGCAGTTATGGGCAAATTGTATTGGTTGGCTTGCCTGTACCTCCTTAAGCCAGCATGACCTGAAGTGCTAGAGTGGGGCTTGGGAGACTGAAATCAAAACCCTTGATTGGCCCCGGAAATTCATTAGGGGTGTGTGGGGAGGGGCAATAGTAAAAGATTCCTTGGGCATCTCATTCATCTTGAAAACATATTCAGGTTTCAAGATGAATGAGATGCCCAAGTCAGAAGTGGTACAATGGGAAATAATAATAACAATGACCACAACATAAAAACCTGAAGCCAGATAAAAGTCCCAGATAGAATACTTAGTTAGGTGCTGTCAGGTTAGAACTAACTTACGGTGATCCACTGAGTCAGTAGACTTTATATAAGTGTTGATTGACCATCCAACAATTGAGTGGTTAGGTTTATTCTTTTGGGGACTAGCAATTAGATTTAGGCCAGAGTCTGCAAACAAATGTAAGCTTAAAAAAAAAAGTAGAAGGATACATAATGCATAAAAGTAGATGCACTGTTAAGAGAGTGAAGTTTCTGTCATTGTACATCTTTTCCATAAATACTTTATGTTAAGTAGAATGGCTGTTTTCTACTTGTCATATCTTTTCTAGAGCATTACACACTAAATCCATGTTTTATTGTTAATAATTGAGAATTATTTATGTATATTGTTAATAATTTAGATAAAAGTTTTACATCTCATTTCTGACGCAGCTGCAAAAAAGGTAGCTATGTGCCACATCTATATTTCTCAATCGCTTTCCCCTCTCACCAGCTGGTAAAAACTGAAATGAAAAAAGCAAGGTACAGCCTTGCACTTTCCTTCTACTTTCATTAATCATTTAGAGCTCTTATAAAGGAAATCTGATACACTGCTTCCTTGTATCACCAGGCATGTATCAAATGCCTATATTATGGGAGATGATGCATCCATAGAAACTGGAAAGGGCCTTTGTTTTTCCATAGCTTGGTTTGTCCAACCTCCTGACCCATGGAGACAATAAAGTATTTTTGGCAGTAGCAAGCTAGTAAAGAAGAAGCTTATCATTTGATCTGATGGGTGTT
Organism: Pogona vitticeps; assembly: GCF_051106095.1. Taxonomy (NCBI): domain Eukaryota; kingdom Metazoa; phylum Chordata; class Lepidosauria; order Squamata; family Agamidae; genus Pogona; species Pogona vitticeps. Next base: position 98,572,438 of record NC_135785.1, read on the forward strand.
TTTTTTTGGGGGGGGGGGCTTTTTCATGCCTTTGAGACCCATTAACCCATTTTGCAGTGCTTCCATTTCCTAGAGCTTCAAGCTTAAAAATCTGCTGCGCTGCATTTGGTTTTTACATTTATTGTATTGACCAAATTTGAATATAGCACAACACTTGGACATTTTAAGTACTGTAACATGAATGTCAGTTAAGAGCAAATTATGAATAAAAGAAGTATGAGAAGGTCCAAAGGAATGGAGAGAATTGTAAAGATAGACAGTCTGGAAAAATTGTTAGATCATTTACCTATTTGATTTCCCTTTCTAATATAACAAAGTAAGTGGATGTAAAAACACTCTTTCACTCTCTGGTATTTTACCCTTTCCCCATCCTTATTCCTTCCTTCCTTATTCTCTTGCACCCAGACCCCAACCCTTACTGAACATGAATAAAAACCCCTTTTTTAAAAAGAGCAAATTATGAATTTGCGTCTGGTTGGCTAATTGCACAAAACATTTTAAAATAGTAGTGTCATTTTTCTGCAGAATTGGTTTTAGAAGATATAGTTGTGTTAGTCTGTGCTAGCATATCAGACAAAAGCAAAAGAAACATGATAAATAAAAAAGACAAAAATGTGGCACCTTAAAGACCAACTTCTATATTTTAATGTGAGCTTTTGTGTACAAATCTACTTACTGATGTCTGAGGAAATGGACTTGTTCAGAAAAGCTCATAGTATTAAAATATAGCAGTTAATCTTTAAAGTACCATCATGTTTTTGTCTTCTTTATTTATCATGTTTCTTTTGTTTGATACCTGATATGTTTTTGAATTTATTAGGGTGTGGTCTTTTAAAAGTTTATTTTCAACAAGTGCCTGCTTGTGTTTTCTTCTCCATAAAATGGACCTTGAACCTTTGTGCCTACATCCATCTTTAGTACCTTGAGGCCTTTGCTAATGGGAAATACCTTTACCTTCTTGCTAATAGGAACAAGTAGCCAATATTGCTTCTGTAGAAACTAATGAATAAGTAATTCTTCTGAATAAGTTATCTTTTGACAAGATGAGGGTGAAGCCAGTGCTCAAGGTGTGCATGGGAGGGAATGAGAAAAACTGAACAAGCAACAATTTGAAAACAGATGCTGTAATGACACGAATGACAGACGCTGTGCTTGTTCATCCAGGTTAAACATCCTATAATGTTTGCGGGAGTTTTAAACACTTGTATAAAGAGTGAATTACTTTTTTGGGAGAAGAACAAGTATTAGATGGTAAACAAGCCAAAATCTGGTTCTAGATCAAGGCGTTTTCCAACCTAAAATAGAAACCATTCTGTATTAGAGCCAGGAGTTGGTGGGGTTTTTTTTGTTTTTGTTTTTTTGTTTTTTGTTTTTAAGATCCTGGACCAAAATTCCTCTGTTTCTTTGTCTTTTTTTCCCCTCTTCCTGCCACCAAGGTGTCACTTTAAGCAGATGATGACACCCTGTTGTGTAGCACAGCCAATCCAGCCAAAGTGCAAACAGCATTTCTGAAGTACATTGCAGAAAAACAGCTAAGTATGGAGCTCAGTACTAAGTTATGCAAAAACTGGAAGGCATGTAACAACCATAACTTTAATTAGCTTAAAGCCGGTCAGAAAAAAAGGAACTTAATGGGCCTAGACCACCATCTTCCAACCTTGTGCCCACCAGATTTGTTGGACAGTAGCTCCCAGCAGCCTCAGCCAGCACAACCAATGGCTATGTTGAGGGCAGACCTTTCTTTGATCAACATCTGCAGAGGGTCAGAACTGGCCCAGAAGCCCAGCTACAAAAACCTTATTTGGGATTGGCTGAGGAGTGTCCTTAAGGATGAGCAGCTAAGAAGCTTGTACTGTGGGGTATTTTAGTCAGTAGCTGAAAATCAGCTTTATCTATCTTGGGGCCTGTCAGCAGAGAAGGGAATGAAAAGCCAGCTGGATAGTTTTAATGACTAAAAAACTATAAAGAAGAAGGGAGGACAACATATGGGAAGTGCAGCTTTCAATAGACGTGAGTGGCTGAGAGGAAGATTAGAAGGGTCTTTCTGCATTGTGTGTCCTGTGAAGACCTTGATGTCTTGGATCGTGTCCTTACGGTTGCAATATCTCAGAAGCCAGATCCTGTCATAGGAAGCCTGCCAGTAACAGAATTAAAAGATTATGAAAGAGGAAGTTACAAGACTATGCTCAATATAGAAAATTTGGATATTCAAGATATAAAAAGAGTTTAGAAATTTTTGCCTTTTTGGACTGCAACTCTCAGAGGCCCTCAGCCAGGATGTTTCTAATGAAGTGGGCTGTAGTCCGCGAGAGCTTATACTAAATATAATTTGTCCATCTTTAAGATGTCACAAGACATGTTGTAGTTGGTTTTGCTGCAATTCTGCAGTACTGCCATGGTACTTACGTGACTCCTTAGTGTGCCAACATTTTCATGGCGGACTTAGAATAATACTTTTCTCAGTTGCTGTCCCTAAAGCCTCCCCAATTGAGACTCTTTATCTGAGAGCATGCTTCAATAGCTTTTAACTCATTATCAGCCTGAGCCTAGGCTGTCCCATGCATCAGGAGCATTATCCACTGCTTAACAGATGTACAAGCACCAGCTTTTATCAGAAATTGACTTATACATACCAAACTGCTTTCAGCTCATGCCCAAAATACTCCACAAAACACATCCCAAGATTAAAGTTATAACCATATCTGTTTTGATTAATTAGCGACTCATGCCATAAGGATTTGAACTAGGCAGTCCTGAAAATACAAAACCCACAAATGTAGAACAGACCTAGAAGAGGCAATGGTAGCATACCCTTGTAGTTCCCTCATACAGCCACTCCATCACACAATCATTAATCTACAGGGCATCCTGCATTAGTGTAATTTCAACTCACACTGGCCTTGCATGGCTGGGACATTATCAGGTAGCCCATTAACCCAAAGCAGTGTCTCACTGCCAACAACAATAAGGGACACAATCCAGGGACCAATGCCTGTCCATACGTTGGTTCAGCCAGCAGTATCACAGGACCTGATCATGTCAGTTACAATGTCAAATAATTTATTCATTTTCTCTTCTTCTGGTTTGTGGTCATGTGTCAGTGATGTCCTTCTGAGATCCTGCTTGGAATGCCTAAACTTACCCAGTTGCCCCTATCATCTCCACATTCCAATTTTAAAATAGGAAAACTCATACTGCCTTCACTCAGAGTTAGGGTTGCTGACAGGAAAACTGCTGGATAGCTCAGTGGTTTGGGTCTGATGACAGAGCCAGAGGCTGAGTTCGATTCCCAACTGTGCCTCCTTGGCAGGGGCTGGACTCAATGATCCATAGGGTCCCTTCAAGCTCTACAGTTATTGTTTATTACTAAGCTAATGTAGGTAGAGTGCATTGTATGTTGAAAAAAACCCCACACTTTAAAAATGCCAATTAGTAATACCATGTTTCCCCGAAAATAAGACAGGGTCTTATATTATTTTTTGCTCCAAAAATGCATTAGAGCTTATTTTCAGGGGATGTTTTATTTATTTTTTTCATGTACAACAATCAACATTTACTCAAATACAGTCATGTCATCTTCTTCTGGTTGCTGCACAATGGTGGACGGTGGAGTTTCACTCAACTAGGGCTTATTGGGGGGGGGTAGGGCTTATATTTTGAGCATCCTGAAAAATCATACTAGGGTTTATTTTCAGGTTAGGTATTATTTTCGGGGAAACAAGGTGGCAAGGGAGATGTAGTCCAAAAAAGTTAATTTTCATAAGCTCCCACATGTGCACACATATGCTTGGAACCAGGAAAAGGAGGAGTCAGTAAAGCAGCTGGGTTGCACAATGGTGTTGTTCCAACCGTGAGAAGGCATTAGGACCAGATCTCAAATCTGCCTCCAACCGGGGAGACCCCTTAGTCTTTTAAGGAGAAACCCACTTGCTAACCTCTGTTCTTTTCTCCCTGATTCTCCACAGTGTCTCCTTCTCCTATGTTGCTTCTGCTTTCCACTCTGCCTGCCATACCTCTTTGCTTTTTGTTGTCTTGCTGCTCTTTCTTGTGCCTGAAGCTCATGGTATGCAACATACTCTTGCTTTCAGTGGCTGCTGTTCTTTTTTCCACCTCAGCTCAAATGGTAGCAGCTCTCACTTCATCCCACTCAGGGGACATGAGAAAAGATATTTGGTGATATTCATAAAGGTTTTCTCATAGGTGTTGTTGTGTCCCTGAAAGTTTTCCCCCTCTGTAGAACAAAATGCTGGATATATTGTACCCTCACGGGATGCCTTTGAGAGGTTTGGGCTGGGAGTGAGTTGCAGTGCAGCAACTCTGTAGCAGCCAGTTGCTTCCCTCAGAGTCCATTTTCCCGCATTTTCCAGTCAGGAGGGTTCTGTTCACTTAATGCTCTGTCAGAGTGTGTGAATTATGCAGGCATAAATGAACAGGTAGAGTGGAAGAATCCTGTGAGCAATATAACCAGACTATTAGATAATAATGAATCAAATTAACCTGTTAGGCTCAGTAATGTAACAAGTTAACATTTCCACAAAATGTTTGCTTTTATATAAGAGCTGTAAGTAAACAGAAACATTTTATTCTTTCTAATTTATCAGAGTCTCTGAGTACAGTACATGTATTGAAACGAGGAAGTGTCAGTTGAAGTAAACTAAGCAGTAAGGGGTGGTGTTCTAAGGGTGATTGTAGTTCAATTTGCTCTGTAGGTTCCTGCCCAAACCCCTTTTATCTCTTATATAATCCAGAAGGAAAGATTGTTTTAAATTGAGGGCCACACTCAATTTTCTTCACACCAAACTCTTCCAAACCCCAAACACAAAATACATTTCAGTATTATAAGACTCAGATCAAGGCTTACCAGTAGGTGGAGGGGGGGTTTAGAATATTACACATTTCATCCAATATTGCCACCATACACTTTTTGCTTCAGAAATGGAACAAGAAGAAATGTCACACTTCCAGAAACTGACAGGGTGGAGGAGAGGTAAAACTGTAACATTGATAAATAATAGAAGATTCCATTCAGGGAATGTGGGAGACCCTTTTCAGTGTTACTTATAGATTTGTCCCTATAGCATTGGTAAGAGAATGACATAAAGCATAACAGTAGAAAATAACATTTCTTATACCAACAGAGTAGTTATATTATTTCAGAAATTTACTTTTGTTGTTGACCCCAAAATGCAACTCATTATGGCTAACTTCAGTTACTTGTTACTTCCAGGCTCAGGGTGCAGAACCCACTTCCCTTCGCAACATTCTGAGAAAGCAGTAAAAGGAGGCACAGTGTGCAGTCAGGAGTAGTTCTACAGTGCTGTGGGTCAACAACATGATGCTGTTGCATATTTAGCTGTACCTACGGTATTTATTGTTACAGCTATTGAAAAGTCTTTTGTCTGTATGGTGTGAAAGTTTATGAGGGAAGACACAACTGACCAGAAAGGAAAATGAAACATTAAGCCACTGTGACTAATGGGGTTAGTAAATGTAAATGGTCTAGATACAGCCTTAGGAAAACAAGTCATTTAGTTAATAACTGATTACTGGAAAGTACAGGGGGAGCTGTTATGCTTCCTGAAAACAAGATGTCTTAAAACATGTGACTCCATTTCTGGAGTGCAAATAGCAAGAAGTTGAGGGCAGGATTGCTAGTAGCAGATTAAAGAGCAGACAGAGCATAGTTTAAGGACCATGATAAACACAGGTCTGCTGACTTGGTGTCATAGACCAAGGCTGAATTGTTGACAACAATTTTGTGGTGAAAATCCTTGTACAGCGGGGAGTTTCATCATCTGTGGTTACTGGAGTTCTGCATTTATGGTTCTGTTAACTCTGAAACAGATATATGAAAGCTTCATTTTTCCACCATAGTTTTCATGCCAGAGGATGTTCAGTAAAATACTGCAGATAAAGGAAATTGTGAAGTCCATAGTACTGTACTTGGCATTTATGTACTGCTTTTAGACTTTTTAAAAAGTCATGTGTTATCTCAGCAGTGTTCCAGAAGAAGTTCTTTGAAACTAATTTCCTACCTTCTATATATACATAAGGTTTATATTTGTATACTGTGATTTCTTCATTGACTGCGAAAGAATGACATTTTTGATGTCATTCTTTCTCAGTCAATGTCACCAAGTTAGATTAGTAGCTGAATAGGGATCTGGGGATTCAGGCCTCCCCAGCTGGACTCATGCTTTAGGTAGGATGAATTTAAGCTAAGTGTGTCTTAGCCTTCCAGTGCTACTTTGGTTTCAGCCAAGTAAGTTATCATGGGATGTGAAGTTATATAGTTATGAGTAGGGTAGAATTCAGGAGTATCGAGCTGTAATTATCTCTCCCCCTCCCTCAATAAAGGTATAATGGACAAGTCCACGAAAGTTCACATTAAAATATAGCAATCTTTAAAGTGGCAAAAAAAATTTCTTTCTTCTTTTGTTTTTGCCTGATATGCTAGCACAGATTAGTACAGCTACTTCTTCTAAAACAATGTTGCAATATGATTACTGTAAATTTTTATCAATAATTAATTTGTTAAAAGTAATTTTTCATGATCTAAATGTGGCAACCACATAAAACAGAGTTACACTCTTGTAACACACAGGAGCCAGTGGCTTAGAATTGCCCCCAGTTTGTGGAAGCCACAGGAAGGTGAAAGACTGGTGTCTATAACTTATTTGGTCAACTTTTAGAGCCCATTCCAAAAAATTATTAGCCCTATTCAGGTATGACTGAATTTGGTTTCCTGAACATACTTAGAGGGAATGTTTGACATCATCTCCTGCATTATTGCTTTCTTCACAAAATTAGTAAGGAACCTGAAGATGAGGTGTGTGGATCTGCACATGAAGTATGGAGATGTACACACAAAGGAGAGATACACGGCTCTATAAATGAGATCTGTATGCTTTATATGCATGTAAGAACTTAGATTCTCCAGGGTTCTAGTATTTTAGGTCATGTGTAAAGTGTACACACAAGCTCCTCAGATTGCTCTTTGTTCATTTGAATACAGCAGCAACAGCATGATGGGGACCAGGCATTCCCCTTTAAATGTATTCAGACTCAATAAAGCCTGAACACAGCTATTATTTGTGTTAGAAATAGCCAGACGTGATTTATGAGATCACATATGGTCACGTTTCAGTAGAAATGGAGCCCAGAGTGAAGAGCTAACTAGTAAATAAAAGGTAGGGAATGGATAGACATTGAGTGGCATATGATGATAATGAGTACCAGGATAGTAGAGAAGGATTGGTGAGTCATAGTAGATCCTTCGTAGGGAACAGGTATCCAGAACTTCTGACACCATTTTGACAGCAGATTCTTGATTCCTTAAGGATGAGTTGGGTCTTCAGGCTTCTACTAGGGTGTTTGTGAAAGCACAGTACAATCCTTTTCTAAAAAGCAAAATAAAAACACTTTCATTGTGCAATAAACACTGTATTTTTCTCCTCCCAGGACGAACAGTAAAGAAAACTTGTGCAAGGTTGTCTCTAGCAAAAAATCATTTCCAGAACACACTCTTACAATGGCTTTGCATACCCTTTTCTTCTCTGTGGTAAGTAGAAATCTATCATTGTGGTAAAAAAGAAAACAAAATAAAACTTCATTTTCACAGGTGCAGTGACAATCCTATTTGCTTAGGAATAAACCTCATTGAGCTCAGCAGAGATTGCTTATGAGTATACGAGGGGGTGTTGATAAGTATTGAGCCTTTCCCAGAACAAAAATGAGCTAGGAAGCTATAAATTGCAGGGTGTGTTGGCCAATTTGTCTGTATTCAATGGTGCAAAAATCAGCTACCTATGATTTTAACTTAACTTTCATTTTCCGGTCCAAAGTGAACACGGCAGCACCTCCAGAAAAGTTCATTGTGGAACAGCATAGGACCATAATCAAGTTCCTGTTTCTCAAAGGGAACAGTGCAAAGCAGATCCATGATGAAATATCACAAACCAGTGGCCCTTCATATGCAACAGTTAAATATTGGGTTGTCAATTTTAAAACTGGCCATTTCGGTGTTGATAGTGAGAAACCCAGTGGAAGGCCTGTTTCTGTCTCTGCCTGCAAATGTGAAAGCCATCCATGACATGATCATGGAGGACCGCCAAATATCAGCTAAAACTATTGCTATATATCTGAGAATATCACGTGAGAGAGTTGGTGCCATTATCCACAATGACTTGGAAATGAGAAAGCTGGCAGCAAAGTGGATCCCCAAACCTTTGACAACCGAACAAAAGAGGAAACGTGTGGAGTCATCGGTGGCTGCTTTGGAACATTTTGTAAGAAATGAGTGAGATTTCCTGGGCAAGCTGGTAACTGGTGATGAGACATGGATCTACTGTTAAGATCCTAAGACAAAGGAACAGTCTAAGGAATGGAGGCACAGTGGTTCCCCCAGGCCAAAAAAGTTCTGAATGCAAAGGTCAGTGCAGAAGCAAATGGCAACAGTTTTTTGGGATAAGAAGGGAGTTCTGCTGGTGGACTACCTCCAACAGGGTTCAACCATCAATGCAAAATATTGCTGTGCTTTATTTCCTCAAAGGAAAAACTTTGAGGAAAGCTCTCCAAAGGTGTCATCCTGTTGCATGACAACACCTCATCACACACTGCAGGTGAAACAATGGCAAAACTGACATCGTTAGGCTTTCAAGTGATGCCCCATCCACCCTATTTTCCCGACCTGGCTCCTTCTGACTATTATCTGTTCCCCAAACTCAAAAAACACGTAAAGGGACAATGATTTGAGAGCGTTCTGGAAGCAACTAATGCTGCAAATGAGTGGTTCAATCAGAAGAATTTTATTTGCAGGGACTTAAGAAGCTGCAGGATAGATGTCGCAAGTGCATTGACTTCCTGGGGAAATATGTAGAATAGTGTGGCAGTTATAGCTTCCTAGCTCATTTTTTTCTGGGAAAGGCTCAATACTTATCAGCACCCCCTCGAACAATGGGTTACAATATAGATCACATTACTGTAGCCATCTGTCTTCCAGCTATTTGTACAAGATACCATCTGCAATATAAAAGAACTACCTTATGGTTGGAAAAGGCTCTTTCATTTATGGTTAAGAAGAAGTCATCTGTGACTTTTTGAAGCTTGCCATGTTTACATTTGAAAATTAGAGAAGGGTGGACCACAAAATCTGGGCAGCACCACAAAATGTCTGTCGTGGGGTGTAGCAACTCACAAAAGGCAAATAATTTGCCCAAGAAGTTAAATACCTGATTGAAAAATGTACGTAACTATTATCTTTCAGTCAGCAGGTACGTAAAGTACCTAAGACACTTGCCTCTCTCAGGCAATCCTGTAATAGGACATTTGGATTCAATGACATGGACTCCAAATTCCTAAAACCAAGATTTCTAGATATTAGGCACAGATGCATGTGTGAAATTGTTTAATAAAAGAAACAATGCACCAGTAATCTCCACCCTCTCAGCAATATTCTGATATTCATTATCATTTTCTTTCTATTTTATTTCCAGAGTTTCCTGTAAAAAACATAATGAACTTATACTAGACGTTGCTTGCAAATCCGAATTAATATGGCTATTGTGGGTTTTTCGGGCTCTTTGGCCATGGTCTGAAGGTTTTTCTTCCTAACGTTTCACCAGTCTTTGTGGCTGGCATCTTCAGAGGACAGGAGTAGCACTCTCTGCTCTGGTGCAGTTTGTTTGGGAGTTGAGGATTTATAGCTGTGGGATCAGCTTTTGTCCTTTTCAGGAGATGGGTGATTATGGTGATCAGTGTGTTTTTGTTGTGGGTGTATTGTTGTGATAAGGAGGAAAGATTATCTATCACTGTGATTGATGGGTGTGGTTAGCTGGTTTTTTGTGTGTAGTGATCACCAGTCCTTGTGGCTGGGTAGAGTTCGTTGACCTTTTGAAGGCTGTATTTTTCAGTGCTGGGAGCCAAGCTTTGTTGAGTTTTAACCTTTCTTTTTTTTGTTGAAGCTCTGCTGGTGTTTGTGGATTTCAGTGGCTTCCCTGTGCAGTCTAACGTAATGATTGCTGGTGTTGTCCAGTATTTCAGTATTTTGAAATAGAATTTCATGTCCAGCTTGTTTTAGGGCATGTTCAGCTACTGCTGATTTTTCCGGTTGTTTTATTCTGCAGTATTTTAGTCTGCAGTAGTCAGCTAAAACAAGCTGGACATCAAATTCTATTTCAAAATACTGAAATACTGGACAACACTAGCAATCAACATGCGTGCGATCCTGCTACTACCTGCTAGGCCAACTCTTCCTGGGCAGGAAAGGTGGGCTGGGCTGGGCTGCATGGGGCACTGCTGCTCATATGTGGAACTTCCGAGGTTCTGGGAGGGTGGCTTCCCCGTGGCTGCCACCTTCGAGTGCAGGGAGGAGGACGCGCCTACCTTGGCCCCAAGATGTAGCCCTTGCAGTTGCTGGAGCAGGAGCAGGTCCACCTTGCCCGGGGGGTCCAATTGGGCAGCTGGCGTGAAGGAAGCAGAGCGACTCTGGATCTGGTAGTAGCACTGCCGCCCCTTTGGAGGGGTGACACTGGCCCTGTCTCTGCTGAGGGCCATGGGGCGGGAGCAGCATCTGCTACTGTTTGCTGTTGGGCAGAGCGGGTTGGAAAGCACCAGCACGGTGGCCTCGGCTGGAGCCCCAGGGGAACCCTGCTTCCCGCTCGGGGAGACCGTGCGCGGCTCCGAGCACATGCGGAGTGCCTTGTTGGTTGATCTGCACCTGTCATCTGGAAGAAAACGTGGGTCCACTGAGAACTGCGGGCAAGTCTTGGCTGTGGGGCCGACTTTCCCAACCTCGGGGAACATTGAAGATAGCAGAACCAGAGGAAGACTAAAGACACAGTGAATTGACACCAGGAAGGAAGAAAGCTCTAGGAGAGGAGCAGGATCATTGAAGACAGGCTATTTTGGAGGTTACTTTTTCACTGCCCCCCCCCCGCACGCATGCATGGGGGGCATGTCGCGCTTGTGGAGGGGCGTGTCACACTCATGGGTGGGCATGTGCACAAGCGTGACATGCCCGCCCAGCAAACGCGACATGCCCGCCCATGAGATTGAAATGCCCCTCCTCAAGCAGGACACGCCCACCTATGAGCATGACATGCCCACCCATGAGCGCAAGGGTGCCCCCACCCACCCTGAACCGGTCCATGGACGGAGCCTGCACCCCCAAATGGTCCGCAGACTGAAAAAGATTGGGGACCACTGCTCTAATCCCATGTCTGATGAAGATGATGAACCCTCCTCTTCCTCCCTCTTCCTCTTCTGCCCTCTTTAAGCCCAGTGCCCATCATTCTGCCCCAGCCACGGCCCACACTCCAGATGTGGCTCATCGTTCTCCTGGCTCCCACCTGGGGACCTGCTCCTACCTTCTGCATCCTCAGGCTGCCCTGCTTTTTGGGTCTTGGGGGCTGCGGGGCCAAGGTGGGCAGCCCTCTGAGGATGGCTGGAGTGTCCCTCTCATACACGACAAGGCACTACAATGAGAAATTTTCAAGCCATGCAAGAGTACTTGCCTCCAGCATGAGAAAGAAACAAAGAATACTTTTATTGATAAGACGACCCAATGTATAAGACAACCCCCACTTTTCGAACCCAAAATTTAACTGAAGCATCAATATATGTATATGGCCGTGAGGAATGCCATTAGCTCTGGATTTCTTACTATGGAAGGAGGTTTGAGGTTCCTTCCAGTTTTATCATTCTATAATTCTGTGTGTTCGTCAAAGAGGGGCTTTTCTCTACATCTCAGTATACAGTACTTTGTTGTTATCTGCTGTCATCACTGCTGATATAGCAGCCCTAAGTAAGGTTTTCAAGGCATGTGAGATATTCAAGGAGTGTTCTACTATTGCCACCACCCACACTTGATCTCTGAATTAGGGACCCTGATCTTTTAAGTTCTAGTCTGACACTTTACTACATCACGCTGGTTCTCAGTGCATACATATCTTAATACCAATTAATAATATTGGGCTATATTAATACTTAAGTTCTATTAATAGCCTAGAAAGCTGGCTGGATACTCAGTGGTTTAGGTACCTGGATGCAGAGCCAGAGGTTGGGAGTTTGATTATCTCCTGCAAGTAGAGCCAGCCCATGTGGCCTTGGGCAAGCTGCACAATCCTCGGGCACCCCCAGAAGAAAGTACTGTAATACACTTCTGAGTATTCTCTGCCTCGAAAACTGTCGCCATAAGTCAGAACTGGCTTGATGGCACATCACAGCGATTATTATATTAATAACCTGCCCTAAGCAGTACCAGAATTACACTGAAAATGACTCCAGTTGATTGAAGTTTCCATTGCTGCTAAGGAACAATGATTGAATTGTATGGGTGCCTTTAATTCAGTAACATGGGGTAAACATTTGTCTTTGAAATTTTTTGCTGTTGATAAACATGGATGATAGAACTTAACATTCTTTTACAATTGTTCTTGCTTAGGTATGACTTGATATGTTGTCTAATTCTTGAAGGGACCGGAATATTTTCATTATAACAAGAGAATTCTAAAAGCCAAGAATGTGCTGAGAAGTCCTCAATGGATTAGGGATTTCTGGTTGCTTAATGTACTCTGGTTGTTTCTCTAACTGCCGGTGAAGACAGCATCATTTGGAAAGGCCAATGTTCCAGACACAGTTTAAAGTGTAAATATTATGGGCCTAGAAGTGCAGAAGTCAGCAGAGATGTTCAAGATTTCAGAAACAGTTACAGCTTTAAATATTGCTGAAGAATATGGAAATCAGTAGGAACTTTGAACTGGTTGAACTTTTGAGAAAAGCACTGGAAATAAAGTTATCTCTTTTACTTCTGTGCACCTATGCTCTGTGTTAATTGCAAAGTAAATATTATTTGACAGGTTGTTTCTCAAAGATTAGAAATGGTTAGATTAAGCTGTCCTTGGTTCTACCACTTAATCCAGTGTTGCTCTTTTGTTCTATTGAAGAGAAGGAGATAATAGGCAAAGTGGTCAGCTCTCTTTGTGTCCTCTGAAAATTTTAACTATAGACCTGCCAGTTGCCCTGCTATATGCTACTTAAGGTTTTTGGATAGCAGTAGCCTAAAATGGAACCACTCAAGCTGTTGTGCTTGTTTGTACACTGTGCAGAATATCTAGTTCTGGCCTAAGGAAAATCGAATGTTGCAACCTACATTAATTATCCAAGTTACAACGTTGAACATAATCATTCAGTTGTGCAGTTCTGCAGGTCTCCCCACCCCCCATTTCATTTAGCATTTTCTGTTCTTTACTTTCATAGAGGAAAATGGGGAATTATGAAGGGCCATCTCCCACAACCAATGGATATTTTATTCAGCTACCGCATGGCTTCTAAGATTTCACAAGACCTTGCTCGCATAATTTCATTTGCAGCCATAAGGGCTGGATATATGTGGCATACCACATAGCCCTGCTTGTGAGTCTGTCTAACAATCATAAAGCAGAACCAGTAGCTCAAGGCTATACACTCGTATCTTCCTCGACTTATTAAACTTCATAACTCAGCAGAAGTAGCAGCTCTGTGTACAGTACAGAACATGTTCCAACCAACACAGATATTACACAGTACTAAAGCTTCTTATCTAATCTTCTTAAAGATTTCAGTACAGTATTCCCTTTTCTTGCCATCCAGGATTTCTATTGATGACTGTTCCTTTGATCATGTTGCTCACTCAACTGGAAGAGCAGCATACCTTTATTAGCAGTGTTTTGGGAACATACATACTAGTGATACTTTGTATCCCTTAAGAATAAAAGTAGTATAGTTAGGATTAATGTGTTGTTTTTTTAATTAGCAGCTTTGCCACTCATCTAGTATTTAAATGTTTTGTCCCTGGGGGGAAAACCTGTGAATTTCAAATGGAGTTTAAACATCCAGCATAAAGCAACCACCAATTCAGTCACTGTCCCCATTGCTCCTCATGTCTTTGCATGCCTCTCTCTAGACTGGGGATGGATGATTTTGGAGGATGCGAGAATAGGTTTTCTGCTCCTAAGACCCACTCATGGCCACATGAGCCTTGATCATGAGCATGGTTTATGAAAAAACATGTTCCTGGAAGTCGTCTTCAGCTTCTTTCATTTATGTGGGTCTGAGAGGTGTTCAAGGAGCCTTGCACTTCATTTTGTAGCAAAACCTCTGGCCTGTCATAGAATTCAAAAAGCAAAAAAAGGCATTTCCCCTCTGGTTTTTATTTCTTTTTTGTGGGGAGTGAGAGCATTCTCTTTTGGCCCAGTGCAAGTTTCTCAACCTAGGATGGATGTGGAAGTGAAGTCATTTTGAAACTAGATTCTCATTACAGTGGCGCCTTGCAAGACAAATGCCTTGCAGGACAAAAAACTTGCAGACAAATGGTTTTGGCAATGGTGTTGATGACTTGCAAGACAAACGTTCCTATGGCCATGCTTTGCAAGAGAAATGTTTTCCATTTTTTGTTCCTGCCTCATGTTTGCTGATGTTTAAATGTTTTTCTATGATGTTTAAAAAGTTAGTTTTTTGACTGAATTTTTAAAATCATCTGCACAATATGTATGGCTTTAAAGAGCACTTAATAAACCCTTTGTAAAACAAATTTGACTTTGTTCTGACTTTTTTTGCCCATAGGAATGCATTAGATTTCAATGCATTCCTATGGGAAAACACGTTTCACAAGATGAATTTTTCGCAAGACAGCATTTACGGCGGAATGAATTAAATTTGTCTTGCGAGGCACCACTGTATTTTGGTTCAGACAAGATTAAGTCACACAAGATAATGTATTATTTCCATGTAACTCAAATCTCAAAACCTTTGCATTTGAACTTCAGTCAGCCATGCTATTCTAGTACTGTACCTCTGTGCATAGGAGCATTAGCAAGCATTGTATATTTGGGATAGATCTTTTAGGATGAGGGTAGAGTCCATTGTGAGGGCATCATTTACAAGCAGAATACTTTTCATCTCTCATTATAATGATACACATCAGTTTCATATAGCTTACTTTGTAAGATTTTCAAAGATTTTCCTTTTGACATGATAAAGAGCTGAAAAGAGAAATAAGAATCATTTGCGTCAAAAGCTGCCATTGTTCATATGTACAGTTCTGTATCAGTGTGGCAAGTTGCTGGGTTCTTTCTTTCCACAAAGTTCTGTTCGTGTTGTAGAGGTCAACAAGTTTCAGTGATACATTGTACCATGGAGCATTTGTTTGTTTTGCAAAACATCTCTTGAATTCTAAAGATTTAATAGCAGATTATGTGTAGACAAGAGTACAGTTGTCCTAAGCACTGTTAAAAGATATTGGTATACAATTAGGACCCTGTGAATCTGCAGAAATGGTACACCTATTCCTGTCTGTAATACAGACATTAGCTTGAAATAAAACGTGTCTTGAAGAACAGTTATAAAACAGAACATATTTGGAAAAAATAGATGGCTGATCTGAGAAATTTTTTTTAAAAAATCCTGAAGACTTGCAGAATATTCATTGACCTATAATTGAGTGGCATCAACTTGTTCATGAGAATCCATTTTATGAAAGAGGCTGTAGTTGCTGTATCAGCTATTATCACCAAAGATGCTTGGTCACATGACCAAGTGTGTGTGCCCCACCATCTTGTCAGCTAGCTGCAATTAGCTGCAGCAAGTTATGCAAAACTTACATAAACACTATCAGGATTCTGGCCAATATTTTATAATCAATCAGAAAATTATATAATTATTACCACATCCATAACACATTACTGCACATAAATATTGGTTGTTTAGTTTTACATGCTGTCAAGGCACTTCTGTCAAATCTTGACCTTAATAGAATTTTCTGCTGGCTGAATAGCTCAGTGAGTTGGGTAACTGGCTGTGGAGCCAGAGTTCAGGAGTTTGATTCTTCATTGTGCTTCTCAGGAGAAGAGAGTCCCACAAATCCTGTATAAGAGGTAGGGCCTTCTTCCTGATGTCTCCAACTTTATGGAACCAGATTCCAGAGGAGCTGTATCTAGTCCTCCCTTGTGGACTTTTAGGAAGCAATTAGAGACATTGCTCTTCAGAGAGGCTTTCCACACTGATCCCAGCTGACCACCTTCCCCCTCTTTTTCATTTCCCCTCCTCCTTTCCCCTCTGTTCACTCTGGGATTAGTCGATGCCATCTGGTTGATTTTTTTTTAAAAAAGGTTATTGCTGTTGGTTTTAATGTTTCTATTTTTGTTTTTGTTTTCTATTTTACATGTTGTAACCCGCCCAGGATAGTGCTGTGATACTAATGGAAGCAGAATACAAATTGAATGAATGGATGAGTGAGTGAGTGAGTGAGTGAGTGAGTGAGTGAGTGAGTGAGTGAGTGAGTGAGTGAGTGAGTGAGTGAATAGATAGATAGATAGATAGATAGATAGATAGATAGATAGATAGATAGATAGATAGATAGATAGATAGATAGATAGATAGATAGATAGATAGATAGATAGATAGATAGAGTGTACATAGAAAAGCCTAGAAAGGACTGCCATAAGTCAGAATTGACTTGATAGTATGGAATTATTAATGGATTTTCAAGATATATGAGAGATTTAAGGAGTGGTTTACCATACACACACACACACACACACACACACACACACACACACACACACACACACACACACACACACACACACACACACACACACACACACACACACACACACACACACACACACACACACTGACTTTTCATGGCTATTTGAATAAACCACCTGGGCCCTATTCCAATACTATTCACTATACCATACCAGTTCTCTACGTTTAAGCAATATTCTCTTGCTGTTGTTACATTTCTTAAAGTTGCATCTGACTTATGATAATGCTAGGGCTGTTATTAACAACCCTGCACAGATTTTACTAACTAAAATATCCCACTACAGATCTATATAACTATACCTTACTATGTACTGTTCCTCACATTTACTCATTATTTTATCAAACTTAGATATTCTTTTCAACTCACAATACCATCCTGACTTTTGATGAGCCTCCCAAAGTTTTCTAGATATAAAATACTGAGAAGTGCTAGTTACGTATATCTCAGGCTTTTCACCAACATAAAGTGCAGTGATGGGGTAAAGATTCACTTACTGCCTTTTGGGCCGATGTTTAGGGTAAAAGACTCTGAACAGAAAAAGCAACACTCCTAGAATTGTAGTTATCTGTAAAGTACAGTCATGTGAAAACGAAAGTAAACCTTTGAATTCTATGGTTCTACATATCAGGCAACGTTCCCTCTAATTTTCATCCCTTTTGCGCAGGAGCCTCATTTGTCTGTGTGTGAGGGGTTGCATTTCATCCAAAACCAAGAAGTAAATAGGCATCGACACCGGCTGCTGCTGCACATCACTGATGGAGCTCTGCACACACACACACATCTTATAGCAGTGGTCCCCAACCTTGGGCCTCCAGATGTTCTTGGACTACAACTCCCAAAAGCCTTCACCAGCACCTCTGCTGGCCAGGATTTCTGGGAGTTGAAGTCCAAGAACATCTGGAGACCCAAGGTTGGGGACCACTGCCTTAGAGGAAACGTTGGTATCAGGACATAATAAAAAAATCACCTGGTCCTTAGCAAGTCTGAAAATTAGGTAAATACAAACTCAGATGAACAAAACACATGATATATGTATATGACACCACGTCACAATTTATTTAACAAAAATAAAGCCAAAATGGAGAAGCCGTTATGGAAAAACTAAGTATACCTTATGATTAAATAGCTTGTAGAATTTTGGCCTAGTCTTCTTTACAAGGTTGCTTCAGTTCATTGAGGTTTGCGGACATTTGTTTATGCATAGCTCTCTTAAGATTCCGCCATAGCATTTCAATCTGATTGAGGTCTGGATATTGACTGGGCCATTGTAATGCCTTGATTCTTTTCTTTTTCAGCCATTCTGTTGTAGATTTGCTGGTGTGCTTACATGACCCATTTTTGGCCAAGCTTTAGCTGCCAGACAGATAGCCTCACATTTGATTCTAGAGTACAGAGGAATTCATGGCTGATTCAATGGCTGCAGGGTGCAGAGGTTCTGGGGCTGCAAAACAAGCCCAAATCATCACCCTTCCACCACTGTGTTTGACAGTTGGTATGAGGTATTTGTGCTGATATGCTGTGCTTGGTTTTTGTGGTGCTGGCATTATGGCTAAACAACAACTCTTGTCTCGTCTGTCCAAAGGACATTGTTCCAGAAGTCTTGTGGTTTGTCCAGATGCATCTTTGCAAACTTAAGCCATGCTGCTATGTTTGGAAGAGGCTTTCTTCTGGCAACCCTTCCAAACCAAGTATACTTGTTCAGTCTTTTTCTCATTGTACTGTCATGAACATTTAACATGCTGACCTGTAGAGCCTGAGATGCAACTCTCGAGTTTAATTCCTATTGAAGTAGTAAGGCTGTACAGTACTTAGTTTTTCATACATGGCTTCTCCATTTTGGCTTTATTTTTGTAAAGTAAATCATGACACAGTGCAATATTTTCATCTGAGGTTGTATTTACCTAATTTTCAGATCTGTTAAGGACCAGGTTATTTTTATTATGTCCTGATACTTGAAAACATAGAATTCATTTTACTTTTTCACATGACTCTATATGTATGTATTTAGACAGTCTGTAGATGGTGTGCATTTCAAGCAGTATTGCTTTGTTGTGCATGTGTTTTCACACTTTAAAAATCTAAATCAAAGTGACATATGCATCTTATATTAAAATTAGTATCAGCCCATCTCAGTAGTCACTCGCTGTGGAACTAATGAGGGTCAAACTATGGTCCTTCTGAGGAATAGCTGCTCAACCTCTCTTCTTCCCAAGTGGTGCCTTTGCTATGACTGAGTACCTATGAACATTTGGGAAATGCATTCCATATCTTTTAAAATAAAGTACCCCATTTTCATCAATGTGTGATAAGGCTTAAAATACTGTGTATCTTATTGTTATACTGCAGTGGATAATAATCATCTTCATGTGTTAAGTCAATTTTTAACTTATGGTGACCCTTTTCAGGGTTTCTCAGGTAGACAATACTCAGAAATAGTTTAGCATTCCCTTCTTCTGGGGGTTCCCTAGGACTGTGCAGTTTACCCAAAGCCACACAGGCTGGCTCTACTTGTAGGAGACACAGTGAAGAATCAAACTCCCTACTGGCCAGATATCCAAACCACTGGGCGACCCAGCCAGCTGAGAGGAAGATTATAAGCCTATAAAACAGAGCTAGGGTCTTAAAATATACTGTCGTTGATGGTGTCATGATGAAGGTCATATTTGTGGAATTGCATGTTCCCTTTTGGGAAATCAAATGTTTGCTGTGAACCCCCTAGGCAGTGTGTAAAATGTGCTTTGCTGTACAACTGAAGGAGTTGTTTTCTTTAGGAAAGTTACTACCTCTTGGTTGTGGAGCCAAATTAGGCCTGATGTGGGAGATGTATCGGATACATCTGTATGTGGCTGGTGTCCTTTTTTATTATTATTATTTTGGCAAGAAAACTGGCCACTGGATGCTGGGCGTTGGAGTCCCTTCAGAGGAATGGCAGGGGAGTTCTTCAACCATTCCCTTTCAGTTTTTTTTAATTATTCTGTTAAAAATCCTCCCCATCTCAACTGCTTTCCTTCCTGTGGGGAAAAAGGAAGGAGACGGGAAACTATAGTATTTTATTCCCAGTGGATTTTATTTTAAGCAGAAGCTTGGGAAGGGCGAGCCGTGCCCGCGTCTGGGGCGCGCGGACTGTGTACACTGCCTTGGCAGCCGCGCATCCCCGCCTCCTTACGCACAGCCACCCATCCCCGTTTTCATGAATGAAAACCAATCGGTCGAGTATAAATAGATCCGACGTCACCACGAGAGGGGCTTGTGGTACCGCTGCTTCGGCGGCGCCCGGTTCCCTTGGCTTGACACTCCAGATTTCCCCCTAACTCCCGAGGGGAGGAGGGGAGGGAGGAGCGGGTCTGGCTGGAGAGAGAGAGAGAGAGAGAGAGCATCGGCAGCTGCAGGAACAGTGTGAAGGGCAGCTCCAGCGCCATGCTGCCTTTGTGCAAAGTTGGGCTGCTTGCTCGCCTCGCACGTCCTGCCTAAGGAGCGGCGGAGACGCGTTTCAGGGGGCGGCTGTTGCTGGGTGCGCCGCCGAGGCTGCGAGGCAGTGTCCGTCCCCCTCCCGGCCGGGTAAGGTCCTGTGCGGCGGCGCCGCTGCCGCGCGTGATCGCCCTTAACTTTTGTGCACCCTCTACCCCAGCCCCACCCCAGCCTAACTACCCCTTCGTTCCTCCTGGGTTTCTCCGTCCCTTCGCTTGCTTGCTTACTTCCTTGCTTGCGGATTTGCCCTGCCACACGTGGGAAGCAGCCTCTCCCAGAGCAGGAAGGTTTTTTTCCCCCCAACCTTCCGCCTGTTGGAACAGCAGCGGGTTGGTCCTGACCAACGCCCCCTTTTTTCCTCCGGTGAGGTGGGGGGAAGTCGTGAATCGCAGGTGCATCGCTCCCACTTCTCCCGTGCAAACCGCGATGTCAGGTTTGCACGGGAGAAACCGGATGTGTTCTTTATATCCTTCGTGCTCTACCTGAAAGCTGTTGACCGCGGCAATAGCATCCGCCTCCGCCCCCCACCCTTCTTTTCCTGGGTTCGTCGCGTGCGGTGCTCGGGCTCCCTGGCCTGCTTTCTTCTCTGCCATGACTGTGGGAGTCTGTTGTGAGTTGCTGTGACAACAACGAGGGGCTGCCTTGAGGGGGCTTGTAATGGACAAGTTGGTGGGGCAGTGCAGGAGCTTAACCAAACAGCGGATGATTGTTCTGGGATAGAAGACCTGGCCGAATGACTGGCCTCTAGCAAAACAAAACGAAACCCTCTTGGGCTGCAAACATTTTGATTTAGGTAGATATGTCACGTTCTAGGTGGCACAGACTTCAATAGGAGAGCTTTTCCATTACTGACTTGTGTTAAGAACACGTCACTTTGATGAAGGCTCTTGAATGAATGGGAACAAGCAGGTTGCAGCCTGGCTGAAAATGAAAGAACTATTTACTGTACTTCCGAGAGATGGAGGAAGTTGGGGAAGTGCCAGTCTCTTTCCCACAGGAATAAATGGCCCTTAAAGATCCTGACCTTTGGCTGTGTGCATTGTTTCCATTATATTTATCAAGTAATAAACTTTTTCATAGAAGCATCTGGTTGTTTCTCTCTCCCTCTCCCTCTCTCCCTCCCCTGCTTGACGGGCGTAATGGCATCCTACAGCTCAGTAGCCCTCTCGGAACAGAAGAGGCGAAGCAGGCAATTTGATCTAGTTCTTTTGACCGACTTGGCTGCTGCTGGCCATAAAGCAAGCCATTCAGTTGGAAAGCTGGCTCTGCACATCTGTTCTCACAGATCCGTGAAGTTCTGCATATGGTCACAGGGAGAGCTAGGAGGCAATGCCAGAATATTCTCAGTGATTGACAGTAGCTCACCCGCCGTTTGTTTTCTGTTCCTGGACGTTCTGTTGAATGGCAGCCAAACATGTAGCGCCTAGCAAACTGGCGGCATTGAATAAATGCTAAGCAGTACTAGGGCTATTTTGAAAGAGCAAGAAGAGATAGAATCATGTATTTGGTTCATTCACCCTGTCATATGCATGTATGGACTCTAGCCAATAGCTATTATGATGTTTTGGTTAATTAATCATTACTAAGCCAGTAGTTTGCAGGATGCAGATCTGCATACCCATCTTGCTTTCTTTGCCCCCCCTTGCAGGAATATATTTTGACAAAACTTTAAATTCCTTTTTAATTTCTATTTTGTTTTAACAAGTAAAATTTTTCAGAATATAATCCTGGTTTTGCAAGATCAAACCAAAGAAATATAATCCTTTAGGTCTAATTTTCTTTCCAGTGTTGATTTTGTTGTACAGCTACTTAAATAACCAACATATGCTTATTCAGTTTGTGCTGTTGATTGTCAATAATTGATTATCCTTATCACATGGAATATATTCTCAAATAGCTTTGTATTGATATAGGGTGGGCACTTAGATACATAGCTTTGGAATAGCTTTGAAATTATTTGTGCATGCCTTCTAAGACAAAGGAAGGTGTTACCTGTTCAGTATCCTGACACACAGAGAAATGACTTTAATCTACTTCCAGAATATTGTACATGTAGTAATTTTTTTGTGTGGTTCAGCCCATCTATAGCTTTTAAGTTTTTCAAGCATTGGACTGGCGCTTCTATTCATAGGCACTTACCATGGGAACACAGTGGCTGAAATCCAATAGTGAGTTGCAGCTCGAGTAGGTCCATTTAATCAGTAGTAATTTGGTGAATCAGCTTCTCCATAAGTTCTGTCGATTCAGTGGACCTTCTCTACTTGTGACTTACTAGTGGATTTCATCCACTATTTCATAGAATCATAGGTTTCAAAAGGCCCCAGCCATCATTTACCCTCATGCAGGTCTTAGCACAAAGGGAGAAAGTAGGGATCAAAGCCATCCTGCAGCATTTTGATCCCTTTTACCATGCATTTGCTAAGCCCGACTTAGATTTCTTTAATTTTGGGTTAGAAAAGGGGATGCATCTTATACATGGGGGCATCTTATACACGGAAAAATAAGAGTAAGTCAAAGCATACACATTTTCAGATTGAAGGCTGCACAGAAATATAGAACCACAGGTTGTCCTAATCTGGATTAATCTATGGCACTCCCAGGAGTTAGTTCACAGGTTGCTACATGTTGGTTGGAATCCATAAGTAAATTTTAACTAGAGTAGGCCCAGTGGAATTTCCATAGGTATAGACTCATCAAATCCAGATTTCAATCAATATTTTCTGTGTGGGAGAAAGTTATAAGTAGTAAGGTTCATACACTGAGACAGTGGTGACGAACTCCCACTGAGGGCAATGGGGACAAACTCTCTCTTAGTAGTGTGGTGTAAGGAGCCTAACTAGTGTGGTGTAAGGAGCCTAACTCCAGTAGTGGAGTACAGAGTAGATTATTTTATTTATTTGTTTTTATTTTATTTATATCCCGCCTATCTGGTCTGGTGAGGACCTCTAGGCGGCTAACAATCATAAAATACAACAATAAAAAATATGAACAATTCTGAATGACAGAAAATTACATTACATTACGTATTACGAATACAGGAAGTCCAGTCGGAGGCTTGTGCATCTATGCTCAGAGATGCTGGAGATTGAACTTGAGACCTTGTGTATACAAAAGTAATGTGTTCTGTGAGTGACTTCCAGTCCTTCCCCCTTGCTGTTGTGCAGGTTAACCTTAAAGAAGTGAAAAGGTCTTTGAGTTTCTTCCTTATAAATAATGTGTTAATTTGTATAGTGCACTTTCAGCACAAGAGGAACCAGGGTAGGGAGCAGTTTGTTTTCATTTTTTTATTTTTTTAAGAGGAACATACACTCTGGTGTTAACAAACAGGAGCTCACATCTTCATAGAGAAAAGAAAAAAGTCTAGAAAGTACAGTGGGGTCTTGACTTGAGAACTTAATCCGTATTGGAAGGCGGTTCTCAAGTCAAAAAGTTCTCAGGTCAAATCTGCATTTCCCATAGGAATGCATTGAGAACCATTTGATCCGTATCTGCTCTTTTCCGTCCATAGAAACTAATGGGAAGCTGCTATTCCGCCTTTGACCACTAGAGGGGGATATTTTGTTTCTTTTTTTCTTAGGTCAAGAAAGGTTCAGGGAAGGCAGGGAAAATACAGTCCAGGCAGGACAGTACCAGGCAGTCCGAAGACTGTCTCCCAATCCACTCTCTAAACACTGGGAGGAGTGAGGAAGCACACAGGCACCCTTTTCACTGGCCAACAGTTAACTGAAAGTTCAAATTTTGCACTTTCCCTGCCTCCCACGTGGTTTTTTTCAGTTCTTAACTCAAATCTAAGTATGTAAGTCAAGTCAATATTTTCCTATGAGAGTGGTTCTTAAGTCAAAATGTTCTTAACTCGAGCCGTTCTTAAGTCAAGACCCCACTGTATGACCCCAGTGTAGCATGGTGAGTTCCTCTTTGTGATGTGCTAGGACTCAAGAGACGTGGGTTTGAATCCCATCTTGGTCATAGAAACTCATTAGGTGAAGTGGGGCATTGGTAAAACCACTCCTTAAATACTTCACTTACCTTGAAAACCCTCTTTGGGTTGCTGTAAGTTGGTTTCAGCTTTAAGATACATAACATAACAAAAGCATGCAAGTGATAAACCAGTTAAAATGCCTCTTGTTTTATGTAAAAACTCTTAAAAGAAGTTTATAAAATTTACAGACGTGGAGAGGTTTTATTTTGTCATCATTGATATGGAATCTGTCCAGTAGGTGATTATGGCAGTCATCTAGTGGTTGCACTTCAGGGAAGGGGCAGGGAAAGATACTTTACAGGTTCAATTACTAATATACAATCCCCTCCACCTGATCTTGCCAATGACGGATGTGCAATGGGGGGTGCTTGATGGTGATGAGCACAGATGTGTATATTGTGCACAACAGTAGGAAGACATCAAAAGCATTTCTACGGATCTGATGAAGACTAGTTTGTAAAAGCCTTAGGAATGGGTCAACAATGTATGGCCATTCAGATGTTGTTGGGAGTATCCTTCCCATCAGCCTTAGCCAGTTTGGCCAAAGATGAAGAATGATGAGGGTTGCAATCTCCACAATACTTGGATGGCCACAAGTTGATCATCCTCACCTAAGATGAAGAGTGTTCTTTTATAAGTTCTTTATCATTCTTTTATTCTGTATGCCAGAATATTTGTACACACAAGGCTGTCATTGACCTCAGTGGCAGTATGGGCTGTTTAAGAATGTTTATATTGGACAGTTAGGTTGCTTCATATGGGAGAGGAATTCTTTACAACAGTGTCAGATATGTGCTTAGAGGAAGAGAGAGTGAGAGGCCAACCTGCAGGGAATTTAAAAAAAAAGATATTGGAATGGGATTCATAGTAATAGATAATCCAAAAAGACAATCTCTGTGGGACTTCCCCTTTCTAGTGTGCTTTGTATTTTACAGTGGAGATATTTCAAACATGGTTGTATTACTGTTACTACTAATATGTAAAGTACGGTTAAATGCATATGGTACTTCACAGAAAAGCATATGAAATTATTATTAGTGCTAATATCTGCTATCTCTAACATTCTTACAGTCTTCATTTAGTTAGTGAGAAATATAACTGGGAAGGGAGAGAGTTTACAGGTGATTAATGTGAGCAAATGTGTCGTATTGCATTGACATTGGTTTTGCCTAAGGGTAAAGACTAACGTATGGGGTAAAAAGCTTCACAAGAAAAGTATGTGGATGTGTTTGTTTAATCTGCTGGTGAAAACCTTTGGCCATAAAAATGGCTGGCTGATTCTGCGTTTTGCTGCTTCTGTGGCAAGGTAAACAGGAGAGTTCTTTGGGAGAGCTGGTAGGGCGCTCTGGGGAAAGCACATAGAATGGAGCTCAGCGATACCGTGATACTTGCCTTCAAAAGCCAGGATAAAACCACCAGCTCATGGGCGTCAGAGTCTTCGGGTAGGATGTAAGTAGCCACTAGCAATTACAACTAGACAACTCCCTTTGTGCCCACCTCTGGCGGTGCTTACTGGCCTCCTGAGCCAGCTGCAAGAGCCATTCTTTCATATTCTGCATAAGATACAGAGCCAGTTTCCGAGACTGAAGCCGGAGTGCAAGGGCCCCCTTTGCTTGTGCCAGACCAGTTCTTGGAGCAGTTATTTTCAAAGCACAGCTCCCCAGAATCCCTCAGCCTGCCTGGGCATTCAGAGGAAATTCTTTTGTTTACTACAGCACAGCAGACATTGCACACTTGGGCCTAATAGGAAATGGTCATGTAAGCATACAGCAAAGCAAAGGACAGATTGGAAGCTTGCCAGAGTTTGACCTGTACCTGTCAGGACAAAGCAGGACAGTGCAAGTGGAAGCAAAGGCTGGCTTAGGCCAGACATGGCCTGTAGGTTTTCTCCACATAAGCTTAATATAGACATCTAGAAGGACTGCACTTTGTTGGTTTTCAGTATAAACACTGAGCATCAGCTGCATAGTGAATAAATTAAAATTTGGCACTGACGAATTTGTAGTATGAGAGAAATTCTCCCTTCGTTATCATCTTATTTTCTGATACGATAAGAATTATTCTGTTTAATCAGGACCAGAGTTCATCTAATCAAATCTTTTTTATTTAAAGAAAAAATTGGTCAAGTGATGAGAGTTTATCGGGATGTTAGAGGGTAGGCATGTGTGTGTGTGGGGGGGGGGGGGAGAGAGAGGGAGAGGGAGAGAGGAAGAGGACTATAAATCCCACAATTCTCTATTCTAGGAGTTCTGCCTGAAAGAGCCATACCTAAATGTGGCTCACCTGGAGGAAAGACCTAGCTGGGAATGCTTTATTACCTAGCATAGTTCAATCTCCATCTTAGTTTCCTGAGAAGACAGAAAGCTCCCAACTAGCAGTGAAGCAGCTTTCTTTTTGCATCTATTTACTAAATGGTGTGATGTGAGACCATTTACACTACATTATTCTGTGTTTTGCTTGTGAACTCAGAATATGCACGTGTTTATCTCATTGAGTATTTATATCATCTGAGTTGTGTGCCTATGCTCTGTGTTAATTGCAAAGTACAGTGGTGCCTCGACTTACGAACTTACTTGGTTCCGGAACTCTGGTCGTAACTCGAAATGGTCTAAGTCGAAGCACCATTTCGCATAGGAATGCATTGAAATGCAATTAATCTGTTCTGGCCGAAGGAAAAAATCACCAAAAAAACCCACACAACACTACAAGACCCATCAGAAACGCAGTTAATCCGTTCCAGCCAAAGGGGGGGGGGGACAGAAAAGCAAACAAACACTATAAGACCTATCGGAAATACAAAAAAAATCAACAAAAATGAAACAGAGTGCAAGACCCATCGGAAATGCAAAAAAAGAAAGAAAACCAAAAAGCAAACAGAGAGTGCAAGACCCATCGGAAATGCAAAAAACGAAAACCAAAAAGCAAACAGAGAGTCCAAGACCCATCAAAAAAGGGGGGGGGGAACAAACAAACAAACAAACCCTGCAAGACCCATCAGAAATGGGGAAAAAAACCCAACAAACAAACAAACTCTGCAAGACCTATCACAGCATAGAAACATAATCCCACCACCCAGCCCAAAACCATGCTACAAAACCCACCCAGAACAGTTTTCAAAAAGTAGAAAGCAGCACCTTACCTTACCAGGCAGTCCTAAACCTCCTCTGATCGCACACTCTAACTGCTGGGGCAAAAGAGCTACAAAGAAGCAGTCTCTTCGCCACCAATGGTTAGCAATTTGAATTCAAAGCTCTGGTCTCAATTAGAAGCAAAATTTTGCAGCCAGAGCTGGTCATAACTCGAAATGGTTGTATGTCAGGATGTTTGTAAGTCAAGGCACCACTGTACTTCATCTTCAGGAAGAACAAAATCAAGAATGAAGAGAGGGTACAATCTGAAAACTCTATAGCGTATTTGTTTATTACCCTGCCTTTGTCACTGAAAGGACTCCAAGGCAGCTTACAACAGTGAAAGACAATATTTAAAGTTGAAAACAATCCATATACAATGGTGGTTAACACCATAAAAGACAATATTTAAAGCTAAGAATAAAGAGGCATCTTACATAATTAAAATGCAATATCAAATCTAAGGACAATAAGTATACAATTAAAAAAATGCCCCTCTGAGAAATGGAAAACACAAGTAGTACTAAAAAATCTAGATAAAGCAGTAATACATAACAGTTCATCTAAAAAAATCACATACAGGTAGCTGGTTATTAAGGAAAGGCTTGCCAGAAGAGAAAGTTCTTTGCCTGCTTGTGGAAGGACAGCAAAGATAGGGCCAGTGTACCTTCGCTACTGGAGAGGTCTGCACCAGTAGGGACGGCAAACCCTAACGGTGAAGAGTACCACCTTGAATTTTGGCTTCAAACTTGTACATAGCAATCTGGGTGTTACTGAGAGATCAAAAAGCAACTGTTTCATTGAAGAAAATCTTGTGTATTACTTTCTAATTCTTCATTTAGTAAATGGGTACATGTCTCATGATAGGCTTATATTTTTTTCTACAAAATTTTCCCATTACGGAGGAACCCAAAAAGCTTTATTTTTGTCTAAATTGCATTAGTTAGTGAACTAGATTACTGCACCATAGATTGATCCTGAGTTGAGGCACTGTAGTTTAGTTGTATAGCAAGTGTTCAGAAGATGGAAATCATCCTCATCTTAGAACGGCAGAGCTGGAAAGGACCCTTTGGATCATTGAATTCAGCCCCTGTCAAGGAGGCACAATGTGGGGAATGGAACCCCCAACCCCCTGGCCCCACAGCCAGACGCCTAAACCACTGAGCTACCCAGCAGTTCGGTCCCTAAAGAACTGTTGCAAGTCAAAATTGATGAGCTAATAGTTAGAGGCAATTTTCTGTATTCTGAGTAATCAAAGTTAAAATGAAACAATATTCTCAGAATGAGTACATAGGAGGAAATATACTTGTATAAAGAACAAGGAAGTGGAGACTTTTGCTTCCTGTCTTTGGAAGAGCTGTCCATAGTTCAGTTGGTACAAAAGAGTGAGGCACCAAAAACCGCCCCATGTTGGGATGATCAGGGTGGATGATCAAGGCTTCTTGCCTCAAAGCTTTAGAACAAGAGATTATAAATCCCTCATCATAACTGGGTCTGTGTTGCAAAGACTTCCAAATAGATTGCAGACTAGGAAGAATAGCTTAGTTAATCAAAGAGGAAAAATGAGTGAGTGATGGAAAACATTTACTGGCCATTATCATGCTGCTTTCCACCATATGCTATTTCGTTTCCCTTGCAGTTCCTACCATAGCTTATTACACATTGATTACGCTGTATTTCCTTCAAGAAAAGGCTCCAGAATTCATTCTCCCCAACTGATTCTTTGGCCCAAATCCTGTTGCTTAGTGTATTAAATCGCACTGGAGTAGGCCTGTTAAATTAATGGGGATTTTGTGAGTCAGCTGCTCTATATGTTCCACTGATTCAAACAAGACTACACTAACTATGACTTAGTATTTTCATGTGATTTACTATGCGAAGAAACAGGATTTTGGATTTTCAGTGCATTTTTAAAATCTCTTCTGTGTGACCCCTTTTCAGCGAAGAGGTGCTTTTTGGTCCAGCACACAGATAGACAGGGGTAAGGCCTTTGATCCAATAGCAGAACCCACTCTTGTTTTATTGAAATGTTGCTTCTATCAGGTAGCAACAGCTCAGCTTTCTGTCAGATAAAATTGTTTCAGCATAATTTTTTTTCTACATGTTTTTCATTTTTTTATAAAATTTCTTACTTTTTAAGTAGCATACTTCCAGGGAAGAGGGGGAAATAATAAATAGCACTATTCTTTTTGGCATAGAATGGTGAATTTGAGGAAAATGAAATTCAGCAATCTGGGAAAATAAGTAGTACTGTAGTCCTACTACATGGACAACCAGTAGTTATGGCTTCCAGTAATTTTATCTCCATGTAGTAATAAGCCCTTGACATTTTCTATTCTTATTATTTTTCTGTCCATCTTTTTAGATTCCTCCCTCCTCCTTGTTGCTTTCCATCTGCTACTTTTTAAAAACTAACCAGTAATACTTGCTTGGGAAGAGTAACCTAATAGTTTCAGATGGGGACACTGTATCTTCCTTCCTAGTAAATTTTTAACAGCTCAGTTGTTTGATCACATCTACACTCATTCTTCAGGAAAGGGGCCTTTGTCTATAGTTACTAATCTTAATTTCAGTGCTTTGGTTTCCTTTCTTGTGTATTTCTGTGTGTTTGGAGGAAGAGGAGAGTGAGTCTTAAAATTATGTGTTTGGACTTTTATCCAGGCTGGTAGTTTTTATATTTTTACAAGCATGTGGAAGGCAACAATTCAGAAATTGGGGCAAAAGTAACATCAGTGATAAGATGACATAGGTGATTTTAAAAAGAAAACTTCTGTTGAATCTTCAAGTGCTCAAAACACTGCATATACTATCTAGCTTGTGAAAGATTTTGAGAAGTGTGAGGTTCATAGGTCATTCTCCGGTCTCATTGAACCTTCTTTTCCTTGATGGCCCACCCACTTTGAAGTGTGGTTAAACAAAACCAGACGCTAACATGGCTTGGAAGCTGGTTTTGTTTCTCTTCCCCTCAATTTCCCTCCATTTGCCTAATGAATGAGGAAGAAGACATGGCTCCACATCTACCAAGATATTGGGCTCTTTCCTGGCTACCTGCTTTCCTTCCTTACCTCTCTCTTCTGAGGGGATGATGCTTCAAGGAAAATGGGGAGTCTTCAGTGAATCTTCTTGCGCCAGAGAACATGTGACTGCAAATTCTTGAAGATAGGGGTGCTATAGCTGTGGGGGAGAGGACTCTATATTTAAAATGTTCCCTGTACACCACCATACCTTACTACCAACCTTCTAGTGCAAATTGGTCTAATTAGAAATGTTAGAGTTTGACAGTATGCTTCATTTAGGTTACAATCCAATATTCCCTTCTGTGAGATAACCTCTATTGAACTCAGCTGGATTTATTACTGAGTAAACATCTATATAGGATTTACGTTATTGAAATTTCATTTTTGAGAACTTTGAGAGGTTTTTGTTTTAACCAGTATCATTTACCCGTGCACGCACGCATGTGCACACACACACAGACACAGACACGCACACACACACACTTCGGCTGCATTAAAGGGATATTTTGTGTTTTGCCTTGCCTGGTATAAAATGGACTTCCAGTAACTACAACGTTTTGCATCTGGTTAAGTGTAGCTTCTTTTTGTGGTGTCCATGTATGCACACAAAATTTCTGTGCGCGTGCGTAACACCACTTCAGAAAGTTCCAGAGCCTCAAAAAAGTGCCTCTAGCCTATACCACCCAGGCACAGCCCCACTTTCCTCAGTCCTTTTTTGTCTGCTACTGTGAAAACACTTAAAAGACTGCTCCAGAGTCTCACTTAACTTACCTTCATTCCTACCACGATAAGTTTTCCTTTTTTCGCTTTTTCCTTCTCCTTCGTTCTCTCTTCTTGGTGAAGAAGAAGAAGAAGAAGAAGAAGAAGAAGAAGAAGAAGAAGAAGAAATGTTAGTTCCTAGAGGGTTTTTGAGGCTCTGGATCTTTCCAAAGCTGTGTTGCGGAGGCACGCACACCTGTTTTGTGTGGATACAACGATCACCACTCAAAGAACCATAATTATGTACAAGTGCAATGTACATGGTGTTATATTTAAGGTGGGGACGGCAACTTTGGTGAGCTGATGGCCAAACTTTTTGCCCCCAGAAACCCGCACAGATAGTACCAGGCTTAGAAATGCACGACATTTGGCAGGTGGTGAAATCAAGACAGCAAGTGGCAAGACATTTTCTGGCAGTTTTGTGTTTTTTGTATTGAGAAGTGACTTTCCAAATGCAAACAGTGATATAAGAGATTCTTCTAGAGGCACAAAATCCTATTTTTTTTTAACATTAGCTTGGCATGGAGTTCTCAGAATTGCTGAAGGGGACTGCATGCCGCTCTTAAGTCACACTTCGCCCATCTGTGGTTTAAGGGAACAGAACATTGGCTAAAATGGCACAAATACCTATACAAAATAAAGTTTTTAAAAAATACAGTTTTTAAAAAATTATGAGCATTAAAGTAGAACTACCAAATATGCGATCTGTACCTTTTTGCTGCTTTTAGTCATATTGTACTCCTATGTAAAGCCCTGCCTTTCCTTTGGCCTACAGGTTCAAATGATTATGGGTACAATGTTATAAATTCAGCATTGTTGCCTTAGGGGTAAGGTGAAGTAAGGAGAAATTTATACAAAAAACCTAAATACATAAATGCTGTAGGAAGAAGTGTATAGCAATTTTCTCTGCCTGGAAAAAATACATGAAGATTAGGCTTGAGACTCAAATGTGATAGAGGCTGGATTGAACACACAACTTTAAAAAAAACACTACAGACTAAATTGCTGCCTTGTCTTCTCATAATCTGCTTTTATCCAGCTCACATTTGCTGGTCAGTTATTATGTATGTTTGCCCATCAAATGCCAAACACTTTTCCTGTTTTGGTTTTTTCTGTTTAGTACATACATTTTATTATTACTTTATCTGATTGCATAATCGATTTAGCTGAAG
This sequence comes from Pogona vitticeps, assembly GCF_051106095.1. NCBI lineage: Eukaryota > Metazoa > Chordata > Lepidosauria > Squamata > Agamidae > Pogona > Pogona vitticeps. The sequence goes on from NC_135785.1 coordinate 98,604,549, forward strand.
CCTAAATTAGCAACAGTCATGGCTGTTGATGTCTTGTAGCTGTGACATTGCAAAACAAAATATCTGGATTTATACAGATTTGCTTTAGCCCCCTCCTCCTCTGGGCAACATTTAATCATTTTGCTGCCTGTGTACTTGTGCTTCTTTTTTATAAGCAGATCTAGAGAATCTGCCAGCTGTTGATTGTATAATTCAGTGTCACGGTTCCTAGTTTAATCATCATCATCGTCTTAGAACTGCAGAGCTGAAAGGGTCCTTATGGATCATCGAATCCAGCCCTTGTCAAGGAGGCACAGGGAGGAACTGAACTCTCAGTCTTTGGCTCCACAGGCAGATCCCTAAACCACTGAGCTAACCACTAGCAGTTCTAAATATTTAATCCGTCTGCTGTTCTTTTTTTTTTAATAATTGGATGAAAGATTTTAGTTTTTCTTTATGCTTCCCATAAAATTGCAGAAGAACCAGGGTTGACCAAAAACATTTTGCTGTCAGGTACAGGATGCCTCTCCCCCAGTTTTACATACAGACATCAAGCAAACTGGCACTTTAAATGTTCTTCAATATTGGAGATGAGACAGCATCTATCACACCTCTGAGAACAACAACTTTGGGGGTAAAGGATAGATCTGCTATGTGGCACAGACAACTCTTGTCCTCTAATACTGGTTATTGCTTCCTCCCTTTCCAAGATTTTGTCCCTGAGGCAGCTACATTACTCTTCCTAAGGGTAGGGCCAGCCCTGAGCTTGACCACATAGCAGAGGAAAATGAGTAGAGTAAAGGCTATTATGTGTGTTAGTTAAAAAGAACTTTTGCATTCAAGAGAATACCCTTGAAGCCCACATGGTAGGGAAAAGCAAAGCAGCAGGAGAAAGTTATCTTGCTTGTGAACTTCCTAAAGATGTGTCTGGCTAGAAAAATAACACCAGGTCATTAATTTTGATCCATCAATTCAAGGAATGTGTTCTTATATTATACTTGTAAAACATGTTGTCACAGTCTTGGTTGTATCTCAGCTACAATGGTTGAACATCCTTCATAGGTCTGTCTTGCTCCTATATTTTTGGAGCATCTGGTTTGGTACAGTTGTGTTAAGAGATATGGGTTGTTCTTTGAGAGAAAGACACCGGAATGCAAAATGTTCTAGCCTCGACTTTCCCCAACAACATAGCTTTCCACGTGTAACACATTTATTTATTTATTTGTTTTTCTGTGGTGGAGCATTTCTTTCCTCAAGCCCCGCCCACCTACAGCATGAAAATGTATAGCCCAGGTAACAGACTGACCATGTTTCCAGCCCACCTGATATTTTCCTTTTCACCAGTTGGTGCAGTTGCTTTGTGGTTAACATAGCAGCAGGGCTCAATTATTCTTCCTTATTTCCCTCTCCTTATTTGTCATTCTCTGACCTTGTCATTATTGTCTTGCCATCTTACTGAAGACTGTAATTCCTGCAGGCACGGATCATATCTCTATGAATTGTGTCCAGTAATGTTTTCTTCTGTGATACAACTTCCAATATGTATAGACTAACTTGACAGGCTAAAACAGTGGTTACAAAACTTGGGTCCCCATATCTTCTTGAACTAAAACTCCCAGGAGCTTTAACCACTAGTTGTGCTGGTCAGGGTTTATGGGAGTTGTAGTCCAAGAACATCAGGTGACCCAAGGTTGAGAAGCACTGGGAAAAATTGTTCTGCCCTAGACTAGCAATAAATACATTGCAGCTCAGGCCTCCTGTTACCTAGTACATTTCTTTTCACACTTCAGGTAAGATTTTGTTTTTAATTGAGTCAAGTCAGTTAAAACAAAAGAAAAATTAAAACTGGCTACAATCCATCGATTAATAAAACATTTCATGTTGTGTCTTAGAAAATGCAATTGATTAGAATGAGCAAATATTGAACAGCATTATAGCATTTAAAGCTACTGGAAGAATGTTTTTAGTGCATGTTCTATTGTTATGAACGCTAAAAAAGCTGTGATTTTTGCAGCACATCTAATGGCAAAATTGCTTGCTCCCTAATAACGGTTACTTAAATTTGAAATTGCTTTTTTGTGTTAGAAAGTAAAGTGGAACAATGAAATATTTAATTATGTTTTGATAGCTATTGAGCATTTCCAGGAAGGCTTCCATTTAAATAAATACAGAGATTAATTTTCTGCAATATATGCTTTGGGCCTACTCTTTCTTCATATTTGCATATAATGTGGCAGAATAGAGTGGAATCCTCACTTTTTTGTCCCTCCTGTGTCTGATGGCTGGAGTTTTAGCATAGTGCTCATTTGCATACATTTGCTTATAAATCCAAGATTTCACTTTGTGCAGTGTCAGTATCTGTAATAATGTCTGCTTCCCATAATATAATTTTCTATATAGGGGAACTTACATTGTATTTAATTAGCACACATCCCACCCCAAATACATGTTTTTCAATATTTTTCTTTGCATACTGGTGAGCCACACATTTGAAAGTGAATATTTACATTCATAAATGGTACTCAGAAGAAAGCACACAGACTTTGGTGGAATCAGTTTATTGGGAACTTTAACAATGCTTAGATTAATTCTCGTTAATCTGATTATGATAACTGTAGAGTTGAAACAATGGTTTCTCTCTTTGTTCTCATAATTTGCAACCACTTTTGTCATTTTATGAAACCTACATGTGTGTTCCGAAGTATATTCAGAAATAATTTCACCTTTTGCATTTGCTGAAGGGTGACGTTGGTGTAAACACGATTGCTACTTAAAGTATGAAAGCAGATTTGCAATTAAAGCTGCTGCTGCTACTCTTTGAGTCCTGGCAGCAGCCCTGGCTCCACCATGCTTTATCTTCTTCAAGCAAGTTTGTGTTTATAGAAAACCAAGCAGAAAATGACATACTAGCCGGAAGCAAAGCATCCAAGGTCAGAACAGCTCTGAATTTCATGAACTGTGTGAGGATATATAAATCAGCTCTGGCAGTAGTAACACAGTTTAGTCTTTCCAGGTTTGCTTTGAGCAAGTCACTGCTGGATAGCTCAGTGGTTTAGGCATCGGTTGGGAGTTCGCTTCCCCACTGAGCCTCCTTAACAGAGGCTGGACTCAATGATCCTTGTAGCTCTGCAGTTCTCAGATTATTATTAAGTAAAAGAAACAGAATTCTGCTTCAAAACAATCATTTTAGAGGCTATTGTTCTTGTCTTGTTACAGTTTCTGGTAGATGGATGCTGACATGGACTACGAACGACCTAACGTTGAAACCATCAAGTGTGTGGTTGTCGGTGATAACGCAGTGGGGAAGACTCGCTTAATCTGTGCAAGAGCATGTAACACCACCCTGACCCAGTATCAACTGCTGGCAACTCATGTCCCTACTGTCTGGGCAATCGATCAATATCGGGTCTGCCAAGAGGTATGTATGGTAAACTTCAACCAGTTGTGGAAAGTATTATATACAGATTTTCCTTGGCATGGACCAACCAGTCCTTTTAGGTGCTTACCCTTTGATGCCTCCTTTAAAAATGGGTTGACTGAGCCCTGTCCTTTGGGCAACCTGTTTGTTCAGAAAGGAAAGATAATACCAAATGGGCCAGAGGGTTATTCTTCTATTAATATGGATACAATAGTTTTTGAAATGTTTCAGTCCAACTGCCCACTTTTTACATTGTTGCTTTTTGCAGTATTTATATTGCTTTGGAGATACACATCAGTCTTATCATTCTTATTTAAGCCTTATTCAGGTGTTTCACAAAAGGGCTTAATCAACAGGCTCTTCCTTTTCTCTCCATCCATCCTACTTCTTTCATAAGGACAGCTAACTCTAAAGAGGAGAGCAGTTTTTATTATGTCGGCTCCCCACATGATTAGAAAACTTGAAAAATCATGTGGCCATAACTCAAGATTATCAATATATAGACTTCTGTCTTCCATAGGTTTAGCTCTCCATATGCAAAAGCCAGGTTGGAGGGGGTGGGGTTAAGCCTGTTTCCTCTGATTAATGGTTAAGGTTAACCCTTTTATTGAAGACCTGTTTAGATTTGTAGTTGGGCAGTAATTGGAGATATTTCTGTGATAGTATTGTGACAAAACTGACGTGGAAATAATATGGCCCTCGAGTCAGGTTTTAAGGCTTCATCATAATGTCATGTTTTCAAAAGAGTTTGTAAGTGTGCTCATAGCAGGTTGCATGTAGATTAATTTAATTCATCTTTTAATCCAACTTCTAAACTAATTTAATTCATATTTTAAACAGACATACTACATGACAAACTCTTCCTGTTGATTTCTGTGCTACCTTGGTTTAATTAATTTGATCAGGCTGCAGCCCTTTATCAAGTAGGTCCTCATTATTTCATAGAATACAAGTACTCAGCCTCGCTAGCATGCCAAGCCATTGTGGTTTTGTTCACTATAATGTACAATGTAACAGAGTCAAACCATGGTTTAATACTACTTGTCTAATACCATAGCACAGCAGAGTCTAGATGCAGAGCAATGTGCATAAATATGGTGGTCTGCTTCATGACAGACTGTAGTTAACACAGGGGTAGTACTTTGCAAACTCAAATCAAGTCATGTGTTCTTATTTCTGGCCTGACAGCCAATCCCAAATCATTGTTTGCCAATTAAGACCTAATGGCAGGCCATAGTTAACCATGGTTTGATTGTGTTATAGAGCAAGGGTGAACAATGCCTCTCAGCCTTTCAGTCTCGTGTCCTACCAATCAGTCTGACAAAGAATCTGGTTGCCACTCTAATAGGAACAAACAGCCCATTTTTCCTGAGAAGAACAGTTGTTAACATATCATTTATGGTAAGTTTTAAAACTGCAGTATTATTACTGCAGTAAATACTACCAAAAATAAATCTGTACATAGCAGAAAACTGAATATAAATGTTACTTCTACAGTAACTGAAACACAAAGGGCTCCATCCAGTTGTTAGTTCTAACTAAAATAGGTCCATTGAATTAAGTATTGACTTAATATGTCTCATTCATTCAGTTAATCTATTGTAATGGCAACTGAGAATGGGATTTAGCCCAAACATGATAATTAAAAAAATGCAATTGTATCCTGAGGAATAAATTTTCCTGCTATGTATAAAACATGAACGAACAGGCAAAAATAGTTATCTAATGAAAGACTTTCATCTTACCTGATTGAGTACCATGCTGTTCTTTAGCAGTCTTCACTAACCTAGATCCCCCAGATGTTGCTGGATGACAGCTCCCACCCAGCCCTTTTTCTCTTGTAGGTTAAGAATGATGAAATTGTGCTTCCGTAACATCTGGAGGGACTGGGCTGGAAGAGGTTATTGCTTGCTGTGCCTTCAGACTCTTCTTAAGGGTGTTGTACCTGCAGCAAACTTTAACTGGTGAAAGTATACTTATTTCAGGTTCTTGAGCGTTCCCGTGATGTTGTTGATGAAGTGAGTGTTTCTCTCAGGCTGTGGGACACATTTGGAGATCACCACAAAGACAGACGCTTTGCTTATGGCAGGTATGTGGACATTAGCCCAGCTTTTTGTTTGCAAAATGTAATAGGGAAAGAAGCGTGGCTTTGAAGTATGAAATGTGAAGCATTAAACTGATTGAAATGATTCATATAAACCATCATTCAAAGAACAGAATTATAAATGTATATATTTTGGAAAAGAAGATAACTTGTTTAAACTATATGTATTTTATCAATGGGCTAAATCTTCTGAGTAAAACACACAACATGTTTTGTACAGAAATATTATAAGAAGAGACTAGAGTATTGTATTGTGCAACACTTTGATACCAAGAAAGACGGATGGACGGAAGCCAGAGTATTGTTAACTGCTTGACTCTGGCCTTGGTGAAGGGTAACAAATTCACTTACTACTGATACTACTGCAGTGCCAGGTGTGTTTTAAAGAACACAGTCATTCATGATTCTTCAATAAGATAAATCCTTACCAACAATGCTTCCTTACCAACAAGCATATCATGAGAACTTTGGTTCACCTGACTATACCCCATAATATGTAGCATTGGTTTTCCCCGAGGCTGTCCACCTCTCTCATTAATGGCATAGACTGAAGAAATGCTCTGTGTCTGTAGTTCTCAGTTTACTGGACTCAGCAGAGGCCTGGCAGGATCCGAGGAACAACCTGATTAAAATTAATATAGGAATGCAACCAGGTGGAAGTTCATTAAAGGGAACAGAAGACTTCCTCCCTACTTCCCTAATTTAAATGTTATCAAAGGGAATAAGATGCAATCCCTGAATAGTGTGTATTTTTACTTCAACCTGGTAGGTCACTGGCTGTGAAACAGCTGCTTTAGGTAAACTCCAGAGGCTTAGGTATCAAAAATTGGTTGTTATAGAGCACAGATAGATTTGACAAGTGCTGTTTGAGAAGCAAAAGTCCAAAATCTTTTTTTCCCATGCAGATTCGGTTGCACAGGTCATGGAATCCTGGTCTTTGCGTACAGGCTAGCTTTAAGTTGCTGATACTAAGTTTGTGTTGGCTTTGTTTACTTTTTGTTTACTATGTGCTTTTATTATCACAAATTGTACATTGGGCTTTGTTTGAAGAGGACCTTTACTTTGCAATACTTGAAAAGCAATTTCTTCAGTGATCTCTGTCATGAAGATACATTAGTATTTATATCAAGTTCATTCACTGAATGATTCACAGACTTTATAGCCCCCACCCCCACATTCACGTAAATACAAACAAGTAATGTACTCGACTAGTTTTCTAATTCAGCTGTTCCTCACATAATGAGAAAGATGTGTGGCATATTAAACTTTTTATGCTTTTATACTGATATGTGAATCCTTCAATTTATTCCCTCTCCACACAACAACAATAACAGCATCAACCTGTGAACTTCTAGTACAACACTGCAAATCACAGTCCTTGCTGAGGATGGAGGGGTGAGGGTCATGAAGACAACACCCACAGTGCTCACTTAATAATTAATCATAACTGGCTTTTCCCCAACATGGTATCTTTAGAGCTCACTATGGAACAAAAAACCATACATATGTTTTCAGGGTTGGGAAATTCTTCATCCCAATATTATTCCCACTACACTTAGGGCAATTTTTGGTGCCAGCTAAAACAGATCTATTGATTCTGTGGGACTTACTTAAGCGATGATTGAGCATATCCCACTCTTCTGCTGGATCTGTTTTAGATGATATGAACAACTGGATTAAAATAGAAAGTCTTCATCCTCAGTCTTATTCAGCAGTCACCTGTGGATAAACAAGAGACAAAAGACCCACAATGCGATGGCTCTTACAGGGGGAGAAACTGTTGAGTCTGCAAACCTGGTTCTAGCAAGACATAACTCTAGGTAGGGAATGCAATGTTTCCAGGGCTCTTCGTGGGTGCTAATTGTATGGCATGTCTTCAGTATGACTGGTGCCATATATTACATAGGCATCAGTCCAATGCCTTTGCAAAAATCTACCACATAATCAGACCAATGCCAATAATAGAAAGTTTACAAACATTGTGGCCCTTAATTATATTGGTTCATGAGTGGTGGCCCTTAGCTTTAATTTCTGAGATGGATTGTGAGACAGTAGGAAATGACAGTTATGGTAGTAAAGGTTGTTGAAGACTGAGAAGGAGATTCATGGCTTGGGAGAGGAAGTTTCTGACAACACAGAAAAGCTTTGGTGTGCCACTGGAGGCTTGGTTGTTCTTCCTGCTGTATAAAACGGCTTTCACATTCATTTTCATGACAGAGAAAACCTTCTGGTGATTAATTTTGCGTTCTGTGCCTTAACAGTTTTTTTTCTGAAAAACCACCAAAGCCCTAATTAAAGATCCTGGTTAAATATTTTATTGCCGCCAGCAGACTTAAATGCATCATGCAGAGGCTACAAAGTGTACAAGACATTTGTCAGACAGGCGCTAGATAGTAATCTATTCAAGGGTTAGCAAGTTTAAAATCCAGTGGTTTCTGATTTTAGCAGGGCTAGCTGTGTCTGTGTTTACCCTTTGCTTCCTTCCTTGATGTGGCCTTAGAAGATATGTCAACATAAACTCTGTCACTGAGCAGATTAGAGGAGATTAGGAGGGCAAAATGAGTCATGTTCCAGTATTCGTAGAGATAAGAGGGTAGGATAACAACATACTTTGGTCCTTATCCTACAGAGACTATACACATAACATGATTGGGAATAGTCTGACAAGTGACATTATTTGATTATAGAAAGACTAGTAAATTTGGACGTGTATCATGAGAATTGGTGAACAAAATTCTCAAAAAGTGATTTTTCTCAAAGCAAACAAACTCAACAAATATTTATCATTTTCACAAAGCAGTATTTTTAAATAGCAGGTATGCCTTATACCTTTCATCCACTGTGGGTGGAAGCAAGGGGAAATGGTTTAGAAGTCTAAGCACACATGCCCCTTGTCAAGTTTTCATTCAAAGCACAGCCTCAGTGAGTGTGTGATATCATATTAGTGAAATGATGAGTTTTCCCATTATTTGCATGCATGCTGTAGGCTAAATAGGATCCTACACATTTTTTTCAGTTTTAGGTATAATCATCATCTTAGAACTGCAGAAGAGACCCTGTGAATCAAAGAGGCAAAGTGGGGAATAAAGCTCCCAACCACTGGCTCCGCAGCCAAATACCTCAGTCTTTGAGTTTTAAGTATGTATGATTGAAGCGTGAAGGGTTGAATTTGAGTAACACTATACTTGTAGATTTAGACTGATGCAGAACTATGAATGCGAGCAACAGCTCGTTAATTAGTTGCAGTTCACTGCCATGAGTTATGCCATTACATTTACAACACCAGAATAAATCTACAATGGGATTCCGGCCACTGAGTGTAGGTTTTTGAACTTGGAAATAGTTTGCTCCACTGCTTCTTCACATTTTGCTCTTATACAAAAACATACCCTTTCTCTCTGTCTCCCCTTATTTCTATGATCTTGATTTTACTGTTCTGTTTCCCTGCTTTAATTTTGGGACAGTCAGACATTATATTGTTGCTTGGTGCAATTGTGGAATTCATAGATACCTTCATATGTGCCATCTGTATCTAGGCAGAATACCTAATTTAAATTCTGCATCAATTCATGTTTCAGTTATTACCGTACTGTGTGATTAGGGTTTTGTTACTGTAGACATGTGTCAGGTCTGAGAGAGATTCTGCCTGTCATTGCTAATTATTAGGAATTATACAGTCAGGTTGCTGAAGTGTTCAAACAATAGTTCATAGTAATGATAGGGCACTTGGTACTTGTCCTTTGGGTAAATACTGATCTGTTGCATTCAGGAAATACTAATCTGTACTTACTTATTAGGTTTGGTGTAACGTGATAATTGGTTAAGCTTTTTTAAAACTGAGGTATGGCATTAAAAGCATGGCAAGTTATTAAAAAAATAGTCTTCACTAAACATAATGTAATGAAGTGGTACGTTCTGCTTTCAATAGCCAGCAGTAGCTATTACAGGTCAGGGAAGTGCAAACAGTGATCTGGGTATGAAAATAGATGAAGAAAAGAGAGTGTGTTGTTCATACCTACACATTGTTGAAGGCTTCACACGTTTAAAGCTGGTGACAGGAATGGAGCTGCTTCTGTACACCTGATATGCTTATCATAGAATCATCATAGGGTTAGAAGAGACCTTGGACCTCTTCTAGTCCAACCCCCTGCCCAAGGCAGGAGATCTCATGCCATCCTGGGACAGATGAACTGGCTCCTTGATTATATGCAGCCAGGTTATCAGTCAAGACAGCTGTCCTTGGGCAAAACTACACGTGGACAAGACTGCACAGTTTGGGCTCCTTATTAAGACTGAGAGAAGATGACATTTCTTAATTTGTTTTCACTTTCCCTGAATGGGATCTAAGGAAGCCCTGTCATTACCAGAATAGTTTGTGCATTCCTACAAACCTGGACCATGTAGTAAATAAAGGTTGAGGAATGAAGGGTCCTTCAGATATTGTTGGACTGCTGCTCCCATCAGCTCTAGCGAGCAGAAGCAGTGTTGAGGAGCCATAGGAACTGTGGACCATCATCATCTGGGACATCACATGTTTCCCATCTCTGCACCAAAATTAGAATCTTTTATATGTCTATTCATACAAGCATTCCGTTGAGTTCAGTGGGCTTCTCTCAGGTGAATTGACATGGGGTAATAGTATGAAGTATTTTCCCCCTGAAGCTCTCAGTGTATTTATTTTTATGGGTTGATAGGATAAATTTACCAGGATTTTCACATATATGCTGAAATTTAGTAAGAGAGTTCCACCTTCCATAGTCCATTTACAAAGTGTGATAAATTTATTTATTTAATGCATTTATATACCACCCTTGCATGCAATGGATTAGATTGTGATTTAATATCAGATCAGACAAGAGCCAGTGTGGTATAGTGAACAGAGTGACAGACTATGCCTCAGGAGGCCTGGGTTCAAATCCCTGTTCAGCCATAGAAAATTGCTGGTCAGTTGCAATGTGCAATATACTCATTGAACATCTCGCATATCTTAGAAACCCTACTAGGGTTGACATAAGTGAGAAACAACTTGATAGCACATAACAACAAAGAGAATATGCTTAGCACATATTTTAGAAAAAATTATCCTGCCAGTGATTAAGGCATTATTTTGTTAGAAAACACATTTTTCTTTTTTCAACTATCTAACTTTCGTGTATTATGCTTTGTTTTATTCAGCAGAAGGTGAACATGAATTTAATCTGATTACTGAGGCATGTGGCTTTGATGAATTCTTGTTGTTGGACAGAAAAATGATAGATAGGAGAAAATATTTCTTCCTTGTGTTTAATTTGACTCCTAATCCTCCTTAGGAAGAACCCACTGAAATCAGGGGGGACTTTACTTAGGCAGTGACCAACTTATCCCATTGATTTCAGTTGTCTATTGTAATGTAATTTGGTTTGCATTTCCAGGATTGCTTGTGTGAATTCAAAAAAATAAAATTGATTGGTATTCACTATCATTAATGAAGTTGGACATCCACTAGAGTAAAATTTGCTTTGGTAAATTCCTGTAAAAATGTAGGGGATCTATTCTGACAAAAAATACTTTGTGTCTATCACAATTTTTCTTCAGTCAGTATATGATTCACTTCCAGATACATATGTATCACTTCATAGAGGCACACTGCTTAGGATACAATCAATAAGTTATACAAGTCGAAAAATGTTGACTTATATTTGTTACTATTCCAGATACATGCTGTTCATAATGATTCTACCCCTTCTATTAGGAACACGCAAATCTGTATCAGTTTCTTTGTTTCTCTATCTTCCAGTCTTGAGTTCATTCTGTTTGTTTCCCTATAAGTTTCCATGATGCCTTGTTGTTGTTGTTTAGTCGTTAAGATGTGTCAGACTCTTCGTGACCCCATGGACCAGAGCACGCCAGACCCTCCTGTCTTCCACTGCCTCCCGGAGTTGGGTCAAATTCATGTTGGTAGTTTTGATGACACTGTCCAACCATCTTGTCCTCTGTTTTCCCCTTCTCCTCTTGCCTTCACACTTTCCCAACATCAGGGTCTTTCCAGGGAGTCTTCTCTTCTCATGAGATGGCCAAAGTATTGGAGCCTCAACTTCAGGATCTGTCCTTCCCGTGAGCGCTCAGGGTTGATTTCCTTTAGAATTGATAGGCTTGTTCTCCTTGCAGTCCAGGGGATTCTCAAGAGTCTCCTCCAGCACCACAATTCAAAAGCACCAATTCTTCGGCAGTCAGCCTTCTTTATGGTCCAGCTCTCACTTGTTTACATTGCTACCTGAAAAACCATAGCTTTGACTATGCGGACCATTGTTGGCAATGTGATATCTCTGCTTTTTAAGACGCTGTCTAGGTTTGTCATCGCTTTCCCAGGAAGCAGGCGTCTTTTAATTTCGTGGCTGATGTCACCATCTGCAGTGATCATGGAGCCCAAGAAAGTAAAATCTGTCACTTCCTCTATATCTTCCCCTTCTATTTGCCAGGAGGTGATGGGACCAGTGGCCATAATCTTTTTTTTATGTTGAGCTTCAGACCATTTTTGCACTCTCCTCTTTCACCCTCATTAAGAGGTTGTTTAAGTCCTCCTCACTTTCTGCCGTCAGAGTGGTATCATCTGCATATCTGAGGTTGTTGATATTTCTTCCAGCAATCTTAATTCCTGCTTGTGAGTCCAGCCTTTCACATGATATATTCTGCATTTAAGTTAAATAAGCAGGGAGACAATATATAGTCTTGCCATACTCCTTCCCCAATTTTGAACCAATCAGTCCTTCCATATGCAGTTCTAACTGTTGCTTCCTGTCCCACATATAGATTTCTCAGGAGATAGATAAGGTGGTCAGGCACTCCCATTTCTTTAAGAACTTGCCATAGTTTGCTGTGATCCATACAGTCAAAGGCTTTTGCATAGTCATTGAAGCAGATGTTTTTCTGGAACTCTCTAGCTTTCTCCCTAATCCAGCGCATGTTAGCAATATGGTCTCTAGTTCCTCTGCCCCTTCTAAATCCAGCTTGTACTTTTAGGAGTTCTCGGACCACATACTGCTGAAGCCTACTTTTAAGATTTTGAGCATAACCGTGTTAGCCTGTGAAATGACTGCAGTTATACAGTAGTTGGAGCATTCTTTGGCACTGCCCTTCTTTGGGATTGGGATGTAGACTCCAATCCTCTGGCCACTGCTGAGTTTTCCAAACTTGCTGGCACATTGAGTGTAGCACCTTAACAGCACCATCTTTTAAGATTTTAAATAGTTCAACTGGAATGCCATCACCTCCACTGGCCTTGTTGTTAGACAAGCTTTCTAAGGCCCACTTGACTTCACTCTCCAAGATGTCTGGCTCAAGGTCAGCAACAACACTATCTGGGTTGTCCGGGGCATCCAGATCTTTTTGGTATAATTCCTCTGTGTATTCTTGCCACCTCTTCTTGATGTCTTCTGCTTCTGTGAGGTCCCTGCCATTTTTGTCCTTTATCATGTCCCTCTGCACAAAATGTTCCTTTAATATCTCCAATTTTCTTGAACAGATCTCTGGTTTTTCCCTTCATAGAATTGGTCAGTTTCAGCCTCTTCGGCATTGGTGGTTGGTGCATAAACTTGGATGACTGTGATGTTGAAAGGTCTGCCTTGGATTCGTATTGAAATTATTCCATCATTTTTGAGATTGTATCCCAGTACAGCTTTTCCCACTCTTTTGTTGACTAGGAGGGCTACTCCATTTCTTGTATGGGATTTTTGCCCACAATAGTAGATATGATAATCATCTGAATTGAATTCGCCCATTCCCGTCCATTTTAGTTCACTGATGCGCAGGATGTCAATGTTTATTCTTGCCATCTCCTGTTTGACCACATCCAGCACCAGACTTTTCTTTCACTTCCAGGCGCGTCCACAGCTAAGTGTCCTTTCGGCTTTGGCCCAACCACTTCATTAGCTCTGGAGCTACTTGTACTTGTCCTCTGCTCTTGCTTAGTAGCATGTTGGACGCCTTTCGACCTGTGGGGCTCATCTTCCAGTGTCATATGTTTTAGCCCTTTGTTTCTGTTCATGGAGTTTTCTTGGCAAAGATACTAAAATGGCTTGCCATTTCCTGCTTCAGGTGCATCGCATTTAGTCAAAACTCTCCACTATGACCCGTCCATCTTGCATGGCATAGCCCATAGCTTCTCTGAATAATTCAAGCCCCTTCACCACGACAAGGCAGCAATCCATGAAGGGGCCATGTTACCTTAAAGTCTGAATAAAAATGTGTGTGCATTTTTTACATCTTTCTCCTAATTTATATGTATTTCTGTTTGCAATTTTGGATATGCAAAGTGTGGTGTAGTAGAGTAACGGACTAGGACACAGGAGATCAGGGCTCAGATCTCCATGGGCTCTTTAGCCATGGAAACTCACTTAGTGCGTTGTGGAGCTGATAAAACCAATCCTTAAATATCTCACTTACCTTGAGAAGCTGTACAGTGATGCCCCGCATAGCGACAATAATCCATTCCGAAAAAATTGTCGCTATGTGGATTTGTTGCTACGCGAGGCAAAAAAGCCCATAGGAATGCATTAAAACACGTTTAATGCGTTCCTATGGGCAAAAAACTCACTGTTCTGCGGAAATCCTCCATGTGGCTGCCATTTTCGCTGCCCGGTAAGCGAGGAACAGGCGCGAAAACACAGCAGGCGGCCATTTTCTTCACCTGGTGGCCATTTTGGAACTGCCGATCAGCTGTTCTTAACACATCATTATGCGGTAATCGGTAAGCGAAACACCGATCATCAGAAAGCGATGTTTTACCATCTAAAACATCGTTATGCGATCGCTTTTGCAATTGCAAAAAACACATTGCTATGGGGATTCATCGATAAACAAATCGCTCGTCATGCGGGGCACCACTGTATTAGGGTTATTATAAGTTGGTTCTAACTTGATGGCCCATAACACACATTCAATTTAGACTAATACAGACATTATTGCAAACAATTTCCTATGCTACAGCACATTTCTATGTTAAATTGACTACTATAGAAACAGTGGGTGAAATCCTATTACTTAGTATAGTAAGTTGCAACTAAAGTAGGTCCAATTGAATCAGTGGGACTTGCAAAGGAGTTGACTCACCGAATACCTACTAATTTGGTAGCCATACTCTGGTGTGACTCACTATGCTAAGTAACAGGTTTTCAGCTAGTGTGTACACTTTTCTCTAATGCAGATATTTTGTCTGCATTTTTTAGATCCTGCAAAGTTCAGGGAGATGCATATTCTGAAGAATAACTGTACTTTGGTTTGCAAGTTGGTTCTGGGACTGTGAATTAGGCAGGTGTGTTTTAAAATTACAAGCAAACAATTTTATCCATCATTCTCACCTTTAGTTATCTTGTGAAGAATCTAGGTCTCATCCTCAGCATCATGTTATGGTCTGAAAGTAATTGGAGAGCAGTCTTGTTGTTTTCTGAGTGCCATGAAAGCTCACTGCAAAATTAGGGAGAGCCTGGAGTTCAAGAAGGATTCTTTCTGACAACTTATGGTGAACTTCAGCAACACTTTAACCTCCCGCTCTTCCCCCCCCCCCCCCAAAAAAAAACAGTATACCTTTTTATGGACTTCCAGTTGCCTCAGATTTGCTCTGTTGAGGCATTTGAATGCATGAGGCAAGGGAAAAAGGTAACCTGCCCATTTTGTTGTTCTCTGCATGTGGAGAGGCACAGATGGAAGAACAGAGTATCCTCTACACATAGATCCTCTCCCTGTGATCAAGACCACACCACTCCCATTACACAGAGAGCCTTCAAATATGTAGAGCAGACTGTCTTCTTTTTAGTTTGTTGCTCTTCCCATGCAGCAACTGAGGGAGAAAGATCTAGTGGTTCAGATGAGCCCTTTTCTGTCTTTAGAGAGTATCAGTTTGATGTTAGGGTGAGCACACTTCTCCTGCTCCTTTACTGCATGCTCGTGGCCTTCACCCTGGCCCATCAATCCTTACTCCTGTTGTGTTTTACTCAATTATATGTCACATGATAAGGTATACTCAGTGTAACTGTTTTGAAAATTAAAAGGTTTGTTCTCTGATTTTTTGCTGAACTTCTCTTACCAGATTAAAAGATGGACTTGCCACTGGCAGTCCAGCAACATTTGTGTGTCCTGCTTGGTACAGTATTTACTTTCTTAGAACTCTCTCTGCTTCCTTGCCTTCCTGTATTTCTCGGGAAGGTAGGAAGAGACTAGTAATTTATTCCTGCTGGCCCTCAGACTATAACGAAGCCTGTCCAGAATATTCATGTTTGTGGCTGAGACCGTCTCTAGACCTGCATAGTACAAAAATATTGATGGAAACTGCTGTCATTGTAATTGTTCAGTACAAGCAAGATGCTGAATCGAGGCCAGACAATTTCTTTTCTGCATTTTACTACAAAAAGTGGACCACATAAAAGACATTCTCTGTGCTCTGTTATAACGAAATGGTGCAGATATGCAGCCAGACCTACAGTAAGCATCAAAACAGCCATTTAAAATGAACATGATGGAATGTAACTTAATGTGGTTTAGCAAAACTAAACTTCTAAATATGCTTATATGTATAATCATGAATTCCTTATTGTTCTAAGATTATTAATATTTAAGTACTTAAAATGTTAGAACTGGAAATATTAAACTAATCTTTAAACAATACGCATGACAGACTATCCAGATGGTTGCATAGTACTTGCCCATAAAATCTTATTAGCCTATTATTTTTCTCGAGATTGGCTGTAATCCCTAATTGTTTTAAGCCTTGAATGAAAGAAAAGAAGGGGTAAGAGGAAGGTCAAAATCTTGTTTGTAGAAACAATATCTGGTACTTACAAATATAAGGTATACATGAAATATGGCTGTAGGGAGGGAACATGAGGCCCCTACCACCTGCAGAGTTCAATTCCCAGTGGCTGGACCACAGAAGTGGAAGGTTATGTAGCTCAAAAAAGAATTATAGGAAAGCACTGTTTTATTTTCTTTCTCATTTACTGTTGCTTTCAGCCTGATGGATGTGAGAAGTTGAAACAAAACAAAGATATGACATGTATAAGGGGGCCTAGGGTTGCACTATTCTCCCAACATGCCACACGCTAAGGAGGAACAATAGTCAACTTACGTGGGGTTTTCTTAGGAATCAAGACCCCAGTTGTATGTCTCTTGGCTCGTGGACCACTATAAGTTAGACCCCAAACATTACCATATTTTTCTGTGTATAAGATGCCCCCATGTATAAGATGCCTCCCCACTTTCTAATCCAAAATTTAAAAAGAATCTGAATGGGGCTTGGCAAGTGTAGGGGGAAACGGATCAAAGCGCTGCAGGATCACTTTGATCCCTGCTTTCCCCTCCACTTGTTTTTGTTCTCTCCTCAGCTTACTTCCGTGTATAAGACAACCCTCAATTTTTAGTCTAAAGGTTTTAGACAAAAGTATAGTCTTATACACGGAAAAATGCGGTAAATGTGTAGCTTGTAGCTCTCTATGTGTATTGTTTTATTTGAATGTCAGTGTGACTTGTCCAATTTAAATGAGTACTAAAGCACAGAAGGAGGAGCAGATGAACCCTTCCCTTACATTTTGTGACATCTAGTTCCTATCCACACTGCATGGAAGTTAGCACTTGGTTTGGGGTGCTCCCATTAGTTAGTTCTCTGAACAAGATGGGAGCATGATTTGGGAGCTTTCCCGCGGTTGAGAAAAAGAAGGATTAAACTTCGCTTCCCTGTGTGCTGGAATTTGGATCAGGATCATAGCCTCCCTACTTGCTTTTGAGTAGAACAAAACCACAGAAAATTACAGTCAACCCTCGACTTACAAACGGCTCTAGTTACAAACATTTCGACTTACAAACCGCTCTGATAGAAAAATATTGACTCGACTTGCAAACTTAGATTCGAGTTACGAACCGAAAAAAAACATGCGGGAGGTAGGGAAAGCGTTAAATTTGAACTTTCAGTTAACCAAGGTCTACCCGTATCACCTGCGTGAATCAGAAGGTGAGGCTGAGGAACCTGACACCAAGAGAGGCCCGGAAGGAAAGAACTAGAAACCGGGCCTTCTCGGCAGTGGCTCCTCGTCTCTGGAACAATCTCCCTCCGATGATTCATGCGGCCCCTTCGTTGGGTATCTTAAAAAACCAACTGAAAACATGGATGAACCGAAAAGGGGGGAAAAAAAGCGGGAGAGGCATTCTGGCTTGCAAAGCCTGGGTCAATCAGCACAACATGCTTTAAAACATGCTTTAAAATTGGCTTCGTTGAAAAAAAAAAGATTTCAAAAGTGCTTTTAAAGCTGTTCCCTGCCTCCCCACTCCTTTCCTGAACTTTTCTTGACCTAAGAAAAAATGAAAAAATATTCCCCTCTAGTGACAGAAGGTGGAATAGCAGCTTCCCATTAGTTTCTGTGGACAGAAAAGAGCAGATACGGATTAAATGGTTTTCAATGCATTCCAATGGGAAATGCAGATTCGACCTACAAACTTTTCGACTTACAAACTGCCTTCCAATACAGATTAAGTTTGTAAGTCGAGACCCCACTGTAAGGACAGCAGCTTTAACATAAAGTGGGTATCATAATTTCTATCACTATGCATGGCAGATTGAAAATCAGAAGGACCCGCCCCCTTTCATCTTACATATCACCTGCTTTCACCTGCTGTCAGGTCATGAATGTTCACATTTCATTTTATATCTCATTTATGTTTTCATGCCAGCTTTCTTCTGGTGAGTGCAGCATGGTGCTTATGTCTCTTCTGTTTCCTCCTGTATCCTCAAAACCACACTTGTGAGGTAGATCGGGCTTAGCCATGGTCCAAGGTCTTTCAGTGGGTTTCGTGGCTTTTGCTTGGGACTAGATCCTGGGGTTCCCAAGTGGCACTCCAGCACGCACATCAGATTTTGCACTAGATTCTCTCTCGACACTTGTAGGAATAGATTCTCAGCAAGTATTCATTCCCGCAGCCTTCCTCCCTCCATTTATGGGACTGTAGTAAAAAAAAAACCCCACTTTTAATTTGTCATTCCCAAGAAGGTTTAAACAGATAATGTGTCTTTATGGAAGGTCTGGATTTGAAGAGGCCTGCCTAGGTTTCATGTTATTAAAGCAATGAGAGGAAATGGAAGAAGAATTTGTTCTTTTAAGAATTACAAATAATGAAATATATTTGACTAAAATTCAGTTAATTGACTGTGGGTAAAAAGTGCACTAAGAAATGTTATATATATGTTCAGTTGCTGGGTATTAATTTGGTTTTCAGGCTTTTATTTACTTTTACAAATACAGGCGCACGCGGGTCTTGTAAAACATTAGGTATGATAATTTAAGTGTTGTAATTTAGTTAGCAGGTCAAATATGAGCTACTGCTTGTTCAAATTAAATTGAGTTGCTGGCTCAGTATGAAGAGGCCCATCTCCATGCAGGAGAAAGGCATCTGAGTAAAAAACTTGTGATAAAAGGAAGACACTTTTTCTTATATATGAATTCCATTTTCTCTGCTATCTGTGTACAACATACCATTAACTAAAAGTGCATGTTCATTCAGGTCTTCCATGGTACATCAAATATTCAGTAAATCAGCCCCATGTTGTTGTAAGTATAATTACTGGTGCTATTTTTATCCCACTTAATCATGAAAGTTTCAAGCAAGCAGCAACAAAAATATGTTAACTAGCAATTACTATGTCTTAGGACTTAAAATGAATAGTGAGGTGACCCCTCTCATAGTCATATTAGATCCGGTGAAAATGAGTAGGATATAAGTTAATCATACATTTTCTGCTGATTTCAATGAGTTTTCCTAACTGTTGGTCATACTCTACTCTGGGTCATATGGCCCAGTCTGGATCCATCCCATTGTTTACTTATCTCTCATACCAGAATCCAGCCCTGTTAATCTTGTTTTTCCTCTTTTAAAAGACTTATGAAAGATGTTTAGAGACAGATTTTGATGATCCTCCAAATGAGAGGAATGCTACAGCTATGAATTTGTCCGTTTTTCAGAAAGGCTATTATGTCATGAATTTTAATTGTTTTCCTTGCAATTTTAATGAAACCTTAACAATACTAGAAGTAGCTTATTAAGCCTTCACGGAAGTATCTGCACAGGTTTGATTGTCTCCAAATACTTCTATCACATTGTGGGACTGGTGTCAACTGGTGTAGAAATAGAGTTTAAATAATTTCTAGTAAACCTCCACTCTATAGTAAACCGCCCAGAGAGTGCTTGAAGCGCTATGGGGCGGTATATAAACAGCACGCTTTGCTTTTGCTTTGCTTTATAGCTGATGAATCTGCTGCTTTAGAATTGTTTGATTGTTTGTTTGTTTGTTGCCCTATCTAAAGAGTTACAGATGCTCTCCTCTCATCCATTCGTGTTAAGGTTCCCAATAAATACTGATACTTGATAAAGACTTGATGTTGAATGTTTCAAGCTCTCGAAAATCCTAAACATTCTATGTTTTAAAAACTAACTTTCTCCTCTCAAATCTATATGAACCATAAACATGTTCTTCACAGTGTTGTATCTAGGGTAGGAAATAGCACTTTTAGGAATGAGAGGATCTTTGAGGAGGCCAGTGTTGATCAACATCTGTAGATTTTAAAAGCAAGAAGTATGTGTGAATATTAATGATTCCAAGGTGAAGATGGTTGTTCTGAGGACAGTGGAAGTGGTTTTGAAAGCATGTTCTCTGTCCTGAAAACACAGGCCTCAAATTGCACCAATGGAATTGGATTTTTTTATCACCTTCTTCCCATAATGCCACAACCAGAAAGCACCCCCAGGGCTAGAGGCATTATTTGCATAGCCAGCTGAGATGCAGCTGAGCCCTTCAGGTAGATGTCAATGGCAAAGAGAAGAGTGTGGCTGACCTTCTTTCTCCTCGTCTCTCTCAACGGGTACTGCCGGGCCAGTGAAATAGCCCACAGCAGCAGTGACGTGCTAGTAGGGGGATGGTTTTGCCCTGGTTGTGGAGTGGAGGGAAGGGAATGGGGGTCACAATTATGCCTTTAACAAAAATAAAATAAAATATGCAGTTACAGTGCATTTAACATGATGTGGTTGAGCATAATAGTTGCAGACTGCAAACAGCACAACTAACATAACATTGTGTGTGTGCGAGAGAGAGATAGAGAGAGATTTTGTTCTATAGACGTATATGATTACGGCAATATGGTGGAATAGCTAGACTCTTAGGCAACAGGTTCAATCGTCTGTGCACCTATGCATCTGAACTGTGAAGCTCAACTGACCCTGGTCCAATATGTACAGATCACTCTACATTACAGGCTTATTATAAGGATAAAAGAGAGAGAGAGGCCATGTGCACTTTCCTGTGCTTTTTGGACAAATGGTGGGATAAAAGAAATAATAAACCAGAGCAATAAGTTATTTTTGGGAGAAAATTGTATGCTCTCAAGTCAATTCTGACCCTTTCCTATGTTTTCTCAGTAGTGAGCAATGCACAGAAGTGGTTTGCCATTCCTTTCTTCTAGGGGTGCTCTTGAGTTATGCCCCTCACCTAAGGTTACACAGGGTAGCCCTACTCCTGGGAAGTACAGTGGAGAATTAAACTCCCAACCAATATCTAGCCCACCGAGCTTAGCAGCCAGCTAAGTTCATTTTAAGGACCAAAACAAATTGTTAGGTGTTGTTTTCTGGATTTTACATGCAAAATATCAACAAAAAAGTTGCTTTTATGATGGTTGTTGTGGGTTTTTTGGGCTTTTTGGCCGTGTTCTGAAGGTTGTTCTTCCTAACGTTTCACCAATCAATGTGGCCGGTACCTTCAGAGGACAGGAGTCAGAACTCTTGTCTGTGCTCTGGTGCAATTTGTTTGGGTAGTTGAGTATTTATAGCTATGGGATCAGCTTTTGTCCTTTTCAGGAGATGGGTGATTGTGGTGTTCAGCATATTTTTCGTTGTGGATGTATTGTTGTGATAAGGGGGAGAGATTATCTGTCACTGTGATTGATGGGTGTTGTTAGCTGGTCTTATGTGTGTAGTGATCACTGGTCCTTGTGGCCAGCCCCAGCAGAACACCATGGGGCTGGGGGGGGGGAATCAAACCTACGCACCCACACAGCCAGCCCCAGTGGAACGCTATGGGGCTGGGGGGAAAACACACCAGAACACAAAAAACATCACAGCACACAAACATAACCCCCCCAAAACTCAAACCCACCCTTCAAAACAAAGTAAATGTACTTACTCAGGAGCAGAAAGCAGCTCCAGGCAGTCCTGAAGCCTCCTCCAACGCACTCACTCTAACCATTGGGGCGAAAGAGCTACAAATAAGCTCTTCCCCAACCAACGGTTAGCTCTCTAATTTGAATTCCCTGCCTTTTTTTCCCCTGCCTCTTTTGTTTACAACTCAAAGCTCTGGACGCAAGTCAAAGCAAAATTTTGTGGTCAGAGCTGGTCG
This sequence comes from Pogona vitticeps, assembly GCF_051106095.1. NCBI lineage: Eukaryota > Metazoa > Chordata > Lepidosauria > Squamata > Agamidae > Pogona > Pogona vitticeps. The sequence goes on from NC_135785.1 coordinate 98,626,452, forward strand.
CAACTCAAAATGGTCATTAAGTCGAGACATTCGTATGTCGAGGCACCACTGTACACATTTTCTGTAGAGTCTAAGTCTAGAGTGACTCTGAATTACTGTAAACCACACTATGCCTTCAGTAGCCATCTCTTAGTGAGCAAAATAACTATTGACCACAGTGTTTGGTTCATGACAGAAGGATGGAAGCACTTCACATACAATGCAACTCATTGTTAGGGATCAGGTGAAAGAAACTCTCATCTCTATCAATTTTTTAACTTAAAAATGAGGGAGCAGAAAATGGTATCATTGCTTTTTGCTATGATTCCTGGGAGTTTGAACTTGCTTGTGTTTCTCTATGTTATTTTTATCTGTAGCAATTAAGGAGGATTTTTTTAAAAGTCTTAAAATCTTGTGTGTACTATGTGATGAATATTTCTTGCTCATGTTGCTTCACACATTATATTTTTCTATATGGAGATAATTATAGTAAAAAGGAGTGTTCTGTATGTGGTACCAGAGTTGCATCTTCTAGCAAATTCAGTACAGTGGGGTCTCGACTTACGAACGGCTCGACATACGAATGTTTTGACTTACGAACCGCTCTCATAGGAATATATGGGCTCAACTTACGAACTTAGATTCGAGTTACGAACTCTTTTTTTCCTTTTTTTTAAAGCTAAGTCATCTTAGGTTAAAAGGAAAAAAGAAAAAAATATCCCCCTCTAGTGGCAGAAGGCGGAATAGCAGCTTCCCATTAGTTTCTATGGACGAAAAGAGCAGATACGGATTAAATGGTTTTCAATGCATTCCTATGGGAAATGCAGATTCGACTTAAGAACTTTTCGACCTGAGAACTGCCTTCCAATACGGATTAAGTTCATAAGTCGAGACCCCACTGTAGTTAGGCAGTCTGTGCATGCTGTTGCTTGTGTGTTGGTGAAAGTAAGATTATGTCTGAGTTCAGTACTAGGCAATATATGTTTCAGTCTACCTTTCTCACCCTTATATCGGGGTGGGGATGGGAAAGGAATGTAAACTCTGAAGCAACCCCTTATTAGTAAAGAAATTAAATACAGTGGTGCCTCGCAAGACGAACTTAATTTGTTCCATGGTTAATGTCTTGCGAAAAAATTGTCTTGTGAAATGTGGTTTCCTATAGGAATGCATTGAAATCTAATTAATGCATTTCTATGGGCAAAAAAAGTCAGAATAAAGTCAAATTTGTATTTGTGAAGGCTTTCACGGCCGGGATCTAATGGTTGTTGTGGGTTTTTCGGGCTCTTTGGCCGTGTTCTAAAGGTTGTTCTTCCTAATGTTTCACCAGTCTCTGTGGCCGGCATCTTCAGAGGACAGAGCGTTAGGAAGAACAACCTTCAGAACATGGCCAAAGAGCCCGAAAAACCCACAACAACCAAAGTCAAAATTAGTTTACAAAGGGTTTATTAAGTGCTCTTAAAAGCCATACATATTGTGCAGATTATTTCAAAAATTTCAATTAAAAAACTTTAACTTTTTAAACATCATAGAAAAACATTTAAAAATCAGCAAACATGAGGCAGGAACAGAAAACAGAAAACAGTGGTCTTACGAAGCATGGCTATAGGAACATTCGTCTTGCTAGTAATCAACCCCATTGCCAAAACCATTTGTCTTGCGAGTTTTTTGTCCCGCGAAACATTCGTCTTGCCAGGCACCACTGTACTGTCCTCTTCTGAAGCTGCCTGTGAGCAGGGCAACTTCAAACATATTCAGCCCTACTATTACGGCAAATTATTTTTAAAATATTGTGCATGCTTCTCACTATACCAATCTGAATATATGTATTTCAGGCTGTTTTGACAGTTTCGCACATAATACCTGTACTTAAGAAACTTCACTACTCTCGGTAAAGTATAGAATTGATTTTTTCTTGTCCTGCTCCTACCCAGGCTGGTGCATGGTTTTGCCCTGCCTTTGTTGGATGTATATTTACCCCTTTATATGCTAGGCCACTCCTTTCATTGCAGTCTTGTTTGTTGTGAGCATGCACACATAGGCTGTGTTTGGACATTGCAATAAACCATTGCTTATTGTGGCAGGAATGAGATGCAGTGAGAGTCGGACTTGTGTAAGCTCACCCGCCTTCCGGTGCAGCTGGAGGAAGAACATCAGAACCATTTAATTCTGTTCGTTGGTAACCTCAGCTTAATGTTGTGTCCAGACTTCAAACAGTGGTTACGCTAACTGCGGTTTTTGAAACTCTGGGGTTAAGAACCTGTGGTTTCAAGTTGACTTTAAAAAATAAATAAAACACCATAACATTAACCATAATTTGACAGGTTCAGATAAAACAAGAAGCTAAGGTTAATTAAAAACAGATGCATGGCCATGTCAGAGGAGGGGAAGGGGTATACAAAGGCTATACATTCATTGCACCTTGCTCTTATTATAATAAACCATGGTTTATCATGATGTGTGAAAGCAGTCGTAGTCATTCATTTTTCAGATCATTTGGTTATGCCTGCTAGTCACTTATGACCTCCATCATCTTCATATGGTAGCTGCTGCTATATTTTAATAAAATTTGACTATTGTGAAGACAATGCCTTGCTTATAACCTGTCTGTGCAAGCGTTTTTGATTTCCTCTTTCCCAGCACTGAAATGTGTGCGTGAATGCTGTTTGCATTTACCTAGGGAAAGCTATGTCTCACTTAACAGTTCTGTAGAAGATAGTTTTCTCTGCTATGAACAGTATAATGGAATTGGTAGGCAGTTGTTTGGTTTTAAGATCCAAACTGATGAGATGCTTAAGCTCAATTGAGCATATCCACATTAAACATCTCTGTCAGTCCTATACCAGTGTAATTCTTATAGTTTTCCCCCAAAGTATCCTGGGAACTATAGTTCGGCAAGGCCATAGCCCTCCAAGACATTTTTCTGCCCACGGTGACGGTCCTATTCCTTGTAGAAACCAGCTGAACTGACCATTCCATTCTAATTCAACACTGGCAGTGGAAGAGTATCTTCTGGTACACTTAAGAGATTAGGGCAATTTTGAAACCTCCTAACAGGCTGTTATAATGGGAAACAGTTGTGGCATCACAGGGTAAAAGTTAAGATGGCTGCCACCCCAGCTTCTGCTACCAGAGCCAACTTCTGCGTAATACTAAAATTAATATAGGCAAAGATACTTGACATTCTCAGTGAATGATCCCAAATCCTTCCCCTCATCCCACAGAATTCTATTTCCCTGATGACAGAAAACAGTTATTTAAGAATGGGGATAGATTTAGCCATAGTCAATATTTTTTATGCGAGTTTTTCCCTCTCTAGGGAAATAGAGAGGTGGATATGGTGCCATGGATGTGACAGATGCTTAAAATACGTTTCAGTTCTTAATACAGTTCGTATCTCAATTCAAAAGGTTCACAGGCAGCAGGCCTGGGAAGGATACTTACTCAAAACTTTAGAGATAGAATTCCAGCCACAACGGAGCAGACAACACTGGATTCAGCTGATATGATATGAGGCTGCTGTCCCAGAGAACTATGGCAGCAAATTTAAGGGATTACAAGTAATTACAGTGGACCCTCTACTTACGGAATTAATCCATATTGAAACGGTGGCTGCAGGTCGAAAAGTCTGTAGGTCGAGTCTCCATTGACCTACAATGCATTGAAAACCGATTAATCCCGTAACTGGCCGTTTTTGTTCCATTTTTGTTCCCTTTTTTTTCTGGTCTGTAGGTCGATTCTCCGGCTGCAAGTCGAACCTTAATTTTGCGGCCAGAGAAGTCTGTAACTCGAAAAGTCTGCAAGTTGAGCCGCCAGTAAGTCGAGGATCCACTGTAGACCTAGATGATTGTTGTGGGTTTTTCGGGCTCTTTGGCCATGTTCTGAAGATCGTTCTTCCTAACATTTTGCCAGTCTCTGTGGCCAGCATCTTCAGAGGACAGCACTCAGAGGACAGAGCCTGAAAAACCCACAACAACCATTAGATCCCGTCCGTGAAAGCCTTTGCGAATTAGACCCAGAGTTTAGAGAAGTCACTCTTTTAGACATAAGATGAAATCGTGTTTCAAATTCACACTTGTGTCAGGAAAACTACATAAGCTTTGGCAGCAAATTACAAGTCAGTATTGAGGTACTGTTCATGTTCCTGAATATGTGCCACATCACACAGGTGCATGCCTAAGAATGTAACTAGCACCTTGATAACGAGTTTGCTTCCAAGACTTACATGATTTCCATTGCCCAAGTGTTAATGAGTGACAGGATTCTGGCCTACATCTGCTAGAATTCCACCAGTGAACATAGCCACTAACCATGGTGGCTGTGGGGATTCCGGAGACTGTGGTCCAAAAAAAGCAGTTTTTTGAGGTCTGAAGAGAACCTGTGTGTTCAAAAGGTAAGTATCATAACAAACAACAGTTGAATGCAGGTGCACCCCTGTGCTTTATGATGTACCTCTGAGCTGGAGAAATGGCAGCTGTGACACTGTTTTCAGACTACTGAGTCATAATCATATGTGTTGCCTGGGAAAGGAAGGAAATGCAAAACTGATGAGTCAGGGTGAGTTAGGTTCATCTTTTAGTGGCCACACAATGACGTAATGATCTTGAACAGTTGGTTCTTCATAGTCTCTGTGAATGCACATAAATGGGTTTTAGTGTGCCTGCGCAGAGACTCTCCGAAACTTCTAGAGCTTTAACATGTATTGTTTAGGACCTTCCTGCCCTGCCCATGCCACAGAGTGCCTCCGTTCCTTTTTTGCTGCCACTACAGCAGCACTTTGGCTATGGAGCTACTGATCATTCTGTAAAAAAAAAGAAAAGAAAAGATACTTGATCTCTTCAGGACCTTCTTCAATTTGTGAGTAGGAAAAAAAAGAAGAAGGCAGGGAAAATAAAAAACGAATCTTTTTCCTCGCCATTTTCCTGCCTGGGCCCTTTGCCCTTTTATGGCCTCTTTGGGCCCCTTCAACACTGTCCAAATAAAACAACTCTTTTGGATGGGCATTCCAAGTGCCTTTTCTGCTTAGGTGAGAGACACCAAACTTCGTTGTTCCAGGCCTGTAATAATTTAACTAAACCAGCGCTAAAACTTTGCCTCCAGCAGTTACGATCTTTCCTTTGGGAAAAACCTCTACCTCTCACCTTAGCACTCAACCATGAATGCTAACCAGACCCAACCTGTAGAGCTATCACCTACCTCTCAAATGCTTTTGCCAACTTCAGCCTACTAAAAAGGCCAAACCAATGCCTAAACCCAAGCCTTCAGTGTTGATGCCGAAAACCAGGGGTCCCTAACCCCTGGTCCACAGCCCGGTGCCAGTCCGTGGGCTTCCTGGAACTCAGCCCGGAGATGGATCTCCACACACACACACCGCACGCATGGTGGGCGTGTCGTGCTTGCGGAGAGGCATGTTAGGTACTATTGATGTTAGTGGCATTTACTTCCAAGTTAATTGTGCAAAGAATTGGTGCCTTAGTGCTACCTTAATAATAGGAATCCACCTTCAACATTTGTAGTTTTATCAAACCTTGACCTGGCAAATCTTTCATTGGATGAGAATCTGAACCTTTTAGGAGTTTGATTTCCCTAGATGGAAGAAATCTAGGGAAATTTCTTTAGAGAAAATGGGTGCCTGCAGAAAGTTGGGAGAGGAAAACGAAGAAGACAGAGGATCCTGTATATCCCAGTTATCTGGGAATGAGGAGGATGCTTGTGATGTAAGATTAAGAAACAGGGTACTTAAATTTTGAATTAGTGCATTGCAAATGACTGGTGGTTTCTTGTCTCCTTTAAGAAGGGAAGGGAAAGTCTAAATTTTGATCAGTCATGATGACAAAAACAAAACAGGCAAGGAGAAACTTAACGTTGCAAAACCCGGTCATAAATGATATGATTTTAATTTGTCTGATAATACTTTTTTCTTCATTTACTCTCTCTCTAACAGATTTTTTAAAAAACTGAAATGCAAAACACTGATAGCAAAAGCTGTGCCCTAGATAAGAACTGCACATGTGTCTTATTTCTTCTCACATTGTCAACATGTTCTCTTCACCCATCAGTGTGTTATTATAAACTGTGTGATGGTTTAGTGAAATGCCCAGAGATGATTAGGAAAAAAAATACATTAGACTTTGTGCATGTGGGAGTGGTCTGATTCTAAAGCATTCGCCAATGCATGAGGAAGGTGAATGTGTTTTCTATAAAATAAATCTTCTATTAAAAGTCCTGTGTTCTAGCCATTACACATTGTGTGTTCTAAGTTTTTATAGAAAACATGTATGCAGAGGAACAAGAGCACTTGTTTTCCATTAACTGGAGATTCACTGCTCTGTCCGCACTGCATTTCGTTGCATTGTGCTGCAGGTTATTTTTAGATGTTACAAAGGCATGCTGGATAGAGCCATGTCCTAAATAAAACGGGAAGAGCCATTTCAGAGAACAGGTAGATCATTAATGATTTAGAAGGCAAATGTTGGGATTCACAGGTTTCGCTCTGTTAATTGCTCAGACTTGGAGGCACAATAAATTCATGCTAAATTAAAGTTTAATAGAAATGAATTGGAATTGACTGTGGATGGGTTCTTTGTGCACCGTAAGTGCTGTTACTTCTGTTTGTGGTTCTTTTACAAAGATATTTCCTCTTTCTAGACTGTTACACATGATGTTTAACTTTTCCTGTGAGGGATTTACATTGATTATCCAATATGTTTGTAAGATCTGTGACTGAGAGTGATGAGCCAGTTCCTTAATTTCAGTCATTTATGTCCTTGCTTCAGAAAATACATAGCATATGTTCTGGTTTTAAAAACCTACCTCATGCTTATGAGTTGCCTGGAAACACAACCATTACTGTGATGGAAATATATATACATATAATAATTACCATGGTAATTGTTCTCTAAAAATTTAGCTATTCCTTTTTTAATGTCATCCAGTCCGTTTTTACAATAGCTGTTCTTATTTAATAGCAGCTGTGTGCAGAAATCATAACATTGCATTTATTTAATCCTTCCTTTCTTCCTTTGTGTGTCAGTGTTTACTACTACTCTGTTTTGTTAAGTGATTAGTCTTGGTGAGTATAACATCAACAGAGCAATGTTTCTAAGCCACAGAGGAATATGTAGCCTGCAGTGTTTATTGTATTCTGTTATTTAGTATGTGTGTAGATACAGTAAAGCAAACTAATTTCTTCCCAAGATCTCCTCAACTCAGGGAACCCAACTGTACATTTTGTAAGTTTACATCTAAAGGTTTGAATTTCCCTCCCCCCAATTATATACCTGAAGACCTGAAGACATAATGTGTGACTGAGAAAAGCATGTATTGGTAAAGTATGTATCCTACAGCTTTTCTCAACAGAGAGGATAGTCTGCACCTGCTTGTTGAGTATGTTTTTGGTGGTATATGTTTTATTTTGCCAATTACAGTTGAACTGCCCTTCAGAGGTAGCTGTTGGGACACCTCAATATCCTGTTACAGTTCATGTCCCCACTAAAATATTAGATAACCACCTAAATTGGAAGTCAGGGTTTAGAACATGATGATGAGAACGGGTAGCAATCGGTTCCTGTTCCATCTGTAATGGATGCTGTAGAATATGGTGACTTGTTCTGTTCCTGCTTACCTGTGAGGTCTGGCCAGCTATAGAACAGAATCCTTTGGAATCAGCTATTGTGAAGTAATGTGGAACTTTAAGATTTGAGATGTAATTATTTTTCTTCTTTCTTTCTTTTTTTAAAAAACAACAACACCTGCAATAAAAAGCTGAGATGTCACCTTCATTTAAAACCAATATGTATTTATTCCAGGTCTGATGTTGTTGTCCTGTGCTTTTCCATTGCTAACCCTAACTCCCTGAATCATGTGAAAACTATGTGGTATCAAGAAATCAAGCACTTCTGTCCTCGCACCCCTGTTGTTCTGGTTGGCTGCCAACTGGATCTTCGATATGCAGATCTGGAAGCTGTGAACCGAGCTAGAAGACCATTAGCAAGGTAAAACTGAGAGACTGAAAGAGTCATATGCTCACTTGTATTTTAGACTCTGTGAAATATACAGTTTACCATTCTGCAGAGCTTACAAAAAACATAGTTTGGTTAACTTAGCTCTAAGAGTCCCTCAGATAGCAAGGCTACAGGGCAGATTCTGGGAATTGAATTCCAAAGAACTTATTTGTCCAGGCTCTGTTCCCAAAAACTATATAGATATAAAGCTGCCTTATGCTGGTTCAGATTTATTGGCACATCTGTAGGGCAGTACTGTCAGTTCCACATGAAAGTGACCAAAATCTTATTATGCAAGGCACACCTCTGGGAGAGTAATGACCCAAAAGGGCAGAGTTTCAGTGATTAAAAGAGTTTTTACCTCTGTCCCGCAGCTTGTCCAACTCAGGTGTATTCAGTTTCACTGCATGCAAGCTTCAAGAGCCCTGGGACACAAGGAGGGGATTTTTAATTACAGAATTAATTAAATTTTGGATGATGTTGACAGCTTCCCAGAATCTGTTAGCTAGATATTCTTAAAGCTGAAGCTGGTGAATGCAAAATATTCATCCCAGTTTTGGGATAGAAATGTAAATCTACTTCACAAACACAGAGCCACAGTGTAAAAATTCTAAACCTTGCTACAGAGACAGTAGTGGTCCAGTCTCACAAGAAGAACTGATAATTTATCCTAGATACATAACATCAATTTCTGGACAATTTTTCTGCATGAAAGGGGTGTGCTTAGAGGCAAAGAAAGTGAATTTCATCTACAAAAGCGTAGTGTTTTTTTTACCAATAAGAGGTATCACCTACTTTTGCATGTGTGTACAGTTCCTTCTTTTCTCAAAGAGAAACCTGTTTTGTGCAAAAACAAAACAAAACAAAAACACACAACCCCCCCCCACAGAAAATTGATGTCCTTTGTGGTACAGAAAAGTGTTTAAAATAAAAAGATAACCTAAGAAGGACCTTGTTGGATCAGCATAAAGTTCAAGCATCCTATTCCAGATGATGGCTAGCCAGATGCCTCTGAGATGTCTGCAGCCAGGGCATAAAAGGGGGGGAAAGCGTTTTGCATCTCTCTTTCATATGTTATTCACAGGTATGTTGAGGTTCTGTTTAACTCTTCTTTAATGAAAGAGCTTGCCTCCACAAACCTTTTAAAAAACTATTTAACTGATGGCAGAATCAATATTCTTTGCAATGAATTTCATAAAGTTAATAGTGTATTGTACTTGGTAGTATTTCTGTAATCTCATACAAGGGAAACTTGACCATAGCAGAGGCTACTAGGTGCCATTATGATATCAGTTTTAGAAACACGGAACAGTTTGCCACATTACATTTTATCTAGTCACTTACTGTGCAGAATTGGTTGATGAAAATAAGAGTGTTGGGGAAAAGTTTTAAAGCAGCTGATTAAAAAAATGCCAATCCATGTATTGTACACTACCAGGTATTAGAAACATACTGTTCTTCTTTAACCTATCTTCCTAAAGTCTTTTAATGCTAATTCTCATTACAAATATAAGAGCAATATGCAGATTTAATTGCTAGATTAATCAACTAAAATATGATTATTGATTCACTTTAAAATTTATTTAATCAAATTGTAGTTCTGCCAGCCATAAATTTATACAAGCAGTTATTAAATAATTAAAATTTAAACAGTGAAAACTATCGTATCTCAGGGCTGTCGTGGTGGCACAGTAACTCCAAACACTTTCAAACATCTCTAAAAGTAGTTGCTTATAACCTTAAATAGTTCCTCTAATATTAAATGCATTTCAAAATGCTTTCATACCATCACTACGTTCATAGCTGTTGTTCCCAATTCATCACCCAGTGACCAAGCTCCTGTAACAAACCCTCTCTGTGCTTAGGTTTGAACAACACACGTGCCGACCACAAAGGCCATTCCTTAAGTTTAATCCACATGTAAGAACTCAGAGATGGGAAGCATTACTGAGTATGGTGGTTGTGGGTATTTTGGGATTGGTAGTTGTTGATTTTTAATGAATATTTCCCTTCTCTGACAGAACTTGTTAGAGATCATGCTCCACTGGGGTACCTCTAGAGAGCCCGTGTCCATCTCAACACCCCAAGGAGCTGGTATAAACAGAACATTATGAAGGACTGATTGCACATTACGCTTAAAACCAAGCTGTGAGTTGGAAATTGTTGCAGCTTGGAACAAATTTAAGTCTACATCCAGCAAATGTCAATAGAATGTTGTCAATAGAATGTTGAAGAACAGGAAAAGAAATGTAGGCTATGCTTACACCAGGAGGTTACAAGTTCTTTTTTGTGCAGGTTGCACTCATTACCGGGTATAAAGAGATGAGACCTGGAAACTGCATCCAGTTCTTTTATGCTACTTTTCTTTTGCTTGATTCACAGACCGATCAAAAGGGGAGACATCTTGCCACCAGAAAGAGGCAGAGAGGTTGCAAAGGAGCTTGGGATACCGTATTATGAAACAAGTGTGTTTGATCAATTCGGGATCAAAGATGTGTTTGATAATGCAATTAGAGCTGCACTGATCTCCAGGAGACACCTACAGTTCTGGAAATCACATCTGAAGAAAGTCCAGAAGCCTTTACTTCAGGCTCCATTTCTACCTCCAAAGGCACCTCCTCCAGTTATCAAAATCCCAGAGTGTCCTGTCACCAGTATCAATGAAGCTGGATACTTACTGGACAATCCACTCTGTGCAGACGTCATGTTTATCCTTCAGGAACATACCCATATTTTTGCTCACAAAATCTACCTAGCTACCTCCTCTTCCAAGTTTTATGACCTTTTCTTAATGGAATGTGAAGAAACCCCAGACTTGCCTGATGCACACTGTCATAAGGAAAAAGCCAGTAGAACCCTCTCGGACAGGGCATGCAGCTTTGAAATAAATGATAACGGTGAGGTGGCAACCGTAAATTCCTCTAACACCAAACTTACATCATCAGTAGATAGCAGTAATGCTTTAACAAGGCTAGAAGTTGAAGCCGGGGAACCTAGCTACATGAAACAAGCGCCAACATTTTGGGGCAAAGGTTTTGTCAGCATGCATAAAGAAGTGCTGGTCAATCCTGTTTCAAAGCGGACATGTACTGTAACAGTAGTCAAGATAGATTCTTCCATTCAGCCTGGGCCTTTTAAAACTGTTTTGCAGTTTTTATATACAGGGCAACTGGATGAAAATGAAAAAGATCTCACCAGGGTAGCTCAGATTGCCGAGATACTGGAAGTATTTGACTTGCGGATGATGGTGGAAAACATCACAAATAAAGAAGCCTTCATGAACCAGGAAATCACAAAGGCTTTCCACGTCAGAAAAGCTAACAGGATAAAAGAATGCCTCAGTAAAGAGACATTTTCTGGTAAGCATCCATGTACACTTTCCTATTCTCCTTGTGAATTAACCCACAACAATCACTTCAATAATAGTTTTATTTGCAAAGCAGTTTATATACTACTTTATGTGGGAGAGAGTGGCCCAGTTCAGTCATGCAAAAGCCAGCAGGGGAGAGCAAATCCAGCCCCATGGAGAGTATACTGTAACACATGAACTGTGGCCCACAATGATAGGTGCTGCTTCCCTGTAGAAATTAATGGGAGCAGGGCAGCGAAAACAAGACACGTCGCTGCTCCACTTCCAACCATAATTTCCTGTAAGTTGCACCTATTAATGGGTTTGTATGGGCTCACATGCCATCAAGTCAATTCTGACTTCGTATCTGGCTGCAGATCCAGAGGTTGGGAGTTTGATCTCGTACTGTGTCCTTCAAGCCAGCTTGTGTGGCCTTGGGCGAACTCCATAGTCCCAGGGCATCCCCCTCCCCCCAAAAGAAGGGAATGGTAAACCACTTCTAGGTATTATTTATCTGGAAAACCCAGAAAAGGGTTGCCATAAGTCAGAATGGACTTGATATAGCACATCGTCGTTGCATCAATGTGTATTACCGTATTTTTCGCTCCATAAGACGCACCTTTCCATAAGACGCACCAATTTTTTAGGAGAAGAAAACAGGAAAATATAATCTGTTTTCTTCGCTCCATAAGACGCACAGACTTTCCACCCCCCCCCCGTTTTGTGGGAAAAAAGTGCGTCTTATGGTGCGAAAAATACGGTACTTCCTCTGTGTGGTTGGAGCCACAGATATTCTTCCTATTAAGGCTGGTGGCAGAAATGAGGAATGGTTGCCTCCATGAGCTCCCAATATCCCTCATAGTTGGCCATGTTGTCTAAGGCTGATGAGAATGACAATCCAAGAACAACCAGATAGGCCCCGCACCTGGGTTATAGAATAGCTAAACAAGACTGTTATGGTACGATGGGTAACAGCAGTAATAGAACGGAAATCTTGGATATCCAGGAACAAATTTATCTTCGACCCTTCACATACTAGATGTCTCTGAGTGATTCTTTCTATGCCTCAGTTCTAGGCCTGTTAAATAGAAATATTAATGCCTCCTCATGTAAGAACTATAAACAGTGTGGGACTTTTTGTTGTAATACGCCTGCACTTTAACCTAGGCCCAGTATGAGGGAAGAAGTCCATACATAGACAGGCTGCTTCACTTCTTTGTTTACCAGCTGAGAGCACTTGTAATTCTAGTCCTGTATTAAAAATTAATGCTAGCAGAACTTCGATATATAGACCCCAAATTAGGTCGAACTATGGGCACATCTAGGTGTGTGTTGCCCAGTACCTCTACGGGGTTTACACCAGAATGGATTTGATTTAAATCAAGTCAATCATGATTTAAATCACTAGTCAGTAACACCTGATTTAAATCCATTCTTGCTGGTTATAATCTTTAATATTTGCAGCCAGGTGAAGATTTCATATTTAGAATCATAACCTGTCAGATTAGTAAAACAGCTATTTCAGAACAGATTTTAATTTAATAGGTTAATCCCTCATATTTGGAGAACTACTTAAATTGTTTTATTTAACTAAAACTATCTATTTATTTATTTATTTATTTATTTATTTATTTATTTATTTATTTATTTATTTATTTATCCATCCATCCATCCATCCATCCATCCATCCATCCATCCATCCATCCATCCATCCATCCATCCATCCATCCATCTATCTATCTATCTATCTATCTATCTATCTATCTATCTATCTATCTATCTATCTATCTATCTATCTATCTATCTATCTATCTATCTATCTATCTATCTATCTATCTATCTATCTATCTATCTGTCTATCTGTCTATCTGTCTATCTGTCTATCTGTCTGTCTGTCTGTCTGTCTGTCTGTCTGTCTGTTTGTTTGTTTATTCGTTTATTCGTTTATTCGTTTATTCGTTTATTCATTTATTCATTTATTTATTTATTCATTCATTCATTCATTCATTCATTCATTCATTCATTCATTCATTTGATTTATATCCCACCCATCTGGTAGATTCTACCACTCTGTGCGGCTTCCAACATAAAATATGTACATTAAAACAGTACAAACATTATAACATAATTCATAACAGATACAGTGCCTAAGATATAAAATGAAATAAAATAATAAATAGGGGAAAGAAAAAGAAACAAGAGCTGGCAGGAGGGAAGGCCTGGATGAACATCCATGTTTTCAGTTGGCTTTTAAAGGTACCCACCGTAGGGGCCTCGCGAATCTCCGGTGGGAGTTTATTCCAGAGGCGAGGAGCCACCGCCGAGAAGGCCTGGTTTCGTGTCTTTTCCCTCTGGGCCTCCCTTGGCGTCAGGCTCCTCAGCCTCACCTCCTGGCTTGCACAGGTGATCCAGGTAGATCTTGGTGGGAGCAGGCGTTCCGTCAACTATCGAGGTCCTAAACCGTTTAGAGCCTTATAAGTAAGCATCAAAACTTTGAAGTCAATGCGGAAACAGATGGGCAGCCAGTGCAGCATGGCCAGAGTAGGAGAGATATGTTGGTGTTTTCTCACTCCAGTAAGGAGTCTGGCTGCTGCATTCTGCACCACCTGAAGTTTCCGCATCAGCCTCAAAGGGAGCCCCACGTAGAGTGCGTTACAGTGGTCTAATCTTGAGATTACGAGCGCATGCACCAAGGTAGTGAGCGCCCCCATGTCAACGTAGGGCCGCAGCCGGGCTATCTGCCAAAGATGAAAAAAGGCACTACGGACAACCGATGTTACCTGTGTTTCCATGGTGAGCGTCGGGCCCAAGTGTATGCCCAAGCTGCGGACTCCACTCTTTGCAGCCAGGGTCACCCCCCAATGAGAGAGAGTCACCCAAGCCACCAGCCACGGGGTCATCCACCCTCAGAACTTCTGTCTTGTCCGGATTCAGCCTCAGCCCATTTGCCTGCATCCATCGCATTACGGTCCCCAGGCAGCGCTGAAGGGACAGGACGGCATCACCTGCAGTTGGTGAAAAGGAAATGTAGAGCTCGGTGTCATCAGTATACTGATGACACGATGCTCCACACCCCCTGATGACCCCACCCAGTGGCCTCATATAGATGTTAAATAGCATTGGGGAGATAATCGACCCCTGTGGAACCCCACAGTTGGGGTTCCACGGGGCCGAGACACTCTCCCCAAGCTGTACTCTCTGGGGTCGGTCCTCCAAGAAGGAATGGAGCCAGGCGAGCGCCAGGCCACCGATTCCCAACTCGGAGAGCCTCCCCAGGAGGATACCGTGGTCAATGGTATCGAAGGCCGCCGATAATATTATATAGCATACATATTCTTATATTTGCTTAAATATCAATACTTTACTTTTGATACCTGCAGTCACTAGGGAGAACTGTATGAAGTGTTAGGAATGTCATTACATGTGCTGCTTGGGTTCACACAAACTCGGCACAGGTTTGGATCGACTAGTTAATTTGTGTTTCACTGGTATAAATGAAGCCCTTAATGTCTAGATGTCAGTAAGAGAGGACTAATGAAGTTGTTGGTTTCATGGAGGCCAAGGTTTTCTTTCCCATTTCTAATTTGAAAAATCAATTATGTACCCTTTTCTGTGTCCTTAATAAAGCCAAGCATTTACAATAATTGCACGAGGGAGACGCCGGTGTTCTCTCATATTGTGTCCTACTCCAAGTATCATATTTTACTGCAAAGCACTTGCCCTCATAGGTTATGGTTCTGTTTCTTTGATCCCATGGCAGATGTGACATTTAAGTTGGAAGATGGAAACATAAATGCTCATAAGCCGCTGCTGATCTGTAGCTGTGAATGGATGTCTGCAATGTTTGGAGGCTCATTTGTTGAAAGCTCAAACAGCGAGGTATTTGTCCTCTTTGATGTATAACCTCCATAACATACCATACACTTTGCTCTTTGGGATGTTAAATTGCAGTTCTTTAAATAATTGCATATTTTTGAATGGATTTGTTATCCTTCGTTTAGAGAACATACCGTGTTTCCCCGAAAATAAGACAGGGTCTTATATTAATTTTTGCTCCAAAAAAATGCATTAGGCCTTATTTTCAGGGGATGTTTTATTTTACAGTCCATCTTCTGGTTGCTGCACAATGGTGGAGGACGGGGTTTCACTTAACTGGGGCTTATTTTTGGGGTAGAGCTTATATTACGAGCATCCTGAAAAATCATACTAGGGCTTATATAATCAGGTTAGGGCTTATTTTCGGGAGGAAAGGGTATTTACCTTTGAGTACTGACTGACTCTCCCTTCTGGAATAATTTCACTTAAATCAGTTTTCTCTAGCAATTTCTTTTCTCTGTTTCCCCTGCTGGAAGGCCAAGCTAACAGTTACATTTTTTAAAAAGCCAGTGCAGATCCACTTGTACCCTTGTTAAGTACAGGAGGATCTTTTTAGATTAAATTGGACAGAAAGAACCAGACAGACAGAAACTCTTCAAGCTTCTCTTCTGGAAGTCCACAAACCACGCATGTATGGGAAACTTGCAGCCCTCCAGATCTTCTTTGTTTGTGTTGACCAGCCTGGCAAATGATAGAAAAGGAGCTGTAGTTCAGCAGCATATGGAGGCCCACGGGTTCTTCACTCATGAACGGGAGGTTCCTCAGCCTTCTTCCCACCCTGTTGCAATCCAGATGTCTTGGACTGTTGTGGGAGTTCAGCAAGTCTGGTGAGGACCAGGTTGGAGAAGCACCATCTGAGTCATTGTTTCCCCATATTCTCAGTCCAGGCCCCACCTTAGTTTATTAGAGTGCCCAGTAAATTTCACTTTGCTATGTGGGTATTTGAATGGAGTACTATAATGCTGATCGTAATATGGAAGAAGACTGTGGCTGTAATCCTGTTAGACAGTTGTGCAAACAGTGGACCTTTTAGGTACAGATTGTTGTAAGTTAAGAAATCTCCATAGACATCATCTGTTGCATATTGATTAGTGTGCCTCAGTAAACAACACGTCTACAGATTTTTTTTTTTAACTCCAGACATTATGCTGTTCGCATAACTGTACCACAGGATTTCAGCCTGTAAGTTTTATTTGGAGTAATTTTGAGTAAAAGGTTTTATGAAAGAGAGAGGACTCAGCCTAGCATTGATTAATTCTGATACACAGATGTTGGGAATAATTTCCTAATTATTCATGTTCATCATGTTTGAGCCACAACGTCTTTGCTTTCAGCTTGATTATTGAAGGAATGTGTCCACATCAAGAGGAAATGTTACACTGCTGCATTGCCGAACCATTTCTCTCCCCCCCCCCCCACCTTTTTTTCTTTGCATTTAATATTCTGGAAGTCTGTGTTCTACTTATTTTTTTTCTCATTACTTTTAAAAACAACAGTAAGCATAATTCCCTCCCCAGAGGCACTCTCAGCAGGTGGTTCATTAAAAATACATACCTTGATTTTTTTTAGCAAGCAGGGCTGTACAAAAAGAACATATATTCGCATGTGTACTTTCTACAATCTGGTTCCTAATTATAAACTCTAATAGCTTGTGTTCTTCTTGGTAACCTTAAATATTAATTGGAAAGCCTTGGATTTTTGTAGATGTAAAATGCTGTGTCTGAAATCTTTCAGTTCAAACGTATGAAGATAGTTATGCAAATTGAATTGGAGAAGTAGCTGGCTTTAAGAGGCCTATAGGATGTAATGACTGAGGCAATTTGATATAAATATAACGAGCTCCTCCTAATTTATTTATTGTTTTGAAATTCTGCAGGAAGAGTGAGGTATTTGCAGCAGTAAGTCATGCATTTACACTTAGTTCTTGCAGCAGCCAGCAGTGATAACTCTTCAGTGTTCAAAGCTTCTCTGCCTTATATTAAACCATGGTTGAAGATGGTGGGTCTCTGTCCTCCTCTAGTGGCAGCTGCATAACACTCTACCTTTTCTTTTTAACAGTAGTAGACTACAATTACTTTTGCAAAGAATAGTAGATTTCTGCATCCATTTAGGTCTCACAGTAAGACTGAGTAAATATTTCTTAAGAAGGTGAGTGAAAGGTTGCAGCACTTTTTGCACAAATCAGCTTTCTTAGCATTCTCTCGTGAAGAAAGAATGTCTACTCAAAATGCTTCAGGAGCATCTATGGTTCCTGCATGTATTCAGACATTTTGCTCCCTGTAAACCATGTGCTACATTTCAGCAGCATTGCATTCAGCTTTCATCTTGGGATAGCTCAGAGTTTTTTCTTTGGGAAAGGGAGAAGATGAAATCCCTTTGGGGGGGGGCAAATAATGGGGGGGGGAAACGAGTCCAGGCAGGAGATGAGGGCTCCTTGTTTACCTTTCCCTGTGTGTCTAGAGCAGTGGTCCCCAACCTTTTTGACACTGTGAACGGTTGGGGGAGGACGGGGTCTGTGTGCCGGGAAGGCGGGGCACTCCCCCCTGCGCTCATGTGTATGTGCAAGGGGGCAGGGCGCATTCGCATGGGCATGCATGCATTCATACACATGCACGAAGGGACGGGGGCACTCAAAGGGGCTGTGGGAGGAGTGTGTGCGGGGGGAGATATTTCTCTGTGGCTCAGTCCAGCCCACGCCACGGACCGGTACAGGGCCGCGGACCGGGGTTGGGAACCCCCGGTCTATAGAACTAGCTCCAGATTTGAGGGGCCCTTGGCAAGGTGCCCCTTTCTAATTGGAGTCTTTAGATCTGGGAGCACTACCATATTGTGTGGTAAAGTGGCAGATAAAAACTGTAGGGAGTAGCAACATCTCTGAAGGCCACATTTATGTGCGAGTTGTCATTTTGATTTTTCTCCGAGTGCCTTGGTCCTTCTATGTCCCCTTTCTTTTGGCTTGCAGGTCTTTCAATTTCCTAGACAAATAATTCCAGATAAGCCTCTTGTTCTGTATGCACACTGAAACAGACATTAAAGTTGACTGTGGAAGAACCCAGCATACCAGAACAGACCCACTTCACACAACTCTGCAAGGCCTACTATAAATAAATGCAGATGACATTCAGACATCTCTGTGACTGCATTTGTGAGAAATATTTCCCCCATCCTTAATAAAAAAGCGAATATGGCAATGAAATTGAAGAGACATTTATTTATTTATTTAAAATGTTTATACCCCACTGTTCTCCTTAAAAGAACCCAGTTAAGGTGTGATTGTCTCTTCACTACACTCTGGGGAACGCCTGATACTTAAAGCATTATCATGGTCTCTGGATTCTTGTGAAGTTACTTGTACATATTAGAGAGTTCAAGGCCCTCCCCTTATGATGAATTTGCAGTAGGTCAGTAAAACCAGGGAAATATGGAGATTTGTGTCTGTCTGTGTGGTAGGTTTGTAAAACATTTTGATAAACCACAATATCCCCATGCCACTGTCATATGTTTGGCATTCTTACATGCCCATAGCATAAGATTTCAGTCAGCCAAATAGTTTTTATACTGGCCTCTAGGAAGTAATAGAAATGAACATGATTCTTGTATGAGGCTGATAGAAGAATTTGTTAAGATTCTTCTCTTTGTTCGGCACATGGTATTCTTCAGAGATCTCCTTAACACAGGATTTTGAGAAGCAAACTTCATCAATCTTCCATCAAAATTTGAAGAAGATTGCTCCCCATTTCCCATTATTTCTTTCTCTGTAAATATGAGTACTGTCTATAAAAAGATAGGATGTAGAGTGAAGCGGAAGGAAGTGACTGACTGTCTTCTAAGAGAACTGTTTACATAAGCAAAGAAAAGCTTGGAGTACAAGAAATATTAGCTCTTTAATAGGACTGAGAGGAATTCAGTTTTTAATTATATGTAGCTGTGTAGGTAAAACAAAATAATGAGGGTTAATAATGGGTTGTGATGGAAGAGTTATGAAATTCCCAGTGATATAATGAGAAATTCTTCCCATGGAGGTTATTTCTCTGTTTGGGAGGGCTTGCTCTTTGATATGAAGGAGCAACATCCAATAGAAAAGGTGGATCTCTCTGTTGCTACTGCATATTAACAACATTTTATTAGTAATGTTTAAAGGCCTTTTGAATATGAGAAGAGGCACCTTAAGTGCTGAGAACATTTGGTGATCATAGTAGGAGCTTTTCACCCTCCCATTATTGTCTGATGAAGGGAACTTGATCCATGAAAGCTTACATTAAAATATAGCAGTTAGTCTTTAAGGTGCCACCATGTTTTTGTTGTATGTATGTATGTATGTATGTATGTATGTATGTATGTATGTATGTATGTATGTATGTATGTATGTATGTATGTATGTATGTATGTATGTATGTATGTATGTATGTATGTATGTATGTATGTATGTATGTATGTATGTATGTATGTATGTGTTTACTTATTTACTTATTTACTTATTTTTCCTGATAAGCTGCCACAGACTCTTCTAAATCTACTC
The DNA here is from genome assembly GCF_051106095.1 of Pogona vitticeps. Classification (NCBI taxonomy): domain Eukaryota; kingdom Metazoa; phylum Chordata; class Lepidosauria; order Squamata; family Agamidae; genus Pogona; species Pogona vitticeps. The sequence continues at coordinate 98,646,175 of NC_135785.1, forward strand.
ACCCTCCCATGGTTTGCAAATCAGCTTGCATTGTTCTGTGATTGGTCGTTAGGAAGTAACAGCTTTGTAAGTATTTTTTAGATCAGCCAGGTCTGCTTGCCTCACACATCTCTAGAAAACAACAGTTACAGTTGCCGAATTTAGATAATCATCATATGGTTTGGCTCTTAGAAGGAGGGAAAAGGGGTTCCATCAATAATGTTGTGATGTGTTAGCAACTCATTTTATCCTTCTCATTTGTTCTCTTTCTTTCTCTTATAAGGACCAAGCATCACCTACATCTTGCTTTAACAGCACTCTGACAACACAGTTAACATTCAACATTTAAAAAAAAAAATTTTAAAGATTTTCAGCTTGAAGTGATGCTCTCCTACCATTTCTTGCTAGCATTCCACATTTGTAACACAATCTCTAAGAATGAGACTGCAAAACCAGGAAGCTGAGGGCAATCCCTTAGAAAGCCACTTCTAGGGTATAACCTGACACCCACTGACGAGAGAGATTACGAGGGTTCCCCTCAAGATCTAAACACTCAGATAGGCTCTTATGGGAGATCAGAAAGTCATATATGGCCTCATAAATCATAACCTGCACTTTGAATTGTGGTTAGAAACAGACTTGGTAGCCCACAGAGTTGATGTAACAAGAGGAAATTGCCATCCTGTGTGAACTTTCACTTTATCTCTGGACTCTGGATCAGAGATAAGAGCAGAAGAAGCTCTGTACCCCATATCAAGAATTTTAACTATGGCCCAGAGTTTCCTCTCCCCTGTGGCAGAGGGACAATAATTGAGTTTTGAGGTTACCAGTTTTTGTATCACCATGGTCAGGCTACCCATATTCATGCATGTGTATATTTGGCATACAAGTAAAAAGTAGTCGGAGCCATCATAGTCACCTGGATTTAACAAGACAGAAATGGAGCCAGGAGTAGTCCCACTACTAAGCCTACATGTTCAGAGGGAGCACAGGCCCATCCAGAAAAAGTGACAGAACTAACTTCTAGAATTGGAAATCAGTCCTGCATAAGTCCTCCATCTTGCTAGGATTCAGCATCAGTTTATAGGCTCTCAGAAAAGAAATAACCTCTTTATTGTTTGTTCTGAACAATTTAAAAGCGTTTTGAAATAGAAACCATTGTTGTTAAAACTCCTGATGAGTATTTTAGCCGAACTATATGCTTGATTGCATTTACAATAATTTGGAGAAAATTGTTAGAGTGCTGTGTGAAATAAATGTAAATAGGCACAGAAAAAACACAAAAGTATTGTGCCACCTGGAAAACTGACAGTTTTATTTGAGGGTGGATTTTTATGGATTATAATCAGTTTATTCAGATACGTTGAGAAAGTAGATTGTAATCCACAAAAAACTCATAATGAAATAACTTTTTTAGTTTTTATTATGGCACACGGACACTTCTGCTTTTATTTTCGGTTTGCTTTTGTTATACCTGCTGAAGCAGACTAACGATGAGCACAACTTTGAGAAATGTAAGGAAATCATCACACAAATCCTAAGTCTGCACTTAACTTCCTTCCCATGAAGCCAGGTTATTCTGCTGTTCCTCTGTTATTGGGGCACAAGTTATTATTCCACATGTCCTAGTGCAATAGAGGCCCCAGAATGATCTGTTTTTAAAAGGTGTACTTCTGCACACACAAAAATTTACACAATCTTAGTTATTTCTTATTGGGATTAAATGTCATTGAAAGTTCTAAGAGTGTGTTGCAGCAGCAGGCGCCATTATTAAAAGCAATTGTCCTGAGAAAGGTAATACAGCTAGGTGTTGAAAACTAATCAGCAGCCCAGAAAGCATCTTTGAATTATTTTAAGCTTCACAGTGTTTATATTAAGGACAGGAATGAGCTAATGCCAAGACAGAGCCCAACAATGACGATGTGAATTGACCTTGGCTTTGTTCATATTCTTTGTTCCTGTGTATTATTTTTCTTTGTCTGGCAGCCAAGCTTTTTTTTTGTCTTTTCCTGTAGCATTGACTCATAATATCTGTATATTCATACTTATCTCTCTGTGTGTGCACTCTCAGAAACGCAACCAAACCAAGTTTGAGCAGTTTTAAGTTGTTGTTTTTTTAAAGTTGATAGGAAAGATTTCAAGATAGGCCTCTGTGTCTCAGGACAGAAACAGGAACTACAGACTCTGGGAGGTGACAGAGGCTGTAAAATTCTCACATAACCAGTCCTTAAATATTTTTCTCTTTAAATGAAAAAAAATGTCTATAATGGGGACCGTATGCTGTCCTGGGAGTCCTGTCACATTTGAAGGGCACCACAGACTGGAAACAATTCTCCAAACACCACCTTATAAGGTTCATTATGCAACTTAAAGAATCCTGATTCAGCCTGTATTACTTTTATATTGTGTTTATGGCTGTGGCCAAAAAAGAGAGTAGAGAATGGCTGGTCTATAATGTCTTTTTCTGTCCTCGTTGTTTTAATGTGTAGCTTTCTGGGAATTGCTTTTAATCCTAAAGTGTTCGTCCTGTCAAGTCATTTACAGATTTTAGCAAAAGACCTTACTGAACAGGCATTAGGTATCTGTGTCGGACAGAAGGTACATCTAGGCTTGTGTCTCTTGAATTACCCTATATAGGAGAACATTCTTATTTGTTGTACTGCTGTGTGCAGCAGAGGGTGGTGGTCTGATGAAAACGGAACATCTGCTGTGCAATCAAGACAGCGTATGTACCATGCAAAGTGGCCGGTTTGCACGTAGCAACACAAAAGTACACTCATCTTTCTTCACATTTCCTGTATGGAGGATATGATGTAGGAGTGAAGTTCACTCAGCTTGAAGTGCAGGCTGATTCCTTCTGTCTCAATGCCTCCATCATTGTTCCTCCATGGGGAACGCAAGGGAGGGGTTGAAATTATTTCATCCAGTGCCCTAGAGCAGTGGTCCCCAACCTTGGGCCTCCAGATGTTCTTGGACTTCAACTCCCAGAAGCCTTCACCACCATCTCTGCTGGCCAGGATTTCTGGGAGTTGAAGTCCAAGAACATCTGGAGGCCCAAGGTTGGGGGCCACTGCCCTAGAGGCTTGCCTGAGCCAAAGTCTTGAGGATTCAGGTGGATCTCAATGCACATAGGTGTGCTTGACTTTGTTTTCTCATTTCATCCCCCATCCAAGAAGAAGGAATAGTAGGAGCAAAACATCTGAGTTGCAGCTTGGTCAGTCTTGTGCCCCATATTCCTTCTGAAGGGGAGGAGTTGGGGAGGGATGTAGTGATCCCAGGGAGTTCCACAGGTTAGATCCAAAAGGCTGGATTAAACCTATGAGCTGAAAGTTCTTCCATCATTGCTTTGGACAAAGATTTATCCCTGCACAGAGATGCATTTGCAAGTGTTGCTAAGTTGCAGTGCAATTTGATATGTATGAGGAAGAGAGGGAGAACATACAGGAATTATAAACAAATGAAATGTTCTTGTGCAGTCTGATGGAGAGGTGGAGAATCTTCTGCTGAGATGCAAATGGAAGCTCTGTCATGAATGGGCATCCTGCTGCAAATATGTCTGTTCCTGGGCAGTTCTGAAACTCAGAACTGATGTTGTTGCTTTGTGCTATTGAGGTACTTCCAACTTATGATGTCCTTGTGGACCTCCAGGAGTTCCTGGCATTACAGCTCGGCTCGAATCTGAAAAACTAAAGGTTGTGGCTTCCTTTATTGAGTCAGTTCTATCTCAGTTCAGTTCAGAACTAGACATGAAAGAATTGGACAGCATCCACAAGTAATTCACTGCCTTTTTTGTCAAGTGTGCCGCAGAACAGGACTAATATGTAGTATTGCATAGGTCTATTGTGTACTGTGTAACATGTGTCACTCCATGTGTTCTGATGTGGTTTTGCCTCTCGTCTGCGAAGGCTTGATCGTGTTACCAGAAAACATTTACCTGCATCGTTTTGTTCCCACACTCTTAGCCGCCATCTTTTCTGTTACAGCTAGCTGTCAAAACAGCACAAATTACTGTTTACAGGACCCATCACCATTGTCTTTTGACATGGAAAAAAGTCCTCTTTGGTTATGACAAGGGTTTTTGGAAAAGCTAAAAATATTCAAGATTAATCCAAAACAGTCCCCATGCAAACCCTTTCTGTTTAGAATCCGGCAGTTCTCCTTCCTGTTTGTTAACCTGGAAATTTCCCATTCAGGTGACATCTTAGTTTTTGTTTTTCTAAGACTGCAACTAGCCAGAGATACCTCAGCCTTTCATCCTTCTCCGTATAGTAGACTCTCTTCCAGCACGCATTGTTACCCACAGTTCTGTTTTCCTGAAGATACTGGCAACAGCTTTTTGTCATTTTGTCCATTCCTAGAGAGTCATCTAGCAGATGGTTGACCTGCCTGTTCCAACCACAATTTAAGTGTCCGTTTGTGCTCTCCCTTCCCCGTACTGCAGAATGCATGCAACACAATCCCTGGTGGAGTTTTTTTTAATGTGCATTGGTGCTAGCTGGCCAGTGCTAGGAAGCTTTCCAGCTACTGACAGTTCTGGGGCCAGGGATCAACATGTAGCATCCACTGGAGCTGGCACTCAGGCAAGATCTGTGTCTGTGCCGAGCCAATACCAGGGAAGCTTCCCAGCCACCACAGCACTGGCCGGCTGGAGACATCATTCTTTCTAGGACTAGGAGGCAGCTCCAGAAGCTCCTCCCCCCCCCCACATGTGAAGAAGGTTAGCTACTGTCAGTAGCATCAGGAACCCTTCTAGTACTGGCCAGCTAGCCAGTCAACAACTGCTCCACATTCTGCTTTAATGCAACAGATGCATTTAAGCAGACTGTGTGGAACAGGTGGTTTCAGGCCTGCTTTGAGATAGCCCACAGTAAAAAGCTTGCTACAGGTTATCTGAAATGGATAGTTGAAGTTGAGGTCTTGCAATGGACATTGGAACAGTGGTGTCTATTGCCATTCTTGGATTTATTCTGGTCCTGTAAACCCCTTCCTCCCCCCTGATGTACTTTAAAAACTGTCATGTGCTATGGATGTGGCCCTCCGAGATCCAAGGAGGGGACCAACCTAAGAAAATAGTCCTTGAATGTTCTCATACCTATTATTAAAAGATCAGGCTGTTTGGGGGTGATTATGTTTTCTCAGAACCCCACATCAGTTTCCATGTTGTTCTCTTTCCCCTAAACATCAAAGCATTGCTGTGCAGCCACCTTCGGCTTCTGACTGGTGTATCCCCCCCATCCACCCATTCTCTGGACAACTCCTTAACCAATCACTTAGTAATTTGTTCTTCTGCGTGGTCTTCTGTGAATGCACACAATAAGGGGTTAAGTCAGCGCCTGCGCTGGTCTTCTCGGAATATTCTAGAGCTCTGCAAAAGAAACATTGTCAACATTATCTATACTGCGCATGCTCCGCCCGCCCAATCCTCAGTTCCATTTCTCCGCCGTGTGGAATGGTTCTTCTCGGTAGAGCTCCTCTACTCTCGCCCTTTTTATTGCCAAATTTCGTCAGGATTTCCCGGTTCTTCAACCATTGCATGCCTAACGACTTCGTCTCTTGCCTATTGGACTTGTTTTTCCTCAGCGGCTGCTCCGTTTACCGCTTGTGAGTCTCGCCCTTTTTCCCGCCCTTTTCAACGGCTGCTGCGAGTACTCGCCTCTCCTATGCCCCCTCCACCTTCGGGCCCCTTTAGTCGCTGTGTCGTTTGCTCGGGCAAAATCCCCTTCCAGGACTGGCACGACACTTGTCTTTTTTGCCTGGAGGAATCCCATTCCGCCCAGAGTTGTGAACACTGCCAAGCGTTTACCAAGGCAGCCCTGAAGGCTCGACAACAGAGGCTAAAATTACACCTGTGGAATTCAGCCCTGGCTGCCTCCCAACCTTCGCCTATGGAGACTCCCTCCACCTCCTCAGCCCCCCATTCTGAGGGTGCTCCGGGCCTTACAGTAGCCAGTAAGTCTTCGGACTTACCTGAAAAGTCTAAGAAGCCTTCTAAGAAGTCTTCGACGTCCAAGCTCGCGCTGCCCGCGAAACCCGTGAAATCTGCAAAACAGGCAAAAACTAAGGCTTCTACAAAGGCAAAGGACGCTGTATCCCAAGCTTTGCCGGGATCTGCCGACCTTCTCTCGCCTTTACTGGAGGATTTGTCGAGAGACAAGGACTCGACGTCGGGGGCGGCTACCCCCCTTCCTCCTCGTCAGCCTGAGCCGGCTATACCCCTTGGCGCTCCCTCTCCGACGCCAAGCCAGCTTGTTCGAGCAACAACAAGCTTGGGTTCTGCCCCGATTAGCCCCGTGTCTTCCGGGCGGGCTTCACCGGCTCCATCTGTATCGCCGTTACCTCCTCATCCTCCCTCGCCACCGAGGAAGAAGACAGCAAAGAGGAAGCATTGCTCCAGGGATCGCTCTGTCTCACCTCATAGAGACAGCAGAGACAGCCGCAAACGCTCTCGACGTCGCCATAGGTCGACGTCGGTTGACTCCTCCTCGTCCGGCTCCCATCGTCGCCGCCACAAGCGTCGGTACAGACACCGATCCTATTCCTCCTCGACGTCGACATCGACCGACCGCCGTCATCGCCGTCGGAGGGTCAGATACATTTATCTTTCCCCCTCTTCTTCTTCCTCTCCATCGTCGACCCCCCCTAGAAAACATCGACGTCGACATAAGAAGAGAGTAAGGGACGTCGTTCAACCTCCTCCACTACCAGCTCCTCCCACTGCTCCGCCTTCTACGGTTCCGTCGATGCCGACCGCGCCGCCTCCTCTTCCACCTCCTCTTCCTCAACCCGTCCCTCCAGTCATGCCTCAGCCCCCACCTCCACGTCGAACGAGAGGGCATGAGCCTTCATCTGAGGATGATGATGCTTCCTTTTCTTCGCAAGAATCCCAGTCAGAGGAAGAACCACCTCCCCAACCCACGCCTCATGAGCTACCAGTGGGAGAGACGGTGGATTCGGATACGGGCAATCCTCACGATTCCTCACCCTCAGAGGACTTTTCCTCTTACTCACAAATGCTGGCAAGACTAGCCAAGACACTTAAGCTGCGCGTCGACGAACCTGCACCACCAGAAGAAGACCTCATCTTTGGGGATATTAATAAAGAGCGGTCACCACCTCCTAGCCTTTGCTTTCTTCCTACCTTATTGAAGATCATTCAAGAATTTTGGGAACACCCTTCAGCAGCGGTACCGTTACCCAAGAGGACAGAGAACATGTATAAGATTGCTGGGGAGGATGCTAAGTTTCTTTTAAAGCACCCTATCCCAAATTCTCTTATAGTGGAGACCAGCTGCACCAAACCATCAGGAAGGGCACATGTGGTCCCCACCAACAAGGAGGGAAAAAAGCTTGAGTTGATTGGTAGAAGAATCTACTCTTTAATCGCCTTTATACTCAGAGTCGCTAATTATCAGACCGCCCTAGGAGCATATCAAAAACAGCTGTGGGTAAAAATCTTGCCAGCTTTGCACATGCTGCCAGCAGATGCACGACAAGCCTTTTTAAACACCTATGAAGAAGCCCAGACGGTTTCCAAGCACCAGAGGATTGCAACGAGGCATTCAGTGGAAGCATCAGCTAGAATCCTCGTCACTGCTATTAACCTGCGTCGACATGCTTGGCTACGTGCTGCTAACATCCTTGAGGATGTAAAGGCTAAGGTGGAGGATTTACCATTTGATTCTACTGGTCTTTTCAGCGAAAAGACGGATAACCACCTTGAGGACTTACACAAGGCTAAGAAGACTGCTAAGTCCTATTACATTCAGCCACAACCAAAGTTCAACAGATACCAATGGAAACGTTCTTCCAATCAATATAGTCAACCTTCCCAACAGTTCAGACAGTTCAGAGAGGCCTCCCGGTCCGCTTTACCTCAAAATTCTTCCGCTCCATCTACTTACCGTGCGCACCACACGTCGCAGCGTCGTCAGACCTTCAAGCCACCTGCCAAGAAACACAAACAATATCTTTGACTGGCTAGCATACCCCTCACCTGTCATCACAGACATAAGACTTCAGCCATATTATCAAAATTGGTCAGTTATTACAAACGACTCCTGGGTTTTAAGGATTGTTTCCTCCGGCTACCGCCTAGAGTTTACAGAATATCCTCCTTTGGGAAGAGTACAGTATACTGCATCAAACTCTATCCTAGAGGAGGAGGTTCACTCTCTGCTTCAAAAAGGAGCCATTCAAGCAGTACCAACAGCAGATATGCCCAACGGCTTCTATTCAAGATATTTTGCCGTCACCAAAAAGGACGGCGGCATGCGACCCATCTTGGACTTAAGAGACCTAAATACTTACCTGCTCCCTCGTCGATTTCGCATGGTGACGTTGGAGTCCATCACACACCTCCTGAAAAGGAAACACTGGTTTGTTCTTATAGATCTGAAGGACGCCTACTTTCACATTACCATCCATCCAGATCACCGAAGGTTCCTCAGATTCGTCTTCCAGAACACGATTTACCAGTACCTCACTCTTCCATTCGGCCTCGCCACAGCGCCTCGCACATTCACAAAATGCATGGCTCCTGTGGCGGCTTACCTCAGACTCAACGGCATTCACGTATTCCCATACATCGACGATTGGTTAGTCGTCTCTCCATCCAGGCGCAGGGCCTTCAGAGACACCAAGTTCATCCTATGCCTCCTCAACGGCTTAGGACTCACAGTAAATCACAAGAAATCACGCCTTTTCCCATCCAAAGTGGTACACTACATTGGTGCCAAGATAGATGCGCGGAAGGGGCGCATCTTTCTTCCACGTCAAAGAATACACAAGATTCGCACCGCCATCCGGAAGTTTCACCCGGGTCGTTCCGTATCGGCGAGACATGCCCAACATCTTCTAGGGCTGATGTCCTCCACGACTTCCGCGGTCTCCCACGCTCGTCTAAAACTCAGGTCCTTACAGATATGGCTGTTAACCCTTTTCAATCCTCTCCAGGACCATCAAGGGAAGAAGCTGCTGGTGTCAAAGGAGTTAGTACAACAACTCCAGTGGTGGGCTTTCCCTCCACATCTACAGGTGGGTCGTCCATTCCGCCCTCTACGGCTCACGGCTCAGATTACCACGGATGCGAGCCCCACGGGCTGGGGAGCGCATTGCAGCCACCGTCGTGTCCATGCTCTATGGTCTCATCAGGAAAGGTCGTTTCACATCAATCACCTCGAGATTCTAGCAGTCTTCAAAGCACTGAAAGCCTTTTTTCCCCTAGTACGTGGCCGTGGTGTTCAAATAGTCACCGACAACACCACGGCCATGTACTATATCAACAAGCAAGGGGGCACTCACTCTCCATCTCTGCTGTTTCTCACGGTCACTCTCTGGGAATGGTGCTACCAGAACCACATATTCCCAGTAGCAGCTCATCTATCCACGGAGGACAATTTTCTTGCAGATCAGCTCAGTCGTCGTCTAGACCAGATGCACGAATGGGAACTGGACATGTCGGTGTTCAACCAACTCTGTCAACGTTGGGGCAAGCCTCTCATAGACCTTTTTGCCTCGCACCAGAATGCGAAGTGTCCTCTCTACGCATCCAGAGCGGGGTTGGGCCGCAACTCACTGGGAGACGCATTCATGCTATCTTGGAAGCAGGGCCTGCTTTACGCCTTCCCTCCGTTCCCGCTAATACAGAGAACCTTAGTTCAACTCCATCATCAGTCAGCGGAAGCCATACTTGTAACACCTTTCTGGCCTCGGCAGCCTTGGTTTCCAACGCTGGTAGACATGGCAGTGGACTCAGTGCGACTTCCCAGCTTCCCAGCCCTCATCACACAGGATGCGGGAACGGTGTTCCATCCCGACCTCCACACTCTCCGCCTCACAGCGTGGAGGATCTCCCGCAGATCAAGGAGATCTTAGATCAGTCCAAAAAGGCCTCTACTTCCACGCTATATGCCTATAAGTGGAGGAGTTTCATCAAGTTCACTGACTCAAAAGGTTTATCACCTGTCCCTGCTTCGCTTTCTACAGTGCTTCAGTTCCTTCGTTACTTGTTTGACCTTAAGCTATCTGTTGCCACCTTAAAGGTTTACCTCGCTGCAATTGTTTCCTTTCAACCCAGGGAATCACCGTCGTCACGTCTGTTCTCTCATCCCACAGTCAAGGCCTTCCTTAAAGGACTCTCTCACATTAGACCACCAATCAAACCCTTGGTACCCCAGTGGTCTTTGAATTTGGTCCTCAGGGCACTCATGTGCCCTCCCTTTGAACCTCTAGCTACCTGTCCTCTAAAGTTATTGTCGTTAAAAGTTTTATTTCTGGTAGCCATTACCTCGGCCCGTCGTGCTAGTGAACTGGCTGCATTGCGAGCAGATCAACCTTTCCTACAATTCTTTAATGATAAGGTCATTCTTCATACGGACGTATCCTTCCTTCCGAAAGTCGTCTCAGAGTTTCATTTGAATCAACCACTGGTCCTACCTACCTTCTTCTCACAACCCACCAACGAAACAGAACGCATGCTCCACTCTCTAGATGTAAGGAGGGCACTCTCTTTCTATGTCGCACGTACCAAAGAATTCAGGTTATCACCTAAACTTTTTCTATGCTATTTTGGACACAAAAAAGGTTTACCAGCCTCCTCCTCATCTATCTCTCGTTGGCTGGTTTCAGCAATCTCCTTGGCATACGAGTTACAACACAAGCCTCCTCCAGAAGGTCTCCGTGCCCACTCCACTAGGGCAGTGGCCTCCTCTACAGCACTTCTGCGTGGAGTTGATCTTCCTGATATATGCAGAACTGCTACGTGGTCAAGTGTCTCCACATTCATCTCTCACTATAGACTTGACATGAGAGCGAGGAAGGAGACAAGATTTGGGAGAGCTGTCCTTGCATCTGCCCTCCAGTGACGGCCCTCCAACCGGTAAGCCAGCTTGTTAATCACCCCTTATTGTGTGCATTCACAGAAGACCACGCAGAAGAAAGACAGGTTACTTACCTGTAACCATGGTTCTTCCAGTGGTCATTCTGTGAATTCACACAAACCCGCCCGTCCTCCCCACTATCCGTCACTGTATGTCTACAGATCTCTTGCACATTGTACATGGCGGATAAATGGAACTGAGGATTGGGCGGGCGGAGCATGCGCAGTATAGATAATGTTGACAATGTTTCTTTTGCAGAGCTCTAGAATATTCCGAGAAGACCAGCGCAGGCGCTGACTTAACCCCTTATTGTGTGAATTCACAGAATGACCACTGGAAGAACCATGGTTACAGGTAAGTAACCTGTCTTTTTTCATTTTCATTTATCAATACCACTTCCTCTGTAATAAATTATATGCCATCACATTGATTCTGACTTGCATCTACCCCTCATGAAGTTTTCTAGATGTAAATTAGTCAGCCATGGTTTACCAGTTCCAGCTTCTGGTGGCATTCTAGGATCATGTTTCTTGGCCAATGCTACATAGGTGGCAAGTCATCAAAACTCATTGGCCATACACATGCCTCAGGTGGTCTTGGCTGGCCCCTCTCTTGGGCGGCACTGCAGGAATTCAAATTCTGAGACCTTGGCTGCGCAGACAGACACTCCACCCTTGGAGTTGTATCAGCTCTAATGCTTCCTCCACCATTTCTGGAAAAACTCTGGCCTTGCCTCTGTCACCCCAGTGTGATGCCTGACAAAGGCACTCTGAAACCCAGTGTCAGAATTGTTGTGCTGTTGTGTATTTGGTGAAACATGCTAGTTTCTGGGCCAGCTATGTTTAACTTTCTTTCTTTCTTTCTTTCTTTCTTTCTTTCTTTCTTTCTTTCTTTCTTTCTTTCTTTCTTTCTTTCTTTCTTTCTTTCTTTCTTTCTTTCTTTCTTTCTTTCTTTCTTTCTTTCTTTATTTATTTATTTATTTATTTATTTATTTATTTATTTATTCACATCAGAGCATTGCAGAATTTTAAATTATAGACTGTAGTGTTTGCCCTGCTCATTAATATTTATGTTGAGATTTGCATCCACCAATACGAGCTGGACGTATGTGAAATATAAATAAATTTCAGACATTTAAAATGTTAAAATGCTTAGACAGTTTTGACCAGAAGTGGGCTACTTCAATAGCATTGTCACAGTCATTTACTAGATCTTCTTTTGTACACTTGGTGGGGCATAAATTGCATGAACATAAATGCTGCATTGATTGAATTTCTCCACATTCACCCAAAATGTGTCATGTATTCAATTAGCCCCATTTTACATGATTATTCTTTGAGCTTCCTACTTTGTTTCAAAACCTGTTGAGCGACTTCCAGATGGTCCAGCCAGAGTCTTCTCCCACATTCATCCATTCCACCATTTTTTTATTTTTTATTTTGCTTTCGATAGATTTATCCTAGCTCCTTCTGGTTTAATATTTAGAAGTTGAGAGGTATGCAGAAAATGTTTCCTTAGTTTTAGCCATTATCTAGGGAGTTGGTGTCTATGAAGTGGATGAATCTGGTGCTGTATTACCTTATTTCATTCATTATCTGCAAGCACCTCTCAAGATACTTCCAAAAAGGCAGTGCCAGCCAAATGACTTTTTCAGTGGGCGTAGGTTTTAGGCAGCCAGTAATGATCCTGCATGATTCATTAAGAGCTACATCCACTTGTTTGGCATTTGCTGATATATACCAAATGGCACTAGCATATTCTGCTTTGGAGGAACACAGGGACAAAGCTATTGTTCATATGGTTTCTGGGTGTGCAACCCAGTCTGTCCCAGCCAGTTTCCTATGTTATTTCTGGTGGCAACTTTCTCTTTGATGTTTAGACAGTGTTTTTTTTGTGTGTGGGGGGGGAGGGGTCAGAGTTTGATCCAGAGTGACACACAAATACTTTGGGGTAGGGTAGTGTTCCAAAATCTTGTCTTCCCAGCTAACTCAGAGCTTCCTCTCTCCTTCTCAGTTCTTTAAGTGGAAGGCACAGACCCATGTTTTTAAAGGGTTTGGCTCCGACTGGTTGTTTTTATAACATAAAGAAAGATCTTCTAATGCAGAGGTTAGCTGGTGCTCCATAGACTCAAAGGTGTCAAGCATAACTGATGTGAGGCTGTCCTCAGGCAAAACAGAGCCAGGAATGTAGAAGGAAGAGGTTCCCATAGTATCAGCGTAATTCCTCTATCTAGGTCTTCGTGTTCCAGAAGAGCTTATTCCCCATATATGGAAACACATCATCATCCTATGCCCCCCCCCCTTTTTGCCATAAATTCCTGAGCCCATTGTACTCACATTGTGTGTTTGGATACCTGTATGGCTGTTGATTGGTGCTGAGTTCACTCTTTTGATAGGCACTGAAATACCATAGTTTACTATGGGCAGCAACACACACTTTCCAAACACAACATGGAATTGGCGTATGGAAACATGGCTGCTGTCAGCAGTTAAAGTACTCACAACAGAGCTGAAGTACATAGCGGACCAAGGAATAAAAACATTTACTGAATGAGACAGCTTTGGATGCATTGGGTGGGGGGGAGGTCTTTTGTACTGAATGTTCAAAAATGTGTTCTGTGCGCATTTATTTATTTATTTATTTATTTATTTATTTATTTATTTATTTATTTATTTATTTATTTATTTAATATCCCGCCTATCTGGTCGGTTAAGACCACTCTAGGCGGCTAACACCCAATTTAGCTTTTGAAGAATCTTAGCTTTCATTTAAATAAAACAAAATTACATTCTAGCCTTTAAAGTTTCAAAGAGATACTTTAAAGTGTGTATGAAATGCTGCTGAAATCAAAGGAGCATGGGCGAGTAAGACTTTCTATTGGTCAGATACTAAAGCTGCCTCTCCCATGGCTACCAGGAGGAGATTAAATTACTGTACATTCACTCTTTTTTTAAAAGCAGGATCAATTATATAGAATAAGAGCTGTGCAGGTTTGCTTAAGATAGAAGTGAGTGTAGGTACAAAATGGTTGTGCAGAGCATGCAGTCCACATAGGATTTAACCATCTGCCTAGCTGGGGGCTGAGTTTTCCCTGAGTTTTCTTCCATTTTACTGATTTTTTAAAGTGTTCTAAACACAAACAGGGAGGATAACAGCAGCCATATGGCATGCATGTTTTGTCCTTGCCTGGAACATTTCCCAGCTTTGAGTGTTTTTTTTTTAAAATACTTTTTGCCCTCCCCAGGTTGTTCTTCCAAACATAAACAAGGCTTCCATGCAAGTTGTTCTGGATTATCTGTATACCAAGCAGCTATCCTCCAGTCAGGAGTTGGACACACTTGAATTAATTGCACTGGCAAACAGATTTTGCCTCCCGCACTTGGTTGCACTCGCAGGTAAGATTTCTTGGCAATTCACAGGTGTTGCTGTCAATGGTCTGCCAGTAATGCTGAAATGATCAGTTTGTTTTGTTGTCATCTTTAGGTAAAACAGTCATACAGTTTCGCTTTCCAAAGCCAAATTGCAACACACATTCACAGTGTTCTCATTGCTGAATGAATATAGCCCACTGGAAAGTTCTTGCATGCTTCAAAGACAGAAAGCACATAATAGTATGCAATTCACAAGGCCCATCAGGCGACCTGATTACTCTTAATTGAAAGAGTGTGAACATTAAAGTTTCCATTGTAAATTGTTGTTTTCAGAGCTTAATAATTGATCTTAAGCAATTTAAAATCAATCCAGTTCAAACACATCTTGCATAAAAGAGCAGTCCAAATGACTTCTATTACCGTAGTGTGACTTGGTTAATTATTGTGTTGTGTAATACGATGGTAGTTAATTCCAAGAGCCACCAGTGTTTCCACACTGTTTCAAAGAGAAGTGGCTGGAAGCAAGATTATTTCGTGGGCTGAGAAATAAATCCACATGAACCCAAATGTATGCTAATATTGTTAATTGTTTTTCTCCATTTTCTGGGACAGTCTTTTAGTGAGGCCAGGCACAGTGGAAATAAGAGACTGGTGTGAACTGTCGTTATTTTTTAAAAATGAACTGGTTTGTGTTTTTCTTCAACTGCAACAGAGCAGCACGCTGTACAAGAGCTGACCAAAACAGCAGTGAGTGGTGTTAGCACAGATGGCGAGGTGCTGTATTACTTGGAAATAGCCCAGGTTAGTGCCCTTTCAGTGCAGGTGCTACAAATTCTTTGTGACTGAATAGTGGATGGAGAGAGGCTTCTTACGTTGTTTGCATGAATGGACAGTTATCAGTTCCCAGAGACGAAAAGAATATTTCAGCACTGAGGTTTTTTTAAAAAAATACTGTGCTTATTGACAATTGTAAGTGCAATATTTATTAGATTTGCTATTTCACTATTTCTTTAAAAAAAGAACTTTGCTGTGGAAACCCCCCCCCCCATAGTACCTTGACAAAACAATGCTGAAATAAGTGCAGGCATTTATTTTATTTAAAATATTTTTATCCCGTCTTTCTCCTTAAAAGGACCCAAGACAGCCTACAGTGGACCCTCTACTTACGGAATTAATCCGTATTGGAATGGTGGCTGCAGGTCGAAAAGTCTGTAGGTCGAGTCTCCATTGAGCTACAATGCATTGAAAACCGATTAATCCTGTAACCGGCTGTTTTTGTTCCATTTTTGTTCCATTTTGGTTTTTTTTCTGGTCTGTAGGTCGATTCTCAGGCTGCAAGTTGAACCTAAATTTTGCAGCCAGAGAGGTCTGTAACTCGAAAAGTCTGTAAGTCGAGCCGTCTGTAAGTCGAGGGTCCACTGTACATCATTAAAAACAGTTACTTAAAAGCTAAAAACTATAAGTATACATATATTGAAAAAGACTTAAATAAATATGATATTAAAATGGTAAATAACATCAATATTAAAGCACATGTAAAAACAACAGCACAACAATCCATTAAAAAACCCCTCTCAAACCACTAGTCATTAAAGGAAAACTTGCCTAAACAGAAAGGCCCTCCCCTGCTTACGGAAGGGCAGCAATGATGGGGCCAGTTTAGCTTCCCGTGGGAGGAAGTTCCAGAGTTTGGGAGCAACAGCAGAGAAGGCCCTCTCCTGTCTCCCCACCAAGCACATCTGTGAAGATGGCGGGATCGAGAGAAAGGCCTCCCCTGATGATTTTAATGCCCGGGAAATCTCATAGAGGGAGATAAGGTCCTTGAGATAGCTTGGACCCAAGCCATTTAGGGCTTTATAGGTTAAAACCAGCACTTTGAATTGTGCTTAGAAATGGCAGCAAGTGGAGCTGCTGTAACAAGGGAGTTATATATACCTCTGGTGTGATATAGTAGAGACTAGTTGAGGAAGCCTCTTTTAAGTGTTCCCATTGTCCCTTCGAAATGCACAAATATCTGCATTTGTATCCAGCTGTCTTATTCTTTGTCTTAGAGACTGTCAGTAAAAGAGAATTGGCAAATAATGGCCAAAGCCAGTCAATTCTCACATGGCACTTTCCAGATGTGAGGGACTGCAGTTCCCATCATCCCAGGCACCATTAGTTCCAAGTGCGAGAAGACCAACTTGCAGCATTTGAAATATTAAGCCTTTTCTCTCATGTTTACTAAGTCTGCCCTACAAATATTTGTTTACTAATCATGTCCCACCTAGATGACTGATCCCATGTCACCCAGAGAGATTTCATGGTTCCCCAGGGATTGAATATGCACTTCTCAACCTCTGCTGTACATCATTCTTGTCCCTCCAGCTCCTTTATTAGTGATACGAGGCAACTAGAGAAACCTGTCTGTCTTGTAATGAAAAAAGCTAGAACCCATCATTGCTGCCATTGCATTCTGAGTACTAATTGTTCTATAGCCCTAATTTGGATCAACATAGCCAGAGGTTCCCCAATGTTATGCTTTGAACAGAGCAGAAGGGGTGGCTTCTCCAACCCTATCCATCCAATTTGTCCACCAGCCATGACTACCCTTGGCTTTCATTTTGTACTGTAGATTAAGTTTGATTGCTGATTCCAAGTTGAGTAAGCCCACTGAATGAATAGAAGTCATTTGATCAACACTGATGTAGGTCCCATTGAGTGGAGTGAGTCTACTCTTGTTGGCACTAAATTGAATTTTGTCCTGTGTTTGTGGTATTGTCAGTTCTTTTATGTGCAACTCAGTTGGTTCAATAACTGAGTAATTCTCTCTTGCCTTAACATCAAGATTATTCTGCACACCACCTGTTAACTGCACAGAATATCAACTGAGCTCTGTTCTTTTCCAGTTCCACAATGCTAACCAGCTGGCAGCTTGGTGCTTGCACTATATCTGCACCAACTACAACAGTGTTTGTTCCAAGTTCCGAAAGGAAATCAAAACTAAATCTCCTGGTAAGCCCCCCACCCTCCTGGCAAACTCTGTATCCCTTCTCCTAACCTTTATACATTTGATGTATTCGCGAAGGCTTTCACGGCCGGGATCTAATGGTTGTTGTGGGTTTTTCGGGCTTCTTGGCCGTGTTCTGAGAGTGGTTTTTCCTAACGTTTCGCCAGTCTTTGTGGCCGGCATCTTCAGAGGAAAAACCACCTTCAGAACACGGCCAAGAAGCCCGAAAAACCCACAACAACCATTTCTACATTTGCTTTCTCTTTTGTTCTTCCAGCTTGTGCTTGAGAGAGGAGAGCACAATTATATGTATTTTCGCTTTATTTAATTATTGTTTATCTCCAAATATGAAGTTTTTCAAAAGATTTGAATGTTTCATTAAAGGATAATGGAGTAGTAGAGACCAGTAGGAAGAGGAGAGAATTAAATCCAGGTCAGATCTTGGAAAGTTATTTCTCTGAACTAGGATACTATGAGATTTTGGAAGCTTTAGTCCACAAAAGTAATTTTTCTCAACTGTTCCTGCCCCTTCTGTCTGGATGTGTGCCCATTATGTGGTCCACCTTATATGGTATCCTGCTTCTATAGCTGGCGGGAGAGGAACAAGTGAGCCGCCAAGCCAGGGGGCAACACACATGAGAAGATGCAACTGCTTCGTCTTCCTTTGCACCAGGAGATGTAAGGGTATATGTCTAGAGTAGAAACAGTCAAAGCTGCCAGGCTTCGTTTCAGTCACGGTCTCAACTTTCCATTGCTGAGCACGTTCTTTCCCAATTGTGCATTAGGCTGCATTTTTATTTTTAGTCCACTTGAAAACTTGAGCATTTTTTTTTGCACATTTGCCAAAATATACTTTTTGTATGCATATTTCAAACGCATGTTGCAATTGATTGCTGGGGAGAAAGAGAGGCTTTAGTGTTGCTCCCATGCCACTTAAATTTGCATCGTATCATTTTGTCTGTGAAGATAAATGTTCTTCAGTATTGCTAGGAGGAAAGAGAAGCTTTAACTATGCCCTCCTGCCAATAGTTTTGCTGGTGAAAGATGGCTTTCCCACCACCACTCAAGATCCTGCTGGGCTTTATAGTGTGTGAGAAGAGTCATCCTTAAACACCACTGATTCCCCATAGATCTTGGTTCCCACCAGATAGTTTTTTGATGCACTGGATGGAGCCTTCATTTCTGGGAAACTGTGCGAATAGGTTTCCTCGCAACAGCTGAGTTGTAGAAGCTGTTTGGTAACATCTTTGTGGCGGGGACAGCAAAGATCCTTGGAGGTTATTTTGCAGCCTGAAATCAACATGTTGAGTTACATAGCGGCAGAATGATCAGGAGTATTGTCTTGTTGTTCACCACCTGCATTTTGATTCTGTAAAATGTGCTTGATGTCAAACTAAATCTACTACTATCTTAGGGTATTTATATTATTCTCCCACCTCTTGTGGATTCCTAATCACTTTAAGTATGAATTATCTGTTTCCAGTTTATTGCAGATTAGGAAGGCGCAGGCCGAACATCACATTTACCCCCTTAAACAAACAAACAATAACAAAAAATGTTTTCTGTATTACCAAAGGTGAATTTGCCACAGGATAATTTATTCTTCCCTTTTCTTTGCCTTTCCCTCCTTCCTGTCTTTCATATTTTTAATTGTCTCTGTGTCCACTCTGAAAGAATCAGAAAAATGCCCCCTCAAACTTCCTGAGATTGGCCACCTCTGATTTACTGTATTCTAGCATGTTGTGGTTTTCCTATGTAGTTGATAAAAGCTTGTTTCTGGGTTTCTCCTGAAGCACAAATATCCACAGCTGGAGAGAACAGGGTGAAGTCCTCCATCATAGATTCGAGATTTCATTTCATGATTTTCTATTCATTCTGTACAAGTTTTGAAATTCTACGTTCCGTGAAATTTGCTGACCTGTGGAAAGAGCATGGCTTTTCTCAAGTGTTCGGGTTCTAGGAAGGGAGATGAGCTTCTAACTGCTCCTAGTTCTAGAAATCACAGCTGTGTTTTTTCCCCCCTGAAATGCAGACAATCAGGAATATTTTGAGAGACACCGGTGGCCTCCTGTATGGTACCTTAAGGAAGAAGATCATTTCCAACGTGTAAAAAAGGAGAGAGAAAAGGAAGACATTGCGCTGAATAAACATAACTCAAAACGGAAGTGGTGCTTCTGGAATTCCTCCACTGTAGTTGTTTGAGGAAAGAAGAGACACATCTATCAAAAGTGTGGCTTGAACTGGAAAACTTTGCTTTGAAAGAATTCTTGTTAGAACCCGCACTGGGTTCATTGAGAGCTGTTCTTGTGTCACTGGGGAAAAAATGGGGATTGGGTGAATGCTGCTTTTTAAAATCTCTCCCATTTATTTCAGTGGTGCTTACAAAGGGGGTTATCTAGAAGATAGTTTGAGGCAATGGATTTTATTCCACCTGTGTGCATTTATCATTTGTAGACTCAACAAGCACAAGCTCACCAGGAGTGCAAAAAAAAAAAAAAAATCACAAGCAGCTCCTTAAATAATGTCTAAAATACTGTATAAACTAGTATCACACACACACACTCTTTCTCTCTAATAACAAACCCAGCATTAAAGGTTTACTCTCCTAAATGGAAAGTATTTTTATACTGTTGTTGTGAAGGTCTTTAAAACTGTATTTCTAGGTTGTTTTCTTTCACAGACCCACAAAATCATCATGCAAGTGAGTCTAAATTAGATTTTCCCCATTTGCAAGTACAGTGGAAATGAACCACATATCTAATGAGCCTCCCTGCTAGAAATTTTCAGCTTAGCAACAAACTAACTTTTGCTAGGCAACTGACTTCATTCTCCCATCTGTTTCTCCCAGGTACTACTATTCATAATGGTTAGATGCTTATTTTTAAAGTAGTGGGATAGAAGAGTATCGAACAACAACAAAGATATTCAGAATGTAAACCTTTTATTAGCAGAGGAGTATAAAGTGTAATTTAACTTTGAGTTGCATGCTGGAATATGTTTTTTTCCAGTATTTATGATTTAAAGACCGAAGACAATAATCCTGTGAAATATCCCTTTTTGTGCATCCCCAGGCTGAAAATGTCTGTTTTCATGAAAATCTTCTTTAAATAACCAGAAAAATGTAAACATGTTTTCCTCCACTGCGGATTCCATAAGGACTTAAATCCCAAGGCAGCAATGTTTTGTTATAATTATTTGGATTTTTAAAATGTACAGTTGCCCATGCTTTTTTTTTGCAAGAAACATCTGCCTAGGAGGAAATATCTGTATCATTGTGAACATTCACCTGTTAAGGGCTGCTCATATAAGTTGGTCTCTTACATTTTCTTCATTATTCTAACAAAGAGCGGCAATTTTCCTGCATTGCACCAACGCTAGTGAGGCCTATATCTTAGCATTGGAACAGACATATGAGCAGTTAGTGGCAGGCATGACCACTGGGTGTTGTCTGAGGTGCATAAATGTCCTTACCACACATATCCATCCATTTGTATGTAGAGTGAACATGTCAGCAGTCCATATGGCAGGTACTAACTCAGAATGCGCTAACTAACAGAGCAAATTGCACATGAAATGTCTATACACCAAGAGCCACAGGTGCTGTGTTATCTGTCCAGCTCTTTATGCTATCCAGATAAGGTACCCAAGTGTGTGCTGCCTTTTGACCAAGTTGTAAAAGTATTGTCAGGAAGAGCCCAAATCTTTTGTCAGTGCATTTTTTGTGCAAAAAATGTACTGCCCACTATCTGCTCCAGTTACAGTTCTTAATATGTGAGCAGCTTCCTTACTTAGACAGCCAATCTAGTATAGTAGGTAGTGCGCTGGACTTAAGACTTGTGAGATCTGGGTTCATTTCCCTGGTCAGCCTGAAGCCTACCTTGGGCCAGACGCTCTTTCCCTTCTAAGCTACCACAAAGACTTGCTGTGAGAGGATGAAATGAGATATGCCTCCCCATCTGTGTACTCTGAGCTGTTTAGCAGAAGGGTAGCATAGACTTGAAATTAAAACGGAGCTGCGAAGGGAGGGCCACAGTCTAATGCTTTTGCTATTTACATGTCATCAAGCTATTACCTTCCAGGCACCTGGAGAGAGGGCATCTTCATTTTTGTCTCTTTTTATTGTTCCTTCCTTATGTTGTGCTCAGTAGTAGTCATCCACATCTCTCTTTTTGACCTTAGCCCCACTGTTGTGGGCTAGAATTCCATAGTCAATGGGATAACTGTATTCCTTTTTTAAAAAAACGGGGAAGAGCTGGTGTATGTCGTTTGCTTACCCAGCCATCAACTCGTTCTGTATGATGAATTTTCACCTCCACGATGTTAACGTCTATAGACAAACATGCAACACGGTTGTGCTGCAAGCTTTCTAAGCCCACCATGTATAGGGAGAAAAGAAGGGGAAACTACCCATGTAACTAATCCTTATGCAGAGACTAGTACTACCATGGGAAATGGTGGGCAGAAAATAGCAGCATCTTGACTTGTCCTGAATTTTGCAAAAGAAAGTTAATGAGGTTGTACAGCAGGGTAGGTCATGCTTAGACCCCCTACTTTGGGGATTGGCAAAGTGTAGCCCGCCAGGTATTGTTGGACTGGAACTCGCCTTAGCCTTAGCCTTCATAGGCTACAGCAAGGAGGGTTGGGAGCTGCATCCCAGCAACATGTGAAGGGCTGCACTTTCCCCACCTGTGACCTTCCTGTGCTGGAACTGTGGGGGTCAGAATAGCTGACCCAGCCTGCTGTGCAGTTGTCTTACCATGTCGCAGCTGCAATTGCGATATGTGGGTTTTGCTTATTCTCGTTCCTATGGTCTCAGATGCAGAACTAAGACCATTTCCATCACCAAAAAAAGTAATATCGCTGTATTGTGATAAAGGGCTATCAAGGGACAACTGGTTGCAAATACATATGTAGATTGATTAGTGGTCAGCCATCACAAGAGAAAAGTCAGACTAAGCAAAACAACTGCTTTTGAGGCTTGCAATTTCTGCAAAAGGGGGAGGGGTGTGATTTGATCAGTCCAAGAGCTTTGTTTTTAAAGCAGAAGGGTTACCTTAGGTGTTGGAAGACCCCTTCATACCTGTGGCACGCTTCCTGCAGCTTCTCTTCTGATGTCATAATTCTTGGTGTGAGGTCATGTAGGAGAGAGCCCAGCTCAATGAAGTAGTTCTACAGGGAAAGAGGCCAAGGAGGGAAAGCGGCGGGCATGGGGGAGTTCGTGTACCCATGATTCCTTCTCTGTAAATAGGCAAATCAGATGGGCTTGCACCATTATTTGCAGACTGAGCCTCAGTTGTAAAATACTGGCAGATTGTGTGTTTTGTTAAGTATTACTAGGTTTTACAAAACCAAAGCTATTCTACGATTGTAATCTTGCCAAACTGACTTGGACATGCATCAATGGACCAGGGGTATATGCAATAATAACCAGCTGTATTAGTTTTCAGCTACTACAACCAAGTGGCTGGTTCATTTGGTTTGACTCTGCCTAAGGCCTTTAATCTTGGTAGGGGTGGGTGGGTTTTCATTTTTGTTTTGTAAGAAAACAAAACAAGAAATACCTTAATAAATTGTTTAGCTATAAAATGTTTTCTGACTGGTGCTTTAGTTTCTGGTCATTATAGCTGATGTTTCCAAACATCTCTCTCTCTCTTATGAAGTCAAAAAAAATTGTGTATTGACAGTGACACACAGTTCTTTTCTTCCACACCAGTAAAAATACCTTTACAGAGAACTCCAAAAGCTCGGGTGAAGTTACAGAATGGTCACCTAAGTTTGTTTATGATCCTACACCTTTAACTATTACACTTATGTGGTTTCCAAGGAGAGGAGGGGAGTGGGGTGATCCTCCCATCTCAATGAGAACATGAGACAAGCTGCCGCAGGCCTCCATTCACGCAGGGGCATAAAGATTGGGCCAATAGTAAGCTCCATATCTGATACAATTAACCAATGTAGCCAGTCAGAAATTGTCTGGAAGGATTATTCCATCTTCCAAACAAAATTTAACCTGAGAGCCAAGAGAGTAGTTGGTGTTTGGAACAAAAGGAAGGTGGGCTGGGGAAAAACAACTTTCCCACCAGGTCTCCACATTAGGCACTCTAGATGGTGTTTATCAAAATACAGAGCTATTTATAGAAGACAAATCCTGACAATGTTGTTCTTTTATACCTATCATAACAATGGTCCCAGAAGATGCCCTGTTTTTACCCATGCATCTCACTTCTGGTAAAGAGGGGCAGGATCCTCCTAGCTGGCTTTGTGAATGGCATGTACCTATATATGGTCTATTCTGTATTGAGAAGCCTGATCTAGGGTATTGGCCTTGCATTTGGCTGAAGGCATGAGAGCTGGGGCTGGAGACCACAGAAGCAATCTTTCTCTCTCCGTGGCTTGTATCAGAACTGCATTGTAAAGTGAAGGAGAAAATGCTTTTTGGTTGAAGAACAGAGTAGGTAATTCTTTTCCATGTAATAATTCATTACAAGACTTTCTGGACTCTGCTTCCCAGACAGGGTGTATTTGGTGTTTGTAGCCTGGGACTGTTTATGGATGTGTGTACACAAATGGAGCAAACAATATAAGAGGCATTGTCTACCTTGGAAAGGAGATAGATTGCACTGTTCTTACCAGTGGACAGGTTTGTTACAGTTTTATGGTGAGCTATAAACTCGCCTGTAAAGTGTTTTGTAGTAAGTTTTTAATGACATCCTTCAGATGGGAAGCAGAAGTTTTCACTTTAAAGCAGAGGCCATAGAGCAGCAGTTTTCCTTTTTTAACAACTAGGCTTCTAAACAGTCAAAAATTAATCTTCTCTATATTGCACTCACAAAGGCAGGTGCCAGAAGATATGAGTAAAACTGCCCTGATATATATAAAGAAACCTATTAACCAACCAAAGAGTGGAGGTAGAAGAGGAGACATTTTCACTGTCAAACACGGAGGTAATTTATAGGGTTGTTACATATATAATTGCAATAAACAGCAAACTGTTGCTTTCTGTTAGTGAACTGTAACACAGACATCCTATCCATCAGAAAAAAAATAGTGTGCAAACAGAATATGAATGTGATTGTGCCAAATTTATTTATAACATACTCCCATGTATTTGGGGTCAAAATACACTCCAAAGAGAGAGGCGTCCATCTGTTTGTCTATACACACTTTGTTTAATCAATATTTTCTAGATCATAAATTAAAAAAAACAAGGATATAACTTCCCAATGATCCAGGACCAGTTAACATGCCCCTATTGTTTCCATATTTTCCAGGTTCATACTGGGCTATTTAGTCACTTGTGTGTCCATCAACAGACTAGTGCTCAACGGCTTGCCCCTCCCCCCCCACTCCCATGATGAACCTGATTAAATCGTCTTCAGAAATGGAAGATAAACAATATACTATATACATAGGATGCTTTCCAGAGAGGATCTGCAGTGACTGCTGTTGCCATTCCTGCTTTTACAAACATTCTGTAATCTCTCCCACTAATATTTCAAAGGATAACTGAACTATCATATGAAGCCGCTCCCTTATACAGTCATGGCCGAAAATATTGGCATCCTTGCAATTCTGTCAGAAAATGCAACCCTTCTCTCAGAAAATTGTTGCAGTTGCAAATGTTTTGGTACTCACATGTTCATTTCTTTGGTTTGCGTTGGAACAACACAAAAAACAGAAGAAAAGTCAAATCTGATACAATCAACTGCAACAATTTTCTGAGAGAAAAGTTGCACTTTCTGACAGAATTGTAAGGGTGCCAATATTTTTGCCCATTGCAGTACTGTATTATTATTATTAAATATTTTTCCCTGTGTTTTCTGGAACGTTTTCTCTGGATCTGTTCAGCAATGCCATGTAGTGGATGGATAAAGTACAACAGCAGGCAATCACAATGGCCAGTTTCTGTCCATCAGTTAAGCAACACTCAAGTCTTAAGAATAGTCAGCTAAGTACAAGGTCATAGTGGGCACCTTCTCTCTCTCAGGCAGGAGACAGCAGCAGCCTGAAGTCACAATTGCCAGCTTCTCTCCTGAAGGCGCACAAATCAGCATGAAGTCACAAATAAACAGGTTCAGCCTTCCATTATCAGCATGTCATCAGCCAATCTAACTTCATTACTTAAGCAGCATCAGCATGAGGTCACAATGGTCAATCTCTCCTCTTCAGGAATGTAGCATCAGGACGAGGTCACAATAGCCAGCCTCTTTCAGGCAGGCAGCATATGGAAGCACATTCATCACTCTGTAACTGAACAGCCAGCAACATTCCTGTGTGAAAACTATGGCCACCAATGTGTCTCTCAACGTAGAGGACTGCAGATTGAGGGCAGAAAGGAAGAGAACGCCATGCAAGAAGATTACAACAATTGCAGGAAGGAAAAACAGGTTGTTTACCTGGAAAGTTTGTTCTTCAAGTGGTTATTTTGCAGTCACCATGCAGAACCTTCCAGGTAGAGCCTACTTTATTGGTAGCTCCACCTTGTCTATCTACAGTGTATGTGTCGGCATTCCATCCTTTGGTTCAACAATCTGAACGAAATAGTACTAGAGTATTAGGTAACTGCAACTGCCGAAGAGGAAAGGACGGAAGAGCCATGTAAATACACAGTAGATGGCCACTCAAATAACAAATGTTACAGGTAAGCAGACTGTTATTTTTTGTCATGGTGTCTGTGAATCACATGCATGGATAAAGACTAGCACTCATCAATGTCTCAGAAGACTAGATTTGGGCAAAAAACTTCATTTAATGCAGTACTGATAAGCAACTAATCATTATGTACCTTGTTCCATGGCCACTGTGATGATTGCCATGCTATTGGTGAAAGTATTATTGATGCTGTTGAAAAGACCAAAGAGCAGGACACAGGATTGATTAATAAATGGCATTGCTGAGGGCAACAATGGAGATTATTTGGATTGATGGCTCTATAGAAATAAGCATCTTTCAAATAAATTGTGGCAAATCAGCCTCCTCCTGAAGCAGCAGCAGCAGATTGGATACAGTCTGCATTCAAGGTACTTTGTAGTTTTGCATTCAAAGATGCCTGAAAATGGCCAAAGACCTCTATCTCATTCAGTACTGTTATGTACTAGCAGGTTCCTGTTCTTGGGGGGGGGGGGGGGTGATTGGTTCAATGGCTCCTTTGCACAATGAGGTAGTGACCTCTTCTGGTAAGACTGGCAAGGGAACACTCAAAATGCTCTATAGGGAGAGAGGTCGTTGATTTCAATCTGAAGCTCCACTTGACCATGGAAAAGACCCATCAATCTGATTTGGTGTTCTGCCAGGCCCTGAGAAGTTGAGTGTGCCTGTTATCAAATGGGGAAAGGGAGGGTCAAATGACAAGGTCAGGGGAGTCAAAAAGCAGTGTTAGGAGTTACTAGACTGATGCTTGTAAGAAGTCAGGACTGTTGGGAGGTGAAGGAAAGCTTCTTAACCTAGGAGGACCAATTATTGGAGTTGTTTGTGGCCAGTGGCTGGCAGAAACGATAGTTGGTAGGTCTAAACTAGGGAGGCTGCTGGTGCTATGACGTGGATTGCAAAACTCCAATATGGTGAGCTGTATTGGAAAGTTTGGTCGCTGTCTTAAGTTCTTGTTTAACTTTTCAGTCTTAGTCTGTTTGGCCCCCATACAGTCACCCTGGGACAAGGCAGCAGTGTCGTCTTAAGATAACAAGGCCCCTAAAGGCCTTAGATGTGCACTTCCTGTGTTTTCCAGCTCTGGGGGTGGGGAAGGGCCACCTCCATGTTGTCCCCAAGCATGAATTCTATCAGGTTGGCCAATTTATCCAAAGGCAATGGCTGGCACCTTCCTAGATCTGCCTGATGTTCTGAATGTGTAGTGAGGCAACAACATCTGAGTCTATGTCAGATTTAATAGTTGGCAGTGGCATGATGGGAGTTGGCTGATTTGTTGAGGCCCACTTGATGTAGGTTACAAAGTATTTTTGTGACAATGGAGGTGGCATGACTGCAGCTGGTGTAGACGGGACACCTACCTGGGTATGAAAGATCACAGAGATGAGAGAACCACTATAGACTGCACTGTGGGTAAGTTCTGAAGTCAGTACTGTATTGAATGATAAAGGTCTGGAGGATCTGTGGCATCAAAAGCTCTGTGATGAGACGACCGCACACTGAAAATATTTGTTGTGTGGTAACAGATACAGTAGCATGGACAGATAGAGTCTGCATTGTGGAAATAGTTGCTGCAGTGCACAGAAGCTCTATTGCTGTCGAGAAGTGATTAACAGAAGAGTATGCAGGATGATGTTGAGGAGAGCGATAGTGAGTTGACAATGGATGGTAATGAGATCAGTATCTATGGGGACCAACATTGTGAACATCAAGACCAATGATGTGGACAGTGATGTTGTTGGACAGGAGAGTGATAATCTCAATTATACTAGGACAGAGAGAGAAAAATCTATCAACATGGTACCAAGAGCTCTCATAGTTCCCTTCCTCCAAGACTGAATAGGAAATTTGATTTCCTATCAATGATTGAAACCAGCCTTTTCTCCCTATCTTGCCAATCTGAATCAATATCTGAGCCACACATTAAAACTAAGCCACTTTACTGCCCCTTTCTTTTCATAGGAATGAAATGAGTTACAGCCCTTGACACATTGCTTAAATAGCTAATGATAAGGAAGGTGTGGAATGTCACTGCTGTTGCTGCTAGACTCCAACTCCTACCAGGCTTAGGCAGGGCAGACAAGAGAGTGATGAAAAAAGTTGCAATCGAACAATATCCGGAGGAATAGACTTCCTCTTACCGAATGTAAGGATAACTGGCATTTTTCACACACTGAATTGGCCTGTCAGTATCAATGCACCGCCCTTGTAGAACTTCAGGAGTTTTTAAAAAAATTATTATTATTATTATTATTATTATTACATCATTCTGAATCCTTTCCTGGCTCATTCATCTACTATAATGCATTTAACACTGAAACTACTTATGACCTGTGGAGAGGTGGATGGACATGATTCTGTTCTGGTACTTACTGGTCCTGTAATTTCTTTCTCCGATTCCAAGCAATTGCCAGTTTTTGAAAAGCAATCCATTATTGTTACTAATCCAATATGGGGGTGGGAATAACTCATTGTGATTAATTTTGGACTGCTTATTATTTTTTCAATACTCTGTCAGAATTTAAACTTGGCCTGAGAACCAAGTTCAGAAGCCTGAAAAATTCCAGAGAGAACATGTCTACAAATGTTTTTAAATGCTCTTTAGAAGTGACTTTTGAAAGAAACTGTTTTCTTGGCACCTACTTTTTATATTACTTTTAAGATGAAGGGCAGGGGGAAAAGAAAGATAATTTAATTACATTAAAGACCTTGTTTGCACCTAGTTCCTTCCAGGTTCTGCACCATCATCACTCTAATTTAGCAAGTGGCATTTACCTACAGAACCAGGTTGCCTGGTGCATGGGTACAAATCATGTAGATGTGCGCCTGTACAGGAGGGGCAAGGATAGCAAGATGCCCATCTCTTTCATCGAGTTGAAAAAGACAGAAGCTTTATTCTCCTTTGCTTATTATGAGTACTGTACTTCCGAAACCATAAGCAAAAACGGGCTAGACTAATCTTCAATTCTATGCAGAGCTTGGGAAAGTTCCTTTTGGGGGGGCGCACACAACGCCTATTCCTGACAAGGGGTATTGGGGGCTGTAGTCCAAAAAATTACCTTTCCCAATTTCTAGCTGTATGTTAATTTTTAGAAGTATCTCTTGCAATTTCTCCCCTCTTTTAACACAATTATTGTATGTGTGACAGTCAGCCAATTCCTCATTAGCCAGCTTTTACTGCACAGGCAAATCTTTCCCAATTTTCTTTTTTTTAAGTGAAATTCTGAGTTCCCTCTAGGGATTTCCTTTTCAAAGCTGGAATGGCTAATGAGGATTATACAGAACAGACACTTATTAGTGTTGTACCTCTCACTGCCTAAGCAGCCTCCTTTAAAAGGGAAAAAAAGCTTATTGTCTCTCTGTGCTGATTGGGGAGAAAATTAAGCATTACATATGCCCTATTGAGAGAAGACAAGCCACTTTGATAGCCATGCCCAGCTACAAATCCTTCCAAGGTAATAAAAAGATAGTCTACCCAACATTATGGCCCTGCTAAAAATGTCTGTAAAATTAAAAATGCCACCTCTGCACAAGTGATGATCTGGCCTGTCTCCTTTTTCCTGATCATTCATATAATAGGATTCATATAACACTGAAACCCCTTATGACCTATGGAGGACTGGACAGACATAATTCACTTCTTACTGGCCCACAATTTCTTTCTCCTACCTGAAAAGGGATGTCAGAGAATGCCATTCCTTTTCAAATTGTATTCAGCACAACATCTCTCTCCTCTTTCCCCAACTGTAAATGGAGGAGGGTTGTGAGAGAGAATTTGGAGATTCCGTTTTGGCTGTCATTCCTGCACTTTTGTCACTGTTCAGAAATAAACAATTTATTACATCTTACATGGCTGTAAATGTAAGTCCTTACAATGTGCAATAGTCAAACAGCTGACCAATCAGTCTCTTATCTCTTGTGCTCTTGGATTTCTCCACACAGCCACACTCCAGAGAGAGACATCAAAGGGACCTGATGTTTTTTCATCCCTCTCAAAATATAATTGCTTATGATTTAATCGTCCTGTCTATCTAGAAGTACAGGATAGTGTTGGAACCATCAAACACTTCTGATGCGAGGCCAGGGACATGCGCAGCCTCTCTGTAAGAACACTGCCCCACTCAGAAATCGAACTGTTATTTCAATTAGCACAATGAAACATAAAATAATGAAGTGTGTTGGAAGACTGCTTCACCTTTACCAGAACTTATGTTCAGATGTTATATTGACATCTTGTGGTCAAGGACAATATGACAACCCAACAATAAAAAGAAACGGCTCATTGGATTGACTGGCAATCATTTTCCCCCCCCATTGGGAGTTCACACTGAACTGTATTAAGCATTACCACCTTTCCTCTCATTTTAAGAACAGCATCACAAGCTGATGCTAAGGAATCGTTTTGCCCAGCAGCTTCCTGGAAAGCTGCAACTTCAGATGAGCAAGAGAAGGGAACCTCTTCCAACTACCAGGAACGACTTCGGAACATGAATATTTGTGTAGCTGGAACTGCAGCATCCACATATAAGAATGTATAGCAGGCTTGGGGAAACACTCAAGTCTGCAGAAGAAGAAAAAAAAACAGGCAAAAGGATCCAAAGCAACACAGATGAGGAACAAGTTGCATCTAGGGCTAAAGTCAATTGTTAGTTCCAAGTACTCTTTGAACAAGTGGGTCTTGTACAAGTGTTGATGTAACAATTTCCATTCAACAGTGGGTGTCCTCTAATTAGGAATAACAGTTGCACTTAGCTCTCAGTGACCATGGAATGCCTACTGTTATGGGGAACCCAAATGTCTCCTCGAAAGACATGGCTGGCTTGAACTCCATAATCTTTGCAACTGTTCTAAGTTTTGTGTCTTAAACTAGAGAAATCACTAGGCTTTTAACCTCATCGTGTTTGCTAAAATAAGGCCAGATTTGCCTTTGGCAACATTTTTTCTCCACATTCTTGAACAAATTTTAATTTTCCCAGTCTTGATCAAGTTGTCTCACTCCTATTTTTAATAAGAAAGTATTACATAGGCCTTTGCTCCTGCCATTCTGTCCTGAAGCACAACACTTCCATAGGATGGATCTAAGTGAGTACAGTGGTGCCTCGCTTAACGAGCACACCGTACAACGACGAAATCGCATAGCGATCCCTTTTTTGGGATCGCTAATGCGATCGCTCAACGTTTTTTAGATAGGGCAAAATTTGCGAAGCCCCGACAATAGCTGTTCAGCGGCCAAAATGGCCACCGGAAGCCCGGAAATGGCCCAAAATGGCCACGCGCAGCTTTTTCGCGCACTCATTAAGCGAGGGGAGGGCGCGAAAATGGCTGCCGGCCATTAAGAAGCATCGCTGAACGGTGAGTATTTGGCCCATTTGGAACGCATTAAACCATGTTTAATGCGTTCCAATGGAATTCCCTGCCCCGTTCAACGATGCTTCAGCATAGCGAAGGTTAATCCGGAACGGATTAACCTCGCTATGCGAGGCACCACTGTAGTTGAAATTCATCGAAGTGGACCAAAGTTAGGACAGTGTGTAAGGATTTCACCAAACTTGATGACTGAATCTGTTCCTGTTGACAGCAGTCTGTACTTGTTTACTTAGCACCTTCTTTGCTACTACTTATTTTATAGTATGCAATTCCATTTGCATAATTTTGCTCTGTGTAAATGCTGTTATCTTATTCCTTCCACACTGCTAATAGTTTTACCAGCATCTTTGAAAGGAACAATTCAATGCTAAATTTAAAGTTTTTATTTATATAATAGTGGGCTTCATTAACAGTTTACAACTTTATTGAGTAGTGAATATGTTAATATTTACATTCAAGAGAGACATAAACCAGAGCACTCTAAAAAGGGCTACAGTTATAGGATAGGACAAGACAGACATATATAAAAAAACAGAGATACAGACAGTTTTCCTTTGTTTCACTTTGAAGACCTCCAGGTTGCCTTAAGGGAGGTTAGCATTTTTTGATTCTATTGGCTGGAAGTTTGGATTTATCCAAGTCATCAAAGTATGGATGGTTCAGGGCTGCACGGCCAGAAATCCTCTTTGCAGGATCATATATTAACATTTTCTGCAAGTCAAAATAAAGATGAGTTAATAGGGCTAACAGGATAGGTTGCAATCACTGTTTGAGCTACATCAGAATTTCAAGATGTGTAGGTAATTCTGATCAACAGAATAAAGTCATTTATCTCATCAAATAAACAAACAATTTAAAAATCTCTGACATTTAGTATAGATCAATATCCTTGGTTGGATTCTTGGCATTTGTCTTATAAACTAGTCCACTCTGACTGTTTGGGATTAATCCACCATGTTCCACTAATGTTAGGTATTTTAAATGTGGGCAACTGCTCGTGCGTGCGTCCCGGGGTGTGGGTGGTGTATGCACACAGGTGCGCATGTGTATGTGCATGTCGCTGTTCCTTCGGCCCTCAAAAATGTTGAAAATATCCGGTGTGGCCCTCATCGTCAAACGTTTGGAGACCCCTGATTTAGACCATTATGAATTCATGCCTCATAATTTACACTGGACAGACTTCAAGACAACTTGGATTAAGAATCACTATAGAACATCTGCAACTGCAAATTGCAAGAGCTCTCAATCCAGAATTGTGTATGTCATCCCCTTGCACCCAAATCCTTTACATTTTGTGAACTAGAACACATAAGACCCAGCCTGTATCAACAAGTTTCTTTTGTTTTTCCTTTTTCTCACTTTGTACTACAGTTTGCCTCATGCCACAATAGTTGGATACTGCCTCTTTAAGTTCATTCACATACATAGCTGATTCGCCTATTTTTCAAATGTCTCTGCATGGGACTTTACAACAGCCATTTATAGTATTCTTTAATGTCTAGCCTGTTATTGTGTCCGGTTGCTAAACATACGGCTTTCTGTTAACGTTTCACTCTATGTAATAATTTCATCAATGCCTACTATTATAATAATAATAATAAATGTTTATTACGGTCATTGACCAGCAAAAGTAAGATACATTTTTTAAATTAGGAGACATAAAAACAATATAAAAGCATTAAAAACACTAAAAACACCAAAGCACTAAAAGCATCTATATACATATATACATCTTACTAGATATCTCCTACCTCCCTATCATAGGCCATATCTATGGGCTATTACAGCTTATTTTAAAGCTCATATAGCCCATGTGATCATTAAATGGTGTACACCAATTTACAGATTCTATAGCTGCGCTTTAGGTGGAACCTTTCCTTCACGGATTTTTATTGCAGCAGCACAGAATTTAGCAACTTTTGTCAGCATATCTGAATTAAGCCCAATATATCTGCCAGGGCATCGCCCTGTCAGGAAAAACTGTGTGTAGTGTGCCTCTGATCGTCCAGGAAATGCCCTTATGTAAGGGTCAACATGGACTTCTCGAATGTCAGAGTAAAAAGCACAGTGAAGTAACACATGGGTGATAGATTCAATCTCACCAGAGTTACAGGGGCATAAACGCTGAGTGTAAGGGGTGTTGTTATACTTCCCATCCTGGACTGCTGACGGAAGTGCATTGAAGCAGGCCAGAGTAAGAGCTTTGCGTTGTTTAGGTGTTAAGGGTAAGTAGAGATATTTTGCCGGTTTGGGTGGAAGCAGTGCGTTGTCAAGTATAAACCTATTTCTGATAGTACCAAGGTCCTGCTGCCTTTCTGTCTCTCTCTCTCTCTCTTTTGTTGTTGTTGGAGCCTAAACAGCTGACAAGAGCAGTATCTTACTGATGAAGATCAATGAATCAGGATTACTGTTTTGGTTCTTGATTGCTTATATTTTGGCTTGTTTATTTGCTCGTATTTGGTCTGTTCTTGCACAGCAGTTTGTCTTTTTTTCAGCTACACTCCCCTTAATTAGAGGCTTCTGGGACTTCGGAACAGAACAAAGCAGAAAAACAAAGACACATGCCTAATTTTTAGTTTATTACCAATTAAATTTTCAGTTACTGCAAAGAAAACCTTTTCAGGACATGAATTGCCATTCCTGAGACCCATTTCTTTGATATGTCTCTTCATAAAATACAAGAGCAGGTGCAAATCCACCTAACCTGATTCAGGTGGGCATAATTTATGTAGCAGGCACTTCAGGCAGATACCTCACTATATAAAGCATTCAGTCCAGAGAGAGAGACCGAGACCTGCCACAGGTATATTAATTCCTTCGTCCTTCTGCTAAGGGTACCTCCCATTACTAGCATAGATACCACTATGTGGGCCTCTGTGTGTGGTCTCACTGTCTCTAGAGCTACACTCCTTGGCATTTTCTTCCTGGTTAGTGTTGCCCAGGTTGTTTCTATGGCCGGTTCTGGGGAAAGGGGGTTGTTTTGGGTAGGTCCTGGGTTGGAGGTCAACGAACTGCCAACCGGGACATCTGTATCCCTGTCCCTTTCACAGCCCCTTCTTTATTTATACAAATTCTTAGGGTTCAGGAGCCTCTCTCTTAGGAATTAATGAAAAAAACACAAAAACAACACAAAGAGCTTTTTCCAGGTTCCGCCTCCCTCCATTCTGGGGAGGGGGAACAAGGAACAACCATTTATCCATCATGCAATAGAGGTTCATTCTTGCAAGCGATTAAACATTTGTGGAAACAAATGATAACAGAACCACCCTCTAGTTCCAGTGTAATAATTATGCAAGGCTGGAATGTGGGTGGGATTGAGAACTGACAGCAATCACATTTTTGTAGGCTTGAAAAACCACA
The DNA here is from genome assembly GCF_051106095.1 of Pogona vitticeps. Lineage (NCBI taxonomy): Eukaryota > Metazoa > Chordata > Lepidosauria > Squamata > Agamidae > Pogona > Pogona vitticeps. The sequence goes on from NC_135785.1 coordinate 98,680,761, forward strand.
GTGAGAGAAATACTCTCACATGAATACAGGACCACGTAGTGAAATCTGAACACAAAAAATGTGATACAACTTTGTGGAGTTTGTGATTAAAGGTGCAATGACCACTGGCTCAGCTGGCTTTACAAGTCACTAGAAAAATCCGCAGAAGAGAAATTCATGAAGAAAAAGTCCCTCAATAGCCCTCAGCCACAACTAAGTAGAACCAAGGCAGGAGATCTATAAAGCAACAGTAGTATACATAAAATACAGCTCCAGCTATCTAGAACACAACAGCAAAGGAGGGCTTTTAACCATCATGCTATACTGTGGCCTTCTAAGAAGCATCTCAGTGGACACCTAGTTAAATAAGAACTTTAATCTGATCTAGCAGAACACTTCCCAGTATTTTACATTATGTAAGTTAATACAACGTAAACAAATAAACACCTTTACCCTCTTGTGGAATCAGGACTTTGAAGCATTATTTTTGTATTGTAGTTTCTAAGATCCTGAAAAGCAATTCATCTGCATGTACCAGGAGCCAATGACACCCTTCGCAATCTCGCTTTACTTATTGGACAAGCTTATTTATCTTATCAGCTACGTGGATACTGAATGTTTCAGCCACATGGAGCAAAGTTTAACTTGCCTCAGGACAATGTGTTTTGTACTTACAGAGAGCAGGTCTAGTCCATCCTCATCAAGGTTTTTGACATGTGAGGCCAGACTGCTTGGTTTCCACTTGGGGAAAGTGTTTTTGTAATCTTGCAAGGATTCTACCTCAGGCCACACATCATTGTTGGGTGTCCCCAAAGCTCTGAGAGAGAATAAACAGAGTTGACTCAATAACCTTGGGTAAACTGCCACTGAACAGCTTCTGCTGAACAGTTATTGCAAATTCCCTAGCAGTAGGTTATAGCAGCAACACACAAGAATCCCATGGATCATGGCATCAATGACAGGGCTCTGTGTTCAAATCCTCAGCTTCTGAAGACATATCCGTCAGTAAGACTGGTGTCAACTGAAGCAACACCTATTATTTTATTATTTATTAATTTGACTTCTACCCCATCTAGACCAAAGGTCTACTCTGGGCAGCATTACACATCTTTTAAAAACAGTGAAGTAAATTTTTTTATGGAAGTAAAACAAAACCTATGCTGTCAAACTAAACAGCAGAGCAGCTGAACACAATCTATCACCATCCCAGCAGTCTAAGCAACCAATCACTCCACTGCATCCAGCAGCAGTCCTCAGAACAGGGGTCTTGACCAAAATTCTGGGCCTGGCTGCAATGCCAACTCCATAGTCATTAGTCTGTACCAATAGACAGAAGTGGGTGAGCTGACTCTCCATCAGCTCCAGCCATCATAGCCACGAGCCAGAGTTAATGACAGCTAGAACTGAACAACAGCTACAGGGCCACAAGGAGCCCAATTCTGACCTATTCACATGTAGAGTAGCTTACAGAACCAGGTCATTTAGGAGGGAATTCTAAATATAACTACTAGTAAGTTAATTCTGAATTCAGTATGAAATAACTCCCAAGAAAGTAAGATCCCGCTTAATTCAGAACCATAACAATACAGTGGGGTCTTGACTTGAGAACTTAATCCGTATTGGAAGGCGGTTCTCAAGTCAAAAAGTTCTCAGGTCAAATCTGCATTTCCCATAGGAATGCATTGAAAACCATTCGATCCGTATCTGCTCTTTTCCGTCCATAGAAACTAATGGGAAGCTGCTATTCTGCCTTCGACCACTAGAGGGGGATATTTTGTTTCTTTTTTTCTTAGGTCAAGAAAGGTTCAGGGAAGGCAGAGAAAATACAGTCCAGGCAGTACCAGGCAGTCTGAAGACTCCCAATCCACTCTCTAAACGCTGGGAGGAGTGAGGAAGCAGACAGGCACCCTTTTCACTGGCCAACAGTTAACTGAAAGTTCACATTTTGCACTTTCCCTGCCTCCCACGTGGTTTTTTTTCAGTTCTTAACTCAAATCTAAGTACGTAACTCAAGTCAATATTTTCCTATGAGAGTGGTTCTTAAGTCAAAATGTTCTTAACTCAAGCCGTTCTTAAGTCAAGACCCCACTGTATGCATATCATTTAGCAGGTGGCCATCACACATCAACAAAAAAGATACAGTTCTTGGTTCATTGCACAGCAAAGATTAAATTTACATCATTTGAAACTGACAGAAGGCAACCTTTCAACAAAGAGTGATCTGAAAGCATCAGCCAAGTACATACAAACTGCAGCCTTATGAGTCATAGATAAATCTGTGGATTCATGAATGCATCGGTCCATCTTCAGATTAGATACCTGAAGATCCTGAAGAGCTGATCAATTTCTGAGTCTCCATGGAAAAGCGGTTTCTTTGTTGCCATTTCAGCAAATATTGTACCTATGCTCCATATATCTACAGGTGTAGAGTAACGTGCAGAGCCTAACAGCACTTCTGGGGATCTGTACCACAATGTTACTACCTAGCACACAAGGAAGTGGTTATTAGGAGATTTTTAAACAGAAGCCTGAAGCACAAATCTGACATGCTTTGAAGGAGCTTATAGATGTTTCATAACAATCCCATCTGACTCCAACATCCACCATGCCATATTCTCAGAATCCGCACATCAGTTCTGGAAGTTGCACCTTTTTTTAGCAGCACAGCATCTTCTGATCTTTTATACAAAAGAAGATCAGAAGATTCCGTGCTTCTGAAAAGCAAGAGACAGGGGGAGGAGAAGAGGTGTACTGTGGCCTGGGTTGCAGCCGTAGCAACTGCCGAGAGCTGAAACCAGATACCGCCTGGGCGGATACCAGGGTCCTCCCGTACTTGCTAAATCTGTAGTCCAGAATTGATTATTTACAACCTCATTTATATCCCACTTTTCCTCCAAGAAGTTCAGCCCGTTTTATCCCCAGAGCCACCATGCAAAGCAGACTGAGCAACTGCATCCTGCCTCGGACCTCTACAGGAGATTCACGGCTGAGCGGGGCACCAGTCTCCCAAGCCCAAAGCCAACATTATGGACTACACCATGTTAGCTGGTGTGTGGCAAGAAAACACCATCATATGGAAGGTGTATATGAAATGCTCAGTAGGTTCCAGTTGTCTAAGGGACCGACCAGGTTACAGCATCGTTTCCAGGAGGAAGGCTCAAATGTTGTGGAAAATTTAAGTCTAGAAAATATAAATTGTGGCAGGAAAATTAGAGGCGCCCATTCCATTGCTCTATCGATGGAAGGCGAAATTCTTTCAAGGTAAATCTGCCTAGCACAGCATGTTGGCAAAGAGCAAAAATGAACAAAACCATGTCTTTCCTTTTTTTTCCTGCTCCTTTTTTGCCTCCCCCACCCAACAAGCTGCCAGGAAGGTGATGGATCCCTCTCTCCAGAGGTCTGAACTTTGAACTGCACCGTGGCCTGTTTCCAATTAGAAGGCTATGTACGATGAGTGAGAGTTTCATTTCATTAAAACTAAGTCTCACCAAATGGACGGGGCAAGTCAGTGGCATCAGGAGATGCAGAAGGAAGCAATTCTTCACTCAAACCACAGAAGGATGGCATTTATTACAAAAGGAAATAGTGAGGGGGACAGCTATTCACAAAGACAGCCAAATGGAGGCTGCAGATGCAGTGCACATCTATCTGCCAGGGGTTGGTGGAGATGGGACAGGAGAGCAAGCAGAGAGGTCAGTTCCCCTTGTGTTCTGCTTGGGGGCTTCGCTGAGATTTTAGATTAGCCACAGCAGGAGACAGTCCGCTGGACTAGAAGGACTTTGACGCTGATACAGGAGCCCCAGTGACATGCTTAGCAGCTTCTTAATACACAACATTACATGTAAAACAATTTCATCTCTTATGAAGCACCCAGCTATTGGAACAAGAATCATCGTCATCATCGTGTGTCATCAAGTAAATTCTGACTTATGGAAACCCTTAGCCTGTTATAGACTTGGGGGTGGGGGGAGGGAGCCAACCTTACCTCGTGTGTGTAAACACGCACAGGGATGCCAAATGCTCGAGCCAGACCAAAGTCAGCAAGTTTAATGACTCCATTGTCATCTATTAACAAGTTCTGCGGCTTCAGGTCTCTATGCAGAACTCTTCTTGAATGACAGAACACAATACCTTGCAAGATTTGGTATAAGTAACTCTGAAAGAACGACACATTGAGAAGGTTGTTACTGCAAAAAGCAAGCAAGCAAGATCTACTCTCAAGATGGACAACAGAAAATGACACAGGAGTTACTTTTAAGCAAACCTCACCAAATTGTAGGGATGAGACAAGAGTGTGCACTGTGGGTGGAACTATGAAACAGCATAAGGAGAGGAAAGATGCAGGCAACTCCATTAGCTCTGCTGAGGCCACGTTCCACACAGATTCTCCCTTCATATCTTCTATCTGGCAGAAACTATTCCACTAGGGTACATCAAAGAAGCAGGGCCAGCAACAGACATGTCAGCAACATCTGGAATTTTTTCTACATGGACCACTTGTATTCCAGTTGATTCTTTTGATTTTCATAACTCAGAGTAGTTCCTGAGTTTGTTTTCACCCCTGCTCCTCCATCCTCATCTCCTTTGTGCTGTGTCTTTTTAAGTGTAAGCCTGAGAGCAAGGACTACCTTATTACTGATCATCGTAAACCGTTGAGAGCATTCCCCAGCCAAAGACTAGAATATTTTGACTCTGCATCAAGGGGTGGGCAACCTATGGCCCTCCATCTAGTTTCGGAAGACCTGGAAAATTCTTTGGCAAGAGCAGTCTGCTCTCAGGGAGAAATAGAGAGAAGGGTGACAAGGGACAGCAGAAGGGCTGCCCCTTCCACTTTTGATTATTCCTGAGTGCAGCTCCTAACAGAAAAAAGGTCCCACATTTTTCCTCAATTAAAGGGGGGGGGGAGAATTCAGTGTCACGTTCAGGTTTTTACCCCACTTTTCCTTAAGAAGCCATAGCAAATTAGGAACTAAAGGTCCAAAATGAAACATCCATTTAGGCTGAGAAAAAACACTTCTTGTCTCGAATTCCTGTTTGAAACTTGTCCATAAAACATTTCCACGACCTCTTAGTTCCACGCCTATTGCAACCAAAGGAATGTACAAATGCACATGCACACATTCACCCCTTACTCTCTTCACTTGGGGTTTAAGAGATTGAAGACTTCTTTAGAATGGGCACCTGTTTGTTTCTTTTGCTTATGAAGCTGTTAAAAACATCAGGTGGATGTGGTTGGTAAAATATGAATTTCTCATTTGGACTCTGTTCCTTGTCAGTAGTTGGTTTGGACTCCAATGCTGGCAGGGCTTGGGGGCCAGAGACTAAAATAGGGCTCTTCTCCTTCCTGTGTGCACTGCCAGACTGCTGGCGAAGTAACACACTGGTGTTCCAGAGGCCTGAACTGATCACTTGCACAGGGCTCTTGAAATGTCGCTATGGGGCCACTCTATATACAAAGGACTGTAGACAACACTGAGGTCTATATTTACTGAACCTCGTATGCGCTACTGCATTCCCAGCTCATTCATAAGCATAATTTTGTGCAGATTATACAAAAGAAAGTTTAGTTCTGAAATTCAGTTAGCAATCTAAAACCTCATTACTTGCTCCCATTTTCCTTCTATATTAGTACAAAACTATTAACCTACCCACGAGACACAGGAGAGTATAAAAAGTAACCAAAGACTCCCTGCCAACCAAATTATATTTTTAACATTCATATCCAAGCTTTTCTTACCAAATGTTCAAGAAGCATCAATCACTATCCTGCTCATTTTGATTCTCACAATTACTCTGTAGAATTCAGAGACTCTGATTGGGCCAACGTTACCCCATAAATGTCATAGCCAAGTAGGGGATGAGATTAGTCTCTCCAGTTCTAAGACCCGAACCACTACACCAAACTGGTTCTCAAATCCTTATAGAAAGGGTTGCAGCAGTAGTTTCAAGGAGTGTGATTTACAGTATTGTTTCCATACCTTAACAAGCATACGATCCAAGTATTGCCCGGATGGGATAGAATCCAAGTACTTCTTGAGATCCATAGAAAGAAATTCAAAGATAAGATAAAGCCTTGAGTCCTGCATAAGCACATCCTGAAGACTAAAGAAAAGAAAAACAAAAGAGGTTAAACCTTTCATGAAGTTTGTTACAGGTAATACCATGTCATCTCTGTCTAACTGGACAACCAGGAGACATTTTATTGTAATTAAATCATCTAAAGCAGCCCTGGCAACATACCACACTCAGAATCCCACATATGAACTTGCTGGAAATTAAAAGTCCTGCAGGATCCATTAAACCACTGGTTCTTAACCTTGGGTTACTCAGGAGTTTTGGACTGCAACTCCCAGAAGCCTTCACCACCAGCTGTGCTGACTGGGGTTTCTGGGAGTTGCAGTTCAAAAGCATCCGAGTAACAAAGGTCAAGAACCACTGCATTAAACCACAGCCACATATTTCATGATTGTGGAAACAGGTGGGTGCGCACTTATACCAAATTTTAAAAAGAGGGCTAAATGAAGATACCCCTATTTAATTATCAAAACTTAACCTATTTCAAGTGGATATTCATAGTATAAGGGATGTACAGTATAACTGCAGGTTAAACCGCAAAAGCCTCTATGCTGCAAGGTCAGAAGACCAGCAATCATAAGATCGAATCCACACAACGGAGTGAGCTCCCATCGCTTGTCCCAGCTCCTGCCAACCTAGCAGTTCGAAAGCATGTAAAAATGCAAATAAATAGGTACCACTATGGTGGGAGGGTAACAGCATTCCGTGTCTAGTCGCACTGGCCACAGAAACTGTCTTCGGACAAACGTTGGCTCTATGGCTTGGCAATGGGGATGAACACCGCGCCCTAGAGTTGGACACGACTGGACTAAAAATGTCAAGGGGAATCTTTACCTATTCACAATGTAACATGCGAAATCTGTACTTATATCTTCTAAACTTGAATCTGAAGACCTATTGTCAGTTAAAGTTTCTGTGCCATGTAAAACAGCAAGTTGTGCAAACTTTGTAAGAACACCAATAGCATTCTGATCAGCATGTCTGACATACTTTACAACCTTAGAAGATTGGAAATACAAGAGCTAAAGGGTGAGCTGTTGCAATCCTGCTTGAATGTTTTTACAACCATGGGTATAAATTCTGAAGGCTACAAAGAATCAAGTAAATACTAACTGGGCCTTTTTCCTTCTCTTTAAAATGAGATGACTAAGGCCTTTCATTAAAGAAGGAATTTTAAAAAATAATAATTATAGGAATATGCTTGGACTGACAGTGACACAGGAATCCACTGGCTCACATACCATGACTATATAGTTTCATTTTGTGGAAAAGCAATGAATTCTCGTTATACCTTACAATAGGTAAATTCAATATCTACCACTGCTGTCTTTCCTTTCCTTTTATTAAGTCACATGACACACTTCCGAACTGTACTATCTTGCAATGGCCAAATAATACATATTCTACAGCTTCCTAGTAGTTGCTTAATTAAGTCTCTAATGAAAATAACACATAGCTACTTATGTGTCTAGCAACATCAGTGATTTCAGGACTCCACACTTCTCAGCAAGTTAACTCAGAAAACTTTTGAATTAAGTGGGTGCAGTTCTCTACAAAAAAAAGTTAGTTGTATTCAACTAATTCAATTTGTATTATATCAAATGTAAATAAAAGCATATCTTTTCACAGATCTTTGGGTTAGGCATGAAGTATAACACTACAGTGGGGTCTCTACTTAAGAACGTCCCTACTTAAGAACAATTCCACTTAAGAACAGCTCCATTTGCTAAATTTTGCTTCTACTTGAGAACAAAAATCCAGATAAGAACAAGAAAAAAAAACTTTCCTGCTCTTTTTTTAACCTTAGGTCATCTTAGGTTAAAAAAAGTTCTCCCCCTAGTGGTAGAGTACGTATTAACCAGCTTTGCATTAGTTCCTATGGGAGCTAATGCTTCAATGTACGAATGCACCTCTACATAAAAAAAAACAGCCAGAACGGATTAATTGGTTTTCAGTCCATTGCTTCAAAATTAGCTTCGTCAGAAGTGATTTTAACACTGTTCCCTGACCTAAGGGGAAAAAAAGAAAAAAATCCCCCTCTAGTGGTAGAAGGCGGAATAGCAGCTTCCCATTAGTTTCTATGGATGGAAAAGAGCAGATACGGATTAAATGGTTTTCAATGCATTCCTATGGGAAATGCAGATTCTACATAAGAACTTTTCCACTTGAGAACCACCTTCCAATACGGATTAAGTTCTTAAGCAGAGACCCCACTGTACTTCTTAAGTGCATGCTTTAATGTAATAAAAGGAAAGCTGAAAACAGTGTCATCACTCCATTGCGTGCCTAGATTCCTAGCAGGGTCACCTAAGACCAAACACTGAAAACTAAGACATCAGACTAAGATGCACCCAACCTCTTCAGGACTGACAGGCATATCATCATACAAACTGATACTTCATCCAGTGATCAGGTGGAAAACCCCTCAAGGACAGCTACTGTATAGCTGCAGTAGCAGAAGGTGACACTGAAGGGGCTTTCAGACAATGGCACCAACATAGAAGCTAATTCTTGTTAATACTGCACAGAAGGCGGCAACGGTAAACCACTTCTCAATATTTATGCCTCAAAAACCCCATTAGACCATCCAAACTGAACAAGAGATAGTGCTGGAAGATAAGATGCCCTAGGTGTGAAAATACTCAGCTAATGGAAGAAGGATAAGAACAGTGAGTGCTGTTAACTAAGCAGCTAGTTCAAAACCCAAATACATTATTGTTGATGTGCATAGGACAAAAGGATATAATGTAACATGTCACTGAACAAAATCAGCCTTCGTGGTAAGCCTACCAATATAAATGTAATTCATGCTCTAACAACCGATAATGTAGAAGAAATTGAAAGCTTTTATTCAAGTGTCCAAGAATAACTTGTTCACCCATCAAAACAGTTTGAGCTGATCCTCAGGGATGTTTGGGATGTAAAAGTAGGAACTAAAACAGACAGAGTCAAGAATTAGGCGGTAGACCACTTGAAAGAATTATCTGAAAGCAATAATTTGTTTATAGCAAATATATGTCAAAGACAACCAGAAATATGACTGTATGCATAGGCATCACCAGATGGCCATTACAGAAATCAAATACAGTGGTGCCTCGCTTAACGAGTGCACCGTATAGCGATGTTTCCGTATAGCGATCCCTTTTTCGGGATCGCTATACGGAAACATACCCGATCTTCGCAATGGGGAAAACCCGCATTGTGAAGATCGGGTATTGCGGCGGCCATTTTGGAGCCGCCGAACAGCTGATCGGCGGTTCCAAAATGGCCGCCGGAAGCCCGGAAATGGCTGCCGGCAGCCGTTTTCGCGCCCTGCCCTCGCTTAGCGAAGGCGTGAAAATGGCTGCTGGCACCTGGAATCCTCGCTGAACGGGTAAGTAACAAAGGTATTGGAACGCATTAAACGAAGTTTAATGCGTTTCAATACGTTTCCCCTACCCGTTTAGCGATGATTCCGTATAGCGAGGGTTAATCCGGAACGGATTAACCTCGCTATACGGGGCACCACTGTAGACTATATCATCAGAAGCAGAAAATGGAGTTCTATCATCTCTGCAAAAACAAACAAGACCAGATATGAACGGTGGTACAGATCATGATCAGCCATTCATATAAAAACTACAATAAAGTTGAAATGGAAAACTAAAACAATCACAGTGCCAAAATATGATTTAACCAACACTCTTTAAGAATTTAAAATCCATGTAAAGAACATATTAGTACAGTGGTGCCTCGCTTAGCGACATTAATCCATTCCGGAAAAAACATTGCTAAGCGATAACATCGCTAAGCAAAATTTAAAAGCCCATAGAAACGCATTAAAATGTGATTAATGCGTTCCTATGGGCTTAAAAACTCACCTTAAAGCGAAAATCCTCCATAGCGCTGCCATTTTCTCTGCCTCTTAAGCGAGGAAAAACAGCGGGTGGCCATTTTGTTTTCGCGGTGGCCATTTTGAAACCGCCGATCAGCTGTTTAAAAAGGATCGCTTTGCCATGATCGCTTCCCCCAACCATCGCAAAGCGAAAAAACCCTATAGGGACCATCGCAAAGCGATCACAAAAAGTTAATCGCTAAGCGATTTCGTCACTCAATGGAGCGATCGCTAAGCGAGGCACCATTCTACAGTGGTGCCTCGCTTAATGATTACCTTGTTAAACGATGAATTCACTTTACGATGAGGTTTCTGCGATTGCAATAGCGATTGCAAAATGATGTTTAGATAGGGAAATTTCGCTTGACGATGATTGGTTCCCTGCTTTGGGAACCAATTTTTCACTAGACGATTATTTTGAAACAGCTGATCAGCGGCTCTAAAATGGCCGCCCGCTGTGCAAAATGGCTCCCCGCTGTGCTTTAGGATGGATTCCTCGCTTTACAGACACAAAAAATGGCCACCCCTCTGGAGGATCTTTGCTGGACGCCAAGGTATTTAGCCCATTGGAACGCTTGAACCGGTTTTCAATGCATTTCAATGGTTTTCATTTCACTTGACGAGGATTTCACTTAACAGCGATTTCAACGGGACGAATTATCCTCGTCAAGCGAGGCACCACTGTATTATTAAACTCAACTGGCCATGAGCCAGAAGAACTGCAGATTGAAACCAGAGGTATTATCAGAATGCAACAAGAGTTCTTCAATACTTTAATTTTTTTAAAGCCTCAATGGATGACTGATGTAACTCTTATATTTGTCAAAGGCAGGCAAGAAGCAAAATTTAAAGGTGTCAGAAACAGTCAGAATTTTAAAAGGCAACTTTTCAGCAGGTCATCTGCAGGGGGAAAAAAGTATTATAATCATCATTGGAAATGAATTGATACTAACTGTTGGAGTAATGGGAGCCACAAGATCCCTTCCACATATTGAAGAAATCAAAGGGAAATTCAAACTTAGATAAGGAATGTCAAAAGATCTACAGGGGAATATATTTCTATGTATAAAATGAAAATGGAATATAGAGAAGAAATAGCAAGATGAAGAATTCCTTCAGGGAAGACTCTCTTGATGAAAAAGCTGCAATTCTAGAAAGTGAAGTGAAAACTGGTCTCAAGTACAGTGGTACCTCACAAGACGAAAATAATTCGTTCTGCGAGACCTGCCGTCTTGCAAAATTTTCGTCTTGCAAGGCGAGTTTTCCCATAGGAATGCATTGAAATTTAATTAATGTGTTCCTATAGGGAAAAAAAACTCTGAAAAAGTCACTTACCAGGTAGGGAGCTGGGGAAGCACCATCGCAGGACTGCCGGGGGACCTCTGAAAGCGGCGATCACGGTTGCAGGGGACCCGCCAGTCCTCTGATGGTGCTTCCCCAGCTCCCTACTGGTGACTTTAAAAACAAAATTCGCATGGGAACGCATTAATTAAATGTCAATTCCTTCCTATAAGAAAATTCCACCTCACAAGACGAAAATATCTTTGTCTTGCAGGGCACCACTGTAATTGGAAGAAATAAATCATTGGGAATAGATGGGATAAATTGAGCTACTTCAAGCTACAAAGACTGCAACTATGACAAAGTTTGGAAAACAGAGCAATGACTCAGAATGGAAACTTTCAAAACAAAACTGCTTCAGAACAAGCATGGGGGAGTCATAACCAGGAGAGATACAGACAATTAGTCTAACAATAGATCTGTTCTCCATTGTGGATAATACTACTTCCCTCTCCCAAGCTTTGGTGGCCATGTTGCCTCAATCTGAAACAATTACTGAAACATAACAGGCAACACAACATGGAGACATACACTGGAAGAAGATCCTGACCAATGCCCTCTCTAAGCTGTGCCTGCTGACCCAGAGCTCCATCGGGCCTATGCACAGGCAGCTGGTTTGTTTACTTCCAGTTTTGAATGAAGCCCTTTAATTTTGACATCATTTCAGAACATATATTCCAATCACCAAATCAGTTATTGCCAAAGACTGCAGTAACTTTATGACCATTGTAGTAATTTCCTAGGCAAGCAAAGTGAAGTTTAGGATTTTATAAGACAGACTTCTACCTATCCGGAGCAAAACATGTCAGATGTTCAACTTGGGTTCAAACTAGGAAGAAGCACTTGACATTCTGTTACAAATATACATTGGCTACTGGAGCATAACAAAGAATTTCAGAAGACGATTTGTATGTACTTTACTGAGTACAAAAAGCCTTTGTCTTTGTACATTATAAAAAGCTGTGGGTTGTTCTAAAACAAGGCGATGCACCACATTTGATTGCCCTGATGCATAACCTATACCCTGATAACAAGGCTACTGTTAGGACAGAACATGGAGAGAAAAAACTGTTTCCTACTGGAAAACATACAGGGTCTTATATTAATTTTTGCTCCAAAAAATGTATTAGGGCTTATTTTCAGGCGATGTTTTATTTTACAGTCATGTTATCTCCTGGTTGCTGCACAATGGTGGAGGGTGGGGTTTCACTTAACTGGGGCTTATTTTGGAGGTAGGGCTTATATTACCAACATCCTGAAAAAAATCATACTAGGGCTTATTTTCAGGTTAGGTCTTATTTCCAGGCAACCAGGGTAAAAGGAGTATCGTTTCCATCTCTGTTCGACTTAGTTGTGGAACACATGATACAAAAAGCTAATTAACTTCAGATGAAAGTGAAGTGAAAATTGATGGAAAAACATAGTAATTTAAGATATACAGATGACCCTGCCAAAAACTGCATAATGACGTAACACAAAGATTAACCATCTCAGTTTCTTCATTGTCAAAGACTTTATACATTTAGGTTTGATCATCAATCCAAATGAAGACTACAGCCATGCAATCAGAGAAAGACTGAGATTTGGAAGGACACTATGAAGCAACCAGTAAAGATCCTCAAGGGTCACGGAATGGGTCACTGGAGACCAAGGCCAAGATCATCCATAACATGGCACTCTCAATTACTTTCTAAAGATATGAAAGTTGGACACTGAAGCTGATAGGAAAAAACTGACTCATTCAAAATGTGATGTTAGATAACATAATAGATTATAAGGAAGACAGATAAGTGGGTTACAGAGCAAAGAACCCCTGAACTCTCATGTGAAAATAATTGAACTGAAACTATTGTAGTTTGGGAATATCATGAGAACATAAGGCTCACTAAAAAAAGAAAATGCTACGAATATTGGAAAGTAGTAGAAAAACAGAAGACCATACTTGAGATGGATTGACTCAATGAAAGATGCCAAAGAAAAATTTGCAATACCTGAGTAGAGCCACTAATTCTCAATATTAGATCACCAAGAACTGATAATTTTAACACAGAGATGGGTTACATGTGGCTTGTAGGCAGCATTCTTACCTGCAGCTTTATTTTTGCTGACCTCAACAGAATCTGAAGAATTTGAGGGAGGTAAAGGAAGAAATATCACGTAGCCTGAACTTTAACAGGAGATTCTGCTTAATTCAGGCAAATGGTAAGCAAGAAACACAGAAACTTTTATGAGGAAGGTCACCGACACAAAATTAAGGTCAAATAACCAATAGTAAAAATAACATGCATGATCCAGCCAAAGCTGAGTTTTATGAGTCCTACTGATTTGAAAAAGATATTTATGCTTAAGTCTCCAACTGAAAAATGTGACAACTTTAAAGGTGGTGAAAATAGGAAGCCCCTCCAAATTATTAGTACTATAACCCCCAATTGAGTTATCAGCACTGTATAACACTACCATTATGTCAAAGACATTATATTTTTATGTTTGTTCTGAAATACCAGCAAACAAAGTATCCTCTAATTCTCACCCCCTGGGCAGGTCTCTGCCTCTCTCACACACTACTTCCATGTGCGCACAACTCCATCCCCCCCTCGTGGGATTGTTGCAACGGGAATCAAAGGGGCTGCGTGGAGGAGGAAAAAAAGCTGCATGGGGGGCAAAGTCACATGCACAGTTGTGTGTCTTAGAGGGAACCTTGCTAGCAAGACTTAAGAAACGCAAGTATTTGTAGCACGAAAACAGCAAATCCAGCATTACCTATTATACTAGGAATGGGTCATACAACCTTCCAAATATTGTCAAACTGCAATTTTTCATCACCATTGTCTATATAGGCATGGCTGCTGGAAACTGCAGACCAGCAATACTGTACCTAGTGGGTCAAATGGTTGTTGTGGGTTTTTCGGGCTCTTTGGCCGTGTTCTGAAGGTTGTTCTTCCTAACAGTTCTCTGTGGCCGGCATCTTCAGAGGACAGCACTCTGTGCTCTGGTTCACATGTTACACACCCTGGTTTTCCATTGCCTTCTTGAGACATATAGCAAATTCCTTTGTATGCTTAAACCGAATTTCAAATCATTGGGTACAAACAACAAAACATGATGGGGGGGAGAGATCCTCACTTTCAAAGTCTAAGTTATCTACTTACCAAACTATATTGGGATGATGCAGCTCTTTTAACAAGGAAACCTCTCTGATTGCAGTGCTCGGAACACCTTCTTCATCGCTCTCTAATCGAATTTTCTTCATAGCAACGACCTGACCTGTAGCTTTGTGTTTGCCTTTATATACAACACCATACGTGCCTAATAAGGAGAAAGAAGTGAAGTTTAGTGCAATGTCATTCAAACAAATGATGCAAGCTCTACAAAGCTAGCCAAATTAAAAATTAAACTAGTTTTAAAAATGCTATTTAGCCACAAAATCCTGAAAAACTCATTTTATGATTTTGAATACCAGTGTTGATGACAATGAAAATGATAACTAAGCTGAGCGCATAAGCACTTAAGTATTTTTCAGTAAACACACACACATTTTCTGGCACCAGCTTTAATGAATAACAAAGCCTGATAATAAAACAAAGAGTTACAGCTTACATTATTTCACACTGAATTTACAGGACCTCGGTGACCTTATCAACCCTCCCATCAAGCAAAACTTCTGATTTCTTGAACTATAGTTTTCTCCTACACATTAACTGAGCAACTGCAGTTCAAGGATTTCCTACAAACCATATCTGATTCAGAATTGATATCTTGGGTTTTGGAGTTCCTGAACCATAGTTGAATCCTGGGGTGTTAAATCATGATTCACCCAGCTGCCACCATCAACATTTGAAGCTTGCCACTTTATTCTCGAATAGCCCTAAAGAATAACACATGGAAAGTAAGACCCGAAGTACACATGATGTATATGCTCCATTATTAGAAGTCCAATCCTTTTAAGTGGAAAGAAGAGTTGTGAGGGACATTAAGTTGGGTGTAGGGAGGCTCTAATGTTGTCTCTTTATCATAGATCTGGTATGACCACCAGCATCCAAAAACCTGCCGAAGAGAAAAAACTCTCAGACAAGTTAGGTTCATAAGCATTCCCTTCCATAGTTGACACTTTGAGTGGAGTCCTACGTCATGTGTAACTTGATTGTAAACTCAATTGAAATCAGAGATTTATTTCCATGTATCCAGGCATAGACTAGAAGCACAAAACGGGCCTATCACAAAATCACAGAATAACTGAGTTGGCAAGGGCCTATAAAGCCACAGAGATCCACTGCCATCTATGTGTCACATTTTAAGTACCTACCTTCACCAATCTTTTCTATTTTTGTGTAGTCATCCATTATGCTGTGATATTAGACCTGAAAGAGAACAAACACAGTAAGCATTCTAAAGTGCAGGTGCATAATAAAATATAAAAAACATTCTCCCATTGTTTCCAAAAGCTATCTGCTAATGCGAGGTGATGTGTACACCTATTTCCTGCACAAGCAGTAATAAAGAGAGCTATAAATTAAGTTCAGAGGAAGTTACTTTGTTCCTTTGCTGACTTATAAATGATCATTTCCCTCTGTTAGTTCCAATTTACTTCATCTAGAGTAGTTCAAATCTAGGCTAAAAGGCTCAGGATTCACATATAAAAGGCAAGCCATAGCTATTACCACTGCATACCCATGCTTGTATCTAGATGTTGCAGCTATTTTTCCTTTTATTTTAAGAAGCAAGATGAGAGCCATTCTAAGCAAAGCAACAACTGCACACACAAATCTGCATCCAGCAAAATGCCAACCACCACCAATGACCCTGAGAACTATCTAAACACTCTGACATGGTCAGTAAATGTCCACTTATGTATGACCAAGGACAGAAATAATGATAGATATTCAACATACCATTTGTGCACCATCTAAACCCACAGGACAGGAAGAAATAACACCTCCACTCTGACACTTTCCCCCTTGTTCCCTCCAAGAAGGCTAGTGTGCATCTTGTTAAAGGAAGTCCCATAGAGTACCCTGCAGATTCACTACCACTTCCTCTTACGTATGTCTGACAAAGTAGGATTGTCCATGAAAGCTCACATTAAAATATAGCAGTCAGTCTTTAAGGTGCCAAGACTCTTCTTTAATGTTCTTTTGTTCTTGCCCGATATGCCATCTATAAAGTGGTTTTTGTGTGCACATAAGGGAGATGTACACTTACATGATGCATCATTGTTACATCACTATACAATTCCTGCTTCCTTTCATTTATTGGTAGGCATGCTCTTTCCAAGCTGGGAAGATAGCAACTTTGGACAATATTCTACCCAAGGCCTTTCCTTTCCCTAAACTAGAGCAACATCTGCTTAAAACATCCTGCTGAGACCATCCAAGCTTCCAGTCCCCCTTTTGCTAACAGGACTGGCAGGTACTCAATGCCTGCTTGTCAAACCCTCACGTTCTGAGACGGGTGAAATGAGGGGCAAGACCAAAAAGAAACAGGTGAGTGTGGACCAAGGAGGATGAATGATTCCTAGTCACTGTCAGATACTCACCAGGATCTACTCCAGAGTAGACTTACAGGTATGTGTGTGAGAGAGAGACTTCTCTTTCCCAGAAATGCTCTCTGGTTAAGAAATTAACTCCATCCTGATAGGGGGCCAAAACCAGATTTACTTTTTGAACTACAGATGTTCCAGCATCTCACCCTTCCACTAGGGCTAAGGGCTCCCGAGTTTTAATTTGGCTTTCTTTTTAAGTAACTTTTCAAAGTTCTGCTCATGGATTACAGGTCCAGGAGAAAGAACTAAAACCTCCCCTTTCCCCAAGCACATACACACACGAGAGAGAAAGAAAGAGGAAGCACATGCAGGCAAATCCAGTCGTGGTCATAACGTTGAAGAGATAACGTTACAACTGACTTTCTCAGCAACCACAAAAGTCCGATTCGCAAATCTAACCGGCAAGAGGTCTGGTCGTGCTCCAGGGGGGCTTAATTATTTATGTTTAACTAAATCCTTCATCTCTTTCAAAAGTAATACTAGTGATTCAATAAGGTAAAAAAAAATATTTGTAGCTAACTTATTTTAATTTTTTTAAAAAAAATTCCTAAGATTTCTTCCCCCCCTCCCCCCACGAAAGGCTCCCTCAAAGCCACGTGCACGGCCCCAGCCTCCCCCAAAGCAGGCTCCTCTCCCTTCCGTCCCCTCCCCGCAAAAGCACAGCCCCTTACCCAGTCCTACACACGACGGCACCGTCCGCGCATGCTGCCTCCTTACCCACGCAGCCTCGGCCACGCTTGCTCGGAGCCGTTCCTCTCTCGCCTGCCTCCCCGAGCCAACCAAAAGAAAGCTTTCCCCCCTCCCCTTTCCCCTTAGAAGAACGGAGCGAGCAGACGCCGCCACTCTCGTCGGCCGCTGTGAGAGGCCGAGCGAGGAAGGGATTCAAATTAACCGCGCTGAGCCGACTCCAACGCGCCAATGGGGCCGCGCCGCTGCTTTCAAAACGGCCAATCAGCGCGCGCCAGGGACCGGCGCCAAAGCTCTGCGGAAGAGCGGTCGAAGCAGCTTTCAGGGCGTTCGGGCCCCGCAACCCAAATGATAAACAGGCGTTAGGACGCTTTCTCCCCCCCCCTCTCTCTCACACACAAACTTGGCACTTAGCCAACTTATTCTTCCTTCTTACTGAGATGTTCACCTGGGTGATTCGGTCAGATCTTAATAAGCAAAACGCTTTATAGTTTTACCAAAGGCAGCAGAATGTCTGCTTTTTTCTGTTTACTAAAGAGGAGTTCCATACGGAAAACATTTTCCTTCAAAAAAAAAGATAACATTTTGTGATCTTTCGGGAGCGTTTCTCCCCAACCGAAGCCAGCACGGGGTGGGATGCAAACGTTTCGACGGATTTAATTATGTCATGCAAACAAAATGATGAAAATCTATTGAAGGGGCTCCTGGTGTGGCGCAACAGTTGGAGGCACAGGAGACCTTCCACCACAAAAGTTGGCAGGGGAAAAAAATCAGGAAAAGGCGGTAGGGTTGTGGAAACAATACAAATGCAGGCGCAAGTGATACCTTTAAACAACTATTAAGAATACTAAAAAAAAAAAAACAATAGTGACCTTTCGCTGATAAATCTTCAAGGCTGTGCATCAAGTTCTTGCGGCTGCTCAGCTTTTGATACTGGCATGCTGCTTTGTACTCCAGGTCCCAGCATTCTCCAGTCGGGGAGTTCCACCTGCCAGAGAGAGACCTTAATTGTGCTCACCTGGAAGAAGGCCTCCGGCCAAGCTCAGGCCTAGTTTCCCTCTTGGAAAAGGAAACTGCTCCTACTGCTGACTGAGAACTCCCAGTATGTACTGGGGCAACTTCCTTTTCTAACCCTCAGTTCAGCCATTTCCCTGACAAGGGAGCCTGCTAGCCCAGTGTTCCTCCAGGTGAGCGTAATTTAGGTGTCTGTCTGTCAAATGGAACTACAAGCAGGAAGGATTCTGGGACTGGGAGGCCAGAAAACCAAAGGCATAGTGTCTGCTGGCAACAGTTATTTCTAAGGTGTGGAGAAAGTGGAATTGTGTGGAACAGAGTTAAAATGCAAATGCATATTGGATAAGGAAGCAGAATGTAACTTGTGTAGCTGCTGCATATATCCTGTTTAAGGAAGAACTTATCCACTGTGAAATAATAGGAAGCTGGAATTGAAAAATGGGTCCAAATTAACATTGTGGATATGATACATTTCCAGTGTAATACTTTTCTTTGTTGTTCTGTTGCAGTGTGCTCTCTAATTCTGCTTCAATTTCTGAATCCACCTGAACATCTGGTATTTCTTCCTCTGTATATGGTAAAAGTTCTTTACTCTGAACTGGATAACATTTGTAGGCTTAGCAGTCCCTTTGCAGATCATCGGAGCAATCAAATTTTGGATAAATTGGGGCAGGATTTCGCTTGTGGGAGTGCGTTTAAATTCTGGAAAGGAAGTGATAATATATATATTTCATTTCTTGATATAAACTGGATGATATTTGCAAGGCTTTTTGTCCATCTGAGGGACTGAGCATGACTAACCTAAGAAGAATAGTGATTCCTATTTTAGGATACAAGGAGCTTTCTACGAAACCATCCTTCACAGTTTCAAAAATAAAAACATTTATTATATACCTGTATGTTTTCTGTGAGTGTGACTAGATGGACATTTGTTCTGTTGTTAATGCTTGAGTTCATACTGTCAATGTTTTTCCCCTTGACTACATGAAACAAAGCTAATTGTGAGTAAAACAGGTCTCTTTCCACTTTGTATTTGGTACCTTTTGTTTTGCCAACAGCCTTTGTTTGCTTGCTTGTTCCTACTTGCATTGTTTTGTTTCACTTTCTGTATTATAATCTATATCAATCCTTTGGGGCAGTGGCAGGAGCTGTCCTAATCATAGGGAGGCATATTCAGTGGGGCAGACTCATAGCTAAAGGTTCGGGTCGAGTCATATACGATGCAAGCAGTTATGGTGAGAAAGTACAAATGGGTAAAATGATTTTAAATTGTGGGAACAGGTGCACTGTGGCAATTATAATGTTGGGGTAGGACTTAGGTGAGCCGGTTATTCTTTTCTGAACCACGGAGTTCATTGGCTGAACGTGGGCTAACCACTCTCTTGCAGGCTGACCTATCTCACAGGGTTGTTATGAGAACGAAGAGAAGAATTGGGTTTCAGTAATTGACTTTCAGCTATTGAAAGATGAGATGTACATCTGGAAAACAACAAAGGCGACAACCTTTCACCTTGTCCATCTGTACAGTAAATTGGAAGATTATTTGACCATACATGTGGACATTGAACTCACTGCACAGACCGGCCTGATTTTAGATCGTATGAATTCTCCTTCATCCATTGCTATAGTGAGTAACAGTGTAGTGACTGTGGATAGATGTCCCATCTTTTTTTATAATCTATCATATGCCCCTATTTATATGGTATGTTTGCACCACACACAGTTCCTCTGAAAAAAGGTTATTGTATTTTGTCTTAATAGCAGTCCTGTGTGGTAGGTCAGGTAATGAACTCGTGACTTGCCCAATGCCACTCAGAGAATTTTATGCCTAAGCAGCTAGTTTTGTACCCAGTGTGTCTGGCTGTCACTTTTGTCCAAAACTGGTCTCTTCAATGGCTACCCCTTATTTGGTCCCCACAGTCACATGTTTCTTAGAATAACAACCCTCTTATTTGTGACTGCATTGTACACCACTGAGAACTGGACTTTTCATTTTATTTGGAATGTGCATTCGTAATCTCAGCCAATCACATCCATCTGTAAATTACATTTTATTTTTATTTGTTGCTCATTTCATTATTTACAGTTGAGATTAAGGTTACTGTGAGAAAGATGAGGAGAAAAAGGAAATGGAAAGGAGTGTGCCGTCCTCTCCAACGTCTGAGCAGAAGGATAAAAAAGAGAAAGTGATGGAAACAGAGATGGTGGAAATAATTAAGGAGATAAAAGATATGACCGTAGGTAAAGAAGGGAAGGGATTAGGAAAAGAAGTTCAGAGATCAGTGGATTTATTTTTAATAACAGAGGAAGGTGGAATATCAAAGGAGAGGGAGAAAGTAGTGATCGAAGAATGGTGGGATGAAGAAAGTAGTCCTAAAGCAGGGGTCTCAAATACGCGGCCCATGAGCCATTTGTGGTTCAACAGATGATAGTTTTTGGCCCCCACCTTGCCTGCCCCCTTGAAGCGCCCATGCGTCCGCTGCTGTCAAAAGTCAGAAAGAGCCTCGCCTCGCTCGCCAGCTCTCTCCCAAGACAGAGAGCAGGCTGCAGGTCTGGATGGAGGGTGCAAGAGGCGCTGTCTTGGGGGAGAGCCAGCGAGTGAGGCGCGCTGCCAACCCTTTTCCCCGAGCGCCTGAGCCGCTGCCGCGTGATGCCTGAGAGCGGAGCTCGTTCCTGGCCCGTCCTTGAAGAGTGCCTCCAAGCCGCCAACAGCAGCTGCTGCTGCTACTGCCTCTTCCAGGGAAGCGGCTCTCTGGCTCTCTTTCTCTCTTGGCACCCCCAGCACCAGCCCGGCCAGTGGCCGCCTCAACGCCTGGCGGTGCTTCCTCCTCCTCCTCTTTGTTCTGCTTCAGCTATCTCGGCTCTGGAGGCTGCCTGGGCTTGCTCCTCTGTCGTGGTGGGGGTAGCTGCTGCTCCTAAGTGTGGCTTTTTTTGAGGTGGACCCTCAGAGGAAGGTTGCGGGACCTCCGTGTGTGTGTTTGTGTGCGTGTGCACACATGCGCACCAGTGGGGGGGCCCACCTCATTCTGTTTAATTTCATGGATACCAGTGGGGGCTTTTCTCCTTTGACAAGGTGAATTCTGTGAGAGTTTTTAAAAAATTTTATATTATGCCCCCCCCGGCAAGGTGGTCGCCGGTGCTCCCTCCTTTCTCCACTTCTTCGTCCTGGTGGTGGTGGTGGTAGTGAAGAAGGAGTCGGGGGGGGTTGTGGCCGGCAATGAGAGCTTGCGCGCCCCCTCCTCCTCCTCTTTGAAGCCCCAGCTGGGCTAAGGAAATTCTTGGGTGGCTTCCTCGGGCTCTTGCTCCGCTTTGCGGAAAATCTGATGTGGCCCAACCTCACCCAGACTCTGCCTCCAACAGCCCCCAGGTAAATTGAGTTTGAGACCCCTGTCCTAAAGTGTCTAAGATACTGCGGAAGGATATAGAGGAGGAAGAATGGTGTGAGAAAGAAGTAGTCCTAAAGAGTTTAAGATACTGCGGAAGGATATAGAGGGGGAGAGAGAAATAAAAGGCACGCGTGAGGAAGGAAAACCAACTGTCAAACCGGTCATTGCGCGGCTGTCTGAGGAAGAATGGACTGTCCTTGTCTATCCGAAACAACGTGGTCCTGTGAAATTTGTGAACCGCTGCTGGAACCTGCAGTTGAGAGAAAGACCTCCTGAAGCGGTGGATTCGACACCCGTGCTGCGGGACAATTTGTGCAGTACAGATTGGATGGTGGCTGAGGAAACCCACGAATCAAGAACGGTTTGGAAAAACATACCGTTAGGAGCTGGATGTCTGTTAAGTCCATTACCAATGTTGTGGGACAGTTCTAATGTTAATCCAAGTTATAACGACCCTATTGAAGTTGTAGTAGAGAAAAACCCTGTTATTATTAATAAAACGTTGTTAAATCCTTCTCCTATCATGTCTTTTCCTTCTCCAAACTCGGAACCGCTGAAGACCTTAGAAGAACCTGATCACAGTTATGTATTACTGTAGTTTGAAGATTCTTAAGCTGACATCAATAATGCTAGGAAGCTCTTTTAAGGCAGCAGCAAAACATTAACCTAAATCGTAGTTACCTAGACATTATTATGTATGAAAAGCAGAGAGAGAGGAAGTACTACTGTCAGCTATTCTGTCGGTTGCCCATTAGAGGGCACAGTAGAGAAATGCATAAACCTGCAAACATATAAAATGTCTTTGTGTTAAGTGTAGAGAGACATTCTCAGCAGTATAAGAAATATACTGTACAGTATTCCAGTTATTTTTAGATTACAGTTCCCATTAGCCCCACCCACCACAACTGTTAGTGAAAGCAGATGGGCATTGCAGTCCAACAGCTGCTGAAAGGTCACTCATTCTCATCTTTGCTTACACAGTTTGTTTTAGAAAGGCACTGGCATCTTGAAAGCTTAACTGGAAGTCTCTTGGTTCAGACTAGAGGCCTGGTTCTCACTTTGAGTGAAAAAGGTGCACATCTTTCATAAATAAAAGTAACTCACACAGAAAAAGTGATTTTTTAAATGGTGACATCCTAAGAAATCCTGGAATTTGTTATTCAGTCGATACTGAGCTCCGAAGGTATTCTGAGAAGAGAAGAACAGGGGACTTAACTCTGTAGTGTTTTGCAGTGCCTTTCTATGTGTTTTCTGAATAAAGCAAAAGCTTTGGCTGGCATAATATTTTTATATTAGGGTTTTAAAACTGTAGAGTGGCCCACTGGCACATGCAGACATGTCTGCATGCAGAGTACAGCCATGGTCAGTGGCACTGGTGCTTGTATTCAAATGTCAACCCTTTACTGTAAATGCCAGAATAATCCAAGAATGTGTTACGGGAAGGCGTTGTGTGTGTGTGTGTGTGTGTGTGTGTGTGTGTGTGTGTGTGTGTGTGTGTGTGTGTGTGTGTGTGTGTGTGTGTGTGTGGTATTTTTTTTAACCAAATGTTTCACTGGAGCAGGGAGGTGAATGTGAAAGGATTTATATGTGAGGTTTTGGGAGGAGAACAGAGTCCACGAAGGGGAATAGAAAAGTTTTCAAACTCTGATGAATCTAGATACATGTCCCAAAAAACAAAATAAAAACAACTTTAAATGGGTGTAGACATAAGTAGGTTTAACTGTCGATGCCTCCTTTACAAAAGACAGTCATAACAAGGCTGCTCAGTATAATATTGGCATATAAAAATTATACTGCTGTATTGCAGCCAAAACTTGGGTCACACGCAGGGTTCAATCCCAGGTAGCCAGCCCGAGGTGCACACAGCCTTTTCAGCCTTCCAAGGTCAGTAAATTGAGCACCCAGCTCGCTGTGGGGGAGGGGGCAACCTGTAGCCTGTATAAATAAATTATAAACCCCGAGAGAGTGTTTTAAGTGCTATGGGGCGGTATATAAGATTTGCTTTTAAGATAAATAGCCATTTAAAAAAAAAGCGGAGCAAGCACTTTGAAGTTGCCTTTCACAGAAGGCTGGATAGCAGGCTAAACACAGAGGCCACTAGTCACTATGTTCTCCACAAGAGTGGGAGTACTTCAATTTTCATTTACATTATGCTTATTCGTTCTAAGTTTGCATTGTGGATATTAGTTTCTTTAAAGTTTATGGAAATCCTTGTCTCCACTTGTCCTTATTTTGATAATCCGTTTCTTATTTTTGAATGCTACCTCAGTGGCCACCTTAGGCCATCGATGCAGAGATAGTTCTGCTTTTTCTAGGAGCCTTTGTTTCTGGTCCCTTCTGTGCTTTTCTCGAATATGATGGTGCTTGTCCCCAAACCATCACCCCATCATAGTCTAAGCCTTGTATTGATGGATAGAATCTACCAGTGTTATCATAACAAACAGGCTTTCTTTTCTGACCAGTAGGCAGCTGCAGGAGTCAATGTAGTCTTGTCTTTAATATACATATTCTGTTCCCCTTCAGCAATGATGTCTCTGTAGAAAAAAACAAAGTCTATTTTGCTCTTTGTATAATGATAAAATAGAGCCAAAATTAACTCACTTGAGAATATGAATTAGTTGAGTTTTAAAAGGTTATGTGTCCATTATACTTGATTTAGGAGAGGATACAAAAATTCTGATAAGAGCTTTTAGCCCCAGTTCCAGTTTTATTTATTTATTTATTTACAATATTTTTTAGCCGCACCATTACCAGTGGCTTCTGGGCGGCGTACAACATCAAAACTTAAAAACATAAAAAAACATTTTAAAAGACAATAGGTAGCTTTAGCACTGGGTTCTGCCCATGTTGCTGACCAAACCCACCAGCTCACTCAAACCAATTCCAGACCACCAAGTGACACCCTGGAAGTCCTTTCCTAGTTACTAAACAAATGTCTCTCTATATATACATTTTCAAAGAGCTGGAAGTTGGGAACTTTAAAAACACAGAGAACTAAAAAAAAAAAAAGATGGAAGGTGACCAGCTGAAGAAACATTCAATTAGTCAATTAGATAATTTATAGGTCATTATAATTTTTTAGGTAATTAGCATTAATTTAGCAAAATGATCTTGGCTACATCTAATTTTATTTCTGCAATGGTATCTGCATGTCATTCAGTTGTACTTGCTGCAGTTGGCGTAATTGTATATAGTCAGTGTATTCTCGAAGGCTTTTATGACCGGGATCCTATGGTTGTTGTGGGTTTTCCGGGCTGTTTGGCCGTGTTCTTAAGAAAAAACTTCCTGATTGCAGAGCACCACTGTGATGCAGTGGTTAAACTGCAGTACTACAATTAAGACTCTGCTCGCAACCTGAATTTGTTTCTGGACTTGGGTAGCTGGCTTCAGGTTGGTTCACCTTTCTATCGTTCCAAGGTCAGTAAATTGAGCACCCAGTGGAAGTTGGGGCAATAATTACATTGTAAACCACCCAGAGAGTGCTTTATACACTATGAGGCAGTATATAAGCAGCTTTACACACTATGGGGCTGTATATAAGCAGTTGCTTTGCACCGTGCTCAGTCTTGCAGGCAAATCAAATTTACTTACACATTTCCTTTATTTTTATATATGGACAGAGAGAGAGATGTGTCACACTCTATATGTGTAGAACATGCACAAATCTACATCCTGATTCAGCGATCAATGTGTGGAAGAAGACAGTGCTCAGCTGATGCAACTGTATGTTCTCATCTACAGATTCATCCATATGTACGCTGAATAATGTTCATTTAGGCACCACTGTGGTAACTGGATCAAAAAGAGAATACACATTCCCATCCAGGGACAGTAGTTGTTTTCATTATCCAGATATGTGTCTTGTTGATGTAGCAGACTACAGAGGTTTTAATTATTTCCTGGTGTCTCCCATTCATAAAACAGTATTTTGTCAAACCTCTGTTATAAAAGTATAACAAAAATTCCAGTCCCCTGTGTTCCCTTTGTACATTCCCTGTTTGTCATCAGAATTGCCAGCTATTAAGTTTGACCACACACGTCACTGCTTTCATCTCCGTCTGCTTCTAAACTCATACAAGGTGAAGCAAGGAACAGATATTAACCTACAAGTTGAAACAGCATTTATATTCTGAGGGAATAGGCTGTACCTACCAACGCTAATAACCCTCAGGGTTAGTTTCTTCATTGCACAAACAACAAATGAGGCAATGAACTAGGAAACATCCAAGCAGACTCTATTTTTAATTGTTACATCTTATAAATTGCTCTGGTAATGCTCTTTAAAATTAATATGTAGAATATAAATTTACAAGCATAACAGATGAGAAGGAAATATAATAGCACTGAATAAATAATCATGATTTTTCAAAAGAAGAAAAGGAAAAAAAGAAAAAAGACTGCCTATACACAATATTGGCATATAATAATAATATGTAAAAGATTTCTAAATATATAAAAATATATCCATGTGTAGTGGTTGTCTATATGCCATGCACTCATATATTGATAACATCGTAAGCTCCTCTGTCCATTGAAATATAGGAGATTGGCATTTTATCTTTCCAAGGTTGTAATATATATCTTTGGCAAGAGTAAGAGCTTGGAGAATTCATTTACACTGGCCATTGCATAGTGTCCAAGGAACAGGCAAATAGTTTAAGAGTTCATGGGTATCAATCAAGGTCCAATAATGGTCTAGTACAAAATTAATAAGTAATCTTCCCACCCAAAATGAGCCTATAACTGAACAGTACCGTAGCATGTATTTAAGAAATGCATCAGGATGATTACAGTGCCAGCACTTCGATGACTTCTTCAGACCTGGCTTTAAAAGGCACTGTGATGTCCAAAATATTCTAAACAATTTTGCTGGATGAATCATATTTTAAGATTCATAGATATATCAGGTGTTCTAGCTAATGCCATTTTCCATTATTTAGGTAAGATACTACAGTCCATTTCCCTGTTCCATTCATCCCTAAGACCTTGTGTACCGTATTTACTGACAACACATATTTGTAAACTAATAAAATGGGTTTCATTTCCTGGGCTGATTCAACAAGTGTCTCCAAGAGCACAGGAGATCCTAAGGTGCTCAGTGCTGCTGGGCCACATTTAGAAATCAGCACGTGTTGCAGGTTTAGGTACTGTCATTCACCTGAGGTCAGCAAGTCGTACCTAGCTGTCAAGCTACGTAACAACAAAAATTCACCATCTAATTCAATTAATTGGTCTAGTGTATTGCGCTGTCTCTTCACACAATAGCTCAAATCTCAGAAATGTGGTCAATAAGAATTTGGGACTTTTTGCATGGAAATAAATTAATATTAAAAGTTTTGGACAGTTCAAGTTTCTGTGTGCAAGGATGTCAGTCAAAGAGCTGGCTACTTTTAAGTTGTCTTTCTCTTGTAATCTTAGCCTTTAGGCAAAAGGTAAAACATTTTGATTTTGCCAGTCCTTGGCATTGTTTTAATTTCTGTACTGTTCTTCTTGCTTCTGATCTGTTTTTAAACCGTCCTTTTTGTTTTATTGTAACATTGTTACAATGTTTATATTTGTATTTGTTTTTCAATCTTTGTTGCAAGACGACTGGGGGAGGGGAGCTCCTGTAGTCAAGGGCAAGATATGAACCTTCTAAACAGATAAGCAACACCCACACTCCTTACACCCACACTCCTTTCAGTGCCTTTTCCTGGGACATGGGAAGCATGACATTGGCTGTGGGTAGAAAACTGTATGCCCAGTGTGGTGTAGTGCAGAGCTCCCCCACCCCCAGTCCACGGTCCAGTGCTGTCCATGGCCTGAGCTGGATCGGGCTGTGAAGACAGACCTCCCCCACACACTCACCCCACACAGCCTGTTTGCACCTGTGTGTGCACTCCACCATACCCATCCGAGTGCCATGCCATTTGCACATGAGTGGTGATGCCCCGCCTTCTCCAGCTGGTCTGCGGGGTGAAAAAGGTTGGGGAGCCCTAGTTTAGTGGATAAAGTGACAGATGAAGGCTCTTGAGAACAGGGTTTGAATCACCACTTGGCCACAAAAACTCACAGTGTGTGTGACAGGTGGAACTGAAAAAGACACTCCTTAAGCATCTTATTTACCTGGAAAGCCCTGTTTGGGTTGCTGTAAGTCGTTTCTGACTTGGCAGCACAGAACACACACAGGAAACTGCATAGATGGGCCTATGATCAATTTAGAAATACTGTAGAATGTATAACTAAGTTGTACTGGGAACTTATGTACCTATGAAATGTAACAGATGATAATGAGTATTTTAAAATGTTTATGTTGATTTGCACCCCCAGTTTATCCCATGTCCCCTTTTCCCCATCCCTACACCCAAGCCTTAAAATAAAATAAAAATTTAAATTAAAACAAAAAGGAAACTGCAGTGAGTGTTGTGGAAAAATTAAGCACTCTCTGTCCTGTACTCTTGAACCACAGATTGCCCTCCTCCTCCCCTGTCACCATTTTGCAATTACTGGGCAGGTATGAATGAACCTGCTGTCTATGTGTTTCTCCTTCCTTAATGATGATGTTGTTTCTTCTTCTTTAATGATGATGTTTCTGGACCAGATTTTCAGACAGAGGCCCCACAATGGTTTTTCAATGGTGGCGGCGGCAGGGTTTCAAAAACTATCTTGAGGAGGTGTTGAGCAGTCATCCAGCAGTGCTTTTCAGGACCCATTTATAAAATCACCAGGACGTGTCCAGAATTTGCCAAAACTTGTCCTGCCATACCTGGCAACTCTGTGCCTTTCTGGGAAAACTAAGAGGAGCAATTTGTTGCAAACATAAGGTGCAATCAGCACGTCTCATTAATCAGAAAAGAACTCAATGCACAAGTGGGATCAAACAAGGTATTTACATTCTTTGCTTAGATCAACTACAATGCTTATTATGAAAATGACGGGATAGGCCATATGTACCGCATTTTTTTCCTCTTGCCCTTCGGATGACAGGGTAGGTACAAAGTTCCAGTATCACAATACCCCCACCTCCACTTTAGGTCAGTATATTTAAATTACACTGGCTTGTACATATCAAAACAAAGGCTTCTGCTTTTGTGAAAAACAGGGTTGCTAGGCAGGTAACCTGACCTTTGTTGGTAGTATAAACAAGAGCTCCAGATAGTCAAAGCAATTACATGGCAGTGCTTCAGAATAAACCTGAAAGCTGATACACTTTCTAGAGAGTAAGCCCCATTGAACCCCAAACTAAATAATGTGATTCAGCAATGTAGGATGCATGCTCAATCTTAAACTAGCTTCTGGCTCCAATATCTCTGTTACTCAGATTAATATACATCCCATTTATTTATTTATTTATTTATTTATTTATTTATTTATTTATTTATTTATTTATTTATTCATTCATTCATTCATTCATTCATTTATTTTATTGCATTTATATGCTGCCCATCTAGACATGGTCTACTCTGGGCGGCTCACAACATACAAATAGAAAACAATTTAAAATATACACAATTTACATAGATAAAAACAGAAAAAAAAATATATAATCAAAAAACTTACAATTTTAACAATCAATTTAAAGCAAAGCAAAGAGTCCCAAGATGGCATGAGTTAAAAAGGAAAGAAATAAGAAATAAGCATCACTTAATTGACTGAAGGGAAGGCCTGCTTGAATAGCCAAGTTTTCAGTTGGCTTTTGAAGACGCCCAGCGAGGGTGCCAGCCGAATTTCAGTAGGGAGGGTCTTCCACAGCCGAGGGGCCACCGCCGAGAAGGCCCGCTTTCTCATTTTTTCCTTCCGGGCCTCCCTCGGCATCAGACCCCTCAGCCGTCCCTGCTGGCTATGTCGGGTGATTCAGGTAGATCTGGATTACTATCCTCAGTACAGTCTTTGCACAGGATTGTAGCTGTAACTCTTAATACCCAAAGCCATGAGTAGTTTTACCTGCAAATAACATGAGCGGCTTATACATTTCTACTAATGTGATTTTGGTCAAACAGTTGTTTCAAAATGCTTCTACTCGAAGTAAATGCAATGTTATTTGAAAAGATATTCTAAGTAAGGAATGTGTATGTTTTTACAGCCTGAACAGGTAATGCTTACTGAATTATATCTAAGATCTACTCCCAATGCACATGCATGGGGTTGCATCTGAGAATTCAGAAATAATTTCAACTAATCCTTTTGAAACTCCTTAACAAGCAAACACTTTTAAGGCAGACAATACCACAAGAGCTGGCCAGGCACAAGGGCTCCTGGAAAAGGAGTTTATTCCCCAGCTCCCTCTCGTTGCTTGAAAACTAACAATGGAATCCTTAAAGAAAAAAACAAATTAGGACTTTTCCAGTCCTGCATTGTCAGTTTTGAATAAATGTCCACTCCTTGGTGCTCTTGGGTTAACATGCATAGAACTGAAGCCTAGGTCTCAACGGCCAAAATCCTGCTGAATATTTACACTCACACACAAGAGGAATAGTGGAACAATTGTTATGGAAGTGCCAGTTGCATGCTCTGTGTGCAGCTGGGTACACCTTGAGGCAGGACACCTGCATGCAATTAGGGCCTCCACAATTAGTTGTGGCAGCTTCTGCAATTCCTGTAGCACAAGGGTAAATATTCAGCAGGTTTCTTGCCACAGTGTTGGCTAGGACTTACTTTCAGCTGCAGTCCTATAGCTGCTGGCCTGGACGTGAGCTCTCCTGAATTCAGGAGTACTTAATTCTCAGTATGTAGGTGTAGGACTGACTGCGCCACATATCTGAACCTTACATGGCCTTGCATGAGCTGGGCATCAGATTTCTGTATGGCATTTTAAAATTAGGCAATCATTCTAACTGTGCTAACTCAATCTTGAGTAGCACGCCAAAATCAACAAGTCATGATGCAAAAAGCAGCGGTGGCAGTGCTATGACAGCAAGTGGGGCAGTGCCCGCCCTGCCTGGTGACTAGAAAGAGTGGCATTGGCCACAATTTCTCCCTCAATGGGGCGTCCAGTGTGACAGGATAAAGTCAACTGAAATAACACAACAGCACCTTCTTTAACTTAGTCATTTGCGTGTTAGAGCTGTATTGCAATGTCATTCAGAGGAAGGAAAGAAAACCAGGATTAGCGTCACCCATCCTGATGAACACTAGCTACCAAAGCCATAAAGGTGGAAGTGACCCGGGCTCTGATCCAGAATGCAGAAATTTACAGAATGCAAGGAATGGGAAAGCCCATCCTTTGGCGACTGATGCTAGCAGAGCCCAAACCTGCCCACCTTAATAAGCCCACCGATCACCTCCAGCCAGAGTTTTCCAGAGGAGGAAGAAACAGAAAGCCGTTTGCCTTGGCACAGGACCCAGGCGGGTACTGCGCCCTCAGAGGTGTCGGCCTGCTTCTCCGCTCCTTCCTCCAGGTATGCCACGCTCACATGACCCAGGCTTAACCCAAGGCAGTAAGGAGCCAACGGCTAGCTACGTAGGAGCCTGCCCGCCACCGTGGCCACAAAGAGTTCTCTCAGAAGCCAGCGGAGCTTCTTCTCCACTCAGGACATCGGGAAAAGTATCCCATATGCCGGCAGGTTCCCTCCAGGATTCATAGTGTTCCCCCCCCCCCCCGCCTGCCCGCGTCTTCCTCGGCCGTTCACCTCTCGAGAGCTCCAGGACGCTCCTCCGCTCGCCCACCTTCCCTTCCTCGGGCCAAGCCTCCGCCGGCGGGGAGCGCAAGGCCGGCCCGAGCCACGCCCCCCCACCTCTCCTTTCTCGGGCGCGGCGGGCGGGGCGGGGCGGAGGGACTCCTCTCTCTCTCTCGACCCCCCCCCCACCTCGCCCGGTTGCTGCTGGTGCTGCCGCCGCCTTCGCGTTTAACCTGTTCGTGTCCCTCTCGCGCGGAGGCGGCGGGGCGCCTTTCGGCCTCGGAGCGGCGGGCCGGCTTTTGCGGGGAGGGGGGCCCCTGGAGGGCAGGCTGCCCAGGGCGAGTTGCGAGCAGACCTCCCCTCGGCGGAGCGAGGGGCGACGGGGCTGTGCGCGGCCAGCGCGCACCTCGCAACATGGCCTCCTCCGTTTCCTCAGGTGGGGATGCCCGAGGAGTGGACCAGGTGAGCGAGCGGCCCGCTTCCTCCCACCCCACCCACCCTCGTCGGCTCTCTCTCTCTCCCCCCCCCCTCGCCTTGCCGGCCGCTTTGCCAACTCTTGCCGTCCCTCGCCTCCATCTTTCCGTTTCCTTTTCGCTCTGCCTGGAAAGAGGGTTGCAAAGTTTGCGCCCCCGCCGCGCCCGGAGCTGAGCGACAACCTGTGGCGGGCGAGGGTCACCGAGGGCGGCGCGGAGTCGGGGCGCCTCGGCGGAGGTTGGCGCCTTCCCGGCCGAGGGGTCTGGCGCGGCTGCCGGGCGTCCGCGGCCACGTTTGCCTGGACTTGGCGCGCCACCTCGCGTGCTCTCCGGCGTGACGGAAAGTCCCGTGGAAAGGCGCGCGCGCGGGAACGTGTGTGTGTGTGTGTTTTGTTTGTGGAGAAGCTGCACGCGCGGGGGGGGGGCCGCCAGCCGGGCTTGGGAGTGGGGCCCGCCTGTTGGGGTTGTCCTGTCGTGGGAGCGCTGCCCGCGGAGGGAAACCTGTTCCGTCAGAAACGACAAGAAGCTCACCGGAGTTTTGGAAGGAGGGGCGCGAGTCCCAGGGTCGCCTCCTCGGAAAAGGAGGTGCAGCTGCGTGGTCCGTTAGCAGCACTCGGAATCGGCCGTCATAGGGCCAGTGAGATGCAATTGCAGAAAAACAGGCTTTCCTGCCCCTCCGGTCCTTTAGGCTGATTACAAGAGCACCCCCCCCAGCTTCTAAAATGCCCAGCCCGATGTAGAGTCTGGTTGAGCTCTTTAATAATCGTGTGTCATCAAGCCGATTCTGACTCGAGGCAACTCTTTTCAGGGTTTTCCAATTAGAGAACACTCAAAAGTGGTTTGCGTACCCTTGTCTTCTTCTGGGGATATCCTGGGACGGTGCAGCTTGCCCATGGTTACAGAGGCTGGCTCTTCTCTCAGGGGGCCTAGTGGAGAAATCAGATCTCACTGCTTGCAACCTCAACTCAGCCCAACTGTATGTTTTTAATCGATAAACGCTAAGAAGTGGACCATCGTTTATGAACATCTATACAGTATTGCAATAAATTTTAGGTTTTTTAAGATGCCGGACATCTGTATTTGGAGATGGCTATGACATGTACAGAGTGACTGGCTGCTGAATGAAATTGGAAATGAAAATGGAAATTCACTTAATACAGTATATCTGAGGGAGTTATAAGTATATACAGTATGCAGTACACTTGAGGGAGTAATTTCAGCGCTCAGCAAGTAGCAGCTTATCCCCAGAAACCAGCCAGATAGTACGTATGGAACATCTGTGGTCTATCTTCTCTTCACCCATGTGTTAAAATAAATATATTCTCTCCTAAAAACAGTGGGTGTCATTAATGCTCACAGAATGTGTTGGCTCTGTGTCAAAAGCAGTCGCGCCTTTAGCTTCAGGTGAGGTGTGTCAACAACATCATCTCTGTAAAGGATGGGGCATGAGCTGTGAATACTATTAGCTGAAAAATACTTAACCCAGGACAAATTATCATTACTCTGTCATTGACAGTATTTTTCTTGATTAAGTATTCCATATTGTCCCAGAATGCAAAATTAGTGTAGATTCTTTACGCTGTTTCTGTACACTGTAGGTATGTTTCCAAAGCTCAGGTCCATGGGAAATATAGAATACATTGGTTGTATTATTTAGTAGTATTTGAATATTGGAATGGATTAGAATAAATAATAAAAATATCCTGCATCTAAACCAGTCTCATAAGGTTTTTCAGCTAAAAAGTTCCTCTCATTCTTGCATTTCTTTTCCCATTTCTTTTTCCTTGATGGATCAGCTGTAAGAATATATTTTTTTTCTTTCATTATTACGTTACTGAAGTATTCCAGTTTCCTAGAAATCTGTGCAGCTGTGGTCTATGAACTCATATCACCTAAGAAGCTGTGTGTTTTATTTTCTTGTAACCATCCCTAAAGCATTGTGAATGCATGGTTTGTTTTTAAGCTATGAATTCTGGCTTGTTTAAACTCTGGGTTGTCATGACATCTCAAACCACAACCTTATATTCTTATTAGCTTAATTCATCATCTGCCCACCGTGAGGGGAAGAGGTACAAACCAGAAGTGGAGAAGAAAACCATGATGTGTTCATTTGTCTGCCCTGCTATTTGTGGTGAATATAACAGACCATGGTTAACACAGACTGTGGTTTATTGTGATATATAAATACATCCATGAGTTTGCTTTACTTCGTGTCCATTGTACACAGGACACAGTGGCCAGAATCCTGATACAGAATTTTACATTGCAGAATTATGATGATGTCATCATCCGTATCTGTCTAGGAATTAAAAGCTTCCTATCCTTCCCACTTCTCAGGTTCCAGGGATTTCTAGGGCTCCCTTTTGTCTGAGGGAAGACTTTGGGAACTGCAGAACCCGGGATATAACTCTTTAATGCCTCCAAAATTGCTGCTGTCCTTTCCGGTCCCAGCAATTTCCAGGCACCAAAGAGTTCCCTCCCTGGTTCTTTAGCTTCCCATGGCTTATCCAGGACAAAAGGGATCCCTAGGAATCCCTGGAACCTGGAGAGGGAGAATAGGAAGCTTTTAATTCTTCCCAAATGGCTGTGGATGATGACATCATGATGACTGCAGAGTGTAAAGATGTGCATTAGGATTCTGACCAACTTTATGTAAATGCATATTTGCCCCCTTATCTCTGCCTCTGTTTGCTTCCTCTGAGTTTTACACTGTGATCTCTTGGGGATATGTGTCTGTCCTTTCATATACTGTGAAGTTCCACATGCATTGGTAATGTGCTGGAACAGTGGTAATTCCTGGAATATGCTTTTTTACTCCTAGTTCCATGAAGCCCATTTTCAGGTAATCTGGCTGTAGCACAACAAAGATGCAGTTGTTGTGCACCTGGTTCGTGGGACCTGGACATCTTTCCTGAAGAAGAACACTCTTGTTCAGGACGATAAAGGACATGACAAGCATATTTGATGTTTGTTCCAGCTGGGTTAAGTCTGGAAAGTCTTCTTTATTCATGTTGGATACAAGCCAGTGGTGCTTCCAAAGTGGAAGGATCAACCAATAGAATACTGAAATGTGAAGACTAGCTTGGGGTGTCTTACAAGTGATTTCTTCATGTTCTGCCTTGAAACCAGTCAGTTTCTGCTTCCATGTAAATCTCTTCTCCAGCTTAGTGTCCTCTGGATAGTTCAGACTGTAGTTTCCAGCATATTTGCCTGTTGGCCATGATGGCTGGGATTAATAGAATTAAATTCTTTAAAAACTCCTCCAGTTAGTACAGTTTATTGTTATGGTCCTTAGACCAATCACACAGGGAAAAAAACATAGAAATTTACAGTTTCCAAAATTCCAAATACCTTGTTAAAATGTTTGACATTAAAAGATAATTTAAAATCTAGTTATCTGGCTACCATAAAATTTCAAAATTTCAGGTAAAAGCTTGTAAAAAAAAACTTTTGGCATTTAAAATATCATTTAAAATTTAGACCTAAATATTGCTGTACAAAATCTGACTATTTGATAAGTGATCTCAGAGCCTATATCAAGAAACTGAAGTCTATTTTTTCTTTGATCAGTGGGGAGTTGATCTCCTTACAAGCTACCTTGTAATCCTTCAGTTTATTCTCGAAGGCTTTCACGGCTGGGATCTAATGGTTGTTGTGGGTTTTTCGGGCTCTTTGTCCGTGTTCTGAACACAGCAAAAGAGCCCGAAAACCCCACAAAAACCAATCCTTCAATTCTTTATTTACAGCCGTTAGACATATCATACCCCTCTGGTTTAGGAATGTGGAATGCTGTATTTCTGTATCCACGATTCAGAATGCCGGGACATGATCTGATATTGCTGTACCATATTGTGCTCACATTTCAAACAGGAAAAAAAATACTACATTTTATGAAGCAGAGGGTAGCCTGAATGTTGGCAACACCAGTGTCAGCAGTTAAGAGGGTCTACAGGATATCCTTTTGTGCTCGCTACCATACCCAAACAGACACTAAGCTGGTGGAAATCTCAGAACCTGATTACCTTTTTCCATCAACTATTTCTAACCCAAAGATAAAGCAGTTAGGGTTTTTTTTTCAATAGTGCAGATATTTTTTTTTAATATGAGAGGAGTTACGGCTGACCTGGCTGGCGCTCCTGTCGAGGCACTGGTTGACGGCTGGTTCACCGCCGCGGCTAGTGCCGTAGACACGATCGCGCCTAAACGCCCTCTCCGCCGCAGAGATCGCCCGGCGCCCTGGTTTAACCAGGATCTCCGGGCGTCGAAGCGGGTCAGGAGACGGCTAGAGCGCAAATGGAGAAAGGACCCGACGGGTTTCAATCGTATAGCTGTTAAGGTCGCTACTAACCTTTACCAGGCTAAGGTAAAGGCTGCCAGTCGAACTTACCTCGCTAACCGGATAAGCGAGGAGTCTAACCAGCAGGCGGAATTATTCCGTATAGTACGTGACCTATCCGGAATTGGCCCGGGTGATAGGCCTCCCCCTAGTTTTACACCGGACCAATTTGCAGCATTTTTAAAATCTAAAGTGGAGGCCATCCGCCGGGACCTCGCTCCTTTTTTGAATACAGTGAGTCGAGTTGAGATGTCCAGCGCTCCGTCTTGTCCGGTGATTTTTGATACCTTTCAGCCTGTTTCGTCCGATACTGTCGCCAGGACGCTTGACCGCTGTCGTGCCACCACCTCCTCCTTGGATCCTTGCCCGGCCTGGCTAATCAAAGCAGCCAGGCCTTCAACAACGGAATGGGCTACTGTAATAATTAATCGGTCTTTCCTTGAGGGCAGATTTCCCTCTGCCCTCAAGGAAACACTCATTAGGCCCATTAGAAAGAAACCTAGTTTGGCGGCGGACGAAATTGGCAATTATAGGCCCGTCGCCAATGTTTCTTTCTTAAGCAAGGTAGTCGAGAGGGTGGTGGCCGATCAGCTTCAGGCGTTCCTGGATGAAACAGATGCCCTGGATCCATTCCAGTCGGGCTTCAGGCCGCGCCACGGAACAGAAACGGCATTGGTCGCCCTGTGTGATGACCTATTGAGGGAGGCCGACAGGGGCAAAATGTCTCTGCTGGTCCTCCTCGATATCTCAGCGACCTTTGATACCATTGACCACGGTATCCTCCTGGGGAGGCTCACCGAGTTGGGAATAGGTGGCCAGGCTTTCGCCTGGCTCCGTTCCTTCTTGGAGGACCGCCCCCAGAGAGTACAGCTTGGGGAGAATGTCTCGGCCCCGTGGAGCCTCAATTGTGGGGTCCCACAGGGGTCGATCATCTCCCCAATGCTGTTTAACATCTATATGAGGCCGCTGGGGCGGGTCATCAGGGGGTGTGGAGCGATGTGCCATCAATATGCGGATGACACGCAGCTCTACATCTCCTTTTTTCCAACTGCAGGAGATGCCGTTCTGTCCCTTCAGCATTGCCTGGGGACCGTATTGGAATGGATGCAGGAGAACGGGCTGAGGCTGAACCCGGACAAGACGGAGGTACTAAGGGTGGGCGCTCCCACAGTTGGGGACTTGGGAAAATCCCTCACTTTTGGGGGTGTGACTCTGCCCGCCAGGGATGGGGTCCGCAGCTTGGGGATCCATCTGGACCCGGCGCTCACTATGGAATCTCAGGTGGCGTCTGTGGTCCGTACTGCTTTTTTCCATCTTAGGCGGATAGCCCAGCTGCGACCCTACCTTGATGTGGGGGCGCTTACTACCTTGGTGCATGCGCTCGTAATCTCAAGATTAGACCACTGTAATGCGCTCTACGTGGGGCTACCTTTGAGGTTGCTGCGGAAACTACAGGTGGTGCAGAATGCTGCGGCCAGATTACTTAGTGGAGTGAGAAGATTCCAACATATCTCGCCCACTCTGGCCGCACTGCATTGGCTGCCCATCCGATTCCGCATCGACTTCAAAGTGTTGATGCTTACCTATAAAGCCCTAAACGGTTTAGGACCTCGATACTTGGTGGAACGCCTTCTCCCACCAAGATCTACCCGTGTCACTCGTGCGAGCCAGGAGGTGAGGCTGAGGAGCCTAACGCCGAGAGAGGCCCGGAAGGAGAAGACCAGAAATCGGGCCTTCTCGGCGGTGGCTCCTCGTCTCTGGAACAACTTACCTCCTGAGATTCGCGCGGCTCCCTCGCTGGACATTTTTAAGAAACAACTAAAAACATTGATGTATAGGCAGGCTTTCCCAACAGAAAACTCCTGACGATTTTTCCTTTCTTATATCTTTCTTTGATTTCTATCTTAGTCTAGGTGCAATGTTTTAAAATTATATTGTTTCTTTTATTGTAAGCCGCCTAGAGTGGGCTAATATGTCCAGATAGGCGGGATAGAAATAAAATAAATAAATAAAATAAATAAATTATTCCAACATCAGGTTCTCTCATGTAGAATTATCCAGTGCAAAGGAATCCAGAAGATGATTAGCTTCCATGTACGTAATGATCTATATTATGGTTTATTGGGGGAGGGCAGAACCAAGAATACTGGGGATTAAGTCCAAATCAGTTTGAAGGCCTGATTTGGACTTAATGAAATGCTAAAGCAAAGGTGTGGATGAGCACAACACATATAATAGAAACATGCATACCTTTTAACCACTCAGGTAACCTAATATTGCCATGCCCCCTCCACACTTGATGGCATATAGCATCTTTGGAGATTTTTTAAAAATTGTGAAGCACTTGTATAGTGACAAGATGAGCAGAATGGTTGAAGTACTCAATGGAGACTATGACAGAATATAGACACTAAAGCTCTGATAAAAACATCGAGACCATCCCCAGCCACAAAGCAAAAAACAGCAATATCACATTTTAAATGAACAAGCTCTTTTGGAAATAGATTTAAATATATTTTGTCTGTCTGTCTGTTTTTAAAATGATATTTGCACGTTTACAACCAGACACAGAATCTCCTTGAAAGCAAGAATCTCATAAGTTTGTTTGGCCAGGGAGGAATTAAAAAGTTTGCTAAGAGTTAGCTAATTGGGTCCTGACTGACAGGGTGAGAAGTTCAGATTGATGACACAGAGCTGATTCCCCTTTTGAAAACATGTGAGGAGACTGTTTGGTATTAGAATCCCAACAGAATGTTTTCTGAGAGTGCTAGAACAAAACTATTTTTCTAAGATAAGGGGAAGTACTTTGAATTTGTCTTACAAAATTGTATGTTAATTTATTGAAGTTACAATAGGTCCCCTGTAACCATGAGATTAATATCCACAGTTTTACCGTGGATATCAATTTTATGTGATTAAAATGTTTTCCTTTTTGAAAGACTGTCACTCTGTTACATTCTTTAAAGCAAGTCTTTCAAAAAAAAATTTTTAGAGTAAATCTGTCTTTTGACTCAGTTTCTGTGGCTTTTCGTTACCCTGAAGCTCTTCTCAAAGTTTTTCTGCCAAGCATGCATGCTCAGTGTTAAAACAAAAGTAGCTATTTTCCCTTTTGAAAGACCTTTTTTGAGGATCAACATTTCAGCCCCACAGCCTAGATTCTTTCAAAAAAAAAAAAAAGTGGGACCAACCATTCTCATTCTCTTTCAACTTAAGTAAGATTGGTCTTTTCAGTTTACACAATCTATTTTAAATCTGGGGTTGTTTGGGGTCATCTTTTTCTCTGAACAGGTAGCAGTTTTAAAACAAGATAACTCAAAAACCCTGAGCCCAAACTTCCCCAAATTTGGCACAGCTGTATCAGACTGGTTGCTCTTGATTTGTGCCAGATGTCGAGCTAATCTGAAGCCCGGTTTATAAATTGTGTTTTTTTTCACTTGGACTGCCCTCAATTTTAGAATTGCTTTTTAGAAAGTTGATTTGCTCTGCTGCAGTCCTGTGCACCTGTAAGTAAAGCTGTCCTAATCTGAGGAAGGCTGGTGTAAGGTGAGAGCATCTTCTCCCCTTGTCTCAAATGAGTAGCTCTCACAGTTCACCTTTTGAGATAGCAAGATAATTGAGAGAGAGAGAGAATTTGTTGCTGTTTTTGCTGCTGCTACTTTTTTTCTGGTGGCCTGGATGTTTTGTCATTGTGATATAATTGGTCCTCTGGTTTACAGTATATCAGTGCTATCCAGAAGCTATGCACTAGAAATACGAACTGTATAGTATTCTTGGTTATACTTTTTTGCCCTAGTTTATAGTTCATTTATGTTTATGTTCCCGGAGTTAGGTGCTGATTCTTTGGGGCCAAATTTTCTATATAAAATGTGTATTAGTGTAATGCCCCTTAAAATACCTTGGCTTTCCAGAAAGAATTTTGAAGTTCGAGATTCTGCTGGATCTATAGTTTCTTCTTCAGAATTTCTGTACCCATTGTGATGTAGTGCAGCAATTCTTAACCTTTCATTTACCACAGAGACCCTTTAAATACCTTTTGTTGCCATGGACAACCAAGGCATAACTCAAGATTCAAAAGCCTAAAGTGCATCAAATATTTAAGGTTTCTCTTGAAGGGTCTTCAGATTTAGAGAGAAGGGAGGAATAAGTTAATTTGTTAATGTATATTATTATTATTAGTAGTAGTAGTTTTATTTATATGCCACATTTCTCCCAACAAGGGACCCAAAGTGGTTCACAACATTAAAATTCACACAATTAAAAACACAATAAGTTGAATATTAAAAGACAAATTAAACCATATATGATTTAAAATTTAATTAAAAGATTAAAACATTAAAACATGGAAAAGATTAAAATTATCTGCTAAAATGGGGTTCAGAGATTCAGTTGTAATGTACACACTCCTTTTATAATATATTTATTGGAATGATTCCATACATCATCATCATCATTATAGCAGCAGCAGCAACAAACAGCAACAACATTCTTGGCTTTGATTGTATTTCCACCATTTAATTTTTATTTTAAGATTTTCCACAGTCTTTTGATATACAGTGGTGCCTCGCTTAATGGCGATAATCCATTCCAGGAAAATCGCCGTTAAGCGAAACATTGTAAAGGGGGGAAAAAACCCAATTGAAACGCATTGAAACCCCTTCAATGTGTTCCAATGGGGTCAAAACTTACCATCCAGTGAAGATCTTCCATAGAGCAGTCATTTTCGCTGCCTGTCTTGTGAGGAATCCGTCCCAGAAAACAGTGGGGAGCCATTTTGTTTACCCGGCGGCCATTTTGAAACCACCGATCAGCTGTTTTAAAATCATCGTTTTGCGAAGAATCGGTTCCCGAAGCAGGGAACCGATCATCGCAAAGCGAAAAAACCCTATTTAGACCATCATTTTGCGATCACAATTGCGATCGCAAAAAGATAGTCGTAATGCGGTTTCGTCTTAATGTAGGACATGATGTTATCTGCTTTTAGTATTCCAAGATATTTATAATTTTCATCACTTGATACTGATTTTATAATATTTTTAAACTATTTTATCTAGTTTTTGGATGTTGCCACATTGTATAGACAGAGATGCAGATTTGTTAAATCGAAATTTCATTTGAATATCTTTACTAAATGTCTGTATTGTGTTTAGCCATTATTCTACCTTAGTGGAACATTTTGCATATAGTTTTAGGTCATTAATGTATTTGATTTTTTTCTGAAATATGGTAGCCCAATCCAGTTTTATTTAAAATTATCGACATGGGGGTTGATGCTAACTTCACCAGTTTCTTGACAGATTATTAAGATAATTTTCAATTTTTCAATTTTCCTTTTTAAAGTTCCATTTGTGTTCAGTTGGGTTGTAGCGTTCATCCTTATTATGTTAAGTAGTCATGCATATTCATGTTGCAGGCTAATGTTGCTAAGAGGCAGAGATGAGAAATATGTAATAAAGAGTCAGTCATTCAGTGAGAGAAAGAGGACAGATCAGAGATCAGAGTGGAGAGACAGAGTGTGGTATTTGGGTGATCTAAGGTGTGATTAGAGTGAAGAGTAGATAAGAACTGTTATAACAAATAGAAGGTTGAGACTGATGATAAATAAACCTGTAGATTTTACCTATGATTAATTATTAAACATCTGTAATCAATAAACAAGTTTTATTTAAAAGACAGTGAAGTTTGGACCTGCATCTTCATCCTTCCATAAGTAATGTTAATTTAGTGATCAACTGGTGGCAGCGGGCGAAGAGTATTAGTTTTCCTTTGTGTGCTCTGTATTTGGGGAGTCAGGCAGGGGCCACGAGGGGCAAACGTCATAGGAGTTTTCAGTTAAATAACTATATATTGATTTGCAAGTACTTCTGGAATAATAGATTGGACACAAAATGAATTAGAAGAATTGGATCAGAAAACATGGAAACTAATGAACATGCAGCATGCACTGCATTCAAAAAGTTATGTGGACAAATTATATTTACCTTGAAAATTGGAGGCTGTGGATTATTGTAAATACAGCAGATATTAGAGGAGGAAAAAATAAACCTAAATGATTATATGAGTACAAGCTGAGAAAAATTGCTTAAGGCAGTGAAAATGGAGAATACAGTACTTTGAATACAACAGAAACAAAGGCTCAATATAAGAAACAACAATTTGAAAATAAATTAAACACCTGGAAAAATAAACTACTATATAGACAATACCTGGGAAATATTGATGGAAAGCATGATCATAGTTCAATATCGGCATGGCTAAAACTGGGGACCATTAAAAAAGAAACCAAAGGCTTGATTTTTGCTGCACAAGAACAAACACTCCAAACCAATGTACCATATTTTTTCTCCATAAGACGCACTTCCCCCCCCCAAAAGTGTGTATGGGAGTCTGTGCGTCTTATGGAGCAAAGGTGGCGATTTCTCCCTCACTGCCCCCGTGGGGGGAGCCTCCCAAGGGTCTGAGTGAGCCTTCCAGGACCCTTGCAGGTCTCCCCCCACCTCCCACGGGGCCAGCGGGGGCGAAATCGCCAGCTTCCAGGACCTTTTCTGAGCCTTTCAAGCCTCACAAAAGGTCCTGGAAGCTGGCGATTTTGCCCATGCTGGCCGTGTGGGGGGGGGGTTGGGTGAGCGTGGCAAGGGTCCGAGTGAGCCTTCCAGGACCCTTGGGAGGCTCCCCTACCCCCACGGGGCCAGGGCGGGTGAAATTGCCAGCTTCCTTTTGAGGCTTGGGAAGCTTCAGAAGAGTCTCTGAAGGTGGCGATTTCACTCCCCCTGGCCCCGTGGGGGGGTGGAACCTCCCAAGGATCAGAGTCTGCCTTCCAGGACCCTTGGGAAGCTCCCCCCACCCCCACAGGGCCAGCACAGGCAAAATCGCCAGCTTCCAGGACCCTTTTGAGGCTTGGGAAGCTTCAGAAGAGTCCCTGAAGGTGATGATTTTGCCCCCTCTGACCTCCGGGGGGGGCAGGGTGAGTCTCTAAAGAGTCCTGGAACACACCCTAGGAACCTTTGGAGGCTCACCCTGCACCCCCGAGCCAGAGGGGGCAAAATCGCCACCTTCTGAGACTCTTCTGAAGCTTCCCAAGCCTGAAAAGAGTCCCTGAAGGTAGCGATTTTGCCCCCTCTGACCCGGGGGGGCAGGGTGAGT
Organism: Pogona vitticeps; assembly: GCF_051106095.1. Classification (NCBI taxonomy): domain Eukaryota; kingdom Metazoa; phylum Chordata; class Lepidosauria; order Squamata; family Agamidae; genus Pogona; species Pogona vitticeps. Next base: position 98,724,201 of record NC_135785.1, read on the forward strand.
CTCTAAAGGGTCCTGGAACACACCCTAGGACCCTTTGGAGGCTCACCCTGCCCCCCGCCGGGCCAGAGGGGGTGAAATTGCCACCTTCTGGGACTCCTTTGAGGCTTGGGAAGCTTCAGAAGAGTCCCTGAAGGTGGTGATTTCGCCTCCTCTGGCCCCATGGGGGGGCAGGGTGAGCCTCCAAAGGGTCCTGGAACACACCCTAGGACTCTTTGGAGGCTCCCCCCCCCACGGGGCCAGAGGGGCCTAGGGTGTGTTCCATAAGACAGACCTCTCCATAAGGCTCACCAAATTTTTAGGAGAAGAAAACAGATTAATTTTTCCCTTTTTTCTTCTCCTAAAAATTTGGTGTGTCTTATGGAGAGGTGCGTCTTATGGAGCGAAAAATATGGCAATTAGTGCACTGGTCATTACGCAAAAAATATAACTTGTCAGCCTCTAAAACCCTATGGGAACACCAGCTAGAGAAGGTGTCAGAAAATGAGGAAGTGAAGATCTTTTGGGTTTTCCGGATCCAAACTAATAGACACCTTGAACATAACACACCAGACCTTTTAGTAATAGAATGAAGAAATGCCTGGGTCAGTGGTTCTTAACCTTTGTTACTCAGATGTTTTTGAACTGCAACTCCCAGAAACCCCAGCCAGCACAGTTGGTGGTGAAGGCTTCTGGGAGTTGCAGTCCAAAACTCCTGAGTAACCCAAGGTTAAGAGCCAGTGGCCTGGGTCATTGACATTGCAATTCCAGGGAATGCCGGAGGTGAAAGTAAGTAATTGGAAAAACTAATAAAGTACAAGAGATTTGGCTATCGAAACATCTCACTTGTAGATGAAACATACTTCAATGGTCCCCGTAGTCATTGGGGCTTTGGGAACAATATCAAGAAATTTCACACAGTTGCAGATCTCAGAAATCACACCATCAGAGCTACAAAAATGGCAATATTAGGAACAGCATAATACTGTGCCTATATTTAAAAGATATTTAGGTTTTTGGTTAAAACTTGTATCTGTTATATAATAACAGTCAACGTTTTTATAATTTTCTTTGATTGTGCCTGGTGTTTTTGAACAACAACAACAATCTTTAATTCTTGTTGGAGAAACTGAAATTACAAACACATAAAATCATTAATATGACATAGCTATCTAAAACTTCATATGAAAATGAAAGCTAAAAATGAAAATGAAGAATGAAAGGGAACGTATTATATTCATAATATAATAATTAATGGAAAGGCTGGTGTTGCACTTCACTTACAAGCTTCATTATATTGGGCTTAATAGCTGAAACCTATATTTCAAGTTCTGGCTACGATTTTCAAATAGTTTCTAAACTTATTTTAAAGATAAACAAGAGCAGATAATGATTTTTTGAAAAAAATGCAGTATGTGATTGTGAAAGGCATCAATACTTTGATAGTTCTGGAAAATCTATTTGTAGGTGATCCTAGACATTTGGAAGAGACTGTTCCTTGGACTGCAATTTCAGAGCACCACCCGTGGATATTTCTATGAGCTTGTCTTCCTTTGAGCCCCTCCAGTTCATACACATTAACTGAAAATGGATCTCAGTTTTTGCTTGCACCAATAGGAAAATATTCATGGAAACTATACTACAAATCTTCCAAATGTTGTGCAATAAGTGGTGTATTCTCCTTAGACAACTCTTTATTGGTGGAACCAAGAACATTTGTGAGGTTTGGAAATGTCTCACACTTTTGGTTCAATAGCCGAGGATGCTACAATTCCAAATTTTTGATCATTGCTTCGATCTTGTCTTCAACTTGAAAAAATTCAACGTTTTCTCCTTGAAAATTGAAGTTGAACATATTTAAATTCGTGAAATTATCTGACAGATATGGTAATTTGACTAACCAGGAATATTTTTATCTTATCTCAATTCCCAAAAACAATACAGAACCTTACCTAATGATAGGCAACAAATGTCACAATATATCAAAAGTTGGTGGTGTTCACTGTCCATATCTTTGCAAAGCTGTTCAAAAAGTCTTGAATTCATTAATTTGTTTTTCTAGTATTGACAATTTTGACTGATTCATTTATTTATTTATTTATTTTATTTATTTGATTTATACCCCGCCTATCTGGTCCGCACGGACCACCATTTAAGATCTGCTTTAGTTTTTCTGCTACCTTCTTAGCAATTAGAGCTTCACTGTGTATGCAACAGTAGTACCAAGTTACCAATTGTATAATTTCCTTAATCTGTGCCACAAGTCCAGTAAGCTTTCCAGACATTGTTCATGCCCATCTACCATATTTCAACCAATCCATGTCATGAGATGTTATAAACTCATTTAAGCTGTTAAATACTTATTCAGCTGTAGTGTGCACCAATGAGAGGAACAATATGTATTTAATATCGAGATGTCTTTGCAGTTTTGACATTTTCATGACCTTGTTGGACAATATCTTGTAACATAACACACATTGTGGTAGTTGTTTGTTTTCGGGACCTTTGAAGCCTTGTTATAGTGGCAACACATTTTATGACTGGAAGAAGCTTTATTTTGCTTTGAACAGGATGCATTCTCATCAACATCATCAGTTCTTTTACTTTTCGAATTCAGCCAGCGATCTATTCTGAGGCTCAGACAAAATGTATTGTTACAAAACCCACATGATAATATCAAAAAGTCAGTTTACCTGACAATAACCAAACGATTTTATTAGCAGAAATCGAAGAAGGAACACGCTCATGAAATCCATCCAAATACTCATTCACACTGACACTGACTGACTCCGGCTCTCTCTTCCCGCACTTCTGACTGTCTGCTCAGTAGCAAGAGATGTCATGCACTGTCTCTTAGTCGCTCAGCGTCATTCATTTGCTTGTTCTCACCATATACAGACATATCAAACAGTTATTTGTTATCAGACAGTTATTTTCATAACTGATTTTTACTTTTGTTTATAATGGAGGCAAGTTGTAGAAACTTGCTTTTAGAAAAGGCAGGTTTTACACAAACAAGCAAGATAAATTAAGATTCTATTCTGCTTTGCATTTTCTTTCTTGCTTTCATTAATGCTTTCTATTTTAACTTCAAAGGATCATAACATTTCTTTAAGCCTTTGCACACCCCTGTGAGGACATTGCATCCACCCCCCTGGGGTCAGTGGACCACAGGTTAAGAACCTAGGGTGTAGCGGATAGAATGATTGGCTAGGACTCTGGGGACTTGAATCCCCTAGGACTCTCATGGATTGAATCCCCATTTAGCCGTGGGAACTTACTGGGGGAGTGGAACTAATTAAACCACTTCTTAAATATCTCACTTACCTTGAAAGCCCTGTTAGGGTTGCATAACAACTAGAAAGGACTGATGGTGAAATCGGGGTTAGGTTAAATATGTGGGGTAGGTAAGTGGGAAATTCATTTTCACAGACGTTGGAAAGACAAACATTTACATCAGAAATACTTGTATTTGAAGTTAACTGGTTTCATTTAAGTTGGAGTTCGCGTCCAGATAAAATCAGCTTACCAATGTGTGGGCTGCTCCACTTTGATATAATTTTTCTGTGGGTATTGCTTGTGCATAACAAGTTTGCAGAACCTGTTAACAAACCATATACTGTATAGGTGCTTTATGGTATTTTGGATGTGTGTTGTCTGCTCCGCAGGATTGTCTAGTTTTATACATTATCAAACTTTGTGGTGTAGGTTGGGTCAATAATTGCACCCAGTGTAGGCAATGCACTTTCAGATTAATTGCAAGTCTGTTTGGATTACCATTGATTCCACCCTTTAGCAACAGTAAAAGGCTTCCTGAGATTTTTGGCTAGATTTTCTTTTAATAATTGAGAAATATGTACACTGTTTTCAAATAAATTAGCTCTTAAATATATTAAGGTTTTTAATATGAACTACTGGCTAGCTCAGTGGTTTAGGTAGGAGCCAGAGTTTGAGAGTTTGATTCCCTACTGTGCCTCTTTGACAGGGGCTGGACTTGATGATCCATAGGATCCCTTCCAGCTCTACAGTTCTATGATGATGATATTGATATCAACAGCACATTCCTTTTCTTTTCCTTACCATTTTTCTTTTCCTGTGAGAAAGGTTTACAGATAGAAATTCATTGAGATTTTTTTTTTACAATAAATCTCCCTGTAGTTTTGTTAATTTGTTTCTATTATCCAAATTACCATTGTCTTCTAAGCAGAGGACATCCTAAGCATGTTAAGTAATGGGCTGGTTTGAATAAAAATGACTGAAAATGAGCTGCTCTTCAAGGATAGTAGTGATGTTACTCTAAAAAGTGTGATACTTTTACATGCAACTTGACATAAAACTGATACATATGTGCATATCATTTTTATTCTGTTGAAGTCTGCAATGTTATAGCCCCCCCCCCCCCAAATGAGTTTTCCCCAGGTCTTTCAGACTGGCTTTTGTTTTCCAGTTGGGATATGGCTAGACTTGTTTATTTGATCCATATGGAGCTATAACTTTTTCATCTGCACATGGATATAGCTCTTGGCTTCCTGATAACACATCTCCCCCCCCCCTTTCATTTCTCAGGTACACTCTCTTTTAGGTGGTGTGAGTTAGCTTTTGGATGTTTGGGTAATAAAGGATATTGCCTGTACATATATTCTTCTTGCTTGTTTTGGTTGATGTTGTTGATATTACTCTGTCACAGTTAGAGCCTAGTTTCCGCCTATGTTCAGAATACGTAAGGCAAAACTGATGCTGATTTAATGCTATATAATGCCCCTCCTCAATGTTTAATGCAGTTCCCTGCCTCATTCTTAACTTTAGGCATGCACACTCAATTAAATCTTAATTCAGCCTTTAACAAAATCTGGCTGGGCTTTCATTAAGAAGTGTCAAATAGCTTATTTTTGAAGAGGGGAGGCAGGTAATTGCCCTGAGTCTGGGAAGAGGAGTATTCCTGTATATCCACCCAAAATATGATGAATATATTTTCCACAGTGGATTCATCCATTAAAATAATGTATTTGGTATTCACCCTTAATGTTCACCCTTTACTGATAACTTTGGTGAAGTAATGGACCAGCTCAGATTATGATCCAGGCTGTTTCTACCAGTGGAATTGTTGAGCTGATTCTGCCTTCATCGGCTGCATGGGAGCTGCCCAGTGAAATCAAGTTTATATAGACATAATCCTGGGCACGCATGCCAAAGTCATGTAGCTAATTCTCAGATATTATCTGGGGAAATGGTTGTATGATTCTGGTGTGTGTTTAGGACTGTAGAGGCAGAGGTCTTATTCACATGAGCTGTCACCCTGCAAATGTCAAAGTACCGTAAGTTCAACATGCTAGCTTCATGTGTAGGGTTGTATCAGACCTCTGACCCAGTTTATAACAGCTGTTTGCCCCAATAGTGATTTAGTAATTTACCTTCAGCAGCATGAAGTTTTTCACATGAGGTTTTAATTTATTACCATTGTACAAAGTTCTAATTACAAGGCTGCACATATTGGCGCATTCTATTCAATATTAACAGTGTTCAGACTAGAATTAGAATACAATTTTTAAGCATGGTATGAAAACATTTCCAGTGAAATGTGTATTCTTGGGCTACTCTGCTTGCAGAACTCAGTTCCTATTGGTTTATTGTTGACATAACAAAATCTTTTGTCTAGCATTTGGTAAAGCTCTGTAATATTTCTGTATTTTGTTTTATAGGAAGGACCTCATTAGCAGAAACCTGTTGTATTTTTATGTATCAATATCGGTTGCTATCATTAAAAATTCCTCTTTTTTGTAATTTTGGTGCAAATGGCATAATTTCTGTATAACTGCATAATTTGGGTCTCAAATGTGATGCAACATATTGTATATTGCATTCTGAGTAAAAGCTTTCCTGTTAAAATAAAGAAATAAACATTGGATGTATGAAAAAGCACATTGTTTTGGCATACTGTCCAGAAGCTCTTGGATGTCTTTCAGCTGAAATTGTAAATGAATTCAGTTTTTTTTTTGGGGGGGGGGGGTTAGATTTTAAATGAATTCAGTTGGGAGGGGGAGATTTTATTCTGAGTTTTTCTTTGCAATTTTTTAAAAAATCAGCTTGTGTTACATTCTTTTCAAAACTTTAATCCTTGTCATCCTAATTATGTTTACTCTTGCTTGTGTCTCACTTGGGTGTCATTTAATATATATTAGGTAAGTCACTTTCTTTCACCATCTCATTCTGGCTCTAACTAGTTAAATTTGATTAAATTCAGTGTTTACTGTATGTTGTGTGTCTATCTGTGAATACTAGTTCTTTAACATGATAATGGATATGTTCAGACACCACATCAAGCCACATTCTGAAGTGTTCTGTTGTGTTGTGGACAAGCCAGCATGCTACTGGACGCTGATCAGTTACTCCAGTTATAGCAAGAGTGGCTTAACCATAGACATTCCATTTGTGGTTTGTTTACCGTCGTGTCCAAAACTGGGCATCAACTTTCTCTTGACTGTCTTACCCTCACATATCAGGCAGAAGGAACTCTCATTCAAATAATCATTTTATTCCCTCCCCCTTTCTAGATACATTCATACAAACACGTGCACTCATGTACTTGGAGTCAGAAACAGGTGACAGTGGGTTACACAGCAAGTGGGTTACACAGAACAGCAGTCTGTGTTCTTCTAGCAGATGTGAAAGTGGTTCCAGCAATGCAGAAAATTAGATTGTTTGTCATCTCCACCTGAGATTAGTTGCAAATATTTGAAATGAAACTTAAAAGTTCCCAGCTTTTGAGGAGTCTCCCTACTCTTGGGAAGCTCTCATGTTCCTAAGAAGCTCATGTCTGCCACTAAAAAATGCAACCTGGTACTACTGACTGTGAAGAGAAACCAGAGTATAGCTAGGTATCTAGGTATGGTCCTTCAATCTAATGGGGACAGAAAGGCTCATATACAATATGCAGCTACCCAAGGGGAAAAAACAGCAAATGCCATCTTAAGGTTCTACTATTCCAAAGGGGGTCGATATATTCCAGCAGCCTAAAAACTCTTTCAGGCAAAGGTGGTCATTTTCCAGATGCTCTACAGCACCTTTATAGGGCCTCCATCTAGCTGCTGTGATCCGATGGAGCGGGTTCAGACTAAATTCCTTAGAGCAATTCTTGAAGTTCCAAATGCGCAAATTCGTTTAGAGACAGGCTCACTAACAATGGTAGCCAAAATTACACTAGCCTCCCTTCAGTACTGGCTTAAAATAAATTATTAATTACTGGGATTAACCCATCTACTTCTAGAGGACAATTTTCAATCGAAGTGGTTGAAAGTGGTCCTAAACAAATTGCAAGTTATGGGCTTCTCTCCACAAGCAATACTGAGTATGCAATGGGATGAAGCGAAATCAGCCCTTAAAGAGAGAATAATGGACATGGAAAGACAGGTAGATCTTGTTAGATGCCCCAACTTTAGAGCGACAGACACAAATATTGCTTGCTCCCCATGGCCTATTTATCACAGCTTGAGACATATACGTTTAGGAAAGCCTTTCCTCTGGCTAGATGTGAAGCCTTTCCCTCAGCGGTGTTGGAAGGCAGATTTAAGAAGATCCTGAGGGAACAGAGACTTTGCCCTTGCGGATCTGGTGAGATAGAATCCATTGAGCACTTGATGCTCAGATGTAACAGGCATAACAAGATTTGAGGAAAATATATTACACCTCTCTTAAAAGACATGAGAAGCCAAACAGACTCAGACTATTGTAACCAATTGTTAATTGATCAAAATCAGATTACTATAGAACTGGTAGCAAAATTGTGGGCGGCATGCCATAGTAGCCAGAATAAATAGCCAAACTTAGACATTGGTCTTACATTGCCATATTTGTAGTTTTATTGCTTTTTGCTTATTTGAATTGGCTTTTTGCAGTATATGTCAGTACTTGAAGCTCTGCATTTAATTTTGTTTTATGTAGATGGCTTGATGCTGTAACAATAAAAGTATGGTACGGTACAGACTGTGATCAGTTTTTAATTACTTAAAATCAATTAATCCTTTTTTTAAAGGAAAAGAAATAACCGTCAGATGGTAAACCCTTGGGTTCGCCTTGCTGTTTATTCCCTGGTTTCATTTCATTAGATTGGAGCATATACACATGCTTTTACCATAGATGTAATATGTTTCTGTAGCTTGCTGAATTACTTAAGCAAATGTATGGATATGTGTTGAATATGTATTAAGTGTACAATGGTGAGACTAGTAAATAATTGGAACTGGATACCCATTTAATCTGTAGAGTTCCATTCAGTGCATGTTTTTCTAGAAGAGTGTTATTGTGATAGCTATTTTTGATGTAGTTAGTAAAGGGTAGTAGTAAAAGAGTTATTAATATTCTTCTCTGTTTCTCTACACATAATTGTTGATTAACATATTCTCCAAATCTTAGAGGCATTAGCCCTTGGGGTTCTTCAGATTTGGAATTTTTTCATTCCTAACCTCTAAATGACCTACTTAGGCTAGTGCCCTTTTGCATAATTGAACTGATGAATATACTGAGCATTTAGAAATGGATTTCTCTGTGCAAAATTCATCTTACAAAGTGCTTCAAGCAGTCTGTATTCTTGACTTTAGCCCTGCAGCAAGGTTAGTTCATGCCTACAGTTTTGAATGTGTTGAACGAGATATGGTTAACCAGGTCAGCATTATCCCATTCCCTGAGATTACCCTGAGGGTTGTCTACATGTGGCAATTAGAGCAGGCTGGATCAGACTAAAAAGTGTCGCTACAACACGATGCCATTTGGTTCAGTCCTCATGGGGATCTGGGTCTGTGTGTATAAGTATTATTAGAGCAAATATGTGTTTCATCACTAGGGAGAGGATTTCTATGACATGTCATTTTTCCCCCTTCAATCTATTTTTGAGCTTATGGCTGGGGTTGAACACATTTATGAGTACTCTTCTGAGAAAGGCCAGTTTATTCATAAACATGTTTGAACTTGCTTATAGGTTACAAAGAAAATGTGAAAAGTCATAGAAATTCTCCCCACTATTCATCACTTTTAAAAGCAGCATTAGGTATGTATATTACAAGTTAGCTCTATGTGTATTAGGTATTACAAGTTAGGTATTTATATTGGGTATGCCTACCTAATACACATAGCTAACCTGTAATATACTCTGGGGGCAGGCTGGTTCACTCAAGCAAAGAAATTGTCTGATCTCCACTTTAACCCAGTTCTTCCTGTGACCAGAGGCTAGACTTTTCGGGAGTTTACTCCATTTTAAGAGGTGGGTAGTTCTTTCTTTCCACATTATAGTATTGAAATTCTCTGCTGTTCCTGCAAGATTCACAAATGTTGTGAAAAAACTGTCCCTTCATTTTAATCTAGGAGGAGAGGGATAGTAGCTGAAGAGTGGATGGGCATTTGATGTAGACACCTTGAATCTTTCACTATTAGCTGTTACCTCTATCCACATACACTGGGCACATTGATTTTAATTGATTTTATCAAGAGGGGTTAGGTTCAGGCTAGTGATGATTCTGCAGTTTAAATGAGTGCTACATCCACCTGTTTTGCATGGGCTGAACTATACCACACCAGACTGGCTCATTCAGCTGTTGAATAGCATAGAGCCAAGGCTGTAGTTGTTATGCTCATGGTTGTGTGACCCAACTGATTCCCAATAGCTTTAGAAGAATGTTGTTCCTTGTGGAGAACCTTTGCTTTGTATTTAGGCAAGGTTTCTTATATGTTAGCATACAGTCTACAGTAAATACCTAGGTATTCGAGGGAAAAACAATAATCTAAGCCAGTGGTCCGAAATCTTGGGTCCCCAGACATTTTTGGTTCACAGCTCCTAGAAACCCTGGCCAGAACAGCTAGCTGTGAAGACTTCTGGAAGTTCCAGTCCAAGAATATATGGGGACCCAGGACTGGGAACCACTTATCTAGGCAGACACCTTTCAGGTAATCTGAAGTTACTGAGATACCCACTTTTTTCTCAGATGAAATGCATATACTGTATAGGGTTGGGTGTAAGTTGGTTTCTGTCATATACATATGGATGGAAAGGACAGGCATATAATAAAGAACTTAAACAGAGAACAAAGAGCTAAGATTAAAATACATGGAGAATTAAAAAAGAAATGGAAATTAGAAGAGGAGTCTGTCAAGGATGCACCTTGTTACAGAATTTGTTTAATATTTATTCAGAAAAGGTTATGTAAAGTGTCCGTTCAGATAGTAAATTGTACAAGATACTCTAGTGGCACAGGTCTAAGAACTGTCAACGCCATAAAAAATACAGTAATGATTAGTAGGAATAACATCAGTATGCATAACAACTCACATACAGACCAAGTAGACAAAGAGGTGTATCTGGGATGTTTAATGAACTAACAGATAAACAAAAGGAGGAATTAAGATAGCTAGAACAAACTTTATGAATCTGAAGGAAACTGTTGTATAATAAACAGGTTAGTATGTCTCTAAGACTGGGGATGTTAAAGTTTTACACACGCCTCTATATAGATGTGGACAACCGCCAGAGGGGGTGGGGCTGGGAACTGCCGTACACCTGTTCGGCCAAAAAGCAAACCATCATGAACCGCCAAACTGATGGTTCATGCCCATCTCTATTCTGGACGATGGAGCTTCCGGTTCCGGCTCAGCCAGGCAAGACGCTCATGGCTACACAGCGGTGATTTTATCTTTATTTTATGCAATTTCATATGGTTTTTATAGCTTTTGTTTAGTTGAAGTTCCTATTCTACTTCTTGGCTGAAGGCATGATTTTAACCTTGGCAAAAGTAAACACAGATAATGACCACTGGAGCTGCCGAGAGATATTAGAAATACCTCTGTACGGCAGAATTACACAACTGCAGCCTTGGGAAGAAAACAGAAGAAAATAACACCGCTACTGCGGACAGTAAGCACCTGCTTGAATCAAGTCTGCAAGAAAAACATTTACTTTGTTTAAGAAAAGCCATCTGCCTTCCGGGGTTGTTTGGCATACAGCAGGGGCGGATCCGCTGACTCCGTCAATCTACAATTGACTCACAGTGAGTAAAAGTCCTCCAAGGAACGGGTGGAACAACCTGCCCCTTTAATGGTTTATGTTTGAGTGTTTACCGGAGCTAAGAAGTGTTTTTATACAGCTACTACTGACCGTAACTGTGAAACCCACATTCTTCTCCCTTTGAGTGGTAGTTTGCACCTGCAGAAGTAGAAGGGGACACTAAATAAGCTTAATTTGTGGAGTATAACTATGGTCACCACTAGGACCAAAAAAACCTATGGCAAGTTAAAAAAGGCTCCCAAAAAGCGAAATCAGAAATCTATAGCAGACTTCTGTGTGGTCTCAGATCAACGTGAACATGTACCCTCCTATAATCAAAGGCCGCTGAGGGAATTTACATCAAGTACCCCACTTACTACGGACAATGTAGGCATAAGTAATGGAGAGACATACCAGGGGGCTGCAGTCGGAACTCCGCACTCCGGAGGAGAAATTGGCAATTGGTCTCTGGACCCAGAACTCATAGAGAAGGCTCTCTCTGCCTCTATGGAATCATTCTATAAATACTTAAATCTATCAACACCTGGGCCTAAGGAGAACCATATGGAAGGAACAGTAGGCCCCCAAGATGCTCAAGGGCCCGAGAGTGAACAAACTAGGATTATTTACACCCAACTACGTGATCAGTGTCTCCTCTCAGCTAAATCCAACCAGACAATTTTCAATAATCTGCATGATCTAAAGAAAGAAATCGCTGATACTAAAGCAATACTACAATGCATTGCTGACATGATAAAGTTGGGGATTTTAAAAGCAGCACCCCCCTCAAACCCTCAGAATACTGAACAGAGAGGACTTCAGGCAAAAAAGGAGCTGGGTACAAAAGATCAAACACACAAAGATAACTCCCTAGCCTTTAAAGGTCAGAGTTACCCACAGTTATCAGAAAAAGCAACTCAGGACCGAATGCCCATCTCTGGGAAGACCCCAAAGGCCTGGGCTGATCCAGATGAGCGAAATGAGGACACAGAGGACACAGAGGGACCTGACCTAACATCCTCTAATCTAGAGCTAATAACCATAGACGAATGGTGGGGAAACACCCCAGAAGAACCCTATCCCCAGCATCCACTTGCTGTGACAACATGCAAGGAAAATATACAGATTAAAAAACCCCAATGGTCAGCAACCTCAGACAGTGAAGGGTCCACCCCTGCTGAAAGCCCATCACTCAAGCCTGTGAACCACATCACCATCTACAACTGGCCACTAAGAAAACCAAATGGCACCTGGGCCTCCAACTCAGAAGTATTGTGGACAATAACAGAAATTCTGGGCAAGGATTGGGATGCTCAAATGAACACAAAATGTTACTGCATCTATCCCAGCAAGCCCGGGCAACTAAGAGGCAGGGTGCACTTGATCTTCGCCAATAGTGAACAGGCCCATCATTTTTGGAGCCTGTTGTACAAGTTTGAAAAAATAGCAGTATCATTCAAATGGGGAATACATACAACGTACTCAAATATCAACCTAAGACCGATCACAAAATTGGACACCTACAAACTAACAAATACATCCAGAGAAATTCAGGTTCCAGAACAAAGAGATGGCCCCACAGCCGCTTCCATAAGGAAGATAACAGCCGAAAAACCTAGCTATGACCTGTACAGAGATAGGGCTGAAGCTTCCACCATTTACAACAGATCACCTTCCAAAACCAAATCAGATGGTAGAGGAAAGGAAACGCAGATCAATGTCGCAACCTTCCCAAACAATATCCCAATTAACAAGCCTCGTGATCTTACAAGCAAAATCAAAAACCAGAGTAATCAGGTGAAAATGCTCTCAAGGCCAAGGCATCTTTCAAAAGGTATTACATCCTCCAGAAAAAATAGAATATACCATCCATACAAAGAGAAGTTACATCCAGCCTGCTCAACGGGAACTATTTCCGACTCCACCTCTGAGTGGCATATGGGCAATAGATATGCCCCTTTAGTAGCTTATCCCCAGAACTGACTATTGGAAGGCAAAAAATATAAACATCTTAAGAAGCCTTTGTCCAGGAATATTGCATGGGGGGAAAACAAACAAAAAGTCCAACTCCACAAAGATACCACAGTTCCAAACACAACAACGACTACCTACCTGGGTAGAGCTGAAAGATATCCCTTTAGCAGAGAGACACAAAGAAATCAAAACAACAAAGACTGGGCCCGTAAAGATTATCCTTTTCCCACACCAGCTGCTCCCCTCACCTACAGAGGATGTCAGTCATCAGATGTATCCCTGCCTGCTCTGGAGAAGCTAACGGTATACAAGGAAGGGAACCCCATTAAAATGCTGTCTGCCACAAGAGGGGAAATGACCCCAAAGGCAGAACAACTGAACATTCAGGAGCGAAATGAGGCACCAGACACTCAAGAATCACGGTGTGCCCCAGAAAGCAACCAAACATCTGCATCTAAAATTGAACTTTTATCATGGAATGTGGCAGGTTGGACCAGATGTATCTCCCAAACCCATGATACTCCTTTCTTTCGTAGCAAATATGACATCATTCTTTTGCAAGAAACTTGGTCTGACAAAGATATAATTCTAGATGGTTTCAACTCTTTCATGGTAAAGGCAATCCCAGGGCGCGGACCGGGGAGACTGAAGGGGGGACTGAGCATCCTGGTATCAACGGCTCTGAAAGTGAAATCTACGATGAAACCCCCCCTGAGACAGCTGGCCATGGCAGTAGTACTTACAGGAAGTATGAAAACCCTATTGATTATTAACATATACTTACCTCCCACATCCAGAAAAGCTGAAACAGAAGGAAACTGGACAGACCTTGAAAACTATGTAAGAGAGCTTATCATGGAACATCCGGATGCTCTGGTCCTGACTGGTGGGGATCTAAACGCCCGTATGGGACCAGATGATGACTATCTGGGAACCAAATTTAAGATGATAGCCAACATAAGAAATGATAATGTGGGGACCCTGAATCAGGAGAGGGCATCTAAGGACCAACATGCAAATTATGCCGGGGCCTGTCTGTACAAATTTGCCTACAGACTGGGCCTCTCAGTTTTAAATGGCACAATCACAGGTGATACTCCAGGAAAATATACATTTATGGCAGCAACTAAAGCTAGTACAATTGACTACATCCTGGTGTGCAGGGGGCTCCTTTCCATGGTCAAAACTCTCCAAGTACTTCCTTACATGGAGGGGGATCATTTCCCCCTACATCTAAGTTTCCACCTAAACGTCAGAGGTTTAGACACAGAACCAAGATATCATACTGAAATTACAGCACTAGAAAGAGTGGGTTGCCGAGTAAGATGGTCACCTAAACTGGCACAAAATTTAAAACAACTTTTAACTTCGAAAAATTTGATTGATGCCCTTAATCCAGTAGGAAGCCAGACAGTCCACTGGAATCCCATAGATAAATATGAAACTCTCCTACAACAATTACAGCCACATCTCGTCCACTCATATAGCAGAAACCTTCAGAATTCATATAACCGATCCAAACCTTGGTTCAACCAAAGCTGTAAGGCAGCAAAACAATTAGTTAATCAGACATACCAGGAATACCTGAGAGCAGAAGACCATGTTAAAAAAGAGGTCCTCCTAAAACTACTGGTACATAAGAAAGAATACAAACAGCAGATACATCACAGTAAAAGAGAACACACGAGAGAACTATGGAGGAAGGTGATTGAAGCAGCAAAAGCCAAAAATCCATCCCTTTTCTGGAAACTAATCTCAGGCAGACTATCAGAGCCCAAACACCCATTATCCTCTTGTATTCCACCAGATAAATGGGTATCCCACTTTACAAGTATGTATGAGGATGTTATTGTACCCCCTTCTCCAGTAATGCTTGGAAGCACTCCCAAATGGCCCCCGGTGACCCCAGGCGAAATAATAGCTCATATAGATCAGTTAAAAAATGGAAAAGCCCCAGGCCTTGATGGCATCCCACCAGAACTCCTAAAAGAAAACAAGACATGGTGGGGCTCTTTTCTAGCACCTCTCTTCACCCATATTAATGACACAGGCCAAATCCCGATATCATGGAAAACGGCCACAGTGGTCCCATTTTATAAGAAAGGGAAAAGGGAGGATCCAGCCAACTACAGGCCAATAAGTTTGCTGAATATTATAAGCAAACTATATGCAAGGCACCTCCTAGACAAACTCCTGGAGTGGCTCGAAGTAGAAAATATCATTGGGGCAGAACAAGCAGGCTTTCAGCCAGGGAGATCCACAATAGAACAATGCCTAATTATACAGCATCTTATAGAGAAATACTCAGCCAAAGGAGTAACATCACTCTATGCCGCCTTTGTGGACTTTAAATCAGCATTCGATTCTATATCGAGAACACACCTCTGGGACAATCTATCAAACTCATCTATAGACAAAAGACTTCTATATCTAATCAGGGCCCTACATGAAGAAACATACCTGAGAGTCAGGTGCAGCAGACAGGGACACCTCACGGAATCTGTGCAAACGCACAGAGGTGTTAGGCAAGGCTGCCTGCTGGCACCAGCATTATTCATATTTTACATAAACGACTTATCAAGCTGGCTTAACACCGCCGATCTCCATTCACCTAAACTTACAGATAGAACAGTGCCAGCCTTACTCTATGCTGATGATACAGTAATTCTATCCAGAACCCCCATAGGGCTGAGGAGGGCACTTAAGAAGCTTGCCTCATACTGTGAATATAAATCATTAACGATTAACTATCAGAAGACCAAGATAGTCGCCTTTGGACAGAGACCCAAGAGTAGGTCATGGCAAATAAATGGACACAGTATCGAGCAGGTGAACAGCTTCAAATATCTGGGGGTAGTATTACAGGCCTCAGGATCTAGGCTTCAGCATAGTAAATTTGTGGCTGATCAGGGAGAAAGATCGGCAAATAGTATAGTAAAATTCCATCTCTCCCAAGGAGGGTCCTTCATACCGGCAGCCCTCAAATTGTATAGAGTAAAGGCATTAGCCCAGCTGCTGTACGGCTCATTCATGGGGCCACCCAGTTCTCACTTCGCACCACAAGAAATAGTCCAATCTAAATTCTTAAGAACTATACTCCAGGTCCCAAGATGCGTGTCAAATGCAAGGATAAGGCTAGAAACAGGATGCCTTAAAGTAGAAGCCTGGATTAGAATTCAGTCTATATATATGTGGCTAAAGGGACAGTTAAATCCAGAAGGCCTATTTTCCTTATTATTTAAAGATAACTATCAATCTAAGTGGGTTAAATCGGTCCAGGGCTACTTGGGGAAAATTGGCCTCTCACCTCAGGCACTTATATCCTCTGGAATAGAGCAGGCAAAACAAATAGTTAAACAAAGAATAGAGGACAATGAATACCAAACAGACCTTTCTAGCATCCAAAATATGGCAGCACGGACTTACATCAAAAATTGTATGGTACCGGCCAAATACTTAACATCCTTGGAAATTAAAGGAACTAGAAGAGCCTTTACTCTGGCAAGGTGTTTGGCCCTCCCCTCTGCTGTACTAGAAGGGAAGTATAAAAATACCCCTTTTGCTGAAAGGTTATGCTCCTGCCACCTGAGGGAGATCGAGACCATACAGCACATGTTCTTCACCTGCCCATTGTATGAAGCAGTGCGAAAAGAGACTATAACCCCCTTAATAGATAGATTGCCAGGACGTTCAGAGGGAAATAGGCTAGAGTTCCTTCTCTCAGATGTTGATGTCCAGATCACCTGTCGGGTTGCGAGGTTCTGTGTAGCAATTCTTCGACTGCGGAAGTTAAATACCAATTAGATTGCCGTTCCCAGTTGTATGTATGCCAACATGTTCTAATGGAATACTGAAAGTTAGAAATTTTAAGGTTTTAAAAGGTTTTATACTTATGTGACTGGTCTAAGGACTGTAAATAAACTATTGACCACTATTGACCTCTATTCTGGACATTCCGAAGGATATGCTCAACGGGGTAAACACTTGCAAAATGCGGGGAAGCAGAAGAATGCTTCACATCCCATGGACTGATGAATGAAAAGTGAAGCAGCAGCTCGTCAGATGGAAAAACAAAAAGAAATAGAGTTGATTATTAAGAAACCCAAGTTCTCATATCTTGGACACATAATTTATCATAAGAAATACAATATACTGCACTATATCGTTGAAGGAAAGATCAAGGGTAAATACAGAAGAGACTGAAGATGGATTTCTTGGGTGACAAACTTCAGATACTAGATGGGCCTTAATAAAGAACAACCAATCCAGACAGACGGAGACATGCCATAGCGGCAGCCAGCTTGAGCTGAGTGCCCTGGCTTTAAAAACAAAAATAAAAGTTCATTTATTCATTCATCAATTCATTCAATTTATATACTTCCTATCTAGCCAATTGCTACTCTAGGTGGTGCACAACAAATTAAATGTACAAGATATAATAACATAAACAATAAACTATTCCAGACATAGATCATAACTCAAAACAGGTGGCAAAACAATTTCTGGAACACACTACTGTACAAGAATGAATGAATGAATGAATGAATGAATGAATGAATGAATGAATGAATGAATGAATGAATGAATGAATGAATGAGCTTTATTACAATCACTGACCAGCAGATACAGTATAGCCAAATGTAACTATAACAGGAAATTACAATGAAAGGTAGCATAAGGTAGCAATAATATCACATATACACAATTTGTTACAATATAACTAAATTAGAGCCTCCTTAGCCTCACTGGACTGAGGAGTTCAGCAATTAAACTCAGCAAACTTCGCACCACCTCTAATCCCACGACAGTAATGTGTTATTCCTCTTCTTCCTCCAATGCCCCAGCTATTTGGGGAGATCCCCCATGAAGGCTTCTCTGAATAGTTCTGTTTTTAGGAGCTTTCTGAATATGTGGAGGGAAGAATCCCTGTCATATTTCCTGTGGGAGAGCATTCCATAGAGATGATGCCACTGCAGAGAAAGCCCAATTTCTGGTTACCATTTCCCAGATTTCTCTGGGAGTAAACCCTGCATTGAAGAGGTCTGTGAAGACCAGTTCTTATGGTCAGTCAAACTTGGGGAAATACCTCCCAGACAAGTAGAAGAACCCCCTCCCCCAGCAACATGAGCTCAATCTTGTCTGGTTTCAGTGTCTTCTCCTTCAGTGACAACCCTGTATGGCAAGAGGCACCTGCATTCTGAAGTACTGTTTGCTCACATGTATTAACTGGTTCATGAGAATAGGAAGGAGGTAATGCAGAGAAGAGAGCTGGAACATTAATTAGCTAAATAAAGAAGATAAACAAAAGAGCCTCAAAGCAAACTTTCCTCTTAACCCTTTCAGCTTCAAAGTGTAGTCCAAAATGTGTGCCTATTAAATCATTTCCAAAGAAGTTGTACTATGCTTTTGTAATCCTGACTAATTAAATGGATAACCCATATAATTCTCTTTCTTAATATTTGCACAGTTGTGCACCTTTTTATAAGTTGTACAATTTCTTCTTTATTTTTAAAAAGTATTCCAGTCTCCTCTCTCTTTCTAGATATAAAATAGACGTACATTCTGTGTGGCTTTTTAATTTAGGCAGATGTATTAAGAAATCAGAACAACCTTAATTTAAATACCTGTATATCCTTGTAAAAATTCTTCCCCACCCTTACCTCTTGCCCCAAGCTATTCCCAGACTCAAGGCTGATTCATGCAGCATGCTGGATGGAAAGAGGGAATTGTACATTGCTTCTCCTGTGTGGCCATTCTGAGAATCCAGGAAGAAAGCACAAAAGTGTTTTCAAAATCCTGATGACTTAATTGATTTGAAGCTTTGTACATTCAAACACTTCACAGCTAAAACACCAGAAGTATGGTGAAGGAGGTTTTACAGTCTCCGTTATTATTTTATTTTCTATCTAGTGAGGAGGAGTTGAATTACATTATCTGTTTCCTTACCCATATGAAATTATTTGGAAGCTCTAACAATAACATGTTTTCCCCTCTGGCTGATCATTAATCAATTAGTCTCATTTTCTGTTCTTTACCACCACTTCATCTATTCCATTCCCATCTCCTTTCAGAAAGTGTAGAGAAGGAATGACAGGTAATTTACACACACACAATTGCAAAATGAATGGATAAATGAAAATGGTTTTTCTTTAAAAACGTGATGCACAAGTTAATTTTCTTTTAAGAGAAAAATGCAGATCTTTTTGCCTGCACCATTCAGCATTATAGCAGTTGTGGCAGGAATTTGGGCTTTGCACAAAAAGAAGCAAGGTCTGTCATTGTCAGGATTTTGTTCTTTTGGTGAACAGGGAGTTAAATTTTAATATTGTAATGAAGTGAAGAGTCACAACTGTACGGTAAAAGCCAATGTAATGATGATGTAATGCTTGATTGTTAACAAGACCAGCTGTAATGGAGAAATGTGATTGGTTGTTCTGAGTATAAATGTAACAGAGACAGAACAGCCCTTACCACTCAGCAGTAAGTCTGGTGGCCATTTACTTCTACAGTGGGGTCTTGACTTGAGAACTTAATCCGTATTGGAAGGCAGTTCTCAAGTCAAAAAGTCTGTAAGTCAAGTCTCCATTGACCTACAGTGCATTGAAAACCGATTAATCCCGTAACAGGCCGTTTTTGTTCCATTTTGTTTTTTTTCTGGTCTGTAAGTCAATTCTCAGTCTGCAAGTCAAACCTAAATTTTGCGACCAGAGAAGTCTGTAACTCAAAAAGTCTGTAAGTCAAGCCGTCTGTAAGTCAAGGGTCCACTGTATGTTATTGCTCTGAATATTACTATGCCAAATGTATCTTGCCATGTATATATGTGTAGCCATAACCAATATAATATATTATAATCACTAAGAACTCTCTCATGTTGTTTTTTCCCCACGTCTAAGTCTCTTTGCTAAAGTTAAGTGGGAAGAATGGAAGCAGTCGGACAGGATGCTCTGTGTAACTACTGTCCTTAAGTTTCAAGGCTTGTCTTTTAAACAGATTGCTTTTGCCAAGCTTCACATTCAACCATGCTCTTAAGAACTTTTCTTGAGGCCAGAGCCTCATTAAGCCTCTGGAGTTTTGGCCCCATGCCAACAGTCATGGCCTACAGAGTGGTTGTGGTCTACCTCTCCTCTAGAGGTGCCTAAGATGCTATCTCACATGTAAGGCCATTTCAGTGGAGGCCACAGCATGCACACACAGTTGAATGTATCCATCACACATAAAACAAAGTCCCTTGTTTCCTTCTAACTCTATATTATTGCCAGTCAATCCAGTAATGTTGTGCTTTAGGCATCCAAAACTTCCCAGAGTGATAAATGAGATATCCTTTTTGGAATTTCTCTCTTAAAAATATTTCCCGCTTAAGAATATTTGTTCCTTATTACTTGAATTAAGACAGTTCAAGCTGCTGGCCAAAAGCTACAGTGTCATATGACTTCCTGGAAGGGAAAGTAAACTTGGACACCTGCAGCCATTGTACTCGGTGTGCTTGTTTGCCACTTCAGCACACACGTAGATTGATCTGGCAGTTCAAGCATGATAGCAAAATATAAAGCTTTCAGTCCAAAAGACAAGGGAGAAGGCTAATAAAATGTTTAAGTTTGACCTTACTATGTATAATTGGATGAGTACAAGGCTTTTCTTTGCATTTGCTTTGGTATTATCTAAGATTATGAGTTCTCTTTTGTTTTGTTGGTTGCACCTGCCAGGTACAGTAAGCATAGCTGCACCGTGCATCAGGTGCTTTGATCAGAACATCTGTCAGGCATTAAAGACACTAAAAGTCTGTGCTGTTGGGAACCAACCTGTATGTTTGTTTACATTTTTATTTTCTTGTTCAGAACTTTGTAAGGTCACCTCACTATCTCATGACCACTACATCATAAATACTAACCTTGTTTTTAAAGAACTTAACTACATAGTAAATGTCTCTAATTGAGATTATATGTGTATTTTTCTCTTTTTGGTTGAAAGGGGTTTACTAATACAAAGCACACAAAAAACAGGCCAATACCTGTTGCATTGTTTCAAGAATCATAAAATCATAGAAAAGTGAAGTTGGAAGGGGCTTAAAAGGCCATCAAGTCCAGCCCCCTGCTCAATACAGAAAGACAATCAAAGCATATCTGCCAGGTGATTATCTAAGATTTTCTTGAATGCCTCCAGTGTTGGAGCACTCGCCTACTCCTGAGGTAACTGGTTCCACTGTCATACTGCTCTAACGTTAGGAGGTTTTTCCTGATATTCAACTGAAATCTGGCTACATTTAACTTGAATCCATTGTTGCATGTCCTGCACTCTGGGATGATCAAGAACAGATCTTCCCCTCCTCTGTATGATAGCCTTTCAAATATTTGAAAAGTGCTATATCACCCCTCAGTCTTCTTTTCTCAAGGCTAAACATGCCCAATTCTGTCAGCCTCTCCTCATAAAGCTTGGTTTACAGCCCCCTGATCATCCTTGTTTCCCTTTTCCAATTTGTTAGCATCCTTCTTGAAGTGTGGTGTCCAGAACTGGACACAATCCTCAAGGTGAACCCTTGCCAGTGCTGAATAGAGGGGGACTAGCACCTTGCGGGATTTGGAAACTATCTATTAATGCAGCCTAAAATAGTATTAGCCTTTTTAATAACCACATCACAGTGTTGGATCATATTTAGCTTGTGATCTGCGACAATTCCAAGATCGTTCTCCCTCATAGTTTTGCTGAGCTAGGTGTACCCCGTCTTGTAACTGTGCAATTGTTTTCTCTTTCCTTTCACTTCCATGCATGTCTGCAGCTGAGCATCCTTTCTGCTTTGGCCCAACCACTTCATTAGCTCTTGTACTTGTCCCCCGCTCTTCCTCAGTAGCATGTTGGACGCCTTCTGACCTGAGGGGCTCATCTTCCAGCGTCATATCTTTTAGCCTTTTGTTTCTGTTCATGGGGTTTTCTTGACAAAGATACTGGAGTGGCTTGCCAGTTCCTGCTCCAGGTGGATCGCGTTTAGTCGGAACTCTCCACTATGACCTGTCCGTCTTGGGTGTCCCTGCATGGCATAGCCCATAGCTTCTCTGAATTACTCAAGCCCCTTTGCCACGACAAGGCAGCAATCCATGAAGGGGTCATCAACAATACCTGTTATTAATAATCAAGGTCCAGGCCATACGTCATTTTAGAAGAACCAAATAGAAATTGTTTATTGATACAGGTGTTGACAGAACAAGCAATGTTGTTAAATCTTAATCAATCATTCTCCCTTGTCCCTTTCAACTAGTACTCTCCAGCCCAGCCCCAAATCTCTCTATCTCAAAACCCTATCTGTGTCTATCTAAACTTTTCCTCCTGCTGCTGAATCTCTTATACCTTGTGACTGACTAGCAGGGATGTGGTAGCAGGATGACTTTTCTTGTCTGTACCCATGACCTTCCCATCTTCAGCTCAGTGTTTTATCCTCTTCATGTTGTGAACTTCAACTCACATAAACCCTCTTTGACTGGATCTCCTGAGAGCTGATGTCCAAAACATCTGGAGGGTCAAAAGGTGAGGCACTGTGTTAACAGATTCTGTATGCCTGCAGTTGTGCGTGTAGAGGCTTTTTGTGCTTTGTCCAAACGTGAATCTCTCTCTCTCTCTATTCCAGTTATTTCTAGCATTTATATACCACCCTATTTAGCTGAAACCACTACTCTGGGCAGCTTTATAATATAAAATAAACCCTATTCCCCCTCCCATCACTCCACCTAAAAACAAAAGTAAGAAATGAAAACAACTAACAGCCATTAAAACACCAATAGATCAATAAACAGGCTAAAAGACTAATGATGGCAAACCTCAGGTGGCACAAGGGTCACAGACCAGACTAACTAAGGAGGAGGATATCTTTGAAGGCTTCCTTGAAGAGTTTGGTCTTAAGCAGTTTTCTAAAACTTTGAGGGGAGGAGGCCTGCCAGATCTTCAAAGGGAAGCCATTCGAAAATGTAGGGGCCACCACTGCGAAGGCCTGATTTCTAGCTGAAGCTTTCCTTGTCTCTTTTGACCCACCCACGTACACTGGTAAGGCCCGGGAGGATCAGATAAGCCAGGCAGAATTTCTGTAAAAGAAACACTCTGACAGGTAAGGAGGTCCTACACTGTTACGGGCTTTAAACATTAAAACCAGCACCTCAAACCTGGACTGGGACAAAGTCATCAAGCAGTGTAGACATAGTTGCTCTTCTCCTTTTGCTCTGTTCATATTCAGGGAATGAAAAGGAGTTGTGTTGTTGATTGGGCTTGTGCATAGAGGACAGAGAGACTGAGACTGACTGTTGCCTATGATCACCTCCCCAGTAGTGCAGTGGCAAATTCTGAAGTGAAAATATTCATCATGGCAGTTCCTGAGGAGAATCTGAAAGTGAAGGCAGTAATGTTGATCCATGTCTACATATATGCATTGTACACGTAGAAACTTCCACTGCAGCTACTGTGAGGACTGCAAGTAAGCCTGCAGCTGTGTAGTCAAACAGTGTGGGATTTGCTCAGCCTCTAAAACAGGTGAATTCGAACTATTTTTTACTGATTGAATGATACAAAAAAGGCTGATTTGGATCGGTCCAACCCTTTTTACTCCCAAAATGGCTTTCTTTCCTCTGCCACTGCAGGTGTTTTTGCTTTCTAAAGCCAAAATGACTTGAATGGGCTTTTCCCCATGTAGGTTAGTTGTGATATATTCTTGTAAAGATAGATGACGTGTCTGTAAAGTGGTGTTTCAGTGAGGTAGGCACTCAAGCCATGATGTTCAGGACTGGAGGAACACATCCCTGCATCCTTTCCTTTCTACAGATCATCCCTGGAATTTTTAATTTTTGTAAAATAACTTTTTACATATATGAGATTAGTACTAGATCACCCTACCACCTTGTCACTGATTCCTTGCTATTATTATTTCCCGCATTTACACCCCATAAAAGGATTGTCCAAGGTGGGACCAGAGAACAGAAAGAAGTAAAGGGGGGGGGGAACTGTGGGCTAGAATGTCAATTGCATGACATCCACTGTGAACAGTGAATTCCCAAATCAATCTGCAGCCCCTATGTGAGCACTGGCTACAATTTCAGTCATAATACAGGATGCAAATCAAATTGCTCTTTGATTCAGCTTTCCAGTCACACCCTAAGATAAAATGGAATTACAGAGATGGGGTGAAGGATGATTTCACTGTTCCTGTTAAATCAAACATTCTTGATGCTTGTACTCTGTGAACTTCACACAATTATAATACTGCCCATCAGAGTTTTCAAGCTCAGTAGGAATTTGAACTAACACTCTTTGTTTGACTCCACAATAATGGACTCAAATTCTTTCTTCTTTTCCAGTTCTTTCCTCTTTTCTTCAGGCACTGTTGATGGGAACTGAAGAATAGTTATTGCTTTCTGAAAGATTCAAGAATTTAACTGGTCTGCATTGTCTTCTGTCCCCAGTCAATGCCACAGCAGTAGCACATCTCTTTCAGTGACTATAGTTCTGACCTGGAGAAGAGGAGCCATTATGGAAGATTCAGTCATGGTTGGTAAGGGCCATGAGGGAATATCCTAAGTTGACTCTCTTCCTCAGTACTTTGTCAAGAGATCTTGAAGGATGCATTTCACTTTCCCCTATGGTCCGATGCTTATCATAGGATCGTAGTATCATCTTTTAAAGTGAATGTATCATACAATCAGAGAAAGAATTGAGAACCTAATATTTTGCTGTTTTGTGGTGTATGCTTTCACAAACACAATATAACTGTTCAAATAAAACAAATGTGATGATCTAGTGGTGGGATTATATTACTGGTATAAATATAAACTATAAGCGTTCCACACTACAGTCCGGCCTTAGCACTCAAAACAGCTTACGAGCAAATATCTGAAAAATATAATCTTCAAATGAGAGCAGTCAGATAATACTACAGAGAGGAAGCACATGACCAGGGGTGAAAGTGCTAAAGGTGCCAGTGGTAGCCTCTTTGGGGCAGACAGAAAATGGCCAGAGTCATCCTTACACAAGTAATATCCTATCTGTGTCATGTCTTTCTCTAGACAGGCATTTGATCAAATGGCAGACTGAAGTATACAGTGTATACTGAAGTATACAGTGTATACTTCATGGCAGATTTAATGTTAGTAGATACTTCATGCAGCTTGAAGAACTGGCCTACTGCTTTCTTAGCAGAAACGTCTTTTTTTAAAAAATCAAATTGTTAATTCCAACTAAAATAAAGCCATTCAGTCAGTGGGACTCTGGTAAGTAAACAGATATGTGTATCCACTGTTTTGATGTGTATACTTCAGTTAGGGATTAGCAGTTGGAAGTAAGCCCTGCTCTTATTTCACATTACACCTGAAATCCCAGACATATGAGAATGTCTAGTAAAATAATGTGAAAACCAGTCAGTTGCACTAATTCTGTAGAATAATATCACTAATGGGATGGTGTAGAAGTGGGAGAGAGACAGGGGCAGTGGAATCCTTTTGCATTGTGCTGTGTGTGGAAGCAAGACTCATGGAAGCTGCTGTCACTAATTGATGAAGTGCAACCGGGCACATGACCAAACATGCAATCAATACAGTATGAGTTTAACACCTTATCTGTTTCCCTTCCAAACATAGTAAAATGCAGTAGTATTCTCAACTTTGTTCAGGTTATAAAGTTATGTAAGGTGATGTATAAGGTCAGTGTGGTGTAATGGTCAGGGTGTCAGACTAAGACGATATGATGATTTCAGCCCCTTCTGTTTGTTTTGTGTACCTTTATTGTATATATGTAAGTTATCTGGTTGTATGATAGAATGAATGGTGTAATTAACAGGTGTATGTCGTGTAAGTGAAAGTTAGAACTTTTACCATATGTGTGTGTGTGTGTGTGTGTGTGTGTGTGTGTGTGTGTGTGTGTGTAAGAGAGAGAGTTGGGGGGGAGAGGGAGAGAGACTGACTTCACGGAACTTGGTTGCTTGGCTGCTTTCTACATCTCTACATAACATCTCTCTCTTTGTCCGAAGAAGTGGATTTTGATCCACAAACACTCACACTGAAATAAAATGGTTAATTTTTAAAAGTGCTACAGTGTTTTGCCTTTATTTTATTTTCCTTCTGTTCTTGCCACAACCCCACCCTGCTTTTCCTTTCCCCTTTTTACTTTTGCTACTGTGCTGAGGCAGTCAGGCCAGATCTTTAGAAATGTGATAGGAAATAGTTAAGATTAGGAACTTTAGATAGTTAGAACTGTGGATGTTAGTTAGCTATTAAAATTATAGAGAGTTCAGGTATAGGTGAGGAAGGAATATGAGATTTAAAAGATGAAAGCTCTAAAGAGCTTTTCACTCAACCTCCCAGTTGTAACTCAGATTACTGAAGCCCTATTTTTAAAAGGGGTTGGGGGTATTATCAGTCAGGAGGACCCCATTGGCCAATCATGATGCAGAGTCAAATCTCACCTCCACAGTTTCCAGTTGCTGATTCCCATTTTATATAAATATATCTTTGTCTTGTTTGTTCTCTTCTTTTACTTCAGCAATTTTAAACTAGGGAAGAGTTTTTCTGATTATAATAATATGAGTGCAATATTAAAAATATGCCAGTAGATGGTGCTATAATATTTTATATAAATTTACTTAATGGCAGGAAATACAATTTCATATAAAAGAGTATCAGTGTCTCAAGAATGCTACATTGATTACATTTAGAGATCTTTTAATATATATTTTTTAAATTTTAATCCTGGTTTTTAATCTTGATATATATTTAATAACTTTTCAATATGACATTTTAAAACTGACTGTTGTCTAATTTTAGCAGTTGTGAGCCACCTTGAATCTCCTATAGGGAGAAAGGGAGCATAGAATAGAATAGGATATTATCCACCCTTCTTGATTTTTAATTGTGACTAAATATTTCTGCCATCTTCTTCAATTGTAATTACATCCTAATCTTTCTGTTTTGTGTTTGTTCACAAATCTGGGTGAATAAACTGCAGTAGTGGAGATTAAAGGGGACAGCTTCATGTTCTCCAGTCCATGCTTAGAGACAATACCCTTGGGGCTGGACTCAATGATCCATAGGATTCCTTCCAGTCCTGTAATTCTAAGATTATTATTATATATAGATGGGGGGGGGGGGGAAGACACACAATGAAAAAGAAAATGCAGGCAAATACCTGTTATTTTTATGCTCAGATTTGATTCTAAGTATGTGCAAAATAAAAATAAAAATAAAGTGCTTTTAATGCATACACGTGGAAAGAGAAGTGGGAGTCTCATGATGCGGGTTTCCCAGAATCAATTCCTATAATACTATATGCCATATGAATCCAATAGTAAACAGGCAATAACCTTGTTATTCCAAATAAATTCACCTTCATTGTTTTGCTTTCTTGGCAGCCCAGCCTTTCAAAATGGTAACTATATATTATTCCCCCATGGATATAAAGGTGTTATCTAAAAGGCACATGCGGTCAAATTTAGACCCTTGCATGTGTAGGTAAGTGCTATGTAGAAAAACTACAAAAACATTGGCAGTTTTTCCATGACACGAACTATGTTTGTTTTGCGCCCACAACAACCCCACCCTCAAACTGGGTATGCCAGTAACACCATTTGGCGGGATGCTGAGAAACATTTGCAAAACGTTGTCTTAGGTTTGGAATAAAAAGGGCAAGGCTGGTTATAGGGTGCTCAGTTGATTCTACACTGCATAGGCCATTTAGACCATTGGGGAACGCATTGCAAGACACATGCAGATATTTGGCATAAATTTTTGAAGGAGTCCTAAAATGCAGGTTTTGTAATAGAGCGGAGAGTGCCTGCAGATTGCAATAGAGGCAGAGGTAACACTCCCTTCATGCATTTTACCCCTCACAAATAGGGTTTCTGAGATAGCTGGACTGATTAGCTGGTCCCATTTATACTCGTTGTCAAGCCTCTTATGGGACTTGCATGCCCGTCTCCTGTACCAGATGCCTAAAACATATGAAGTCAGGAGACCACATGCAAGCCCAATTTGAATCTGTGCCATTCTCAGAGGGCAAGGGAAGGGCAATTTGTGTGCATTTTTCATGCATATAGTCTCTGTGACACATTACGTCCATATGCATTTCTTTGCCAAACAAAAAAGGACTGCAGCCTGGCTAACTGCATGTGTAGTGGCCAGAAACCTAGTGGTGATTTATACATGTGCAAGTGAAATCACATGTGTTATGGTGGTAATTGGCAAACTGCTGCTAGTTAACAACGTGCTGGTTACATTCCTGGTAGTGTTGATGGGCAAGCAACCAGAAATGTAACTGGCATCTCAATTCAATGCTATGACTTAGGTGGTTTTACTTCAGTCACCAATAGATTTTTGGTCGTTATCTATGAACTATATCATAATTCTAAGCATATGTTTGTATGTTCATTTCATTCATTCAAATAATCAGAGCTTATCAACACACAATACTGTAGATTAAAATGTAGATGTGGTTCAAAATGTTTATGTCTTCCTATTTTTAATAGCAACTGCAAGGAGAAGTGTGGTTATGGGGTGTGAATCTTCTCGTTTAGCATTGCCCCTCATATTTAAGGAGACAAACACAACCTCCAGATATAGATGAGAATGATGAAGTAGCCTGGGCAGCATATTCCTCCCCTCATCTGTTGCTCGGGCAAAGAGAGGACAGAGTTAGCTGTATAATTGGGTTGTAGGGCTTCTGTTTGCCTCCTGAATTGAAATTTTATCCTCTGATCAATAAAATTTCAGAAAGGGTTGTGATCTCATGAACTGCATCTAATGCATATAAATATCCTTCTGGTATGAATTTCAGAACAAAAGGTCTAGATGCAGCTCTTTATCTGTAAATCCAAGTTTAGCTTCCGGCAACCCTATGGCATAAAGCAGAAGTAAAATCTGTAACGAAAGAGAATAAGGGAGAATTTTTCTGTCATAGGCATTGGAATGCCTCTGAGAAATTTAGCTGGTACCAGATTCCCCATCATTGCCCAGAGGGACATATGAATGTCATAGCGATGTGACTACAGCAGATAAAGCAACAAAAATGTTAAAGAATTAGGAGAAAGAGTCATCTGCAAAAACATCGAAAGTTGACTCATTGTATTTGCCATTACCAGTTCTCGATTATGCTCTGGGAAGGGTGGGGAGAAATCGTTTTTCAATTTTGAAGGCATGAATGTAACTGTCTGTGCTAGAAACATGTGTGTCCTTTCCTATCCTCTCACCAGTTTTGCCCTTTCTTTCAAAAGGTCCACATAATTAAAAATATGAGATGAGTAAATTGGCAAGTGCTTCACAGATTGCTGCCTTGTCGTGGCGAAGGGGCTTAAGTAGCTCAGGGAAGCTATGGGCTATGCCGTGCAGAGACACCCAAGATGGACAGGTCATAGTGGAAAGTTTTGACTAAACGCAATCCACCTGGAGTAAGAACTGGCAATGCCACTCCAGTATCTTTGCCAAGAATACCCCATGAACAGAAACAAAAGGCTAAAAGATATGACGCTGGAAGATGGGACCCTCAGGTCGGAAGGCATCCAACATGTTACTGAGGAAGAGCGGAGGACAAGTACAAGTAGCTCCAGAGCTAATGAAGTGGTTGGGCCAAAGCCGAAAGGATGCTCAGCTGTGGACGTGCCTGGAAGTGAAAGGAAAGTCTGATGCTGCAAAGAAAAATACTGCATAGGAACCTGGAACGTAAGATCTATGAACCTTGGGAAGCTGGATGTGGTCGAACAGGAGATGGCAAGAATAAACATTGATATCCTGGGCGTCAGTGAACTAAAATGGACAGGAATGGGCAAATTCAATTCAGATGATTATCATATCTACTATTGTGGACAAGAATCCCGTAAAAGGAATGGAGTAGCCCTCATAGTCAACAAAACAGTGGGAAAAGCTGTACTGGGATATAATCTCAAAAATGATAGAATGATGTCAATACGAATCCAAGGCAGACCTTTCAACATCACAATAATCCAAGTTTATGCTCCAACCACCAATGCTGAGGAGACTGAAATTGACCAATTTTATGAAGATTTACAACACCTTCTAGAACTGACACCAAAGAAAGATGTTGTTCTCATTCTAGGGGATTGGAATGCTAAGATAGGGAGCCAAGAGATAAAAGGAACAACAGGGAAGTTTGGCCTTGGAGTTCAAAACGAAGCACGGCAAAGGCTAATAGAGTTTTGTCAAGAGAACAAGCTGGTCATCACAAGCACTCTTTTCCAACAATCCAACAGGCGACTCTACACATGGAAATCACCAGATGGGCAATGCCAAAATCAGATTGATTATATTCTCTGCAGCCATAGATGGAGAAGCTCTATACAGTCAGCAAGAACAAGACCTGGAGCTGATTGTGGCTCTGATCATCAGCTTCTCATAGCAAAATTCAAGCTTAAACTGAAGAGAGTAGGAAAAACCACTGGGCTAGTCAGGTATAATCTAAACCACATCCCTTATGAATACACAGTGGAAGTGAAGAACAGATTTAAGGAACTCGATTTGGTGGACAGAGTGCCTGAATAACTTTGGATAGAGGCTGGTAACATTGTACAGGAGGCAGCAACAAAAACCATCCCAAAGAAAAGGAAATGCAAGAAAGCAAAGTGGATGTCCAACGAGGCCTTAGAAATAGCAGAGAGGAGAAGGGAAACAAAATTCAAGAGAGATAGGGAAAGTTACAGAAAATCGAATGCAGACTTCCAAAGAATAGCAAGGAGAGACAAGAGGGTCGTCTTAAATGAACAATGTAAAGAAATAGAGGGAAATAATAGAAAAGGAAAAACTAGAGGAAAAACCTCAGGAAAATTGGAGATATTAGAGGAACATTTTGTGCAAAGATGAACATGATAAAGGACAAAAATGGGAGAGACTTCAAAGAAGCAGAAGACATCAAGAAGAGGTGGCAAGAATACACAGAAGAATTATACCAAAAAGATCTGGATATCCCAGACAACCCAGATAATGTGGTTGCAGACCTTGAGCCAGACATCCTGAAGAGTGAAGTCAAGTGGGCCTTAGAAAGCATGGCTAACAACAAGGCCAGTGGAGGTGATGGCATTCCAGTTGAACTATTTAAAATCTTAAAAGATGACACTGTTAAGGTGCTACATTCAATATGTCAGCAAGTTTGGAAAACGCAACAGTGGCCAGAGGATTGGAAAAGATCAATCTACAACCCAATCCCAAAGAAGGGCAGTGCCAAAGAATGCTCCAATTACCGTACAATTGCACTCATTTCCCACGCTAGCAAGGTTATGCTCAAAATCCTCCAAGGTAGGCTTCAGCAGTATGTGGACCGAGAACTCCTAGAAGTACAAGCTGGATTCCGAAGGGGCAGAGGAACTCGAGACCAAATTGCTAACATGCGCTGGATTATGGAGAAAGCCGGAGAGTTCCAGAAAAACATCTACTTCTGCTTCATTGATTATGCAAAAGCCTTTGACTGTGTGGACCACAGCAAAATATATCATGCGAAAGGCTGGACTGGAGGAATCCCAAGCCGGAATCAAGATTGTCGGAAGAAATATCAACAACCTCTGATATGCAGATGACACCACACTGATGGCAGAAAGTGAGTAGGAATTAAGGAACCTTGTAATGAGGGTGAAAGAGGAGAGTGCAAAAAGCAGTCTGAAGCTCAACATAAAAAAAACTAAGATCATGGCCACTGGTCCCATCACCTCCTGGGAAATAGAAGGGGAAGATATGGAGGCAGTGTCATATTTTACTTTCTTGGGCTCCTTGATCACTGCAGATGGAGACAGCAGCCACAAAATTAAAAGACACCTGCTTCTTGGGAGGAAAGCGATGACAAACCTTGACAGCATCCTAAAAAGCAGAGACATCACCTTGCCAGCAAAAGTCCACATAGTCAAAGCTATGGTTTTTCCTGTAGTGATGTATGGAAGTGAGAGCTTGACCATAAAGAAAGCTGACTGCTGTAGAATTGATGCTTTTGAATTGTGGTGCTGGAGGAGACTCTTGAGAGTCCCCTGGACTGCAAGGAGAACAAACCTATCAATTCTAAAGGAAATCAACCCTGAATACTTTGGCCATCTCATGAGAAGAGAAGACTCCTTGGAAAAGACCTTGATGTTAGAAAAGTGTGAAGACAGGAGAAGGGGACGACAGAGGATGAGATGGTTGGATAGTGTCATTGAAGCTACCAGAATGAATTTGACACAACTCCGGGAGGCAGTGGAAGATAGGAGAGCCTGGCGTGCTCTGGTCCATGGGGTCACGAAGAGTCGGGCACGACTAAACAACTAAACAACGGCGATGTGTAAAACGTCTGGAAATAAAATTATGGGAGGACACTACCAAGCTCATCTATGAAATGCAGTGGACAACTGCAGTGCAATCTCCTCCAGCTGCTCTTAGATATCCTCTGTTGTTGTATGAAGTTATAAGAAGAAAATGGTGGTGGTGATGAGAATTGTACACACTCTATCAAGAAAGAAGGGGATAAATCATAATTGCTTGAAATCTCATGGGCAAGACCTTGTTGGCTTCAGTTTAGTGTACCTTTTCCTAGTATATGTTAACATGTTGGGATTTTTTTGTTTTTATTTTTTGCTTTTACATGTTAACCCATATAAAGCAGTAACGACAGCAAATGTGGAATATTGGATGAAGTGGGTTTTTCTCTGAGGAATGGATTATAATCCACCCTCCAGTAGTGGAGTAACCAGCAGCAAAGAAGCATGTTTGGATAATACGATCACTTGAATAGATATGATAAACAGACCAGTTATGTAGGCCTTTACCCCCTGAATGGCTCTTCTACAGCTCGTATTGATTTCTGTGGTAAAAGCCATGTGACCAGCCTAACCAAAGCAGCTATTCACAGAGGCTTGCCTGCAACATGGTTAGGACAGGTAATGCTGAACCAACTTCATTGCTAAGCTCATGGGTGAAGGGAGTCTTGGAACAATGTTTAGACTGTGATTTGTTCTTGGTGAGACCAGTAAGAAACCCTGTAATGTATCAGACTTCCACTTGATTCTACAAAATAGCTTACTCCCTAGAATTATTTGGCTACCAAAGACTGTTTCTTACATGGCACTGTTTTGTTGGCATACAAGTATTTTTAAGTAACTCTGTAAATTACAAATATGGAAGATTGTTAAAAATCTCTTTGAGGGAAGTCCATGATGCCTCAACATTGCCTCCACTCCATATATTCCCTAGATTTGCCTCTTAGTACATTCTTTTTCCCTAACTGCCACTATCTCCCCAAAGGCAAAGATTTGGCAAAGCACAATATGGTTATAAGGTTGGAAACAGGAACCATTTTGAGAATGGGCTTATATTATTTGTTGCATTTCTTTGGTTCAGCTTTCCTAATATGAGCCTTGCAGCACTTCGCATATATTTCAATA
The DNA here is from genome assembly GCF_051106095.1 of Pogona vitticeps. Classification (NCBI taxonomy): domain Eukaryota; kingdom Metazoa; phylum Chordata; class Lepidosauria; order Squamata; family Agamidae; genus Pogona; species Pogona vitticeps. The sequence continues at coordinate 98,757,545 of NC_135785.1, forward strand.
GGTCAGAATTAATTATAATGTGTAAGACTGGTATACCTCTTTGTGTTACACAAGAAAAAGGTCTGATATAATAAAGCAGTACAATATTTTTCTGTTTTGTTTTTTATAAACTGATGCTCAGCATACCACAGCAGATGTATTTATTTTATTTTGATTTCTTCAGAAAATGAGATTTGTATGAAGTACATGTGTACATGCAGTTGTGGCTTTTTCCCCTTCATAAATGATACATGAAATATTTTGGTCTCTAAGCATCCTCACTTTAACTTCCTGTTGCCATGGTCACTCATTAGTATTCCATGGAGGCCTGGTTGCCATGGGAAAATGTGTAGTTGTACAGTGTTTCCATGGTTACGCTTCACCATTATGAACCTTTGCTATATCAGCTAGCAGATCTGTTTGGGTAAGCCTGAAATACAGTAGTATTTGAAGCTCCTGGCAATTAAAATACAGGCCCCATTTGCGACTTGATTATTTATCTTTAGAATTCAGATGGAATTATTTTGTAACAAAAATAGCCATGTTAAAATTGACACTTTCAGAAATAGTTTCACAGTGCCACTCAGCCTATGTTTTTGTGCAGGTTTAAATTCACATTGTGACGGATTAGCATATGTTCATGTTTTTCCAGGAGTGCTCAGTTTTGAACCACTAATCATGCCCATGTGAGCTAATTGCCTCTTGTTTAGACTCTCAGTAGTGGTAGCCTTTTTCTATACACACAAAGGTTGCATGAGAAGGTTTGGGTTTCGAGTCTGAATGATATGACAGGAATCAGAGAAACTGCCAAAGGATTCATTTCTTTCTCCATGTATCACAATAAAAATGATTTAGTTAGTAAATCTTGTAACATCTTTGGTCTGAAAATGCCATCAGAGAGGTTGTTGTATTGTAGTTTTCCATTCCTTTTATTGTATAACACATTGCTGTTACTCAAGAATAACCTATGTATCCCTGGCCAACTGGCTATTGATTCCACACACTGCTGCTTATTATTATTATATATGTGCATGGTCAGCTTCTGTACGCTGGAGCCCATATAATAATTTTGTGGATAAGAGCTTAGTTTGGCAAGTGCAGCTTAGGAAATAGTGATTCCTCAGGGGTGTGAAAAGATGTGCTTGCCAAAATCCTCTCATCTAGAAAACTGTTAAAAGTACAGTAGCCCTAATATTTATGGCAGGCCTCCCTAGCCTGGAAACCTACAAGTATATCTGATTACAACCCTCATGACCTCTAATCTTTGGGAGGAATAGCCCAGTAGATTTGGAGGTCCCCAGTTTGGTGAAGAATGAATATCTCCCTCAAATAAATAATTGAATGAATTAAAGAGAATGATAAAGAGATTTATCAACTGAATCTTGAAACTATCCAAGAACAGTTTTTGGATCTGGTTCATTTCCTTCTGTTCCTCTGGAGATGAAATTTGAAATGACTTTCTTGTACTTTGATTCAAAAGATGTTCTGAAAACATTTTGTTCTAATAAACTGAGGTGGAGGCAGCAGCTAAAATTGAAAGCTATAATTGAATCTCTTAGAAACATATGAATGGAACAAAGGAGGGAAGCAATAACACACACACACATAAACACATACACACACGCACACACACACACACACACACAATTCTATTGACTTGCAACAGGGGTGGGCAATCTTGTCCAGGCTAAGGACCTTATTCCATTTTGGCTGGCAGCATGGGAGGGGGCTATACCTGCTCTCAAAGAAAGCTCCAGGGGGGAAAAAAAACAAATACAACATATTTTACCATATATAGTGGTCATTTGTTGCTTTACAGCTGATATTTTTGCTTTAAATTGCATTTATTTAGAGTGCAAACATATTGTCTAAACACCAAACAGAAAGCTGCCATCAAAAATCACATACTTAGGAAACTGACTGGTTCAGACTGTGGTGCACATCCACAAATAATAAGAAAAGCAGCACATTCCCTGTACTACTACATGGCAGAATATGCTAGTGCCGTATGGTATAAATCAGCACATGCCAAACAAGTGGAGGTAGCTCTTAATGAATCATGCAGGATCATTACTGGCTACCTGAAACCTACCAAAATTGAAAAAAATATTTTTCTTTGAGTGGCATTGCCCCTCCTGATGTACATTGAGATGTGCTACCAACTAATGTATGTATGTATGTATGTATGTATGTATGTATGTATGTATGTATGTATGTATGTATGTATGTATGTATGTATGTATGTATGTATGTATGTATGTATGTATGTATGTATGTATGTGAAAGACAAATTCTACGACGATCTGGCAGCTACTATCAAAAAAGTCCCTGAAAGAGAGTCACTGTTCATTCTTGGAGACTTTAATGCTAGAGTTGGTGCTGATCACAATTCTTGGCCCACTTGTCTAGGCCGTTTTGGCATTGGAAAGATGAACGAAAATGGCCAACGCTTACTGGAGTTTTGCTGTTACTATGGTCTCTGTGTCAGCAACACATTCTTTAATACGAAGCTGCAACACAGAGTTTCCTGGAGACATCCAAGATCCAAGCATTGGCATCAGCTCGATTTGATCCTCACTAGACGTTCTAGCCTTCCTAGTGTTACGATCACATGCAGCTACCAGAGTGCTGATTGCGATACTGATCACTCCCTGGTGTGTAGTAGAGTAAAACTGCGAACAAAGAAATTGTATCACATGAAAAAGGAAGGAAGACCACGTATTGACATCAACAAGACTCGCGATCAAAGAAAAGTGAAGGAATTTGCCCAAGCACTCGAGGAAACCCTTCCAGGTCCAGCTAATGTAAATGCACCTGAACGATGGGAACACTTCAAGAACACTGTCTACAACACCGCCTTGTCCACCTTCGGCAAGAAGACCAGAAAGATGGCTGACTGGTTCGAAGCCCATTCGGAGGAGTTAATGCCAGCCATTGAGGATAAGAGAAGAGCTCTAGCAGCATACAAAGCCTGTCCTAGCGAGTACAACCTGCAAGCTCTTCGAGCTGCTCGTAGCCAAGTCCAACAGGCTGCCAGGAGATGCTCCAATGACTATTGGCTTCAGCTTTGCTCTCAGATACAGATAGCAGCGGACACAGGTAACATCAAAGGAATGTATGATGGTATCAAGCAGGCCTTAGGTCCATTACAGAAGAAATCTGCTCCCTTGAAGTCTACTACAGGTGTGATCATCCAGGACCGAGCACAGCAGATGGAACGCTGGGTGCAGCACTACTCCGAGCTATATTCCAGAAAGAATGTAGTAACCGAAGAAGCATTAAATAACATTGAGTGCCTGCCTGTCTTGAGCTGGACAGCGAACCAACCCTAGCAGAAATAAATGCGGCCCTGGATTCCCTCACCTCTGGCAAGGCACCTGGAAGGGACAACATCCCTGTTGAAGTGCTGAAATGCGGTAAGGAGATCATCATCACCGAACTGTATGAAATCTTTTGTCTCTGCTGGAGGGAAGGTGGAGTACCACAGGACATGAAGGATGCAAACATTGTCACGTTGTACAAGAACAAAGGTGACAGGGGTGACTGCAATAACTACCGTGGTATCTCTCTTCTTAGCGTTGTAGGGAAGCTGCTTGCCCGTGTTGTGCTGAAGAGGCTCCAGGTGCTTGCAGACAGAGTCTATCCGGAATCACAGTGTGGATTTCGAGCAAGTAGATCCACCACTGACATGGTATTCTCCCTCCGACAGTTGCAGGAGAAATGCAGGGAACAACAACAGCCACTCTTAGTGGCCTTCATAGACCTTACAAAAGCATTTGACTTGGTTAGCAGGGATGGCCTTTTCAAAATACTTCCCAAGATTGGATGTCCACCTCGTCTCCTTAACATCATCAGGTCCTTCCACGATGGAATGAAAGGCACTGTAGTTTTTGACGGCTCAACATCAGATCCCTTTGACATCCGAAGCGGAGTGAAACAGGGCTGTGTCCTCGCACCAACACTTTTTGGGATCTTTTTTGCTGTCATGCTGAAGCATGCCTTTGGAACTGCAACAGAAGGTGTCTATCTCTGGACTAGATCAGATGGAAAGCTCTTTAATCTCTCTAGATTGAGAGCGAAGACCAAAGTCCAACTGAAATGCATGCGGGACTTCCTCTTTGCAGACGATGCAGCCATTGTTGCCCACTCTGCTGAAGACCTCCAACAACTCATGAATCGTTTCAGCAAGGCCTGCCAAGACTTTGGACTAACAATCAGCCTGAAGAAAACACAAGTCATGGGCCAGGGTGTGAATTGGAGGTTGTTCATGACTTTGTGTACCTTGGCTCAACCATCTCTGACACCCTCTCTCTAGATGTCGAGCTGGATAAACGCATTGGAAAAGCAGCCACCATGTTCTCTAGACTCACAAAGAGAGTATGGCTCAATAAGAAACTGACAACACATACCAAGATCCAGGTCTATAGAGCCTGTGTCCTGAGCACACTCCTGTACTGCAGCGAGTCCTGGACCCTTTGTGCCCGGCAGGAGAGGAAGCTGAACACCTTCCATATGCGTTGCCTACGACGGATTTTTGGTATCACCTGGCAGGACAGAGTTCCAAATAGTGTAGTCCTAGAACGAGCTGGAATTTTCAGCATGCATACATTACTGAAACAGCGACGTCTACGCTGGCTTGGGCACGTTGTGAGAATGGCTGATGGTCGGATTCCAAAGGATCTCCTATATGGAGAATTAGTACAGGGAAATCGCCCCAGAGGGAGACCACAGCTGCGATACAAGGATATCTGCAAGCGGGATCTGAAGGCCTTAGGAATAGACCTCAACAGATGGGAAACTCTGACATCTGATCGTTCAGCCTGGAGGCAGGCAGTACATCATGGCCTCTCCCAATTTGAAGAGACCCTTGTCCAGCAGGCCGAGGCAAAGAGGAAGTCACAAAGGAAGCAAAACCAGGGAGCTGGACAGGGGACAGATTGGATTTGTCTCCAGTGTGGAAGGGATTGTCACTCTCGAATTGGCCTCCTCAGCCACACTAGACGCTGTTCCAAGTCCTCCATACAGAGCACGCTACCATAGTCTTTCGAGACTGAAGGATGCCTACTATGTATGCATGCATGCATGCATGCATGCATGCATGCATGCATGTATGTATGTATGTATGTATGTATGTATGTATGTATGTATGTATGTATGTATGTATGTATGTATGTATGTAAGTAAGTAAGTAAGTAAGTAAGTAAGTAAGTAAGTAAGTAAGTAAGTAAGTAAGTAAGTAAGTAAGTAAGTAAGTAAGTAAGTAAGTAAGTAATATAGCACCAAACCCATCCATGGACACCAGCCCCCTAGGCAATATCTTAAATCAAGGAAAAGTTTTCTGCACACATCTGAAGCTCTAAGTATTAAACCAGAAGAGGCTAGGCTAAATCTATGGAGAACACCTTGCTGAATAGATGAATGCCAGATAATATTTCCAATCAGGACAAGACTCTGACTGGACTCTTTGGAAATCAATAGACTTTAAAGCAAAGTAGGAAGATCAAAGACTAAGTGAAATGGGGCTACTTGAATATATATTATGTGACTATGTAGAGAAATTCAATCAATGGAGCACTTATGTGCATGCAATTAATGCCCCACTCTATGTACTGAAGGAGATCTAGCAAATGGCTGAGATAATGCTATTGAAAGAGCCCACTTCTGGTAAAACAATAATTATCTTAACATTTTAGTTTGTTTTTAATTTCACCTGTATTTCATATATGTCCGTAATTTTAAATGATGTCACACTCTGATACAAATAAATAAATAAATAAACAAACAAACAAACAAACACACACACACACACACACACACACACACACACACACACATACATACATACATACATACATACATACATACATACATACATACATACATACATACATACATACATACATACATACATACATACATACATACTGCATTTATTTACTTTAATTGGGTTAATAGGTTATGGAAGTCTTCATTCAAATGTTGTTCCAGAATTGGGAAGCATTTGATGTCCTTAATCAGTTAGGCTAATTAAGATAGATAAATAGAATTTAGAGTGAAAATAAAGTGTGTAAGTAATGATTGATCACTGAACAAGGTAACCCATGCTGGAAAAAGAATGGAAAAGGACCCTCAACATACCTTACTACAAGACAAAATAAATATGGTAAGAACAGGTAAATGCAATAAAACCCAGGAATGGAATAAACAGTAAAAATAGAATTGACAGAGGGAGACAGAGATTTCACAGCAAACTAAAAACTAAATGAAATAAAGGGACGCCACCTGCTGTATGTGCCTGTATATAGAACAGCAAAATGCAGAGCAGAATGACAATAGTTCTAGAAAGAGATTAGCCAGACTGAGTGACTGAGCAAGAGAAAGGGAAGAATGAATGTCAGTCACAACTTGCAGATCAGTCCACAAGGGAAGAATGATATTGAGTGGATTAAAAACTGGCTGTACATGCAACTGTTTTCTGGAAGGGAAACAATTTGAGGCCATAACAGAAGCGTTTTTATCAGAGTGCTGCATAAGTAATAGACAAGCACAATGTTCAGGATGAAAATAAAGCAAAGGCTTAAATCCACATGCCACTAAGAGGAAAACAGGGCGCTGGTGCAGTTTTGTTATCAGCCATTTACCCTAGTGGTACATGGCCCTCTAGTGACTGTACTAGCAGCTATGCATTAGATTCCTCCTTTGGGTGTAGTCCAGAAATAGTACCTATGAGTGTAACATAATTTGTGCTAGCAGAATGACACTATTGGATATTGGTTTGCGTATCCAGTGCCAATATTGAATGGGTCTGAATCCATCTTCTATATTAAAAAATCAACTACCTCTGTATTCAAAATGCTGGCAAATGAACAGATCATCACTGTCATGTCTCTATTCTGAGTTTCCACAGGTATCTGTCCAGCTAGTGGTGAAACTGGAATGTTGGACTTAAAGGACCTTGGGTCTTGTCCAAAACCCCGAAAGCAGGTCAAGCTTACTTCTGTGCTGAATTCATACTTAGACCACTGAGTGCAGGAGTGCAGTACAGCTATCAGAATGTTTATCAGCATATTGAGTGAAAGCCTTAAGTGTAAATATTCTGATTTTGAAAAAGGTGCCTGTGGATGATAAAGGCTGAAACAAGCCTTGCTAAACTTGTTACCCTGCAGACATTTTGGACTGCTGTTCCAATCAGCCCAGCTAACATGGGCAGTGGTGGGATTATGGAAGCTGATATCCCTAGCACCTGGAGGGCACAGAGCCGGGGAAGACTACCTCAAACTCTTTAAAGTGCAGTATGGTGTGGTGGACAGAGTGGTGGACCTCAATTCAAATCCCATTTTGGCCATGAAAATAATTGTGTGTGTGGAACTGATGAAGCCATTCTGTAAATATCTCATTTACTTTGAAAACTTTATCTTCATAAGTTGGTTTCAGCTTGATAGCACATAACAGCATAACAAGGTAGAATTAATAAGAGACCATTATTCTTTAAGTATGAAAACAAGTCCAATCTTTTACCAAATATAGAATGAACATGGCCAAAGTTCAAGCTGAATTTCAAAAAAGGAATAGGCGTTAGACATCATTTTGTAAACATTTTTTGGATACTGGATTGTACCAAAGAATTCCAGAAGAAAATCAGAGTGTACAATATAGATTAGGCCAAAGCCTTTAATTATGTGGATCATGAAAAGCTATGGATTGTTCCAAAAGAAATGGCTGTGCTGCAGCATTTGATTGTCTGGATGTGTAAACTGTAGTCAAGTGCAGAAGCTAGTGTTAGAACAGAATATGGAGAAATAGAATGGGTTTCCTATAGACAAACTTGTAAGACAGAGATATCTTTTATTTCCCCATCTGAACTGAAGTCTGTATGCAGAATCAATCATACAGTAGTTGATTTACATATAAATGAAAAAGTAGTGAAAACTGGTGGAAGAAACATTGAGAATTTAAGATTTACAGGTGACACAATATTATTGGCAGAAAGCAGCAATGATTGATTCAATAAAAGAAACCAGGGTCTTGTGTTTAGAAGAAATCAGCAAGGTTATTAATAATAGGACCGTTTGGCAGTCACTGCTTCATAGGAGCAGAATAGGTTGGAAGCAACTTGGTGGCACATGACAACAACAAAAGAGTTGAAATAGAAGAGCAAGCTTAAACCAAACAACAACAACAAAACACACCTTTGCTACAAAATGAATGTTAAACCAATGGAGGTAAATACCACAGATACTATGGTATCAACTAGTACTTTTGAGAGCTTGTGTCATGTATTAGTGTGCTTGACTACAACTTTCAGGTTCTAACCACCAGCGAATCATGAAATTCACTAGATGACTCTGGTATATAATGCAGTCACTCGTAAACCTTGCCTGTTCGTAATTCCAAGTGTATATCTGTGGGTATATATATACAGTATAGCACTGTGATTAGGTTCATTCAAAACCTGGATTAGTTCCACCGTTTTGGCGGGAAATGATGATTGAGTCCTGTCTGAAACATTAGCATGTTCAACTTTATTAACTTTCTGTGTTTCTACAGCTGCCCCCAGACTATGAAATGCCCTCCCGACTGAGATTCGTCTGGCGCCGACACTGATGACATTTCGGCGCCAGGTCAAAACCTTTCTGTTCCAGAAGGCTTTTAACTGAAATAATATTAGCTGTGGGTCCGATGGCAATTTTATATATATTTTAATTGTATTTTAATTGTTACATATCTTTTTGTATTTAAAATGCTGTAAGCCGCCCAGAGACCTTTGGGTAGTGTGGGCGGCATATAAATTAAATAAATAAATAAACTACTTTGGTTGGATCAAAACAAGACAGATCTGGTAAATGTCCATAACTTGGGGATGAAAACTTTTCTTGTCGGTTTGGGTAACTCACTTTGGGGGGGGCTGGACCAAATCGCTGCCAATCCATAGGATTCCGCAGAGGGATGCTCCTCACTGCACAAATCGTGTCGCAGCATGGGTGTCGAGCCCAGTCCCCTTCTTTTGGGGGTTGGTTGTAAGTTGGGTCCTGCCGGATCACTTTCCTTCCACATCCACGTCCCAATGGGAAAACAATCACTGTCCATTCCAAAGTCTTGTACACCATTTCTCCCTCCGTCTTCACCTCTGGATCTGGTAACAATCCACCAACCTTTAGGTTGGGAAAATCCTTCAAAAGCCCATGCGCCTTCTCGTAAGTGGAGTCTATTCCTCTCCCATCTTTTCTCTCCTCCTTCATCACCATCCCACTTTCGTCTGTCTTGCTGCCAAACCACTGTTCCCCCTCCTGCTCTATACTTTCCTCACACACTGATACTTATAGTTCCTCCTTTTCTTTTCCTCCTTCCTCCACTAGGCAAACTTCTATTTTCCCTTTTTCATCATCTGCCTCTTTCCTTTCCTCTACTGACACATCTTTTTGTTCAATCACCTCTCCCTCCTTTATTCCCTTTTCCCTTTCTGATGTTCCTATGGGTGAAGATGGTTCACTATCCTTTTTCTCTCCTTCACAAGCACAGAAGTCAGTACACCCCCTCACATTTCATAAATATTTCAGTATATCTTTTCATGTGGCAACACTGAAGAAATGACACTTGGCTACAATGTAAAGCAGTGAGTATACACCTTGTATAACAGTGTAAATGTGCTGTCCCCTCGAAATAATGCAACACACAGTCATTAGTATTTAAACCACTGGCAACAAAAGTGAGTACACCCCTAAGTGACAATGTCCAAATTGGGCCCAAGTAGCTGTTTTCCCTCCCTGGTGTCATGCGACTCATTAGTGCCACAAGTCTCAGGTGTGAAGGGGGAGCAGGTGTTATTGCTCTCACTCTCTCAGACCGTTCACTGGAAGTTCCACATGGCACCTCATGGTAATGAACTGTCTGAGGATCTGAAAAAAATGAATTGTTGCTCTACATAAAGATGGACTTGGCCAGTGGCAGCGAACCTTTTTGGGCCCGAGTGCCCAAACCGGAAAAGGAAAGAAAAGAAAAACTCAGTGGGCGGCAGGTGGCAGCGGCGGCAGCAGCAGAAACGGAAGTGATGGTGGCGGAACCGGAAGTGGCAGCGGAAGGGGGAATCTCAGGCACGGAGGTGCCTTGAGACCCCACTCCAGATCTGTCGCCAGCACCAGCTGCTCTGGATTCTGGCCTGCCACCTGTTGAAACTCCAGCACCGCTGCCGCAGCCACCTCCTGAGGTTTGGCTGTGTGAGTGTGTGTGTGTGGGGGGACTAGCGATCCATTAACTTATGGCTTGTGTGCCTGCAGAAAGAGCTCTGCATGCCAGTTGTGGCCCGTGTGCCATAGGTTTACTGGCCTAGGCTATAAGAAAATTGCCCAAACCCTGAAACTGAGCTGCAACAAAGTGACCAAGACCATACAGTGGTTTAACAGGACAGGTTCCACTCAGAACAGGCCTTGCCATGGTCAACTAAAGAAGTTGAGTGCCCGTGCTCAGCGTCATATCCAGAGGTTGGCTTTGGGAAATAGATGTATGAGTACTGCCAACATTGCTGCAGAGGCTGAAGGGGTGGTCAATGCTCAGACCATACGCCACACACTGCATCAAATTGGTCTCCAGGGCTGTTGTCCCAGAAGGAAGCCTCTTCTAAAGATGATGCACAAGAAAGCCCGCATACAGTTTGCTGCAGACAAGCAGACTAAGGACACGGATTTCTGGAACCATGTCCTGTGGTCCAGTGAGACCAAAATAAACTTATTTGGTTCAGATGGTGTCAAGCATGTGTGGTGGCAACCAGGTGAGGAGTACAAAGACAAGTGTGTCATACCTACAGTCAAACATGGTGGTGGAAGTGTCATGATCTGGGGCTACATGAGTGCTGCCAGCACTGGGGAGCTACAGTTCACTGAGGGAACCATGAATGCCAACATGTACTGTGACATACTGAAGCAGAGCATGATCCCCTCCCTTTGAAGACTCCAACATGATAACGACCCCAAACACACCTCCAAAATGACTACTGCCTTGCTAAAGAAGCTGAGGGTAAAGTTGATGGACTGGCCAAGCATGTCTCCAGACCTAAACCCTATTGAGCATCTATGGGGCATCCTGAAATGGAAGGTGGAGGCACGCAAGGTCTCTAAATTCCACCAGCTCTGTGATGTCATCATGGAGAGGTGGAAGAGGACTCCAGTGGTAACCTCTGAAGGTCTGGTGAACTTTATGCCCAAGAGGGTTAAGGCAGTGCTGGAAAATAAAGGTGGCCACAAGAAATATTGACACTTTGTGCCCAGTTTGGACATTGTCCCTTAGGAGTGTACTCATTTTTGTTGCCAGCGGTTTAGACATTAATGGCTGTGTATTGCGTTATGTTGAGGGGACAGCACATTTACACTGTTACACAAGCTGTATAGTCACTGCTTTACATTGTAGTCAAGTGTCATTTCTTCAGTGTTGTCACATGAAAAGATATACTAATTTTTTTATGAAATGCGAGGGGGTGTACTCACTTCTGTGATATACTCTCTCTGTGTGTGTGTGTGTGTGTAATATCTACATTTGTGAGCATATACATGTATAGGTTTCCGCACCAAGACAGGCTAAGAAGACCTCCACAAGAAATCGAGACTTCTCAGTTGTGGCACCATCCTTATAGAATGGGCTCTCGTTACAGCTTTGCCAGGCCCTCTCCCTCCCAGACTTCAAGAAGGAGCTGAAGACAGTGCTGTTTAAAGACACTTTTAAGGGCATCCTCTTTTGAGTCATGATGTGTCTAAGTAGCTGGTCCCACCATCTTTTAGGTTTTGGCTTGGTTTTTACTAGATTAGATTTTGTTTTGTTTTTTGCTTTTTCTTTTTTACTTTTGATTTGTTATGTTTTGTTTATTGGTTGCATTTTCTCTTCAGTTCTAAACTGCTTATCACTAGTCAGGTGGTATACGAGGATATGAAACAAACAGATAAACAAACATCTCTCTCTCTCTCTCTCTCTCTCTCTCTCACACACACACACACACACACACACACACACACACACACACACACACACACACACACACACACACACACACACACACACACACACACACACACACACACACACACACACCCTTGTATATAGAAAGGAAGAATGAGAGTTCTCTGCTGCATGCTTCCTATCTACTCTGCCTTGGAAGGACAGGCGATTTTTTAAAATCTTGTAAATGCATATTATTTGTGCTGTGAGAGGAAAATTAATGTGTGAAAATGACTGAGGTAGAACAGGATGGAGGTAAAGATCACCATTTGGAGTCACTTCATCATTTTGTCTGCAGTCCGTCTGATATACACTTACCTTGTAATAAGTCTCACTAAATGCAATCATACTTCTTAGGAGACATGTGTAGGATTATATTGTTAATTGACTTTTTAGGAGGAAAATACTTCCATGTTAAGAGTGAGAAGGAGGGATCTGCATAGTAAAAACTTTTGTTTCATTTCAGGTTCTGTGAGAGGTTCTTTTCTTGTCTTTCATGCACAGATCCTTTTGTTAAACATGAAAGGATCTGCTGTTTCTGGTTCTTGGGTTTTTTAACCCCCACATATGTATGCATCCCAAAAAATCCAAAAGATAAATAATAATAAAAGTTACAGGACTTGCTCCAACTGCAGGTTTGCCTCCTTGTGGAAGAAGAAGGAGGAGTATCTTCTATTGACCTTCTTGGACCCCCAAATTAAACAGTGGGCAATGGATTATTAAGCAGGAGCAAGGTGGAGAGGCAATTGGCATCCAACTTACCATCACATGTAGCAACAGCTATTGAAGAAGGTCCAGCTAGTACTGAGAGGTCAGACAGAGAAGGAAGATACTAGCACTGCTCATGGGATCTCAAACAGCACTACTACTAGTTGTATTCCAGAACCCAAGTCCCTCACTCCTGAAACAAAAGGGCAAGCTTTCTGGGACACTGTCTTGAAAAGCATGGCAGGGGCCTGTCTTCCAGAGACACCACGCAGGAGGAAGGACATGGCCAAGGTCAAGGTGTACGTGCAGGACCCCTGCAAACCTAAGGAGACTGTTCACTTGTCTTACTAGGCTGAGAAACAGTTTGTCTGGGGAGGTCTTCCCAAGGTGGCAGTGGGAATCCTGTCTTGTCCAACAAGTAGTGTGCCCAGTGGGAAAGTTTTGTCTCGAAAAGAAAAAAAAAACATTGTCAGTCCACACCATGTCATGTCTGGGACTGGGATCTATAGACGTATTTGTTTTCTTTAAGGCCAACCTACCACTGCTGGGCTTCCCTGAAGTTTCCTTTAAATAAGACAGAATTCTACACTCTCCTCACGGTTCTAGGCATGTCATGCTTCAGTCTGCTGCCCCCTCCTTCTGCTTCTTTCATTCTTCCGACTGCTACTCCAAGATTGTCCTCGCTCACCCAACTGCGCTATGCCCCATGCTGTTGGCACAGTTCCCACCCAACACCCCAGGCTATCTACTGCTCCAATCTGCCTGCCAGTGCTGCCCAAGGTATTTTCCCCACATTCCCATTGTGACTTGCTACTAGCATTCCCATTGTTCAGGGTCCAATCAGTATGCCCGTTACATTCATTTCCTAATACCTAGGCACTGCTGGCTGGTGGTGTGTACTCTTTGTTTAGCACAATCACTGGGAAGGTGTCAGAGGACACAGGGAAATCTTTTTAAAAGGTTTTGCCTGGTTGTGAGTGTGTGTGTTTTAAAGGGGAAAATAATGACTATATAGTATTCATGTTGATTGTAGTGGAGTTCTGGATATCTGGGAATTCTGAATGTTTAAATTTCAAAATTCTGAATCAAAAGGGCCATGTTTCCAAATCTGAATTCTGGTGCTTGTGCAGATCCCTAAAAAATAGGGTTTGTTTTTCAGGTGAAAGCTTCTAAGAAGTGGATCATTTCCCACCTTCTGGTATTAAAAATATTTTTCTAGGTTTCAGGTCTCTCGCCTGATCTCATTGGTTCTATACATGAAATTTTGCCAGATTTTTTTAAACCCAGTGTCACCCTTGATTAGAAGTGTGGCTGTTGGCTACCGTTTACTTCCTGCTCAGATCAGTGACTACCCTAGAACAGCCATGCTAGCATTTCTTTAAATGCTCTTTTTTTCCCTCTGAAACTTGGAGATCTAGTTACACCAATCTCTCAGAAGAGGGCGACAAGGATGATCAGGGAGCTGGAAACCAAGCCTTATGAGGAAAGGCTGAAAGAATTGGGCATGTTTAGCCTTGAGAAAAGAAGACTAAGGGGTGATATAGCACTTTTCAAATATTTGAAAGGCTATTATAGAGAGGAGGGCAAGATCTGTTCTTGATCATCCCAGAGTGCAGGACATGCAACAATGGGCTCAAGTTAAAGGAAGCCAGATTTCAGTTGAATATCAGGAAAAACCTCCTAACGTTGGAGCAATACGACAGTGGAACCAGTTACCTCAGGAGTGGGCGAGTGCTCCAACACTGGAGGCATTCAAGAAAATCTTAGATAATCACCATGCAGATATGCTTTCATTGTATTCCTGCATTGAGCAGGGGGTTGGACTTGATGGCCTTCTAGGCCCCTTCCAACTTCACTTTTCTATGATTTTATGATTCTATAAGACAGAACATGTCAATGAGTTTATAAGATTATATTTTTACTATTGAGAGGTTAAGGGAATACAGCAGGATGCTCTTATCCACGGGATCAGCATTTCCAGATTCACTTATCCATAATCAGAAAATATTAAAAATATTAAAAGGAAAAAAATCCTGAAAAAACTATTTTCACACACATTACCAGAACACTGGGGGGGGGGGACAGAGACTGTGCTGTGAATATTTGCTAGTGAAGAATAGATAGAGTGGTCTTGGCTGCCTTCTAGTGACCACGTCTGGTAACGCATATGAAAATGGAGGGGGGGGTCCTACTGCATAAGAAAAAATAAGTATACAGGAGACATTCGGAGAGAAAGTCTGTTTCTTTTATAATTCTAGAAGCCTGTAAGTCAAGACTTGGCTGGGTGTATTTGGAATGTATGGTGATAAATTAAACATAATTTTAGTACACAAATGTGTACTAAATGTACAGAAATGTGGTGGAAATGTGCACCACTGGACTACATTCACTGGCTAAAATCCAGTAGTAACTAGAGTAGGATCATTGAATCCCATTAGGGATTTGTAGTCAACACCTTTGTAAGTTTCTTCTCACCAAACTCTTATCTTGGGTGCAATCTCAAAATCTCCCTGGAATGCAACAAATTGGCTTTCGTGCTGGTGTGTCCACTACTGATCATGTTTTCCTATTATCCTTTCTAGCTGAAAAATATTCCATTTATCACCAAACTAATCTCTATGTTGCCTTTGTCAACCTTAAGGGTGCCTTTGATTCCATTAACAGAAGTCTACTATGGGAAAAGCTATCCAAGTGGGGAATCAGCCCTCACCTTTTGTTTTTGCTTCGCCATCTTCATACTCTTAACTTGACCCAAGTCCGTCTCCCCAATTCACATTTCCTAATTGATAGGATCCCTGTTCTTAAAGGTGTACACCAAGGATGTATCCTTGTCCCCCTGCTTTTTAATCTTTTTCCAGCTGATTTCCCTTCTTTTCTTTTAGACTTTGATAATTCCCCTCCAGCCCTTAATGGGACTCCTCTTCCTGTCCTCCTTTATGCTGACGATATAGTCCTACTTTCTCTCAGTAAATCTGATTTACGTTCTTCTCTTACCCATTTACAACAATACTGCTCGTTAAATTATCTTACCATCAATTCAGACAAGACAAAAAGTATGGTTTTCTCTAAACGCTGATCTCCTTCCTTCTGGTCAATAGGTCCCCACTCTTATAATCAAGTACAAACCTTTAAGTACTTAGGGATCCTCTTGCATTACAAACTACTTTGGTCCCCTCACAAAAAAGCTGCCATTTCATTCACATCTAAGAATCTAAAGGCAATTGCCAAGTTTTACTTCTCCACCGGTAATCAATTTGTCCCAGCTGCCCTTCATATATTCCAAACCAAAATTATCTCACAATTGTTATATGGAGTTCCTGTTTGGATTGCATTGGCCCACTCTGACCTTGACTGCTTAGCAACTTCTTTCTTTAGGAAGATCCTTGGCCTTCCAAATTCCATTCGACTTGCCTCTATCCTATTTGAATTAGGGACCCATCTCCCCTCAGCTCTAGTTTGGTCTCTCACCTTTAAATATTGGCTTTGTTTTTTTTTAACCAGGCCCTCGGATTCGTTACTTTATGCTCTGTTAAGAGATTCTTACTCCCCCAAATGGATACAACTTATCCATTCTAAACTGTCATCCATTTCTATCCCACTAGAATCACTCTTTGATTTGGAATTATCTCTCGCTCACTCTCATATCAAAGCTAAGTTATATCAGTGGGAGTTTGAACATCTAAGTGACCTCCTTAATCCCACATTTTCTCCAAAATATTTTGGCTTATCCCCTGTTTTAGAATATCCTTTAAATTATTTCAGTCTATTGACTAATCCTATGTGGCAGAGAGCTTTCATGCTAGCTTGGTTTAACATCTTCCCGTCGGCCATGCATTTTGGCCGCTTTTCCTAAAGACAAAAGACTGCCTTTTCTGTCATTTGTTGCCTGACACCTTAGACCATATTCTGTTTAGATGCCCAGCACACCACTCCCATTGCAAACTCTTTTTAGATCACTAGCTGATTCCCATTTCGGATCACTTCCCAGATCTTCTCCCTATCTTCTGGAGTGATCACTGTGCTCCCCTCACTGAGGCGGTGGCAAACTACTTAAGTGAAATGTTGAGACTTACTGTTGCCTTATAATGTTGAATTCCCCTTACCCCATTCTCCGGATAATATGTATTATTTCTCATGATTTTGTACTTCCTCATTAATGTTTATTTTGTCTATTTCCCCTGAGTTACTGCCTAATGCCAATAAAAGTTTTTAAAAAACACCTTTGTAAGTTGCATAGTTTCAGTGGGCCTATTCCAGTTGTGACTTATCACTGGACTTCAGCCATTGATTTTTTTTTTTGGACTTATATACCGCCCCATAGCGCTACAAGCACTCTCCGGGCGGTTTACAATTTAATTATACAGGCTACACATTGCCCCCCCCCAGCAAGCTGGGTACTCATTTTACTGACCTCGGAAGGATAGAAGGCTGAGTCAACCTTGAGCCGGCTACCTGGGATTTGAACCCCAGGTCGTGAGCATGGAAGCTATATAGAACCTCTAGATTTAGAGTTCATCTGCCACTAAATACTAGTTGTTGGCAGGAAATAGTGTAGAAAGTTGACTGTTCCCAGCTTTATGGACTTCCCATGAAACATTTGTTTGGACAGTATATGAAACCTTTTTTTCACTAGATGAGACTGGAATCTTACACAGCAGGGCTGATTTTATGTTATCATAATTGTGCCTGTCTGATTCTTCCAGATGGTGATTTATTATGCTGTGATGTTGCTGCTGTCGTTAGCCGTGAGGCTTTCCTTTGCATATTGCTTATCCTCTCCTGCCTTCTGTGTCTTGTAGATGCATTTGCTTCAGGCTGCTTCATATACTTGTGTTTCTCCACGTTGTCATTTTCCACTGTGTTAATCTTCATGAATGTAGTCATTTCTCCCCATAAAAAGATGGAGAGATTAACCCCCCCCCGCCCATGTTTATCTTCTCTAAAGTTCTGGGTTTCTGTTTTTGTTTTTTAGGTGTATCACAGACTCTGTCCTCCTGGAAACACTAAAAAGGTAAACAAATAAATACATTCTACAGTATCAGTTCCCCTGTTTTCTCTCTGCTCTTAATTCTCAATTATTAGAAGTTAATTAATGTCAGATACCTGTACATGAAAAAAAATACTGTGTGTGTAGCAAGTTGCTTGATGGAGTTACAAAATGATTGCCATCCTCTCCAGTTCTTAAAAAAACTGGAATTCTTACTCTCGTCCTACATTAACTAATAGTATTAATGTGCCTTTTTGGGAGAGAACAATCCCAGTATTGAATTAAAATGGCAAATCCCTAAGAATATTATCCCCAGCACTCTGCAGGAATGCATCCACAAGCAGTGTTCTTTATGCTTTCGCTCTAGAAGAGAAAAACAGAAACGTTTCAGTCATTTCAGTCTTGATGGAGTTCTGCTTTATTAACATACATGTGTGTGTGTGTTTGTGGGGAGAAATGGCAAGTGGTCTAAGTCAAGTAAGGTACATAATGTAGTGCAAAAATGAACTAAAACTGTATATAGTCATATATACAATACTGATGTCTCAAAATGATTACATCCGCCAAACTTAATATTATCTCGTCTGGTTTTACAGTCGGGATGTGAAATTTCCAGAGATCCGAGGACCACAAAATTCCACATCTGGATCTCTCAGGACTATACTCATTACTGTTTTTATCATGGGATTGTGCCAGTTTTATTGTGTTGTCATTGCTTTATTGGTATATTGAACTTTATGTTTTCAATTTCTACACTGCCCACAGATTTTTGGCTGCTGAGCAGTTTAAAATGTTGTAAATAAAGGAATAAATCTGCAGAAAATGGATTTTTATTTTGAAAATATTGTTCATTGTAGTTAGCAATGCTGATAATTAAAATCATAATGATTGAAGTGCCCTTGGGTAGAAAATGATTCATTTTAAGATTGCCGAAATACCTTTCTCTTTCTCTGTCTTCTCTTTGTCCTTTTCCTCTTTTGTTGAAAGCAAAATAATTAATTGTGGTGATTTAAGCAAGAAGTGACCATGTCATAGCCTGTGAACCAAATCTGATTTCTTAGGTACTGGTACTTTTGCAGGATCCTTGGAGGATATATATCATATTTTAATGGAGTGATAGCAAATTGTATACTCATAGCTTGATTGTTATGCAAAATAAGAAGTGTTTTGAAGCTATAAGCAAATTGTATTGATCAGACTTTAATTTTTGTACTTTCTGATTTTTTATTTAATATATAAGCTTGATTTATGTATAGGAATAGGAATTTGGGATTCTTGCTAGATCAAGTTACCAAGATGGCACCGGTGGCGGGCAGATAGCGTTTTTCCGCTGTTCCAGTTTGTTTCTTTTTTCTTTTGTTCTTCCTTTCCTCTGTCCCTCTCTTTTGTCCTCTTCTGCTTTACTCTGCTCGTTTTTACCTGGACCATCACTGGACCGTGCTGTGCTGTGCTGGTGAAAAGGCTGTTTTGTAGGCTAACGCTGTGAGCTTTGTTGCAGGACAAGCGGGGGGGGGCGAGTGTATGTGGGTGAGAGCAAAGACCGACACTGAGCTTGATATGCGGGGGTTGGAATTTGGCCGGCCAGTGGAGCTTGGAAAGACATCATGCTAGATCAAGGGGGCCACGGCTGGAGGCTGCTGGAGACCTACGAGGAGGGAGAGGAAAGCCATGGAGAGCCTGGAAACCATTGGAATCCCACTGAAATCTTTGCAGCTGCAGAAGGACGCCTGTGAAACTTCGGGGATGTCAGGAGGTCTCGTGGAGTAGGTCGTTGTGCCCGGGGTTCAGTCTGAGAGTGAGCCAAAAATCCGCCTTGTGGGAGCTTGAAAAACCACCTTGGAGCGAAAAATCTGCTGGCCGTGGGTCCCTGCTGGCTGTATTTGCGAGTCGCCATGTTGGGACTTGTAAAAACTGTCCTCCGGGGGAAGAGAGGGGCAACAGTAGCACTACTACCAGCTTTAATCCTTGTGCTACAATGTCTTCCTCTCTTCCCTGATGAAAGCCTTGAAACACGCCAGTTTTATAAGAACTGCACTCTTGCTTTCATGACTCTAATAACACCTATCATAGAAACACCAGGACGGATAAGGGTCTGGGTCAGAGTGAGGTGGAAGAGGCCTATATGAGGGGGTAATTTAATTTAATTTAATTTAATTTAATTTAATTTAATTCACTTTAATATTTATTGTTAGATATCAATGTCTATTTTTAGATACTATTTGTTAATTTTTATTATTGTTTTACTGTATCACCTTAGTGTATTTTGTTTATCTAGTTTCTTTCCTTCTTTCCTACTTTCTTATCTGACATGGAGAGGAGGGCCTGCCCCCCCAGCGAGGGTTCTAACATCAGTGTGATTACGGGTAGAGGGAGATATGGTGCTGGCACAGTGCCTACTCGTGTTAGAACAGTGAACAGATTCTGAAGGCTGTTCACTGTTCTGGCACTGTGACCAGCTGCCAAAATTGAGGCAGGCAGATCAGCTGGCCCTCCACGCTAGAGCTGGTGCTGTTGAATGCCAGGTCTGTATCCGATAAATCCCAGCTCATACAATATCTTATTCTGGAGAACGATGCAGACCTGGCGTGCATAACTGAGACCTGGATAGGTGAGGAAGGAGGGGTTCCTTTGACCCTTTCCTGCCCTCCTGGTTATGCAGTCCAGCACCAGGGTAGACTGGAGGGGCGGGGGGAGTCGTCATTGTTTATAGAAAATCCTTGGAGGTCACGAGGCGCTCCTCAGTGGTGAAACCAGGCTTGAAGGCCCTTCATGTGTGGATTGGGGCCAGGGATGGTATTGGGATCTTGCTGGGTTACCACGCTCCCTGCGACCCAGCCACCTCCCTATCAGAGCTGGCAGACTTCATCTCCACAGCACTGTTGGAGTCTCCAAGGCTTTTGGTCCTGGGTGACTTCAGTATCCATGCGGAAGCGGAGGTATCCAGTCCAGCTCTTGAGTTCTTGGAAACCATGGCTTCCTTGAATTTGTCCCAACATGGTCTCACACACATGGGCGGCCATATGCTGGAGCTGGTTTTCTTCACCAAGTGTAGCGAGCGTGGTCTGATGGTGACTGACCTTGTGTCAGTCCCCTTGTCATGGTCAGACCACCACCTAATAAAATGTAACCTCTCAGTGGCACTTCCTCCCCGCAGGGAGCATAGACCTATTTTAATGGACCGCCCTCGAAGGTTACTGGATCCATTGAGATTCCAGGATACCATAAGAGGGATTCCACCTGCACTGTCTGGTGCTCCTGTTGAAGCTCTGGTTGACAGTTGGCTTACCACCGCCACTAGGGCTGTAGACATGATCGATCCCAAACGCTCTCTCAGGAGCAGAGCTCGGCCAGGATCCTGGTATAATCGGGATCTACGAGCAATGAAGCAAAACAGGAGATGGCTAGAGTGCATTTGGAGAAAGGAACCAATGGGTTATAATAAGATAGTTGTCAGGATCGCAACTAACCATTACCTGGCTAAGGTAAAGGCTGCTAGGCAATCTCATTTCGCTGACCGGATAAGCGAAGCTTCCAATCAGCAGGCGGAACTTTTCCGTATAGTTCTTGATCTATCTGGAATTGGTCTGGGTGAAGGGCCTCCCGCTAGCATCTCACCTGACCAATTTGCAGCTTTTAAAAATCAAAAGTGGAGACCATCTTGCATGACCTCTATCCTTTTTTGAATACAATGGATCGAGCTGAGATGTCCAGCGCTCCGCCTTGCCCGGTGATTCTTGATTGCTGTCAGCCTGTGACAACAGATTTGGTGGACAAGGCGCTTGATCGTTGTTGGGCCACCACCTCCTCTCTTGTCCCTTGTCCGGCCTGGCTAATCAAAGCATCCAGGCCTGTAACAACCGAATGGGCCACCACAATAATAAATGGGTCTCTCCAGGAGGGCAAGGTTCCCCTTGCCCTCAAGGAGACACTCATTAGGCCCATTAGGAAGAAACCAAATTTGGCGGTGGACAACATTGTAAATTATAGGCCCGTCACCAATGTGTCGTTCCTCAGCAAAGTGGTCGAGAGGGTGGTGGCAGACCAGCTTCAGGCGCTTTTGGACGAAACCAGTGCTCTGGACTGTTGGGAAATTGTATGCTTTTACAATGTATATAGCAGACATTGTTTTGGGCACAGGTCAGTTTCCAGTAAGGATGATCATTAACCTGCTTTAGTATCTAAGATAATTTCCTGTCTCTGGGTAAATTGTATTAACTTCATGTGTATTTAAAAATGTTATCTGTCTGTTTACCCTGCTCTGTATTCAGGAATGTTTACCCTGATTGTGTATTTAGGATTTATCTGTCTCTGTTTACCTCTGTTTACCATGCCTGTGTATTCAGGATATTAACCGCCTCTGTTTAGAATAGTTTTTGATTAACTTGTTCAAAGGTAGGGGAGACAATAAAAGAGGGCGAGGCGGAGGAGGGGAGAGAGCTCTCACTGAACAGCATGCTAGAGAGCACGCTGTTTAGTCCATCCGGATCCCGCCCTGAAACACACACCCGAGCGCTCGTCTCCTTTCTCCTTGCTGGTCAAGAGGGGAGGGAGGCTTCATCTGCAGATCCCGAGACAGGCTTCATCTGCAAGATCCCTACTTCCCCTCAACTTGCAGATCCCGACACTGGACCCATTTCAGTCAGGCTTCAGGCCGCACTATGGCACAGAAACGGCACTGTCCGCACTGTTGGATGACCTGTTGAGGGAGGCCGATGGGGGCAATATGTCCTTGTTGGTCCTCCTTGATATCTCAGCTGCCTGGGATGCTCTCCGAGTTGGGAATCGGTGGCCTGGTGCTTGCCTGGCTCCGTTCCTTCTTGGAGGACCGTCTCCAGAGAGTACATCTTGGGGAGAATGTCTCGGCCCCATCGAGCCTCAATTGTGGGGTCCTGCAGGAGTTGATCATATCTCCAATGCTGTTTAATATCTATATGAGGCCACTGGGTGAGGTCATCAGGGGGTGTGGGGCATCGTGCCATGTACGCTGATGACACACAGCTCTACATCTCCTTTTCACCTACTTCAGTGGATGCCATTCTGTCCCTTCAGCGCTGCCTGGAGACTGTACTGCAATGGATGCAGCTGAATGGATTGAGGCTGAACCCAGACAAGACGGAGGTCTTGAGGGTGGGTGGTCCCTCCATTAACGGTCTAGGTGACTCCCTTTCTTTTGGACCCGGCGTTTACCATGGAAACCCAGGTGGCGTCCATGGTCCGTTCTGCCTATTTTCATCTATGGCAGATTGCCCAGCTGCAACCTTATCTTGATGGGAGGGCCCTCCCTACTCTAGTCCACGTGCTCGTAATCTCAAGAGTAGACCATTGTAATGCACTCTCTGTGGGGCTGCCTTTGAGATTGATGCGGAAACTTCAGGTGGTCCAGAATGCGGCAGCTTGGCTTCTTAGTGGGGTGAGAAAATATCAGCATATCTCCCGCACTCTGGCTGCTTTGCACTGGTTGCCCATCCATTTCTGCATTGATTTCAAAGTGTTAACGATCACGTACAAAGCCCTAAACGGTTTGGGACCTCAATATTTGGCAGATCGTCTTCTTCCACCTAGATCTTCCCGAATCACTCGACATAGCCAGCAGAGATGGCTGAGGGGCCTAACGCTAAGAGAGGCCCGGAAGGAAAAAAACAAGAAACCGGGCCTTTTTGGCAGTGGCCCCTTGGTTATGGAACACCCTCCCAACTGAAATTTGTCTGGCACCCTTGCCGGGTGTTTTTAAAAGCCATTTAAAAACTTGGCTCTTCAGGCAGGCCTTCCCTCCAGTCAATTTATTTATTTGTTTATTTCTATTTTATTTTATTTAATCAGCAATTAGCTTATTTATTTATTTATTTATTTATTTATTTATTTATTTATTTATTTATTTATTTATTTATTTATTTATTTATTTATTTATTTATATTTTATTTCATTTAATCAGCAGTTAGCTGATCCTTATTTTTTCTTTCTTGACTTATGTCATCTTGGTAATATGCCGTTTAGAAATAAATGTTAAAATTGTGTATTAGATGATTTTATATTGTCATATTGTTGTGTTTTTATCCATGTAAGCTGCACCAAGTAGACGTTGTCTATAGGGTCTGGGTAAAAGTCTAATAATAAATAAATAAAATAAATCCCCATTCTGGGAATCATTACGTCAGCCTGCACAGGGAAGCCATTGAAATCCATAAGTACCACCAGAACTTCAACAAAAAAGAGGAAAGTTTGAAACTCAACAAAACTTGGCTCCCAGTTCTCAAAAATACAGCGTGCAAAAGGTCAACGAACTCTACCCAGCCACAAGGACCGGGGATCACTACACACAAAAAACCAGCTAATGACACCCATCAACCACAGTGACAGATAATCTCTCCTTCTTATCAGAACAATACACCCACAACAAGACACACTAATCACCCATCTACAGAAAAAGGCAAAAGCCCATCTCACAGCCATAAATACTCCACTCCCAAGCCAACTACACCAGAGCACAGGTTGCTGTCCTCTGAAGATGCTGGCCACAGAGACTGGCGAAACGTTAGGAAGAACAACCTTCAGAACACGGCCAAAGAGCCCAAAAAAACCCACAACAACCATTAGATCCTGGCCGTGAAAACCTTCGCGAATACAATTGGTGGTACTTTGTGAAAAGGTTTTGTTGCTTTCCCCGTAGCTGCCTGAGGATTCCTTTCCCAGTCTGTTTGATTAATGGTTCTAATAAATCCTTATAATGACTCAGGCTGTAATGACTTTTTATCAAAAGTTCATGGAAGCTTGAATGTGAGCACCAGACTTTGCAGAGTTGCCTACCGTAGCCTCAGAGTTTAGTTAAGCACTTCAAATTTTTTGAAGTTGTTTACACATTTTATTTTAATCGTCTTTTCCAATTTCTTTAAAGAATATGGGCCGCAGAGACATTGTACAAATAAAATGGGGAGGATCACAACGACTCGGTGAAGTAGTTCAAAGTAAGAAAGTGGTCAAGTTTGGAACTGAGTTGGAATTTGAATTCCAACCTTCTGATTTTTTAAATATAGAATCAGTTTTATTTTCCCCAGAAGATGATAAAATGGGTTGGTGGCACAATTATTAAAATTTAAAATAGGAAAAAATTTGCCTTGGATTATAGGTAGACAATTGGGGTAGAAGTTGGCAATAGAAATAAGTCAATGAACTTTTAAAAGAAAGGTAAAGAGAAAGGCAGCATTTAAAATCAGATGTCAAGGCTTCCTTCCGTAGGATTTCTCATAATTTATAATAAAGATGTAAAAACAATAATGAATGAAAAAATGCTGAAGAGTTGTATTTTGGAAAAATAGTTTTATTTCTTTAATACATTTCAGCATTTTCTGTCCCATTTTTCTAAGAAAAACAGCAACAATGATGTTGTGATACACCCACTGCAAGTGTGACACACCCACGCCCCCCTGCACACAGGGCCCACCCCCTTATTATAAGGTAATAATTGTACAATTGGCTGTTTAAATAATCTTTTTTGGTATTTTGGGGGGGGGAAGCCTCTATTGAATTTATTTTAATTTTTTAACATGTCTGTTTCTTCGTCAATTCACTAAGAGACATTTATTGGCAGCTATTGTAATAAAATTGTATTGATTGCGAGTTTAATCTGAAATGATTCAAATGAAACATTAACTATGTCCTCCTCTGTCCTCTTTTTTTTGTCTTTCTATGTCTTCCTTTTGGTACCCATGTATCTGGCAACCCTCTCTATAGCTGCCAGTCATGGGATGCTCTTCAAAGGAGGAGCCAGAGCCTCTAGGACTAGAGAACACTAAAAAGCAGAACACTTCTGAAGATCCTTGGAGAAAGGAATGGAGCAGAATCCTCTTGGAAAAAGTCAAGGAGCCCAAAATATAAGACAGGTTCCTTCATACATACCAAGAGTAGAAAATAGAATAAATAAATAAATAAATAAATAAATAAATAAATAAATAAATAAATAAATAAATAAATAAATAAATAAATAAATAAATAAATAAATAAAAAGGAGAGCAAGTTAAAAGGCAATTCAGTGAAGTGACAGTTTGGAGGAGAGGAGGACTTGGAAGTGGGAGCTCCCCATGAGAGGTGGTGGGCTCTCCTTCTAGAAAGACCTAGGCTGAAATGCCTGCTGGTGGGTTTCTAGTGGGCACAGGATTCTCAGCTGCACAAGGCTGAATTCCAGGCCAGCATTGCTGTTGAAAACAGTGTCTGTAGCGAACTTCTGGACTTCAACCTTCATGCAACCTTTGCCCCTTCTTGTGACTGATTTGCCATACATAATCTTGGATTCTGACTTAAATTCTTGAGCATGTTTGCCTGGTTGCTGCTTAAAATTGGCTGGTTTTGAAAACCTGGACGACTCTTTGATTTTGGTTCTGGATCATCCTCATCTAGATTACCTGTTCTTGGTAGAAGCCTGCTATGTTGACCCCTATATTGCCCTTTGAAATTGCTTTTAGGTTTGCTCTTGTCTGGACATCCACCATGTCTTGCCAGCCTAGACTCTTGGACGGTGTCGATGTCTCTTCCAGAGCTCATGCAAGAGAGACAGAAGGAGAACATTTGCTGGCTAATTTATTTAATGCTCTATGAGGCTTTGATAAATCCAAATGTTGCACCACCATCTGGCAAGCATCACGAGCAACCAGCCTTTTCTCCAACTTCAGAACTGGAGAGATAGGTGGGAATCTTCTCGTTGTCTCTCAGCCTTTGCCACTTCCCTGGCTCCATTGTTGGAAGGAAAGAATAGGGTGAAATATACACCATCCAAAGTTGCATTCTCCAACACTCACTTCTTACCTCTTGCAGGAGTGCAAGGAGATGATTCACCAACAGCCAATGCACTGAAGGAGCAATGCCTTCTGGTGTTCTGCCTCCCCTGTCTCCTGTCTACGGTAGAAAATATGAGGGTGAATGGTAGGCCAGTTTAGTTTTGTAATGGTGGTGCTGGTCGTGTACTTTGCATCAGCTAAACAATCCACAGTTGAATGTATTTGCGAAGGCTTTCACGGCTGGGATCTAATAGTTCTTGTGGGTTTTTCGGGCTCTTTGGCTGTGTTCTGAAGGTTGTTCTTCCTAATGTTCATCTTCCTAACGTTCAATCTTCTTCAGAAGATGCCGGCCACAGAGACTGACGAAACGTTAGGAAGAACAACCTCCAGAACACAGCCAAAGAGCCCAAAAAAACCCACAACAACCAATCCACAGTTGTCTGGAAAAGGAGGGGTGGTGGAAGCTGTTACTTCAGTGTATTTGTGGATCCTTGAGACACCAGTTCCTGACAGCATGCATATTTTTTGGTGGTTGCAGTGGAGAGATAGCTGGCAGAGAAACTGATTACTATTTTTTCCTTGGCCATTGAGGTTCAATAATAAAATCGTGGACTACTGCATGAAACTGTAGTGTATTGCTGCAACAGAACTGGGCCACTTAGAATCAAATAAAATATATGTGTTTAGTCGTTTAGTCATGTCCGACTCTTCGTGACCCCATGGACCAGAGCACGCCAGGCCCTCCTGTCTTCTACTGCCTCCCGGAGTTGTGTCAGGTTCATGTTGGTTGCTTCGCAGACACTGTCCAGCCATCTCATCCTCGGTCGTCCCCTTCTCCTCTTGCCATCACACCTTCCTAACATCAAGGTTTTTTCCAAGGACTCTTTTCTTCTCATGAGATGGCCAAAGTATTGGAGCCTCAGCTTCAGGATCTGTCCTTCAAGTGAGCATTCAGGGTTGATTTCCTTTAGAACTGATAGGTTTGTTCTCCTTGCAGTCCAGGGGATTCTCAAGAGCCTCCTCCAGCACCACAATTCAAAGGCATCAATTCTTCGGCGGTCTGCTTTCTTTATGGTCCAGCTCTCACTTCCATACATCATGACAGGAAAAACCATAGCTTTGACTATTCGGACTTTTGTTGGCAAGGTGATGTCTCTGCTTTTCAAGATGCTGTCAAGATTTGTCATCGCTTTCCTCCCAAGAAGAAGGCGCCTTTTAATTTCAGGGCTGCTGTCTCCATCTGCAGTGATCATGGAGCCCAGGAAGATAAAATTTGACACTGCCTCCATATCTTCCCCTTCTATTTCCCAGGAGGTGATGGGACCAGTGGCCATGATCTTAGTTTTTTTGATATTGAGTTTCAGACCGTTTTTTGCACTCTCCTCTTTCACTCTCATTACAAGGTTCTTTAATTCCTCCTCACTTTCTGCCATCAGAGTGGTGTCATCTGCATATCGGAGGTTGTTGATATTTCTTCCGGCAATCTTAATTCCGGCTTGGGTTTCTTCCAGTCCAGCCTTCCGCATGATGTATTCTGCATATAAGTTAAATAAGCTGGGGGACAATATACAGCCTTGCCGTACTCCTTTCCCAATTTTGAACCACTCAGTTGTTCCATGACCAGTTCTAACTGTTGCTTCCTGTCCCACATATAGGTTTCTCAGGAGACAGATAAAGTGGTCAGGCACTCCCATTTCTTTAAGAACTTGCCATAGTTTGCTGTGGTCCACACAGTCAAAGGCTTTCGCATAGTCAATGAAGCAGAAGTAGATATTTTTCTGGAACTCTCTGGCTTTCTCCATAATCCAGCGCAAGTTAGCAATTTGGTCTCGAGTTCCTCTGCCTCTTCGGAATCCAGCTTGTACTTCTGGGAGTTCTCGGTCCACATACTGCTGAAGCCTACCTTGTAGGATTTTGAGCATAACCTTGCTAGCGTGTGATATGAGTGCAATTGTACGGTAGTTGGAGCATTCTTTGGCACTGCCTTTCTTTGGGATTGGGATGTAGACTGATCTTTTCCAATCCTCTGGCCACTGTTGAGTTTTCCAAACTTGCTGGCATATTGAATGTAGCACCTTAACAGCATCATCTTTCAAGATTTTAAATAGTTCAACTGGAATGCCATCACCTCCACTGGCCTTGTTGTTAGCCAGGCTTTCTAAGGCCCACTTGACTTCGCTCTCCAGGATGTCTGGCTCAAGGTCAGCAACTACATTGTCTGGGTTGTCCGGGATATCCAAATCTTTCTGATATAATTCCTCTGTGTATTCTTGCCACCTCTTCTTGACGTCTTCTGCTTCTGTTAGGTCCCTCCCATTTTTGTCTTTTATCATGTTCATCTTTGCGCAAAATGTTCCTCTAATATGTCCAATTTTCCTGAACAGATCTCTGGTCTTTCCTTTTCTGTTATCTTCCTCTATCTCTTTGCATTGTTCATTTAAGAAGGCCCTCTTGTCTCTCCTTGCTATTCTTTGGAAGTCTGCATTCAATTTTCTGTAACTTCCCCTATCTCCCTTGCATTTTGCTTCCCTTCTCCTCTCTGCTATTTCTAAGGCCTCGTTGGACAGCCACTTTGCTTTCTTGCATTTCCTTTTCTTTGGGATGGTTTTCGTTGCTGCCTCCTGGACAATGTTACGAGCCTCTATCCAAAGTTCTTCAGGCACTCTGTCCACCAAATCTAGTTCCTTAAATCTGTTCTTTACTTCCACTGTGTATTCATAAGGGATTTGGTTTAGATTATACCTGAGTGGCCCAGTGGTTTTTCCTAATCTCTTCAGTCTAAGCTTGAATTTTGCTATGAGAAGCTGATGATCAGAGCCGCAGTCAGCTCCAGGTCTTGTTTTTGCTGACTGTATAGAGCTTCTCCATCTTTGGCTGCAGAGAATATAATCAATCTGATTTCGATATTGCCCATCTGGTGATTTCCATGTATAGAGTCGCCTCTTGTGTTGTTGGAAAAGAGTGTTTGTGATGACCAGCTTATTCTCTTGACAAAACTCTATTAGCCTTTGTCCTGCTTCGTTCTGAACTCCAAGGCCAAACTTCCCTGTTGTTCCTTTTATCTCTTGGCTCCCTACTTTAGCATTCCAGTCCCCTAGAATGAGAAGAACATCTTTCTTTGGTGTCAGTTCTAGAAGGTGTTGTAAATCTTCATAGAATTGTTCAATTTCAGTCTCCTCAGCAATGCTGGTTGGTGCATAAACTTGGATTATTGTGATGTTGAATGGTCTGCCTTGGATTCGTATTGACATCATTCTATCATTTTTGAGATTGTATCCCATTACAGCTTTTCCCACTCTTTTGTTGACTATGAGGGCTACTCCATTCCTTCTACGGGATTCTTGCCCACAATAGTAGATATGATAATCATCTGAGCTGAATTCGCCCATTCCTGTCCATTTTAGTTCACTGATGCCCAGGATGTCGATGTTTATTCTTGCCATCTCCTGTTTGACCACCTCCAGCTTCCCAACGTTCATAGATCTTACATTCCAGGTTCCTATGCAGTATTTTTCTTTGCAGCATTGGATTTTCCTTTCACTTCCAGGCACGTCCACAGCTGAGCGTCCTTTCGGCTTTGGCCCAACCACTTCATTAGCTCTGGAGCTACTTGTACTTGTCCTCCACTCTTCCTCAGTAGCATGTTGGACGCCTTCCGACCTGAGGGGCCCATCTTCCAGCGTCATATCTTTTAGCCTTTTGTTTCTGATCATGGGGCGTTCTTGGCAAAGATACTGGAGTGGCTTGCCATTTCCTACTCCAGGTGGATTGCGTTTAGTCGGAACTCTCCACTATGTCCTGTCCGTCTTGGGTGTCCCTGCACGACATAGCCCATAGCTTCTCTGAGTTACTCAAGCCCCTTCGCCACGACAAGGCAGCAATCCATGAAGGAGCAGCAATCCATGAAGGAGCAGCAATCCATGAAGGAGCAGCAATCCATGAAGGAGAACTGGGCCACTTAGAATCAAATAAAATATATACCACAGAGCATAGTTAAGCATCAGCGAGTTACTAAAATTGTAAGTCTCATGTTCTTCTTGGGAATAAATATTTGAACTGGGGTTGAATATGGCAGCTCTATGTTAGGGTTTTCCCATAGTACAGTGATTCCCACCTTTGGGTCCCCAAATGTTCTTGGACTACAACTTCCAGAAATTCTGGCCAGCACAGCTAGTTGTGAAGGTTTCTGGGAGTTTTAGTCCAAAAACATCTGGGGACCCATAGCTGGGAATCACCGTATCTAGTAAATTCTATTTCAGTTTGTTTGTACATTGACATTTTTGTGACGTATAATTTCGTACTTTACTTTTACTTTTATTGAACTTATACCCTGCCGCTCTAGACAAAGTCTACTCAGGGCGGCTTACATGAGTAATAAAATACAATAAAATGGCATACATAAAAACCTGCTAACTAATATCTATATACATTTGCAGGACGGGATAGTTAAGAGACAGAAAATGAGTTAATTGACTGGAGGGAAGGCCTGCCTAAAGAGCCAGGTTTTTAAATGGCTTTTAAAAACACCCAGCGAGGATGCCAGATGGATTTCCATAGTCGAGGGGCCACCGGCGAGAAGGCCCGGTTTCTTGTTCTTTCCTTCCAGGCCTCTCTTGGCATAAGGCCCCTCAGCTGTCCCAGCTGGCTTTGCCGAGTGATTCGGGTAGACCTGGGTGGGAGAAGGCGATCTGCCAGGTATCGAGGTCCCAAACCGTTTAGGGTTTTATACGTGATCGTTAGCACTTTGAAATCGATGCTAAACGAATGGGCAACCAGTGCAAAGCAGCCAGGGTAGGGAGATATGCTGATATTTTCTCACCCCACTAAGAAGCCTGGCTGCTGTATTCTTGCCCGGGTGTTCAGATATACTGAAGTTAGGATACCTAGTAAGTTGCAGTGCATATTTATGGAGGTGGGGGGATGGAGTTAGATATGGGCCTGTCATTTTCTGACTCAGCTCTATGTTTTCGTTTTCTGTTTTTGTTCTTTCTTTTGTTTTTTGTAATTGACATTTCTGCTGACAATGGAGACATATAACAACATGGGAAAATCATTTCTATTTTCCCACCATACTTTCCCACAATATCATGCTTTTTTATGCTTCCTGGACTGTTGGCTTTATTTGCATAGTATTGCCTTTTCATATTGCTTTTAGTAAACACACACACACACACACACATATATATAAAGCATTATTATTTTTACTACAAGGCATCTTATAATTCTATGTATAGAAAGATGTGGTAGAGATCTTCTAAATAAATCACAGTAATCTTGATTGCCTGGTGGCTGCTTCAGTATGTATGAAGCAGATATTTTGTGAACTGGCAAATAAGTTCTGAGCATTGTTTCCCCCATGGCTTCAGCCATCTACACAGCAGAAATTATTAATTCTGTTCTGGAAATGCAAAGTCAACTGGGCCTTCCTCCAGACATCCATTATGTAATCACTTTCTTGTACGTACACAGTACTCTGCTAGCTGTGGGGTAGCGGGCTGGGGTGTGAAAGTTTACTGAAACAGTGAATTTATTGAAACAGTCAGTTGAGGACAAGCATATCAGGCCAAAACAAAAGAAAAATAGAAAATAAAGAAGACAAAAACATTGTGGCATTTTAAAGACTAACTACTATATTATAGTATGAACTTTTGTGGACAAGTCCACTTCTTCAGATCTATGAGTGGGACTAAATGGCAAATATTTATATATGACCCCCAAACAAAGAGACTGTTTCCTGGGCACAAGTTGGTTATAGTACAACATTTCACACTTGGCAATGACCTTTAAGACCCGTACTGATATTCAGTTGCCCTCTGAAGAAGCATTGTTCTGTAAACCATGATAAGGATTGGTGGCTAAATTAATCCCTGGCTATAGATAACAAGGAGGAACAACATAGTAATTACTGTCTCTAATACCAATGGGGTTTGTGCGGTAATTTTCTCTTTCCAGAATGGCAGCTTTCAGATCTTATGTGGAGTGTCCAGGTAAATGAAAAATTATTTGAAACAGGTTTCTGCGTATTGCTGAGGACAAGTAGAATCTAGTTCTAGATTACCTCAGTGCCATCTGCAAGTCCAGAAACTCAGCAAGAGAGGAAGGAGGAAAAGAAAGAGATTTTTAGAAGATCTGTATGTTATGCACTTTCAAGATCCTAGTCAACATTATTCCTAACTATTCAGCTGAGAAAGTCATAGTGGAGCCTTTGCTCAAACCATTTTGGTACTACTTCTCCAAGTCCAATTACATTAATTCACATACATCATGAATACAAGAATTAGACTTTAAAATACGTGATTCTGAAAATTGTGTGGCACACAACAATATAGATTGATGGTGCAAGAATTTTCTTTTTAATATGTTGAGAGGGAACTTCAAGGAGGGGGAGATTTAGTATCTGTACTGTATAGATACAAACTTTTGGGAGAGATCTTGAGATAAATCATGAATAAATGTGGTACTCGACTATGGAGGTGGTGTAGTACACTGATTAGGCCGAACTACTATTACAAAGCCCTTGGTTTGAATCTTGCTTCTGCCTGAACTCACCAAGCTTAAACTAGGTATTATCTATAAGATGCAGCTGCTTATTTGATCTACAAGATGGAAATGAAAATACTCAAAGAAAACATTGGATGTTATTGCCTTTCTGTTCATACCGATGTAACTGACTTTGTCCACCCCTTGTATTTCAGGAATTGTATTTGTTGACATATCACATGGGTGTTGTAAGGATACCAGCAACCTATGTGTGTAAAGTGCATTGAACACTCTGTAGAGCTACACGTGCTTCTAAAAATGGTGGCAACTATTCTGATGCACAGAATAATTATTCAGCTTATTATTGCAAAATTAATCCTGTTCAACACTATTAAGGTCCATTGAGTCACTCAAGAGGCAAATGGTTTCAGAAAACTTTAGAAAGTGGCAAAATTATACTATGTACTATATGAAGTTTGAGCATAAGCCATTTCATTTTATGAGTTAAATTGAATTCATGAGAAATATCTAGTGAGTCAACTCCCTATTATAAAATTGTGCATTCATGAAATTGTATCCAATTGCAATTTTATACTTTATAGCAATTTTTAACTCTCATGGCTTCCCCACAAAGAATACTGAGCATTATATTTAAACAAGAAATGCAAAATTAAACAAAATTAAAAAAGATGTTGTTGCACTTTAAAAAATGCTATATTTCAATGTAAGCTTTCATGGAAAATCTTCCACTTGTTCAGACATATGCATTAGAATACAAAGACTTCATGCAAGGTTTTAATAGACAGTGGTGTTTGATTGCATTTCACAACTTCTAATGATTTCTAATCCCTATTTGGTATTCAGTTCTTTTAAAGTCTGATGCTGTAAACATTCCAACAAGAAACACAAAAGAAAAGAAAAAGACATGGCACTGTAAAGACTGTAACATTATTAAAGGAAACATATTTTGTTTTTCTTGTTGAAATGCTTGCACAGGCTAACCCGGCTACAACTCCATCAACTGAGTGTTATAGTCAACTCCTGCGAAAAACGGCAAACTACATTGAGAATTTGGCTATTTCTCTCTGAGTGGACCCAGGTTGTGATATGAATGGAATTATGTACTAGAATCAATGTGCTCCTGATGAGAGTGGCCATCAGTATTTGATTGAATTTGTCTGGCTAGTCTCACTCAACACTATTATTTTATTATGCTTAGAGATATGGTGGTCATTTGCTTGCCAAGGATATGACTTTTCCAATTGGTTGGGAAAAGTTAAGTTCTGTTCATCACTGAAGTGGAGACATTGTCTCCAAAAGGCTTTTTCTTAACTCCATGGAGTTGGGGTACAGTCTTGTCAGCCTTAAGCATTAGAAAAGCAGGTTGAATGCCTTCATGTGTGAGAGAGCTTAGCACACAGAAGTTGCTTTGGAGTCATGCTGACACATTCTGATAAACACTTGGATTTCATTTATTTTCAGGGGAATTAAATTGCTTAGTCACACACAGCATCACTTCTCTTCCTGTTACGTGATTCACAGTGAATCAGCAGACAGGGTAATAGCCAAACAGCAATGACAATTCAAAAGTCTATTTCGCTTTATGAAGAACTAATTTCAAAGTGTAAATATTATTTCTCCATTTTTAGTTCTTTCGTATTCTTGCTGAATATAGTCATTTGGTAAAGTAAACAGTTTTAAATATCAAAAGTTCTATATTACACAGTCAAGATTAGTCTAATTGGTCTGGTGACCGTTCTCATTTTAATTTCTGCTCACCTTTTGTAATTTATTCCCACCTACTTGATCTATTTCTACTGTGCTGAACTTTTTTTGCATTATTTGGATAGACTGGAGTTATTACAAATATTAATGAACATGGCTGAGTAAAAAAGTGATTGTCTGTATATCTATATCTATATTTATATTAGACATGAGCTGTTTGTATTCATATCCCCGGGGATATAAATGTGCCATGGAGGCCCATTTCCTCCCCCAGAACCAGTGCACTGATTTCCCACTCTATCATGTCTGATTCTGTAATCTGTTGTTATTGATGATGATAATTATTATTACTATGTGGAGCAAGGCAGTCTTGCCCTCTCCTGGGTCCTTGCTATCCAATTCTTTTGAGAGCTTGAGAACATTCCTTTTTGGATGACAGTTCCCAAAATCCCCCGTCTCCTCCCTGCCAGACTTACAGCATCTTCCGTTCCTGGTAATACGCATATATCCAAGATCAGTTCTGCAATTGCAAGACAAAATTAATTAATGATACAAATTAATTAGCAACTATTTAAAAACAATTCACAAAAATCAACAAAGTAAAAGAAATAGCATTTTATATCTTAGATATTAATAATACAGAAGTTTCAGTGGAAAACTATGTCTCTCTTATAGCTATTTCAAAGTTTCTTAGATGTTTGTGGGGTTTAGGCCAAGTGCACTTAAGTGTACAGGGCTCTGCACAGAGAAGATGTTGCTCATTCCTCTTCTGGCATGCATAGCTGGTCTAGGGAAACAAGCATCTGGTGGCTGCTTGATGCCCAGATGCAGGGTTCCCTAATGGAGCTGCCCTATCACAATAAATCTCATAAAGAAATACTTAGTAACAATGAATAAAAAGGCGAAGACTGGAAACCCTTGAGGCCATGATAACCAACCCATTCAGTAGTTTGACTGTTTTAAGAAAGGGGGGGTAGTGCTTCTAGATTTTTCCATGGTTTTATTCCTAGAAGGATTGCAAAATCCCCCAAAATATAATTTCATACTCCTCTCTCTCTCCTGGAGCAGCAGGAAAGTTCCCTAGGGAGTAAAGCACACTGGCAAGTTGTGATGCTTATGGTTGTTTACTTGTAAATATGTAAGCTGAATATGCAGAGACAGACAAGCACCAGATGGTGCTAGCTTTTAGAATATGATCAGTTTTCCCATAGAGAAGAACATTTTCTGGCCTGCCCTCCTCTCTGAGATCTGAAAAAAAGTAAAATTTAGATTTCCTTGACGGCATATAATCTAACTTCCAAACTCACCAGCTCTGTTTCTGACCAACTGCAACGTAAGCAGGTACAGTTGCTTAGTACTCACTGACCACCAGCTATCAAGAGTCAGTAAAAAAATATATATATTGAGAAATTACTGGGGATGGATGTCCACCTTTCGTCTTGAATTAAAATGTTCATAGATGGTTACTGTTGATTTTTAGACCAAAAATTATCACTAAGATGGCAAAATGCAATAAAGTAAAAACATCCTCTTCTGACAATCCATTTAAATATATTTTGATTATTTTTTAACATTGTTCATCTATACAAGTGTAAGTTGCCCTCTTGCAGATTTCTAAAGTAATTTTAGAAAGCCACAAATTTGCAATAATCTTGAAATGAATTCCAAACAAAAGATTATTATTGATGTTGAAAGGGCTCACCCTGTAATGTTCGTCAGTTGCAAACGGACAAAATTCAATTTTAACTCCCTCTACACAAAATGACTTCATGTCATACAATGTATCGATCAGCTTCCTGTACTTTTAAAAACCTGCAGATCTCTGTATTAATATTCAGAGTCTTAGCAATTTAGATAATAGCCATCTGCAAAATGTGAGTGCACACAGAATTGCATTCAGAATATCAATTGTGCATTATTTGTTTATTTCTTTAATTCATTAACTCAAGCTTTGTATAGAGATTTAAAAATGTTCTGGGTTGTTTGTGTACTGGATTCTGGGTTTTATGCCTTCACAAGAGTCAATATATTTCTGGAAGGGGAATGGGGCTCCATAAGAAGAAGGAAATAGAATATCTCCATTGGTCCGAGTGGGGGAGAGCACAATAAGTGTATGTAGATTTTCTTTAATTTTGTTTTTTTATGTAATTTTTTTAAAAAAATGTTCTGGGTTAATCAGTGGATCCAATCAGAGATCGTTCTCTTGAAAATATTTCATTAGAAATAATATTTTTAGCATAAAGATTGCTCAGACTCCCTTTTATTCTGTGGTGTACAACTCCGTGTTAGAATCCAAAGAGACTGAGGCAGAAAATGGCCAGCAATTTGCAAAACAAAATGGTACACTGTTTCTAAAATGTTAACTTTTTAAAGGCAGTGCTTGAAATATCATGTCTCTAATGCTTTGCAGTATTCTTCCAAACATAGGCAATAATGGCGAAGACTGTTCGTGATAATCTTCCCCTGAAGTGAGTTTAGATGCACTGCTGAGTCCATCTAAATATGGAAATTGCTCACTGGGTAATGTGGTAGGTAGTGCTCTGCAAGAAAATTCAAGGCCACGGTTGCTAAGCTGGGACTTTGTCCCTTAGTGACGGAAAGATTACTGTCCCTTGGCACTTAGAAACACCTAGAAAAACTGCTATCTCACATTTCAGTTTCTTAAAACTGAATAGTACTGGGAAAATTTGGCGGCAATAAGAAAAAAAGAAAAATTTTACTTGGGATATATTGACTCAGGCTCTGGTCACATGAAGGAAATGTTTTCTAGTTCTTCTGATACTTTCCATACTTCTGTTGTACTGAATTGTGGTCATGTGGTAAAATTTTTAGGTTATATCCTGGGATGAACGTCTCAAGAACCTTTAATGGTACCAATTTATTTCCTTTTATTTTAATCGTTATGGCCAGCTACACCATGGTACCAATTTATTTTCTCACTTGCTTCAAGTGCAATTTAGCCTTTTGATTTACATAGATATATTTTTAAAAAATTATCAATACATTTAGATATCAGGAATAAGATTCTCTCTAAGGTACGCAATGTACGTGACTCCGCTCCCCCTGTACAACTTTCCTCCTCCCCTGTGCACCCATTGTAATTGTTTCCAGCCCCTTTTGTTCCAGTCACAACAGAACTCCACGCGGTGAGGCAGACTCGCTCACAGGGGGTGAGCCCTACCCAGCATGGCTGAAAATTAGAGGTAACATTGATTGGGAAGGGATTTCTCTTTAGGAAAGTGTCTTCTGTTGCACTGGCTGCTCCTGCAGAAATGCATTGCACACAGTGGACATGTGATATATGCATGGCAGTACTGGTGATTACCCCTTCCCCAGTTATATTGGCATACCAGTAGTTCAATGTATCTTCCCATGGAAATGAAAAAAATTATTACCTGCCAGTAGTGTAATGGCAGCAGTCTCCCGGTGACATGTTTTTACCAATAGATCAATATATCAGGCATGAAATGTTTTTTTTTTAATCATATGCACACTGAAGTAATGGCAGCCACCTTCATGGCTTTAATTCTGAAAAGAAGCAGGTCAGGTCATGCACACAGGCAATCCCGGTATGGAATGCACTGGAACAATAAAGGTGCAAAATAATACAACCCTCCTGATGATGGGGCAATGTTCCACAGCTATACCACTGGCCCAGAAATTTGTCTTGCTCTTGATTGCATCATGTGACCAAGAAAAAAGCAACAAATTAATAAGGGGATAACCAAAAAAAAATTCTCCTCAGTAAAGGAAGCAGTGGCCTAAACAAGGCTGTTAATCACAGGATCTTTTGGAGATCATCAGTTCATAGATTGGCCATTAATGCACAGATGTTTTGAAAGCTCATAACAAACTGCTCATGGCAGTGTAACAGATGTGTTAGTGGGTAAAAACCAATGTACTCTAAATACGGTCCTACTATTTCTGCAAGAACCTGTTTAGACAGGTAGCTCACCATGAAATCCAACCCAGTTTCTGAAGAGTTAGACCAGAATATTGAACATGACACAATGTTCTGTGAGGCTTTTTTCAACTCCTCTAGACTTCAGTGGAATTCTAAATTGCACGTAAATGGCCCCTTAAAAATAAATGAGTCTGAAAAGTTACTCACTTTGACTTTATAGTTGCGACCATTCTGTTCTGTTTAAATGATGATCTAAACATTTGTTTAGTACTCTTGCTGAAGAAAGAACATAGTTAACATAGTTGATAAGTATACATCTGAGCCATTCTTTTTCTAGAATATATTTTGTTTCAAGGTCTGGCTCAAGATTTTAAAGGGATTATGAGGAAGCCCTGTAAAAATGGTTGAAGAGGTTGGGTATGCTTGCTTGCTTGCTCTCTTGCTCATTTGTTCATTCATTTGTTCATTCATTCATAATATTTTTACCTCTCCTTTCTCCTTTAAAAGGACCCAAGGCAGCTTACATAAACTGAAGGACAATATTTAAAGATAAAAATCATGAGTATACAAAAGTGGAATACATCATTAAAAGGTAATATTTAAAGCTGAAAACAGTAGTATAGAAATATTAAAAAGGAAAAAAATATCGCTCTGAGAAATGGAAAATGCAAGCAATATTACAAACACATTCAAAGCAGTAAGGCATAACAGTTAGGCACGAAGTTAACAACAAACCAGAACAGTCATCAGATATTGCTAATTCATTTATTCTGATTGTTTCAGGCTCATCCGAACTGGAGAACCCGAATTTTCCTGAACCAACAATTTTTGGGGGCAATTCCTGAACCTCCTGGTTTATTGCCCCCAACGAGCCTGACCCCTTCCACCTGCCACCATTGCCTCCCTACCTTTTTCTACTGCTTCCTCCTCTTCCTCCATTCCCATGACCATCTTCAGAGGCTCGCTGCAGGCGAGCCTCTCAGCTGGAAGGGGGTCATAAGCAGGGACCGCTGGGCTGGTTGACAGCCTGGCTAACTTTAAAAAGAATTGGGAATTTAAAAAAACATTTAGTTAGCTGGCCAACTGAGAGGTGGGGACATGCATAGAGACTGGATGACCTGAAGTGCTGGTGGTCTCTCAAGATGGCAGTGGTATCGCCAGTAGAGGAGGTGGCACCAGCAGGAAAAGGTGAGGAGGCAAAGGGGCAGTGGGAAGGGGGTGGGGGCAGCTGTGTGGGTGGGGAGGCAGCTTGTTTTGTTTTTTAGACAGGCACCAGGCTGTCTTTAAAAAATCCTGAACAAATCAACAATTTGATTCCCAGTTCGTTCTTGAAAAATGTGTATATTCATGGTTTGTGGACTTCCGCGAATCAAGACAAAATGCCATTTTGGCAGTTCATGTCCATCTCTAATAACGATTTGTACGTTTAATGAAAATCCGGACATGAGCTTCACTCTCCCCCCATTCAGGGTGAAAAGAGGAAAGGATTAGAATTACATAAAATATGTTGAAATACGGTTGGCTGCTGTTATATTGTATCCGTTTCTGCATCTTTAATATCATAGCATTTTAATTTTTGTAATTTAAAAAAACAGGAGGTAATTAACATGTTGGAAATTTTGTTTGTCTGTGGTTTATGAGGAGTAATCATTCTAAAAATGTCACACCTGCTTCCTATTTTGTTCTCTCTTTTTTGGTGTCAGATCACTGGGGGAGAGGAGAAGTTTTCCATTTCGACCCTGAATTCTCAGCACTTTCAGTAACAGCAGGCAGTGACTCAAAAACTTCACATTTAATCATCTCAGTTGTGCTAAGGAAGCAATTTCATCCACTTTTCTATATTTATTTTTTAATAATATCTTTATATTATTTCTTATGTAATCTACCACTTTCAGTCCTTCAGTTTATACATGTTCCTGGTAAATTCACAAAATTCTACAAGCAGCAGTGATGGATATTTTAAGTATTAAAGGCCAGAAAAAATTGGGAAGCTTTATATAATTGGATGAGAGATGAGAATATGAAAGGGTTAAAATAATGAGAAAGAAAATAGAAGACATAATTTTAGATTTTAAAGGCTTAGAAAAAAAATGGTAAAATAAGTGTGAAGTAAGTCTAGTAAGAAACATATCGACAAATGTAATAATGATATGTACTATTCTCTATCACATTCTGTATTTTTATTTACCCCAATACCCTGATCCAAATCCCCTTTCCTATGATCTTCCCTTGTCCAATGGAAAATGAATAAATAATTAAAAAAACAAACAAAGAAAGAAAAGAAGCAGTTAGTCAGAATTGTTAGGAAGCAGATTTTGGTGTCAACATTAAGGGAAATTTCCTAGTAGTAAAGTATTATGGCAGTAGATCAAACTGCTGTGAGAGATTAGGGGCTTTCTCCATTGGCACCTCTTTCCAATGTTGTGTTTGCAGGATTTCTCTGTTGTAGATCCTGCACCGAGCAGGAGGTGGCGTAGAAGACCTCCAAGGTCCCTTCCAACTCTGTGGAAAGATTTTTTGAAGTCTGGTGTCTCTTCATTGGTTTGCTAGTTTAATAAGCCACCTTCAAGTTATGGGTTCAATTGACAGGTACTCAGGATGGTATTGTAGGGGGCCCTTTACTCATAGAGTCTAGTTTGTTCGAGATAAACCAAGTTGCTAGTGGCCAGGCTATAATGCACTGGAGACTGGCTGTTGGAGGCCGCAGTCTCAGTGCCAGAGCCTTACAAATCTCTCCCATTAAGGAGTATAGAACTCTGAATGCTTATGCCTATCAATAAATATAGTTTACAGTCAAGATCAGAAGTAGAGATACTGTCTCACACATCAGTTAGTCTGGGGCCCGAGGTTAACAGAAGGATAGGGGATCTCAGCATTTTCTCAGCTGTGCTTCACAAAGTGAAGGTTGACTTGGCACCTACATTATTTGAACAACAGAAGGAAACAAAAACCTGTTTCATCAGGTTTTCCAAGATACAAAACCTCACACATCAGTAGTGGGAAAAAAATTCCATTTTGCTACTGGTTGGAAAATTGAATTGGAATTGAAGGATTATTATGTCTTTTCAACTCCAGTGCAATGTTGTTACTGGAATTCTATGGTGATGGTGTCATAGAACAATATTTCAGGAGCTCTAACCTCGTCTTTGAGACAAAGTTCTATGATTCAGAATCATAAGTCTTCAGATAACGTATATGTACATTTGCATACATAGACGATAACAGAAGCATACAGGAAAATGTGAAGATACGGCCGTTGTGATGTAAGTAGGAAATTGTTGTCTGTTTAATTTTGTGAATTTACCAGGAACATGTATAAACTGAAGGACTGAAAGTGGTAGAATGCCTAAGAAACAATAATGAAGATAAAGGCAAAGTGCATTTTAAATGTTTAGTAACAGAGTTCTGTGAAGTCACAAGAAATGTAGAAGGAAGGAGATGTTACCAATGTAGAGGTGTGAACTCAAAATGTGAGACCCAGCCCGACTTTAGTGCATATTTAAGCATAAATTTAATCTTATAAAATTATCATGACGTGTGAAATGTTTTCTTCTTCCCATACTTTAGTACTATGCTGCCTGAACTCATAGTCATTCAAGGGAGTCTCCTAATCTCCTTGTTCCAGGTGTTTTGGAATACCACTGCTTAAGATACCTACCCCCTCTCCAGCTATGATAAGCTGCATCTTGCCAGCACTCAGGCTTGGACCCCAGACAAGGAATTAGTTTTGGCACAGAAAAGTTTTAAACTATTCATAAGCAAATAGAATGTGTAATTTATGGGCTCAAATAAGTACCCTTCTGTAAAAGGTGGATCAAGGTGACTGCATTATATTAACTGTGCATGTTAATACTGAGGTTGTGCCTGGGTTGCCAGCTGGCTAGTTTTAAAGGAATGCATCCACCTTGACTGCTTTTCTATGCAGTATTTGCCTTGAGAAGTATTGCTAATGTCCCAAGCTGGAGTGGGCAAAAGGAAATTACACCGTTGAAAGAGTGTTCATGTCTCCTGTGAACCATCGTTGAATTTTTTTTAATTTTTTTGCATTGAATTCTGGGCACATGTATTGTTCTATTTAATATTCCTGAGAGAACCATTGTTTTTAAGTTCTGAAGAGGGCTGTCACCCCAAGACTGGAACCTCTGTCCTCAGTAGAGATTGGTATGAATCAGAAGAATGATGCTTCATTTAGATTTGTCATTTCTCAAGGATGACAAATCATGAATTACAAATTTGCATTTTTTCTGATGAATCAGTGAATCAATTTCTCAATTCATTTTTAATTTAAAACACTATAAAATGCCCCCCAAGCACCTAGAGACTCCGAATTTAAGAGGAAACTTCTGCTGACTCTCCTCTACAGGCTTTGCAAGTTTGGTGAAGTTTGGGTTTCAGACATCCAAGTTATACACCCACAAAATGGGTCCCTCCCCAGAAAAGTGCCCTTTAGCAGCTGGCTTGAGGAAATCCAGTCACCAAACTTGGTGGGACTATAGAGGAGAGTCAGATAAAGGCTCTCTGAATTTTTTGGTGTCTCTAGGTATCGGGGGGGGGGGGCTGTTTTACAGCCAAAGAAATCAATGAGTCAAAAATTGCTAAAATTCATTAATTCATATACATTGGGGCATTGATTTTTACGAATATGAATCAATGAATTAGCAATTTTTAAATGAATTTGGTGATTCATTTTTTTTAATTTGTGCCCATCTCTGTTCCTTAATATTCAGGCAAAGGGATTGGCGACTCCATTAGGATGCTACATCCCCATGACTGATTTACATTTTAATTTGTTGACAAAGCAAAGGAGTTAATCCCATAGATTTAAATAGCCCAAATGAGACTGTGGTTTGTTTGGTGTTTGTTGCAGACCTAGGACCACTCCTTTGCATTGTTCATGTGACTGCACACTTGCAAAAACAAAGACTGATAGAATTATTGCATGTTGGGCATGGATTGGAAGAAAATTGCAGTAAAGTCCACCAAGTGAGCATGCAGTTTACTGACTGTAGCCAAATCATTTATCTGTCTACGTTTCAGAAGTATTATTGGGATAAAATGAGAGTGCTTACTTGGATCACATCTGCTCCAAATTTTGTCTAAACCTAGGCAAGTAAAATGAAATGCTGCCTATCAAAATTACATCATACTTTTAGGACTCCTTGTGCCAGAAGATACTGCATAAACATCGAAGGCATAGGATTTGGGGTTGTAGCTGCTTTACTCTTAAATTATCAATTTTGAGGAAACCTAATGTGATCATAAAACAATGTGAGAGAAAGGAGAAGAGAAGCCAAATCCCACCTTACTTTTATGAGAGATGCGTCATTTGGCTTGCTGTGATCCTCTCACATTTTGTTAATTGTCTGTTAAAAAGCTAAAATGCAATGGGGAACACATGTCTTGCCTCAGAGAACAAGACACAGTTGTTTAAAGAACTAAACAACTGTGTCTTGTTCTCTGTGGCAAAAGTACAAATGGGAGACTAAGTCTCAAGATGTATAAAAATACTGGCAATGCAGATTTTATTCTTGTCTAAAAAGCCTTCTTCAGGAGCTAAACATTTGTACTTTTGCCACCAGTGGATGTACCAGTTCCCTCTGTCTTGCTCTCTGTGACCACATACAAGTCTGTGTGCTGCTTCACGATTGTTCTTTTCTACTAGTGCAGCAGCAAACCTGTGAAACATTGCATTAGGCAAAGTGATCTCTTTCAGCTTGCTTAATTGCTACTGGCACATGCCCATTAATCAATGAGTCAAATATTTTTACACTCTTTTAGCTGAATTTAGATTTTCTACATCACACCAAGCAAGACAGGCTTGGACACTAAATTCTTCATACTGCAAAGAACAACTGCAGTGTAAATGAGAAGCACTAGTTAAAATTTTATTGTTGAAGTGAGATAGAAATAGAGGCAGTTTAATTCTTGAACAAATAGACATGTTTATTTGTGAAAAACTAGAGCATTTAAAAACACTTGTACTTGGTACCCCGTATTACATAATAATTATAATTAATACTATGAGCAATGCTGAGTCACCTTTTTAAAAAATTAACGGCCTTTATCTTTGGCATATGTAGGACACAGACTAATTTGATTATTTTTATAATAACAAGCATTCCTTGCTTTTGTCAATGGAGCCTGGTCCATTAAGATTTTATTGAGGGCGCCAACCTCAACTCAGATTGTCCACAGCCAGCCCACTACTCAGGCAAAGATTATATTTTGGAACTGCTTCAAGGAAACCATGTTAACAAAAAAATGTAATTGCTTTTAATTGC
Organism: Pogona vitticeps; assembly: GCF_051106095.1. Lineage (NCBI taxonomy): Eukaryota > Metazoa > Chordata > Lepidosauria > Squamata > Agamidae > Pogona > Pogona vitticeps. Next base: position 98,802,359 of record NC_135785.1, read on the forward strand.
ATATGAATTCTTTTGTATCTGCATTCATTTGTATCTGCAGGTGACCCTCAGTCCCTGAATTATCACACAAGCATGTTTCTGAATTCAGTAGCTTTAATTGACAGCATCACTTGATAGTGTTCCCATAGCTTTTTTTGTAAAAAAGAAAAGAAGAGAAAAATCTCTGGCGTTCCACTCTTGACAAGGATGATCACCCTGCTGCCTCAAGATCAACAATAAAGAAAGCAAGTCTTATTGTTGTAAGGCTAATGATGACCATCTTTTTACAATTAAAACATGATGATAGACAGGAATTGGCCATTTACTGTATGCCTTTTTTTGTTTGTACACTCTGAATATATCTGGGGAGATAAGCAAAAAGAAGGCATGATGCAAAACCAGGTGTGTTTGCTGCCAGGATCCAAATGTAAGCAGCAGCAAGAAGTGACAGCTGGGCCAAGATGCAGGAGTAGAAAGCCTTTGGCGTGGCAGCTGGGGCAGGACATAGTGGCAAAGATCTGAAAAGAGGGGTGATTTGAACAGGATCTAAGTGTAGAAAGCATCAAGGCCAGTAAAAGCTTGTGTGTTACAGCAGCCTTACATTTTTTGTGTGAGAAATGATGTGGTGTGGGGGATAAACAGAAAATGGAAGTAAGAATGTGAGTGAATAAGCAACTCCCTGGCTTTGAAACTAGACATACAGCAAGAAGATTTCTAATTCTGTGACAGGATTGTGGAGTGGATCAATCTTTGTGGATGCTATCATATTATAATATATTCTGTTAAACATATTTGAAGAGCCTTGCATTATAATACCAAGATCCACCAGTCACAGGCAAGTGCAAGATAGTGATTTGCTAATGGTGCTTTAGGCACAAATGGAAAATAGTGACTACAAATCCCTGAAGGATCTATTAATACATTCTGATGTGTTTTCTGTCTGTCCCTGGCTTAAATTTTGTGATATGGAAACTATGTTTTGTGTTATATATGTGAAGATTCTCAGTCATCCAGGTGAGGTTATCTGGAAGTCGAATCATGGCAACTGGACTTCTTTCTTATTAGGTTGAAATGTTTCACTACTCATTCGAGTAGCTTATTCAGTTTGAGGGGAGTTAGTAGGAGACCCCTGATATATCCTCCATGTTGGTTTCACTCCCTCCTGGTCTGAGTAGGCTTGTTAAATAGAACTGGGGGTGAGTTAAAATTCCACTTCTGCAGTCCTTCTCTACCCATTGTCATGGGTCATTAACAGTCATTAACAGTGGTCTTTCTGGCGTGTGTGGTCCTGATCTTTCTGGGGATAGATGAAAGGGCAGCAGGATAAATAGGAGACAGATTGTATCTAAGGCCTCTACCCCTGTTGAGTGAGGGATTTCCTGTATGCACATGTATGGCCTCCCTGACCCCTCTCTCAAACCACCAATCTTCTCAGTCCAACATGAGTATATCTTGGTCATCAAATGAGTATTCTTTGTCTTTCCAATGGAGGAACACTGCTGATTGTGGTCCTGAGCCATTGCTCCTCCTGTACTGGGTCATTTTACAGTTTAGTGGCTGTTTGGTTTCTCCAGTGTAGAGCTCCGAACACTCCTCTTTGCATTGGATCACATGTTTTGTGTTGTTAGTTTTATATTTTCAGTGAATAGCACCAACATAATATTTGGCTTTCTGTAGTTGTATCTGTGGATATTATATTTTTGAAATTTACTTGAGGTCTAACCTTTCATCATTAAATTACCTTGAAGTGTTTTTGAATTCTTGGTGGATGCATTGAAAGAAAGAAAGGAAGGAAGGAAGGAAGGATAAAATTAGTATTTACATTCAAATAGTCAGAATAGGTTTGAGTTCTGTCTTGTCACGTTTTCCTCCTTAATTGGAAAATATTAATTTTATCAATTATGTCAGCTAAAAAGACTGAAATGGCCCACAAAACCTCATTTCCTGAAAGATGATCTTGTAGATTGTTAACATACATTTTCTTTTGTAAATCAATGGATGCCTTAGTTGAATCATTAGCCAATTAATCTGAGTAAAGGTGTGATCAGACCGCTGCAAAGGTGCATGCCTGATCACACCAGTAAGGGCCACTTTAACGGGAGTGATCTCTCTTAAAGCAAACCTTCCGTCTGCCAGGGCATGTTCCAGCCTGTCTCCAAAAGGTAGTAGGACTGATTCGTGTCTTGAATGCTCCACAAGCCGTCCGAATTGCATTCCATTTCATATGCTAAAACTACAGTCCTGTGCGCCCTTACCTTGGAAAAAGTTTCATTGAATGCAATTGTAATCTGTGGAAATATGAATATAAATGAATTTATAACTTGAATTATTGCTCTTTAGGTTTAAAAAAGTATTAGAAATGATGTAAAAACGTATTTCAAATTTCATCTCAGGCAAAAACAAAACAAAAAAATAAAAAAGAAGTCACCTTTATTGTGGCACCTTCAAGACTTAACTGCCACATTTTAATGTGAGCTTTCATGAATAAGCCTGAAGTTTCCAATGCAGGAAAAATTAGAGAGTATGATAGAGGTATATGACCAATAAAATAAACAAGCCAACCTTCTTTTGCTGATTCCAGAAGAAACTCCTCTATTTTGACTTGTTTTCTCTTGACGCTGCCTTTTCATGACTCTCACTGAAGCAAATGTGAGACCTTGTTCCTAAGCCAGGGTTATATATGATACAGGTTACAGCAGAAACCATTTAATCTGCAAAAAAGCAGCCTCCTTTAAGTACGGTATGTCCCATACGTTACTCAGATCAGCTACTTCCCGAGAACTTGGTATCCACCAGAAACATATTCATCATCTCCATAAATTTGTATGTATATATGTAGGTAAGGGACATTTGTATGTATGTTTCAACGACTTCATCAAGCTTTTGATATTGAAAAAGACTTGTGTTTCTTCCTGAAATGTCCCCTCCTCACTCCTCATGGGCCACATGCCCCTTCCTTTTCCATGCATTGGTTTATAAATAGAACTGCCCTGGTAGACTTCACTTGGCCCACCCTGTTGTCCTCTTATGCGAGTTATTTTTTTGATCTAAAAATAGAACTCTGCTAGTAGATCTGCATCGCCAAGATTCTAAAAGTTCACATATAAACTGTGCTGTAATTAAGCGATCTGTTAGAGCAGCACATGGCTGACATTAGTATTTGCAATCTTCTGAGCCTAAAAATCACACAACCTGTGATGTCCAAGAATGTAATACAGTTTAAATACTTTTAAAAATATTGTTTAAGAATTCGCCTAAATCCTTATGAAATATAAGATTTTATGTATTATTGAACAGAGACAGAACACTGTATATTGCAAAATATTGCATATTTTTTTCTGTAAGAAAAAATATATGCTGGGTTATTGATGGTAGTGTTGTAGAATAAGTGCAATCTGTTTCCTGGAATGATTCCAAATTGCTCCTTTGATCAAAGTAATAGTGTATTACTTTAGAAGAAGGTATCTGCTAGCCAATGTATATAATTTCTAAGGGTTTTGTATACATACAAAACCTGCACACTAGAAAAATGCCACATTAAATATTTTGAGATGTTCTTATAAGGTTTAAAGAGTTTCAAATATATTCCAGTAGATGACTGTGCTTTTTAAAGGATTCTTTTAAGGCTGCTCAGCATGTTTCTTGGATCCTGCTTATCTGAAGTGTATTTGAAGTGACACTATATACAGTATTTATCTGTACAATGTTTACTTTAAGGCAAGGGTGGATAACTGTGGTCCTCCAGTTGCTTTGGGATTTTATGTTCCATAATCCTTCACTCTTGCCATTCTGCCTAGGGCTTTAAAGGAGCTGCACTCCAACATCGGGAGGGGCACAGGCGCTCATCCGTGCTTTTAGGCACATTTTGGCTAATTACGAGAGCAACCACAAAAGTGAATGAAACACACTTCAGTGGTCCTTGTAGTCATTGGGGCTTTGGGAACAATATCAAGAAGTTTCACACAGTATTTTAAGCAGTTGCAGTTCTCAGAAATAACACAATCAGAGTTATAAAAACCAGCAATATTAGGAACAGCATACATACTGCGTCAATATTTAGGTTTTTGGTTAAAACTTGTATCTGTTATATAATACCACTCAATGTTTTTCTAATTTTGATTGATTGTGCCTGGTGTTTTTGACTGTTAATATTCTTAATATTATCAATATCAATATCAATATCAATAATAATAATAATAATAATAATAATAATAATAATAATAATAATAATAATAATAAGAAGAAGAAGAAGAAGAAGAAGAAGAAGAAGAAGAAGAAGAAGAAGAAGAAGAAGAAATGTCTTGTCAAGTCAACTCTGAATTGAGGTGAGCTTTTCCAGCGTTTTTAGGTATATAGAGTACTCAGGAGTGATTTACCATTATCTTTTTCTAGGGGTACTTTGGGACAGCACAACTTGCCCAAGGCTACACAGGCTGGTTTCTCTCTTAGAACACATAGTGGTGAATCAAACTCCCCCCCTTTGGTTTTACAGCCAGATACCTAACTCACTGAGCTATACCCAATGGAAATGTAGGTATCCGACTGAGTATGTAATGTAAGAAGCAGCCAATCACTTATGGCAGGTATACTTGAATTATACATATATTTGTAGACGTATATGCTTCATACGTACACTTCTACATTTTTAGATGTATACCACATGTAAGTATACATTCAAACGGTGCAGTGCTCTCCTGGCTTTTTTATGGCAGTGTGACATCATAACTTTTGTTTAACTGTTTTCTCCAAATCAACCAGCAGAGAGCACTTTCTCATCCTGATAACATCTACACCAAAATACAAATATTGAGTTGGTACTGTTGGGTTTTTGTTTTTGCATGTGTAGAAAAGTAAAAAGGGAAGCACAATAAATGTTTCTGTACAACTGCCTCTTTTACATCTGTCATGAAACCCCAGTGAGTAAGGCTTACTTCTCACTGAGATAATCAACTTTTGTGTGTACTGTTCCATTCATACTGCAAGTTGAGAGTTCACAGGATTGAATGTTCCCACAAAAACATACCTTCTCGGCACATAGAAAGCTAGTTGTCACAGGACATGATTAGCCGGGAATCCTTTTGCCTGACATCTTATTTTCTATGCAGAGGGATTTTTTTAATGTTGAGAAACATTTGATCATCTCAGCCTGCATTTGCACTCTAATGTGGTACAGCTCATACCCGTGTAAGAACTGAAGCATTTTTTTGCTAAATATCAACAGTGTTTCACTTTTGAGAACTGAATATCATTTTTCTACCCCATTACCATCTGTTTTCAGCAAGTATTATGGATGGTAGTCCTGAAGATTATGTTTCAGAAAATATCAACATCTTGTTTTTCCTGGTATCTGTTTACGTAACCTCTTTCTCAACTTGGATTATCTAGATTTTGATCTACAATATCCATCTTCCCTGGAGATTGACATTGTAGGGATTAGTAATCTAGCAACACTGAAGGGTCAGTTTGGAAAGGCTAGTTGAGATTGAGGTTCACGTTGTAAAATGTTTTTGTGGTGTCCTTTAACCTGGAGTCCATTTCACCTAAGTGTTTTCCCTTTCCATCTTATAGAATTTTAATTGTGTACAAATTGCTTTTGATTATATATTGGTTTTGTATTTTGTGTTTTGTGCTGTAAGCTGCCTAGAGTGGTCAATATGACCAGATAGGCGGGGTATAAATGGAATAAATAAATAATAAATAAATAAATAGTACCGTTTATTTGGACCTAGTAATCGTGGGTGCTTGTTCTTTTAACCAAAAATCTTCCATAGAAGTTAAATATCTCATCACCTTGTAAATGCTTGGGGATTTGGAAGTTAATAAACAATGTTATAATGAATTGCCCTCTCCAAAAGAAACATTTTCTAATGCCAAATATGAAGATAATAAAGTGTTTTCAAATACGAATGATGAATAGGAGTGTGAACATGGGGAGGAAGAAACAGGAGAACAAAAATATCTTTGCTCATGTTAAAACAAAAAGTGTGGTTTTCAATATTATTGATTTTTGTCATCCAGGATCTCTAGGATGACTTTAAAATATGTGGCAGAGTAGGAAGCATGTGGCTGTTGCTGGACTCCAGCTCCCATTAGTCCCAGCTATCATGGAGAATAGTCAAGGATTATGTGAGCTATACTCCTGCTGATATACAGAGAGAGCCACAGGTGCCCCACTCCTGATCAGTGGATGTCACACTGGCAGCTTGACCCAGGAGATGAAAACTGCTGGTAGTGGGTTTAACCCAAAATATTTTAGATTTGAACAGTGTCAAGCAGCAGAGCTAAAAAGGACCTCTGCCTGAGATCATGTCAATCTGGTGCTGGTTTAAGAAGAAAAGGCTGGGTTATGCTGGCATGACAGTATAAGTTAGCTTTATATAGGTACATACGTGTTCATCAGAGCTAGCTAAATGTTGCCACCTGGACGGTCGCTTACATAAGGGCCTTTTTGGAGGTGCTGCTAGAAGGGAGAGCTGAAAGGGTCCCCTTGTGTATGACCAGGACAACATGCATAACCCATTTGGATGTTGGCCATTGAACAGAGTGGATTCAGAGGAAGGAAAAAGTGGTCTCCAGAGTTCTGTTGCCTTGCAAGTGAATGTGTTGGTTTATTTTTTTTATTTAATCCATTCTGAAAGTGATCTACATCTCCCTTCACCGTCAAAAAGCGAAATAATGGTGCCTCCATCTCTGTTTTTGTTTTGCTTTGTTTTTTACTGTTCGTGTGAGGCCAGTATATATCCAGCCAAAACATTTTGCTGAGCAGGGCAGCCGTATGTGGAAATATGATCCAGAAATCTTCCACGAGCTTTGGAGATACCGTGCTCCAGGCATGTCACACTTTCTCTGGGAGACCTACATCTGGGAAGGTTGTTGGGGGGCAGGAGGGGGAGGAAGGAGGCTGCTCTATAAGTCTTCTACCATGAGCAGGAAGGCACATCAGACTGGCACTATTTTGAGATGAGAATATTTATAATAAATCTCTGTTTTATAGATATGATTGGTGCTTTTATGCAACAATAATTTATAGAGCAATAAGATTTAATGCTAATATAGGCAATTCAGGGTGCTCTTGGAGGAGATTAGGACCATATAGCTGCAGGGAGAAGCAAATATTATTTTAATAAGGCTGTCTTGTCCATGCTGTCTTTCATGTTTTTCTTAATATTTGATGATGGTGATATAGATGGATGGATGGATGGATGGATGGACAGACAGTTGACTGTTGAACTGATCTGCTATTAGTAGTCATTCCTGAGATTCAGATGTCTAATCTCTGTCTTCTGTCTCTGCTTCTTTTGCTTTTGCCTTTTGGTAATTTCTTGGAGGCATCTTTATCTAGCTGTATGTTCTGTGATACATTCAACACATGGGCTGGTATTGTGCACTCTCAGAGATCAGAGCAATTTACGCTTGCTCGGTTTCTCCGCCTGCAAGGAGCAGCAAATCATGGACTGGTGAAAGCTTGTGAGACCTGTCAGCAATCTGCAGCTGAGTTCTGTGCTCATCAAGACCATTTAGAGGCTGGGGAGGTACTGTGGATGGAAGAAGCAGTGCCGTGTTGCCAAGATCTTACCCCAGGGGTAACAGTCAGCTCAGAACAAAAGGAGAAGGAGCTGTGGATTTTTCCGGAGGAATACTGGCTTATCGGAACTCACAGCTCCTTAAGTGAAGAAGGAGGGAGGGAGAGAGAGAGAGAGAGACTGAAGGAGAGAAAGAGGAGGAAGGGGGAGAAACCCAGGAGGAGGCTGTGAGCAGCCGTTCAAGCTTATACAGGAGGAGCAGGGGGTTGTGTTTAAACAGCACTTATTCTGTTACTTGTCTGAGAATCGTCAGCAGATGGACTTTGGTTTCAATGCTGTGATATTTCCAGTGGCTCTGGATGTTGGAATACAAGTAGTGGTCTATAGATCGTGTATTTTACAGGCTGAAAAATGAGCGAAGAAGCAAAAGAGAAGAGTGCAAAACCTGCTCACAGGAAAAAGAAGGGCAAAAAGGTAAAAAAAAAACACCTTAGATTTTAGTAGCTTTTATTTTTTACTTATAAATCTGATTTCTTACCATATTGGCTTGACTTAAAAAAAAAGAAAAAAAGAAGACGAGGGTATTTTTTTAAAAAATGGAGCAACGAAGATGCTAGAATGAGGATGCTTTTGTCTGTGCTGAGTGCTGATGGGCGTGTTCCCTGCTGGAAAGATAATGTTGTAATGCGATTGCTTTATATTGTTCAAACAGCAGAACATTCGGAAGTGAAATGCTCACTATATGGAAGAAACCCTGTGACTTCATACATACACTATAGTCGTCTGAACGTCCACATGCAGTGAATAAACACAGAGCCCAGCTAAGCCTTGAAAAAAAAACTTTATGTATCAACAGTCTGTGCTTTATAGTAAATGTTGTGAATGTTCAGTCAGAATGAAACTTGTGAATGTGTGTATAACTCATATACAGTATTTACATTTGTATCAGCCTGCCTATTTTAGTAGGGGTTTTTACATTTTGCCACTGAATGAATTGTGATGAAATCTAATTTTGGTTCACAAGGCTCCCCCCCTCCCCCATATATGTTGTCTGAATTATAGAAAGATGCACAGGTGGTTCTTGGACAAGTTTCACAGAAAATTGTTGTTTTGTGGTTTATCATAGCCATTTGCTTTGCTCTGCTCACATTGCCTCCAGAGTATAAAATGCTGAGCAATTTCAGAAAATAGATAAACATCTTCGTGGTTTCTAGCAATGCCAGCAGTGATCCTCAAACCTTTATCAAATTTGTAAATGGGTTTTCTCAGGAAGAAGTTGTGAAAAATGGCAGCAGCTAAATGTCTCTTTATTGTGTAGGTCTCACCCTCCAGCCCTGAACAATGTTTATTTGGAAGTTGGTCCTGATTCTGTTAGAAACTACTTGTGCATAAGCTGATTTCATGTCACTGCTTAAGAGCCAGACTCCCAATATGCTTACTTGGAAGCAAGTCTCCCTGAGCTCAGTGGGAACTGTTTGCTGGGAAATATCACAGGCTGTTCTACAGACATAAGACTAGATCCCTAGCAATTAGTTTACATCCAGCTATTGAGGTTCAACTGATCCACAGGTTAGACTGCTTATATGAGAAGCTGGAAATGAGACATGTGAGGTTGTTAATGCTCTTTTACAAAGCAACAAAGCATATTGCTCTCCAAGTAAAGTATTTTTGAAAAAATATATATATATGATGATGATATTTGTAATATAGTACAAATACTGTACTTCCCACATCAAAAGAAAATCTTCACAGCCTTCCCAGGGTAGAAACTGCAATTCTCTATCAGGTTAAATTTTCTTGGCATATAACTTTTTAAAATTAAAAACAAAATATGCTGTATGTTTTGTAGTAATTACTACTGTCTTGTTATAAGTCAAGAACAGAAGAAATGATTATAAGCATCTCTCCAGCGAGAGTCTGTGTACAGAAGAGAAGCACCTTCTAACCTTGTGTAACTATGGCTGTGATCTCTATGTGTAAAAGAGAGTAAGTCCCATTGGGCACAGTGAGAATTCTGTTCAAGTCAGGAAGCGTAGGATCAAACTGGTTTGTTTTGGCTTTAACCCAGCAGCTATGACATCATTGCTGAAATACACATCTTCTGGGAAGCATGGGTCCAGTTCCCCATATTGACTTATCCAGAATTGTTTTTTTTTTCTCCCTCCAGGGAAAAATGGTGGCTACTGTCACGTCCTCCTCAAGGAAGGGAACCATTGTTGTGTATGACTTAAGGGTTGTGGTTAGAGAAGGTATCTTAGATGGCACTTACAGATGATTTGGAGCTGCACTGGGTTGTGGCATCCATGTTCTGTGGCATTTGAATCACAACCTCTTATCCTTCAGTTTCTTGAGCTAGTCACTGTCTCTGTGTGTAGCTTGCAATAACATCCTACATCTAATACCAGTAAGGAGACATAGGGCATTCTTCCTTGATGTCCTTCTGTTCCGCAACATCCTTTCAATAAAGGGCTATCATATGCTAAATCTGAGTGTCCATTAAAAATGATTGTGAGATTTTTTTAATGACATGATAGGGGGCAGGGAGTAATCGTGATAGGCTTTTTAGCATATTTATGTGTTGAGGAACTTTAACACATTAATATATTTTTAATATAGCATAAATAGTATAAGGAACAGAGCAGAAGATATAATTATGAATCTGAGTTCAATTGTAGTCCCCCCCCCCAAATTTTTAAATGGATTAGTGGTCTCCATTATAATGCATTTTTGCCCTTTTAACTCTTCTTGTTAAAAATGGGAAGGAATGGGTCTGTCAAAGGCTTGTGTTTAACATAATCCTAGGTTGTTATCAGAGGAACATTAAGAAAACTGAATTAATCCCTTATTTGAAAGACCAGCTATTTGTTCTCCACAACATATCAGTATTTTCACCTCATGGTGGAAGTGTTTTCAGTCAAGATTGTGCACTTTGCTGTTTTTGAATCTTGGGAAAGACTCGGGATAATGTGGGTTGATGATGGCTGACAGCTTGGAGCACTTACTTTAATTAACCAAAGGACTCCTCCAAGAAAGTTTTTGGAAAGTAACAATGTGTTTGGAAACTAGACGGAAGAGCCAAGTTTATATACATCAGGATTATAGAGCTGTCCAAACCAGAGGGTGTAAAGGGAGAATTAAACAGAACCCAGAACAACTTATCTTTTCCCTTCAGCTTGATTACACATGGAGATATGATACACACATGATATATTTGGCACATCCTGTGTGCTTCCTAATCTTATGTCAGAGCTTCAAATAAGTGAATGGAAGACTTGTTTGTTTAAATTTACTCTGGTCTTCAGTACATTGTAGTAGAGCTTTTCATTTCAGACTTGGTTAGCAGGGGAGAAAAAGGGTGAGGATGCTGCAGAGTTATTTTTGTCATGATCCGACTGCCAAGGGCCAGCAGCAGGATGTAAGTTTCACTTAAATCAATGAGGCATGTTACCATTTGTTTAGGACTGGACTGTAATTCAGCTCTGTTTTTAATCTTGTTTGAGCTTTGTTAAGCAGAGTGCAAAGTCTTGGCAAGAGCTTTTGTTTTGTTTGTTTTTAACCCAAAAGAAGGACCAGGGCTGTCGCTGGGCACACAAGGAAGGTTTACGCGTTTGGCAGGACTGGCATAGTGCATGGCAAGAAGAGTAAGTGTGTGGGAGGTATGGTAGGAAATATGTATTGGCAGAATGTGGAAATTTATTGTGGCTTAAAAACCTCTACCTACGCAGTGGAGAAGGACCTAGAAAGCAAGATTAGCTTCAAGTCCTCCCACAATAGACCACCCCTTATTGCTTCATTCTCCTGAACTGGCACTTACTGTCTCAATCATTCACTCAGAAATATTGGTATGAGAAAAAATAAATTTCTTCATTTGACTCACAGTTCTTCAAAGAGCAAAACAAGCAGCATTCTGTAGAAAAATATCAACTGGTTTCATGAACAGAGTTTAACTGATTAACTAGCTTCATGACTGTCACTAACTTGACTACATAACTCTGTCTTCAGAATGTCCAGCTAAAAAGAGTGGGGAAAAAGATTTGAGTAGAGAGGCATGGCTCTCTTCAAACTCAGAGGCAGAGAGCGAACAATTGGCTGCTACTGATTTGATTGACATTTACCCTCATTGAGAAAGATTGCTCCTAACCAAAACCATTTAAAGGCAACATACAAGGGTGCAATAATCCCAACAGTGTGCAGGATGGGAGGCTAATCTACAAGGCAAAATATTGTCCTTTGGTTTCCTAAGAGGAGAGTCCAAAGAAGGGGAACATTTTGCACTTTTTCAAAATTGAATTCCCCAAATCCCAAACTATATAATACTGATTGTTATTAGTCCAAAATCTATATATTCTCCATCTGAGTTATGAGTTGCAAATTGCTGTGAGAGAGATAAGGAAGAATTGCAAGACCCTAGAAATACAGTGTTTTTCTTATGTGGCCCTCTGAGATGAGGGAAGGCTTATGGAAGAAGAATGGCAGAGGAACAACACAGATTATCGTAGACCTAGAAACAAAGTGGAAAGGCAGTATGTACGAGAATGAGAAGGCAAGGGAGAAACAAGTTTTCAGAAGTACCCAAGGATTAGTGCAACTCTTGGATTCAAGATGAGACATACAGACAGTAAGAGCACTCCTCACCATCTCTTCCAGAAGGTCCCACATGTTCTACTCAGTATCAGAGAGGCTGTGTTAAAGTCGTAAGATGGATGCAGCTGAAAACGTATTTAAAATAGTATTCCTCAAGATTCAAGTGGTGTTTTTGGCATTTAAAGAATGCCAATGGCTAAAGTAGTTCTTCCCTAGCATTTGTTATGTCTTCTGTTTGATTTGCAGGATTTTGGGCCGCAGTCCTGCTGTGTAGCCTTCCTTGCAGCTGAAAGGTCATTGGATCCTGTTGGGCAGAATTGTTCTCGAATGTGTCATCTGTTTGCTCTGCATAAAATAATGTTCTGTGTGTGCATATCTGTGTACGTGTTGCCGTTTCATTCGAAAGCTGTGAAATGAGTGATAAGATTGCTATTCACATTTATCTTCTGAGTTGTATGGATATTCAAATGAATTTCTCTTGCCCTTTTTTCTTGTTCTGAAAAAGAAGCGTAAGGAAATGTAAGTGAAATATATGTTTCTCAGATGCGGTTTGTTTCAAATGTTTCTACCACTATAGTGCATAACAAGACAGTTATGCATCAGAATAATTAACCAAGTCACAGGATGTTTACAATGCTACACTGATGCTTATGCTAAAAAGGCTTCATAAAAAATATTCAGTGGCCTTGACTATTCTGTCTTTAAAGCTTCATTTCCATGTCATGATCATCAGAGGCAATGAATTGTGTTGAAACCCATGACTAGGAACATGCTTGTCATCAGGTAGAGTGAGGCAGCTTTAAGTTGGAAATTTTGGAGTATAATCAAAGCACAGAAAATCAGAAATTACTCATTATTCTTCCTCGTTGTCCTCACCACCACCACCATCATTATTATAGTGTATTCACTGCCAGAGAGAGAGAAGTGTTTGTACAATTTTATGTTCCAGGTACCCAAATAACTTGGTTGGCCTTTAGTATTATGCACTATGATGTCTCATGGAAGGATATTGATTGCTGCTGTGCCACAGGTAGCAAAACGTCTTGGGATACCCTTGGTACCAAGTGTAAGATGCAGGGGCATCATTAGACCCTTCATAAGTTCCTTCTGCTAACCATTGACCATGTATCATATTTTGCACGAATTATCTTGGCATTCACAGCAAAGAAGCTTTCAGTAGAGGATCTAGGTTTCTATAGCTAGTAGGACATGCCTCTGTATCCATCTCTTCCCACACGCCATTTAAAACTAACAACAGTGGTATCAACATGTTTAGAACCTGTAAGATTGTCAGAATTTGGGAAGAACACGAAGTGGTTAGGAATGGCACCCAGTGGCCATCTATGGAAGAAGAAGCATGGATTGGCATGTTTATGCTGACATTATAGGGCAAGAGCTGGCTAGATAGTTCAGTGATTTAGATAACTGGCTGTGGAACTAGAGGTTCGGAATTCAATTCCCCCACTGTGCCTTCCTTGGGAGTAAAGCCAGGCTGTGTGGCCTTGGGCAAGCTGCACAAGTCCCAGGGTGTCCTCAAAAGAAGGGAATGATAAAATACTTCTGAGTATTCTCTGTCTGGAAAACTCTGAAAGGGGTTGCCATAAATCAACACTGACTTGTTGGCACATGATTATTACTATATAGGGTAACAGCAACTGCTTTGGCATTCAAGGATCTTGCAGGGTAAGCATGGGCTCCTTGAGAAGGGGGCTTAGATGGCAGGAAGGGTATTTGAGGCAAAATATGGAGAATCTCTTGTCAAAGTAAAAACTTGGAAGGTGAACAAACTCGCATTGTATGATGAAGGATCTTTAAAAAGACGCTAAATACCAAGGGCCCTCTCTCCTTTTTTAAATAAACTATTTGTTAATGTTGAATAGTTGTGGGTGAGGCTACTTACCTTTTTGTTCTGTAAAGCTGTTTAAGTTTATGCTTCAAATGTACACTGTACACAATTTATTTGAAAGAATGTCAAACTTTGACACTGCTAGCAAAATCTGTTTTTATTTTCCTTATGGGAGAAGTAAACACATACGTTATGCATCAGCGGAGTGACTTGGTGGTTGCTCGCTCAAAATGTTTTTGAGACAGTATATGTTTCACATCTCCTGTTCATATCATCCAGTGCAGCTGTCATGAGCAGCCATTTTGTGACACACACCTATGTGACAGACACAGTTTTTGTCCTTTAAACATTTAAAACGGGTGCTGAACGAACCCATGAAATGTGGCAAGCTGCTCCCATCCTGCTTATGGGGTTCCCATGGGAATCTGGTCGGCAGCTATAGGAGAAAGAATTACAGAAAAGTCTTTGGTCTGATCAACAAAAGACTCTTATATGCCTATGTTGAAGAACTGTATTTTTTTAATGCTATAGAAAAATAACACCTCATTTGCCAAGGATAAAGAAAGCTAGTTTAATCTGAGATAAAAAATATTGTTGACAAAATGTAAACACATGTTTAAAATCGGCTGATGCTGAAAAAGCTCTATTAATTTTGAATAAAGATATGTATGTGGTGTGTGCTCTGTTGCATCTTTTCTGAAATACCGTTTGATTATTTTGAAAAGAGGAATGATTTGCCTTTAGTCCTCACCCTGGCCTCTTGAAAAAGAAAACAAAAAAGACAAATGTAGTAGAAATGTTTAAAGACAAAACCCAAATCTCCTTGTGATCAGTAAAATTAGAATTCTTAATGCTGTTGCTGAAAACAGCCATTTAACTAAATGATCATTAATGTGTTTTGTGGGAGGCTGGAGGTGGGAGGTGTCTGCTACAGAATACAGTACCAGTGACTCTTGTGTTACATCTTTGTGTTAGATGAGAGTTGAAATAATTGTCAAAATAAACAGTACTGGAAGATGCATCATTAAAATTTTTGTAGCAAGAAATGCAAAAAAATAGATGAGCATGTATGTAATATTTCAAGGTGCATGCTGTAAATTAGGACATCCCATCATTAATCTCATATATGCAATCTTTTGGGTGGCCTTAGGCATGCTGTACTCTCTCAGCCCTTCCCACCTCTTACAGTGTGGGGGCACTAATATTGGCCTACAGTACTTCTATAGGCTTTTTATGGGGATATCTGAGGTAATGTGCATGAACTTCTCCAATCAACTGCTCGCAACCTGATGCCCAGTAGATGTCTTGGAAGACAGCTGCCCTCATTCTCAACTAGCATGATCATTGGCTGTGGTGCAGGGCATGATGGGAATTGTCCAACCTACCTGGAGTGGGTTAACATGGTGAAGGCTACCCTATATAAATACAAAGTATTCTTATGTGGGATCTGCATACCTGTTTTTGTAGGACTCAGTGGAATTCAATGCACTAAATCCAATTTTAGTCACAGCAAGAGTAAGTGGACTGAAATGGACAGCATTACTGTAAGTCCAATTTATTGCAGTGGATATGCTTTAACTGAGACTAAAACTGGATTTAGGCCAATGTTTGTTCTTCAGAATGGATGGTGCAGTTTCTTGACATGCACAAGCATGGTATGATCCCAGCATCTAGTAGTCAGTTGGAGGTAAATGCAAAATATGTGATTCATATCACATTCCTGATAAATGTGAGATGTGACATGAGTTGTTTTATAATCATCAAGATGAATATCCCAGCAAAGGTATGGCCATCATCCTGTTCTGTATTTTCATGCATTGGGATTCCATCCACGGATGCTGCTGCAGTGGCATAACACTGCCATACAAGCAGTGCATATAACTACACACAACCAGCAACTTGCTAGATCACTGTGGCATCTCCATGTGCATGCTTATTGGATGGGATATTTTAATGAACAAAGACGATTGGCACTAATCCTCTTTATTCATTGGAATGAATGCATGTATTACAGGGGTGAGCATGATGGTTGTTTTCCTCGCCTTAAACCTCTATCAACACGCACAATTTATCAGACTCTGTGCATTTAAAGCCTGTCCATGAGAAAGACAAGGATATCAGTCGTACATATAGAACTGACCCAAGTAGGAAGAATGTTTACATATACCAATGTTGGGTGGGTGGGTGAGGAGTATGGATAGAGTATGTGATCTACTCTCATATGTGAAATGGGCCATAATTGCTTTTCTTCACCATTTTTCTGTCTTTTTGGCAATTTTCCTCTCCATGGGATAGTGGATTGATTTCTGCTAGCCTTCTTAGTGCTGATCCTGGAGTAGCATTTTCTAGCCTCTCAGAAGTGATAAAACATCCCATCTCCAGTGTTTCGATGCTCATTATTGTTGCAAAACTATGGAAGTGCTTTTAAAACACTGTTTCCAGCCTGAGAACAGCCCATATTTTAAATTCAGAAGTTTTTGCAGACAGAGTCTAAACTCCCAGAGTGGAAGGTTTGGGCTAGAAACACTGCAGCCTGCAGGTCTTGTACAATCTCTTGCTGCCATCTCTCCCCTCTTCCAGGTACCTTGATGTGCTGCATCTACAGGGAGCAAGGCAGGAGGGGTGGGGACAACTCCGTTCTCTTCTTGGACTGCCTATGAACTGAAATGCCTGGCAAAATATATTAATGAGTTAGGGATGAAAATGAACATGGGGCAATCATTACTGTTTTGAATATGCGTTGAAATATTATTCAGAATGTCAAGTGTAAGAACTTGGGATATATTATTGCTGACTAGCAAGGCCTGGGAATATGTGGCCATTGTGATGGATCACTTCTTTTGGACCTTCATCATTGTCACTACACTGGGCACCTTCATCTTCTTCCTGGATGCCCGCTTCCCATGGATGCTTCCATTCTGACCTACTTTTATATTGTTGACAACTTCCGGGCCAGATGTCATCTGTTGGACACCTGTGTAGTCTGTCCTATTCTGAATTTTCTTCCAGTCTACTCTTGTCACTGTTTTCAGCCCATCATGATTTGAGCTTACACGATTTCGCACGGCCAAAAATAAGAGGGGGGAAAAAAGAAGAAAACATAAACCTGGTGACACCTGAAGGATTAACAGCTGTATTTTACTATGATCAAGTGGATCAAGTCCACTTCCTCAGATATAGGAGTACTGTAAATGTGTAAATATTTATACATTTATACATGGCCAAAAATAAAGAGATTGACTGTTTCCTGGGCATAGGTTGTTGATTGTGTGTTATTTCACACCTGGTAATGACATTTAGAACCTCTGTTTAATTTTCAGTTCCTTTCATAGGAAGTTTTGTTCTGTAAACAAATGGTTGGTGACTAAGCTAACCTGAGACTATAGATAGCAGGAACAACATAGCAATGAGTTAAATGACTCTGGTTAGTTAGAATGAAAATACAGCCGGGAAATGCAGGAGATACAACACAATTATTGTAGAGTTTTACATTTGGCAATAGCCTAAGAAACCTTGGCTAATATTGAGTCCATTGAGACAGGTTTTAGGCATATGTATATATTTATCTCAGCTAACTCTCTCTAGATTCTTCTCGTGTAATCTTTCTTCTCCAGAATGGTAGTGTTCTGATCTTGTGCAGCATATCTAGGTAAATTAAAATAATTTTGAACAGGTTTATTTGTAAAATTGATTAATATTTATTTGTATTTTGCCATTCCTGATGTCTGATTTATGTCCATTAATTCTTTTGCACAGAGACTGTCCTGTTTGTCCTATGTAGAGTGCAGAGGGCATTGTTGGCAAACTATGGCATAGATAATATTGGCAGAGTAACAGGTAAAAAGCACCCTTGATGTTGTGTGTGACATTTTTAGGTCCTGTAATTGTATTACCAGAATAAATATTGGGACAGAGCTGCCATTCGGGTTTGTGGAAGGATTTAGTCCCCATCTCTGTGTTATTTTTGTGTATATTATGTGTCAGTGGTTGTGTGGGATTGGGGGAGGCTGTCTGTAAGCAAGTATAGGTATGCCACCGAAGGCTTGGGAGAGTGAAGTATTCTGGTCAAGGATAGGTGGGCGTTCACTTACGATGTGTGTGAATGGTCACAGTTATGTACTGAAAGTGACAACTTAGTGGTATTTGGTTGTTTTCTCTTCTGAGTCTGTCCTGCAGTAGGTAGCTTCAGAGTATTCATATTGCCCTGTTAATTTTTTTTTCCTTCGTCATATTAGATGGATACTGGAGTCTGAAGAATGTATTTTGTACAACCTTGAGTTTGGTGTCTCTATCTTGTTGGTCTGAGCAGATGTGATTGTATCTAAGGGCGTGGCTGTAAACAATGGATTATGTCTTGCGAGCAGGATGGGAGCTGGCTGCATGCAAGTATGCATAAGGATCAGTAGATTTTCGGTGCAGTGTGGTGCTAAGATGTCTATGTTGTAGTTTCACAGTGGTGTCCAGAAAATGTACTGGTTGTGTAGATTGTTCCAGGCTGAGATTGATACTCAGATGAAAGAGAAAGAGAGAAAGAGAGAGAGAGAGAGGATGTTTTCCCTGTTGTTACCCTCACTTCCCTGTATATGCCAGAAAATAAACTGATATGCCAATCCACAAAAGACAAGTCAGATTTTCACAAGTTCAGATGTAAACAATTATGAAACTTGGTGGTTCTTGTTGCACAGGGGTGTTTTTTTTTTTTTTTTTTTTTACAAATATATGTGTAATACAGATGAGACAATCATTTGTATTGTGGATATGCATTAAAGTATCATTCCAAATGTCAAATGTTAGACCACAAACTAGCTTTAGGATTTATGAATATTGAGTGGACAGTGCACACAAGAAGATAGGAGCTGAAAGAGGAATCCTGGCACCCATTGTGGTTTGCATCAAGCCTGGAAATGCTGAAATATGGTGTGGTGGTGGGAATTAAAATTAGAAGTAACCAGATATGAATGTATGGGTTTGATGTTTGATCTTGGGAGTGGTTGAGGGAGTCCTGTTGCACACACACCCATGCAAAAAAAAAAAAAAATACTACTGTTGTAGGCCTTCAGGAAAAGATCTTTCGTCCCTGTCAGGGGAATTGGATAGATCTTGGGGGTGAGTGGGTTTGGGGTCAAAAAGAGCAATCTTTGCCCACTCTAGTTTGAAACAAGGAGGCAGCTAGACAACAGCAGGAAGAGACTTCAAAATTACAGGAAGAGAAATTTTTAAAAGGGCAACAATAGGAAATAAAGAAAGAAACCTTCGGTTTTGAGGGTGGCAATTAAAAAGGAGGGCGGGAGGGAGGGAGAGAGAAGGGATTAAGGCTAAACATGAATGGCAAAACTAAACATATATAGAGCTAAACTATGAGCTTCAAATGAACTTGCTGAGACAAAAAAAGCAAGTGAAGCTGAAGTAAATGAGTGATTGCTCCTTTAGAGCAAAAACAACAACAAGAAGAAGCAGAATAAATGATCAAGGAAACAGGTTGAACGAGAAGAGAGTGAGTGGAGAGATAGGCACTGAAATAATCTGGATGTTAAAGAATTGAAGCATAAATTCGAATGTTTGAAGAAGATTGCAATATTTACATCTTAGTACTTACCCAAATAAAATGATGACATGATGGGGAAGTATCGTTTCATTGCCCATTTCTGTTGTCTGTGGTTTTCAGGCTACTCTGAATATATGTTGATGTCCAAAAGCAGGGTATGAATTTTATTAAAGTAAATAAAACCAGGACTATTCTGAATGATAAATGCAAAGATGGAGGCCTGGTAGACGATTGTGGATAAACATATTGTTTTAGAAGTGTTTAGTTTAGGAAAATAAACAGCAGTAAATTATCCTGTTATGATCTGGAGCAGAAAGATAAAGTTATAGATAAAGTCTCTGTATAAGACCTAGAGATCTAGCAAGTATATCATTATAAATACAGGTTCGATCGGATTGACAAAGAGTGGTAGATGTGAAAAACAGGTTGAGATGAGTAAAAAAGGAAGACTATGAGAAAACACTGGATGTGCTGCAGTTTTGGAAGAGAAAGCAATAGATAACGAGGATAGAAAGATCAAAATTCTTAAGATAAGTTGTGTGCTTTGTGTGAGGTTCTTATAAGGATCAGAATTACAGTATCTGATTTGAATAAAGATGAAAGGGAGGCAGTATGTAGGGGTGAAGGATATAAAGCTGAGAGGAAGGAGCAGGATCAAGAAAACTCATGAAAGGAAAAAAGTAAGTTTCTTTTAATTGAAGTGATAGCAGCAGCGTATATTTGCAGTGTCGTGTGTACTATATTTGAAAATTAACATTTGGTAGCATATTTCTTTTCCTATGAGTCATCTGAAGATATGTTTACATTTACAGCAATTGTAGGTAGTCTCTCATAACATGACTATCTGAAACAGATTACTACCACTTGTTTATGGAATAACAGATACAGTACCTTCAAATATTTTACCAAGGTAGCACAGTTGAGAAATTATCTCTGTTTTGACAGTTGGAGTGACTGCTGTGTAAAATCTGTGTG
Source organism: Pogona vitticeps (assembly GCF_051106095.1). Lineage (NCBI taxonomy): Eukaryota > Metazoa > Chordata > Lepidosauria > Squamata > Agamidae > Pogona > Pogona vitticeps. Next base: position 98,822,811 of record NC_135785.1, read on the forward strand.
AGAGCCATCTTTGTTTTTCTGTTTGGCTTTCACCATGATTTATATTAGTTTATTGTTTCCTTGTGGCCTGTATCAATCTAAGTAATTATCCAGCTGGAAATAGTAATCGGCAGTCTATTATTCTCAAAAACATGTAAACAGCAGCAGAAGTTATAGTGCTCCTAGTTACTTTCCCTGATACATAGAACTCTGAAGAAGATTGAGTTTTTATTTTTGTTTCAATTTGCTTGCTGACAGGTATCTGCAACTCCATTAATAATTTTGATGGCAAAGAGGTTCAGACTATCCACACGGTGTTTTACACTTCCTCTTCTGTATTGCCCCCTGGTGTTCAATAGAGCTTCTACACATTCTCATCCCCAAACACCCTTTTCAGAGCCTGAAAAGAAGTTCCTTTTTACATAATTAATCCTCAGAATCCCCAATCAGAAGGACTGTGTATAAAGGCTGGGGAGATTCTGGGGATTGTCAACCAAAAGGGCAATGTTTCCAAGTGGTGGTTGATTCTTTGGAACTTCCAGTGCTTGGTAGTTTATTATTGGGAAAAAAAGCTTTCTTGAATATTGCGGTTAAATCAGTGGACCTTATTGTTATATGATGTGCTTTCATAACTGGACCTTAAGAAGTCTTAGATTTATGAGTTGAACAGAAAATTTTAAGTTATTAGAAGAGTGTTTGTGTGCTTAACAATATCCATAACTTCTTCTGGGCAATTTAAGCTTGGATGAGTACATGGAAGTTGAGAAGGAATAATTTCTTTCATTTTCTCATACATGTTCTGCTGTATTCTATTTTAGTATGAAACTGTGCTTCCCTTTCTTCTCCCCAGTTTTCAGCTGTTCCAGGAAAACCAAGAAAAATAATCCAGTTTTGGTAATCCTAGAAAGAATGCAGCTTCAAATATTTCATTTGTAGTTGTCTGATAAGGTACATTTACACATTCTAAAACAAGTGCTGGATAACTGCAACAGATGTTAAATGTCTCAGGTATCCTGATCATTTTGGCTGGGTTTTCTGTGGGCATATATGAAACTGAGACCCAAATTAGAAACTGCTACTGATGAAGCCATCTTTGTTGTGTTAGGATTCATTCTATCTATGTCATCAAGTGGTAAACCCTTTGTAATCTGGATGAATGTATGTTTTTACCCCAGGCTGTTGGTATGCCAAAAATGAATCGTAGTAATACAGTATGTATGTAATAAATCATGTACTAAATCAAGTAGATTCTGACTCATGAGCTGAATCCTTTTACACAGTCATGCAAAGGGTGTAACTTTTAGTGGTGAGTGGCCATAAATTTAAAAATCCCCATAGTTATTATTTACAGTATACATCATAAGACAATACATGGAGAATTATAGGAGTTATTGTTTTTTAAATTATCAGGTATAAAATGGTACGTTTGGGTTGGGTTACAATATAGCAAATACATATATATATGTAGTAGTACAATATAGCAAATACAGTACATATATATATATATGTAGTAGTTAATACCTACTAGATAAATATATTTAGTCCCTGTTCTTTATATATAAAGGGACTAGCACAGTCATAATACCCAATGCTCTTTATATATATAAAGAGCATTGGGTGTTATGACTGTGCTAGTCCCTTTAGTTGCACAGTCATAATACCCATAGGTCCCAAGATTTCATTTCCTTTTGCTCTCAACCAGTGCTTCCCTGCCTTGGGTCCCCAGATGTTCTTGGACTAAAATTCCCAGAAGCTTTCACCATTAGTTATGTTGGGAATTGTAGTCCAAGAACCGAAGATTGAGAATCACTACTCTAAACCCATCACTCACTGGGAGGAAATGCTATCCTTCCATTAAATCATAAGTTGAAATTGACTTGACACCATATAATCATAATCAAAGGTTATGATTAAGTGCAGTTAGTGTTTGAAGCTGGTTTCTGATGCTGTCAACCTGGTTAATGTAGTTATAGTTAATACCTACGAGAGCTACTGCTTAATCTGTGATAAAGATAACTGTGATCCACTCTGGGTAAGGAAGGGATTGATGGTAGAAAGAATGTGGTCTGTCTAGAATTTATTTGCCATTAAGAGTTGTCCAAATCTTATATTTGCACCAGCCCATTTTACAGTGGATAACTCTTTTGCTTCCCTTACGTATCTTAAACAAATTTTTAAAAGGCAATATCTTCACTAGCAACAAATAAAATTATGCCAGAGAGTGAAAAAGTCTAAACTGTCCAGATTCTTCACCACTGGTTAGGTGGCAAATTTGTTTCTTAAATAGCGGCACTGGGGGAGGGAAATAGAACATAGGGAATATGGAAATTCCAAAAGGTGGCCAGATGTTGTTGCCATGGGCTCTGTAGTTAAACCTCAATATGAGGATGGAGCTTGCAGAGTTCCGGTAGGTATGCCAGTGTCAGATTACATCTAACATCCAAGCAACCTTCATTTATTTTTTAATATCTTTGTTATTACAAATAACTAGAGCATATCTAGTTACACCATTTGTCTTTCTCCAGTCATAAATGTCCTCACTATTATGTTGGTCTTTCTTTCTTAGGAATAACTAAATCACTATTTATTCCTTGGACTGCACAGGTTTTTTGCTTTAACATTTCGTTTAAAAAATCAGAACAACTTTCATTTTTCACTGCTTTGGTTCCAAAAAGACTACAAGGAAAACAAAGAGATCTCTTTTTAAATATCCGCTTTAGCTCATGATAAGCAAGATGCATAAAGCAGAGAGAACACATCTCTCAAATTGAGTATGCTAATCCTTCAAGTCAAGGGAGACAAAGGATTATAGAACTAAGCAATTTCTTAAAGGTGCAAGCTATAAAAGGAATGCCATGGTCAAAATGAAAAGTGGTGACATTATTTCAAATATTTTTTTCCTTCTTGGGACAAAAGATTAAATCTTTATTAAGTATGGCAAAGCCTCTGCCAGAGTTAACTACCTAAAGACATATTGTTATGAGCCTGTCTGCATGTAAAGATATTCAGGAGAGAGTCTCTTTAAAATAGCAGCAATTTCAGAAGGCTGCCTAATGAGCACACAGGACAGCACTGTCTCTGGTGTGGCTCCCAGTCTATAGAACACATTCCCTTCTGTGTTGTGATCTGTTTCCATTCCGACTCAGGGACATCTTTTTAAACAGGCAAATTATATCTAATCTGCTCTGCTGTGTTTGCTGATTTATGGTTTTTAATGTATTCGCTTAATTATAATGGTTCTCATGGTGGGGATGGTTTATATTATAACAACAACAACAACAACTCCTCTTAGAACTGCAGAGCTGGAAGAGATTGTATGAATCATCAAGTCTGGCCCCTGTCAAGGAGGCACAGTGGGGAATCGAACCCCCAAACTCGTAATTCTGCAACCAAATACCTAAACCACCAAGCTATCCCAATCTTATTTTTTTTACCAAAATGTAATTTTATCTGCTTGTATTATTTTAAAATGTTTGTAACCTACCTTGAGCATTATCTTTTAGTGGAAAAGTGGCTATAAATGTGATAAACCAATAATTATCTACCTCACAACATTAGCTTCATTCAGTAATCAGTTTGTATTCCTCAAGGAACCCAAGCTTCCAAGCTGTAGTTCTATAAGTGTGGAGAAGTTATGGATTCCAAGTATCCTCACTAAACTACCACTGAGGATTCTGTGGGGAACCCATAACAATTAAATTGGTAAAATAGGTGAGCAGACTTAGCCTGCTTTGGTTTGTTTTTTATTTACTACCCCAAGATCTAGTGGGTAAAGCCAGTGCAAGAGCTGCATGCCTAGTGTGAAAGAAGAGAGCATCTCTGAGCATATTCTGTGTCTAGTTGTTTGCTTTTGTTACCAAAACTCTGATGGAACTCACCGACATTTTATATAAAACTTCACTTATCTTTAGTTTTAGGTTCTTTTTAGCATTTCAGGTTTGGGTGGTGGGGAATATATATTTTTTGCTGCTATTGTTACACAGATATAAGTTATGGCAAGAGACCCTAATCTGACATCACTGGGGGACAAAGGCAAAGTGGTAGCAAAGAAGCGGCCAGTGTGGTTTCTTCATGTAGTTTGATGTCCTGTGTGTGTGTGTAGAACTGGCAACCAAAGTGTCCATTTTACTCTTCATGGCAGCAGCACTGAACTCCTTCTGCGCCAAAGTTGTGATTTTCTTTTCCAGCCCAACGTTTTCAGTGGCACTTAATAGATCAACCATCTTTGTTTTGTTGTACAGGCTTTAAAATGCTTGCATTTTAGGACCATGTCCTTGCACACAAACACACACACACACCCCTTGTGTGCAAACCTGCAACTACCACCCTATACACCAAAAGAAGTGTCAAACTCCAGAAGGTGCTGAAATATTTCATATAAAATGGAAAAATATATTTTAAGTCAAAGATACTTCTAGGGGATAAGTTTAAGTTAACTGTTTTAAGTGTCAAGCACAAAATATTAGCAGGCTGAGTATACGTGCCACCAGTGATAACATGACTCTAACCTCAGCATAAATACATCATTAGAAATTCCATTTAGGTAGGTCAGGGCATAAATCTCTAGTTTACGTAGGATATGACATTATGTCTTTTACACTCTGGGAGCCTGGCTGTGGAGCACATGTTTTGCAAGCAGAAGGTTTCAGGTTTAAATTCTGTACAAATCAGGCTGTGAGATATTGAATGTAATTCATCGATCCATTCATTCATTCAGTTTTATACCATCCATATGTTTACAGAATGTAAAGCAAAAATCATAAAAACACACTCTAAAATAAAAAAGATTGAAAAAAAAATTTAAAAAGATAGGCAGCAAAGAAGAATGCTTATTCTTCCCTCACACATTCACTGAATCGAGGAGAACCTCCTTAAAGGCTTCCTTGAAAAACTCTGGTTTTAGTTATTGCTTTTTAAAGGCATGGAGGGAGAGTGCCTGGTGTAATTCTTGTGCCAGGGCATTCCACAAGGAAGGTGCCACAGCAGACAAGGCCTGGCTTCTGGCTGTTGTTTTCTGGGCCTCTCAAAGTGTTAATATTCACAGGCACATGGTCTCTGAGGACCTGGTCAGATAGCAGTTTCATAGTTCTTCCCTGCCAGCTCAGCTCCCCATGATTAGCTGCTGCTGGCAAAGGTGTACTGTAGAAAAGGTACAGGTAAATGGGGCTAAGAATGTTGGGTATTCTAGTAGCCATAATAAAATAGCTTGTTTTTTTTTTTTTTTTTTTTTTGCCAAAACCTGTCACATCAAACATAATCTGTAGCTCATGCCATTTCCCTAGTGTTTTCCCATGGGTTGATTTTCTGGCATCCATTTTCCTGCACTATACTACAATTCTGTCCCTGGTTGGTTTGTCTTGTTCATCTCCAGTTCAAATCTTATATAGAACCAATCACACCCCCTTTTTATCATTTTAGTTGCATTCTTTTGTTAATGCTGTATGAAATTCCTAATTGACCTATTTTCATCCTCATGATTTTTGCTGCTTTTTTTTTTTTTAAAAAAAGACTGCTGTGGAAATGAAGAAGTGTGTTGAAATATCACAGTACGTATTTTCAAGGCTTATTGTTTTTCCATTGTCACCCAACAAAGCTGTCATCTTCGAATTGCTATTTGAAGACCAGCAATGAAACAACAGATGCAATATTTCTCCACTGCCTGCTTGCTGGTTAAAAAAATAAAAAGACTAATGGGTCCAAGGGGAAGGATATCCGATGTTCCTTCTCCAAGTGACATTGCAGTTTCTTCAACTTCCACAAAAAGCTTTATCAACAGTGTATTGGGATGGATGTAGAGGTTTTCCAACATTGAGCTTTCCTGCATTATTTAGAGGTGAAGTTGAGTATAAATGCATATAAGATGAGAGTCTTGCTGGATTAGGAAGGTAGTCCTACTGAATCACTCTTTCCACTGTGACTAGTTAGATCTTTCTAGGAAGTAAGGGAAAAAAAGTTATTCATTCTATTCATTTTCTAAAACAGTTGCATCCTGCCCTAACCACAGAGTACTTAGAAGCTACAGTTCAGCTCCTTTTTGCCACCTGGCGGTTCCAAAATGGCTGCCAGGTAAAAAAATGGCCGCCCACTGTTTTCTGGGATGGATTCCTCACTTACCGGGCAGCGAAAATGGCCGCCGTATGGAGGATTTTTGCTTTAAGGTGAGTCTGAAGCCCATAGGAACGCATTGAAGAGGTTTCAATGCATTCCTATGGGCTTTTTAATATCGCATAGCGACGAAATCACTTTGCAGCGATTTTTGCTGCATGGATTATCGTCGCTATGCGAGGCACCACTGTACAGAGTTTCACTTTGCCCACCCCTAGTTTAGGTGAATGCTAAACCAGCCCATTAAATAGATGGGTTTTGTTTCTGGAAGCATGTCTCCGTTAGACAAGTTGCTTGGAGTTAAGTTTATTTTAAACTGTTGCTCTCTCTCTCTCTCTCTCTCTAAACCTCTAAATCACTAGAAATTTAGGATGGTGTTAGCTTTTTTTAAAATTCTGGATTGTTTGTTTTTTGTTATTTGTTTGCAATTTTTATTCTATTAATAATCAAAAGCTTCCTCTGCCACAGCTTTAGTGGCACATCCCAATGCATTTATGACTTACTTGATGGATTATCTCTAACTACACTTTCTGTACATTGTTCTCCAGGATGATAACTTGCAGTGGCAACATTGGAGAATAAGTAGAAGATATTGTGAATAGCTGGAAGCTGTTCAGTACAAATCTCAGCAAATGAGAAATTGTCATTGCACGTGGCCTTAAAGAATCCAGAATAATTCAGAACATCTGAAATTTGAACAGACAGCAGCTCTGTTTACCAAAGCTTGCAATAATAGCAAGCTATGTGAAGGGCACAATGTCTTTAGATAAGGGATTTAGTATCTAAGGTAGTATGGGAGAGTTTAGCTTCTGAACAAATAAACAAGTGAGCAAACAAACAAACCAAAACAAAATGAGAACTTTAAATAAAACATCAACAAGTACAGCATAGTTATTAAAAGAAGTAAGAGTATAGTGGGGTCTTGACTTGAGAACTTAATCTGTATTGGAAGGCAGTTCTCAAGTCAAAAAGTTCTCAAGTCAAATCTGCATTTCCCATAGGAATGCATTGAAAACCATTTAATCCGTATCTGCTCTTTTCCGTCCATAGAAACTAATGGGAAGCTGGTATTCCGCCTTCGACCACTAGAGGGGGATATTTTGTTTCTTTTTTTCTTAGGTCAAGAAAGGTTCAGGGAAGGCAGGGAAAATACAGTCCAGGCAAGTACAGTACCAGGCAGCCTGAAGACTGTCTCCCAATCCACTCTCTAAACGCTGGGAGGAGTGAGGAAGCAGACAGGCACCCTTTTCACTGGCCAACAGTTAACTGAAAGTTCACTTTTTGCACTTTCCCTGCCTCCCACGTGGTTTTTTTTTCAGTTCTTAATTCAAATCTAAGTATGTAAGTCAAGTCAATATTTTCCTATGAGAGTGGTTCTTAAGTCAAAATGTTCTTAACTCAAGTCGTTCTTAAGTCAAGACCCCACTGTATGTTAAGAGCATGAAGACAACACTGGTTCATCAGATGATGTACCATTTAATCTGGTACCTCATTAGAGTGATGACCAACTAGATGCTCTTTGTTTGCCCACAGCAGTTGGACTTTGTATTTGAAAGTAGGGCATTTCTTCAGAATGTATTTTGTATATCAGTTTGCTTCTTGAGCAACTACTCTGGACCCCTCTATTCTGTAGAAGATTCTAGGACATAATAGAATGGGTTTACACAGGGTGCTGTTGGGGTTTGCCATATCCCGATAAGAACTTTGTTATGCCCTAGCACACAGTCTGTATTCACCTGTAACTGCATATTTCAGAGATCTGGTAGTGAAAATTGAGCTGTATTTAAAGACAGGTACGGCTCCACAAATTGATTATCTCATGAAAAAAATGATGTTAAGAAACGTCAGGTTTACATGAACCATAGCCTGAAAAATCATTGATATGTGTGTTGATATAACATGACAGGTGCTAATTGTGTAGCTGTTTTCATGTTGGTTTCATTTAATTTTTTTCCCTTGTCTTGGATGATCAGATGAGAGCCAGTGTGGTGTTGAGGACAAAGTGGCGGATTAAGAGGAAATCTGTGGTAAAATCCAGCTCAGTCATGGATACTCATGGTGGGGGGAGGAGTGATGTAGAGTAACAATAGTAAAGGTAAAGGTTCTCCTTGACAATTTTGTCCACTCCTGTCTGACTCTAGGGGGCGGTGCTCATCTCCGTTTCCAATCCATAGAGCTAGTGTTTGTCCGCAGACAATCCTCCTTGGTCATGTGGCCAGCATGACTAGGCACAGAATGCTGTTTACCTTCCCACCGCAATGGTACCTATTTATCTACTCGCATTTTTGCATTTTGCATGCTTTCGAACCGCTAGGTTGGCGGGAGCTGGGACAAGTGACGGGGGCTCACTCTGTTGCATGGATTTGATCTTATGACTGCAGGTCTTCTGACCTTGCAGCACAGAGGCTTCAGCAGCTTAACCTGCAGCAGCACCACGTCCCTTAACAATAGTAAAACCACTCCTTAAATATCTCACATACCTTGAAGATCCAATCCAGGTTGCCATAAGTCAGATACAACTTGATGGCACACCACAAACACCCACACACAGAGATATATGATCTATATCATTTCTATTATTTGACCATTATGTTATGATTTTTTTTCCCAAGGCTGCTTTCAGAAATGCTTAATTAATGGTATCTTTTTCTACTTATTAACTGGAGTTATGAATTTTGTTATGATTCACACTGGACTGTACATAGATTAGGCACTGCATAGCAGTGAATCACACATAGTATAAAATGATGCTATCTGCTTCCAGTTTTATGTAGGATGAACAGTTCAAATTAATGTTAAGATGAGCTGTGGCTATTTACTGTTTATTTGTTGTAGTGAAATGGTCAAGGCTTTAATCCAGTTAAAAATTTCAGGCAACCATCCATTCAGTTAGAAATGAGAGGCTAGCTGTCTAATAGGCTTTATGTTAGAGCCCACCTTGATAGTTGATTGGGAGTTTCACAGAAGCCTTTACTAGCTTTATTGGGCTGAAGAATTTTGGATCATTGAGTATGGTTTTGAACTTGGGCTTAGGAGACCAGGGTTCATATCCCGCTCAGCCATGGCAATCACTGGGTGGCTAGGGGCTACTTGCATTCTCTCATTGTGGGGATTAAAGTGAGGATAAGATGAGCATCTCAGCTCCAGCAGCTTCCCTCACTGCTGGTCCATTTTCTTCTTCTGGAGCCACCCTAGGACTGTGCAGCTTGCCCAAGGGCACACAGGCTGGCTTTACTGGTAAGAAGTGCCATGGGAAATTGAATTCCCAACCAAGTGAGATAGAAATGCTGTAAGCAAATAAATAACAGCTTTCAGGGTTAAAGGGGTTGTATGAATGTTAGTGCCCCAAATTGCTCATCTAGATGGAAGCCTTATAAAATGTCCTTGACAAGCCGTAAAATAAAATTTTACTTTCAGGAAGATGCCTTTCATGTCTTGTAAACATGATATGAAGATTTATAATGTGGAATGAATTCCACTGGTAGCTCATCCGGTGAAGGATTTAAGTATCTGACTTAATTCCAGCGCTTCCGCTGCTGCAGACAAGTGAGGTGTTGTGTCTCAGAGAAGCAGACAGTTCTCAAGGGGCAACGGTTTCACTCCATAACGTCTGATATAGTCACATATCATTACTTGCTCTTGCTTTGTTTACATATGCATATATTCATATTGATGCATCAATTAAAATCAATCACTTTGCCAAGTACTGGTTGCAACTGTTGCACAGCTAGATTTATACCTGTTACATGTTTATACCCATGTTTAAAATACTGTTATTTTCTTTATATGTTGACAACTTGTGTGTAAATGATTGTTCTCCCCCTCTTCCCCTCCTCACATTTAAACTCTCTTATGCGTCTTATGGTAACTGTATAATTATTGGAAAGTAAGATTTCCTTATGATGATGGTTGAGATCAAGCTCTCTTACTGTTTTTGATGTCTTTCTTTTCTATATATATAGATGTGGATGTGCAAATGAACGAAAGACGGGGTCAGAGAATCTTTTCAGGGCTCAGTTTCCGTCATGAAGTGGAGGGGACAGGACGGCGACGTTCTAGAATGGGTTAAGACCAAAGGAAAAGGGGGAAAGCCCAGATATAAATCGTAGCAATGTATCTCAAGCATGCAAGTCATTCCTGATTTGGAAGTGACATGTCTTTTCTTATTTTGTGCTACACAGCAGAAGGTTTTATTTGAAACTTTCCAGGCTGCAAATCAGAGCTCCTGTCCCATGTAAGATGTTTCCAGGGCTTTAAACAGACTCCTATCTCCATTCACCGATCAAAGACAGGGGCAGAAAAAGCTCCCTGGGTGAGGGACTGGAATTAGTGCTCAGACTGGAATGTTTAAAAAATAATGACATTTACATTTATTCAAATATGATTACTTGGTTCATTATTTGGTAACAGCAAAACTAATATAGACACACACCCCTCAGCGTATGTACTTCTGTGTTTTATGGATAATGTTATTTTAAAATTGTTGTCTAAGTTCAGTTTTCTGTGGCATGCTGTTCCAGACATCCATGGGACATACACAGCAGGAGTTGGCATGATTATTTTGGTATTCTAGAAAAGAGGAATTTTCACCAAGTTCTCCCCTTGTCTTGGCCTTATGTCACCTTTTCACCCACACTGTAATTGTCTCAGACTTAGATTGTTAGTTTCCAGTGATACTCTGTGTGTATTAAGTGTCAGTGTATTCACACAGTCTTTTAAGGAGTGGGACAGATCTTTTGAGCTTCATGTTGATCATGCTTGAGATTTCACTTGCTTCTTACTAAGCCTTTATTACCTTGCTACTTAGGTTTACCTAGTGGCACGGGAAGTCTAAACATTGCAGCTTATATACTGTTATGGATCATAATAATAGAAGAGGGTTGGAAAATAACCTCTGTGTGTCTTTAGGAAACTTCTACTCAATAAAAGGGAAATTTTGACAGCTCAGCATTCTGGGCCATCAGTGTCTTGGCTTGCTGTATCTAGGTATCATTGATGCCAAATAGGTTTCCAAGTATGAAAAAGATGCAAAGCTGTTCTAAACATTTCTGTTAACCATGGCTCGGGGGCCCAGATAAGTGTCAACAGCTCAGTTTCTTAAATATTGTAGAAGAACCTCCACAAATTTTAATGCCTGAGTCTGTGAGTCAGTGAGGCATCAGAATATTGATGCACAGATAAGGACAAATTGTGGTCGCTAGTATCTCCCTGTGTGAACATCAGTTATGAACCTCCCATACTCTTCAGCTTACTCTATGCAGGTAGCAAAAAGATGAACTGCACAGATTTCAACTGCACTGAGTGTGTCATACTTTGGAACACATGCTTATGCAAAAAACAAAAACAACCAAACTCCCAGAATGCATGCAACGAAAAATGGCAAGCAATGGACAGGGCCAGCATTTCCGAATATGCTGGTTTTCTGATTGTAGGGCATGCATTTGTTATTGTTATCTTTTTCAAGTAGCATGGATGGACATTGAGAAATGGAATCCTAGTCAATGTACCTGTAGCCTGAAGTGGTACAAACCATTGTGCCACCATGTGCTCCTACCTCATGTTATTTCATTAGAGACCTGGCCATCATTTGTGCATTTGAATCAGAGGTCTTAGATTTTCAGAAGATATATTCAAAGGCCAGGCTCAAACTAACAGTTACTTAACAAAAGGTAAAGGTAAAGGTTCCCCTTGACATTTTCAGTCCAGTCGTGTCCAACTTTAGGGGGCGGCGCTCATCCTGCTTTTCAAGCTGTAGAGCCAGCACCTGTCCAAAAACAGTTTTCCGTTGTCATGTGGCCAGCGTGACTAGGGAACACTGTTTTACCTTCCACCGAGATGGTACCTATTTATCTACTCGCATTTACATGCTTTCGAACTGCTAGGTTGGCGAGGAGCTGGGACAAAGGACGGGAGCTCACTCGTCGCATGTATTCGATCTTACGACTGCTAGTCTTCTGACCCTGCAGCACACAAAGGCTTCTGCGGTTTAGCCCACAGCAACAGCCTGTATAATTTTCATACATTTTTCACTGCAGTTACCCTAGACCCCCAAATCTTTCTTTGTAGGATTTTCCTTTATACTAACTCCATAGGTCAGTAGCCTGGCTTCAGTTATGGATTACGCTGAAGCCAATTATTGGACATGTTGGTTGTATAGTAGTAATAATTTTGCATTCTACAGTTTCCTTTAAAGGTCAATTTAAATCCCTACCCTTCTATGGTGTGCTTAGCTTCTATTCTGTTCTGTTTCTCTACATTTTTTATCACATGGTTACCATCACTGCCATTTTGTACTGCTGTGAGAGAGCTTGCTGAGAGAAACTGTAGTCTTAATGCTTATCTTGGCATTGGTTCATGCAACTGAATGAACATGCTTGCAATTATTTTAATCAGTTTTAATGAAGAGGGGTATGAGGGGAAACATGGAATAATGGTCAGAATTTAACAAACAAATTTTCCTGGTGTCTGAATTTACCTCCACCCTTACACTGAGGTTATATACTGAAGAAAACCTTGTTTGTGATTGTGAGCATAATGCTCTGTTCATAAATGCTCTGACCATCACACATTGACCAAGATCTATGAATGTAACATCTGTTTTACAGCTTGCATGTGTGCAGTTTGTCTTTATGTGTCTGTGTATTTTGCATCATAATTTAGTGTTATGTCTGAACATAGAGTACTATCATATTTGTGAAATGGAACTGATTCAGATAACATTATGCATTGTTTGTGTCTAATTCTTCATTTCTTTTAATTTTGTTTTGAAGAATTGCCTCCCTCATCAATATTTTCTACCCTACAAGGAGCTCAGTGTAGGACACATTTTTTTTTCCCAGTGGTTGAAAATCTAATTACCTGTATTTGCTGCAACCTACAGAGTGGATATCCATTTGGTGAATGTTTTCTATCATTTTCTCTTCTTTCTGAACAGATTGTACTTTAATTTCACAGTACTGGTTCTGCTAGTCAGATAATATCAAGTGATGCATAGTCTTCTTTTCTGCCTTTCTATGTTGCTTAATATAGGACAGGCAGGGGGAAGCCCAGGGTATTTGTGTCTCACTTTTCTGTCCGAACAGGAAGCAGAAGAAAAATGATTCAAGATCTTGTGACCAGGAAGCAAAGTGTGTTATGGCAGGCACGATGAAGAAATGGCTCTGTGATTAGAACACTGAGAGGACCTCAGTTGACACTCTTGGAATTTTGAAGGGACTGTAAGAGGAGAGTTTGCTCTCTTCAACGAGAGCAACTTCCACCAGTCAAAAGACAGAACAAAACATGGTTGTTTGTAAATCACCAAGTCCTTGTCAGTCTGTGATCCACAAATAATGTGGATGATCTTGTTTAGAGGTAAAAAAGAGCTGAAGGATCAGCAGCATAAAATAGCAGTATAAACTGGTTGCACAGTATAGAGATGTGCACATAAGGGTATAAGACGTGCTGCTAGGAATCAGACAAGATCTCTGGTTAGTTCGCTATTCCATGTCTCAGAGTCCAGAATCCCATGAGTAAGACATGTGTGAAGCAACACCATCCATAGGACCTTTTTATTCAGAGGTGTATTGCCTATGCTAAATAGTAGTCATAATGTAGATACAGTTGTTCACCTAACTGTTGAAGCCAGGGGTTGGGATTTAAAGCCCTCACTCTGTCTAGTAGTCAAAGTGTCAGCTTGTGTGGTCTTGGCCAAGCTACTGTACATGGCATCTCCAAAAGATGCAAATGGTAAAACAGTTCTGAGTGTCCGATGACTAGAAAACCCTGCAAAGGCTCCTCATAAGTTGGAGTCAATCAGATGGCACGTAGTGGTTATTAATATAGTAGTCATTGATAATATTATACTTCCCAAAGAAAGAAGATGAAAGTGTAGATTGCCCCAGGTGGTCCCAGGTTCCACATCTTTAAGAGTACCTCTGCATGGTGTGTGCGTATGTGCATGCGTGTACCTATGTGAGCATATAAATAACATTCATATATCTGATCTGTACCCTTATTTTTTCTTGGTCATGCACAATGTGTTTGATACCGAATTACATCGGGCTATTCATACGATTCATACAATCATACTGAGTTGTGCACAAACAGGCTGTTGCGCACATACCACCGGAGGAGTATTGAGGTCAGTGATGGGGAGAAGATGCACTTTTGATCAGGTGCGATCTTGATCTTCATTCTGTATGTGATCTCTTCAGAGACGGATTGCCTAGGGCAGTTGTCTCCTGCTGTTTATTCCTTTGTCATCATAGGAAGGAACAAAAGGCTCTGTAACTCCTTTCTCCTTTAGTGAAGTTTGTGCCAAAGCATCTTAGACTTTTGGACATTCACCTTCCCTGTTTGGGCCCAGATACAATGAAATCAGAGTGGATGCTTTATAGAAACGGAGGACTCAATGCCGGTATCTTCTGTTGCTCTTCACAGAGGATCCAAGTGTGCGAAATTACAATGAATATTGCCTCATAGTCAATTAGGCTGTACGCATAAACAAAAATTAAACCACTCTTTAGAGTTAGTATTTGATTTCTAATATAAATACATATAAACAATCAGAAAATCATTAAAAATAAAATAAGCATTTCCAAACAAACATCAAGTTATAAGATCAATTGAAGAGATTATGAATTTACTCTTTACCTTCCTCTCAAAGTCCACATGAAACAGGGCCTGAAAGGCATAATGGCTGGAACCCTAGTAGTGTTTGTGTAAGGCTGACTGCAAACCTGAGGTGCTGAGGTATGTCTCAGTGACGTCCCTGGTCACATGTTCAGCGGCACAAATGAAGTGTACCCTGGTACCTTTTCAGACAGCTACAGAAAATTATGTAAACCTTGTGCAAACACCAAAGCTCTGCCCACCAAGGACTTCTTAAATTGGAATTGAAGACTATGTTGGGAACCAAGCCAGGAACCAGTTTGATCTCACATTCTGCCAGTTACCTATTCTTGCTGAAGTGCTCTAGAAGCCTTTTTTTTTTAACCCTCTGCAGTTACTTTGTGTTTGGATAAGAAATGGTTTTCTAATGAAAAAAGGTGTTAGATTCTGGGATTTTCCTCTGCTTGGTGTCAGTTTGTGAATGGTAATGAGCACAAGAGGGTAACCTAGATCATCGTGATGCTGACATTGGTGTCACTGACATTCAGACTGCCTTTTGTAAAGTAGGACATCTTTCTAGCTGTGGTCAACATGGGCACAATATTGTGCAGCAATATTGGGCCATTTCCTGGCATTTGAATTGTAGATAGCGAAGCACTATACCCCATATTCATAAACCAGTGTGTGGTTGATGTTGCTTTTTTGAAGAACTGTATTTCATTTTATTTACGTGTGAATTCAAATAAAATATAGTTTGCAAGGTCATAAAATTCTACATTGTATCCACACAGAAACTGTAGACCCTTTACTCTGTTTTTGGTGTACACTGGCCAATTTTTGTTTAAAACAGAAACACTGGTTTTTCATAGGAACTTGGAAGAATAGCATGTATCTCTCTGGTAAACCAAGTACATACTAAAAGAAAGAATTTATTTTTATTTTATTTATTATTTGACTTCTACCCCACCCCTCTAGAGGGGCGGCTTACAGTCAGTTATAAAACATCATAAAATATAATCATATAAAATCATCATTATAACTATCAAAATATGTCGTAAAAACAATCATGATTAAATCAAGAAATTTAGAAGTTCAAGATGGAGGAAAAAGAGAACTAAAGAGAAAAAAGAATCAAGTGTTGACTGGAGGGAAAGCCTGCCTAAAGAGCCAAGTTTTTAAATGACTCTTAAAAACACCCATTGAGGGTGCCAGTGTGATTTCCAGCAGCAAGGTGTTCCATAGTCAAGGGGCCACTGCTGAGCAGGCCCAGTTTCTAGTTCTTTCTTTCCGGGCCTCTCTCGGCGTTAGGCCCCTCAGCCGTCTTTCCTGACTAATGTATGTCAATATGATGTGCTCTTAATGGAGTTTTTGGGTTGAGCTGGGTTTCCCCCTCTACTGTATTGCATAATCTCAATCATATACATATTCTAGACTTTGTTTTCCACATTAATCAATATCAGTCATGGAACTAGATTACACAACTTTGACAGACCTCTGACCATCTTTTCCCGATGTCCTAAGCTTTGTTACAAAATGTTTTGCCAGTACCCAGTGCCTGCCTTGTCTGCCCCCCCTTTTTTTTTACTATCACTCAATATGTTCCACACATCATTCATTACGCTAATTATCTTGACCTGGATTGTTTCTCTCCATCAATTTGAGAAGAAATAAACTTTCTCAATCTCATATTCATTTCAGCAATTGATTACATTCAACTACCACCCCCCATTCCGGATACATATAACATTTGGAGCAGCTTATTATTCTAACATATACTCATGTTTCAGCACTTGAATATTAATTTACAACTACACTTAATTAAAGGGAGGTGTCTTTTAAACCATCTAGTCCAGCTCTCTACTCGATGCAGGAAATCAGAGTTAGAACATCCCTGACAGATGGCTGCTTTGACTTTGCTTAGAGACTTCTAGTGAGGTGAGAACCCAGCACGCCATGCAATTGGTTCCAGTGTTGAACTGTTCTTACTGTCAGTAATTTTCTTCAGATCATCAATTGAAACCTTTTCTTTTGTAATGTAAACCCGTTAGACCCAGTCCGGCAGAGAACAAGACTTTGCCTTCTTTTAGATAAAAGACTGCCTTAGGAGTAGTAACACCTTCTGATTTGTTCCCTTCAGTCTTCTGTTCTACAGCAAAAGACAGTGAGGAATTTAAAAATTTTAAAAAATTCTTACATTTCCTACAATGATTTCAAGATGGCATCCCTGACAACCCTGTGAAGTAAGTAAGGCTAAGAGAGGATGATTAAGCCAAGGTTGCCAAAGGGATTTGAACCAAAGTCTCTTGAGTCTTAGCCGGATACTTTAAATGTTACATCATGCTAGACCTCATGTTGTATTATGCTACAGTATTTACTTGGGTTAGAAGTTAAAGAGCAAGAGCGGGCACATTGGTGTATCTATCATGAAGGACAAGGAAGTTTGACTAGTGGTGTGGATTTCCTCGCTAGGGAGGGGGATTAAATGTTCAACGACAACTTTTGACCTTAAAACAAGTTTTGTTCTCTTTGGGGACTGTCACAATATTTATAAACTGCTTATACTGTATTCTACACAGTGCACATGTAGTGTGTAATAAACCCAGAATAAAATACTCTCAGACTAGCATAAAAACAGGTCAGAACAAAATTTATTTTCAGAGAATAAAATCTGAAATAAGTAAGTTTTCAATAGACTGCAAAAACCCAAAATGACCGTTGCCAGCCTAATTAGTACTATATAGGTGAATAGTTTCATTTTGTCATTCTAAAATGAGACACTAAAGCCTTGGCAGGATCACTAGCTCTATGCACTGAAAAACCACATGGAGCATTTAGGAATCTTTAGGACTCCAGTCCCCTCCGGTGGATTATCCAATCTGATCCCTGCTCCTGCCAGAGGGATTGAAATCTAATGTCCACTCTATCACAAGATGTAGTCTTACCATGATAATGAAGTTTTGTTTGCACTTGCAATGTCCAGCCTCTTTCAATTTGTGGCCCGAAATAAATAAAGGAACATCCTGTCATGTACATAGGTTTTCAAGAGATCTTCTTGCACTGCTAAGTGCATTTGGCAAGAAACTCTCTTATACTAACATTTACAGAAGATGGGTGGTTTGAGAGAGAGGGGTCAGGGAGGTCATACGTGTGCATATAGAAAATCCCTCACTCAACAGGGGTGGAGGCCTTAGATACAGTCTGTCTCCTACTTATCATGCTGCCCTTTCATCTGTCCTCAGGAAGATTAGGACCACACACCAGAAAGACCACTGTTAATGACCGTTAGAGACCCATGACAGTAGGTGGAGAAGGACTGCAGAAGTGGGATTATCCCTCACCTCCCAGTCCTTTGTCCTTCTAATGAGCCTATTCAGACCAGGGGGAAGTGAAACCAACTTGGAAGATATACCAGGGATCTCCTACCTATTCTTCTCAGACTGAAGAAGCTACTCGAATGAGTAGTGAAATGTTTCAACCTAAAAGAAGTCAAGTTCCCATGACTCAACTTCCAGATAACTTCACCTGGATGACTGAGAATCTTCACAGATATATTTACACTTTATCTTCCACCTCCAGGACGTCATTTCCACATAACTGTATCTGCTAAAGACACTTTTAAATTGTAAAGACACTTTGGGTGTGTTATGAGTTGTATGTTTAGTTTAGGTGGAGCATAGAGCAGACTGATGAGTTTGCAAGTGTGGACTGCATGCATATTCCAGGATGAATCCAAAACTTTGCAGGTGAGGTAAGCCTGAAGTAATGGATAGCTATTTTCTAGTAAGTTGGAAGAATGCTCATTGAAGAATGCCTGATGCATTTAGAAAAACCCTATTATTTGCACAACACATTGTGAAAAGCACTATTGTAAACGAATGGTAAAATATTTTGCAGTACTGCATAGCTTTCTGAATATAATATTCAATCATTTAGAATTTAGGAGTAGGAGTTGTATATTCTGTAAAGCAGCCATGAAGAATGCAAGAAGAGATTTTTTAATGTCAGTTTGCGAATGTTAAGATTAGAGAATTCACCATGAATTTTGAATTGTGTGATTAAATAGATTGATACTGTGTTTGCTGACACCATGTCAAGGGAATTTGCCCCCTATATTTATAGTCCCATAGCTGATGTATTGATTGACTGCTCTCATTGTCTTCGTGCAAAATAGTTTCTGCTGTTCCACTCTTCCTTGTAATTTAACTGTCACAGTTTAGACAGGTGTTTATGGTCTTGTATTAAAACAGTTGAATTTGGCAAGTAAAAATGTAGTAAGGATGGGGAAGAAGAAAACAGGTATCTTAACTTGTTCAAGAGAAATGGGAGAGCAGACGAGGGGAGGAGAGGAGGAAAGTAGACTGTTTAACAGCTGGTATATGTGGAGAGGAAAAAGGAAGCAATATAGACTGTTTATGGCCCTCCAGATGCATACATAGGGGAATATGTCTTTGTAGACTTCGTAGATACAAAGGGAGAAACTGAAAGACACAAAACAATCTGTCATCTTTCAGATTTCATCTTAGATCACCACTATTTGGAAGATGATTGTCTCTTAACAAAGGGTGTGTGTGGATGCTGTAGCTTTGAGAGGAGTGGCAATCTACTTGTCCATCTCCTCCTTGATGGTGTTGGGAGGAGCTTCTCACCACACATGTGGAACAGAAAGCAAAATCCATTCCAGATACACCACCTCACTCTTGATTTGATTTGATCTAGTGCCATGAGTGTACATAGCACTTTACTGTGTGTTCTGTACTTTTATAGTAGACATTACTTTACGATGTACTGGTCAAAATCCTATTATATGGTTATAGTGGCATAACTCAATTGGCATAAATCTCAGTGGTGAATTGGCTCGAAGTCAAGAAGTCATTTTACTGCTGTGTGCCAAATCCTGTAAGAGTTACACTTGGTGGCCATAATTATAGGATCATGTACTTTATTACACATAAAATTTTACTGTGCAAATATACGCATACCTCAAGTTTGAGAAGTTGGCAGTTTAACATTTTACAATTGAAGAAACAAAAAAGTGAGTGGATAGCAAGTATAATTGAGAAAGAACAGAAAAACAAGTGCTAGTATTCATTGAATCATTTCCCATTTCCTTTAAAAACAACATTGCTTTAGAAAAATGATCACGTGTGTTGGTGAATTGATCAGCTTGTTAGGGCTACATTGAAGGGAGTTCCTGTGGACGGAGTTCTGTACAAGTTCTACTACTACTACTACTACTACTACTACTACTACTACTACTACTACTACTACTACTACTACTACTTTTCTAGACTCCCTTTTTCTAGACTCCCTTTTCTATTTTCAAGAACAGTGCCTAATGGGAAATATGCCCACATCATGTAGTGTAAACTGCAGACTTGATGTGTCTTAAAACATTTGATCTAACACATTTTGCTGTGTTTATTCACTTGGCTAACAGCTCTCCCACTTTCTCACATTTCTGCTTCACTTCTCCACTTTCAGTCTTTGGAGTCAACAAAGCACAAAAATGGTCTTTATTTACTTTATAGATTGTTCACCTGTGATACCCTTGAGTGTACTTTAGCTTAATAATGCCCCATATCCAAATGCATACAGTATTTTTATTTTGAATGTTGATGTTGGTGGTTAAACAAGAACCAACTATTTTTGTGGTGTGTACCTGTTTAAGTGTTGTTTCTCCCCAAAGCTAAGATGTGGAGGGGGGGGGACTGGTTTGGACTTGAAGTGAAATGGGACAATGGCACTGAAAAATGAGCTCTGCCTTCTGCTCAAACATCAAATGGTTTCTGAGAATTGGCTCACTTTTAATTTTTGTAAGGGCAACAAGGCCGGAATAGCCTCTGCAAAACTCTTATGCTCTGTTATTAAAGAATGTCCTTTTCCTGTGAAGCCCAGTTCTCTTTAATAATGTTTGGAAAGCTAAAATCATGTGAATAGAAAGCCTGTAATTATGGGATTTCTCCTCATAGGCTCAAAATAACCATGCAAGGCAGGTTAGACTTCCCCAGAGCCACTAACTGAGAGCAGAACTCCGCCCCTGCCATCTTGAGAGACAGCTGGCCTGGCTCTGGGAAGGGAAGCTGGGCCACTGCCCCTAAAGATGGCAGCAGTGGAAGGCAAAGAGGAAGAGGCAGCAGGACCAGGTAGAGAGGTGACAGGGTCAGTGGGAAAGGGGCAGGGCATCCGTTTTGCCAAAGCAAAATGAAGCGCTCAGTAGAAGGAAATTTGGTGCTTTCTTTCATTTCAGCAAAATGGGATCCCCAAACTGGACCACAAACTGAACCACAGACCAGCCCAGTTTGTGGTTTTCCCCTGTTTGTAGTTCGGTTCATGCCCATGTCTAGTGTATGTAGGCAATTCTCCTCCACTTCAGCCAGGATGGAAAAATACTAGGGGACTGTGGGAGTGGTAGAAACATCTGGAGGACAGGAAGTTATCTGTTCATCTCCTAATGCCAGTATTCCAGTGAAAAGATCTATACATACTGTATTCTCATATAGGTGAAGTTGTTGTTGGCTCACATTGGATTGGGGTGGGAGTTTAGGTGTCAAGTCTAGAAAGAACAAAGGGAGAAGGGAGCAGTCAACAGTATGTGAGATACCCACATTTGTTTGTTTGTTTGTTTGTTTATTATATTATCTGGCCAAAAGCCACTCTGGGTGGTTCACAAAATGGGGAAAAAAAGCAATCAACATAAGACATAGTTATGTACATAACAAAAAACATCAAAACAAAAGTAATATAAGAGTATCATATAATTAAAAAACATTATAAAAACTGTACGTATTTTTTTTTCTGAAATAACTCCCAAGGGACTCATTCATGTTTTTTCTTGTGGCACTATTTTTTCCCCCATATGTGGCACCTATGAAAGTTCTCCCTCTTTTGTATCCACTGAGCCCCAGGAAGAGTTAGGAATGGTCTAGCAGGAAGGCGGAGCTGATGACAATCCTGTCAAAAGAAAAAAGAAAGAAAAAAGATCAATTCCGTTTCATTTTCTGATACTAGCCGAGAGCTGGAACAGTATAATTTGGCAGACAAAGTTCTGGCTTATCACCTTAATTGCTTTTGCATTACTTCAGCTGCTTTTAACCCAATTAAAACAGAGATTGTGTCTATTCACAGGGCACAAGCCTTTAGTGTTTGTTTGAATAAGCAATTAGGCTGGAAAGAATAATGGATTATACAGTAAAATGTCTTAGGCAGGCTTATTTTTTTCCCCCTTCCTGAGGTGGCCGGTGTTACATACAGCACTGATGTTACCTGTCTGTCATGGGTTTGGAGGGAAAGTTCCATCCTATGGGGAGTGGAAGGCGGGACATCAGGAGGAGGGGCTGTACTGTATAAATATGTGATGCCTGTGTGGTGAGAGAAGAGACACTGGGAGATGCTGAGAGACACTGGGTTGTGACGAAGCAGCAGCTGGGAAGAAGAAGCTGTTGTGGGAGTCTGTGTGTCAGACAGGGTACTTCTGTGTGTCAGAGTACCAACCTGATAGGTTCAGGTGTCTGTTGGTTAGCCAGAACTGATAGGTTCAGGGTCTGTGCTTCAAGTTAAGGGTTCTGGGTGAACCAAACTGTATGCTTGTATGAGTGAGAATAAGCCACGTTACTATATTTTATTCACCTGATTGTTTATTTTTCCCTGTGTGTATTTAAAATAAACCTTATTCTTTTATTGTTTAAAAATCCATCCCTGGTCTGTGTGACTTCTTATAGGGAATGGTTGGTGGCAGCTTAGTGTAACTGTGTGACATATCCCAGTAGGTCTGGGTTTGTCACATTGATTGGTGTCCAGCGTGTGGGATACGACTGGTCCAGTTGTCCAGTGGTCCAGCAAAGCCTTGGCAAGTGTGCCCAGAGCAAGGGGGGTCTAGTCAGGGACAGTCTGAGGCGCGTAGGTAATCTTCTAGGTGTACCTCACGGGGAGGTGCGCTAGTAGAAGAACGTGCCAACTGGGGAGACTTAGATTAAGGTGCTCTGAGGCAGCCTAGTTTTGGCGGGAAAACGCTGAGGCAAAACTGCGTAGTAACAGTGAGCTAGCTTGCCAGCTGAGAGGCCCAGCAGAGGGGGGTAGGCTCTGACTCGATACTGTTGCAATTTAGTGCTGAAGAACAGCAGCAATCTCTAGGGAGAGCTGGTTCTGAGGCAAGAAGGAAAAAAGTGGTCGTTTTATTTTGAGGCTTGACTTTTTAAAGCAGCCTGTTCTGGGGGGGGGATTATGCCCTTGACTCGAAGCCAGATGGCAGAAATGAGTGATGTGAAAGACCCCCAGATTGACCAAGGTTCTGAGGATGAATTTGGCTCAGTGCAAGGTGACAGCACAGGAGAGCAGAACCCAGAACTTAGAAAAATACTCATAGCCCAACAGCATGAACTGAGGGTGAGGGAAATGGAGGAAAGGGAAAGAGAGAAACAGCGGCAATTTGAATTAGAGAGAGAGAGAGAGAGAATGGAGAGGGAGGAAAGATTGGAGAGAGAGAGAATGGCGTTTGAATTAAGAAAACTGGAACTGATGAACCAGAACAATAATAATAATAGGGATTCTGAGGGAGGCCAACTGTCTAAGGCTGACCTGAAGAAATTCCCTGTGTACCACAAGGGAGATTGTCCTGAGGTGTTCTTTTCCTTAGTGGAAAGAGCGTTTGTGGACTTCTCAGTGAGGGAAACTGAGAAGATGACCATCATGCGATCTTTAATCAGTGGTAGCCTGGCTGAGGTCTATGCCGAGATGCCTGAGGAACTGATGAAAGATTTTGCAGAGTTTAAAAAACTGGTGTTTGCCAGACATGGGATAAATGCGGAGCAGCTGAGACAAAGATTCAGGTCCCTCACCAAAAAGCCAGAACAGACTTTTACCCAAGTGGGGGCCCAATTGGTGAGGCTGCTCGAGAAATGGCTATCGCAGGAAGGGACAGAGACCTATGAGCAGCTTAAAGATTTGATAGCACTGGAACAGTTCTATTCAGTCCTGCATGGGGAATTGAAATTCCAGGTGAGGGAAAGGAAACCGAAATCTGTGGCAGCAGCCGCAGAGATCGCAGATTTTATTTCCCAAATAAGAAAGCCCTTGGGTGAGGGGAAATCTGTAGGTAAACCCAAAGAAACCTACAGCAAGTACTCTCAGGGACCAGGGAAAAGCCAGCAAGGGGGAGGGGCCCATGGTGAAGGGAAGCCCTCAGACATGAAACTAAGACCTCAGATTTTGGAGGGAAAACCAAAACAAGATGAAAGAGAATCAAAATACACCAGAAAATGTTATTTCTGTCAGGGAAAGGGTCATCTAATCTCAGAGTGTGAGAAATTAAAGCAGCTAAAAGGAATGGTGCCTCAGAATTCTAGTGGGACCAAGCCAAAAGCTGTGTTCTGTGTCCAGAAAGAGCAAGGCTCATTCTCACTGAGGGAGCCTGTTGCCATGGCTACTCAGTCTGGAACAGCTACCTCTGCTGATCAGGCTGAGGAAAATGGTCCTCTTATAGAGGTAAAGCGCTGCTTGCTGGTGAAAACAGATTCTCAGTTGTTTGAGACAGCCGGGGTGGACGTAGGAATACTTGACCGTCAGTATAGGGGGCTGCGGGACACTTGTTCCCAGGTAACCCTGTGCCATCCAGATATTATTCCTAGGGAGTTTATAATCCCAAATGAGAGCATGAAGGTGGCAGGGATTGAGGGGCAGGTAATCTCTCTGCCAGTAGCAGAGGTACCTGTCAACTTTCAAGGCTGGAGGGGAGATTGGCGGCTAGCGATTTCATCGACTCTGCCAGCAGCCGTGCTCGTGGGAAATGACCTGGCTGAACATGTGAAACGGGTGCTAGTGATTACACGCTCACAAGCCACCACAGGGACAGTTCAGGGGGGTAATGATGAGCCAGAGACGGAAGCAGAGGGGAGTTCAGAAGCTGTGGTGGAAACCTTAACCACAGACAGCAGATTTGGACAGGAGCAAAAGGCAGACGCCACTCTCCAAAAGTGTTTTGAACAGGTGACTGACGCCCAGCTAACACCTGAAACCCCAGTGAGATTTCTGGAGAAAAAGGGGATTTTATATAGAGAGACCCTGAGGGATATCTCAAAAGGGGGAGATGGGATCAGAAGTCAGCTGGTGGTACCTGAAAAGTATCGCCCCATGATCTTACAAAGGGGTCACTCTGACATGTCTGCTGCACACTTAGGGGTGAAAGGGCCCCTTGATTTGATCAAACAAAATTGGGAGCAGATCACCCAGGATGACCCACAAGACGTTGTGACATACATAGACACCTTGATGAATGACCTAAAGAGAAATCTAGAGCTGGCAGCAGAAAACCTGCAAGCTCAGAAGGTCAGACAGAAAACATGGTATGACCACAAAGCTAGAGAGAGGCACTTTGACCCAGGGGAGGAAGTGCTTTGGCTTAGGCCCTGCAGAGAGAACAAACTGCAGCTCAAATGGGCAGGACCATATAGGGTCATTTCCAAGATGTCAGACCTGAACTACCTAATAGAGCAGGAGGAGAACCAAGCAAGGAGGGTGGTTCATGTGAATGCCCTAAAACCCTACTACAGAGGGGAACAGAGGGTTCTATTTGCTATAAAAGCAGCTGAGAGTGAGGAAGCGGAATTACCCTTCTGGGAAGGTAGAGGGGAAGTAAAATACAACCCAGAGGAGGTAAAGATCAGTCCTGCACTCACCCAAGACCAGCAGCAAGAACTAAAAATGCTGCTTAGTAAATATCAGCAGGTGTTTTCCAACAAGCCGGGGATAGTGAAGGGAGTGATGCATCGGATCCACACAGGGGATGCACCCCCGCAGGCAGTATCCCCATACCGAGTAACGGGACCCTATAGGGACAAGGTGCGGAAGGAGCTGGACGAGATGCTTAGGGAGAACATAATCGTCCCCTCTTCTAGTCCTTGGTCCTCTCCGATAGTCCTTGTGGACAAGCCTGATGGGAGCATTAGGTTTTGTGTCGATTACAGGAAATTAAACCGTGTAACCACTCCTGATGCCTACCCAATGCCCAGGCTAGACAACCTGATTGAAACCATAGGGGGTTGTCGGTTCATCTCATCATTGGACCTGGTAAAGGGATATTGGCAATTAAGAATTGATCCCAGGGATCAAGAAAAGACTGCCTTTTGCAGCCCTTTTGGTCTCTATGAGTTTCGAGTCCTGAGCTTTGGTCTCAGAAATGCACCAGCCACATTCCAGAGGCTGATGGACCAGACCTTGGCAGGGCTCAGTGACTTTACAGTGGCCTACATTGACGACATAGGGATCTTCAGTAATACCTGGGAAGATCACCTGATACACCTGGAGTTAGTGCTGCAGAGGTTAAGTGCAGCAGGGCTAACGGTAAAGGCCAGCAAGTGTCAGCTGGGTAGCCCAGAAATAAAATACTTGGGTCACACGGTAGGGGGAGGAATGATAAAACCCCTGGAGGCCAAAATAGAAGCTGTTCGTGATTGGCCTAGACCCAACACCAAGAAAAAAGTCAAATCATTTCTTGGGTTGGTGGGCTACTACAGAAAGTTCATCCCGAGGTTCAGCGAGATTGCGGCTCCGCTGACCGATCTGACGAGGAAGAAGGCTGATGACCGCATCCCGTGGACCAGCGACTGTGAGGCGGCGTTCCAGAGGTTGAAGGAGGCGTTAATCAACTATCCTGTCCTGCGTGCTCCAGACTTCGACCGGGAGTTCATCATCTACACCGATGCGTCTAACAGCGGGGTAGGAGCAGTTCTGTGCCAGGAGGATGAGAATGGTGACCAGCATCCAGTGTCCTACCTGAGTAGGAAACTTCAAAAAGGTGAGAGACATTTGGCAACCGTGGAGAAGGAGTGTTTGGCCATAGTCTACGCGATCCAGAAGGCCAAGCCTTACATCTGGGGAAGACATTTTGTTCTGTGTACTGACCATTCACCATTGCAATGGTTAAAGACAATGAAAACCCACAATAGCAAACTTATGAGGTGGGCTTTAAACCTACAGGACTATGACTTTGAAGTGAAGGTGGTCAGAGGGTCAGTGAACTGTGTTGCTGACGCCTTATCAAGAAGACCTGAAGAATGAAGACGGCGAAAGAACATGGACTATGTGTATATAATGATGACAAAAAGTTAAATGTACCTGTTTTTGAATTTGGTTTGTATGAATAAAGGTAAATGGATGTAATGTATATGATAAATGTTTAAATGCCTATTTGCTATGGTTAACTTAGAATGTAAGTATGAGTAAGTATAATATGGTATGTATAACTGTTGTTGTGTATTTTACCCAGGTTGTTTTTTGGTGAAAAGCACCTTAGCTTTCCCCCTACAAAACAACTTATAAAGAGGGGAGGTGTTACATACAGCACTGATGTTACCTGTCTGTCATGGGTTTGGAGGGAAAGTTCCATCCTATGGGGAGTGGAAGGCGGGACATCAGGAGGAGGGGCTGTACTGTATAAATATGTGATGCCTGTGTGGTGAGAGAAGAGACACTGGGAGATGCTGAGAGACACTGGGTTGTGACGAAGCAGCAGCTGGGAAGAAGAAGCTGTTGTGGGAGTCTGTGTGTCAGACAGGGTACTTCTGTGTGTCAGAGTACCAACCTGATAGGTTCAGGTGTCTGTTGGTTAGCCAGAACTGATAGGTTCAGGGTCTGTGCTTCAAGTTAAGGGTTCTGGGTGAACCAAACTGTATGCTTGTATGAGTGAGAATAAGCCACGTTACTATATTTTATTCACCTGATTGTTTATTTTTCCCTGTGTGTATTTAAAATAAACCTTATTCTTTTATTGTTTAAAAATCCATCCCTGGTCTGTGTGACTTCTTATAGGGAATGGTTGGTGGCAGCTTAGTGTAACTGTGTGACATATCCCAGTAGGTCTGGGTTTGCCACAGCCGGTATACCCCATAAGGGTCCAAAGAGGCATGCCTCAGATTTCTCTGTGCTTCCCAGGGCAGTCTAAATGGATACTTCGTTCTGCCTGCAAGGGCTCATTTGGCTTGTGCCTCGGATTCTCTTCATTTTTCTCATGGCTCATGCTTGTACAGTTCATGGCCTATGAAGCAGAATGCAGCTCAACAACTGTGTCTAATGGCCCCCAAGTATGTCTCAGAAGACCTATTGCGTTTGCTCTGTAAGACTGCAGAAACAGGTCATTTCAGATGGGCTGTGTGAGAGATGGCTTAGTGGCTAAACATCATGCAGGCCTATTTTACCCAAATCTGTTGATTTTGGAATTCTAATTAGTCTGGGTGTTTTTAAAAGTTTAGTTTGTTTTAAAAGTTTAGTCCCAAGGCCCCAAAATATCGTTAGTTCCTGCTCTAGTTGCCTTTTTAAAATGATCCTTTTCTTTCCTGGTTTCTTAGAACTAGAATATATACTGTGTATCTTCAGTTACTTTAAGAGAAGGGAATGGTAGTATCCTGTGCGAATAGCACAAGCACAAGCACAAGGCTGTGGTATGAAACACATCTGAAGATGTGACTACGCGGTGAGGGAAAGGCACATCACTGTGAAGTTGCACCAGGAATTTAGGGTGTAATTGAGCGGTCACACTTAAATGGAACTGCTTGCAGTTCTACTTATCGTCCTGCAGGTGGTGCCATTCAAAGAACTATTGCCCGGAAGGAGAAACTTGAAGAAGAGCCTTAGGACAGAGGGTTTGCTGGGTGGAGTTTGTGCTGGCACAGCTCTCTCTCTGTGTGTGGGCATGTGTGCGCATGCACACACACAGAGCAATGCAAAAGGTGGGAAGGTGCTTTGAGAGTGTGATCGTACATACTTTACCTTGTCCTCCCTTTCTGCATTAATTCAAGCCATCACATGCTTTAATCAACCTGAAAGGATTCAACATTTTTTTTTAAAAAAAAGAAACGTTTCCCTGGTGGACAGGAAAATCTATACAGCAGATTGCGGAGGGGGACTCTGGGCTGATTTGCATTCCCTATTGTACCATCTGATCAATGAGGAAAAAAAATGAATCAGCTTGCCCCAAATCCATAGTATTTCTGCAATTTCTGGTAATGTGGTTGCCCTCTAAGTAGGTTAACGTTAAATACAAACACGTGCACAAAATACTGAAGTGTTTAATGCGGGAATGGTATAATCCTATGCCCAGGCCCTCCTCCTGTCAACCTTGGCATCAACTGGAAATAGGTGGTTGTGAATGTCTCAGCTTAAAAAATACCTCACAAAACAAGCAAGCAAGCGGTCTCTCTCCTAGTGCTTCTTGCCTTCAGGTTCGTCTCTTCCCCAGCCCCCCCCCAACCCAGAAAAGCATAGTGATTCCCTATTTGACAGTATAAATGCCCTTCTTATAAAAAGTATTATAATAAAATGGCACAACATCAATAGTGTATATCCTGTAGATGGGGTTTTTAAGGCTGTTGCTGACAGATGGAGGGGTACATCAGTAAAAAATGAGGATGTTTATCTTCTTTTGAGAAGAAAGATTAAATCCTTCAGCCATGTTTAAAATTATTATTATTCAGGAGAAGCAGGGGCAGTACTCTTCTGAATGATTTTCCTTGCTGAAGGCAATTGCTTAATGGTCTTTGACTAATGCTTATGGAACCTTCTGGGGTAGAGGCTGAAGGAAGCAGTTGACCATTTTCCTTAAGTATAAGTTTGGCACTGAAAGTGGATTGTGTCTCAGTCTTGCAGCTGGCTGACAAGAGCAGTCCCTAAGGGGCTATGCATTTGTGCTATTGGTACAGAAAGCTAGTTATGTTTTAACAAGTGGCAGTGCCTGTCTGGGTGATTGGCTGCATGTATATTTGTGATTGGCTGTATGTATATTTGTGAGTAAACAGGTGGCACAAAACTCCAGTGTTTTCTCTGTGTACAAGGAAGTTTTCGCCATGTAAGGTGGTGCTTTTTGGAACTTCCCGTTCTGTGGGGAACTGTGTAACAAGGAAGGAAAGACCGTATCAGCTGTAGATGAGAGTGAAGATGAGTACGTGGCCTTTCAAAAATGGGACTACAGCACCTGTGTGATTTAGCTATAATAGTGAATGATGGAGTTGCAGTCCAACAGCTTTCCCATTTACACCTTGGAAGAAGTCACTACAAATGGGTCCTCCAATGTACTTTTTAAAGACCAGCAGTGGATCCGTGAGTACGTACTATTAAATGCTTTACCTCATTGAACTGGGTTACATAAGCCCCATCAGTATGAGGAAAGACTTCTTCCTGCTCCAGATCACCACCCGTTCTATCAGCACTATCTCCAACTTGTCTTGATTCAGTTTTAATCTGTTGCCCTGCTTTGTCTGTTTTCTCTCAGTTTTCCAACACAGGAGTAGAGCCTAGACAGATGTGAAAGGTTTGTTTAACTAAGCATTAAAGTATATTTAACATGTGGTGAGACTCTGTATCATTGTATAGAGTTGGGTGTCTGTTTCTATTTTAAACTAATCAGACAATGTCATCCCCTTGGATCCAGAAGCTGTAGTTCTAACTGTGACTTATCAAATAAGCCAAGATTGAAAACCATGGTCCTTTTCAGTCAAATCATACATTTTTGTCTTGGTTTTTAATAGCATATTATGATTCAGTTAAAACAAAAATGATTACTTCCTGTTATTAATCTGGTGGTGGTTGAAATGCAAAGTCCACGATCAAGGCTAGTACATGTAATACTGAAATATGGTGTAGCATTAGATCTTTACTCTTCCCATGAAATCCTAAGGAAGAATACCAAATAATAAAATGAACAACAATGAAAAGGGGTTATGTCTTCTTTTGGAATAATACTTTCTTTGGTATAATAGGAACATGTGTGCTCCAAAGCTGCTGAGAGTTTCAGCAAGATCAGCAGAGAAACATTCATTCTGGTTACTTGCAGCTGTGGATCATAAATCAGCAATACTAAAGCAGCCTCTGTTCCACAGACTAGAATGTATGAAATATCATCTTGGGTCCATTTTTAGAGAAAGGCGAGCTAGAAATAAAGAAAATAAATAAATGTACGATTTAAGGTGTACTGTTAGAGAATGGGCATGAACTACCAGTTCAGTGGTTTGTGGTGATTCGTTTAGTGGCCAAAGATTTGTTCAGTGCTTCAAAGGCCCGCCTTCTCTGGCAGATGCCCATCCAGAGGCAGTGCCTGGAGAGGCGGGACAGGGAAGCCAGGCTGCTGCCTCAAAATGGGTGCCTGCCATCAGAAGTAGGGCTTTGAAATGCCAAACACCTTTTCAGCCACTAAACGAACGGGCACAAACCACCAGTTTTTGCCTATCTCTATGTATCATTGATTTCTTTAATTATGATGACTGTTTTCCATTGTTCGTATTTATGTCTAAGAAAGGCTAGAAAAATAAATCTCATCTCATGTTTTCTGGTGTTATCTGATATGTGATTTTATCTAAATAATATATTTTTATTCTCCTGGTCAATGACCATAATAAATTAAATTAAATTATTACCAGCTTCCTTGTGAAAGGAATGTGGGATCAGTAAAATATTCAAGCTTTGTACCTGTCTCCATTTCAGGTGAGATCCAGATATTGTGAAAATAATTGTGATAGTGCTATTTAAATTCCTTTGGTCCATTGTCCTATTTTCACATCAAAACAAGAGCTGACCCAACATTCTGAGATGCTTTCTCATTGCAAGAGACAAAGGAATGCATTATTCATGGCAGTAAAACTTGGCCCGCTCTTAACTTTAATACGCTTTGGCTGACCATTACAAATTGCCCACATACTTTAATTCTTCCATTGCTCTCCAGCCAAGCAAATGCATGTACATGTTGTCAGTCTCTTCCTGCCTCCATTTGAAACATGCAGTTTCTCCATCTGAACTCTGTGTGCCTGTGGCTGAATTTGTGTATCAAACTGGGTAAGATGCCAAATGGTAGCTATTTAGCTGCTAAGATTTTATATCTCTTTGTGGGCGAAGACATGAAGATCAAAGAACAGGTTTCACTGAGAAAATATGTGTTGATTATTGAGAAGTTGGAATTGCTAGGCAAGAATGCAAGTAATTAGTAGTCTAGCTAGGAGGGAATTGATGAGCCACTCTATGAATTCTGAAGGAAAATTTTCCATTTGCTGTCTGACAGCAAAAGTGGTCTTGTCATTTGTCTAGGTTTTGATATTGATGTGGTGGTGGTGGTTTAAATTTCCAGCCTTACTTCTGATGATGTATTCCTTTTCTGAGTTCACTTTTTATCCAAAAAGTTACTGAGATTAAGGATCAGAGGTCTAGCATCATACTGGCTCCGTTCCCTCTTCGATGGCCAATGCCAGAGAGTTGAACTTGGAGAAGCTGCTTCATCCCCGTGGACACTACAATGCGGTATTCCACAGGGGTCGATAATCTCCCCCTTGCTGTTTAACATCTACTTGAGGTTGCTGGGAGAGGTCATTCGGAGTTTGCTGTCATCAGTATATTGATGATACGCAACTCTATCTCTCCTTTTCCTCTTCAGCAGGGGAAGCTGTACAGACCCTAGAATGTTGCCTGGCCGCAGTTATGGACTGTATGAGGGCAAATAGGCTGAAATTGAATCCTGACAAGACAGCGATCCTATTGTTGGGAAGGCATCCTGATCGGTTAGGGAGCCTTTTACCTGACCTTAATGGGGTCATACTCCCTCTGAAGGATCAGGTGCAAAATCTGGGTGTACGCCTCTCCTTCAGGTCATCTTCCCGTCCCACCGACACCTCCCACTCGTTAATGTTGTGGTTAGCCACTCCAAAAGAGGCCCAGAAGGCATCATCCAGAAACTCTGCAGGCAAATTAAAACCTGGCTTTTTACCCAGGCCTTCCCAAGCACCACCGTTTTGTAAAATTATCCTGGCCTGCTGTCTGCCATTTTATGTCTCAGATGGGTGATTTTATGGGGTGGGTGGGATTTGTTTTCTTTTTATATGGTTTCAATAATATTTTGTAAGCTGCCCAGAGTAGTGGCATGTTCACTAAATGGGTGGGGTACGTATAACTAACCAACCAAGTAACTAAGTAACTAACTAACGAACTAACGAACTAACAAACAAACTAAATAAATAAATAACTAAATAACTAAATAACTAAATAAATAAATGAATAAATAAATAAATAAATAGTTAGTGCATGCGCTCATAATCTCAAGATTAGACCACTGTAACACGCTCTATGTGGGGCTCCCTTTGAGGCTGATGCAGAAACTTCAAGTGGTGCAGAATGCGGCGGCCAGACTCCTTACTGGAGTGAGAAAATACCAGCATATTTCTCCTACGCTGGCCATGCTGCATTGGCTGCCCATTCGTTTCCGCATCGACTTTAAAGTGCTAATGCTTACCTATAAGGCCCTAAACGGTTTAGGACCTCAATATTTGGCAGAACGCCTACTCCCACCAAGATCTACCCGGATCACCCGTGCGAGCCAGGAGGTGAGGCTGAGGAGCCTGACACCGAGGGAGGCCCGGGAGGAAAAGACACGAAACTGGGCTTTCTCGGCGATGGCTCCTCGCCTCTGGAACAATCTCCCTCCTGAGATCTACGCGGCCCCCACTTTTAAAAGTCAATTAAAAACATGGCTATACATTCAGGCCTTCCCTCCAGTTAATATCTGACTTTTCTGTTTATTTTCTCCTTATGTATTTTCTATTCTATTGTTGTATTCTGTTTATTATAATATCATTTATGTGATTTTTTGGTTTTTGATTTATTTCACTGTTTTTAATATATTGGAAGCTGCCTAGAGTGGTCTTTTAGACCAGATGGGTGGGGTATAAATCAAATCAATCAATCAGTCAATCAATCAATAACCTAGAGTGAACAAAGCTTGTGTTAATGCTTAATCATTGTCTTTGGCCTCCCTGTTGTTATGGAGGGGTAAAGAGCATCAGCCTGAATAGATGAGACAAAATGCTTAGCTAATAGAGATGGGGGTATTCATATTCTTATTCTTATACAGTACGAATATTAATATCCACGCACAGGTGGAAATAACGAGGGTCCACTCATGATCTCGCCGCTGACGCGAGCTCATCGGACCTTCCTATCGCGCCATTGCCCACAGTCGATTACCCAGCAGCGGCAGCGGCAAAATTGTGAGTGGACCCTCGTTATTTCCACCTGTGCGGGGATATTCATATAGAAATACAAATACCCCCATCTCTATTAGCTAAGTACTGTATCATCTTGCAAAGAATGCCCCCCCCCCACTTTCCTCTTGTTTCCGTGATATAAGATTAGCATGATTTCTTGGGTTGTGTCCTCCTTCGAGGAAGGAGTGCAGGTCATTCCTGACTGCTGTTTGGGTTGTAGGTGGCACAGCACTAAGTTCATGTTAATCACCATTTCTCACACGTTGATGACAGGAAGGTAGACATTATTCTTTGGGAGTGGTGACCAGTCAGTGCTGGATAG
The DNA here is from genome assembly GCF_051106095.1 of Pogona vitticeps. Taxonomy (NCBI): domain Eukaryota; kingdom Metazoa; phylum Chordata; class Lepidosauria; order Squamata; family Agamidae; genus Pogona; species Pogona vitticeps. The sequence continues at coordinate 98,856,816 of NC_135785.1, forward strand.
AATGGCCATCTGTCATTCCGAGGACATTAGAGATGGGCACAACCCCCCTGGCACATGCCCTAAAAACAAACTGCAAACCAGTTCATTTTTCGGGGCAGTTTGTGATAGTTCATGGTTTGTGGGTAGCCATGATCCACAAACCCTCATGAACCACTGTCTGTGTTGGTCTCTAGTGGTGGCCTATCACACATGTATGGCATGGAATCTTGGTCTTAGCCACCCTGGTCAACATGTAGTGACCCAAACTAGCCCCGCTGTTTATCCTTAGACATTGCCTGCTCTGAGTCAAGTGCCACAGGTATTTACTGAATCTTGTAAACAAACTGATACCATTATCAGTGTCAAGATGGAGATAAGATGAGAGTTTAATTGAGATTTTAAGGATATACCACATTTTTACTCTTTTATAGTTTATTCAGGAAAAAGAGAATTGATTTACTAGGCTCAGAAAATAACAAATACTAGAATTATTTGCAGGTTCACTGTAAATCCTGCTAGAAAAAGCAAATGTGGATGATTTCAATGATGAACCTCAAAAGCATGGAGTTTGCTTTTGTTTTCAAGCATGTAAAATCATGTTTGTTATTAATGAAAATGAACTGTAAAAACTGCTTTTCAAGATCTGTATTCAGCAGCAAGTTACTGATGTAGAAGATGAGCACTAGAGAAATGTAAATTATACAGAATAGTTTTTAAAAAAAAAAAATGGACGTGGACAAGACCATTAATGCTATACAATGAATTTTAAATAAAAAGTTCTTGGTTAACTGCAGAACAGGTTTATAGTAATAGTTCCCGTTTTTATATCAGCTTCTAGTGAACAGGCATGGAATTTTGGGATATATTTTTTCCACTACAGCTACCAGAATTCAGCAGGAACTCCTCCAGTTAGAATTTGTGCAGCCAAAAAAAAAAAAAAGTTCTCAGAGGACTTTCAGGATACACATGTTTCTTGCCAAGATTCTCTCTGCAGCAACAGCCATTAAGCATGGAGAAGAACATGGTTGGAGCTTTCTGTGCTTAATGGGAAGTGCAAAGCATTAGGGTAAGGTAGTCTCTCTGTTTATTAGGTTCTATATACAGTGCCTCTCAAAAAATTACCGGTTCCCTAATGGCAAGGAACAAACATGTATCCTGAAATTACTCTTAAAACCTAAATTATTTTGGGTAAAGTAACCAGAATTCTAACTGAGAGAATTCCTGCTTAATTTTGGTAGCTATGGTGAAATAATAATAATAAAGCCCCCATGCCTAGTTACAGATGTAGGTAAATAACTCTTTGTTGTGTTTCCTTATTAACAGTCTTTTACACACTCTGAATATTACACCAGTCCTTAAACGCTGGTTTATTTCTTTCACATGTGATATTAGAATTTTACAGTTAAAAACAAACAAAAATCACAAATAAGCATGCACAGACAAGTACACATACTCTGATCTCTTTCTATTGGTCTATATTTACTCATAGAATATAACTGACTTTGCATAAGACTTAGAATGTAAACATTATGTGAAAGCATTGAATTAAAACATTAAGAGGGTAAGAAAGGGGAGGACTCTGATATATGGGTACATTCCAATAAATGTTGAGCATGGAATTCAAAAAGATTCTGAAAACGAATACCGAATTGTGTAAAATTTCCTCTCTTTCTTTCCCCTGCAGTACATGTTTGATTGTTCAATGCACAGACGTAAATGCTATTTAACCCCATTTCCAATATCCACCAAATCATTTTGGCTGTTCTATATTTTGCAGTTACTCTGTTCCTATTTATCTTGAGTATATCTACACAACACAATTATAGCAGTTTGATTCCACTTCCATCCTGTAGAATTCCTCCGATATGTCCTTTGGTGAGGTTCTTAGAATTCAGTGGTGTAGTTCATTTACATTTTCTTTAAATTTTAAGCAATGCAACAAACAATGGTAGGGTTGGCCTTGAATGTGTTCACAGAAATCTCAGCAGCACTGAACAGAAGATGGTGATCATATGTCAGGTGGGAATCATTCCTAATGCACCCTTTCTCCAGTCCTTCAGTCACACAGCAGGCTTAAGCCAGGAAAAGGAAATGAAGACATTATTCTTCTTTCTTCACTTCCTCTCCACCTTAGAATGCTAGTGACTTATTTAGACTACATGTGGAGGAATGGGGTTATTCTCTCATTACTGTGCTGGATTGCTATATTAATATTAATTTGTTTCATGGGGTACTTGCTTTTTGGTTTGTCTGTTATGGCAGAAGTTAAGAGGTGGTTTTCCAAAGCCTCCATCTATGTGAAGACCTGAATATTATTCATCAGTACACAAACTGAATACTTTTGCCACCAAGTACGGTAGTCCTGAATTGTAATCACCCTGTACAGTGTGAACAAACTTTCCCTGTCAAAGAACAGATGTAAAAATGGGCAAGATCAGAAGCACAAGTACATAAGTATATTTGCATATGCCCCACATAATGGTTTGTTATGTGCAGTCACCCTGTCCTGCTGCAGAATTTCTAAACAACCAGTTGTCTGAATTCAATCACTTCTGTCATTCTGAGCTTGGATTTTTGATGTAGAGATGGCAGTTGTTTTGATGCCTTACTGTGTCTGAAGATGAAAACACATAATGACTAAAAAAAACCTTTGACAGTCTAGTTGTAGACACTGTTATGATCTTCCACAAGCTTTGATCTTATAAAGTATAAAAGAATTGTTTTCCTTGTTATGCATCCCCTGTTTTCTTCATTAACCATTAGCATTCTTTATGCTGGTGTAAAATAGTTATATCTTTATGCTGATAGAAGAGTTGTTGTTGTTTAGTTGTTAAATCATGTCTGACTCTTTGTGACCCCATGGACCAGAGCACACCAGACCCTCTTGTCTTCCACTGCCTCGCGGAGTTTGGACAAATTCATTTTGGTAGCTTCGATGACACTGTCCAACCATCTCATCCTCTGTCGTCCCGTTCTCATCTTGTCACTTTCCCAACATCAGGGTCTTTTCCAGGGAGTCTTCTCATGAGATGGCCAAAGTATTGGAGCCTCAGCTTCAGGATCTGTCCTTCCAGTGAGCACTCGGGGTTGACTTCCTTCAGAATGGATAGGTTTATTCTCCTTGCAGTCCAGGGGACTCTCAAGAGCCTCCTCCAGCACCACAATTCAAAGGCATCAATTCTTCGGCGGTCTGCTTTCTTTATGGTCCAGCTCTCATTTCCCTATATCGGTACTGGAAAAACCATAGCTTTGACTATGCGGACCTTTGTTGGCAAGGTGATCTCTCTGCTTTTTAAGATGCTGTTTAAGTTTGTCATCACTTTCCTCCCAAGAAGCAAGCATCTTTTAATTTCCTGGCTGCAGTGATCATGGCTAGCCAAAGAAAGTAAAATCTGCCACTGCCTCCATATCTTCCCCTTCTACTTTCCAAGAGGTGATGGGACCAGTGGCCAGGATCTTAGGTTTTTTTTTTTTTTTGATGTTGAGCTTCAGACCATTTTTTGCACTCCTCTTTCACCCTCATTACAAGGTTCTTTAATTCCTCCTCACTTTCCGCCATCAGAGTGGTATCATCTGCATATCGGAGGTTGTTGATATTTCTTCCAGCAAACTTAATTCCAGTTTGGGATTCATCCAGTCCTGCCTTTCGCATGATGTATTCTGCATATAAGTTAAATAAGCAGGGAGACAATATGCAGCCTTGTCATACTCCTTTCCCAATTTTGAACCAATCAGTTGCTCCATATCCAATTCTAACTGTTGCTTCCTGTCCCACATATAGGTTTCTCAGGAGATAGATAAAGGTGGTGGGGCACTCCCATTTCTTTAAGAATGTGCCACAGTTTGCTGTGGTCCACACAGTCAAAGGCGTTTGCATAGTCAATGAAGCAGAAGTAGATGTTTTTCTGGAACTCTCTGGCTTTCTCCATAATCCAGCGAATGTTAGCAATTTGTTCTCTAGTCCCTCTGCCCCTTCAAAATCCAGCTTGTACTTTTACTATCCTATTTTCTTGAACAGATCTCTGGTTTTTCCCTTTCTGTTCTTTTCCTGTATTTCTTTGCACTGTTCATTTAAGAACGCCCTCTTGTCTCTCCTTGCTATTCTTTGGAAGTCTGCATTGAATGTTCTGTAACTTTCCCTATCTCCCTTGCATTTTGTTTCCCTTCTCTTCTCTGCTATTTGTAAGGCCTCGTTGGACAGCCACCTTGCTTTCTTGCATTTCCTTTTCTTTGGGATGGTTTTTCTTTCTGCCTCCTGTACAATGTTACAAGCCTCCATCCATAGTTCTTCAGGCACTCTGTCCGCCAAATCTAGTTCCTTAAATCTGTTCTTCACTTCCACTATGTATTCATAATTCATTTAGATTATACCTGACTAGCCCAGTGATTTTTCCTACTTTCTTCAATTTAAGCTTGAGTTTTGCTCTAAGAAGCTGATGATCAGAGTTACAATCAGCTCCAGGTCTTGTTTTTGCTGACTATATAGAGCTTCTCCATCTTTGGCTGCAGAGAACATAATCAATCTAGAAGAGATAGAAGAGAGCACTCATCAAATGCTATCCAGTCCTTGTATTATATTATAGTGGTCAAAATCATGTTCCATAACATAAAGTAGTGAGTCTCAACATGCTGGCTTGTTGTGTGCATAGGTGCCCCCGCCCCAAGAATCATGACTGGGCTCTTTATCTACTAGCAAGGAATGGAAGGAAATGGTTTAATTATGGAACAGGATATTTGGCCACTGTATATTCTATTTTGATTTCCTGTAGTATGCTGGTATAGACCACTCTAATACTTTCCTACTGACAAGATCATTTTGCAGTTGAGCCATGAATCATGTTTTGAATTGCCAACTTTTGTGTGGGTTCAGTAGCCATTTAGCAGCACATGCTATTCTTCATTTGCAGTTTGTTCTTAATTTTTCCTATTAGTGTTACTTGTTTCTCTGCTTTTATCCTTCACTTGATATGAGTCACTGCCTCATTCTGACACTGTACCTGGACCATTAGAATAACCATTAAGTAAAACCTGATGGCTCTATATTTTGCAGTAAACACCCACTTAATCATTTGTACTACCGTGTTTCCCAGAAAATAAGACAGGATCTTATATTAATTTTTACTCCAAAAACACATTAGGGCTTGTTTTCAGGGGATGCTTTATTTTTTTTCATGGACAATCTATGTTTATTCAAATATAGTCCTGTCATCTTTTTCTGGCAGGGTTTCACTTAACTAGGGCTTATTTTTGGGGTAGGGCTTATATTACAAGCATCCTGAAAAATCATACTAGGGCTTATTTTCAGGTTAGGTCTTATTTTTAAGGAAATGGTATCATCTGATTAACCAATGGCTATGATTGATCTGTCTTTAGCTTTCTCGCTATGATGTAATTCATTTACAGGACTAAGATGTTTATCATTCAGCTAATCATGACATATAGAACAGTATATCTTTTCCATTTGTAAACTCCAGTATTACAGAAGTTAGCTGGAACTGTGCAAGAAACATTGCTACATGTTTAAAAAGGCCTGTTTACGTAGCTGAAAAAGACAGTCTGTCATGGTTCTGCAAATGTAGCATGGAGAATCATCCTGAAGAAATGAGAATAGAAAATGGAACAGTTTCCTGAACCAGGAGCCTTCTGCATGTGATGTGGTCTGAATGGAAAGATATGTCTGGTTTTCCTGACCACGGAGCCTTTTAGGAAAAAGGAGTCATGCACTTAAAAATCAGTGATGTGAGCTAAGAAAAAGCAGTACTGTATATCTGAACAATGCTAAACAATTTTGATGATGAGAACTATAACAATCGATATGAAACTGTCTGAATCCAAGTTGGATTTCTTTTCACAATGTGCTTTGTAAAAGGCCTTGCTTTTGCTTAATTACTATGAAGCCTGAGGAACCATTTGAACCATCTGTAAGAACCTCTCTGAAATGTCTGAACACCATGCACCACTTGAAAAGAGGAGTACTTTAGAGAGAGCAAGACTGCCAGAGACAGATGCTTAGGATTCCATACAAGGACTAAGCGAGTGGGGCTGGAAAAAGATACTTTGTGAGGCTATAGAGCGGGCAAGACAACTGAGATGGATCAATATTTAAATTATGCAGTAGAAGCATCATGAGAGCAATTTGGAGGAGAAAGCCTGTATAAACTCTAGAAGCAGTTCACAGCCATTTTGAAAAAAGAAAAAAAACGCTTCTCTAATAGCCATAATAGCAACACTCAACAGTCAGTGTAAAGAATTAAAAATAATATACACATGCATACCACCAGCACCAGCAGAAGGCTGCTGTTTTTTCAGTTGGCACATGAAAGATACAGGAAAAGCTATAATATTAGAGTTAATTTCCCAATTGAAAAATCCCTGAGTAGAAACTGTTTGTGGTACTTGGGTTGTCAGTTGTCATACACGGATAACAGCATATAAGAAGTGACTGCAGAAGTGGGGAACCATTTTTTCTTAAACTACCTCCCCCCCCCCTTCAATATATTCAACCTGTGTAGAAGAAGCACCTGATAATTAGCAGACCTGTGATTTGATTTCTAAACAGATTCATCAGCAGATGGTATAGCAATCTTAAAGGAAACTTACAAACAGGGCTGGCATTGCCATTAAGCTAAGTGAAATGGGCACTTCAGCTGGCAAATGGCAAAAGCCAGAGATTTGCCATCACCTTTCCCCAACATATGAACCTTAGCCTTCCAGGAACTGCCAAAGTCTTCTTCAGCTCTTTGGATCTGACTATTTTCCAACTATTGGGTTCTGAGGACTTCTCAATGTCAGTTGTTAGTGATGGGCTGCCCAACATAATTACCTTACCTATGCTGTCTGCAGAAAATGGCCTGTCCCAGTGTACCCTTCTATTGGTTCTGTAGGTCTTTTAAAATGAGGATCACAGCCCACAAACAATGGCTGCCCCTGAGAGGTCCTTGGAGACCAGCATTTAGAAACTAACTGGCTATGTGAGGAATAGCATGTGGGAGGAAAAGAAGGCAGTGTTATTGTAGAAGGAAGATAAGTCAGAGAGATGGGAAAGAGGTGGCAATACAGGATGGGAAGAATACTTGGTGGGAAGTACACAGCAGAGGTTAGAAGAGAAAGAAGAAGTAGAGTGATATGAGGCAGAGGCAGTGATTGGGTGTAGGAAGAAGCGGTGGTGGTGATGCTATGAGAAAGAGGCACCTCTTTTCCCATCTTAGGTGGAGGGAAAGATTGGGTTGCTCTTGCTTATAAACAACTTCTGCTTCTTCCAGATCTGAATAAATCAGGCTGTTCAATATGGTTTGGGAGGTAATAGTCTGCCTGGTGCATTTGATAAAGCAGGGACAAAACAAAGTAGTTTGTAATGTGATAGGAACTTAGAATTGCATTATCTCCTTCAGAGTGAACAACCTGGTACCACTGAGGTAATTTGGACTACAATCAGTGCTTGTCAAGGCTTATGAGATCTGTTGTCCAAAATATATGGAGGAACCCTGAAATCCTTGGTCATGGAACTGTGCTACAGGAGTAAAAAAAAAATGAGGGGAACGTGGAAGGACTGTTTATAGACACAATATCTTTTTAAGGACACCTTGTAAATATTCTAAAATATTAAGCTAAGCCAGGTAGTATATAAATGTTCCCCAGAACTCCCATTCCCTTGCTCTGGAAAATGGAAAAAGACCTAGAACCAATAGAGGGACATGGCATAATGAATGGTATTACCAAGCCAGTCCCTTGGTAAAAACAAGCGGGCTCAATCATCAAGAAAAAAAAATAAAGAAAAAAGATGAAAGTGTGTATACTATGAAGAGCCACTGAAACTGTAGTCAGGAGGGGGGAAAAAACACTCCAAAATTAGAGAACTTTGTGTTGAAAATGACAGGAACCAGATCATTCTCCAAGGTGATTGCTTCAGGCAGTTTCTGCCAAGTGCTTTTAACAGACCTGGAGTGCTAAAATGACTCACATCCTTTGGGAGATTCTGTTTTTAATGTTGTCTTCTTGGGAACACTAATACCCCTGAGAGTATTCAGAAGAAAATTGACGAAGGTTCTAAGAAATGTGATCGGATCCATGTACTTTGTAGATGATGCCTTAAAATATGGTTTATCAATGGAAGAATTTGTCAAAAATGCTTACCTTTGTTCTCGTCTGATCCATGAACACAGACCAAACGATGAGTCTTTCTTCATTTTGGCAGAAAAACACATTGTTCCTTCAATGAGTTATCTCAGAACATGGATCAAAGCCAAATACTTCCCTGTCAGGTCCAGCAGTAGCCCAGTAAGCTTTGCCCTTCTGAATGAGCGAGGGCCAAGCAAACAGAGGGCTATCCAAATTGTGGGTAGATAGGCCTCCCCACTGAAGGGCATGTCCACCTAAGGCTCAGTAAGGCAGACCTCTGGCTGAGATGAGGGCATCTAGATAGAGAGCTAATCTACCAAATTGTGGTAGAACAGGCCTTCCCTGTCAGAAAGCCTGCCTACTCAAGGCTCAATAGGCACAGATGTGGAGCAGCAGTATCATTATTATTTTTACATAATGAGTTACAAAGATGATTTGGGGGTGCATTTTGTGCTGCTTATTCCAGGTTTCAAAAATTGCTGGTTACGGTAATGCCAGGATCTTGTAGTAATCGGGAACCTCATTCCTGTAAATGCATGGTTTTCTGGAAAACATGTCTAGTTGCAGAACGTTAAAAACCTGTACTGTAAGATCTAAATAAGCTACCCTAAAGGACATAATGCTGCAATATATCTTAAAATATATTAAAGTTGGATAGCCTAAGTATCTTAGTGTTTCCAAATAATTTAGTAAAAAGTACTTCTGTTCAGTACAGGTAAGAGCAGGCTGTATAGAGTTGCACTAAATGCAAGCCATAATGCCATTATGCCCCTTCTGTTGGGGAATGGAAGAGAGGGTAGTAGAAAAGTGGCCGTGGCAACTACAACAGGATTTTGAATGTTCATATTGAACGCCCCCAAACTCCTCAAGAATTTTGAAGTGGTTGATGCGAACCCTTGCAAAACCTTTCCATCTTCAGGACAATCAAGAGACAGGAGCAATCCTGTTTATCATAATGGACAGTAGAACCCAGTTCACCGCATCACATTGTTTCTAGTTCTTTTTGTCCTCAAACAAGTTGGAATACAGGGAGAAGTGTAAACTGCAAGAGAAAACTTGGAGAACAATAATCATATCCTGCTCTGCTGAGTGCCCTTAAAAGCCATCAGATCAGTTCAGTTGCTAATGGGAAATTAAATTAAAACACTCGCTGAAACTTGGGAGATAATCTTGTTTTAAAGAGGCCTTGTCTTATAAAAGCTTGTTTATAGATGATAAGGATGGAAAGAATTATGAATATCTCTACAAGAGATGAAAAAGAACAACAAGTACAATCTTGGGAAGTTGGAGACCCACAAAGAATGTTGAATACCCATAGCCATTCCCTACTGCTATACATGGAACACATAAAACGTCCAGATCATGCTCTGTCAGAATTAAAAGCAGAATGTGCTAAGAGAAAGCAATAGTTTGTTCTTTCTGTTTCTGTGAACAAATAATCAGTGGGGAAATATTACCTGAAAACGGAAGCTCTGCTAATAAGATCATTCCAGAACCAACTGGACTGACAGTGCTATATGTAATGAAGCCATTGTCCATTTTGCTTGCACCACATGAGCTGGACGAATTCCATATGAAGTGGTGGTGTACTGGTGCTGTGCTGTTTTTTAAATAAAATTCCAACTCAGACATTAAAAAGACTGAAAAATGCTTACATGTAGTGGCTGAGCATTCTAGTTCCATCCCACTTGGTGATCACTTCCTTTGCCCTCCTACTCATGGTTGATGACAAATCTGAAGACAGAGTGTCCAGTCTCCGTGGGGGTTCTCCCCATGCGTTAAGGTCGAAGAAAATCAAGGTTCCAACTCACACGGGAAGCCACCACAGATAGCAGGGCTCTTCCTTTTTAGTCCAGCCACCCTTCATATGTAAGGAAGCAAGAAAACCTGGGAATGGGGATGCTGGGGCTTGAACGCTTACCTCTTTGTCCAAGTGCTTGCCACATTTTTTACACAGAGATAGGAGTAATGGAGTGCGTGTTTTAGTGGTGGGGGTGAAATCTGTAAGGCATTGAGCTTTATAGGGGATTGCCATCTGACAATAAAATATTGGATAGACACTTAGGTCTTCCATTTTTGGAGCTTTTCAGATTAATGCTGGATGTTCATCTGGCCCATATTTTAAGGCTGCTTTAAGCTGCAGAATTCCTGCATTGGCAGAGATTTGGGACAGATGACCCTTGAAGTCCTTCTAACTCCACAGGTTTTTTAAAAATGATTTTGATTGCCATAAGGTATGGTTACCATAGCTGCAATTTCTAGGTTTTATTTTGCATATTCTTTTGTACTTGTTTCCCTTTAGTGCAAGAAATAATACAGCTACCTGGCCAATATTCTCTAAACCTGTCAGGACTTCCTATGCATGATTTTCTTCACTTTTTGGAAGAAGAATTGGGTGTGAATGTGATAGATAACTAGTTTATCTGATGGCAATTAGTTTTGCATTTGCATCGTGCCCTTTTTCTGAAGAGCACAGAGTTGTATGCAGAGTCTCCCTTCTCCACTAAGTTTCCACAACCAGTTTGTGTATAGTTGGCGACGGGTCCAAGATTATCCATTGAGCTTTATGGCTCAACAGTGATTTTCATAAGTGCTCTCCATGTACTATTACACTAGCCACTGTAGAAACCACCGCACCTTGTCATTCCTCCTGATAAACAGATGCACCCATTAAGTTCACAGAGATGTATGTGAAGATTCACAACAGCTGTGCATGCACAGCATAGCTGTTAAATAATTTAAATGCTCAGTGTTATTTTCTTACTTTTCTTACATTCAGCTGAGTGTATTTCTTTTTAGTTATTCTAGTAGACGAGTAGGAAAACCATGCTTCCTCTTCTGCTTCGAATAGCACACAACAACTTTCCAATTATCTCTGTGGCATGGTTCCAGAAAAAGAGAGTTGATGTTTCTTTTCTTTTTTCAAAAGAGGGCTTCCATAGTCTAAATTGTTGTCGATGTTGTTGCCTTAAACTAGTCATTAGGGAGGAAGTCAGACTCTGTTTTCAGGCATTCAAAACACCAACAAAACCAAAAAAAAAAAAAAAAAAAAAAAAAGCAAAAACCCAACAAATAAAAACCCTGAAAATGTTTAAGCTTAGTTTTCATGGCTTACAAATAATCAGCTGCCTTTTGGTGAGAGAAATACAGTGTTAATGTCCCCTGATGAAGTTGCACGTTCAGTCTTATGTGTAAATAAATGTTCATGAAGGCACCAAAGGGAATATATGGGGCAAAGTACATGTTTCATCTGTAGTCTTTCAAAGCCACAGTGACATGACATAAAGTGAGCCTGAACAAAGATACTTTAATACAGCTGTTTCAGATATGTTCAGTTCCGCTGTTCCCATCCAAGTGGAGTACAGCTGCACTGTGACTTCATTCTCTTAAACCAGCTGACAGCTGTGACAACCAACAGCTAAGAATGACCCTAAATAACCTTGGAGGGGCTTGCATTTCACTTTGTTTAGAAAGTTAGTCTGCCTCTTCTCAAGAAACAGACATTTCAGAAAAGGTGTGCCACTTCAGTACATCATTATTTTTAAGAATTAGGCCATATGAGTAATTGCTGTAATTAATAATTAGGCCATAATAGTAACAATTAGGCCATAGGAATAAAAACTGGGATTGGGAATGGCGCAGGTTTACAGCTGCATGTCAGGTATCCCAGTGCAGCATGAATCTTTACTCTCAACAAATGTTAAGAGGGCTGAGGTTTGATACAAAGGCTTGAATCCTCTTGGTGTAGCTTATGCTATTGAAGCTGGATGACATCAGTATTCAGTGATGATAACAGTTAATTAACATGTAGCTTCCTATCCTCTCTTTTTCACCAAAAATTGCTGCTGGATCTCTGCCTAGTGGCAGTGAATCAAATGGCTATTTTTGGCAATTTAAGGTTCCCGCTCCCATCCCGAGGGTGAAAGGGAACCCTAGGAAACTCTGGAAGCCAAAACGGGGTAGGACAGGAAGATTTCAATTAATTTAAATTAAAGATGCCCACCACTAGATGATGAAGTCATCTAGTTTATGTAGCATAAAACTGCACAAAAACGATTTGGGTCACGGAGTAGGAAGGGTGAAGGAGAAACTTCCTCAATTCTTCTCTGAAGCGCAAGCTTCTCGACCTCAGAGCAGAATGCAATCATCTGAAAGCCATCCTATTGTATGGGACACTTCCTTTGTCCTTGTCTGAAGTCTTTTATTTGTTCTTTATTTGTTAAATGTACGGTATCTCTTTCCTTTCCACTGAGTTGCTGAAGGCAATGTATACATTTGCTTTTCCTCTCCCTTTTTTAAAAAAAGCTCCTAACAACTTTGTGAGATAGGACAGGTTGAAAAATAGTGATTGGCTCAAGAGCACAGAGTGAGCTTCATGGTCAAACAGGGATATTAATCTGGGTTTGGCCAGTCGTCATTCAACACCCTAACCCCTAAAACACACTGGCTCTTTCTCACTGTTAGAATTTCACTGAAGGGCAGACCCAGGCTCAACCACTAAATGGGATACCAAATGGGAAGATAGGAATTGACATAACTGATTGTAGAGATGACAACGTCCTTCGATTTGCTTTCAAGTTTTCTCCAGAGCAGCTTAAATAGAAAGGGGCTGGTGAGAGGTCACATTATGTTCAAGCTGGCAACAACATTTTCATCATTCTTGGGAGTGGGAAAAGGTTAGCCTTACTTAGATCTCTGACAATCTAGGAGGGATGCGAAACACAGGCTTACCTTCCTCCATCATCTCTTTTTCTAGCTTATTGGCAGAATAGGAGAAAAGGTCTTGGCTGGCGAGCAGCTCCTCCTGTAGCTGAAGGGAAGTTATCAGCACTGTCACCAGCTGTGAAATAGGAGACGGTGGCTTTCAACCAGAGTGCTGCTGATGTGCCTGAAAATAGATCCAGAGCTTTCCCCCAAAGTGTCCAGAAATGCAGTTTGAAACCTTGTGTTGAGTCTGCGGTTGGGAGGAACTAATTTCCTTCCTAGGGTACTGCTGATCTTCACAAAACATTGACAAACTCTCCATCGTGGCTCTACCTTCTCATCTATGGCAGCTGAGAACATTTTATAATCAAGACAGGGGAATGGTGGTACATTTTCTTTACAAGGATAAGGTTATTTATGGTTCTCAACTCCTGATTTTCGGCAGAAAGATACATGCTTTACATATTATTTTTCCATTTCATTCCAAGCTACTTTGCATATAATTAAGGAATTGAATGACTGGGAAGGAGGGAATGTGACCTCAAGTAGTAAATACAAGAGAACCAAGCACAAATGATAAATTACTGTGGTGTGTTTCTAAGTACTTAACTTCCTCATCATCTGCCTTGTCCTATCAAGAAGGGAGGAGATCTTTACCATAGTTATGCACCTGAGAAGAAGCTCACGGAAGCAAAATTGGGCTAAGATTGGTTGCTGATCTGTTTCCGGGTACAATTAAAAGTCCTGGTTCTAACCTACAGATGCTAAATGGCTTGGGCCCAAGCTATCTCAAGGACCTAATCTCCCTTTATGAGCTTGCTCAGGTGTTAAGATCATCAAGAGAGGCCTTTCTCTTGGCACCACCACCTTCACAGGTGCATTTTGGTGGTATACGGGAGAGGGCCTTCTCTGTTGCTGCTCCCAGACTCTGCAACTCCCTCCCACAAGAGGCCAGGCAGGCCTCATATTTCTGCAAGCAGGCAAAGACCTTCAGGCAAGCTTTCCCTCAGTGACTGCCTCCCTGAGTTAAATGAATTGTTTCACCTTACTGCTTTTAATGTGGTTTTGGTGGTGTTTCTGTTTATCGTGTTGTAGAGTGGTATTTGAACTTTTTCGTATTTGTATACTTACTGATTTTAGCTTTAAATTTTGTCCTTTAATGATGTAAGCCACCTTGGGTCATTTTAAAGGAGAAAGATGGGTTTAAAATATTTTTAATATATTAAATAAATAACTTATTGATGGGACATTATACCTGAATAGTTTTTCAAGGGGTTGCATTCACACCATGGTAACCTATCACACTGTAAACGCACCATGGTGAATGGTTGTTTCTCTCAATCTTATCGGTGAGATAATTAGGATTATGTTGTCTCTCTGTGAGCAGCGCTCTCTTAACCCATTGAATGGTATTATCACTTTAAGGCAGGGGTCCCTAACTTTTTGAGTCTGGTGAGTAGATTTGGAAGGAGCACTGCCACAAAATGGCTGCTCTGGGGATCACCTTTTCATAATAAAGCTGTTGGGCTTAGGGACAGGTAAATTTAATCCAAGTACGTTGCCCAAGAAGATCCCAGGTCTCTTTTGTACAGGATTTCTCCTCACAGATTCTATTTCAGCATGTCTCACTCCACTGAAGTCACTCACTCTCCTCATCTGGATCATGTAAAAGTCTTCTTTCAGTCTCTTTATTTCTCTCCAGCTCTCCCCAACCCATCCTGGGTTGCACTTCAGCACTCCCCTAGTCTTACAGGGCACACAGGTGCTTCTTTCCAGATTTAGTGAGCAGCTTGGCCACAGAACCACTGCCAGGCCTGGATCACAAGGTACAATTCTGGTGTCCTAAGTGCCTTCAAATCCACTCACTGCAGGCAATAAACGTTCAGTTTTTTTGTGGGGGTGTTTTAAAACATCCAGAAGAAAACCCAGATTCTGCTGGCCTGTGGTTGTATAGCAGCTTCAAAACATTTCTCTGCGCTTACTCCTTGCCTACAACACTCTCTAAAAATGGAAACTTGGTGTTGCCTTCTGAGTTTGCTTCAGGACACATGTAAAGAACAGAGCGGAAATGTGTTACTGATACTTTTTATAGCTTGTTGGTGAATTGAGTGAAGGGAATTCCAGTTTGATACAAGGACACTGCAAATACTGGTTGTGTTTAGGAGGAAAATTCAAAATTAGCAACATACAGAACTCCTTCGAGTATTTTAGGCTGCTGAAATAAAGAGAGATTGCTGTAACCTGGAGTAGGTATCTGTGTGGATGGTCTGTGACTGAGGTGTGCTCACTTCTGACTATCAGAACTATTTCCTGGGCTCAGGATCTTTCATTGTACTGTAACTGTCTGCCTTTTGGATCAGGCTTCTCTTTATGGGTTCTCCTGATTTTTAATAATTTGAAACTAAAAGGAGATCCAATTATGAAATCTGTCAACCAGAACTTAGAAACATCTGATCAGTTAATGGTTGTATTTTCAAGATGCCCCCACCTTAGTGTAGTTGCTAAAGTTGCAGTTTTAAAAAAAGTTATTATTTTCCTTTTTTTAAAAAAGTACTTGAAATAACTATTTTCAGCCACTTTTTAAAAACCCACGTGATACAATTTGCTGATCCATGCCTCATTACTGTAAAACAAAACACAAGAGATCACGTGAAGCATGTGGTATTCCTTTTTTGCCTTGTAGTAAGGCCACTCCTCCATAGCTTGAAAGCAACTTATCAAGCTGTCCCTCCTAATTTGTCATAATGTAACCACAGAAGCCTCTGTGCTTCAAGGTTGGAAGACCAGCAGTTGTAAGATCGAATCCACGTGCCGCAGTGAGCTCTCATTGCTTGTCCCAGCTCCTGCCAACCTAGCAGTTCGAAAGCATGTAAAAATGTGAGTAGATAAATAGGTGCTACCACGGTGGGAAGGTAACCATGCTCCATGTGTAGTCGCGCCGGCCACATGACCACAGAAACTGTCTACGGACAAACGCTGGCTCTACGGCTTGGAAACGGGGATGAGCACCGCGCCCTAGAGTCGGACACAACTGGACTAAATGTCAAGGGGAACCTTTACCTTTACCTAACTTAATAATAATTCTGTAGTGTTAGGGTGATTCTGACTTATGATGACCCTTTTTAGGGTTTTCTAGGTGGCAAATACTCAGAAGTGGTTTACCCTTCTTTTCTTCTGGGAACCGTCTGGGATGGTGCAGTTTGCCCAAGGTGACACAGGCTGGCTCTACTCGCAGGAGGCACTGTGGGGAATCAAACTCCCAACTTCTGGCTCCACAACCAGATACGTACGTTAACCACTGAGTTATCCAGACAGCTGTATGTAACTTAGTTATACTTTAATTATGGAAAAATTACTTATGTTTAAGCTCAAATACACCCCAGACTCAAATCATATTGCTGAATAATATTGCAATCACAGAAAAATAAAGAACATGTAGTTTTATTAATTGGTTTGCTGATGAAACCTGTTACAATTCAAAATCTTGTATCCCAGGGTTTGTTTGTTTTTTGCTCCATGTACAGTTTTCTGTATTTGGAGATACCTAGCACTTTTGGACCAGTGTAGGAGAAGATGCCTTAACCTTTCCTAATTGGTTTCATCTGCATTCCATTTTTCCCCTAGGCAGAATTTTGCCTAAAGGTAAGACAAATATGTCATTTGAAGTGATTGTAAGCTCCAGTTGAATTCTATGAGATAAATAGCCCAGACATAAGTGTAAAAGTAATCCATCTGCTTTCCACTTTCTACTCTGCCAGACTGCTGAGACAGTTAGTTCATTATTCATCTAAAGATTTCATGTTCTCTTTGAATTCAATGAAGAATGGCCTTTATCTGAGCACTGATCTCTGCAGTTCATCCATTCACTTCTTTACACAGTTAGGAGAGCAGAGACAAGGGAAGGGAGTCCATGAGTCCAAAGTTTATTTCCAATTTTACTTCCAGTAGAATCTGGCAGGTGGGAAAAAGCCTGAAAAGAGTTGTGTTCTTTATAACCTGTAAAGGTAAAGGTTCCCCTTGACATTTAGTCAGTCGTGTCCAACTCTAGGAGGCAGTGCTCATCCCTGTTTCCAAGCCGTAGAGCCAGCGTTTGTACATAGTTTCCATTGTCACATGGCCAGCGCGACTTAGAACGCTGTTTACCTTCCCACCGAGGTGTTACCTATTTATCTACTCGCATTTGTATGCTTTCGAACTGCTAGGTTGGCGAGGAGCTGGGACAGAGCGACGGGAGCTCACTCCGTCGCGTGGATTCGATCTTACGACTGCTGGTCTTCTGACCCTGCAGCACAAAGGCTTCTATGGTTTAGCACGCAGCGCCACCACGTCCCACCGCAGCACCACCACATGTAGTGAATTTGATAGATATCCGAGCTGCTATTTGTACTTCTTCTGAGCAGGCCACGGTCTACAATTTGCAGCAACCCCAGCCAACATAGCCATAGTTGAAGAGTAAGCAGAATTTGTAAACATTTAGGTTCAGGGAATCGAAAGCCTTCATTTGCAACCAGCAGCTTTTCTGTTCTTGAAGAGCTGAGGATACATTTTGATGGGATAGGCACCACTATTGTTGCACTGTTTCCTGTCAACAGGGGCACATATGGATTATTTATTTATTTATTTATTTATTTATTTGTTTGTTTGTTTGTTTGTTTGTTTGTTTGTTTATTTATTTATTTATTTATTTATTTATTTATTTATTTATTTATTTATTTATTTATTTAACTTATATGCTGCCCACACTACCCGAAGGTCTCTGGGCGGCTTATAGCATTTAAAATACAATAAAAAGGCAAAATAAAAGGGCAAAATAATTAAAATGCAATTAAAATATATATTCTAAAAATTGCCATTAGTTGAAGTTGGTATAATTTTAAACAAAGGGTACTGAAACGTAGTAGTTGTCCACAAGCATCTTCTTGTTACTTTCATTTGTTGTCCTGGCTGAATGCCTTGTCTTTTTTTTGCAGTGATAGTTTTATAGTTATTCCAGTTAACAAAGTCTAGAAGAGAAGCTGAAGTCTGTCAAACAAATGAATGCTTGTGAATGTCTGTGGAAGCAGATTAATCTCATAACATCCATTTTGAGGGATGGGGGTACAAGAGAATGATCTGAAGTTTTCAAAACTTCCACTAGGTAACAGCCCTTTCCTTATAATTTTAAGGAATGCATTTCCCATTTGACATAATTGGTAGTTCTTACTTTGAACATTATCTTCCTTGATGACTCCTCTTATGTTCAAAATAAACATTCCTGTTTTGCATGCACCTCTTTTTTCCATGCTCAGGATACCTTTAGTATGTTCACAGAGTGGTTGTTCAAAATGTAGGAGCAAACATCTTTCCCCCAATCCTACTTTGACAGGCATTTTTATTACAAAAGACTTGCTTTCACAATCATTCACTTTAGGGTTGAACAAGCTATTTATTTATTTAATTTATTTATTTAATTTATACCCCGCCTATCTGCTCAGAACGAGCACTCTAGGCGGCTTCCAAGCATATAAAACACGATTAAAAATACATATAACAAACCAATATATTATAAACCATCGCAATAAACAGCCAACAATAAACGCTAAAATGAACCAATTAAATTATTGCAAATGTGCATTTTAGAGTTGCTTGTAAAACGCCTAACTTAAATGTTTATAGTAATACATGGTAGCAGATATTGGCACTACGTGAGTTTGTTAGAATGTTACACAGAGACATAAGCACAGAGGTTTGTTAACAACTCAGTCCTTCATATTCATACATTGAATGGAATCCTTAAGGTATCTGGATAGATGTGCAACCATTAAGCTTCTAAGATTGATCATTAAACATTATTATAATATGTTTTTTGGAATGAGAATGAATATATGGCATACTTTTTTTATCTTATCCAGCTATGACTGAATATATTAGCAATATAAAATGCTGTTTCCAACTTGGCTTTAAAATAAAATGCATAGAAAATGAAAATAGATCTATTTGGTGGCAACATGCATGCTGAGCAGCTCAGTTTCTTGGCAAAATCCTGTTGATGTAAAGGCCTGTCTTGGAAGGGTTGGACAGCAAACCAACTGTAGCAGAAATAAAAGTGGCCTTGGATTTCCTCGCCTCCGGCAAGGCACCTGGGAAAGGATAACATCCCTGCTGAAGTGCTGTAAAAAGATAATCACTACTGAGCTGTATAAAATCTTTTGTCTTTGCCAGAAGGAAGGTGGAGTACCACAGGACATGAAGGATGCAAACATTGTCGTATTGTACAAGAACAAAGGTGACAGGAGCAACTGCAATAATTACTGTGGCATCTCTCTTCTGCTTGCAGACAGAGTCTATCCAGAATCACAGTGTGGATTTTGAGCTAATTGATCCACCATTGAAATGGTATTTTCCCTCAGACAGTTGCCTTCATAGATCTTGTGTCATCCCAAAATAGGACGGCCTTTTAAAAGTACTTCCCAAGATTGTATGTCCACCTCGAGTCCTTAACATCATCAGGTCCAACAACTTATGAATTGTTTTAGTAAGGCCTGCCAAGATTTTGGATTAACAACCAGCCTGAAGAAAGTATAGGTCATTGGCCAGGGTGTGGACTCACCTCCCTCTATTACCATCTCCACGCAAGAATTGGAGGCTGTTCATGATTTCGTGTAACTTGGCTCAACGATCTCTGACACACTCTCTCTCTAGATGTCGGGCTGGATAAACGCACCGGCAAAGCAGCTACCATGTTCTCTAGACTCACAGAGAGAGTATGGCTTAATAAGAAGCTGACGGGATATACCAAGATCCAGATCTATAGAGCTTGTGTCCTGAGTACACTCCTGTACTGCAGTGAGTCCTGGCACAGCAGGAGAGGAAGTTGAACATGTTCCATATGCATTGTCCCTGTCACATTTTTGGTATCCCCTGGCAGGACAAAGTTCCAAATAGAGTAGTCCTAGAATGAGCTAGAATTTTTTGCACGTATAGATTACTGAAACAGTGACATCTACGTTGGCTTGGGCATGTCGTGAGAATGGCTGATGCAGATTCCAAAAGATATCCTGAATGAAGAATTAGTGCAGGGAAAATGCCCCAGAGGGAGACCACAGCTGCTACACAAAGACATCTGCAAGCACGATCTGAAGATCTTAGGAATGGACCTCAACAGATGGGAAATGTTGACATCTGAGTCTTCAGCCTGGAGGCAG
This sequence comes from Pogona vitticeps, assembly GCF_051106095.1. Taxonomy (NCBI): domain Eukaryota; kingdom Metazoa; phylum Chordata; class Lepidosauria; order Squamata; family Agamidae; genus Pogona; species Pogona vitticeps. The sequence goes on from NC_135785.1 coordinate 98,876,801, forward strand.
GCAGTGCAACATGGCCTCTCCCAATTTGAAGAGGCACTTGTTCAGCAGGCTGAGGCAAAGAGGCAGTCCCGAAAGCAGCAAAATCAGGGCGCTGGACAGGGGACAGATTGTATTTGTCTTCAGTATGGAAGGAATTGTCACTCTCGAATTGGCCTCCTCAGCCACACTAGATGTTATTCCAAGACCTCTATTCATATAAACTGGATCTGCACTTAATTTAAACAACTTGAAAGCTTCTGATCCCCTCCCCCTTTTGGTTCTGAAGCTCCTGAGGGTTCCCTTTTCTCTAAGGAAGCCTGAGGACAGAGGGAAGGAGGCTTTAATAGTCAAAAATCTCTACTGGATGGCCAGGAATGGTGTCAGGAACCACCAGCAGTAATCTGATGGCAATTTTTGACCATTAAAGGATCCCCACCCTCCCCCATCCTGAAGTTCCCAAAGGCTTCACCAGACCAAAAGAGAGCCTTGGAACCTGAAACCAGGGGAGGGGTGGGGAAATAGGAAGCTTTCAGTTGGTTTAACTTAATTATTTCTTGCACCAGATCCAATTTATGCCAGCATAACTTGACACAATAGAATTTTGCCTAGTGTGTGGCAGTGGTAGCTAAATAATGCATGCTTTCAAACAGCTGGGTTGGGTTGTTCCAGTCTGAACTTCCTGGTTTTTGTCATGTGTGTGTGTGTTTAAAAAAGAATTGTGTTGTGGTATTGAAATAAGAGATTCAATATCAAATGCAATATAGAAATGGCAGGTTCGATCATCATTTATTTACTGAGTGATTAATATCATTCCTGTTTTACAGATATAAATTAGGAATTAATATGATTCCAGATGTATTTTCATTCTCTGTAGTGTAACTGGTAGATAGTCCTGTGTCTTACATAACGCAGAGTATGTTGTCATCAGAGCTTTGTGACATTGAAGCAATTATAAATGTCCTTCTGATATACTTCTTTTCTGAGATTTTAGAAAGATTATTTAGCTACTGTAATTTGTAACCAGTCCATTATTTTCTGTAGCAGTGGGTGAAATATTAGGAAGGGACTGGGAAGGGTATAATTTTTTCCCCAGCAGCCTCCATCAGTCCAGGACACCTTTTATTTTAGAGCCGAGAGGATAAGGTGTGGCAGGTTGGGAGAAAGATAAAAGCACGGAACTGAAATGTGTGCTGTGGGGTTTACTGCTACTATTTGTGGCTCCCGCCAGCAGCCTGTTGCCTAGGAGACGGCTGGCATAATTCCAACAGCCCCTTGAATCATGTTAGACTCTGAAGAGAGGCCTGCAACTGATCTAGTGTCAATCATCAGATGCTTCCTGAGGAAACACCCCGGGTGTTTAGAAGGATAATATTTCCGCCACCTGTTTTATTGTAACATCTGCTCTTTAGCATCCAGAAACAGAAATATATTTATTCTGATCTCCTAATAAATGTATTATTACTTGTTCAGTTTTCCTAGGTTTAGGCCAATCGAGATCACTTAAAAGCTACAAGGCTATTTATACCCTTCTCAAGAACCTTACCATCCTTCTTTGAGTCAAAATCAATTAGCCATGATCTTAAAGAGCTTAGTAAACTGTTGTGATTAACTGGCTCAAGTCTTCCCCCTCCCTTTTTTCTTTTGTAGGTAAGTGAATGTGGCATTGACCATCCCTGACTTTGCTTAATCATTTTCTTTGGCTCTAACTGCTGATACCCTGTTGTGGAATAAAAACAGTAAGTCCCTAGAGGAAACTTGACATGGCAGGTATTGTGGCTACACCTGAAGTATACATATTCTGAGGAAAATGGTAAGTGTCTGGTTTTCCCGTCTTAGCTTAGCTTACACCGCTCTAGAGCATCTTTGAATCTGTTGACACCTTAGTGACACCTCCTAGTAATGAGTCAGTTTGTCACTCCTGAAAGTGAGGTAAAAATGAGAGCTACTCTGCTAGATTGTTGACTATTGATTTTTCCACAGATTCCTTCTTAGATTGCCAGGTTTATTGGCTGGGAGCCCAAGGCGCATATCACCATTTTTCCCTAGTTTTAGATAATTTATTATGGAAATGAGATGAAAGTCTGAAACATTCTGAGAGCAGATTAATTAAAGAGGCATTATGAAGGTGGTTGGATCATGGGAAACATAGGAACTACTCAAAATCAGAGGCCCTCATCAAAATGAAAGGCATTTCAGTTTAATGGGGATAAAGTGTTAGTCTAAGTAGAAGAGACTGTCAAATACAATTTAAGAAGGCAAATAGTGTGCTGTTTCAAATTTTCTTAAATGAGCATATGGTTTATTGTTGTTTGAGCAATGGGCTGGGGGGGGGGCGGTCTTCATTTTGACAAAGTTTAAAAATTTACTTGTTTATTGCATTTGTCCAGTACATACAATAGCTAGAAAACCTATCTCTACAATAGTGGCTTCAGTAACTAATAGATTGGTAATAGTTATGCTTTCCCTTGCAATAACATCACATTTCTAGTACATTTTATTTGTTTTATATAGCGATGCAGTGTTATTTATTTATTTGATTTGGTTAGCCACATTAGCTTATCTGTTTCTTATTTAAATTTATCCCTAAAGGAGTTTTCATTACACTGCTACCAAATGATCTAGTTTATCATGTTCGCTTTTAACACGTTTATCTCCATTACTTTGAGGACATTCTTTCACATCTCTTCAAAGGGATACTTCATTCTCTTTCTCTTCTTTGGTGGCACATACTTTCTCCTTCAAATTGGACATGGGCATTAAGATTAATATAAATCTGACTTTAGAATGGTTTGATGTGTGTTAGTTCCAAGTTAACTTCAAAAGCTGATGGCCAGCCTTCAGAAGCAAATGGGACCTGGAATGGATTACTAATAGCCATTCAACAGCAGGGCTAACACATATAAATTAAAAGTGTTTGTAGTACTTCTTAAGATTTTCCAGCTCAGACTACATGATCCCAACTACCTTATATGAGAATGTTGATAAAATGTGCAAGATGAGTGAACAATATGCTAGCAAGGTTCAATTTTTTTTGTTTTGTTTTGCTTTTAAACCGGAGCAGTACAAGTGGAGAAGTAACCTAGGTAACCATGAACAAGCGTTTCTGATTACAGTTTGTAAAGGAAAGACAGTTTTCTGATTTTTGCAATGTAAAAGCACATGAGGATTTGCATTGTGAAACATATTTGTGCCTAGGTAACAGCACTTTTTTAAATTCTACATTTCTTGGCCTGGAAAGAGCCAAGCTGAGTTCTTGATCACAATGAAAAGAGCACAATTTATGTTTCTGGGGGGAGGGGGTATTTTTATTTTGAAAACTGAACCTCAGTGTGTCTTAGAACAGTGTTTCTATCAACCATACAGTGAAACTGCAATACCTCTCTTCTTTCAGTGTTAAGGCAATTTGCAGTAAAGCTCAATATATTGTGAAGGTTTAAATAAATACAAAAAGTATATGTTTTGCTGTGAATATCTGCTAATATTAATCATGATGGTTCTAGGAGACTAGAATTGAGGAGACTAGCATTATGCCTTTTTGGATTTAAATGTTTTGAGGTGGAAGAGAAATATGATTGGGAATACTTGTAGTAATGTATTGCAGATACTGGATACCCCTCACTGCATATTTGTTCTTTTCAAATATGTGCGGTTTGATGTTCTTAGTGATGTAGTCTGTATCTTCTTCATGTGTAATCTATGTTTATGGTTGTTTGTGCCTATGCCTCAGGAGGTAGCAACAAGAGGGAGAGAGGAAGGAACTATTTTGGGATGACACAAGTATTATGCTTGCAAAGCTACCAAAAATATCAATGAAGTAGTAATCTAAGTGCATGCTCCTTAGCTTGAATGCAACCTTCAACCATTTGGAAATTTGCACAGGTTTCTTCACAAAGACACAGTTTAGGAGTGAAAAATCATGTTAGAAACAGCATGTTGTATATAAATGCAAACATCAGCGAGATGCCAAGGGTGGATGGTATTTAGAGCAGTTGTTTCCCTTCCTTGTATTTCGGACTGTGTGATTATTGTTTAAAGAACATTTCTGAGGGAGTTATTGGAAACAACCACAACAAATGGTCTTAAAATGCATTGCCTCTCTCTAGTTTGATCATGAATGTATACCAATGCAGAGTGTTACTCAGCACCGGTAGGTAATAAAGTAGCAGTTCCTTTTCACACAGAAGTCTGCGCTGGGGCAGAGCTGGTTTGGAGTTTCTGACACTTGGAATTTTTTTAAATAATGTTTCCAGGCTGTGAAAAGAAACAGTGCCCAGTGAATTTTTTTGGATCACACTGGGGATTTGGGATAGTTGTGGTCTGGCTGCTGAAGTAAATATTCTTGTGCAAGGTTTCACAATGCTTTTTATTTGTTCTCACACAAGTGGGTTAAAATGGTTTAGGAAGAACTCTCAGATTCATTGCTCGAGGATATTAATTTCGTGTTATTTATTAAAAATCTAAAGCTTTAGTGAAAATTGGAACATTTCTTGCCAAAAGGCTTACTCTTCAGTAAAATAAGGTAGAAGAATAATGGTGGGAGCAGGGGACGAAACCGTAATAATATGGTCAACTTATTAACCACATGTATAAGGACTGAATGACAAATGTCTCCCTATTTGGTAAGCTTTAAAAAACGATTATATTCATGAATAACCCACTTCCATGATCGTATGAGAAGCATGACGCAAGAAAATAGCATTTTACTCAATATATGAGTGTTGAAGTAAAAAAAGAAAAAGAAGCATGCAGTCACATAATTCCACCAAAGTATGTGGGTGATTGTGTTAATCTCAAGAAGCTGCAAGTCTGAACAGTGCATTGATTGATTGATTGATTGATTGATTGATTGATTGATTGATTGAGTGAGTGAGTGAGTGAGTGAGTGAGTGAATGAGTGAGTGATTTGATTTGATTTGATTTGATTTGATTTCTATCCCACCCTTTTAGACAAAGTCTACTCTGGGTGAGTTCCATCAAACATTATAAGCTAAAACAGTTAAAAACAATTAAAAACAATTCTAAACAATAGTAATTAGTAATGCTTAGTAGTGCTCAATATGGGAAAACAGAAAATTATAGTAAAAATAAAGTCAAGTATTGACAGGAGGGTGGCGCTCCGGGCTAAACCGCAGAATGTGGTGGCGCTGCGGGCTAAACCGCAGAAGCCTTTGTGTGCTGCAGGGTCAGAAGACCAGCAGTCATAAGATCGAATCCACGCGACAGAGTGAGCTCCCATCGCTTTGTCCCAGCTCCTTGCCAACCTAGCAGTTCGAAAGCATGTAAATGCGAGTAGATAAATAGGAACCACCTCGGTGGGAAGGTATACAGCGTTCCGGGTCTAAGTCATGCTGGCCACGTGACATAGGAAACTGTCTTTGGACAAACGCTGGCTCTACGGCTTGGAAACGGGGATGAGCACCACCCCCTAGAGTCGAACACAACTGACTAAAATGTCAAGGGGAACCTTTACCTTTACCTATTGACAGGAGGGAAGGCCTGCCGAAAGAGCCAAGTTTTAAATTGGCTCTTAGAAACACCCAGTGAGGGAGCCAGGCGGATCACTGATGGGAGTTTATTCCAGAGCTGAGGGGCCACTGCCGAGAAGGCCCGGTTTCTTGTTCTTTCTCTCCAGGCCTCTCTCTCAGCGTTAGGCCCCTCAGCCGTCCCTCCTGGCTATGGCGAGTGATTCGGGTGGATCTAGGTGGGAGAAGGCGATCTGCCAGGTATCGAAGTCCTAAAACGTTTACGGCTTTATACGTCATCATCAACACTTTGAAGTCAATGCAGAAACGAATGGGCAGCCCGTGCAAGGCAGCCAGAGTGGGAGAGATATGCTCGTACTTTCTCACCCCACTAAGGAGTCTGGCTGCCGCATTCTGCACCATTTGAAGCTTTGTGGCAGATTAACCCTTTTTTCTCCAGCTGTTAACCACTTAGAATAGTTCTCTTGCTTGCTATTTTTCACAGGTGAAAAAAAATATATATCCCCTATCTTTTCCTCTGTAAAGACAAAAAGGAGCTGTGGCTATTATGAGGGATTCTGAGTCAAAGCAAACAAACAAAAAACCCAATGGGAAGTTCTAGAGATAAGTAGCTCCTCGTTTATCCCAGGCTTCCAATTAGACAAAATCCTGAGAGAAACTTTGGAATCATGTAAAAATGTTTATTGCTGTATGCTGTTTGTCTTAATTTACAAACATATATGTTTTTTTCTGTGCATGTGTGTGTGTGGTATATGTGGAGGGATGTAAGGAGAAGAGAGGGGGGAGAATTGCCCTTTGATTTTAGAAATTATTCTGTGAATAATTGGAATGGTCCAAGTGAGTTTCTATCAGAAACTGTGCATAATAATCTCATTGTGACAGCTGCCTGCTTTTGCTTTTTCATGCATGCAATTGTCATGCTACATAGAAATGCTTTTAGGTTCAGCTGTCAAACTTAGGTTTCCAGATTTTAATTTGATATAATTTTTGGCTTCTTGAGGAATATGTTCATTCATCATTCAATATGTTGCATTTGATAATGTGATAATCATTAATGGCTTGATAGTTTGTATCAAGCCATTAACAATTGCATCAGTTAAGTTCAGTAGGAATGTTAAAATGAATTGGGGATAGAATTAAGTGAAACAACAGCTGAAATGAAATGGTAAGTCACAACTACAGTAGATCAGTGGGGATTTGGTGATTCTACTACTGGATTTCAACCATTAAGTGCAATGAGATCTATTAAAATGAAAGCTGTGTATTTTATTTTATGGTGCTTGCAAGGCACAAAAAATATCTAATTTTGCATATGGAAAGCAGTTGAATGCAGTCTTCAATCTTGAACATAAAACTGGAATACAAGAGGAAAGACTTGGCTGGTTAAATCAAAATATAATCTTACATCGTGTTGCAGTTCCTGGCATTCTCTTCTTAACTTTGCTTCCTCTCTGAAACTTCTTCCCCACCCTGATCAGGGCTTCTGCTCCTTACCTAATTTCTTTGGAGCTCTTTCAGTGTTTCTTCCAGCTATCTCTTCAGCATCTCTTGCCTGGCTACCTTTTAAAGCAAGTAAAGCTATTTCGCCATATATCTTTTATCTTGGCCCTTTGCTTGCCTTCCCCTTTTCTCTCACAGCACACCCTGTAGCAGCCTCTGTTTCCAGATGCAGTGAACGGCTTCACTGATACTCAGACTGTGAGCACACTGCAATATTAGGCAAAGACAATTGTGTTTTCTTCACTTCACCCACCCCCACCTTCTCCACATTTGCTTTTGTAGAGTTACAATATCAGCAGGAAATTTGGAAGCCAATTTATCCAGTCCCCTGCTTAGTTTTGGATCTGCAATTTAGGAATCTGCAGGTGGAGCTTTGCTGGCAGATGGTCATCCAATCTCTGCAAAGGAGAGCCCACCACCTCCCGAGTCAGTCCGCTGCATTGTCTAACAGCTCTTCCTGTTAGGAATGGGAGTTCTGGGATTTTAAAAAAAATCACAATTTAGTGCATTCCAGTTTTGCTATTTGGAAATTTCCGTAGTTTTGTGCCTTGCCCAGGGCTTTTCAATTAATATGGCTTTCACATCAATACATTATAACACTTCTATCATTTTACTTGTCTTCCCAGTTCCGTTATAACACATTTGCAAGAGATCAGTTTAATTAGGTAAATTATAGCTTGCAATAATTTGTTTTCCACTTCATCTTGCAAGGAGTTTCCCTATTTCATGCTCTTAACAGCTTCCCCTGGCAACAAGAACTAAATTTGGCAATGATGCTGTTTATTTTTGTAATATAAAAGAACCAAAATTATGATAGAAACCCCATGCAAATAGCATTTTGTTGGTGCATATTATATTCCACCAGTGTTTTTGAAATGGGCTTTCCCAAAGCATATTGGCAAAAGTCACAATGTTGAAAGTTCACTTTGCATTCTGGAGATTGGGGAGATTCTTGGGGATTGGGGAGGGAGATTATATCTCTCAGCCCATGATTTTCTCACCCTGTGTATCATACAAGCTAAGGGGCAACAATCAAGATCCTGGTGGCTGCATGTAGGAGACCATAGTGTATGGAATGACGGACTTGGTTGATATGGTCCAAAATCTCTCTGCTTTCCCCAGCTATAGAATCAGTGGGATTTATCTATATATTGACTTAGCATTCAGTAACTGATTCAGTGGGTTTACTCTGTGTGGGACTAGCAATTGGATTTATGACACTGTATTCGGATTAAGTGGTTTTTAAAAATCCTTTTATGATTATGTCAGTAAATATGCTGTAAAAATTAGCTATGTTTCATTATTAATTTAATAACGGAAACTGTTATCAGTTATGTGCTGTGATTCAACCACCAACTATCATTACTTCTAGAAATTTATGATGAGATAGTTCTGAAGAACATGTCTTGGATTTTTTTGGCAGACCTATCAGAAAGACCTGTGTCTGTGTATGTGAGCATGGATGCATATTTGATATAGATTTCTATGCTGATTTATACAAACAACTACAGGATTCTCCTTGTTTCTTGTTTTCTTATGCATTGTATATGCACCACTACATACAATAAAGAGGACAGCTGTTAGTAAAATGGAAGGAATAGAAACCTTCATTTTTTATGTTGCGGTGAAAAATAAGTTGTTTCCATCATTCTGTACAATGGTGTTATGCTTTTATTGTCACTGTGACGAAAATAAAACGCAACTGTACTCAGTTCATACTTCAGAGGTGTTTCTGTCCTGTAGCTGGGCAAATAATTTCTTGCCCATTTATCTCTTTCAGTTTAAGGACTCAAACAAGGTGCTGTTTACCCAGGGGATTTCAAATTTTTATAGTTAGCCCAGCTCAGTACAAGAAAATGAATATTGCAGCTTACTTGAAAACAAGAAAAAATAAACATATACAGATTGCCTGGAAGCTCTTGCCCTTTTCTGAACCTGTGGAGACACAGATTGAAAGAGACAGATCAACATTACAATCTCATGGAAGGGATCCAGTGGTATTCAGTATTATTTATTTAAGAGGCAGTATTTTTACCCCATCTTTCTCCTTAAAAAGGACCCAAGACAGCTTACATAATTAAAATATAGTATTTAACACTAACAGTGGTGAGTATACAAATACAAAAGAATCAGACAAATACCATACAAAAAACATTAACAGCACCAAAACACATTCCAAGCAGTAAAGTATGACAATCCATTTAAAACCCCATTTAGGCAACCAGTCACTCAGCAAATGTCACTGTGGCCAGATCAGTACTCTGGAGGAATGGGCACAGCTGGCACACAACTTTTAATTGTGCAGATGCACTCCTGGCCAGCACCGGAACCTGAGCATTTAGACTCAGAGATAAAACCAGGAGCACCCCCAAGCTGCGTACCTATACAGGGGTGCCTCGCTTAACGGGTGCCCCGTTTAACGATGAAACCGCATAGTGATGAAGATTTTGTGATCACAAAAGCGATCGCATTGTGATGTTCCCTATGGGGAAAAGTCGCTTTGCGATGATCGGTTCACTGTTTCGCTCACCGATCATCGCATAGTGATGATTTTCCAACAGCTGATTGGTGGTTCCAAAATGGCCGCTGGGTAAAAAAAATGGCCGCCCGCTGTGTTTAGGGACGGATTCCTCACTTACCGGGCAGCGAAAATAGCCGCCATATGGAGGATTTTCGCTTTAAGGTGAGTTTTAAGCCCATAGAAACGCATTGAAGGGGTTTCAATGCATTCCTATGGGCTTTTTAAAATCGCATAGTGACGAAATCGCTTTGCAGCAGTTTTTGCTGCACAGATTATTGTCGCTATGCGAGGCACCACTGTATATTCAGAGGGAGTATAACCCCATCCAGCACAGGCTGCATCCCTGCTCTTTGATCAGCCTTTCTACTGACCAGGAGCTCCTCTGTCTTGTCTGGATTAAGTTTCAGTTTATTCACCCTTATCCAGTCCATTACCGATACCAGACACTGGTCTAGACCCAAAACAGATTCCTCAGATTTAAATGGCAAGGAGAGAGAGAGACAGTTAGGTGTCATCTGCATACTAATGACACTGAACCCAAAAACTCTAGACAGTCTCATCCACCAGTTTCATATAGATGTTAAATAATATAGTAGACAAAATGGAACCTTGAGGGACCCCATAGGCCAGTGGGCAGGATGTTGAACAGGAGTCTCCCAGCATCACCTTCTGTTATTCTAGTACGCCGTCTCCTGCATTAGCTCCAATCCTTTGGGACAGTGAGGTATTTGTCCTTTAAAGAAGAACTCTTCCCACTGGCTGGTTAGCTTGCACTTGAAGAGTAATTGATTTAGGCCATATATTGCCTGTGTGCTCTTGCTGAGAAAAGCCTGTTATGACCTCTTACACTAGGTGAGGGGAGGGCTTGGTGGGTGGGATGTCCTAAGGCTGTGTCCTTAATTTAGAGTACCACAAATAACCCTATGTTAAAGCGATCACCCTTTGAGGCTAGAAAATGGCACTTTAATCATTTGTAGTCAGGCTGTGAAAGATTTAATTCTGATGCTGGACTAGGTTCATGTTCAAAAGGAGACTGGTTAGCCTGTTTTCTCAAATGTGTGATTTGATGCTATTATTTATATTTTGTTTTCTCAAGGAGTTAGGAAGGAAAAAATTAAATTTCTAAACTATACTTACTGTTCTTTTATTAAAATGTTGCCCTGGGTATACACACTTGCATTGTGCATGCATGTGTGTGTGTGTCTGTCTGTCCTTCGTAATGTCAGATCATAGCCTGCTCCCTATTGGGCTGTTTCCTTTTGTGCCCTCTGTTTTCACAGTGGTGATTGGAAGCATTTGTCACTGAACATGCAGTTTCCCCTGTCTAGAGCAACAGAACTACAGGTTTTTATGACTGTCTAAGTCAAGGAAATTCCATTAGTGTCCTCTTAGACAGCAAAGCCCTTCGTGGCCCTTTTCTCAGCTTGTTCTTTGGCCCATCATCACACATGTCCCTGAGCTGCAGAGGTTATCTCCTCGTCTACCTGTCTCTTTATCATACAGTGTGTGGCACGTAGGTGAAATGTCACAGAAAAAAAACTGCCTCTGGCTCCAGTCCTCAGATAACATGTCTCATCCCTGATTTTTGACAGGAGCTGTTTCCAGAGGAACTGAATGATTACAACATTTTAATAACCATGGCACAGCTGTTGCAAACAGTGGCCTGTGGAGTTACAACTTTTCTTATGTTCTGATGACATTAAATTGCACAGAAGCTGTGATTTCTGTGGCATGGCTTCCTCAGGGGATAGTGGCATTGGTCTCGTAAAAAGAATAAAAAAGTATTTTGTGGCACCTTAAACAATAACATCTTTTATCTCATAAGTTTTTGTCAAAGTGTTGAATTTGAGGAAATGGGTTGCAGACCACAAAAGCTTATGCCAAATCAATGTGCTTACCTTTAAAATGCCGTATGACTCTGGGTCTGTCCACACTGGTCCTTTTAGTGTGGGCTGGCATAGTGTAAACAGTGTTGGTTGAGTTGGGGGGAGGAGCCATTTGACGCAATTCTTGCATTCAAATTACATATCACCTTCAAGCAACCCCCCCAGTCTTCTTCCTCCTTTGTAACCTGCACCTCACACAGAGCCAGCCTCCCTCCTTCACACTCCTTTCACTTTCTCTCTCTCTCTGTCCCACTGACACATACACACAGACACACACACACACACACACATACAGACACACACACACACACACACACACACACACAAAGTGATTTGCCTTTAATGGGCAGGAGAAAGAAAGAACTTCACTCCAGCCTCACATGAAGGCAGTGACGTAGCACTGCTCACATTGAAGGCTGATTAGAGATGCTACTAATCTGGTCCCACCAGCAGTCTGGCCACTCCCAATCTTGGCTGTCAGAGCTGGGGGCAGCATTGGCTCACTCCTTGAGTGAGAGCATTCAGTGTGGCTAAAGGAGCTGGAGCTTCAGGAAGAAAATGGGAGAGTTTTTAATGGCACCTGGGGAAGAAGAGGAGAGGTAGGATGTCAGGCAGGAGGAGGCTGGTGGCCAAGCCACTCATTATGAAGTGTCATTTTTCAAAGGAAGCACTGCAGACATTTTGAAGTATTGTTTCAAGCTGTTCCTTCAGAGGTGTGCTAATCTTTTAAGACTGAAGCCAGTCCAAGGTTGTAAAATCATCTCAGCAGATCAGCTCCACTGCCTAATATGGCACAGTGTTGTCACCACAGTTAACACTGCTCCAATATTGTTTGGGTGCAAAATACTTATCTGAGAATGCTAAGCAAAGAGCAGTTTTGATACTGAATTGTGCCAAAAATAATGCATGCCCCAGACCTGTACCAGAAAGGTGTGGGACAGTTCTTAAAGGGGAAGGATAGAACGTTCTGAGTAGAAACACAAGTGGACGAGGCCTTTTTTTCTGTGTCAAACAGTGCCATCAGCAATCCATGTATCATAATTATATTCCAGTGTGGACAGGCTCTCTATTATTTTTCTTTGGTTGTATATTTAACCAGCCTTGTAGTTCTTTTGACTCAATAGTATTGTTGCAATTTGCTGATGCCATGTTCTCCATAGCATAAAAATTTCCTCTCAGACACTGTGGATTACTGGGCACACCTATTTTGGAGTTGGCTGGACCAGGCTGTATATGGTTGCAAGAAGGTGTAGTATCCAAATGGCCTACAGAGCTGAAGTGACCCTATTTGATCCCCACCAGCCTGCTGTCAGAAGCAGGACAATATAGGAGGGGATGATGAGAGGGATTTTTGTTTGCTTTTCTCTTAAACAGCTAGTCAAGAAAAACAAACAAAAGTTCCCCTCCTCTCTTCCTGCCACCACCGATCCTCCACTTGGTCCCTTTTAAAAAGCCAAGCCACACAGAACATACATACGTGCAGGCGCATGAGCACAGGAGGCTTCCGCTTTCCAAAGCCAGCCTGCCCACCCTGCCTTTGGTGATGCCACTCCTGTTTCCTCCAGCACATATGGACAGGAGGGTTCGTCTTTCTAAAGGCAGCCTCTTCACACTGCCTTCGGTAATTTATTTATTTATTTATTTATTTATTTGTTTGTTTGTTTGTTTGTTTGTTTGTTTGATTTATATCCCGCCCATCTGATACATCTATATCACTCTGAGCGGCTATGGAGCCAAGGAAGTGTTTGATTTGCATATATCGTGAAGCAACTTCCATAGAAAGCTACTTCATGATATTAGCAAATTGAAAAAGGAAGGCTTCCTTTGGTCCACTCCCAACATTCACATATGCTGGAGATGAACCAAAGCAGAGGAAACCTACCCACACCAAAAAGTCAGAAGCACCTTGACAGGGGCCAGAAAGATGTAGGCAGGAATGTTCTGGGGACAGGCTGGTTTGCTCTAGCAAAGATGTCCTCTGATCGCCATTTTTAAGAGCGCAATAGCTGATTCCTGCAGCAGTCCAAACAGCAGACTATATGTCAATCTGATTGCACCCTAAGGCCATTTATCTTAGGTCTAGTTAAATAAAATAGGTGGGTGCCCCTTCTTCTTCATCATAGCTCTATGGTGGAGTGCTTGCTTTGCATGTAGAAGATCCCAGATTGAACCTTTGGCATCTCCAGCTAATGGGATTTCAAGTGCCAGACGCAATTTCTCTTTTATCTGCCATTATCTTGAGGATTTAGATGAATGACAGGTCATTGCACTTAGGGAATGGGTTTTAGCACTCCCTACTGTGCCTTTCTTGGGCTCCATGATCACTGCAGATGGTGACAGCAACCATGAAATTAAAAGACTCCTTCTTCTTGGGAGGAAAGTGATGACAAACCTAGACAGCATCTTAAAAAGCAGAGACATCACCTTACCGACAAAGGTCCACATAGTCAAAGCTATGGTTTTTCCAGTAGCGATGTATGGAAGTGAGAGCTGGACCATAAAGAGGGCTGACTGCCGAAGAATTGATGCTTTTGAATTGTGGTGGTGGAGCAGACTCTTCAGAGTCCTCTGGACTGCAAGGAGAACAAAACTATCAATTCTGAAGTAAATCAACCCTGAATGCTCACTGGAAGGACAGATCCTGAAACTAAGGCTCCAATACTTTGGCCATCTCATGAGAAGAGAAGACTTCCTGGAAAAGACCCTGATGTTGGGAAAGAGTGAAGGCAAGAGGAAAAGGGGGCCACAGAGGGCAAGATGGGTGGACAATGTCATCGAAGCTACCAACAATAATTTGACCAAACTCCAGGAGGCAGTGGAAGACAGGAGGGCCTGGTGTGCTCTGGTCCATGGGGTCACGAAGAGTTGGACATGACTTAACGACTAAACAAACAACGGTACCTTTCCAGATTGTGAATGTGACTCTTCCATCACCCTCAGATTCTGAGGTAAACTCTCTTGCGGCTTCTGCTATTCCATGGTGGCACAAAAGGAGTGAACTTCAGAATCAGCCGTGGGTTCTGTGGAGCAGAGCTTCTTCAAGGTAAATTTCTGTCTCTCTCTTAAAGGGGTAAAATGGTTCCAGCCCCTTGCTGAGACATAGCTCAGCTGTGGAATGTATGGGGAGCTATCCAGGTTCTGGTTGTTGCTCACAAAAAGCTGGGTGGTCAAAGTCAATCATATGAAGGTATGATGAGTTTGCTTAAGGTAAGGATTTCTTTAGCTTGATTGGACTTATCTTCCCTTGAAACAACTAATTGATTATGCCTGGCTGACCTACTTTGCTGACGGACTTTGACTGGACCTACTTTGGTGTACATGACTTACTGTAAGTAGACCTGTCCTGCCCAATCTTGTTGGAATGTGCTTCTTTGACTGGAAATGATTGAATGAATTTTCCCAACTTGGGTTCCTTTTTCCCCTTGCACACCCCAAGCCTTGATCATATATGATTCTTTAAAAAGAACTGCTGGATAGGTCTCTGGATGCAGAGTCAAAGCTTGGGAGTTTGAGTCCTCACTGTGCCTTCTTGATAGGGGCTTGACACAATGATCCATAAGAGGATCCCTTCCAACTCTTCAGTTCTTATATTGTTGTTTGTTTGTTTGTTTGTTTATTAAAATGAAAGATCACTGCTAGAGACTTTTAAGACTACTGGAGTAGTCGTTGCTGAGTTTGAGGTACTGTACTATTGTTTGTCTCAATATATACCAGCTTCAAATTGTTGACCACAAACATCAGTTTAGATTTAGAGATAGGCTATAATTCCAGATCATGCATTCCACAAGCAGAAGGGTTATTTTCCTCTGCAGAAGACTATCTTCGCTACTTTATCTCAGTCTAGAGGGTTGGAGGACACTTCAGAAGAACGTAGAGATGAGGTGGGACAGGTGTACAAGGTTAGTGAGAGATAATTGTTTTAACTCCTCCTTCCTTACTAATTGGAGTGGCTGTCTTGAACTCCACCTATGGAGTGTTTACATGTGTTAGGATTAGAGGTTCATTTTACCCAGAATCCAGTAATTTGAATTTATGCCAATTGGTGTATTACTGCGTGTGGTTATCTTATTAAATAGACTTGAGATAAGTGATATATGTTCTAGTTTTTATTTCAAGTTATATTTTTGGGTGCCTGATGTCTTTTAAAAAAATTGTTGAATTTTTCATTTTAGAAAACAGTTCACAACTTCAGCTTTGGCACTGGTTATAAATTGCATTTTTGTTGTAATTAAACAGCAAAACCTGTTTATTTAGATATTTTTAGAGCTTCTGTATGACAAGGCATAAAATGGGAGAAATAAATGTCAAGCAGATGTGCCTCTATGGAGGGGAATCAAAAGCTTCTGAATTCATTCTCATTTCAGACATCGTTAGACAAAAAATTGCAACTCTTATCTGTGCCGTGTAACCATGACTACCGTGTGATTATTTTCAGCCGAGAATTATGTACAAGTATAGGAGAAAGGGGTCTTGTTTCAGCTAAAACCATATGTATTTGGCTGATAACCATGTTAATTTACTGTAATCCTTATCAAAGTTGCCCATTGCCTGTTTTAAATAGGCTGAGATTTAAATCTCCATGTCATTTCCTCATCATATATGGGGAAAATATGCCATCTATTAAGATTCGAGTGTACACATCTATATACAATTTCCAATCAAGTACATCTATTTTATATATTTGTGAGGGTAAAATATATGTGATCAGAAACGGAAGTTGGCAGCTTTATGCCAGTTTTGCCCTTCCACAATGCACAGTTCAGTTTAGTTGGTTCTTCTGTTACTACAATGCTGGAATCAAGTTGATCTCTACACCATACCATTGTGTAGAGGAATAATCAGATACTCAGGACAAAGGGCAAACTGAAAAAGATGGTTCAGAGGGGAGGGAGAACTCATTATGAAGCTACTTTTAAAAAAAGCAGTAGCTGTTGTTTCACACCACAAGTATTCTACCCTAGGAAGAGAAGGAAAAGGGGAAGGGGGAAAATGTGTGGGAGGGAGGCAGAATGATATGGTTAATATATTGAGCTGGGCATGGGAGGTACAGGTTCAGCTGCCTGATTAGCTATGATTCTTACTGGTGTCTTTGGGCCACCATGTTCTCAGTCAGCCTGACCTAACTTGCAGGATATTAAGTGAGGTTAAGATTAAGTGGGAAAAGAAGAGAACCCTGCAAACTACCTTGAGCTCACTGGAGAAAAAGGTGGGATGTGATATAAAACAGACTGCATTTTGTCATCCCCAGTCCTTACATTGTAGTGTGGAATAATGCACACTTCCCAAGAGATCGGGATCAACTCCAAAGAAATGTTAAGTGTTAATATTTCTTTGGAGTTGATCTTGATCTCTTGGGAATTAATTCTGACATATACTTTCATTGAGGGGAGCATGATTTGACTACACATGGCATAGTACTGGTCCTCAATTTTAATAACAGATGGTGTTAGCTAGAGCCAGGGTCAAATGGTGTAAAGTAAGGTTGTCCAACCTGCGGCCCGAGGGCCGCATGCAGCCCAGATCGGCTCATAATGTAGCCCAGTGTAATTTTTTATTTTAAAAGAAATTCCAAAGTTTCAAGTTACAGTGCTGGCGCTTGCGGCCGGAATGCGGCTGGGGCACGTCACAACGGTGGGGGGGAGAGAGGGAAGGAAGGAGCAGGAGGGGAGGGGAGAGCGGGGCTGCGTGACTGCATTGCACCATCCCCATCAATAGGTGGACCCCCTCCCGGCCCCATAAAGCCACCAGAGTCGAAGCTGGCAGCCTCTGCTGTCTGAGATCGCAGCTGCCGGTAAGCGTGCTTGGAGGGGGGCTGCAGAGGATGGCTAGGGATGCCCCCCCATGTGGCCCAAACCAAATTTATGTGTGGCCCAAACCAAATTTTCATCTTCTAATGTGGCCCTGGGAAAGTGAAAGGTTGGACACCCTGGTGTAAAGCATATGCAGAAAGAGTTCCTTTAACATAAATGGATTCTTCATCACATTAGTAGCATGTTTTCTTCCCCATTTGAATCAAAGGCCTCTCCCAGAGATCTCCCAGGTTCCAGACACTTCACATGATCCACTTTTGGAAACCACTGGAGAAAGCTCAGAACCCCTACCACCAAGGTTCGGTGCTAAATCTGGTTGCTAGTACTAACAAGAGTAGACACGCTGAATCAGTGGGACTTATTAAAATCCCAGTTTTGTGGC
Organism: Pogona vitticeps; assembly: GCF_051106095.1. NCBI lineage: Eukaryota > Metazoa > Chordata > Lepidosauria > Squamata > Agamidae > Pogona > Pogona vitticeps. The sequence goes on from NC_135785.1 coordinate 98,894,362, forward strand.
TTAGGCTGTGACTATTCTATAATTTGATTTTCAGCCTGTATTATGTTTGAAATCACAGTCACTGCTCACGTGGGGGCTGCAGATTGATTCAGGAGTTCACCGTTCATTCTGGATGTGACATGATTCACTTTCTAGTCTGCTGCCTGATATCTTGTAAAGGATTTTAAATTTGACCGGGTGTTACAGCTGATGATTAAAATGCAGAATGTCCTACAATATTTTGTTTACAGATGTCCCCTCAACAACTGGAAATAGACTTCCTACATTTTCTGCAGTTTCTGGTGTGATAAAAATATGTATGTATGTATGTATGTATGTATGTATGTATGTATGTATGTATGTATGTATGTATGTATGTATGTATGTATTTATTTATTTATTTATTTATTTATTTATTTATTTATTTATTTATTTATTATCCCACTCCCATTAGTATCACAGCACTACTCTGGGTAATAGCTCGTAAAACAGAAAACAGAAATAAAAATAGAAACATTAAAAAACAATTGCAATAACTCTTTTAAAAAAAACAACAATCAGGCAGGACTCCCAAAGCAGAAATGGTCCACACTGCTTTGAGTGTTTCGCTTCCCCTAGGTTGCTCTACTGAACAGCATTTGCAAATGTAGGTGCACCTGAGAGTATATGTATATGTATGTTACACAAGGGGGAAAATTGTCAGTGCTCATTTAACACTTCTGCCATTGGCTTCAGCAGAATGATTTAAAACAATGATTTGTAATGGCTAGCTGTCTCTAATGGCTTCATACTTGTGGAAATGTTGAGCTAGCGTGGTGGAACCACTGATACATAGACACTGTGTTGAAAGGTGTGCCCAAGCAACAGCAGAGCCCACTGCATTTTTCATGGTATGGATGTCTTTGTCTTCCTCCTCAAATTATGACACATGTGGGGAATAGTGTACGTGAGAAAATGTTGTGTGCCTTTGCATGCCTGCTGTGCATCCATCCACTTAGAAGTCCAGTCCACTCCTTGAATGTATCTTCTTTGGACTGGGCATTGCAAGGGCAAGGGCTGGAGTGCTGGCTGCTTATGGGAACTGGGGGAAAAAGGAAATGGGAGCCATTTTATTTGTAACTTGGAGTGAAGTGACAGTTGCCATTTTAAGCAAGTGGCAGAATGCCCAAGGATAATGCACTGGTAGTATCCAAGGATAATATATTCAGTAGCACTGAGCTAAGAAGCTGTTTGCTAGAATTATATTTCTGAACATGTAGATTTCTGCTAGATCTACTTGCCAGAGCTTGGAAAAGTTACTTTCATGGACTATAGTTCCCAGAGCCATCATGTCAAGACTGCTAGCTGGGGGACTGGAAGTTACAAACTGAGAAAAAAGGACTTTTTCCAGGTTCTTCTATTTACATATGATTATTGTGGTATGAATATTGAATTTTAGACTCTTAATCTCCATGTATTAATGGTTTTTAATTTTGTTTCAAGTCGTCTTCAGTTCAGAGTTCCAGTAAAAAGAGTGACTAATCCATTTAAATACTGTTATTATTTAGTATTTAGTGCTTTTCCTTGAAGCTGAAAGGCCTTTGCGTACATTATCTCAGCAATCCTGTCAGACTGGCCAATAATGTTATCTCAGTGTTTCAGACATGGGATTGAAACAGAGAGGCTCTTTTTCTTAAAACACGAACAGAGAATGTGTGATCCTCCAGATATTGTGGGGCAGTAACTCACATTGTTTCTACTATTGATTAGGCAGTGCCTATTATGCGATATTATGCAGACCCACAAAAATCTCCCCTTCTCCATAGAATCTGATGATATCATAGAATCATAGAGTCATGGGAATGAAGGGACCCCAGAGTCACTGAAACCAGTTCCCTGCTGAAGTAGGAAATGTACATCCAATATATCATAGATGTATGGCCACCCATGTTCTGGGTGAAAGAGTCTATCACTTTCCTAAACTCATTCCTGTTGTTAAATAGCTGTTACCATTGTGATGTTCTCCCCAGTATAGAGGGTTGGGAGGCATATGTCTCCTCCATTCAGTTGTAGCTCCCCACAATTTCATTTAAGATGAACTTGTTGACTTATGGTAGTTCTGCGCCCTCTTTTTTCTTCTGTAATAGATTTTTGAAAAATAATAACTACGTTTTCATAATGTATGTAATTACACTACGCATGCTTACTCATTTAAAATACTGTTGTCCTTTGCATATGTAAAATAAAGGACTCACGTTTGATTACAATAGCCTTCCCTACGCTAGTGCCTTGCCTACAACACCTATCATCGCCAGCTAGCACAGCCATTCTCTATAATAGACTCTGTGGAATTATTAGCTAGAATCCTATGTTTTTGCATGAAATAGAAGGAGCATCTGTTCATAGGAGAGTTCTGCTTACAGAGAAGGGCCATCTGTGGTCATAAAGTCTTGTTTTACAAATGGAAGTTCTCTCAATTCACAAAGTGAATGTGGGACTCAAGCCATTTTTTCAGGTATTGCCAATATTGGCTTGTTCTGTATCACTCTGCTTAGTGCTCTCTACAATTTTTAACGGCAAACTCTATATATTTTATTCATTCAGTTTTTAATCCATTGCACAAATAGGTTTTTGGAAATAAGTACAAATTAAAAAATAAAAGAAGATAACCAAGAATAAGGGGTATTTCACTGTACACCAAAACCGATAATCCACATAGTGTTATTTCTAATTACTGTGTACAGATGTGAAAGCTGAATAATTAAAAAGGTGGGGGCGAGAGATTCATTCAAAATGTGGTATTGTGAGAATTTTAGGGATACTGTCATTGAACAGAAAGACAAGCAAATTACCTTGGGTCCTCTAGAAAAGTGAGATAACAACATTTTAAATAAAATAAATAAATTAGGTGCTGAGTCAACTCAAACATACAGCAAAAATGACTAAATCAAAGGTATTGTATTTTGGGCATACAAGTAAAGACAAGAATCACTAGAAGACAAAAATTATAGGAAAGGTGGAGAGCAGCAGGAAGAAATTTGACCTTGGATACAAGACAAATTTTCTGTGACTGTGGAGAAATTCAGTAAATGCAGCACTAATGTGCATGAAATCTTTGCCCCACTTATGTGTACAAAATAAGATCAAGCAAATGGTCATGATAATGCTACTGATATAGTCTGCTTCTGATAAAAAATATTTTAATTGTTGTAATATTTTAATTTGTTTTTAATACTTTGTATATTTCATATATGTCCATAATCTTAAATTGCGCAATACACTGATATGAAGAAAAAAGAAAGAAAATACAAAATGTAAGATGGATTGACTCAGCAAAGGAAATCATGGCTTTCTTGTTTGACATCAGCCCCTTTCAGGGTTCCCTAGGTATAAAGTAATCAGAAGGAGTTTGTCATTCCCTTCTTCTGGGTGTGCCTTGAGACTGTGCAGTTTGCCCAAGACTATAGAGGCTGGCTCTTCTCCTGGGAGGCACAACGGGTATTCTGACTCCCAATTGCTGGCTATACATCACTGGCAATTCTCTTTGATGTAGAGTCATGTGGGCAACTCGGATAACTTCCAGATGCTTTTGGATTACTCCTCCCATAATACCTCACCATTGTCTATGCTGAGTAGACCTTCGGGATCCTGTAGGCCAAAACAACAACAACAACAACATACATTTATTTGGAGGGCCAGATTTGCTTATATCTGATGGCATGCATTTGTAGAGAGAATGTGGAGAGCACACAGTCGTGACTAACTGAAAGGCAGATGAGGGAGTAGGTGTTCAGCCTGTGTTGAATGGGGGTTACACTCCTGAAAACTAAGATCCATAGCTTGGGTGTACTTCTGGATTCATCCCTGAGCCTGGATGCCCAGGTTTTGGCAGTGGCCAGGAGTGCATTTGCAGTTAAAACAGGTGCATCAGCTGCACCTAGTCCTTCAAATGTCTGATTTGGCAACAGTGACATGTGGTTACATCCCACTTGGATGACTATAATACACACTATATGGGGCTACCTTTGAACATGGTCCAGAAAACTCAGCAGATACAAAATGCAGTTGCCAGGCTGCTGACTGGAGCCAGTTACAGGTGCAGTTTCTGGACCCTATTCATAGTGCTGGTTATGACCTATAAAGCCCTATGTGCTTTGGGTTCAAACTAACTGAAGGACCATATCTCCCCATATATGCTTTCTTGACCCTTAAAAACTTCAGAGGAGTTCCTTCTCTTGGTCCCATTGCCATCAGTCACATCTGATGGGGAGATGAGGGTTGGCCTTCTTTGTGGCTGCTCCTAGGTTGAGGAATGTTTTGCCTTGAGAGGGAATGTTGGCCCCTTCCTTTTTATCCTTCCATAAACAATGGAGGACCTTCCCTTTCAGGCAGGCTTTTCATAATTATGAAGGAGTCCCTGGATGTTGGGTTTTTTTTTCTCTAAGTGTTTTCTAAAACTTTTAAAAGGTTGTACAATAATTAATGGAGTTTTAATTATTATTGCATGCCCACTCTGCTGAAGACCTTCAACAACTCATAAATCATTTTAGCAAGGCCTGCCAAGACTTTGGACTAACTATCAGCCTGAAGAAAACACAAGTCATGTGCCAGGGCGTGGACTCACCTCCCTCTATTACTATCTCCATGCAAGAACTGGAGGTTGTTCATGAATTTGTGTACCTTGGCTCAACAATCTCTGACACTCTCTCCCTAGATGTCGAGCTGGATAAACGCATTGGGAAAGCAGCTACCATGTTCTCTAGACTCACAAAGAGAGTATGGCTTAATAAGAAGTCGACGGCATACACCAAAATCCAGGTCTATAGAGCCTGTGTCCTGAGCACACTCCTATACTGCAGCGAGTCCTGGACCCTTTGTGCACGGCAGGAGAGGAAGCTGAGCACCTTCCATATGCGTTGTCTCCGACATATTTTTGGTATCACCTGGCAGGACAAAGTTCCAAATAGAGTAGTCCTAGAACGAGCTGGAATTTTCAGCATGTATACAATATTGAAACAGCGCCGTCTACGTTGGCTTGGGCACGTCGTGAGAATGGCTGATGGTCGGATTCCAAAAGATCTCCTGTATGGAGAATTAGTGCAGGGAAGCCGCCCCCGATGGAGACCACAGCTGCGTTACAAGGACATCTGCAAGCGGGATCTGAAGGCCTTACAAATGGACCTCAACAGATGGGAAACCTTGACGTCGGAGCGTTCAGCCTGGAGGCAGGCGGTGCATCATGGCCTCTCCCAATTTGAAGAGACACTTGTACAGCAGGCTAAGGCAAAGAGGCAGTCCCGAAACAAGCAAAACCAGGGAGCTGGACAGGGGACAGATTGGATTTGTCTCCAGTGTGGAAGGGATTGTCACTCTTGAATTGGCCTTCTCAGCCACACAAGACACTGTTCCAAGACCTCCATACAGAGCACGATACCATAGTCTCTTGAGACTGAAGGATGCCTACACAATTCTTTTTAAACTGTGTCATTTATTTTAACATTGTGAACTACCTTGCGTCCCTTCATTGGGAGAAAGGCAGCCTATGAATGATACAAATAATAAATAAATAAAACAACATGCAAAAAGGGTGTGTTTGAACAAGTGACCATCAGCTGGCACAACTGTGCATTGCTTGCATGATTTCCATTTTGTGCTGTATAAACAGATGTGGATTCTGATCCTTATATCTTTCTTAGCTTTAAATGCCAATTGGGACAAATTTTGCACATTTATTTGATAATTTAATTTAAACCAAACAAAAAGTTGGTTAAAGGAGCCACAGTTGAGCAGAGTAATGAGAAAGCTGTATGAAGGATCTTCGTTTAAAGGTCTGATGTGTGGATAGTTTACTCTAGCGAAAATGAGAGCTTCATCTAAATTATTGATTTCTTTTTACCTAAAAGTTGTCATAGTTTTTTTAACCTACATCATTTAAGACCAGTTTTTAAAAAGCTAAATTAAATTAAGATAGTATCAACTGTTTTAACTGGAACAATGACATTAGTAAAACCAAATCATGTGGTATGCAACAAAATAATAACATAATAAAGGCTAGCTGTTTCAAATTTTGTTCAGTAAACATGCAGGCATATTGGTCTGCCCTTAGCCAGTAGTTTGAAATAAAGGCTGTTAATCCATGCTGGATTATTGAACATAATAACATCTGAAGGCTAATAAAATGGACAAATAGAAGATCAATTTAAAAGTTAATTTAATACAAAATGCCACATTAAATATATAAGATGAAGCAGGGCCCCCAACTGCAGTCTCATAGATGTGTGGTTATGTTTCATTAGGCCTTTATGGTGTCCCAGACAGTTATGCATTTGGATGACTGGGAAAAAGCGAATCTAATTACATTTTGTGATTTGCATCTGGGAAATTGTTTTATGACCTTCAGTGGTGATTCAGGCAATTGAATATAAGATATTCTAGTACCCATCTTTTTAGTAATTGCTACTCAGGAATCTTTTGGCAAAAGTTACCTGACTGAATTTGCAGGGAGAGGGACACTTTTCTCTTCGGGATTACTGTAAAAAAATAATAATTCATAAACTGTAGGAAAAGAGGGAGCTGCTTTCTACCAGTTCAGATTATTGACATATTTCCTACTTCAACTGGTAGCTGCTTTCTTTAGTCTTTAGGCAAGAGATGCTGAGGACTGAAACTGGAACCTGTAAAGCGTATGCAATTACTTGCAAATGGAATTATTTAGTGGGCAATGGAATTAAATATATGGATGGATACAATAGTATGTTCTAATGTCCAAGTTAGGGAGTGGTAGTATGTCATATCATCACCAGGAATAAAAAAAAAATACATCATGCCATGTCAGGGTGATAGATGAAATGTGTTCTACCTCAAACTGTGGTTCTTTTCATATTTGATGTCAATGAAAATCATACAATTTTGTTGTTTGATGTTTTGTGAATGGTTAAAGCGAGGTTGTGGGTGATACGCTTTGTCCCACACTACAGGCACTACTTCTAATTGAGACTTAAAAATAGAAGTAATTAGTTTATTAGTTGGTGCTAGAATCATATGGCAAAGGATTAACATGGCAGAATAGTGTGGGAGGGTGTGGAAAGTTATGATGAAGTGCAAATTAACTCTTCTGCTTAAGGCAACGCCTGGCAGCATTATTACCGAGACTGGTTTCTTGATGACTTGTAAAAATATAAAGGATGTTTTGAAGAGGAAAACCCATGCAAAAAATGTGTACATGGAGAAATGTTCAATATTGTAAATGGATTGTTGATTTTCTTATTTCAAAAGAATCACCAGAATCACAATGCCTATTTACACTTGTGTAAGAGGAAGTGTCTTTCGGCTGTCTACATTCTGGTTCTTGCTGTGAGATGCCTATTGGTGCTGCACATAGCCAATAATAAGTGTGAGAGCAGGGATGAGGACTTCGTAGCTCTCCAGCTGTTGTTGGACTACATCTCCCAGTATCCCTCGCTACTAGTCACGTTTGTTAAAATTTATGGAATTTTGGGATAGTGAAATATTCCCACCTTGAGCTTGAGGTTTATTTGGGAGAGGGAGCAAAAAAAGAGAGTTATGGTGGAGGTTTACTATGAGGAGCAAGGGCATGCACACACATTTGAGAATCAAAGTGCTTTCCCACCATTCATTGCTATCAGATTCTCCTTGTGACTTTAAAGGTAAGACTGCAATCCTGAGCACACTGTCCTGGAGTACTACCCACTGAACACAATGGATTCAAGTGAACATATAAAGGATTGCTCTTAGAATAAAGTATTTGAATTGTTAAAGAAGTGAATAATTGGCCGATTCTGGACCAGTCAAAATCTCATACCCTTTAAACATTCAACAAATGTTCCATATTCTGTATTCAACTGATTGTCATGCCTTCATGATTTTATTTTTAAAATCACAAAAGTGTAACTTCTCATATATGCTGGGTCTGTACCAGTTCCCACCTTTTGTTGCATATGCATAAGTACATTGAGGGCCTATAAAATGGAGCTGGAGAAATGGGGAAAGCCTCCTTTGAGATGAAGTAAATTCAATGGAAACAGCAAGAGCTATACTGTCAGATTTCATCTAATAGACTAGTTCCTGTTGCCCAATTTGCACATCTTGACGTTTATGTGCAGGGTGCTTGTGCATGCTGCCCAATCAAACTGCAGACTTCCTCTGGATATTCTTAGGATATCCAAACTGAGCAGTCGGTCTTCTCCCAGTCCACAGCAAGTCCAAGTCATTACCTGCAGATTCTTCTCCAAACATGAACACATTGATTTATTCACAGGAAGTAATGATGCTTGGATGTGCCCATTGAGTTCTGCCTAAACTTTAACCTTGTGTTTGGAAGTTCTACTAAGAAAAAAAGCCTGCTCATGTTTATTACCATACAGATGTATTTTTATGTTTAATTAATTGGCATCAGAGGAAGTATGAGATTAGTTGATTTCTATAATAGTAGTGATGACAAATCTTGACAGCATCTTAAAAAGCAGAGGCATCACTTTGCCAACAAAAGTCCGAACAGTCAAAGCTGTGGTTTTTCCTGTAGGGATGTATGGAAGTGGAGCTGGACCATAAAGAAAGCTGACCACCGAATAATAGATGCTTTTGAATTGTGGTGCTGAAGGAGACTCTTGAAAGTCCCCTGGACTGCAAGGAGAACAAACTTATCCATCCTAAAGGAAATCAACCCTGAGTGCTCACTGGAAGGACAGATCCTGAAGCTGAGACTCCAATACTTTGGCCATCTCATGAGAAGAGAAGACTCCCTGGAAAAGACCCTGATGTTAGGAAAGTGTGAAGGCAAGAGGAGAAGGGGATGACAGAGGATGAGATAGTTGGACAGTGTCATCGAAGTGACTAGCATGAATTTGACCCAACTCCGGGAGGCAGTGGAAGACAGGAGGGCCTGGCGTGCTCCGGTCCATGGCGTCACGAAGAGTCGGACACGACTAAACGATTAAACAACAACAACTAATAGTAGGAAAATAACATTCTGTTTTGCATTGAGGTAGACTACCTCTACACTCCTTCATTATTTGTGTATTATCTTTTGTTATTTATATTAAATTCTGTCAAATTCCTGATTGTGTATGCCAAGTGATCTAAAAGCAAAACACACAAGCTCAAATTCTAGGCAAATCAGGGTTGTTGTTTTTTGTCACCAGAGCTTTTGTTACTGAATTGTTGTAGATGAGCAATGGCAAATATTTGGTGTTGTCTTAGGCCACTTCTAGGTGAGGAATGGGGAGACAGGTATGAGAAAGTCATAGCACCTGGAGAAACAAGGAGAGCTCTGAGGATTTCCTGTAGAAACATCCAGTCCTCAGCTGGACTGTAGTAGACTTGACAAGTGCCTAAGCTTTGACTCTCAGAGAAGAGTTGGGAACAGGATATAGTTTGGATCCTTGCACCCCAGCATTTCTACATAGTATCAAGAATGCTTTCTACCATATTAGAAGGGAATTTCTGAGATGCAAAGGATGTACCCAGTGTGGTATAGAAGATAGAGTGATAGATTAGTACTCAGGAGATCCGGTTTCAAATTCTCGCTCAGCCATGGAGGGAGTTGGCACTGATAAAAATACTCCTTAAATATCCCACTTACCTTGAAAACCCTAGTAGGGCTGCTATCAGTTGGGTGCAACATGATGGTATGTAACATAATATTTTTTCTTCTCTTTCAGTTGTCTTTTTGCCTATCTTCCAGCATAAAGTGCCTTCATAGCAGATAATAAATAATGGTTGCCCTAAAAGAGACTCTATTTTTTTCTGTAATTGTCCTCTTTCTTTGGGTGGCCTTCCAGTAAGGAAGAATTCCATTAACAGTCTCAATAAATGTCAGGTTTTCATAGCTCCTGAGATTGGTTTCAGGAAGAAAAGCACCTTGTTTTGAGAATTCACACAATGAACACCTTATGTAATATGAACGGCTAAAATGCTTACTTGGAAAAAAATAGTTCAGTATGGAGAAAAATGTGTACATTGGGCAAAATATGTAACTGAGTGTGTATATGAAGTAAACTGCCTACATAAATCTCTCCACTGAAAAATGTTTTTAAAATAGGTGTGGATTTCTGTGAGAGACTTCCCCTCAAGTTTTCATAAGTTTAGAGCAAACAAGGGTAAGGCAAAAAATGTATGTGGGATTAAGAACAATATAACAAACTCAAAACAGAGGTTTTTACATCACAGTCTCCAGGTTTTTCTGTCTTAGATTGATCTAGGGGCAGGCTTTAGAATATGGGGCATTTGACAAAAGGTCGTCCACATCATGGTGCTGTCCATATGTAGGGAATCTGAGGGCTGTTCCACAACACAGCTAAATGATTGTGGTTTCCTGTGCATGTGCCTCTTGTCTGACAGTCAGGATATCATTGTTTTGACTTGTGTGTCTAGTAATGATAATGATAGTATCTTGCATTTAAAAGGGTTAGAGCTACTAATGGCTGAAAACCTGACAGACTGGGAGAATATAGCTTGCTGTTAGTGCTAGGTTAAGTGGAGTAGAAGGAGAATGTGCAAATTAGGCTAGCCCTTTTCAGAATATGGATTTAAAATTTATCATATGCACACTCTCTTAGAGATGTGCAGATGTATATACTTTCTTCCATGCAATATGACAGAATTGTTGTACTTGTTCAGCACTAATGTGACAGGGAAGAAAAACTGATGAAGACATCTTGGCAAATGTTGGCTACTCAGATGCATTCTGATATCATTGTAACATAATAATTGCTTAGTACATTCCAGTTAAATCATGGATAAAGTGTTCAGACATAATGTTCTTGTAAAAAGTACACACTGTTGTCTTTATGACAGTGCCTTTAAAAAAGAATACTAAGAAAGCATTGCAGCAGTATGCCTCAGCTTGGTTCCTTCCAGAAGCATTGCACTAAAATTCCCGTCATGCCTTGTCAATAATGACTATGCTGAATGTTGATGATGAGTGATGTCACCCAACACATCTAGAGGGTGCCATGTCCTCTAATCCACATGCAAGAGCAACCCTAGAGAATCTTGTTTTAGCATCTTCTTTCTATTTCAATATGTTGGGAGCAAACTAACATCTTATTTATACAGAAAGCAATTTAGTTCTCTGTACATGCCCACAACATGTAAAATGGCTTCCTGAGAACCTCCACATCTTGGTTTAGAAAGAGATGGTTGAAAGTGCCTAAGCAATGCCTGCTGAAACCTCAGTGACTAAAGGAATACCAATTTTCATGGGTGATGATGGGATTCAGTATCCGGTTTAACTCCTTATCTCTCCCTATGAACATCTGGAACAGATACATTATACAGCACAGGGGGGTGAATAATATATTTTTTTCCTATTTATATCACATGTATAAAATGCAGGTTCTGACTTTTCTTATAATGAAATTTGGGTAACCGTTGTATGAATATCAGGTGGGTGTGTATGCAAAATGCACATACAGTCTGGAATTGCTGTACCAATCCTTGATAGAAAAGAACAGGGAATGATAACTGATAAGATGGGCTGTGGGAGATAGAGGAGGGGGAAGTAAAAGGAAGTATGGACTTCCTGGGAATGGTTCGTTGACCTGTGTCTGTGTGTATGTTTCTCTTTTTGTGTTTGTGTGTGAGAGCATGCACATGTGTGCACCATCAAATCAATTCTGACTTATGGTGACCCTTTTCAGAGTTCTAGGCAGAGCATAGTCAGAAGTGGGACTGTGTAGCTTGCCCAAGGCTACACGGGCTGACTGTACTTGCAGGAGGCACCGTGAGGAATCAAACTCCCAACCTCTGGCTCCACAACTAAATACACAAATCAGTGAGCTATCCAGCCAACTTGGCAGACCCTTATCCATAGTGAAAAGATATGGTAGGATAGAAACAAAAAGATGCCATTCAAATAGAATCCCCAGGCCTTTTGAAGTTTTCTTTGAAGTGCTTCCCATTCTGAATTACAATGCATGTTACCCAAATTCATCAAGACCACACTATGTATTGAGTAAACCTGGAAGTGAACAAGGCTGGACATCTCTTTTGTTTTACATTTGCTTTGGTCTTGAAAATTAAGATAAAACATATTCAAAGTCAATGCATGAATGTTTCTTATTTCATCATACGAAGATCCATGATTCATAGCTCCCTACTTTGTCATCTAGGCTATTTATATTTTTGAGCATCATTGACATACACAGAATGAAATAGTAGAGTCCAAAGTGTTCCCACCTCAGTTCTCTACCACAGATATCTCCACAGGTTATGTAGTAATGTTTTTCTTCAGCATGAACGACAGAATGGAAGATGGTCCTTTGCTCCCACCTCAAGAGGAGCAGCTTTTTGCAAATGAAATAATGACACAAGCAGACATTGCCTTTTGTCAATAAGTGTGGGAATATGTGTTGTCTTTTTCTGTTGTTTCATAATTTTAGTAATATGTCAAAAAATGGACTGTACAGAGTTAGAGTACTCTGGCCTCTTGGGGTTTTCGGATACTCGTCTATTTTCATTTTATTTCTTATGTTCATAAGCTCATGTTGTTCCTACAGTAATGTTTAAATGTGTTCAAGGTCTTATTCCATTAAGGAGAAGTGAAACATCTGAGTGGCTTTGTTTAATAGGGCAATTTCATGCTTTGCTATAAGCCAATAAAGAGTTCCAATGAGTTTATGGCATCTGGGGATGCAATGTGCAAGATTCTCAAATCCTAGCAACAGAACTGACATATTATGTGCTCCTTAGCAGATCTGACTCAATAGACTCAATACCTTAGTATAGCTAAATTTGTACTTTTCTGCACCCTTGTGACACCAATCAGAAATGAGTAGAATAGCCACCTCTTTGGGTAATTTTTGCTCTGTTTGTGTGCATGTGAGCCTAGTAATCTTTCTTTAAAAAAGAACTTGTCCTGCTAATTTTCTGTTGTTTCTGGCTTCTTTATTCTAGCTTACCGATTTGTCTGTCCATCAGTGGAGATAGGAGAAGATTTGCTCCGATTACAGATGGAAGAGGGGGGCAGAGTTTTCCAGCTGAGAAAGGGGCCTGGGGACACTGGGTGGGAAAATCAGATGCTGGGGGTTTCAAAGAGAGAAAAACTTATAATTCTGCAAAAGATGAGAAGGTTAAACAAATGCAAATCTTTAGCAAGCTTCAAATGCAGTCTTCTGGGGGAATTTACCAGCACATTTAGAATCCTACACATCTCTGAACTAAAATAATATTTTTTAACATTGTAAAAGTGCTCTAATTTCTATTAGATGTGGTTTACAGAAGCAGAACCCTACTGAAGAGATTATTATTCCTCTTTGCTTCAAGGTTGTGAAAGTATTTGGGCTGGCATTTAGAGTTTACCACTTTGAGGAGGCTGAATCAGTGGTCACCTCTGGTGGGCAGACTAACCAGGGATATCTATATCACCTGAGAAGTCTTCCAGATAATTGTGCACCTAAATGAAAATCTTGCCATCTGAAAATCATTCTGCTCTCCTGAAAGAAGAAAACAAGAATTGGTTCTGATTGAGATGAGGGAATGGACGTACTGTATATTGTCTGCAGTACTCTCAGCTCAGAAGAGTCCTAACAGCAAGAGATGTCTTCTAGTTTTGTTTGACTATCTTAAATGTTAATTTTTTTTATTTCTTTCAAATATTTACCAGTCACTTTCCTGCCCTCCAGTGCTTTGAAGCAGTGTACAATAACAGATATTCAAAACATTTTAAAAAATCAGTTTTTAATACCCGTTTTTGAAATACGAGGGTCAGGTAGAACAGTGTAATTTTGTTCACCTGCCAGAAGGTTGACGAGGGTGGAGCCATCTGGATTTCTCTTGAGGGGGAGGAGCTCCAGAATTAAGGTGCAAATGGCAGAGAAAATCTTGCTTTGTTGTACTCACCTGTCTGGGGCGATGGCACCTGCAACAGGGCTGTGCTGTTCAAACTCCCGCATTCAAGTCAGGCTTAAACAGGAGACGGTCGACCTTTTTCTGTCCTGAACCCAAGCTCTTTAGCCTATTAAGAACAACACTTATTTCTCTGTAAAAGAAAGCAGAGCACACTGAAACCAGCTCAAGCAATCATCCTTTGTGACCTAAGCATATATATTATGCTTCTGTCACCAGTTAATGTGGGAGGGGGAGGGGCTACTTGCAATTTGAAGTCCTGATTGTGAACAAAGTCAAACGGAGGCTAACCTGCTCTCCCTGTGGCAGGAGTATGAAACCTGTGGCCCTGTAGATGTGCTGGGACTCCAGCTCCCATCAGTACTAGCCAGAATGGGCAGTAATGGTCAAGGATTAATGGTAGATAGATTCCAGCAAAATCTGGAGGGCCACACATTTCCCCCTCTCCCATTCTCTGTGTTAAATCCAGTTTGTTGTCTCTCTGTGCCACCTAGCGTCCAAGGTCAAGCAAATAGGAGAAGCAATCTTGACCTCTTAAAAGAATTGCAAAGATTTCTTCATATTTGTCTGCCAGAATGCATGCTATAGCCTCCCTTCATTAACCTAATTGAATTCAGGAAGCGGTGTGATTCTGCACTGGATTATTATTTCATTTCGTTTGATATTGTTTACGCCTGCTGGAAGTAAGACAGGAATATTTCAGACAGGAGCGTTTCCTTGGTCTGCTCAGATGGTGGGATGTCAGGGCTTGAACCTGGATCCTTGCAAAGTATGTGCTCTGGGAAAAGCAGAGCTGTGCTCTTTCACAGGCTCCATTTATGTCAGGAGCTCTTGAAAAAGTTAAGTGAAGAATTACCATGACCCCTCCACAAAGCTACCTTCCTTTCATCAGTGGAAGATCAGTAACATCTTCCCTTATTGCCTCTACCATAAATCTGAATGACTTCTCACTCCCATCTCTTCGTTCCTCTCTCTCTTCTTTTCCTGCCCGAAATTATTAGAATGTAGACAGGAACAAAAGTGCATTGCTTTTCTGAGAATTGTGACCATCTGGAAGGTCACCTGATAAGTAAACTGTTTTAGAAGTACTCTTCATTCTTGCCTGGAATGGGTAAAGAAGAAAGCTGGACATTTCTAGAAAGATCTGGAAATGAACAAAACATTTTTTATTTTGCTTCTAGTACATTGAATTAGTAGAAATTACACTGAATTGTAATGTTACTTAGGATTTATGCATTCGATACCCAGGATCACACTAAAAATATTGTCTACTTGGAAGATTCTGTGTGCCTGTTATTTAGAAATGGGCAGAAATGGGAAAGGCAGTGTTATTGTCTTACATTGGCTCCATTTATGTTAGTAGGTCTTGCCAAAAAAAGAGTAAAGAATATTTACATTGTAAATAACTATATTGTTTTGCTGCTATTGTGGGCATTTAGGGAGAATAATCTCCCAGATGTTTGAAAATATGGAAGAAAACTAATGTTTGCTGTGCTATCGGACAGTTGGTATTGTTGTAAATTATTCTGAGAGACATCATTTGATAATGATAGAAATGTAACTTGACTGAAGATTTTGTTACAGGGCTCAAACTCTTCCCAGTCCAGTTCACAAATATAATATTTTGATGAAAAATTGTTAGATAGACCTTAGGGGTTAGAATGACCACATGGTTTGTTATAAGTTTTTTTTTTTTGCATGTGTTGAGTTGCCCTAGGATACATTTTTACTAACTTGTGTTGTCATTGATCAAGATGCAAATTGACTAGATGCTATCGTCTACTTCATAGTTTTGTGATAAGATAAAAATACTGTACCATATTAACATTGTGAAACAGTGATTAAAATAACACAGAGAAAAGTTTTTGAAGTACTGTGGCATGCACGTTGTTAATAAGTCATCCTGTTAATTTAGCTGGTATGAGCAGCCTGCAGCTACCTAATGAAGAGTCTCTAATTAGTTTTTTTCTCTCCTTTACTTTGATGTTGAATGAAATGTGTTTTTTGCACTATATCAAGCTAAGCTAGTCTTCAAAAATTTCAAGTCTCAGTACTCAGGTGTGAGCAAAAAAATATTATCAATGTGTCATAGCAGTGACTTCTACATCTCTTATACTTGGTGATGAACCACAGATATGGAAGGATGGATGTTGTACTAGTTTAAAAATGTTCAGCAATAGTTTCCGAATAGCACGATGACTACAAAGCTGGCTCCAGAGGCTAGTGGGATGAGGCATTTGTTGAGGACCTTATGTAATCGAAAATCTCAGTGACTATATAGAAGACTGATTCTGACTTGGTGCTAAGTGTGAGGCAGAGTCTGTAGACCTGAACGTTCATTTATGATGTCAAAGGCAGAATGAGAGAATTCTCAAATTTGCCCACCTTGCCCTGCCCAGGCTACAGTAATTTACAAAGGGCTAGTCAGAGGAATGCCACAATCCTAGAGCCAGTGTCAATTGGTTGGCACACAATTAATCATGCCTGTGATAGAGATTATGAGTCACCACATGGACCACGGATAGGGAACCTGTGGCCCTCAAGAAACTACTATGCTCAATTTCCCATTAGTCCAAGCTAGCCTGGCCATCGTTGAGATATGATTGGAAATGTAGTTCAGCAACATTTAGAGGGCCACAGGTTCTCCATTGAAGTAGTTCCAGTGGCTTCATGTATGTCATCTGATTGCCGAATCTATAGAACCATAGTGGAAAAAGGGAAAAGCTTATTTGATTTAGGGACTCCACTTCCTATCTAGTTATGTATGGCTTTGACCAGTTTTTTCACTGATAAAGGTGATTATGGTGATGAGTCACAGTAAGTAACAGAAAATCTTCAATGCTTGAGTGAGACAGATCCTTTTTCGTTTTTCAGTGATGCCTAATCAAATGCAGTAATCATTGCCTGATTAATCTGAATGGTTCACATGCTAGCTGATGATATGACCAGCTCCTGCTGTGGGTGATTATCAGGGAGAACTACAAATGTCAGAAGTTTTACCAAATCAATTATCCTGTCTGGTAGACAAATTCCTTGTTTTTACTTGGTTTCATCTAAGTGATACAATGTTGGAGGATGCTACTTTTGAACTCCTGCTTCTATTTTAAAGCATTGACCATGGGTTGAGAAACCAATTACAGTCTCTCTTGAAATTTGGAATGTTTGGGAAATTTGAAAACACAAAGCATGACTTTAGAGAATATAGGGAACTCTGAAGCATTAAAGTTGTCTTTCTGTTTTTTATAACCAGTATATGTTTTTAAAAGTTATTGTCAAGCCTGCTGCTGACATAATCCTCAACCAAGGCTAGCATTAATTATTGGGTAGTGAGTGCTGTTCCTGGAGAGCATGTGCATAGAAAGGCAGTAGAGAGTTATGTTTGCCTCCATGCTGGCAGAGAAGCTGGAGAGTCAAGTAAACTTTCTTAACTTAGAGCAGTATAAAGCCTGACTAATACAAATGTGTCACTCTGGCCAGAATCCTTTTGGTGCATAAGTTAAATTTATGTGTACATACTTTAAATTTCAAAATTTGCCGTGGCAAATTGCCACTGACTAGTGAGTCAGTGTTCATGTTCCAAGGCATGTGCCCAGTTGTGCAAAGAATGTGTGACTGGTATATATATAGGCATCCTTCAGTCTCGAGAGACTATGGTAACATGCTCTGAATCAAGGAGTGTCCTCTCCAGAGCATGAAGCCCGGGTAAGGTAATATGGAGGATAGGCTGTTACCCAAGCAGCAGATCCCCCCTCTCCACATTGCTGAAATGGTCCAATGGAAAGGCAAGAGCCAATACAACTGGTTCCAGCAATGTCGCAGGAGTTGGCAGAACGACACATGCTGCCTTCAGGACTCCAGCTCCGGATTTTGCCTCGAGGTTAACTCCTGAAGCCTTTTCCATGAGTGGATATAGCCACAAGGCAGTGGAGGTTTGAAATCAGAGTTTTCCTTCTACTAGATGGGCTGCCTTCCATGGCTGACGGGCCCCACCTACCCGGCTGTGGTTACTAGTGTAAACATTATTATATATTAGTGCCGCATTGATCAAGTGGTTCCCTTTTGAGGAACCTCCTGCAAATATTTAAGGGACAAAAAAGTGGGTAAATATACAAGCAACTGTGTCAAAATATGTTCAAATTAAAAGGAGACTTGTTTTCAGAAATGCCCCACTATAACTGAACTCTTAGGGTACAGACAGACAGCGATACAGTTCACATTCTGAACTATTTTTTGGCAAGGATCTGTTCAAGTTGTTTTCTGGCGACTACATAATGTGCAGGAAATTGCAAACCAGCTGACCCTGCTCTGTGCCCAGGTTGGATCTCTTTGGTCCAACAAGCAGGGCTACTCTTTTTTCAGGGCTGAGTTGGAATGAAGGGGACTGTACTACATATGCACAGAAGAGTCACTTCAAAGGTGATTGCACCCAGCAAGATTATCTTTTCCATTGCGATCCAGCATGATCCAGCTTCTTTGTGTGATTGAACCCTAAGCCAACATCTTTACTGACAGAGCTTTTTAACTAAATAGCTAAAAAGAATAATTGGAACTTTATTGTACAGGAGACCATTATATATTCCAGTTCACATTCATCCATCCAAAATCCACAATTCACCTGAAATAAAGGCATTGGGAAGCACTTAAAAGCACTGTAGCACAAGTATGTAGGATAGACTTTCACATAACAATTTCTCATACAGTACTAATTTACACCTATGTATTTATACATAAATATATAAATAACTTAATTTATAAATAAAATAATTCTTCAATTAATTCGCACCTCCTTCCATCACACCAAACTATTACCTTCTTTTCAGCTTGTGTTAATTAAGTGTATTAATTTGCATTAATTGTGAATATGTATGAAAGAACAGACACATAAAAAGAGCCAGTGGTATTTTTCTTTTCTTTTTCATGATCCCTTTGAACACGTTCAAATCTCCAGGGCCCAAGGATCAGCATCCAAGAGTATTGAAGGAGCTAGCTGAAGAAATCTTAGAACCACTATCGATTATTTTCTTGAAATCACGGAGGATGCATGAAGTGCCAGATGACTAGAGGAGGGCTAACATTGTCCCTTTTTTCAAAAATGGCAAAAAGGAGGAACCTGGGAACTACACACCAGTCACTATCAATCCCAACTAAAATTCTGAACCAGATTATAAAGCAGTCACTCTACAAGCACATTGAAAACAATGCAATAGTAACTAGAAATCAACACAGATTTGTCAAGAGCAAATCCTGCCAGAGTAGTATTATCGCATTCTTTGAATGAGTAACCTCTCTGATAGACAGTGAGAATGTTGTAGACATAATGTATTTTGACTTCAGTAACACTTTTGACAAAGTGCCCTGTGATACCCTGATTAGCAAGCTAACTAGATACAGGCTGGATAGAACAACTGTCAGGTGGATACACAGTTGGTTACAAAATGGTACTCGGAGAGTGCTTATCAATGGCTCATTCTCAAATTGAGAGGGGCTAGCAAGTGGAGGAGCACAAAGCTTAGTCAATGCAGCTGGTATCTCATTAGTCAACAACAGTTGACTGTATTGAGTTATGTAGTATAACTTATGAAGGCATAACTCACCAACAGGATTCTGACCAAATCTGGATCAGATCATCATTTCATGTCCTTAATCCCATTTTTATTGCAGCATATGAGTAAACCATTGGTAAGAAAAATGATGGTGGAATGCTACACCTGGAGAGACTCATGGCATTCCCACAAACTCTTTAGAGCACTGTTGGGGGATTTCTGGTCCTCCAAGTGTTTTATCCTACAACTTTGATGAGCCCTACTCACAGCCAGTGCTATGAAGTTTGTGTAACTCTAACCCAAAACACCTTCCTGCTTGAGAGTGAAAAGGAGAATAACTTTAAGAGTAAAAGGAGACAGCTAGGCTTCAGACCACTTGGATTGGATTGCTGGATTGGATTATTCCCATTGTCATCCTGGTCATCTCAAAGCTGCTTTGTGGCTCAGATGGTGATTTTCAAGTCCTTTTGTGCCACTGGGGTGGCTTCTTCAGAGGGGCTTCCTCTGTGCCTCTGAGATTGCCAGTCTTCTGTCTGTCTGTCTGTCTGTCTGTCTGTCTGTCTGTCTGTCTGTCTGTCTGTCTGTCTGTCTGTCTGTCTCCTAACTGAAATGTGGACAGTTGGACTTAATTTATGGTTTATGAATTAGGAACGGCCAACAATTAACTATACCAAAACAAATATAAAGAACTTTGGGAAGAGAACCCCTAAGCATAACTGGTCACTGGATGGGCATGCTATTGAGCAGGTACACTCATTTAAATATTGGGGTCAATTTTGTGAGAAACTCTCCTTGAGACAGCACTTAAATGCTACCATCTTATTGAGCACCAGATAAATTTTTTGTTGTTGTTTAGTCGTTAAGTTGTGTCCAACACTTTGTGACCCCATGAACCACAGCCCGCCAGGCACTCCAGACTTCCACTGCCTCACAGAATGTGGTCAAACTCATGTTGGTAGCTTCGGTAATAGGACAATTCAAAAGATTTTTCTGCGGTACAGGAGGCCAACTGGTAAATCCTGTTCTCAAGATGTGTATTGTCAAAATTCTAGCACAAATGTTCTACGGGACAGAACTATGGGGAGAGGCAGCCAAGCCCAAATTAGAAATCCTGCATAACAAATTCATGAGGCTGATACTGGGACTCCCCCCCCCCCAGCTCTCCCTCGGCTCATCTCGGAGCTGAGTTAGGCCCACCCTAAATTGCCGCTAGAATCGATCTGGCTTATTTTAGATATTGGCATAGACTGAACAGCTTGGAGAACTCCTCCCTGACAAAGTGCTGCTAGTTAGAACAACTAAAATCTGGTGGATGGGCACAACAATGTCACCAAAAATTAAAGGTTTACAACCTTCTGATGGAAAAGTTCCTTAGTTTAAGCTCGTGCGACCTTAGGAACTGGATCTTTGATCTTGATGCCAGTCAGGATAGGATGACTATAGTTGGGTCCCATTTTTCTACATGGTGTGGTGTTCGCCCTCGTGCCCCCTTGCTTGACTGTTGTCATGTTCCCGGGGGTTACAACAGCAGAGTCCGATAAGCCAGTCCTATGTCAGAAATTCAGAGAATGTAGAGCCGATATCTAAATAGCAAAGCCAACTCACACAACATAGTCCAGGGTCAGAGTCCAAAGCCAAAATGTGCAACGTAGTCCAGGGTCAGAGTCCAAAGCCAAGGGTCCAGAGAACAAGGTTCAAGATAGTCAGGAGCATGGATGCAAGCCAGAGGTTTGATTTGTTGCTTCCACAGTCTGAGAGCTGCTTATATAGTAAAAACAGTCCTTGAACTGTTGGAAGCCTTTTCATTCTATCAGAACTCAGGGCTAGTTGATCGGATGTTTCTGTGGGCAGCCTTCAAACAATCCTCTGACCTTTTCGTCATAGGTTTTCCCCGAAGCCTGGCCCGGAGCTTATCTACTGGGGGAGGAGAATCTGGAGGCGATTCAGTTGTTTGTGCTTCTAATCGCTCAGCATTCTCCTCAGCTACAGTTAACCCCTCAGGTTCCGGAACTTCGGCTGCACTCATGACAACCGTCAAGACTTACAGCACACGAAGGCAAACAATCCCCTCTTTTACACTGCTGCCACCAGGTGATCACTAAAGATTCAGGCCCACACTCAAAGTCTTTTAAATAGGACTTTTGTTTATTGATTAGAGAAATTGATATTGATTCATGAATATTTTAGATCGTTTTGTTTTTATCTGTGTAAAACTGTGTATATTCTAAATTGTTTTTATCTTGTATGTTGTGAGCCGCCCAGAGTAGACTATGTCTAAATGGGCAGCATATAAATAAATAAATAAATAAATAAATAAATAAATAAATAAATAAATAAATAAATAAATATCTTCTTTAAGTAAATTTATTACTAACAACAACCTTCTATTTGATAATACACTCCTAACTCTAATCATACCTCAGAATTCCCCAAACTCCACACTCGAACTACTTCTCTCTCACACACTCCACTCAAACTCACTGACTCTCAGGCTCCGCCTCTTATAAGATCTCTCTCGGCTCCACCTCTCATCAATATGAATATGCATGAACAATTAACATACTAAAACATGACCCATTGACAAAATAAAGGGGAACGCTACAACTGGTGTCCTCAACTTCAGGTGAATCAGGGAAAACCAATATATTTTGAGTCATTGACTTTTCCCTAGATTCACAGAGCTTTTACAGAACTTAGTTTTGGACAGATGGCCTCAGCATACCTTGAAGGGAGATATCAAGGAATCCCAGTTGAGGAATGAAAATACGTTTTTGGCTGCAACCAGATTGACGATCTAACTCATTACTTACTGTTCTGTCCTCTCTATAAAAATCCTAGAGAAAGATTTATGTCATCTATTATTCGGGTGTATTTTAACTGTACCACCACTGAAACAGTAGTAGGATTGCTTGCCGATACACAGTTGCACATTACATATGCACTAGCAGCTAAGAAGTTGAGGCTTCAATTTGTCAAGGATCATAATGCCACATAAAAGCACAATACAGTGAACTGACATTATACATTATGACAATATTCTTAGAACAGGTTTTATTGGTCGTAAGGTAATGACTTTCTTTTAATTGGATTTTATATGCTACAGTAGTCAGTACATTATAAAGGTCTATGGCCAGAAACAATAATGTATGTATGTATGTATGTATGTATGTATGTATGTATGTATGTATGTATGTATGTATGTATGTATGTATGTATGTATGTATGTATGTATGTATGTATGTATGTATGTATGTATGTATGTGAATTAGGTGAACAATTAAAAGTAAACCTTGTGGATGGTAGAATTCTGGTTTGTTGTGTCTGAACTCTTTCCAACAAACAAATGTTGGTTTCTTAGCTGTCAACCCACCAAAATAAGAAGATATGGTATGTTGTTGGCTTATAGACTCTGGTTTCTTTGAACTTATCCTGGATTCCAATCCCAAAACAGTGGCTTCTTCCTGGCTTATCTCCCCAGCACTTTAAAGCTGACAAAGGAGTAGAAGAGAAACAGACCAGTAATTAGGATAATGAACTGTGCTTTGTTTAGAGATAGGACAATTCATGGCTAAAGCAGCAAGTATGGCTCTCATAAATCATGGCTAGCCATGATGTTCGGACACCACCTATATTTGCAAACATCCACCAAGGCTGTTTTTTTATTTTTCTAAGTTAGTGAGAGGACAAAGTAATTTAGAATCATTATGTTAGACTGCACAGGGAGGCCACTGAAATCCATAAACATCAGCAGAGCTTCAACAAAAAAGAAGAAAGTCTGAAATTTAACAAGACCTGGCTCCCAGCACTGAAAAATACAGCCTGCAGAAGGTCAACAAACTCTACCCAGCCACAAGGACCATGGATCATTGCGCAAAAAAGACCAGCTAAGGACACCCATCAGTGACAGATAATCTCTCCCCCTTATCACTACAATACTTCCACAACAAAAACATGCTGATCACCCTATCTCCTGAAAAGGACAAAAGCTGTTCCCACAGCTATAAATACCCAACTATCCAACAAACAGCAACAGAGCATGCACAGAGTTCCTACTCCAGTCCTCTGAAGATGCCGGCCACAGAGACTGGCGAAACGTCACGAAGAACAACCTTTAGAACATGGCCAAAGAGCCCAAAAAACCCACAAGAACCATAATTTAGAAAGAATTGATATATATAATAACATTTTATCTCTGCATTTTTTAAAAAAAAATCAACTTAATGATGTTAAAACTAGATGAGAAAAAATTCTCGTAGCTATTGTGTAACAGTGCCTGCTTCCATGTCTTTGAGATATAATGATATAAGCATTTAGGGCAATCCTTCCCTCTTGCCAGCTTTCCCGTTTCATTTTATTCTCAGAGACGGTTCTGCCCTGTGAAAACAGAAACGGTATGTCTTTAAGATATGCTTTGTGATAGATTCCATTTGTCTGGGAAAGATGAGATAGTGTTCAGAGGAAAGTAAGAGGGGAAAGAAGCATGGACCCTGGGGCAATCTGTAGAAGAAAGTGATTTGAGATTGAGGAAGAAATGTGTCACATTCAATACTAGATCCCCCTTAGCAGATAGTCAGACTACTGAATTAATTCTTGCATGCATCTTTATATTAGAGTTGCTTTACTTCTTTAAAAGAAAGAAAGAAGGGTAATTGGTGCTATAGAATACTGATGCTAATATAATTTCATTGTATTTGGGCAGACAGAAGAGTTGCATTGTTTCTTCAACATTTCCTGCCCGGGGAAAAGCAAATCTGGGGTTCTAAAATGTGAGCCGTTGGTGGTTCTGTATAGAAGAGAACCGGAGTGTATGAGTGCCAGGGGTTTCTCTGTTTTTCCTTTGAGGCTCTGTAATTGCACTAGAGGAAAAAATGTATAGAGGGCAAGTACTGAGCAGACAAAGCATTGAGCCACAATCCTGTTTTAAATCTCCTCACTCAGACCAGACAACCGAAAATAATTGAGGAGGATGTTTGAACAGGTGGAGAGTGTATGTCTCTGCTACAAAAAGCACAGTCCCTTTGCTGTGCCATTGGTAGAATCCATGGCCCCATTTTCCAACTACTGATGGGCAACGTAATTCTATACGTATGTAAACTGTTAAACTGACTGTTCCATTAGTATTTTTCCTCCTTGGTTTTCCTCCTTGGTTTTACTTTCTATTTTGTGTTAGCTGCTTTGAGTACCACTTGGTGGAAAAATGGGATAAAGATGTCATAAACAAAATAAATATGGTAGAGTTAGTGACGGATCTGTACATGCATGCTTGCACAGGTTTCTCTGTTTTATCTCCATTAGGCAAGGGATACAATTTTTTAGGATGGGGATGTCAGTAAAGGTGAAGTCAGGATATCATGTGGCAGGAATGGTAGAGGGGTTTTGCCGTCACAACAGACATACTGTGATGTGTGCCATTTCACCTTATCTCGTAAGAACAAGTTGCACTCTGCCATGTATTCTGCCCCATAATACGGTAGGAGGTACTGATAGCGGCTTAACTCTTATCAGCTCACCCCGTCATTGGCAGACCCCATCTTGGCATTCGCTTGCCATTCTCAGTTGAGTGGGACGGAGCACTGAAAGCAGGCTCTTACATATTTATAGAAAAAAACTCCAGTGACTCTCTTGAGGTCAATATAGTCCATTTTCATGCTTTTTATGGTGTCATGAGCAAACAATATTAATATTAACAATATTAATGGTACTATATCAATATTAACAGTACTAATAGGAGCAAATCCCAAACAGTACTGTGAGAACGTAACAATAAAAATATCTATTCTGAAATGTTTTTTAAGCTGCTTATCTTTGATAAACAATGACATGTTAAAAGAAAGGAATAGCAGGGTGTTTTAAAATAACATTGTCAGTTGATAGCCATGAGTGAAACTGTTCACAGAGATTCTTAATTATGTCCCATCAACATGACTGACAGATTTCTGTTTCATTTGTCAAACTGTGGTCCAGGCCATTTTTATTCAGATTACACGCTGTGTTCTCATCTATATGCCAACAAATGCAGCACACATCAGAAACCTTCGAGGCTGAACTCACTCTGCTGCATTCCCCCCCTACCCCCCCCCCCCAAATTAGTGGAATGAACACATGGACGAAGAAAACAAATAAAAGGGCTTCCATCCCTTGGGAGAAATAATCTTGCATTTGTTGCTGCGTGTGGTTTTTGTTAAGGTGATGTACAGCACTAGCAGGCTTTGTCATCAACAGTTACAAGAAGATGGCCTACACAACTGGTATAATGATGTCACTGTGTAGAAAAAACTGCAAGGCACTCGGAGCTGATGAAATCAGCCAAGAAGAAATTCAGTTGGAAGAAAAGGGCAAAGAAAAGGGAAAGCATATCTGCTGGGTAGATGTGAACAGTAATGACAGGGAGACTGTGTCATCGTACTTCCATAGCTACTTACAAGAGTAAACAAAATGGAACCTTGTTCTGTTTTTATAGAGAAGGAGGTTAGACAGAAAAAAAATACAAAACATTGTTTCTCTTATATATAGTCCCAGAGTATATACCATGAGTTGGAGAACAGTTAGCACTTTGGACAGTTTGAACTTCAGCTCCCATAATCTCTTATCAAAATGCCAGGGTGTTGGTAGTGTGGAAATAATGTATTTTCATGGTATAAACTGGGAGCATACTGTAGTTCTGTTGTTTTGGTTTCTTTGCTTAGTGGATAGGGAGAACACTTTATAGTAAACTGCTGAGAGGTACAGTGTGTACTGTACATTCCTGAATATTTGGCCCAGGCAAATGGCTCCCTTTTGTTAGCTTTTTTTGCACTAAGAGTTGATGGTTTGTAACAGTAGGATCATGATTATTTGCTTATTTGTTATTTGCATTTTTACTCTCTTCTTCTTCCAATGAATTTAAGGACATTATGCTCATCCATATGTGACAAATCTGTGATGCTGCCTGGATTAAGGTCACCCACAGAGTAACAGAGTTGTTGGATATATTTGCTACCTACGTATAACACGTTTAAGGAGTTTTTAGCTGGGAGAGATTTCTCTGGACTAGTTGAATATCAGTCAACTCAGTAGCAACTAATTGTTCCTTCTCTACCTCAGATGTTGATGCTTAGCAGCTGTTCTTTCTCAATGGGTGATGGTTTAGGTAGTTAGATGAAAGTCAATGTAGGTATCATGTTAGACTTTCTTCCCTGTTTAGGACTTCTGTACTCTGTTATGTCCATGGGATTTGATGGGGTCATGCCTGGTAAAAGGGTTGATGTGGCCTATAGTGTCAAAGTTTTGGATAAATGACAACAAAGAAACCAGAGAGCAATTTATTATTCCCCTCACCTCTTTCCACAAATGTGGTTCAATATGTCTGTAGTGTCTGCCTCTCAGGAAAAACCACAGATTATATGGAGAGCAGGGAATACTAATAAGAGCATGTATTTGGGAAGCTCACACATGGAGGTCAGATATTGAGAAGTAAGAACCTATGATATGGGTCCATCACTGGATTTCACATTTACATAAATCAAGCTTCTGTCTGGTGCTACATTCACTTGAAAGCAATAAGAATTTCTCTGTAGCCAGGTAGAGTTTTGCGCAATTTCAGCCATCATTTAATATAGCTAAGAATGGTAAATGCCGTGATTTTAACTGTGCCTATATTTTAATTTGGTATAAACACCTATAAAACACAGTGCCAGGAAATGAAATTGCAGCATCACAGTTTGTCCTGCCTCATTTATCTCAGAAACATGCTCAAAACCATCAAGAAAATGTCATTGGTATTCTCCTATTGTCGTAAGAATAAGCTGTTAGGTTTATCTGCTCTATCAGGTTTGGATTTCAGGATGCTAAAGAGACTTCTATGGAAGAAGGCTTTGGATCTGTGCCAAAAAATAATTACACAGGTATTCCAGCATCTGCTTGATTGATTTCTTGCTGAAATGTGATACGATGACATGGATCTCTTACTGCCTTTTGCTGTTGTAATTTCAGTACTTTGCTGCGGAGGGGGTTGAGAGAGGGGAGGGATACTAGAGACGACACTGTAGACGACTATTGTCTAGCAAACTGAATTTCTTTGAAAATAACTGTCAATTTAAATTCCTTGGGAGCCTACGCTTGCTAGACAGAGTTTCTGTAGAAGCTGCGATTGTCATCTATTTTCTGGCAAGCCTACGCTTGACACATCAAGGTTGCTAGGCAACACAGGAACATAGGAAGTGGCCTTACAACCGCACAACTGGCCCATCTAGCTCAGTATCATCCACACATGTAGACACATAGTATTCAGTACGCATGCCCCTCAGCACCTCTGTATCCCCCAAAGTTTTTTATTTAAAGGGTGTTGGAGGCACATATCTAAGCATGGGGCTGTCTTTCTTGCACTTCAGCTCCCAGAATTCTCAAGGAATTCCCTGAGCCAGTTTTTTCGGTGCTTTAGATCACTGGTTCTTAACCTTGGGTTACTCAGGAGTTTTGGACTGCAACTCCCAGAAGCCTTCACCACCAGCTGTGCTGACTGGGGTTTCTGGGAGTTGCAGTTCAAAAGCATCTGAGTAACAAAGGTTAAGAACCACTGCTTTAGATAAGAAGCTGTAGTCCTCACAGGAGAGTTCAGTTAAACACTGGTGGAGAAGGAAGGATAATCAGTCATTTTGTGAAGTAAGAGGAAATGGGTGAGAGTGGTTAAACTCTGAGAGAGCTGCAAGGGATTAGGGAACTGCTATTTTTTGAAAGGCACCTGGTACGAAGCCCTATAACCAGAGAGACTGCCAGTCTTCTAACCCCTTGCAGCCCCCATGGAGCTTAGTTCTTTCTTTCCACTGCCTTTTTCTTCCTGGCAGCCAAATAATGACTGCTGGGACTTTTGCTTGCCACCTGTATTGCACTGAAAATTTCTGTGAGGGTTTGAACTGCTTGGCAAAGCCCCCAGAATTGTGGCTGAGGGAACTCCAGGTGAATTCTAGGTGCTGAAATATGAAAGCTTCATGACTACAAATACCGTATCTCCCAATTGTATTTTAAAATGATCACTAGAGGCTTTCCAGTTTTAATAAAAGGCCTTATTAAAAAAGTGAAATATTTTTGATGAGAAGAACTAAGTGGCAGGTACAGTCCTCCAGGGTCTGCAGTGGCCAGTGTGATCAGGAGGAGGTCATTGGTATTCTTGTACTATGGTAAGGAGGAACTGTTGGTTTTATCTGGGTCTACTTTGGGCATATGGAGTCCTCAGAACTTTGAAGGTTGCCCCCAGAATCCACACTTATTAACAGGGACTACCCAGAGAAATCGGGGTTTGAACATGAGCCTTTCTGTATGCAAAGAAAAAGTCTTTTCTGCTTTCTTTTGTGTTTAGTTCATGTCAGAAGCACCACAGTACAATTGATAAATATATCCAGTAAATATTTGGCCAATGACAGGTAACATCAAGAATATTTGGAGTAGTGAGTGTCAAGTCTTCCTTGGTACCTTTTGAGGATCACAGAGCAAACTGACATAGGTGTGAAGTGGCCTTGTACTTCTTCGTGGTCTCTGAACAACCTGTCCTTTTTCTCCGCACTCACAGTGTCAGTCGAAAACCACCTTTAAGATCACCTTGGTTCTGCCAGCTGGAGTCTGTGGCCTATTACTTCCCAGTAACCCTATCTGTGTGTCTGGGAACTCGGATTTCATGGGGTTCCGTTCATTTTAAGAGGTGGCAAGTTCATTCTTCTCATTCTTGGAGACCCATCTTAATGTTATGAAGGGGTTTGAGTATGTTAGTGAAGCTGAAAGCAATGCCATCGGGAGACTAAACTCCATTATGAGCCTGGACGGTCACCTAACATGGAAAGGTTCTAGCGGAGACACTAGACTAAGATGCATCCATCCTCTTCAAGAATAAATAGTTTCAATTATATTGGAGTGGGAGGTACTGGGCAGCAGTGGTATGTGAAAGTGATATTGGCAGAGGAGGCAATGATGGTGACACTCAAGTTAACCTTTGTTAGTACTGCACAGAAGGTGGCAAGGGTAAACCAGTGCTGAACATTTCTCACCATGAAAACCCTATTTCTGGAGGCAAAAATGATGAAAGTGAGCCTGGCATACTTTGGGCACATCATGGGAAGGCAAGGTTTGTTGGGAAAGACCATAATGCTGTGAAAAGTTGGAGGCAGCAGGAAAAGAAGAAGACCAAATACAAGAGGTTACTTGTACTGTGTATCATTTATACAGGCAACCTCTGGCTCTCCTCACTGCCCCCATATATAAAACAGAGTTCAACAGAGGGTGTTTTCCTTATTGCATTGAAACTTGGCCAGTTGCTTAATGTCTGTTGCACAGTTATGAGGTTAGGTTAAGAAAGGGTGACTCGGGGGGGGGGGAAGGTGAGTAGTCATTTGGAATTTTCAGAAAATATAATGGGTGCCATTGAGTGCCATCACAAAATGACTCTTATTCACCTACTCCCCAAATGGTACACACACAAACCTGGAATGGGAAACTGGTAGGGCTGCAAGACAACTTGCTGAGGAATTTGAAAACAGATTATCAATTGGCTTGGTTATGTGCCTGACCTCCAGTTATTTGCCATCTGCACCCTAAGCAGTTCCATTGGGTTGAAAGAGGGCAGCTATAGTCATTCAGTTGTTATTAGCTGAGAACCCCCCTCAACCACATACCTTTTGAGTTGCAAATTAGAGTTTCAGGAGTTGTAGACCAAAAATACTAGGAAGGCCATAATTGCTTATCTTGCAGTAGGTTTACATGGGGCCCAGAAGCAATCTAAGCAAAGTAGGCATGTGCTTTACCAGTGTTCAAACTTTTGTTGTTGTTATGTTTTTTTAAAAAAATGAGGAGGTATCTACAGCAGCCATGCTATGGGTAGCTCCTATGAGGCTTCCTTTAAAAAAATTCTCAAAGCTTCCCACTTTGGGGCATGTAATATCATAGAATCAACTACACAGGAGCCATTGGGGGACTCTATGGCATTCCATGCCCCAGATGTAGGAAGCTTTGAGGATTTTTTATTTCAAGAAGTTAGAAGAGTAGAGAGTGGCTAGTTCTTCACCTTTATCTAACTCATTCCAAAGTTCTGGAGTAGTTGATCTTCATGTTTAAGAAGAAAAGAGTGAGGGGGCATACACGATAGAATCCTTTTGAGATTGTACCAGCATAAGTGAGTCACTAAACTGCCTGTTGTTCACTGATGTTTTATAAATCTCTCTTTATTTACATAAAAGTGATATACTAAAAAAAATGAAGTGTAAGCTCTATACAATCAGCAAAAACAAGACCTGGATCTGATTGTGGCTCTGATCATCAGCTTCTAATAGCAAAAGTAAAGCTTAAACTGAAGAAAGTAGGAAAAATCACTGGGCTAGTCAGGTATAATCTAAATCACATCCCTTAAGAATATACAGTGGAAATGAAGAACAGACTTAAGGAACTCGATTTGGTGGACAGAGTGCCCGAAGAACTATGGATGGAAGCTCGTAACATTGTACAGGAGGAAGCAAGAAAAACCATCCTAAAGAAAAGGAAATGCAAGAAAGCAAAGTGGCTGTCCAATGAGGCTTTACAAATAGCAGAGAAGAGAAGGGAAACAAAATGCAAGGGAGATAGGGAAAGTTACAGAAAATGGAATGCAGACTTCCAAAGAATAGCAAGGAGAGATAAGAGGGCCTTCTTAAATGAACAGTGCAAAGAAATAGAGGAAAATAATAGAAAAGGAAAATTGGAGATATTAAAGGAATATTTTGTGCAAAAATTGACATGATAAAGGACAAAAATGGGAGGGACCTCACAAAAGCAAAAGACATTAAGAAGAGGTGGCAAGAATACACAGAGGAATTATACCAGAAAGATCTGGATGTCCCGGAAAACTCAGATAGTGTGGTTGCTGACATTGAGCCAGGCATCCTTGAGAGTGAAGTCAAGTGGGCCTTAGAAAGCATAGCTAACAACAAGGCTAGTGGAGGCGATGACATTCCAGTCGAATAATTTAAAATCTTAAAAGATGATGCTGTTAAGGTGCTACACTCAATATGCCAGCAAGTTTGGAAAACTCAGCAATGGGCAGAGGACTGGAAAAGATCAATCTACATCCCAATCCCAAAGAAGGGCAGCACCAAAGAATGCTCCAACTACCGTACAATTGTACTCTTTTCACACACTATCAAGGTTATGCTCAAAATCATACAAGGTAGGCTTTAGCAGTATGTTGACCAAGGACTCCCAGAAGTACAAGCTGGATTTCGAAGGGACAGAGGAACTAGAGACCAATTTGCTAACATGTGCTGGATTATGGAGAAAGCCAGAGAGTTCCAGAAAAACATCTACTTCTGCTTCATTGACTATGCAGAGGCCTTTGACTGTGTGGACCACAACAAACTATGGCAAGTTCTTAAAGAAATGGGAGTGTCTGACCACCTTCTCTATCTCCTGAGAAATGTATATGTGGGACAAGAAGCAACAGTTAGAACTAGATATGGAACAAATGATTGGTTCAAAATTGGGAAAGGAGTAAGACAAGGCTGTATATTGTCTCCCTGCTTATTTAACTTATATGCAGAATACTTCATGCTAAAGGTAGGACTGGATTAATCCCAAGCCGGAATTAAGGTTGCCGGAAGAAATATCAACAACCTCCGATATGTAGATGATACCACTCTGATGGCAGAAAGTGAGGAGGAATTAAGGAACCTCTTAATGAGGGTGAAAGAGGAGAGTGCAAAAAAACAGTCTGAAGCTCAACATCGAAAAAAACTAAGATCATCGCCAGGATGCAAGGAGAACAAACCTATCCATTCTGAAGGATATCAACCGTGAGTGCTCACTGGAAGGACAGATCCTGAAGCTGAGGCTCCAATACTTTGGCCATCTCATGAGAAGAGAAGACTCCCTGGAAAAGATCCTGATTTTGGGAAAGTGTGAGGGCAAGAGGAGAAGGGGATGATAGAGGATGAGATGGTTGGATAGTGTCATCGAAGCTACCAATATGAATTTGACTCAACTCCAGGAGGCAGTGGAAAACAGGAGTGCCTGGCATGCTCTGGTCCATGGGGTCACAGAGAGTCGGACACGACTCAACGAGTAAATAACAACAAGATCTCCACATTGGAGAACAGGGAACATTTTAAAAATGTAATCTGGTCTGAAGTGATGCACTCCAGGAAGGACTGCACCATTTAGTTTTGTTGCCCACATAGCTTAGTTCTTGGAACATGTTCTCCACAGACGGATTGTGGGGAATACTTGCAGCTGGAGGCTTTTTTAAATATAGTGCCATAAATCAAATAGTAAGTGCACTAATGGGAGAGATACAGACAATACAGAAATGACAGAGGCAAATCTCTGCAGAGCTAATTATGACCACATAGCTAAGTGATCTTTACAGACTATTGCCACAGAGAATGTTCCTCTCTCCAGCCTAGCAGAATATATCCATCTGAAGGCAGTATGCAGAAAACAAATAAAACAAAATATCTTCTTGAAATATTTGAGCCTGAAAGCATCTGTGCTCATATCCCCATGTCCTTGACAGGAGAAGGATCTAAATGTAAAGCACTGAACATGAACTGCTTAGATGCATGTGGTTTTTCAAATATAAATTTCATATGATGTCACAGTTCCGAAAGAAGAGGGAGAAACCATTATGTTAATCCAAACAATATAATTGGTGGTGTCATGCCTATCACTTCTTTCCTTGGAAAAATACACCCACGCATGAAGCATGTATCATTGGCCAGGTGTTCACATCTTTGTAGAATCTTCATGTCTAAATGAATTATTGATGTCTTTGGTGATTCACACACTCATCTTTTCCAAATGTTTGTTTCTTCAGCAGAGTGACTGAACCTTTAAAAGTTGATGGGATAGAGGATAAAAAGAGCTACTGAAGTGGATACATTTAATCTTTGGACAATCCATTTTTTTTCGGTTTTGCCACCTAGTTTTCTATTGGGATATTAAAAATGAATTAAATATAACAGATTCATAAATCTTACTAATTTGAGGGGAAATATTGTTGCAGAGTTTTGAATTTCTGGTAGAAGTAGAGCTCTACAGAGGAGAATAGCTTCAAGTTCCCCAGAGTCCATCCCTTCTCATTAACTGGAACTTAAAGTTCTGAGATATTTACAGGAGAAAAAGGTTTTTTTTAATTCTTTACTTACAGTTGCTTGAAATTACAGGCTTGTGTGTTGCTTTCTTCACTGCACACATACTTAGCAACCAACCAAACAGATCAGCAGCAAATAAACAACTCCTGTTTGTTTTAGCTTAACAAGTTCTCCAGTGGAGTCACTGAGGCAGGAAAAGCCTTATTATTTATTCATTTATTTAAGATTTTTTCACCTTCCCAGTTTCCTTAAAACAGGACTCAAGCCAGCTTACATCATTGAAAGAATATGTAAACCTGAAAACAATGAGTATACAATGATGGTTTACATCATTAAAAGACAATATTGAAGCTAAAAACCATAAGTATATCAATATTAAAAAGGAATAAACAAATACAACTCTAAGAAATGGACAACACAAGTAGTACTAAAAATCCAGTCAAAGCAGTAATGTATAACAATCCATCTAAAAAATCACACTCAGGTAGCCTGTCACTGAGGGAAAGCTTGCCTGAAGAGAAAGTTTTTGCCTCCTTGTGGAAGGACAGGACAGATGGGGCCAGTTCTTAAGGCTGTTCCTTTGAACCATACTTCAATTGAACTACAATTTAAAGGCTTTTCCCCCTCTCTCCCTGTGTGGCTGCTTAAATTGAAGAGAATTTTCAGTGCCACTTCACGCAAGAGAATGTGAGTTAATTTTCTTTTCCCTTGCTGTGTAGTCTCACCCTCAGCTTGTAGAAGGACGAGGTTGTAAGAGCAAAGGCAAGGTGCCAGGTTCTCTTGCCCATGAGAAGCCCCCCAAGCAGTGAGGCATCTATTTCCCCAGGCAGGTCCTGATGATTATCAAAGCACTGACTCCATGCAAAATTAACAAGTCATTGGTAGAACAGGTCTGGTATCTCTAGTATAGCCTTCCTCACCCTGCATCTCGCCAGTTGTTTCAGATTATACTCCCAGCATTCCCGTCAAGGTCATGACAAAATCAGAGACCAGAACGTGGTGTGTGTGTGTGTGTGTGTGTGTGTGTGCGCATGGACATTTGCTGTTTGTTCAATCAAATTTAGCAGCCAAAGTGTAGTTCATATGCCTCTTGTCTTTGTAAGGTTTATCCATTAATATGATCGCTCACATTGGTTCCAAGCCTGTCAGAAGACTTCTAACCTTTAGATTTAGCCATTTCTCCTCACCCTGCTAGTGTGACTCCTGTCATAAAGGTATATGAGCTGTGCCCTACTGGGGGATATTCCCAATTAAGAACTCACATACGGTGACCTTTGTGATTTAAATAACAATTTTAGGGTGTACACGTGTTTCCTTGCAGGCGCCGTTTTTGCAGCAGCTGAGGACCCATTTTACGCCTGGCGTTCAACTGCTTTCAGCATAGAGCCGCCCAGAGTGACTGAGTGGTAACCCTTGTCTCACTAGAGTCAAACTTTCCATTTAATTTGGTCTATACCTTACAGCTGGCTGGCTGCCAAGATAAAGGAATTAATTCACCAGGATGTCTCTAGGAAGACATTGCTATTTTTCTGTTAGTACATCTTTGTCTTTGTAAGTGATAAGAGCAGAGGTTCCTGTTAACCACTTACAGACAACTCCATAAATGTGGAGCTCATGTGCTTAAGATAGTTAATGAAAGATTTCCATACTTGTATGTGTGAGATAACCGTTTCTCATACATGTGTATCCTTTCTGACCTTACTGCTTTTCTCCATTTAACTGTTGGTTTAACCTCAGCCCAAACTGTGCCTGCATGGGTACAACCACACTTAATCTTATTCATCCTTCATTTCTCCTTTCTTTCTGTGTCCTCTTATTCCCCTATTGTCAACATTTACACTGAAGTCCCTTTGGGTAGGTTCCTGGTTTTTTTTGTTTTTGTTTTTGTTCTTATGTTACTGTATAAAGCACTACATGTAATACTTGAATCACAAATAACAATAGTAAGATACAGAATTCGTGATGGTAGAAGAAATTTGGGGAGAGAGGCAGAAATATTTGGGATCCCCATGTGATGGTGTTGATAGAGTGACAAAGAAGACTCTGGAGAATCCCCACTTGGCCATGGAAACTCACTGTGGGAGTGGAAGTGGTAAGACCACCCCTTAAATATCTCATTTACCTTGAAAGCCCTATTAGAGTCGCTGTAAGTTGGTTCTGACAGCACAGAACACACACACACACACACACACACACACACACACACACACACACACACACACACACACACACAAAATACACATGCACTGTGAATGCCACTTAGACTACACTGGAAGAGTGGCCTTTGCTGCGTGTGTCTGAACTTTGGAATCAGCAGTGGCTTACTCAACAAAAGCATTATACAGCATATATATTTGTATTATTGAATTGTTATTTTTAAAAAATCTAATTAAAAATTTTAAAGATCAAATTTTGTGTGTGTGTGAGTGAGTGAGTGAGTGAGAGGAGTATATATAGGGTGGACAGATAAGCAAGAGGATGGAGAAAAATCAGATTTTTTTTAAAAAATGTATAAAACAAAGATAAAATATTAAAGAATGGTGTCGAATTGTTTCAGAAGAGATGCTGAAAATTTGAGAAACTGAACCAGGAGTCATCCATAAACAGTTGTTGACCAATTGTTTATTGCTGGCTCCTGATTCAGTTTTGCTTTTTGGGTTGTTTTGCTTGTAACTCTGGATTTCAATGGAATTTCTGTACAGCCCTAATTGTACGCATTCATATTTCTTTGTAGAGGAAGGAAAGGAATTTAATCCCATTTAGAGGGAGTCTGCAAAGACATTCTGAATGCCAAAGGCTTGATCCAATGTACCTGAGCCAGCCCTTGTCAGTTCTGGTTCTCAGTGCCAGGAATTTGCTTGTCTCTCTGGGGGTTTTTCTTTTGTGAATATAGCTGGCCCGAGAGGAGAGGAAATAGCCACCAGCAGCCTTTCCATGAGGATGCTGTAAAATGGAGAGGGAAGGTGGTAGAAGCCATTTTATACACAGCTTGTTTGATGTGTGCTAATACTGTAGTTCAACACACACCATTGACACGGTTTATTTTGTGGGATGCTTGTGTCAAATAGCACTTTGTCACTCTAGCATAATGGACAGAAGTGAAATCAGGATCTCGAGAAGACACTGGCAGTACTTAATCAGACTAAACCCTTCTCTGTTCATTGTTGCCCCAGCTTGTGACGTTCAGAGTGCTTTTGCTTCATTTCACTTCCACATAGTTTTGATCGACACGCCCCACTGAGTAGTCCACGATCACATCTTGTGAGCTACATTTGATAGCAAATCTGCCTTCTAAAATTTAATAGGATTTAAAGCATGTTCTTTAGGGAGTGAATTTACTGGATAATTTCCTAAGCTCTTAAATCCACTCAAAGGTCTAGCAGACAATGGCCTACAACAAAAAGCTGTGGCTACGTGGGCCGCAAGAATCATTGTGAAATAATTTCTGTTTATGGATGTTGGAACAATGGATAAGAATTAAAATGGATCAGTTCTTTAAGCAGTTCTTCTACATCAGCGTCTCTTCCTCTGAAACTCAAGCTTGTGTTCTTGGTTGCAACAACTCTTTTGGAAAACAACAAATAAAATCAATCATTTAAAAAGTATATGTTGCGATAGTACGTTTTGTAACAATACATAGACATTTATTTTAGGAAATTGTGTTTACATTTAATTTTTTCCCCATAACAGTTGTTTATTTCATCATGCCCAGTTCATATGTCCTTCAGTTCCTCTGTTCCCTCCATCAGTTTTATTTTCAATGTGTAAAATAGCAGACATTGTGTGACATCATGGATTTGTATGTGTTTTCCTTCTACAGATCAAAAATTGTGTGAGATGTCTTTAAAAATACTGAATAGCCTGGACAAACTACAGTCTGGCTGCATTATTATTATTATTATTATTATTATTATTATTATTATTATTATTATTATTATTATTAGTAGTAGTAGTAGTAGTAGTAGTAGTAGTAGTAGTAGTAGTAGTAGTAGTAGTAGTATCAGTAGTATCAGTAATAGAAGTAATAGAAGTAATAGTAGTAATAGTAGTAATAGTAGTAATAGTAATAGTAATAGTAGTAAATCTTTTCCAGCAATATATTAAAGATATTATTTCCTGCTTTTCTAAAATATAATTCATCCATATAAGTTTTGAATTAAGAATCTGGTCAGGAAAACTCGAATTCAGTTTTACTATGGAAATCTCTGTGTTAGATCTTGCCCTGGATCATAGTTGCAATGTTTATTGTTCAAATACATCATTTTTACATCCATCTTTTAAGAAAGAAGACAATTTTGCCATCTGGTGGCCACTCTGGCACATTACAGCACAATTAAACACATGAACAGTCTAATGGTACAGGCAGCGTTTTCTGTAATAAAATTAACATCGTTAGGTGAAATAAAATTCTATGTTTCTAAACATAAAGATTCTGCTTGCAATAACGTCTGTTCATAGCATGTCACATCATGTCTATATTTGTTGGTTATCCTGTCCGTAAATAAATTTTCACACATTTCCAAATGTAATCCTACAATGTGAATAGCATTAGTGAACAAGCTGTTTCACTACTTGTCAAAGTATCATGTTTTACTCTGTTTCAAAAATGTATCTGTTTCCATATCATGGAGAAGAAGCTACAGTACATCTAGTTACAAATATTGTTAATGAAACATCATGTAAGTGTGAGGAGAGGGAATGTCTGACAAGTCAAACATCTGATCTACTTGAGTGTTGAACAGTTTTAACTCTTTCTGAGCTTATTTTTCAGTAATGGCTGTATTACAATGATTCATTATGAGTCATAATAAAATACATTTCAATGTTTGTTTGCTACATGATCTATGTTTAATACTTTTTACAGATGAGTTAAAGGCACTCAGACAGACAGAGAAGCAAAATTACATATTCCATGTTTACTGCAGAAATGTTGAACACAATAGAATCCTGTCATACTTAGCAGGCTTATACGTATATTATAGCATGAGCTTTTCTAGACCACAGTCCACTACACAAAAGCGTAATATGCTTCTGTAATGAATATATTAGGCCTTTAAGGTAGTCTACAACTCTTCGTTGTTTTTTCAGTAACAGGCTCACATAGCTATGCTTTTGGAGATGCATACAGGAAGTTGAAGTGCTGCTGTACAAAGGAAGAAAAAAGTTATTGCAGTAATATATGCTCTGCTACTGTAAAAGAATGTGGGACAGAAATAGAAAAGTGGCTCAATTCAGCTTTTCCAGTGGGTTGAAACAAAGCCCTGAGACAGGCAAGCAGAGAAAGTGAAAAATAGGGTGGTTAGAGCCTCTGAAAAGTCAAAATAGAGAAGACAAGCGCATGTTAAACACATGCTTGCTGCACTACACTACACTACACTTGATCTGCACTTTAATCAGAAAGAATTCGAGGCATGGCTCACAGAGATGTGTGTGTGTGTGTGTGTGTGTGTATGTATGAATGAATGAATGAATGAATGAATGAATGAATGAATGAATGAATGAATGAAACAACAGCCAGAGGCCTCACTCTTGCCCTGATGTGTTCTTTGTGGGAGGCAGGATGTTCTAACCCTCTGAAGCTCTTGGGGTCAAAACACGCTACCTTTCCGTTCCATAGTTGCGAAGCACCTGTCCTGCTTGTTGCTTCTATAAGCAGAAAAGGTAAGAAGCCAGCCTCCTTAAATAATAGCAGCCACGTATGTGATGGATCCATTGCAATAATTTAATGAGGGTAGTTTTGCTGCATCCAGAAAAAAAAAGTTTTATCGTTCCGTATTTTGTTTCTCATAACTGCATCAAAATGGCAGGAGGAATGATTGTTTGGAAACATTTTAGCTGCTGAGTGAAGCAGGAATGTCTTCAGAAGAAACATGCCCATTCTCGAGAAATGCAATACAAATAGTGTAGTGGTGGTGGATGGTTGTAATGTATGTAATTATGGTCTGTTGCCCTTACAATACAGGTGTATTTTAGCAGAGATGAACCAAAATCCATACATTTCTTCTTATTTTGGATGGAAAGAACTTGAGATTTAAAGGACATCAAATGTGCAAGAAATCAAAAGTGGCAGATTTT
Organism: Pogona vitticeps; assembly: GCF_051106095.1. NCBI lineage: Eukaryota > Metazoa > Chordata > Lepidosauria > Squamata > Agamidae > Pogona > Pogona vitticeps. The sequence continues at coordinate 98,933,885 of NC_135785.1, forward strand.
GTCTCTCTCGTCACAAGGCTTTAAGTGCTTCATTTTTAGCAGTCTGGTTTTAAGTCCATGTGTATTCAGCAGAACATTCGCCCACAGGTGTGTTGCTGAAATCAGGTTGTGTTGCTGTCTCTTTTTACAGATAGGCTGCTCAACTTGAATATTTGTGTAAAAGACAGATATAACATGGTCCTCTCTATGCTTGGAACAGAGGCACCTATTCATCTAGGCCAATTCATTGGTGGAGAATTTCATTTCAGTAAGGATCCCCCTCTTGCTTTCATTACTAACCTCCCTTCTCAGTGCGGGGAGGAAGGAGAAAGAGCAAAGTTAGATTCTTAGCTAGAAAAAAAAAACACATCTTACACTTTAGCTGGAGCCCTTCACTTGATCATAAAGCACCTGGGAAGAGAGGATCTGGCCGTGCTTCTGATCCTGGTTTCCTACTCTTCCACTGGAAAATAAAGGGACATAGAATATAGGAGAGCTGCTTCCTTCAGACACTATCCTTGTGGACTTTCTTGAAGCGCACTTGGCCATTATAGGAAACATAGCCCTGTACTGAATGAACACTGGCCTCATATATTTTAGCTCTTCCTGTAACGGTAATAATAGAACTTCTAAGTCAAGGTAAAGAGAAGGAGAGAACCAGGAGTAGAGAGATGATTGCCATTCTCATGCATGGCTGTCCAACCTGAGAAGTTGTCATGACTTTCGGCCTGATTTCCCTGCTAGGCTGATTACAATAATCCTTTTAATCTTTGTTGTTTAGTCGTTAAGTCATGTCCGACTCTTTGTGACCCCATGGACCAGAGCATGCCAGGCCCTCCTGTCTTCCACTGCCTCCCAGAGTTTGGTCAAATTCATGTTGGTCGCTTCAATGACACTGTCCAACCATCTCCTCCTCTGTCGTCCCCTTCTCCTCTTGCCCTCACACTTTCCCAACATCAGGGTCTTTTCCAGGGAGTCTTCTCTTCTCATCAGATGGCCAAAGTATTGGAACCTCAGCCCTTTTAATCTAATACCTTTTATTTAAGCAGAGAGAGAGAGAGAGACCTTGTTGTTTTAAGTTGTTGCAGCTAGTTGTGTCCCCAACTATCAAGTGGGGGGGGGGAGAAAAACTTTCCACATGTGTATTTCACTCTAGGAGCTTCATGGCACAGTGGTTAAACTGCAGTACTGCAGCCAAAGCTCTGCTCATTACTAGGTAGCTGGCTCGAGGTTCACTCAGCCTTCCATCCTTCTGAGGTTGGTAAACAATGTACCCAGCTTGCTGGGCGGGGTGTGTGTGCAAAATGTAGGCTGCATAATTAAATTGTAAACTGCCTGCAGAATGCTTTAAGTGCTGTGGAGTGGTATATAAGCAGTTTGCTGACCGATTTTTTGCTGTGAGTAGGTTTTGGAGAACTTACCTGCTACATGTCTTGATGTAAGGTGAGAAATGGAAGCTATGCCATGTTGACCATTGTTGACCATGTTGACCATCTGAAGTGCTGGCCACACTTTCAGACTGATGTAGAAGATTTGTTTTAGTCAATATATGACCCACAATCTTATCCTGCATGCTGGTTAAATTTCTAATAACCATGAAAACATTATTAAAAAGTTGTAGTTCCTGATGCTGTTTTGTATGAAATCAGTCTCTAGCCAAGCACTATTTTTTAAAAATGCACTCTTCCCAACACAGTAGCTGTGAGTTACAGAAGTTCATTTTATATTCTATATAACCATTTAGCAATTTTATATGTGAAACAGTTTTCAAGCTGAATCCCACATTTAAATTAACACATTAGTTTTAATTATGCTTAACTTACCCCATCTAATGGAAGAGTGATTTAACCACATGGGGTTTCTTTATTGCATATGACGGGTTTTAAACAAACCTGCTCCATAGACATGGGCTTTTCATATTCGAATCCCCATGGATACAAATATGAATTGTGGCACCACAGGTACCACAGAGGCCCATGTCCTTCTCCCAGAACCCGCCAATCCATTCACAGGTCACTGTGCAGCATTGGGTCCATCATCATCATCATCATCATCATCATCATCATCATCATCATCATCATCATCATCATCATCATCATCATCATCACAGCAATCCGGGAAGGAGCCTGGCTGGCACTTCCCCGCCTCCTTGCACAGCCAACCACTCTGCCGTGGGGGCAGGACAGCAAGGCTTCCCACTCAGCTGATGACCCCACCTCTGCGCTGCAACTGGTGAGTGGACCGAATAGTTCTTGGGGTGGGGGGAGGAAATTGGCCTCCGTGGTACCTGTGGTGTCACTATTTGTATTCATATCCCCAGGGATACAAATATGAGTAGCCCATGTTTTCTGCTCTGTGATTCTCATGACACTTCTAGGAGTCTGCTGTGGGTTCCCCCCCTTTTTTCCCCCCCTTTTTCCTCCCCTTCTTTAGGCTCTCTGGAAGTGACGCCTTAAAGTGTGTGTGTGTGTGTGTGTGTGTGTGTGTGTGTGTGTGTGTGTGTGTGTGTGTGTGTGTGTGTGTGTGTGTGTGTGTGTAAAAAAATAGCCCCAGTCATCCCTTCTCGGAAAGTAGAGGTTTCTTTCTCCCACAAAGGGCCTGATTCTCATATATACACATTACAAGCCAACTTTAATATCCCATTCTGAAAGGTCAAGAAAGAAATTATTTAACAAGGGTTACAACACATACAAGGCAACTTCTGAAACCCCAGAAAACACTTTGTAACCCCTTTCGGGGTCATGAGCCACCCCCCCAGCTTGGGAAACACTAGTCTATAACATGTAACTGATATGTCTTCAGCAGCCTTTATTTTTGCAAGGAAACCAACAATTCATATTGAAACTGTCATTTAGTGAAAAATGGACACATTCTGTGTATTCTCCCTAATGCTACTAGGGGGAAAACCTATTGGCTCTTGCCGAAATACAGAATGGAAAAGGATGGTGGGATCTGTAGTTAGACAACATCAGGAGAGCCATACATTGCCTATTCCTGCTTAAATGGGCAAAATAGTTTTATTCCATACAATTATTTGGACTGTTTTACTCAGATGGACCACAAGGTGGTAGTGCTATAAATTTTCTTCTGACACTGGAGAGGAAACACAGTGTAAAATGCAAATAGGATGCTAGAAAAAGTGCCCTTTTTGGCAGCCAGTGAATTGACATGAGAGGATAAGGAGAAGCTGCCTGACGTTCTTGCTAGAGGAGGACATCTCTGTCCCATTTCATCCAGGGCGTTAGTGTAGTGCTGCTGCTGGCAGGGGCAGAGCCATCAGTGAATATTCACTTTGTGGGAGCAACTATAGCTGAGCATCTCATTCAGATACTCCCATGAACTAACAAACAAGTATACAAAGTGCATCTGCACAATTACATTTTAATGAAGTTTTTGTCAGGCATGATCATGGCGGATCACCCTTTGTGCGTAATTCACTCTGCCCTCAGGACAGAATTTGGGGACAGAGGTATAGGACCCTAATCAATAGAATAAGCAGGAAGGCCACCCAAAAGACAGCGTGCCTGACGTCTCCCATTTTCACTGAATTTATATTAACCATTTAAAAGAGATCCCTCCCCACCCAGTCCAGGATCTGTAGATGTCTGATTCAGCTGCTGCCTTTGATGAATCCCTTATCTCTCTGCTTGTCCAAAAGAGCCTGTCAAAGCCATAAGAGCAGAAGAGACGGCCCTTTCCACTTACAGAATTCTGCATCTCGGTGTTTGGGTCATGTCTAGGGTGCAGCATTGTATGATGCTGCCTCAGGCAGTACAAGACAATACCTTGCCAGTAGAGCTTGCCAGTCCCATCTGTTCTGCCAGCACAGGGGTCCTTGAGGGTGAAAAAATGTCTGACAGGAAGTCTCCACACTCATTCCTTCTCCTTCTCTTCCTCCTTCTCCTCTTTCTTCCAAAGTAGCCACTAAGGCTAAGCCACTGAGGTGGAGGAAGACAAGGTGGCTTCGCTCCTCTTTCCCTTTACCGGGTTTTTTTTTTTACTGGATTCCTCCACAATCTATCTCTTAAGTGGAACAATCACAGGACTACACCCTGTACCTGAAGGATTGCATTCTCCCATATGAGCCTGTGGAGGCCTTCAGTTCATTGGAAGAGGCCTGTCCCTCAGAACTGCCATCCTCGGGGATGTGTTTGTTTGGGCTCCAAGACAGAGGGACATCTAGGAATCTGCTAGTTGTAGAAATCTTTGGTGAGGAGACCTGGGCTGTCCCTCTCTTCTTGTCCTTCCTCAGATAGGCAGATACCTTTTTTTTATTTAGCCATATGAGCTTTGTACTTAGCAGGTATTTGAGAGGAGTGTACCAGAGCTTTCAGTCAGAAAAATAAATTGCTTAGATAGGTTGCCTGGATAATTTGAATAGCATCCTCTCTGTACTAACCAGAGGGGAGGGGGGGGGGGGGAGAAAGAGAAGTCTGTTCTCTCAGGGACCATGGTGAAAAAGGAATGGATTGGTTTAACAGTTCAAGTTGTGTCACAAAATGGATATTGTCAGGAACCCTGAACATCTCAGCTAAAGTATACTCTCTGCAATTTTTCATTGTTATCCTTCCATATCTAATGCTTTAGAAAGTAGGAGAGAGAAAAACTTGTGGGCTCTAAGAAGTAATCATTTACCTATATGGATAAATCAGGTAGACTGTAGCAGGCCTTTAGTCTATAGACGCTCACTAAAGAAGTGTTCTGCGTAACTCAGAAGCTTTGCTACTAGCATTCTGAATGTTACTTGATTAATTAGAAGACATATTCCTGATGTTCTGTAAAGTAGTTAAGAGGCTTGGGCCTGCTTATACCTCTGAATTTAGTAGCTTTTTCTTTTCGCCTGGTGAAGTATATTGTGTCAGTGGAAAACACAATTTTTCATCATACAACATACTGTAGGCCCAATAGAAGAAGGACACATCACCTAATTTTGCACCTTGGCTAACAACAAACACTGAAATAGCCCCAAATTCATAATTAGCAGGGCATCTGTATACTCCTGGCAGTGTTTTATAGAGTGGAATGCCACACAGGCCAGGAACTTGAGCTCTGTGAAACATCGAGAGGGATGTTAAGCACACAATTACCTTTTCACACAATTGCTCCAAGGCCTGATGCAGACTTCTGCTTCAAGTTCTGATTTGTATGTAAATACTAAACAGCCATCTCAGGGGGAGAGAATGGTGAGATGGGGAGTTTCTTTCATCACATTTTAAAAAAAAACATCCTGGCTATGGATCTCAGCTGCACTGGGAACAGGTTTGGTCTGGAAATTGTCTCCCATTTAGAGACAAAGGGGTAATCCTGTTGCACAACTTTATGCTGTGCAACAAGAATGCTGTCCACAGCTGCAGTTGTGTGCCACAGCCATTGAAAAGCTTCAGAAAGCTCCCCTAGTTTCCAGGGATCTTTAAGGATCCCCTTGATCCCAGGGCAGATTTTGGGAGCAGTGGAACTGGAGAAGCAATAATTTAAAGCCAGAACATCGCTGTTGTCCAGCTTTGTAAAATGACCTTCCAGGGATTCAGGAAGTCTTGTTTCAGTGCCTACAAGAACTATATAAAAGGTTGGGGAGGTACCAAGATTTTGTCAAGGGCAGAATCCCTGTCTGCATTCAGCATGGTTGGGATGCAAGTGAATCCGAAGCTCTTTGTGTTGGCCTCCAATTCCTTCCCTGTCAGTGCAGGGAACACAAGAGTGAGCAAGAGGTATTGCTCCTATGCTAGCAATGTTCCCAGACCCACTCCCTCTCCTTCTTGTCCAGAATTGGAAGGGAAATATTCCATCTCCGCCACTCCTCTTGTTAAGTCAGCAAGATTGCTCAGCCTCAAGAACATCCACAGGAATGTTTCAGAGGTTTAGGTGCAGAGATGCGTCGTCGTATGCTAGCACGTTCTGCACACATAGCGCACAACAGAACAATGTGTCTGCCTACATTAAAATGCTAACTAAACATAGGGTTCTAGAGGGGACAAATGCATCATCCCCTTATCAAAAGAACAGGCAAAAAGGATAGAAGCATCTTGATCTTAGAGTGCCATTGAGATGTCCTGTGGGAATGGGAGAAATTTTCCCCAGGAGTCTCAGGATAGCAGGACAGAGAAATTCAGAAATAGCAGTTTTTTAAAAAGCATATTTCTGTTTGACCCATGAAGTAATGGAGCAGTGGGAGTTGCCCTGTGTCCTTAAACACATTGTCTTGCTTGATCTCTGCCTACATCTCTCTCTCTCTCTCTCTCTCTCTCACACACACACACACACACACACACACACACACACACACACACACCACAGACAGACACAGACAGACAGACAGACAGACACACACACACACACACACACAGAGAGAGAGAGAGAGAGAGAGAGAGAGAGAGAGAATAATGGTTGTAATGAGGGCATAAAAGTTCAAGATGTAATTTAAGAAAAGGTTCACATGACAAATCTAGCTTTAAAAGCAGAGTTTCAGCATAAAAACCAGGAGGAAAATGAAGGAAATTACAATGGACATTTAACTCCAACTGTGCCATTAAATGTCAAAATAATGTGTGCCATCAAATTGAATAGTCACTTCTGTTTAATGATATGTTCACATTTATTTGAAAGATGAAAACATTTCAAAATATTCAAATTTTCTGTGTAGGTTCTGTCACTCTCTTTGCATGGCAGTATGTTTTATGCTTAAATGTTGATTATTGATATTTTAATTGTTAACTGCTCTAGGATCAGGTGCAAGGGACATTGTGATAATTAAATATATACTGTCACTTTACAGCAATGGCCTAAACCTCCCAAGGATGTAGCTCCACTGATGTAAAGCTTAGCGTGTGCCCAGTGCCAGCTGAAAAGCAACTCAGTGGGGGACACAATAGAAGAAAGAAAATTCAAGTTGCTCCAGGCTGCAGCTTGGAGAAGTACTCTGTATTTTTAAAGCACTGGCTATGTTGTTGTATAGAGGTTTCTCTTTAATCTTCCTTTGCTCTTGCTTTTCTGCTGAGCAGCAATCAATTGGGAGAGAGGTGGCTATAAAGATAGGAGCGTCCACTTGTGCCATTGCCCTGCACAGAGGTACTTATCAGCGTTTGCCAGGGCCTGCATGGATCAAAGTGACATTCCCTTGCCCATGCATTCTCTCCTTTAGTAGACCTTCAGCAGTAGCAAGGGCAGGAGAGGAGCATCAGCTGGAGCCATGATCATGTAAAAGGTACTTTTTTGGACTCAGCCAGCATGACTAAGAGTTGTAGTACCAAAAAGCAACTTTAGGTTTCAAATTATAGTGAACATAAGAAAGGCTGAAGCAGCATGCCATATTTTCAGAATTCTTCCAGGCATGCCTGCAAATTGAATAAAGTAGTTATTTCCAAGCTGTAACTGATACTTGCAGTGGGATGGGGTGGGGTGACATCACACGTCTTTTCAGCCAAACATAAATTTAGTCTCACATGGCCCTCCTTTTGCCTTTTGTCTAAGTCCTACTTTGAAACCAGTCCCCCCTTTTTTTCCTTTTCCACTGGCTGTATTCCTAGCATAACTAGGTCTTCCCTTGGATGTTTTATCAAGGGTGACAGCCAAGCATCCCTGAAAGACACAGCTTGACCATTGTCCCCTGCAATCTTCCAAGGGAGGAAAAGGCTGGACATATTTGTTCTAGGATGTTGTGTCTGTATCTCTATGCTGGGAGTGCCAGTGCAGTGTAGTGGCTGGCGTGCTGAGAGATTCAGGTTCTAATCCTCACCAACACGTGACACCTTCGGCATGATTTTGGGCTCTCTCCAACTGACTTACCTTACTGAGTTGTTGTCAGGATTCAGTAAGGTGGAGAATCGTTATAGATTCCATCTTGAGCTTTTTGGAGCAAAAGGTGGTGTTTCGATGTATCAGATAAATAGTAATAAATAATAGCAAAAATATACAGACCTGAAAGTAAGTCCCAGGAGGACTTTTCCCAACCTGTTACCCTTCAAATGTGTTGACCTACAGCTGCACCAAGTGTGTTGGGGTAAGTCATCCAGGGTGGCTTGCTGTGTTTGTTGGCCAAGGGCTACTGGGAGATGTAATCAAGTATGTCTTAAGGCTGGGTTGGCAAGGACTTCTTCATTGGTAAATCATTTGAATGTTCCTCAAATAAAAGGTTTAGCGGCCCTTCTGGCAAACCTCAAAGCAGTCCACTTTGCTTAGATTTGGCATGCACACTAATGTGGATATTAGGTATACATTAGACGCCCTGAGCTCTCATGAGGGTAAATTTGAATAATCATAAGAACAGGAGGAAATAATTTAGAAATTATTTAATTTGAAAGCTACCCTCTGTTGAAAGGATTTGTTTTACAGTTATTTCTTGTACTGGGTAGGAAGCTGAAACACTGCCTGTCCAAAATGGAGCAAGAGAAAGACATCTTTGAAGGGTATGCAAGAATCCTTGGCATTTGTTCAACACTGAAGATACAGAGGTTTTCCAGCAACAAATCTCTCAGTGGCTGAGCATCAAATCATTCTGAGTCACCTCTAGAGAGATGATTAGATTGCTGTGTTATGCTCGCGCTTCTCTGTGTTGTTATCCCAGCTCTCAGCTCTGTTTTGAGAAGTTGGTGGAGGGCTCAGAAGAACAACAGCAGATGCTAGGAAATGCTGTGTGATTATTATTATTTTTTTCTTTTAATGGTAAGAGAAGGAGGGGATGCTAATTTTAGCAGAAATGCATGGCGACGTATTGTGGGATGTGAGTGTGGGAACAGGTGTGGCTTTGCCTCCCAGTTTGCTGCAGACCTGGGAAGATTTCCTGTGTTACATTCTTAGCTGTCCTGGGCACAGTTTCCAGCAGCCTCTTTAATCTCAGAGGATGACCGCATGTGGGAATCTTGTGCATTGTCAATGAATAAATTGGTAACAGAGTTGATGACTTCGGGGTGCAACAGTCCAATTAATGTGATGACCTTTTGCTGCATGATTAATTTCAGTTCAGTTTGGCATAACTCAAGGCTGTGTGTGTGTGTGTGTGTGTGTGTGTGTGAGAGAGAGAGAGAGAGAGAGAGAGAGAGAGAGAGAGAGGGAGAGGGAGAGGGAGAGGGAGAGGGAGAGGGAGGGAGGGAGGGAGGTGCCATAACAATAGGACATTCAATGTAATTAAGATGTTTAAGGAGTGTTTTACCAATTCCATGGCCAAGCAGGAATTCCAACCTGGGTCTCCTGAGTCCTAGTCCATCACTCTTTCCATGACACCACACTGGGCACCAGAAGTCTTTCTGTTTTTGGATGAAATAAAATTCTGTATCTGGCTCAAACTGTGAACCATGAGCAGATGAGTGTGACAACCTCTGTGCACAGAGCATGTACACATAGCTTCTCTTGTGTTTTATTATATATTGTCCTTTTGAAAGACACAGCTGCATAATTTATCCACTGGGTCATCTAAGGCAAGTCTCCTTGTAGGGGTCTTCTGAGGACAGATCGTACTCTGTAAAATACCTTGCTGGTGAGTGACACAGTTCACTGGAGCTCTCTTGCAAAACTCTATTGGAAAGAAGCAGTAGCTGCATTAAGGCACCTGGTTGGCATACCTGGCCTTCCAAAGCTTTTCTATGCCTATTGAATTTCTTCCCCATGGAAAAGGATAGGGAATATTCAGAAACAAATCAAGATATTTTTCTGACTGTGGCCTTTTATGGCCATACTGGTTAGGGATTCTGGGCTTTTTAGTTCAAAAAAAAAGTTACTTTCCCAGGCTCTATTCTTTGGTTACCAGGCTGTGTCATAAGCAACAGAAGTTTCAGAGTTGTTATGCCCAAGCAGTTGTCAGACAGAATAAAATTATTTCTGCTGATGTGAGAGGTAGTGTGTTCATTGGGGCAGCCAATGTGTCAGACCAGAAGGGCTGAAACGCAGGTTCCAGCCTCAAGTCACTAAAGATCACCAGGTGCCACTAGCTCATTCGCTATCTTCCATCCTAACCTTCTTCAAAAGACTGCTGTGTGTATAAAGTTCAGGGGGCCACCACATACATTGCTTTGAGTTCTTTGCAGAAAAGGTGGGATATATTAATTCACATGTAATAAGTAAATCAGGAGTACAATGATTTACAACAGGGAGGGTTTCAGAACAGCCTATTTGCAAAATCTTCACGTGCACATTCAGCCAAGGGAAGGAGCAAGAAAGAGAGGCTGCCGTCCTTTTCTTTCCCCCAGAGAGGTAAAAATGCAGTCAGTGAAATGAATAAGAATGACATAGGGATATGCATGGACGTTTACAGCTTGCTTCACTAGTACAAGGAAATTGGCATATAATTTTAATGTTTTGAAAACATGGGAATTTTACAGGGCTGTTGTTGCAGGGGAGCATAGTTCTGCCTGTGAGCAGATGGTTGTCTGTCCCTGAATCTATTGCGGTGTGTGTGAATTAATGCAACTGTACATTGCCAAGAATCAATAGATAAGAATCCTTTCCTCATGACTGACACCTTTTTTTTGGCCAAACAATATGAAGAAGTGACAGCATAAGTTCTGTGAAAACTACCTCACTTGTAAGCCCCCCTTTCAAGTTGCTCGGCAAGTCCTTCAAGGCACCTTTGGGGAAGTTTGCCATTTCAGTGCAAGTTCTGCCACACACCTATTCAGTCCACACCGACTGCTGCTCCCTATGCTTCAGTCGAATGCCAAATCTCTTGCCAGGAAGAGGTGTTGTTTGACTGGAGAGCCTTCAGGTCAGCCTGCCAGCCAATGCTTGGTGGCCTTTCAGGAATTACACAGCATGCCAGGATCTGGACAGTAACCAAGTCAGCCACTGTGCCTATGAATAGAAGGGAAATGTGGAGCAAGCCCACTCCAAGTCACACACACTTGCTCTGTTTTTCCTCCTCCTCCTCCTCCTCCTCCTCCTCCTCCTCCTCCTCCTCCTCCTCCTCCTCCTCCTCCTCTTCTTCTTCTTCTTCTTCTTCTTCTTCTTCTTCTTCTTCTTCTTCTTCTTCTTCTTCTTCTTCTTCTTCTTCTTCTTCTTCTTCTTCTTCTTCTTCTTCTTCGGTATTTTCCCCTGGACTTGCCAGATTCTCAACAGGACAAACTGCATTGAAAAGATACACACGTTTGATTGTGACAGAAACAATTCATCATGTGCCTGTCTGAACATTTGTGCTGTGTATATCCTCAGTTATAAACATGGCTGTCCTTCCCCTAGTACTACATGTCTTTTGGGTTTTGCCTCTTTTGTCACCCTTCCGATGTGGACAAGTGATGCCCTTAGTGGTAAATGTATGGATCCCCCACCATTAAAATAGAGAATACCTGACTGAAGACATCAGAGTTGTTTAATTATGGTAGCTTTTATAGATAGAATCTGCATGAATTCACATGCAAAAAAGTAAAGTGTCTCCGAAAGAGGAAAAAGCAGTCTCATTTCTATCAGGCCGTGCATCTTCCTGAGATAAAGCAACGTGTTGTTTCAGAAGAGGCATGGCCGCCTGTGTCAAAGAAGCATTGCTTCCTGTAGAAAAGAAGGATGAATGTCTCACTTAAGAAGGCTTTTGCCACTGATGAATTTGTATATGCTTACATGGGGAAACTTCTGAAAAATCCGGTGTCCAATAAATTGACTAAATACAGTATTACAGCTACAGATGTAAAATTTATGTTACTCTGTTTAAGAGCTGCTTTCAGATCCCCGTTGGATCTGGGAACATAGCATTAGGCCCTTCCCTATCGCTTCTTCCCCCTACCCTCCCAATCTATTCCTAGGAAAGTTGGTGGGCTTCTCCTAGGGAGCAGCAGATTGTGTAGTAGCTTCAGTTTCATTATCAATTAATGCCCCACTTCAATTTGGTTTAGGAAAGTCAGGGCACTGTTACACTTTTGAAATAAATTGGGTGATGGATATTGAAGTTGATCTAAAGTCACATGTTTTTTATTTTTGTTTGTGTGTGCATTTTTTAAGGAAAATCTTTAATTTCTTTTGAAGCTGTGCTGTGTATTGGTTGAGGGGGCAACACAGGCTTTTAAATTTTTTGTGATATGTGCACTCTAAGTTTGATTTAGAAGAGGGGCTCATTCCTCTGTGATGGATATTGCATAAACATTCAGTCTGGTGTATGAAGGAGCTGGCTGTGATGCTTGCAGATGAGTTGATCCATTAAGTGAAAGAGCTCATGACTGCTGCTTGAAATGGAGCTCTTCCCAAACATCAGATCGGCTCCTGCTGTTTTCAGACATGGTCCTTTTCATCAGTGGATTAGCTTTTGTTTAAGCACCAAGTGGACTAACTGGTATGGTTCCAGCCACTTACTGGACTGAACACCTTTCCAAACAGCAAATTTATTCCTGCCACTTCAGCCACTTCCCCTCCCAGCTGAAGAAGCAATCCATAGATAGACTCTTTAATCAGATGCTGTACAAAATTGCTTGGGCTGATTACTCAGAGGAGGGATACCGTTCTGCTGGTAGGAGCAAACTAAACACCCACCAAGACCGGCAGAAAAGAGTTCTGGTAAGGGAAGATAAAAAAAATAAGGCTAGCTGGTTCCTTTTTTCTTTTAGAAAATAATAATGTGATATGAACATGCTCCAAGCATGAGAGCAATCTTAAAGGAATCAAACAGACACTGTGAACTCTGCCTGCTGAGAATTCCTATAACTGATTTGCATCACAATGTTGCTCCAGAGCTTGCCTTCATAACTGCAGTGATCTGACCTGTGTACTCTTCACCCTCCAGCCATGCACTTCTGCATTAGTAAAACTGAGGGTCCTCTGAAAGGCGAAATGCATGTGGCAGCTGTAGTAATTGACTGCTACTATTGAGCTGCACCTGAAGTGTGGGAAGGAAGCCATATTTTACAGATGGGCATTACTTGAAAAGAGAGAGCAAGAGAGAGCAGCTGACTGCACAGTACAGATGGTGATGGGGCAGCAAACGATGGTATGACAAATTCATTCCTAGTCACAATTGTCTCTTGACTTTCTGATCTCGGCAGAAAGGCATGACACTATATTCCTCGCAAGGTCATTGAATGTGCCTGGAATTTTGTAAGACTACAGCAGAGTATATTTCTCTCTCTCTCTCTCTCTCTCTCTCTCTCTCTCTCTCTCTCTCTCTCTCTCTCTCTCACACACACACACACACACACACACACACACACACACACACACACACACACACACACACACACACACACACTACAATGCAAGAAAAAGTTGAAGGTGACAGGAAAAGAGGTAGAGAAGATGAGAAGTGGATTGACTTAATAAAGAAAGACACAGTCTTCAGCTGCGCAGGGCTGTTCATTAACAAAAGGCAGCACGCTTTTTGTTAATGAAAGGACCTCTTGGAGGTCAGTAAGTCATAGGGTCACCATACGTTGGGAGTAATTTGATGGCATATAATAATGAGTTAGGAATCTGGCAGCACAGTCAGAGAGGTTGGGAGTTCATTTCCCCACTGTGCATGCTAGAAGAGCCAGCCCGTGTGGCTTTGGGCAGGCTGCACAGTCCCAGGGCGCCCCCAGAAGAAGGAAATGGTAAATTACTTCTGAGTGTTCTCTACCTGGAAAACCCTGGAAATGGTCACCATAAATCAGAATTTGACTTGACAGCACACAGTTATTATTATTAATAATGACCTACAGTATTTGTGGCTAGGATCCAACTTTTACCATGTTTACTCATTCTGAGTAGTGGGGTATTAATCTTGATTATTTGAGGATTAAGCATATTGAGAAATGAATGGTAGGTTATATTATTCACGCATATAGTAAGTAGAAATATTACCCTCTGTTGTTTCAAACAAATCAATATACATATTTCCCCCCATATCTAATGACTGAATACTTTTCAAATAGGAAGTGGCAGAAATGGGTCCAGGGCCTCTGTTGATCATAGATAGCATTATCACAGTTATACATTGAATCCTTTCACAAGTTGTGTAAGCCTAAGATGTATTTTAAATGTTCATCTAAAGTGACTGGATGAGACAAATGCATGTTTAGAAAGGATGAAGGTCTTTTCCCTGCAAAAAAAATTGATTTCTGGAGGAGGGGTGATGTGATCTGCATAAAAATGTACTTACTTGATATAGTAGAAAGTTTAGTCAATTTAGATTGAGCCCTGAAGGTTGATATAGCACTCCATCAAATGAAAAACAGTTTTTCAACTATTGCAAGATAAAACAGCATCCTGTTACAATGGAACATGGAGAGAGAAATCCATTAATTTTATTTTATTTAAAATATTTTTATCCCACCTTTCTCCTTAGAAAGGACCTAAGGCGGCTTACATCATTAGAAGACAGTATTTAAAACTAAAAACATTATGCATACAAACACTAAAAAGGATAAATTGAATACAATGCTAAAGACCTGAGCAACACCAGATTTGGATGATAGGATCTAAGATGGAAAAGACCCTGTAAAGTCGCCTTTTCCATTGGTCTGACAGTGAAAGATGACTATGTGGGTGCTGTGCATTTTGAGTTGTTTTTAGCAAGTTCATTTTCAAAGGTGTCAAGCCATGAAGCTCCACTCATTTGGTCTTGCTTAGTGCTCTTCAGTACAGCAGTTTAATGTAATGATGCATAGACACAAACACACAAATAGAGGGGGAAACAGAAAGAGAGAAAGGAGCTTTTCTGAGTTTGAGCAGCATGAAGAAAACCATATAATTCAAACCTTACTGAACCACACTCATTTTCTTATTCATACTTCTTTGTAGCTTTGGCCTGGTTTAGAAGCTCTTCTTTAACTTCTCAGAGATTTTCGGCTCTCCCTCCCCAAATCAAAACATCACAGCTAGCTGGTTGTACTTCAAGATCATGAGCAGCTGTAGTTGAGTCTCACTTTGTTTCTAGTTTCAGAAGTAGAAACGTCTCTGTCTTTGTTTTGGAAGGCACAGAAGGTAGAAGTGAAGAAAGTTATATGGGTACATTAGTGGAACGGAAATCAATAGCCACAGCTATAAATTCAAAACCTTTTCCGAACTTTCCCTTCAAAGCTTGGATGTACCGTTTTCAACTTAGCAGTTTTGAAGTGAAACGTTTTTGAAGATTTGAAGATCAAGACCCATTATGATTTCCCATTTTTGTTAATCACTTTTTCATAGTTCTTGATCGTTACAATACATGTAACATAACAGTTGTACGGAATGTAAAATCTCCTAAACTAAATGGGACGTCAAATATGACATAAAGTTGCATACTATTAGTGAAATACTTTTGTTAGATACTTTTGTATGTAGCCTTTCAAATACTGTCAACTTTCAGATACTGTTCTGTATCCTCTCAAGAACAGCAAATAAAAGTTGAATTTGTAGGGATATATATGAAGTCCTTTAGACCTGATCATAGCTAAATGAGAGCCATTCTTTATGTGTGGCTTCTGTGGTACTGAGGTAACATTCAGAGGACCCCTGCATGTGAGGGGAGGTTCTGATTCTTGAAAAGACCTACTATGTTGCTCCCTGCCCAGATGGTTGTGGACTTATAAAGCGGAGGTTATAATTATATTTGTTCCAGAGTTTGGAAAAGTTATTTTTCGGACAACTCTCAGAAGCCCCTAACAAGAGCATGGCCAATGCCCATGGCTGCTTAGAAGGAGGGTTCTAGGACTAGTAATTTTAAAAAAAGTAACTTTTACAAGCTTTTCTTTAGATTTCAAAGGGTTCCACAGTTTATGGATCTTCAGCAAATATTCAAGTACTGGGAAAATATCTAGGGAATGATGATTTTTTTTTTTTTAGAATAATTCTTGGTAGCAATTTTTTTTCAGCTCATGGAGACAATTGTTGGCAAAATGTTCTGCCTGTATTCATTGCTGAGCTTTTTTGGAGTTCTGACAAAACATGTAGGCTAGTTGTATTAAGAGACTGCTACATTATCATTTATTGTTCTTTGAGTATCATTGATTATTTAAAATGTTCTGTTTCATCAGACAATATTAGACATACCGCTTGCAATAGCTTCCTGAAACTGCAGTGGTCCTTTAATGGATGTCTTCCATAAACTAGTTACACTACCTAGGATGCCCTCAAATCACATTTCTTGAGCCCACTAAACATTTCATGGCCATAAAGGATACCAATTTGTTAATGTCCACTATGGTAGAAAGACAAATATGCAGCAGATTTTGACAATATCTAATAGTGCATCCAGTCTAAAATTACCAAGGTCTAGAAATAAAAACATAGAAGAAAAATCCAAGGATCAGTTTGTAGTGTCTTCAAAATAAAAAGCGGAAATTTGGAAAAGATAGAAAAAATAACTTTAACCAAACCTTTTAGTTACATCCTGTGGCATAGTATAATTAATATAAATCTTGATGGCAAACTGCTGCAAGTTAAGAAGTTAGTGTAGGCATTTATTGTTTTACAATGAGTCACCCACTCACACATTGATGTGAGTTTCTGTTGTAGAGTTTGAATTTATGGTAAAATTCCTTTTTTGCTACACAGTAGAATTACAGATTTTCACAGAGGAGAATAGCTACAAGTTCCCCCAGATTCCACTCATTTCTTTAACTAGTACAGTATTTAGAGTCTCAGTCACTCACTCTGATACATTTGTAGGAGAAAGAATAAAAAAGAATAAAAAAATATTCTGCTTGAAGTTACATATTTGTGTATGCTGATTTCTTTACTGCACACATATTTAGCAACCAACCAAACAGATCAACAGCAAACAACTGCCACCAGCTGAGAAAAGGGAGGAGGAAAAAAAAACATTCAGCAGAGGTAGGGCTCTCTTTGAAAGTGAAGGAACGATTGGTTAATGTTGATTAGATGGACACTCTACCCAGCCCAGAAAAGTCCCGGTCACTCGAACCATAGACAGCATGTGAGGCTGCAAATAAAACTCCTGCAGTTTCAGTCTATTGCAGACAGTACATCAAATACTGTTTGATGATCATTTTAAACTATCAGTGCTGCTCAAAGAACAAGAAATGATAATGTTGCATATCTCCTAATAAAAACAGATTCCAGGTTTTGTCCCACCTTGGATTAAGAGGGTTTGTCCTCTGGTAAGAAGAACATTTTCTTTTTCTTTTTTTGGAATGGGAAAAATGGTTTAAAGATTTTATTCACTCAAAATGCCAGGAGCTCCAGTAAATGAAGATCTGTATATAAAATAAACTGTAGAATTAGAGAATAAGAATATACATGCTGTAGGTACATATAGATGCAATGCAACAATACAATGAGATGAATTTCTGCACCTAGTGGGTGTTGTTATCTTCATACCTAACAACAATATGGGGAAGGTTTATTTCTTCTGGATGGCCGCTTGCCTCCTTGTTATGACCTAGTTTGCTGAAGATACAAGTCTCAGTCCGAATAATACATTTTATTTTATTTATTACGAAAGGTATGGTTTCTGTTTTCATATTTCCCCTTCTTTTCAGGTGGCAAAAATATGAAATAAACATGTTCATGTGGCCTAAGGTGCAGCAGTTTGCACATATTGGCTGAAATCCTGTTGCTTAATGTCACACTAGAGCAGGTGCATTGAATTAATGAGGTGTTAGTGAGTCACCCCATCTGTAAATTCCATTGATTTAGATGGTCCTACTCTAACTGTGACTTACTTTAACATGGTCACTAGAAGTTAGATTAGGCCGATTTTAATAAGTGGAACTTAAGGAGGAGTTCTGTTGTGATTTACCATGCTAAGCAACAGGATTTGAACCATTGGAACTTACAAAGAAGTTGACTGACTAAACTCCCTCTGATTTAATGGGTCTAGTCTAGTGTGACATACTATGATCAACAACAGGATTTTAGCCACTGTAGTGAACTGTTGTGATTCTGCTTGAATAACATTGAGGTTTTCCAACATGGAAGAATGTCTTATTGGCTGTGATAAAAGTTTGTTGGATTTTAGCACACTAATTTGCACAGAAGAGAACTGACTCAAATGAAGTCCGGCTCTTTAAACTCAGGTGGCCTGGTGAAGACCCTATTCTTTTTGAGAACCTTCCAGTGAAGGTGAACAGATTGAAAAGAGGACAGAGTTCCTGTATCTTTAATGACTGTGTAGAGAAGGCAATATCATCAGATGCTGCACCCTCCTCAGGTGCTACTTGCATTAAAATTTCCTCTCCTAAGGAGTTCCTAAAGATGCAGGAGCCAGTCCCCTTTTTTCATTTGATCACTTAGCTCAAACAACAGATTCTGCATTAAGCAGAACAAAATATTGTTGCTCCAGGCATCCTATATTGCTGTATTTTACTTCAACTATTATACTGGAGCGTTCCCTTCCTTTTTGGTGTCTTTTTTTTTTGTGGGAGTGGGTGGGTGGGTGGTTTCATGTGTTTATTTTCTAAATTTATATCCCATGTTATTTGTGAAGTTAACAGTACATTTAAAAACAAAATGAAACAAATCCCCCCTCTAAGATCTACTAAAGCAGTGGTCCCCAACCTTGGGCCTCTAGATGTTCTTAGACTACAACTCCCAGAAGCCTTCACCACCACCTCTGCTGGCCAGGATTTCTGGGAGTTGAAGTCCAATAACATCTGGAGGCCCAAGTTTGGGGACCACTGTACTAAAGCACAAGATAAAAGAGGAATAAAAGCAGCCCAAAATAGTCAATACACTAATTTCGAGTAAGGGTTGAAGGAAGGAATTAAAGCCATGAAAGCAAGTAATTACCATTAAAAGCATGTGGGATAAGAGAGAGGTGGCCTTACTGTGAGGCAATACTGGGAAGCTGGATCTGGTGACTGGTTCTCTATGCCCCCACACACACACCAACGGTGGGGTGAAAGAAATTGGAAAAGGTTGTGGTGGTGGCAATTACTTAGTTGCTGACAACGGAGAATATGGTGCAAGTGTGTGATCTCAAGTGAAATTGACAGAAGATCCTATTTTGCTGGCTAGGCCGAAGGCCGGATTTTCTGAGTATATGGCATATGGCCATGGATATTAACAGGGAAGAAGGACACTTGCCACTCTGTAGTCCTCTTCTTGCTTATTATTTTAATGTATCCAGACAGAAACTGGTGTTGTAGCGGCACTCTAAGATGTTCCTGTCTCGCTTTTTTCCACCTCTACCCTGTTCACTGCAAGAATTTCTGTGAATACTTGTGGATGTGACAGATCAGAGACCCCATATTGCCTATCTGTGTGCTGGTTTGTTTCCTTTTTAGCAGCTGAAATCTACTTAGTTACACAAAAGGTGTAACTTTAGAAGCACATTTCCAATAAGTAAAGAAGTCTCTGTAGGCATTATCTTTTGAGTGCCAACTAGTGTGGCTCAGTATGCCACAAAGAATGCTTATGGAGATTTCTTAATTTATGGCAGTTTGCTTTCAAAAGTTATTCCATTTGCATGACTGCACAACAGAATTTGAGGTAGTGTGTATGAATTATGACTTCCCTCTGCCTTCCCTAAATTAGGTCCAGGAACCGAATGACCCTTAAATTTAGATCCAAATAGGGCTAGCTATGTCTTGAAAATCTGATGGATAATGTCTGTGAGGTGACTGTCGCCTCCTCCATGGAGGTGTTATTCTGCTGCTGAACAGATCAAGTGGATCACTTCTGGTTGTTAGATGGGAGATGAAGAATAATTGTTGACCCAGTTCACTGAGGAAAGGACAAGAAACACGTGAATTTAAATAGCAGAACAGGATAAACATTTTGAAGGATTTAAGCCAAGGGCAAACCAGGTGGAGACACTATGAAATTTCCTTCATTAGGCATATTCAAGAAGAGAAGAAAGTCATAATTGATATAGGGACAGTGTGAGTTAAAGGGTAAAAAGGTTTCACTGGCCCTTTTCAGCTTTCTTCATTACAAAATCCAAAAGCATCATGAGTTCAGTTTCTATTTTTATTTTCATGTAGATCCGTCTTCTCATTTCTCTACCTGACTTTTTCAAAAGAAATGATACTGTTTTTGTGACCCACTTTAATTCATGAAGTAATGTAACTGGGAGTAATGATCTACTGTGGAGACCCAAGGGCTGATTGACCTATTGTTTCTTTCAAGTTTTTATGTACAAAAGGATGTTTCAGGCACAAATAGATGCTCTGCTGTTCCAGTATGTTACAGAAAACTAGAGCAGGTGGGATCCATTTTTTTTCTAGATGGTTTCTGTTGGGACCTGCCATTGTCATTTGCAGGAAATAATGTATGACTTGCAACTGTGTACAATTTACTGGATGTTGCTATATAGCTGGGACAGAGAAAGCACAGTCTTCCACATATTATTGGACTGCAGCTCCCAGCCACCTAGAGATGTAAAATTTCTGAAATTTTCTATTTTTTTCTGGGGGGGGGGGAACAGCTTTGGAAAAAAATGGGGAAAATTGTGACTCCCCCTTCCCCCATTATTTTCCATTTTCCCCAGGCCTTTCCATCTCTACAGCCACCTTAGCCATCATAGCCAATGGAGATGAATAGCGGAAACTACAGTCCATCACCATCTGGATGGTTGTTCTTTGTCCACCATTGCTATACAGAAACCATCCATTTAGGCAAGACTAGCTTCCTAGGGACGTGGTGGCACTGCGGGCTAAACCACAGAAGCTTGTGCTGCAGGGTCAGAAAACCAGCAGTTGTAAGATTGAATCCACGCGACGGAGTGAGCTCCTGTCGCTTTTCCCAGCTCCTGCCAACCTAGCGGTTCGAAAGCATGCAAATGTGAGTAGATAAATAGGTACCACCTCGATGGGAAGGTAAACTGGCATTGCCTAGTGACGCTGGCCACGTGACAACAGAAACTGTCTTCGGACAAGCGCTGGCTCTACGGCTTGAAAAACAGAGATGAGCACCGCCCCCAAGAGTCGGACACGACTGGACTAAAAATGTCAAGGGGAACCTTTACCTTTACTAGCTTCCTGTACTGTACATTCACATTTGCCTCACAGTAGTGTGTTCTTACAACTGCTAAAAGTGCTGGCATCTCCACTTCACCCCATAACTATGCGCTAAATAAAGTTAGGGAAAAAAGCCAATATGGTTGAATCAGTGGAATACGTGTGCATCCTTGTAGCTTAGCCTTCCCCAACCAGGTACTCCCAACATCCCCAACCAACACATGTGGAACACAACTGGGTGGTGAAAGAGGAAGGTAGCAGGAGCAACAGCAGCATCATAAGGTGGGTGTAGGTGTGGTGGACACAGTATCTTTTCAGTTGTGCTGTCATGGTGATGACTGCTTCAGTACTACCCCAAGAAAATCTTTTCCAACAAAGTTTTTGGTTACTATTCCATGCATAAAGTGCTTTATTATTTATTTATTTATTTATTTATTTATTTATTTATTTATTTATTTATTTATTTATTTATTTATTTATTTATTTATTTATTTATTTATTTATTTATTTATTTATTTATTTATTTATTTATTTATTTTATTTATTTATTTATATCCCGCCTATCTAGTCGATTGACCACTCTAGGCGGCTCACAACAAAGGGAACAACAATACAGTGGGGTCTTGACTTGAGAACTTAATCCGTATTGGAAGGCGGTTCTCAAGTCAAAAAGTCTGTAAGTCAAGTCTCCATTGACCTACAGTGCATTGAAAACCGATTAATCCCGTAACAGGCCGTTTTTGTTCCATTTTGGTTTTTTTCTGGTCTGTAAGTCAAATCTCAGTCTGCAAGTCAAACCTAAATTTTGCGGCCAGAGAAGTCTGTAAGTCAAGCCGTCTGTAAGTCAAGCCGTCTGTAAGTCAAGGGTCTACTGTAATAAAAACCAATTTACAAAGAGGAAAACTTTCAACAACTGGATAAAACACTAGGAAAGAGAAGGAAAGAGGAGTCAGGAATTAACTGGGGGGGGGGGGAAGGCCTGCCGAAACATCAATGTTTTTAGTTGCTTTTTGAAAATACCCAGCGAGGGGGCCGCGCGAATGTCAGGGGGAAGGTTATTCCAGAGGCGAGGAGCCACCGCCGAGAAGGCCCGATTTCTTGTCTTCTCTTTCCGGGCTTCCCTCGGCGTTAGGCTCCTCAGCCTCACCTCCTGGCTCACGCGAGTGACACGGGTAGATCTTCGTGGTAGAAGGCTTTGTTAAACCCACTTTATTTCATGTGTGATTCTAAACATTAGGGGGCTGTGTGTTTTAGAACTGGTTTGGGAATTAGCAACCTTCAGACTTCATCTTGCCTGAAAAGCATCATCAGCAGACCTTGAGCTAGGACTGCAGCTTGCATGAAGTACTAAGACAGTGGCCTGTGACTGCGTGCCTGATTTATAGATTTGTGATTCGGATCCATTGCCTATATCTGGCAGAGCTATATTTTTTGTACGCTGCTATTGTCTGGGGCTTTAACGCCATCAGAGCTGACGGTGAAGTTGCCACAGCTGATACAAAAAATGTTGGCTGCCATCCCTTGCTTCTGCGTCATACCCAGATGCATTTGCTGTGGGTAGATTATCTTACAGATACTATTGAAGATAACAGGTTTCTCATACAGTGATACTGATTTCTGTTTATCACTTATGTATAACAAATTGCACATGCTCCTAAATGAGTGCCATGGATATGGACATAAAGTCAATTGAATAGAACCACAAATAAAAAAAAAGGAAGGCTTTACAGTTTGTCCAATGCAGAATTTAGGAAAGTTACTTTTCTGGAATATAGCTCCTAGACTCTCTCAGGCAGCTTAGCCACTTGCTGGGCTTCCTGAAGCATTCTTGGTTCTGTAGTCCAGAAAAGCAAGTTTCTCAAACTCTGGCCCAATATTTACTCAAATAACATTGAAAGAATTGCCTGGCTGGATCAAAGCAAATCTCTCAGCTACCCCCACTAACTTGGTTCTTTCTATGGCGAGACTTTGGAAGGTTGACGTAGGATTTAAAAGTGACTGTCTTCCCTTACTTGTTACTAAAGGAACTAGACCCTTTCGGTACCTGGAGGTTGCATTTAGGCATCATTCCTGCATATTTCTCTGTTCAGTCTGTGAGAGCCACTGCTTATGCAGCTCTCACACATCTACAGATAGTCCAATGAGATCTGAATGTGTTTGGAAGCTACTGATGGCTGACCCACTTTTTGCAGGAGGAGATGGACAAGAAAACCAGGTGGAAGAATGGAATGGGATGTTTTGGAAGATGTGATTGGCTGGAAGAAGGAATGGGATCATTCCACAGTGCAACATTTTGTTGCAGCAGGTTCTGCTTGTCAGACAAAATAGCCGTTAACAGATCTCTCCTAAATTAATCTGTCTAATCTTTAGACTCCCAATTCTGGGTGCAGCACACACTCCTGTCCATTTTGAAAGAACTGGGAGAAATTTTGAATTAAAACAATGAGTTTTGTATCTAGCTTCTTCAGTGTAATAAATAGGTCACGAAAGCTGATCTCATTCTGTTTGTTTCTCTTAGAGTGGCTGTCGAACTGCATAGTGCAAATTCATTATTAACTAATTCTTAACATCTCTCTTGCAGTAACAGGCATAAGAAGTCTACAGAATGTAGACTGCAGGAACATTACACATTACTCTAAATGAGAGACTTGCACGTAAGATGTGTTACATATACCATGAAAACATATAGCACACAGGCTATGTTCCCCAAGGACCTGGACCCAGGAATCAGTTAATTGAAATTCCTTCTCACATGTATAGCTGGTGCCACTGAAAATAATAATTAAAAAAGAATGCTTCACCCATCTGCACCAAGGAAATTCAAAAGGCACAGCCATTCCCCACATGGAAAAGACTGTGTTGTCCCTGTCTGCCATGGAGGTGTTAAAGATGAGGAGCGTCTCAGGGAAAATAGGCCACTGTCCTGATTTAGCACTAAGATGGTTGAATATACAGAGATACAAAACCAAACGTTTACATAAATAAGCATTCTCATTCCTGAGACTGAATGGATGAACTAGCTATTTTAGCTCTCCCATATCTGACTTCTCTGAAGATAATTTTGAAGTTCTTTGTATTTGGCATATGAAGAAATGTGCAAATTTGGCAACATTCTTATTTAAAAACCACTAGAATTTTTTTTAAAAAAAATCCTAATTCCTAATTAGAATTTACACATGGTATCAAACAAAGGCCCTGTTACACCACAGCATGTCAGAGAAGCTATAAGCGTTAAGCTTTCTTTCCATAACCAACCTTTTTTTTTGGACTTCTCAAATTCAGAAACAAATTTCAGTTCATGCTGTTTCTCTAACTTTCTGTCCCTCTCCGATTAGCCAAGGCTGATGGTGCTAAGTTGTGGGGTGTTTAAATATAAGGACCCTTACAAGACACATTGCCATCTGCAATACGGCCCCTACTGCCCTCCACAGAAGAGTACACTCTCCAGGTGGCAAGGCACTTCACTTCCCACTTTCCTATTTTCTACCAATTATTTTGAGGGTCAGATTTTGAGATTGCCTCTCCCACTGCGGAGGAAATAGGTTAAGATGGTGGGTCCTCTTTTACTGCTTTATTGTTCCTTCTTGGGTAGTAAAATGCTTGCCGGGGGCTTCAAAGAAGAATTTAAAGCTGCTTTGATTTTGAATTTGTTTTTAGGATGAGTTAGAACTGAAATGTTGACACAATTCAGAAGAGCAGGGACAGTAGTCTTCTAAATCAGTTATATTGGGGATATATCACATGCCATACTATAATGTATTAAGGTGCATCATACAAAGCACCTGTATTGCATTTTCCGAAAATATAGAATTTGCGGGTGCCATAATTCTCTTTATCTCTATATTTTTAAGCTGAGCAGGAAAGAATGAGATGTACAGTTACTGCCCTGACTGCAATGTTTCCAATTTTTAATGCTTTTTTAACTAGTTTCAGTTTCAGAACATTTATTGGCATACAGTACAAGAGAGTGAAAGATGATAAAATGTTAGAAACAAAACAAAACAAAACAAAATCCATGTATGCCATATATGTCAGGGGATACCCAGATGACATCATTAGGACTCAATGGTGTGTGACTGCATGATGCGACACCTCTGCATGATGGAATGGATAGATCTGGCTGTTGTCTGGGTGAGTTCCTTATTCGTGTCACTCAGCAGGTGCTGGATTTTATCCAGGTCGCCCCAGCCAGAGTGAGAGAAAGGAAGGGGCTCAGGCAGGTATCCTGACCTTTACTATCTTATAGTAAATAACTGAAGTTAAATCTTTTAGACTTAATGTTTGTTTTGACCCAAGTACTGTACAGTTCAAATTGAGTCTATTACCCTCTTCAAAATTGCTGCTCTTATTCAGGCCTTTAATGTTGAGACTGGATCAGTTAGGCTTTGCTCAGAAGACAGAGCTTTTCTCAAAGTTTGGCATACATCCAGGTGCAGTAGCATGGGAGGACATGGTGTCCAGCATTCCTCTGTAATCAACAGCATTACAATCAGTCAGGATGCTTAGGGTCAGTTGTTTAATTAGTTTCTTATTTTTAGCCCTCTTGGGCTTTGTCAGATGATGGAATCCTCTCACACTTTGTCAATGAAAGGGGAGATGGCCCAGGTCTTTTATTAGTTTATTTTATTCATTCATGTTTATTATCATCAGATGGGGGGGAGGACTAGTGAGTATAGCTGTATGCTGATATTATTTTCAACATCTGCTGTGAATTCCCCATGCCATTCTGTTTTGCACGCATACCCAAAATGGTTTGAATGTGGAAAGTATCTCAACAGGCAGTTCTTTTTGCTGTATGTGTTGAAGCATTTGGCAATTTATGCAGAGTAGCTAGTTTTTGCTTTAGATTTGTAGCATAAGGGTGTGGTTTGGAGGACAATCACAGATAACGATCCACTTATCAACATTTTACGGACAGCCTCTTTCAGCAGGCTGGGACGGGGCTGGCTCAAGACATTTTGGAGCTCAGGGCTGAAAACAAGAGCCAGTGATCAGGATCCTGTTGTAAACTTACACCAGCTTAAGTATAATTGTAAAATTTGTGGTGGCAAGTTGCCAGTAATTAATGAGTTGCTGCTCACCTTCCCAGTCACAGGCCAAGTAGCCTACATTAGTAATAGGATTCTAGTTTCTGTTGTAAAAATAACAGCAACCAAAGCATGTTTCATTCTTGCTGACATTCTCTACCCTTGTTTACCTGATTCTGCATTCTTGCTCCTTTTAGTGACCTCTGTTGCAAACTCAGGCACCTGCTAGAATACTTTCTCATTTGTCCTCCTTGCCCCCTGATCTTTCTTTCTTTCTTTCTTTCTTTCTTTCTTTCTTTCTTTCTTTCTTTCTTTCTTTCTTTCTTTCTTTCTTTCTTTCTTTCTTTCTTTCTTTCTTTCTTTTGGTAATAAAATTATGGGATATTAGATTTGGAAGAGAGACCCTTGGAGGTCATGTTGCCCACACGTACCACTGCTCAGTCTTGTAGCTACAGCATCCCTGACAATATAGCTGCTCATCTTCTGTTTGATGCCCTAGTGAAGGAGATCCCTCCCACCTGAGGCTCTGTCTTTCTGTACTTAGCAGCCCTTACCTTTAGGAAATTTCCCCTAATATTTAGCCAAAATCTGTTTCCTTGTGTTTTCTGCACATTAATTCTATGTTCTGTGCTGTGAACTAACAGGCCTGCACTGTCCTCCTGCCTGACAGCCCCTTCTGTATATGGAAATTCTTATCATGTTGCGCCTGTCTAAACATATACAACATTTTCACATTCATCTAAAGTCTTGGTTTTCTTTCTCATCACACCTTGGTCCTCCTCTTCTAAATTATGTTTTTTATTTTTTATTTTTGTTTGTTCTTCTTTTTGGCTTATTGTATGGCTTTTAAACAAGATCAGCTATTTTTCTATGAAAGAAGGTACTGTATGCTAAATAAATATTTTGTGGCCTGACCAGTGTAATTGGGTTCTCTCATAGAACCACTACTCTTGGGTTTGAAATGCCAGAGAACTTCATTTTCTGCTCCAACCTCTACAAACGCCCTCTGCCCCCACCCATCCTGGGGACACCACATGTCTTTCTTATTCTCCCTGCATGGCCTGAGGAGGGGGTGGGTGGGAGGACTTGTTGGCCTGTGCCTCACATTCAAGGATTTCAATTTAAAAATATGCCACACTTTTTTTGTAATCCTGTTTTGACATTTCTTCATTGTTTAATATACTGATAGTCTCAAAAAGTGGAAGTGGCTCAGGTCTCTCTTGACCCCTAAGACCCTACCACTCGGCTCTGCCTTGGATGGGTGGGGGGCGGTGGTGACATAGCCAACGTTAAGTTGTCTTCACTTTCTGCCCTTCTCAGGTCATCAGGCAGGTTAAAATGAAACAGTTGAATGACTGGGGACAGTTCATTTGTGCCCAGAGCCTCCATTGTTTAAAAGAAAAAGAAGAGAGTAGAAGAGTAAGGCCACGTTGGCCTTGAAGGTTCTGTGAAGGAAACTGGGGGATACCCAGGGAAGCTGAAAGCCTATGAAGAACTGGGGATCCTCGCCACGGACCTTCAGCGCTCATCAATCAACAGTAGCCAGAGAAAGACATATAGCTCGCCTGCATTGCGCTGACTAGGGAAGGATAAGAAGTGGGTCAGCACTCTGCTTCCTCTGCCAGTTGAGGGGCTTGTGTGCAGAGGGAGGGAAAGAGAAAAATCTGGGAGAAGGACAAGGCGGGGCTCGTGCCTGCCTTCTTGTTCTAGGAGCAGTGGGGGGTGGAACAAAATGCACAAAGCATACCTCCAGTAGCCCCAAGGGATCTCGCTGAGCCCTTTTGTCACAGGCCCTGGGATTCCAGTGTGCCTGGGATGGTGCACTGCGTTTACAGCAAGAGTTGCACTTCTATCAGGAGATGTGATGGTTACGCTTCTTAAAAGGCCTCTCTTTCCTTTTGACAGGCTGTTCCCTTCCTTTTCTGATTTCTGGTTAGCACCATCGCAAAAGCAATAGCAACAAACAGTGCTAGCATCTTTGTATGTGGGTATGCATTCACAGAGACATGGATTCATATGTATCTGCAATGTATGTGTGGATGCTGGAGTAAGAAATTGGCAGCTTCTTCTTTCTTACCAGGAAATGGAGGAGGATATGTGTATAAATTGTCTAGATGTGCTTTGAGCCCATGCTTGTAGAAAATGCCCTTGCAGGCCTTTTATACTGATGCTATTTTACCTCCCCTAATGAATATTCAGAAGCTGCAGTCACTGAGGACCCAGGTGGCAAAAATAGCAAGGTGATTGAAGCAAGCCCTGACATAAAAGCCTAAATCTATCTTGCTGAGTGCATGGAAATACACAGATTCCTGGTGGTCAGGGGGGGGGGGAGTGTAGTTGTCCCTCCTCCCTTTGATCACTGAAGAGAAAACTGACAGGAAATGTTCAGTGAATTAGATGCCTGTTTCATATGCTTGCATGATAACATCTTCCCCTCTTGCCCCTCCAGAGATGTGTTGTAATAAGCATGTGTTCACAAAAAAAGAAAAGGGTGGTGGGGGGGAAGACAACAGTGCTTTCTGTAATCCTTGCAGCAAGACTGAACGTTCAGCATAAAGGGCACACTGTTAAGATATAGCAATGCGTGCATTGTTTTCTGCATAACGCAGACAGGGTCTCCATGGTAAAATGGGGGGGGGGAATTGTTTTATTTATTTATTGTCACCATCAGCGGTTAATCTAAAGTAGGAGCTGCTCATTTCATTGTGGGTTAAGTGGCTTACCCCACAAGACTCAGCAAGGGAGTATAAATCATATCCGTTGCTTGGGAGGGGTGGGTTTCTAAAATAGATTTGAGGATTATTGAAGAAAAGCACTGATGCGACAGCAGTTGTTGCTCTGGAGTATTTCTAAGAGGAAGCCATCCTTTCCAGCGTACCCCCTTCCGTGGAATCACTTAGACACTTCCAGCTGGTGGCAGGGGATACAGCCATAATACTGCTTTCTCCTTCCCGGCTGTCTTCCTCATTACGTTAAAGGCACTAGGATGGCTGCACTCTTTTGTCAGAGTTCAGGTACCGAAAGGTGCAGGAAGAGATCTGCTCGCATGGAACCGGGTAGCCTCTGCCAGCTTCGTGGGGACCTTTGAATCCTCTTGAAAGCCTGCCGTTCCTGGCTCTGGCCAAAGCGTGTCCGTCTCTTCCAGGCATTGCTTAGAAGGGCTGCTGGAAGAAGGTGCCTGAGGATATCACCTTCTCCATACCAGGAAGGATTGTTGCAAAGGGTGTCCTTAATGCAGCATGGCCCATGCAGCATCACAGCTGAAGAAAAACAGAGATTTAGAACTTAACCCTGAAGAAGAAAATAATGAGAAAAAGAGGAAGCACAGGAAAAGATCCAAGGATCGGAAGAAAAAGGTACCTTTATTTGTACTTGCAAATTGGCTACAGAGAGTCCTTTGTTTCACTTTGTTCCCACTGCAGTGTGAGATGTCAGCTCTCTCGTATGCATGTAACTTGGTGACTGGGGAGAATTGTTAAGATTGTGAAAAATGTCACTGAAACATGACTTGGGGGAGGGGGGCTTTCAAAGGGAAATAGGTTTTGAAAGTCAGATATCTAGACTTAAAGCAGTGACAGCAGTGGTGGTGTGCATTCTCTCCCCCCCCCCCCCGTGATCATCACATTGTCTTGGGATGTGAGCTTGTTGTTCAGTGTAATACAAACCAGTTTAGGAATGGCAGTTTTACAGGTCAAACAAATAACATCTGTCCAGATCTCTCGAGAAAAGAAAAGTTCCTGTGTGGCTGCGTACAAAAATAGCATTCGTTTCGTGCTGGATTCCATCACACTTTTTGCCTTTAAAATAATTACTCTATTTAAAAAGGAACAATTGAATGAGATGTTGCACCATTTATCTTTTCATTCATGTTCCTGTTCTACTGGGAAATAATCTCTAAAACAACTGTTATGATCCACTTTCTTTTGTTAGGATCAAAGATAGGCTTCAGATCATAGAGCAAACCTCCCCCTTCCTAAAAAAATGTGTAATTACCCTGCATGCAGATATACTTAGAGCAAGCTAATTCCTGAACATGTTTGTTTTACAGCACTTTTTCCTGCTGGTTTTTTACTAAAGCCTCCACTCTGGCCAGTATAAACTATAAAACACAATAGCGGAGGGTGAGAAGGTAATTTTAAATCATGATGCTTTATTTGAGAGGGACAGGTGGCTTGCCCTTTAAGAGGACACCTTAAGTACCAGGAGAGGCCCTGTGGTGGTTTCTTCATCAGTAATGGCAGTGAAATTTCTTTCTTTCTTTCTTTCTTTCTTTCTTTCTTTCTTTCTTTCTTTCAAAGAGATAGCTCAAATGCCTATACTCTAAACACAGCAATGAGGTTATGTTGCATTTCCATGCGCTTTTGTGATATTCCCTGAGGGGCACCTAACCTAATGGGCTTTGAGCACTGATGCATGTGTTTCCCTTAAAGAACAGGTTGCTGATTCCCATAGCACATATGTGTCTCTTTGGTAGCAAGTTCTTATTTTCTTGCCCATCCCTCTGGAAAAAAAGCAAGGGTGGTTATAATGAAAAAAAGCACTAAAGTGCATTCTGGTACACTGAGGCCATTAGAACGCAGTGTGTATAGATGGCTGCAGTCAGTGTGTACTGCAGCATGTAAGTGATGGGTAATTCTCCCACTTAAAGGGCCAGTTGTCTTTTTCCAATTATCTTTCTGGTCTCTTTTAAGCATAGATAAATTGATAAGAATAGTAGAGAGCCCCGAGGCTGGATTTTCAAGCTTTTCACATCACAAGCAAGATGTTTATTATCTCCCCACCACCACCACCTCCTGGTTATGTTTAGTGCTTCAGAAGTGAAACTAGAGGAATTGTGACTGCCAGGGGGTTCCTCCCTCATGCCCCAATGGGAATTGGGGGTCACCTCTCTCTGTGTGTATATATGTGGGCATTTGTCGTTAGGGTTGAAATACATAGTTTCCCAATTAACTTGTTTTGCAATGTACATGGCTAAGTGATTGTTTACACAGGCCGAAATTTAACAACTGAAAATGTATGGTACCTTTGTGCTCATTCAAGTTATCATATAATCAAACTACAGAAGAATTTGAGGAGGACAGAGATGCCCATGCCAATGAGTTTCTAGATTTAGCAGAGTAGAGAATAGCTTGCCAACACAAATGGTACTTTGTTTGTAAAGAATGATAACTTTAAAGGGACGTCTCCTGATTACGTATAGTGGGTCACAGATCATCGTAAAGAAATCCCGGATTTTTCTTCTTCTTCTTTTAATGTTTGCATTATGGGGGAAAGAATTCACAAAGCAATGATGCAGAACATTAAAGTGAGTTATTTTTCTCCCATACTTTTCCAGGATAAGTGAGTATAGGGCAGAGATACTGTGAAGCAGAGTTTTTTTTCTAGAAAATGGGAGTTGACTTTGGTGCATTTGCAGATTTGACCAGGGTAAGAATTGTTTAACCTTCCATTGTGCAGTATGGAATCATGTGTTGCATGCGTGTTTTTTCCTGTGTGCGCATGTGCACATGCACGCATGTGCATGTGTGTGCACGTGCGGGCTTATCTCTATGAATATTAAGGTGATGCTTCTAATAAGCTTCCCTTTTTCATTGCAAATTGTGAGTTACTTCAAACTCACAAACAAACTGTAAAACATTTTAACCCACCCTGGCTAATCACATGGTAGTAGTCAAGGCAAACAACCTTTTACAATATTGAAAACCATTCTGTGGGAGACTTCCAGTTGCATTGTTACACCAGTTAGGGCTGGGTTCCCTGGACAACTGAGACAAAAGAGATCCAACCAGGTAATGATTTTGCTTTGCAAAACTGAGAACCTTCCACAGCCTGTTAATAACAGCACCAGATAGACACAGTTTCCAGCTAGTGTTAGTGTTGTAGGAATCAACTTCATACTCTTTATATTTCAAGGCCTTTTGGTTTTGACAGAATTCTTCTATGCCTCACTCTAAAAGTGCCATCAAGTTAGTTAACTATTTTGAAATCATCTTCTGTCCTGGCCAAGCTGAAATCAGATGCTGTACCTACATAGTTCTGCTTGCCCAATATAGATGTGCAAAAGATCCTGCTCCTTGATAAAGTTAAAATTCTTGTGATGATTCAACACCTGTGTTATGTAATAGGCTACAAAGTGGCAGCTGGCTGCCTGTGAGTAAGTCTCCTTCTCAATCATTGACTAACACAAAATGTCAGTCTTTCCAGTACTGGACAGATAAAAATAGGGGTACTTCAGGATGTACCCTGGAGATGGACAGGTCAATGGACAAAACTAATACAGTCCAGCTAGCTCTATTGAGGGAGATCACTCTTTGTGTGCTATTTTACTGAGAATCATATATGCTCATAGGTGGAGGAAAAATTACACTACTCCATTTTAGTAACCAAGGGTATAGATCTCAGTACAAATGCATGGATGGTTTGGAATTATGAAACAGAAATAAAGAAAATTGTGCTTCCTGGGGATTTGTACAAAATCTGACTTAGCTCTAAATACAGGTTACTAAGAGAAAGGGATTGCTTTAGACACTCTTGAGTCCTGGCATTTTGGTTTTCAAATTCCAGGAAAAAGTGAAGCAGCAATACAAGATGATGTCCCAGAGTGTGTACGGAGGACATCTACTTCTGAGTTACCACATGAAGTTCTCGGATATTGGTATTAGTTGATTCATGTGCCAGGCACGTGAGTCATCTTATAGAAATGACTGCACTGTGAGCAGGGCATTTTGGCTGGGTCTAGGGAACAGATATGCTTCTGGTTTGGAAGAAAAATGACAAGGTAGAAGACCGTTCCCCAGCTGCCAGCAACAACAAGTGGAAGGCAATGTAGTGTTCTTGGATTACAACAGAAATCTTAGCGAGTGCAGCCAGCACTCAGGGATTCTGTGAGCTGCAGTCCAGGAACATCTGAGGCCCAAACTTTGGGAACCATTAATTCAGAGTGTTTTACTGGGACTTGGCAAATCTATGTACAGCTATCTGCTGATCCATAGGTACTTTCTTTCTCAGTCTGACCTCTACCTTGTTTTGAGGATAAAATGTATGGCAAGTGCAACCAACCAATCAATGAATCAACCAGTGACCCTTGTTTTAACATGAAATGAGAGGACTTTGCAAGAGTATGCAAAAGCTTTATTAATGGCTGGTTCAGATCCTGGGGCAGTAGAAAGGGGAATGGCCTCCCAGTTCTCCATCATTATCTAGAACAGGCCTGCAGGTGCCACATTGAGTTGCCTCCTCTGTTTCTGTCCTTCCTTGGCTGATGAAGCACCACCACTCCTTATTCTTTATTTGGAATGAAAGGCACCCCAAAGCAGGTCATAGAAAGAAAGCCCATGAACAGATGAGTTGACCTTGTATACTGGCAGATTTCTCTTCCTATGGCCATATTATAGCATGGGCATGCTATGCCAAGCTCAGTCATTTCCCACCCACCCCCGTCTCTTGCTGATTAGTATGGAAGCTTGTAGTAGTGTGCAAGAACAAATAAATATCACAAGAAAAACAGTGACCGTTTTGCTAAGGCTTAAGACCTGTGCAAAATGGGGAATCTCCAAAAGCAGTGATGTATCAATTATTGTTTAAGAAATCATTGTCAGGGCCATGGAAGTTATGGGAGTGAAAGCAATGTTTGCCTGTGTTTCCTTCTAATTGCTGCTACTGATGGGCAAAATGATGGAAATAAGTGTCCATGATAGAAATGGTGTGTAGAATGGGCTAGCAGGGGGGAATTCACATCTGATCTCAAGGTAAGATGGTCCATATACAGTGGACCCTCGACTTACAGACGGCTCGACTTACAGACTTTTCGAGTTACAGACTTCTCTGGCCGCAAAATTTAGATTCGACTTGCAGCCGGAGAATCGACTTGCAGACCAGAAAAAAACCAAAATGGAACAAAAATAGATTAAAAACTGCCAGTTATGGGATTAATCTGTTTTCAATGCATTGTAGGTCAATGGAGATTCGACCTACAGACTTTTCGACTTGCAGCCACCGTTCCAATACGGATTAAGTCCGTAACTAGAGGGTCCACTGTATGCTGCAGGATTACATGGGTATGGTTGAGGATTGTTTATACAAAGTATTTGGAAGGCATGATGCCAGGAAAACCAAGGTGGCCGGTGCAAGGGAGTCTATTCTTAACAACAGACGGTTCTATCTGCTGTTGCTAATAAGAGATATGGAGAAGCTGGAAAGCCTGAAGTGCCTAATATTTATATATTCATTTGACTTTTATACCACCCATCTGGCTGGCAAGGCCAGTCTGGGTGGTTTACATGTCAAACAAATGTAACATCAAACAACAATTTAAAAGAGAAAACATAATAATTATAAAATCAAAATTAAAAACATATACACCAACAAATTTAAATGAAAACAATTAAAATAATATGGAGGCAAAGCAGTGGGACTGATAATATGTTAAAACAACCACTGTATTAGGATGTTATAAGGTCCAGAAAGGCTTGTGTAAAGAATCATGTTTTTAGCAATTGTTTAAAAATTCCCAGTGAAGGGGCAAGGCATGTTGTTGTTGTTTAGTTGTTAAGTCGTGTCTGACTCTTCATGACCCCATGGACCAGAGCACGCCAGGCCCTCCTGTCTTCCACTGCCTCCCGGAGTTTTGTCAAATTCATGTTGGTAGCTTCAATGACACTGTCCAACCATCTCGTCCTTTGTCGTTCCCTTTGCCTCTTGCCCTCGCACTTTCCCAACATCAGGGTCTTTTCCAGGGAGTCTTCTCTTCTCATGAGATGGCCAAAGTATTGGAGCCTCAGCTTCAGGATCTGTCCTTCCAGTGAGCACTCAGGGTTGATTTCCTTCAGAACGGATAGGTTAGTTCTCTTTGCAGTTCAAGGGACTCTCAAGAATCTCCTCCAGCACCACAATTCAAAAGCATCAATTCTTCGGCTGTACATGCTAATACAGTAATTGTAGCAATAGTAAATCTGAATGGTGTAGGGATTGATTGTTGACACCAAACACTTGCAAGACTCTAACCTCACTCCCCTCTGCTACCTTGCTGGTAAGCAAAACTAATGTTTTACCTTGCTGAAGGGTAGGTGAACGAGCAGCAGAGAAAAGATAGATTTTGCTGACTGCAAGCTGCACAGTCCCTTGCAGAATAAAATGCATATAACTTGTAGCTGGCAAGTAAGGCTGTGCAAGCTTTTCCCTTGGTGGTAATTTCGCTCTCTGTCATTTTAGAGGGAAATCTGAAGCCAAGGAAACCCTACTGGCTTGGCTTGCTAGCTCTCGGTGCCTGTCACCCCTTCTTCTCCAGGGTAAAAAGGAGAGGGATAGGATTCCCATTTTGAGTCTGCAGAAGCCTGTTGAAAGGAGCTGGACCGGTGGTTCAGTTTTTCCTCATATGTTCTTCCCTTTTTTATGCTGACATACTATCAGAGCATAATTGAGACCACCACAATATAGGAATATGAGTTCACTGTGCAGATAAGAATTAAAGGTGGGTGTATCTAGCTAGCTGGAGGGGATAAGCAACAACCATACACACACAAAAACACATGGAGAGGGAGATCATTTGGCTTCAAATGAGAATAATAAGAGCAGGCTTCTACTGTATTTTGGTAGTAGTTGATGGGATCATGATACTGGAGGTGGAAAATCCAAACTCCTTTTTACCCCCACACTGATTAGCATAAGATACTGTCCAGAGGGCAACCCCCTTGGAAAAGTCCCAGTGAATAAAACATCTCCTATTCATTTCACTAAGTGTCACCTAGGAGAACATCCTGAGGATTGTGCCCTAGGGGTCAGACCTGTTTCTCATTCTCCTACCCACAGCGATGACCCAAATCTAGCTGTTTCGGGTAGCTGCCACATCTTGCCACATGGTAGCACAGGTCTGGGGGAGCCTGTGGCCTTCTACATATGAACGCCTGCTCCAATCAGCTCTAGCCAGCCTGACTAGCAGTGAAGTATGTTGTGAGTAACAGCTCATCATCTCCATCTGCAGGGCTGGATGCTTTCCACTCTTGCAGTAGGGTCTATCTCTGCTGTGAAGAAAGGAAGATGAACAAATGCTTTGTGTTCTAGGCCTGTTCCAGCTTCCAGTGAGGCCAAAACTAAAGTCTAAGGTATTTCAGCATATGTGCTTGGAGAGGCAGTGTGCTTCTGAACTGCAGGATGAATGTAGAAGGCCAGAGTGGGGAGACATTGATTCAGACTGGTCAACTCACTATGTTTAGCCTGGTGGGCTGTTTTAGGGAATAATGAGCACGCAAGGCAGAAAGTGAAAGCAACCTGCTAACTCCCCTCACACCCTCTGTCCTTTTTGTTTTCGTATTCTGAGACTGAATGTGCACAACAGAGAACCTTTCCAAAATGTCCTTTGGCTTCCTGCAGGATTTGGAACTCTGAAGAAAAAGTTAGATATTCTCCTCCATCATATTAAGGGTGGCAAAGAGAGGGCTTGAGTTGAAACTATAGCATGCCTGTCAGGTCATAGAGTTTGATACCTCTCATTTGCAACATTTTACCTATTACAAACCAATTGTTTCAGCATGGCATACTAAACTACATCATATAACATTTGCGATCTTGACATGCCAGTCTTCTGTCTTCTCTTTCAAGTGTACCATGATCCTTATAAAATAACACCTGAACAGGATTACTGTCTTTCAGGCCTATTTTTATACTACATAGCTGTAGAACATTGATGCACCCCTTTAACTGCTGTGGCCTCATCCTAAGGAATCCTAATAAGTTATTTAGAATACTCTGTTGTAGCTGAAGAGAATGTACTAGAGCAGTGGTTCTTAACCTTTGTTACTCGGATGTTTTTGAACTGCAACTCCCAGAAACCCCAGCCAGCACAGTTGGTGGTGAAGGCTTCTGGGAGTTGCAGTCCAAAACTCCTGAGTAACCCAAGGTTAAGAACCAGTGTACTAGAGTACAGATTCACAGAGATTTTGAAATTAGTTGGCTGGAAACCTCGTTGGTGTTTCCCTTGGCGTAATGGCATTGGTGCAAGTTGAGGAGTCAGTGTAGGCATTTTCTTTTCCACACAGGCTCATGCAGTTGGTGTGTAATATGAAATGCCTACAGTGAGTCCTTACGTTGCAGCAATTGGCTGCTGAAGGTTACACCAGTGTTATTCTGCCAGGGGCTGTGACTAACAGGATCTCAGACATCAGCTGACAACAAAACCCAGAATTCCACAGGATGAAACCAATCAGGGCGTCAGCAATGTGAGTTCTCAAACATTGTGGACTCTTGACACCAAACAAGCAGTACTGCATGCTAAAGAAAGCACTCACCAGGTAAAACTATATATTTGGCTTTGATTTTGCTTAAATTGACTTTTCCTTGTGGTTTAACTAAATTCCTAATCCCAACTCTGTTGGAGGCAGGCCATGTCACTGGGCAGTCTTACCTCCCCCGGCTAAAAAGAAACTCTTGGAGTTCCAAAAAGGCAGAAAGGGAGAAAGGGTGGGGAAGAAATTGCCTGAGATTTTCCTGTGTTTTAAGAGATGAGCCATAAATTCCAAACTGCTAGTTGAGGAGGAGCTTGAAGCCAACATTCATGCTGCAGCTATTTCCATTTGAGAAGCTAACCTGGCCTCTACACCATCAGCCATATGAATTTGGGACATTAATAACAGCACATAAGTTGGGAACCGCTCACAAGAACTTGATGCACAGTCTTGAAGAAAATGATTTGTCATCAAAAGCTTGCTTTTTGTTTGTTTATTTTATATTCTTAATGGTCGATTAAAGGTATCGCCTTCTCCTGCATTGGTATAGGATGAAACTGTGGCTGTTAAAGTGGTATAAGATGCTGTAACTGCCTAGCCCATTAAAAAAAATTAACAACAACAACAACAAAAAGCTTTGTAGAGTATTGTGGGACTGACAAGTGTGCACCCTGTATCAACCTTAGGTGCCCAAATGTTGTTGGAATACAATTTCAGTAGGAATTATGAGGCTGACTAGTCTAATGATTGGATGATACTGGCAGTGGTTATAGTTATGGTGATTTATGATTACTTTATGCTGACAGATAAGCATGAAAAAAGAGAGGAAGGAAAGTTCTAGATTAAATTGAGCCAGAACTTTCCCTAGAAGTTAAAATGGTGAAACTGAGGTTACCATGGCTTGGGCATATCATGAGAATACAAAATTCATGACACAAGTAAATAACACTGGGGAAAGTCGGTGGTATTGGGTGAAGAGGAAACCCTCATGAGATGTACTGAATCAATAGAGAAAACCATGACTCTTAGTTTGAAAGACCTGATAGGACCTTTTGGAATTCATAGAGCCACCATAGGTCACCAGTATCTGGAGAAGTTGCCTCTAGAACCATTCCTAATATGTTCCAAGACCTAGATGCACAGTCTTTCTTCCATTTGATGAGTGGACATCTCTGTACTCTGTCTAATAATGAAAAAATGTAAGCATTATTTTCAACATATCTTTTTCTTCAAGAGAAAAATATTATTTATATGGCTTTTCTCTGTGTTGCCCGAGTTTATGCACAGTCTAAACGAAGGGGACTCAATTAAATTTCCCATGTGTTCAACATCTAGAATGGATCTGTTATTTTCTTTGCCAAGATTATATTAAAGACTGAAGGGTTTTCATTGTGGGGGAGATAGAGTTGATTATAACTGTCAGATAAAAAGGTGTGTCTTGCTTGTAGACACGTGTGCCGTATCTATTGAACCAGTGAACAATATTGTAAATTTCCCTTTCCATTTATGATAAGGTGAAACTAGTGGGAGTAGTGAGAATTTGGAGTTGTACTTTCCTAATCAGTACCCTATCTTGGTATCTAACTATCTCGAAAACATTGTGGGCTGGTGACTCTAATTTTGAAACTGTTGTGAATCCATTCAAAGTTATAATGGCTGTACTTCACAGGAGCTGTCCAAAGTTCTGAACCTGAGCCTTAAAATAGGGTTGGCATCTTGGATTACTCCTGTAAAGTGCAGACTGAAACCCAAGGTAAATTCACAGTATCTCCAAAATGGGAGTCACTAGCCTCTACTGCTTGGAAGGCTTTTTACTCCAGTTCTGCTGCACTAAGATTGGCATCTCTGATCTGTATCAAATACTGGAGTGTATTAAAATCTTCTTCCATTCTGCAAGAAAATAGGTCAGGGGAAAGTGCAACCACCCTGTGATATCTAGCTTTAATTGTTCAGAAGGTTTATTACGTACTGGAACATAACAGGTATAAGTTTGCCATACCAGGCACAAGTTGGCTATCACAATGAGAACTAGGTGGTTTGATAAGATCCAACTTTTACTTTTCACACTTGGCTCTGCTGAAAAATTAGTCCTGTTTGGCTGCTCATCTCTCTGACCTTATCACAGCTGGTCTCTGGAAGAACTGTTCATAACAGCTGGTGCCTGAGTTTGCTTTTCTTGTTTCTTTTCAGCGGCAAGTCTGAGGGAAGGAATTGTTTTGTGTTTTGTTTTGTTTTGTATGTATGTTTAATTGATCTGTAAGCTGCTTTGGGTCTCTTTAAACCCAAGAGCGAATTAGGTAATATACTTCTAAAGAAATAAGCACAGAAAACGAGTCTTAGGAAAGTGTAGCAGAAGAGAGTATTAAAAATTGTGCAGTGACTTACAGCAACCCCACGAATTCATGACCTTCATGAAGTCCTGTCATTAACAGCCTTGCACAGGTCGTGCAACTTAAAAGGCTTTGATTCTTTTCTCTTCTTTTTCATTTCATACTGCCTTCTACTTTTCCTAGCATTATTGTCTTTTCCATTGAGTTGTCCTTCTTGTAATATGTCCAAAATAACAAATATCTGTTATCAGCCAAAATGCTTATATAGAATTATCTATTTTTATTTTGTCATTTATTGCCAAATACTGTAGTTCAGGGCGGCATGCATGGGATTGTTCTACATTATCCTCCTGAACTTTTCTATGGTGCACACTAACGTGATAGGAAGTCAGTAATTGAGATAATTGGCTGTGGAATGAACCCCACCACTATATATGTTTTTGAACTCCTGGTTTATCCATTCCAAAAACAGAGGCAAAATATCAATAAATATAGGAGCCCCAAGAAATCTCCTTTCCTTTTCTTGGGATAACACTAGGTTAATGGGCATTATGGGGACATTTCAAATATGCTAC
Source organism: Pogona vitticeps (assembly GCF_051106095.1). Taxonomy (NCBI): domain Eukaryota; kingdom Metazoa; phylum Chordata; class Lepidosauria; order Squamata; family Agamidae; genus Pogona; species Pogona vitticeps. The sequence goes on from NC_135785.1 coordinate 98,973,798, forward strand.
ATTTTAACCTAATAACTTACTTAGCCACCTTGCGTGTGCATTATCAAGCTCTTTATTTCAGTTGGTAGAGAAGATGGGAACATGGGAAGTCAGAAGGCTTGAATGAATACATCTCACAGACATACAAATTGCTTGTATACTAATAGTAATTTAAGGCATTATAAAAAAAACTTATTTTGAAATAAATATTTCATAAGAAGGTGTTTCCTTCTTCTGTTTTACTTTTCACTTTGTGATAATTCCGTTGGTAGTGGAGAAAATTTTTTGGGGGGGGGCTCTTCCTTATTTTTCCTCTTCCCCCCATGTTTAACTCTCTTTTGGCCCAGTAATATCAATCTGCACATATACTCTGGTTTACTTGCTTGGCAAACAGTTGTTCTACTCTTTCATTTGCAAACAGGAACTGATCCCTGAAATATTTGCCTGGTATCCTTTCACTATGAGTGATAATTGTTCAAATACCAACACATACATCCTGTCTCTGCTGAACATGTGTGTGTTTATACATATACAGATAGAGGCCCGTCTTCTTTTTACGGTGTTCTTTTTGGGAGGGAGAGAGTGCCATTCAGCTCTTCAATTCCAGATCAAGTTACAATTGTGTCAAATTGCTTCCTCTACTTCATATAAGATACTAAGGGGCACATCCTTTGTTATGGAGACAGTTGCTGTCCACCAGTATTATATCACACTTAAGCAAAATAACTACTTTTAGATAGAATAGATCCAAAATCTTTTTCCTAGAAGTGAAGCTGTGTTGATTTCATAATACTGTACTAAAAAGGTAGCATTTGATTCTATTGATGATGTGCCAGATTTCTTTGGCTGGGTTCTCTGACCCATTAATTAATGTGTACATTGTTACAAGTTTCACGTTCTGTCATTATTAAGTAGTTCTTAAATGAAAATAACATGTGTACGACTGAAAGAATTGACTCTAGGCTAAGGTTTTTCAGCATTCAGTATTGGTGACTTTAAAATTGGACTTGGAATGATTATATTTGGCCATTGTGAGATGTGTGTGAAAGCTTGCACTGTACCTGTTCCTTGGTCTGGAATATTGCTGCTGAAAGTGTAGCCCTGTTAGTGTGTTGCAGAGAAACAACAAGCAATCCTGTGTGATCTTGGAGGTAATAGCCTAAGTATCCTGTATGGAGCAGGTGGGGTATAATATTCTGCCTGCAGAGTTCCCGTGCGTTTTCTGGTTGTGTTAGCAAAAGAGGGGAGCACCCCATTTACAACAACAGGAGCCTTTTGCTTGAACCACTGGGGAGTGAATACACCCTTGCAGAAGATGTGTAAGAGCAACCCTTTCATGCAACAGATGGTGCAGTTTAATGCAGCCTAGGCTTTCGTGTGCTTGAGCCCACTTTGCTCATGTTTTAATTGTGTTAGTCAGCAAAGACACTATTATTTCTGGATTGTTGTTGCTAGATTGTTGTTTATACTGCCTTTTTCATAATGACAATTCTGTCTGCTTTGACATTTTATAATTGTGTTATTAGCTGAGGACATTTCTCCATATCCAAACCTCTTCCTTTTCCTTTGCTGTCATTCTTACTCTGTTGTTAATTTTGTGCCCTACTCTGACTGTTTTCATACATTCTCTCAGACACCATTCTTCTGTGAACAAACCTTGTCATGGTTTGGCCATTTCTCATAAGTTCTCTTGTTTTGCTCGTATAAAAAACTTGGTGGCTCCTTCTGGGTGTGTAGACACTTTATTATTACTGATTCTGTCTGTATAATGATATTGTGAGGGGGCATGTGAATATATATGTGTGTGTTTTATGCTTGACTGTCCCTTTTGGTCATTCTGCCCTTAATTATTCTTTCACATAACTTTGTTCAGTTTTATCCTTTCTGTCAGTTTTCCCTCTGTCACTGCTATACAGCGCCCCCCCCCTTATTATCTTCTTTATTCCTGATTTTTTTCTTTTTTTCTTTGAAGCATTTTTGATCAAGGCTCTGATTCTTTTCAGGATTTCCTCTGTCACAGAATGCATTTTCTGAGAGGCTATGATACCCTGTTGAGCCACCTCCCTGGATGATTTTGGTGTTGTGGGTCCTGTGTTGCCGTCATTCCAATTCTTCCTGTCGGGGCATAGTGAGCAGGTGATGCTCAGAGAACATTGTTCAGCATCATTGCTCTTGGGGCCCTATCCTGTCCTCTGCGTTTATTTAAGATTGGTATGAAGCCAACGAGAAAGGTCATTTCAAAGCTTTGGGGTGACGTGCCACTAATATGCTGGTTCTGTGATTCTTTGTTGCATCATACTGAGAGAATGGTTGGACCTTCCAAATGCTGCCTGCACCCTATAATGGGCTGGATGAGGCTGAAGAAGCTTAAATTAAATCATGCCAAGATGGAGATGCTGTAGAAAATGAGACTCAGGGACTAGAATTTAACCTGTTCTAGAATGAGTTATGGACCTGCACTGTCCTTGGGTGCACAGGTGGCTGCATTGACAAGGAATGCTTTTGCACAAGTCCACTTAGTGCATCATCTTTCCTGACCACTTCAGAAGTCATTCATGCATTAGATTCATTCAAACATGTGCGGCCCATCCTATATCACAAGATCTCAATGCAGGTTACAAAGCAGTGTAGAACAGTTTTAAAATATAAGATATTTAAGACAATTGAAAATCAAGCAGCACTTTCCACTCCCATTTCCTTTAGTTGCAGTATCATAAAGTCCCAGTTAACATTGTCGAAGGCTTTTTTTGCATCTATATATATATATATCTTGACTCCTGTAATACACTGTACATGAGACTCGTCTTGAAGAAGACTGGGATCTTATGTCTGTGAATTATGCAGCATCCAGGCTGCTAATTAGTAGATGTTATGAAGAGCATAATAGTACTGAAAAAATGTACACTGATTGCTTGTAGCTCTTACAAGCTAGATTCAAGATGCTCGTTTCAGCCTTCAAACTTTTCAGTAGCTTGGGACTTGATTATCTGAGATCACCTATCTTGCTGTGAACATGGCCAAATGCTAAGATCCTTAGAAGAAGGCCTTCTGAGAATACAAGAAGGTGGAGAACACTTCTTGACAGATATAGGGGCTTTGTTTTATGTGGCCCCAAGATTGTGGATTGCACTCCCACAACAATTGCAATCAGCTTTCAGTCTTACTGTTTTTAGGAAGGGTGTGAAGAAACATTATTTTGAATTGTGATCGTGTTTACTTTATTGGGGTGATTTTAGCTGTTCCTATTTTTAATGGTTTTTATGATCTTGTTTGCTTTATTGGATTTCAAGTTTCAATCTGTTTTCCCAGTGTTTTTATGATGCTTTATGACTGAAAGCCTGGAGATTATCCAGTCACAGAAAGCTTGGTATGGGGTCCTGTGGTGGTGCTAGGTGGTGCGAGCACCAGTAATTAGGCAGTAACAGACTTACATGCACCCTCTTTTGAAATAGTTACCAGGCCCATGCAATTTAGATCCCTCTTTGTCCCTTAAGGATCTTTAGTGTGTTCCCAGATTATATTTTTAGTATGCAGTTGTAATTCCTATGGATTATTTGGTTCAGCCCAATGGGCAGTTACATCTTAGGAAGGGACTGTGATTCTATGTATTTGGGTTGAGAAAGAGAGGGAGAAAACTGGAGAGGGCAGAAACTGCTACACAGCAGATTTTCAATATGTTTGTGCAGTACAGGTCTTGGAAGGTTGGATTCAACAAATCCAGATTCAAATATATAATGTAGCAACATTATATATTTGAATCTGGATTTGTTTTTGTTTTGTTTTTACTTTAGGGCCTTTAAGACTGTATTTCTGGAGCTGTCCTCGGAATTAGAAATATCTACGACTTTGTTCCTCAGCCATTTTGCTTTTAAGAGACATTTGCACTACTTCAGTTTTTCCTGGAAGGAAATCATACTTGGTCAAAAGTATTGGTGAATGGACTCAAGGGTATATCATTCATAGCATCCAGTCTGGGTTGTGTTTCTATTACTGTTGTTATTAGTTGATATGGTGGGGGGATCACATCTTTGTGAATTCATTGTGTTTGCAATACTCATGTGAAGAGTAAAGCACTGTTGAACCCAGAGAATAATGCATAATCACATTGCTTCATTCACAGATTTTTGGTGCAGTTCCAGATGAGGACAACTCCATTTTGTAACCCTTCCATATTTTTCCAGCAATTGCATTATTATTATTATTATTATTATTATTATTATTATTATTATTATTATTATTATTATTATTATTATTATTATTATTATTATTATTATTATTATTGCAGAAAATCTGCTAAAAAGAAAAAGATGGGATAGCTGCATAGTGTTTTTTTTTGAGTGTTAGAGAAATGTATGGGGAGCCGCTCATCTTAATGAAAAAATAATGTATCACAATCTTAAAATAATCACAAACACCTCTCTTTCACACATACATACCTCTTCATTGAGACACTTACCACATCTAATCACACTCACTCCCACTCAGTGCTTCCCCTCTCTCTCTCTTTCTCTCTCTTGCACACGCAGGCGTGCATGCACACACACATATATGCAAGGACACAAAAATAGATATTTGTACACATGTATCTTTAGAAATTAAATGTCTCATCAGTTCTTCTTTTCAGTTGATACTGTCTTCCTATTCAGGTGGAGAAGGACTTAGTCACTCTCCTCCAAGACAAAAAAAATGTTGAAAATATATATCCAATTGGATTTTTACTTTCATATTATGCTTTCCCCCTCTAGCTTGGAGGGTACTCTTCCCCTGAGCAGACAGGGGAGAATCTGGTAGAGTTTGCCAGGTGTGTATTGGGATTCCTGATAATATTTGAAAGAATGGTTATTCTTCAGGATTCAGCAGCTTTTCTGGGACTTCAAAAAGCTGCATGTTTGAGGGGTCTTGTACAAACATTTGTTTCTTCTATAGATGCATAAAATACAATTTGTTTCCTATAAGGCCAGAAGCAGGTATGAAGGCACGATTAATTATGTCCAGTGCAAAGGCAAAGCTACTTCTGCACCGCATTCTGTCATCTGATTTCCTAAAGGTTTTAATTACTAAGAGTCTTCTATTTTTCTGCTTCTTTTCTTCCATTGTATTTTTCAGCTTGTTGTGTAATGCTACATAGGATCTGAAGGGGTTGCAAGTTTTTGCTTTCTATTACACATATCTTCCTTACTCTGCACCTTCCCTGGCAGTCTATAATTCCTGATCTGATAAAGCTCTGAGGGCTGAGTTGCTTTATAACCTTTTTCTTTCGGTTTTAATTGGATTGTGGCAAGCCTCAGGGGTAGCAACTTGCCAGAGGCCACACAGGCTGTGCATCCTAGAACAGCCAGTCTGTGTGGCCTTGGGCAAACTGCACAATCCCAAGGCATCTCCAGAAGAAAGGAATGGTAAGCCACTTCTGAGTATTCTGCATCTAGAAAATCCTGAAATGGGTCATCATTAAGTCAGAATTGATTTGACTGCACACAATTATCATTATTAAGCTCCAGGGGTAGGGGCTACTGTTTGCCATAGAAACGAATATACAATGAAAGACAAGACACATCTATAGACTCCTGAACTCTCTGATAAGTAAAGTAAGCACAAGAATCCTAAACCTCAGAGAAATCACAATTTTTTTCCTAAAATTTCTTTTCTGGCACATTGAATAGTAATAGTCTGGTTTTGTGTGAGTTTTCAGCAGAGCACTTATGTTTTCAGCCCAGCCTTGGTTTCCCTTTCTCCTCCTTTCTGTCTGTAAAAGTTATTCTAGTAATTTTTTAAACTTATTTTTCTTCGTATTTTCCCCTGTTGTGACCATTTTCTTTTTTGTTCATTCTCTTGTACATCAACTGCTACTATGTTTCATCCTTTTTCTCTGTTTCGCCCGAATATGCTGTTGCTACCGTTCTTTTAATTTCTAATTTAGAATTTGGGTTCCCATATTCCCTTCCTCTGTTTTTAAAAGAAAGTCAGCTATTGTTTCTCTAACAATCTGTTGGACCTGTTTCATTGTCTAATTATTGGACTTTTTTTTATTTTTCTTTAACCTTTATCATGAAAGTTTCAGAATGTCCTGTTCTTACCTGATGTCTCAATTTTCTTTCTGCTACTTCACAGTTAGCTCATTTTCAGTAAGGGTGTTCTTGTCATTCCACTGAATCTGCGCCTACTCACATTTTCAATTGTCTTCTGCTCAGTAAATCACATGGCCAATTTTCTGTTCTGCATTTCCATAATTTGTCTTCGGCTTTTAACACCAACTGATCATTCTTTTCTTTTTGCTGCAGTCACCAGATTTTTAGTGAACGTGCCCTTGCTTAGTTTCAACGTATCTTTGGGAATTCATCTTATTTTATGCAAAACATTTTCCGCGGAGAAGTTTTAAATGGCATCCACACCTGCCATTCTTTGTGTCCACTGAATGAAGACACTGGTTCATCCTTTTATTCTTTCCCCCAGCTTGACCTTTGTGTTTCTCTGTTACAATTCAAAAGTAACATTGGAATGATGTCCCTTACCTGCAACTCAGAAGTACTCTGCCATATAGCAGTGTACAAAATGCATTTGTATTTGTGACTTGTATACCCCTTCCCTGCAAGGAGCTTCAGATCACATTATTTGAGATTGTCTTTTTTATATATCTACAGAACAAACCTGGGACCTGTGATTGGCAGACAGATGGCAATTGGCCAGTGAGCATCATGGCTGAGGCAGGATTTGATCCCAGATCTCCTTTCTCTTGTAGTGTGTGCTGTGCTACACTTATACCTTCAGGGGATGTGGGTGAAATGCCAATATGGCCATGGTGTCAGAATGGCAAATCGTATTGGAGGAGATGGAGAGTGAGCACATTGTGCTGCTGTTATAGCAGAACTTGGAAATGTTGCTTGTTTTTGAATGCCTTTCCCTAGAATCCTCCAGCCAACAAAAAGAGTAATCTTTTGAAGCCGTGTTATTCCTGATATGAATAATGTATAATGTTTGCTTATTTTTCTTCAATATTTAACATTATTTTATTTTGGTTTGTTGATGTTATTTATTGTTTTATTTTCTGTTGTGAACTGCCCAGAATGGCCTTGGTAGCTGGATGGGTGGTATATAAAACAAACAAATGAATAAATAACTGAGGGCTCTGAATCCTTCTGCCAAAAGGAAGATTGTTATGCCAGAAATTGCTGCAACATCAATTAAAAGTTGTTATTCTTCCACCTTCTCCTCATCCTCCTCTTCTTGTTCTTCTTACTCTTCCTCCTCCTCCTCCAAGTGGGCATTTGGTATCAGATCAAAGCTCTTCATGCTTCCTAAGCATAAGCATCACTGAAAAAAATTATATATGCTCAGTGGTAAGACATCTGTCTCTGTTCAGAAACAGGGTGGAGATGTGTGGGGATTGGCTAGGAAGAACACGAACACACACACACACATTTATTTTTGTTTCTGCTATGATCATTTCTTGCCAATGTGTTTACTACATAGTTCCAAATCCTTGGCAATTTCTTTTTAGAGTGGAAATAATTGAGATCCAAATGTTAGATGAACATTTTAAGAACTAAGCTATTATTTTCCTTGAAATTCTGTAAATGACTAAAGCAGTAGCTCAAGCAATGCTTAATATAAGTGTTGAGGGCTGCATTTCATTTTGAGCATTCCTAACTTTTGACATCAAAAACACAGTTGTGCGTTTGAAGTCTGAGTTTGCAGACATTTCTCCCCTGACTCCATACGCAGACAAATTCTTCTAACTTATCATCTTCAACTCTAATTATAACTCATGAGATGATGCTGATGACTTTTTGATTTATATCATGACTCTTCTTAGTGCCTAAATTTCTTCATGTGCATCATTTCAGTAAGCTTTACAGGAACATTGTAGGATGGGTCAGTGCTCTTATCCATATATTACAAGTGGCATGTAATATATGGCCTAAGCAGAAATAGAGAAACATATCTTACAAACAATCTTTCCTTGTCAGGCTGTCCCTGACCACCACCACCACCGCCATCACTATGGAGATGTTTAGGGGAGCTTTTTCCTGGGTAACATGATATAGAGAAGACATAGAATCTCCTGCCACACATTCAAGAAAATCACACGTCTACTGTTCTATGTCATGCTGGAACCACTCTGTGACTGCCACCTACTTACATCACAGAAAAACATCTGATTGATTGCATGATTATATCCATGTTAGGAAGAAAGTCTGTTTTTCAAAGAAAATCTGGGAATGAGAGTCAAACCATGTTAGGAATAAAATGAGAATTCCCTGAAATTCTTGGAAATTCTTTCTGAGACAACTGGATCCCCACAGAGATCAGCACCCAGGTGATGAGATTTTCAAATAAAGTTTGTATCGCCCTTCCAATCACAAACAAAACTAATTGGAATGCAAGATAACACAGCTCAGTGGAAGCACATACTTTGACTATCAGACACTTTTAGCCGTGTAGACTGTACCAGTTTCTAATGAAATGGGAACTGTACTGTCTAGCTTGAGACTGGGGCTATGAAGCCTCCCAAATGGCATGACATGGAAAATCTTTGGGGACTTCTTAGGGGTCTTTACACCATTGTCCTGAAATACTTTCTTAAATGATATGTGTTAATTGGAGGACATTTAGATCTGCTTTACAAATGGGAGTTGGAAAAAAATAGTTATTTGCCTAAAGTCACACAGGGAGTTTCTCAGCTCACAGGCCATATGTTTAGCCACAATCCTATACGATGCCTTTCTAACTTGTTGGCTGTTACATTGCTAAGCACAGACAGGACTCTTAGAACTGTTGTTGGAAATGACGTAGGGCAGTCATTGGCATTATGTCACCATTTACATCTATTTGAAGTCACTTCCATTTCAGTTTATTGATTCATTTTGTTCATGCTGCTATTGCACAATGTGACTTTTTATGTGGTTGACCTTCTATCTGACCAGCACTTATAGATAACAAGAAATCTAGATCTCCCAACAATACACGCCATTCATTCCACCCACACAAATCCATGTTAAGGTTTTTGATAGGCCCTGAGAACCTTCAAGGGACCCCCCCAGTGCCACCAGCACTAAAGCTGTACTGTCTGATGCCAGAGCCCACTCAGTGTTTGCCACCTACTAAGGTCAAACTGCACAAGAGGTATGTAAGTCTGATGAAAAGAGGTAACCAGACCAGATTTGTTTTTTGTACTTCATAGGGCACTTCATTTTAAAAGTTTTTTTCTTTCTTGTTCATAGTTTTATTCATATAAATGTGATTGCCCAAACAGTTAAAGTTAGAATTTTGCTTTGCTTTGTTTTCACAGTAGTTATAGCCACTTCATTCCTTGCTTCCTGATATATTGTTTCTATGGCTGTGTGTCAAGATACTTTCAGATTGCAGGCCAGTCTGCATTTTGGAAATCTTTTTTTAAAAGCTTCATGCACTACGTTCATGGTAAATACGTAACAAATGAAGTGTACATGGGAAAGGCATTTTGTAAATCCATGTTCACTAGAAGAATAATCAATTCCGTGTGCACCTTAAAGACTGGCAAGTTCTTTATGGAGTTAGCTTTTGAATGCTAGACTCCTCTTCATCAGGTATCACTTATGTTTTCTTTTTCTGCTGTGCGTCAGGTCAAGGGTTCTGACACCTGAACATCTCCCTAGAAATTGATAGGCCCCTAGGGGAAAATCAGAAGCTTGTGTCCATCACATTTTTTTAAAAAAGGGTTGATTCTATAAAGAAACCAGACAATCATTTCCAGTCATATAAAAATTCGTCTGAGTATCAAGGTATAAGTCTTTTCACTGTTGCAATAATTCCAGGCAACATCAGCTTGTCTATTTCTGCAAGCTTTATTTACCTACATTCCTTCCATAGTTGCAAAAATAAAATCTCAAATATTCAAATGTCTTACAGCTATGAAAAAATGATAGATACAAATACTTAAGGGGATAGGACAACATTTTGGGAATTAAGTTCCTTCTTTAAGTTGTGAATAAATACTAAACAGGTAAGTTACAGGACAGTCCAGAGAACATTTTCTTTTATATACTTTTTCCGACTAAGCAAAGAACACAGCTTCAAAGAGGATTTATGGGTGTGCTGATTGCTTGGATTTAATCTGAAACAAACAACACTTTGAAGCTATTGAAATAAAAATTCTGATAGCTAAAGACTGCTGTTTCTCTGAAAGTGGAAGGAAAGATTAAAGGCAACTGGGAGAAGAGATTTCCTATGACAATAGTACTGCAATCAAAGTATCTATGTAGGACAGTCCTCCATAGAAAGGGAAGCATTTTTCTATTGAATGCCAGCGTATGTGATTTGCTACTATTTTCTGCAGTGTTTGTTGCGTTAGGCTGCAGTTCCATATACTCTCACCTCAAATTTAAGGAAATACGAGAGAGCCAGCATTCACCAGTTTCACACTGCAGCTTCCCACGGCACTTCTTAGGCTGTTTTTTGAGAGCTCCCCAGTAGCTTGCAGCAGTTTGCAGGTGGCTGGAGCAGCTTTTCAGCAGGAATGGGCAAAAGTCACCTACACATGAACTCCCTTCCTTAAGTAGGACTCTTTCCTGAGCAGAGCCCTGCTCTCTGCAGGTGTGGTCTTCAGTTTAAGCTCCCCTTTTTGTTGTATCTTTGGCCCATCTAGGAATTAAAGCACAAGGAAAGGAAATCATAGCTACACTGGAAGGTACAAGTACTGCAGTGAAGCATTTTACTGCTGGGCAATTTATTATTAAGATGCACAGTAGACTCCAAGACTTATATTTCTTTTTTAAAAAAAGAAGCTATGTACATAAACATGAAAGGAGGAGGCCAATGGATGTTCAAACCCTGCAGTTTATGTTAATGATGGACAAAGGAGGGAAAGACCTTTTTATACCAGCAGGCCTTTGGTAGACCTGCAACCAGCTACACCACTTGCAGTGGTCACTCATGCCTCATACCTCTTCCTTTCATGAATACACATGCACCCCCTTGTTTTTCTTCTCAAGAACAGGAAGGCTATTGTTGAATGGGTTTAACTAGCTCGATATTGTCTGTGTCCTTTACCAATCCACTTTCAGCTATGCTTTCACTGTCTTAATTTTTGTTAGCCCTGCTGAACTCTTTTGGTCAGAAATATGGAGCATAAATTAAAATATGCTAATTAAATATAAAAGTACTACACTAACTAGGATGATAGAAGTGTGTATGGGCAAGATATCTAAAAACACTTGGCTTTAGAGGATTGGATTCTGAGCTATAACCAATGTGCACAGAAAATTTGCACAAAAAATTGATATCTGTGGTTAAATAAGAAGCAAAAGCTCAGATGTCCAGTGACTTGAATGGTATGTATTTGACTTGGCAACAGTGAAGTGAACAATATTTCACTGTAATTTCCAACAATTCAAGCATATGACTTCAGCCCCTGTGTTATTCCTCTGGAAGCTAGATTTGTGAAATTCTGGCTATGCCCCTTCTTCTATAAGTCCAATTAGGGATAACCGATGAGCAGATACAATAAATTCAGTCTGAAAGGCCACATGCACAATCTGCCTTGGGTCAAAAACCCAAGAGAAGCTGCGTCTAAACAATTTTTTTTTTTTTTTTTGGTAAAAGCTTCCTGAATGCTACTTCAAACAGTTGTCAGACTCCAAAACACAGTATTTACCTTCCTCCTGTCCATCACCACCACCATCCATCATCTTTAAGGATATGAATGGCTAATCAAAGCCTTTAAAAAGTATCTGTGTGAAAAGAAGTAATGATAAGTACATCTGAAAGAATCTAAGAAGATAAAATGTCCATTGATCAAAGAGTAGTATTTTCTAAACCATCTCAATAGCATCCACCCAAATACATATAATTCACCATGGAAAAAGAAATAGAGGCCTTTCTTAGATGTCATGGTCATGCGCAAACCTGACTTCCTATTGGGACACAAGGTCTATAGAAAACCCACCCACCCAAACCGGTACCTACACAAAAACTCCAACCACCACCCATGACAAAAAAGAGGCATAATCAAAACACTGGTAGACCGTGCAGATTGGAACTGTGAAGCTCAATTTCTCAGCACCAAACTCAACCATCTGAATTGGGCCCTACAGGCAAATGACTATTCCAATAATGAAATCACAAGAGCCATCAAACCAAGAAAACATCACCAAACTGAAGAGGAAAAACAACCACCCACAAATAAAATATTTATGTCATACATCAAAGGGGGCACGGACTGCATGGGGAAACTTTTGAAAAACACACAACCTACAAACAGTATTCAGGCCCACCACAAATATACAACAAATGTTACAGTCAGCAAAGGACAAAAAGCACCCCCTCACCACTGCAGGAGTATACCAGATACTGGCCAGGTATATACTGGAACCACAAAATGCAGCATCCACACCAGAATCAAGTAACATGAGAGACATTGCAGACTAAAACAACCGGGAAAATGGCAGTATTTGAACATGCCCTGAAACAAGCTGGACATGAAATTCTATTTCAAAAGAGAGAAGTACAGGACAACATCAGTAATCATTATGTTAGACTTCATAGGGAAGTCTTTGAAATTCACAAACACCAGCAAAGCTTCAACAAAAAAGAAGAAAGTCTAAAACTCAACAAAGCCTGGCTCCCAGCATTGAAAAACACAGCCTGCAAAAGGTCAACGAACTCTACCCAGCCACAAGTGATCACTGTACACAAAAGACCAGCTAACGACACCCATCAATCACAGTGACAGATAATCTCTCCCCCTTATCACAACAATACACCCACAACAATAAAACACGCTGATCACCATAATCAGCCAATCTCCTCAAAAAGGACCAAAAGCTGATCCCACAGCTATAAATACTCAACTATCCCACAAACTGCACTGGAGCACAGAGTTCTGACTCCTGTCCTCTGAAGATGCCAACCACAGAGACTGGTGAAACATTAGGAAGAAAAACCACAAGAACACAGATAGAGAGCCCAAAAAACCTACAACATCCAGTAGCCTTTTCATTAACATGTTTTCGTTGAAGAGTTTTAGAAGTCAATTTAGGGTTTTACATTAAAGCAAACAGCCCTATCACACTTAATGCTAGTTGTAAACATTCTATTTTAGAAGGGCTTTTTGATGGGGAGGCAAAGAAACATAATACTGATGGCAACATTTACTATAAGGTTCAAAGGCTTCCTCTTGGCTATATTCAATATTAAATCTGTAATTATAATATATTTATGGAGCATTTAATGTGATAATTTGTTGTAATTAGAAATATGAGAAATATAGTGTAAAGTAAATAATGTTGGCTTAAACTACGTAGCTGAAATCCTGTTGGGCAGTTATGCAAATAGTATAACCTTTAGAGCGAAATTGCTGCAAGTTAAGAAATCTGCGTAAACATTATTGATGACATATGACTCAGCATGCAACAGATCCTACGTAAGTATAGAGGTTTCTGAGCATATTGCAATCTGTATCTAAAACAGTGTTTCTCAACCTTGGGTAACCCAGGTGTTCTTGGACTGCAACTCCCATAAGCCTTCATCACCAGCTGTGCTAGTCAGAGTTTCTCCAGGTTACAGTCCAAGAATACCTGGGTTATCCAAGGTTAAGAACCACTGATCTAAAAATTATGCCATTTGCGTAACTGCCCAAGATGATTTCAGGCAATGTGTTTGAAATGACTTCTTCCCTCTGTCTTCCATCAACTGAGGCCAACCTCAGATAAAGATGCATGTACTAATGTATTTTCTCTATTGATTCTCAGCAGCATTCTCCGACAGCTGCTAGGGACACTCACCATAGTGAGTCAGGATTTAATAGACTTCTCCCTTTCTATAGCTGTACTTTCTCACCTCTGTTATCACTAGCTGATGTTGCTTCTCCTCTTCTCTCCTTTCTCAACAGTATTGTTGTTTGAGCCACAATAAAAATGGGTAACCAAACATATTGTGATGAGGTAGAGGAGGAGCAAGTCCAAAAACATTTAACAGCAGGCCCCTGCTGGGACGTGCCCTAGTCTTGCCAACCTTCATGCCAGAGCTGAAGAAATAATTCCTGATCTATAGCAGAATCAAGCAGTTACAAAAATATGCAATTAATCTACAGTCCTCTATTAAATGACATGAAATCATGTTACTATGAGAAAGATACAAGTCTTTGAAATACAGATCTATCACAGGATGCTAAGAGTTTCATGGATCAAGAGTGACCAACAAAGAAGTACCAAGATGAATGAAGAAAGACCAAGAAATCATACAACTCATAAAATGTAAACAGCAGGATTCTTCAGACATGTAATAAGATATGACATATACAAGTTGCTACAGCTACTCATTCAAGGTAAAATAAGTGGTAAAGGAAGTACAGGAAGGAGAACAATTTGTTGGTTGAAGAAACCAGGAGGCTGATTTAGAAGCAGCACAAACATTATTTAGAGCTGCTGCATTTCTATATCTGGAGTCATTATATCCATGCTCAACCTAAGTTCTTATCCTCAACCATGTTCAACCTCTGGCAGGAGAGGAATGAAAATATATTCTGCGTGTCATTTGTTAAGTGCCCTGTTATTAGATTTAGTATTCATGTTCATGTTGAGGATAAGAACTTAATTTATTTACTGACTGGTTCAGTAAAACATGGAATAGAGTGACATAGAAACTCAAGTAAAAAGTAAACACAGAACCATTTGTAAATGAATGAACGTTATTTCTTAACAGTTGTAATAATCTACAAGGTACCAATCCAGTTCTCAGAAACCACAGTAGCTTTGTTCTTAATAGTATTTTCTGTAGTGCATTTTTATTTTCTTCAAGCTGCACCTTGCCAGCTAATATGTTTCTATTTCCCCTGACTTTCTAGCATTTTTAAAACAAATTAATTCAATTTCTAATAGGTTTGACTCCACATCTAAATGTTATATTTAGAATGATTTAATAATAGTCACTTAGCTGGCAAGCAGAATGTTCAGGTCTCATTTTTTAAAAAAGAGAAGCTTATCAACTCCAGCTGATTTCCTAGCCAAGCCTTCTCGTTTCCTAGAAATAGCATGTGGTAGAAGTGATGTATTTCAAAACAGAAATATGTAAATGGATAATATTCCTGTTCAGCCTCAAGTAACAAAAGCCTACTTGTGAGAAATTTACGGGACTCGTGTGTCTCAAGAAGTGCTGACAAGTGGATGTCTGTGTGTCCAGCGTTTCTGATGTGTGCCCTGCCCTTAAAAGACGTAAAATATAATATGATATGTGGCCCTACCTTACATATCTCCTCCATGCAGTTCCCATTGTAATGTTCTTTGGGGAAACATATATATGTATGGCTTTGCTTCCTTTGAATCTGGTCTCTGGAGCCAAACTGGCTGTAGCATTCCCCATTTATTAGGTCAATGGTTCATGTTTTGTTATGTAATGGCTCATGCATATTCATGTTGCTGGGAGGCGGAGCTGAGAGAGATGCTATAAGAGGCGGAGCCTGAGTCAGGGTCAGTCAGATAGTCAAGGAGTCAGTAAGAGTAACAGTAAGAGTGGAGTGTGAGAGAAGGGGATAGAGTGTGGAGTTTGGGGAATTCTGAGGTGTAATTAGAGTTAGGAGTGTATTATCAGATAGAAGATTGTTGTTAATAATAAATTGATTTAAAGAAGACATCCATGAATCACTATCAATAACTGTAATCAATAAACAAAAGTTATATTCAAAAGACCTTGAAGTGTGGACCTCAATCTTCCTGAAGCAATGGTGATTTAGTGATCACTTGGTGGCAGCAGTGTAAAAGAGGGGATTGTTTGCCTTCGTGTGCTCAGAGGCTTGACGGTCAAGCAAGGGGCACGAGGGTGAACGCCACACTGGCCAACTTCTGGAGATTGCCAATTTGAAATGGTACTTTGAAGCAGAACAAATGTAAATTTTAACAGCTTAATTAGCCATTTGAGTTGAAGGTGACATAGCAGTTCTAAGATTGTGACTGTTTGAATTAATGGAACTTACGCAGGGCTGACTCATATATCCCCCACTTTAGTTGTGACACACCACACTAAAGCAACAGGATTTCATCTGGTGGCTCCAAATTTTGACAGATTTCTCCTAAGATGGCCATATAAAGAAAAAAATAAGGGGGAGGGGAGATAAAGAAATAGAGAAGAGTGTGTGGTTTTTTTGTGAATTCTAGCTTTAATCATGGTGAAGAGTTTTATGAGGGTTTGTCATTGTTCCCATTGCTCACTGTTTTAGTGGTGGGATGTAGAAGTTACCTGTCATAGTGGTGGTCTGGTGTTCAGTACTTCTTACACACCATTTGTTCTGGCTACTTTATGATCAGCAGCAGCAGCAGCATCACCTTTATTGTCCTTTTCTAAGGACAGGAATATTAAGCCTGTTTTGTTGGAGTCAATAGGGCCTGAAGACTTCCATCTTTGCCCTTTAATGCCTCTGTGTGCATGTTCACTTTTTTTATTCTGCAAGTGAAAACAAAAAAAATTACTCCATCTAGATGAGATTACAAGGGGTTTTGTACAATCCCACCCATTTCTGGCAAGCAGAAAGAAGCTGCTGTAATTTGTTGATTTTGGTCTGAAAAAAGTTAGAGCTATTTGTTGATGGAAGCTTCCCATAGGAACAACTTATTTAGACTGTGTCCTGGCTCCACTCATTTTGGCAACCTTCTTATTACACCCACCATTAACTGATGCTGCAGTTCTGTTTCTCAGTTCTGTTCATTCTGAAAGCTGTGGTCTATACTTGTGCTTCTTACCCAGAGTGGGAAAATGTACCATGGCAATTATGAAGTGAAAACTGTAGCTTTCTGCTCTTTTAGATATATTGGTTGAACACATGATCCTGGGAATGTGTTTCCCAGGGATGAAGCAGCACACCAGATGTGGTATGTCAAATTTATCTCTTCAATAGATAAGCTAAATTACAGCACCCATTCTTTTGAGAATGGCTGTGGTTTCCTTAGAAGTCAATGTTAAATTGACTTGGAGAACCTGGTCTTCTTTCTACAGTGAGTGTGAGGTTGCTGTTTGTATAATGTTGTTTGTATAATGGCTTTAAAAAAAAAACCTTTTCTCTTATTTGACATTGTTAGCAAAGACAGACTGTGTTTTTCCAACATTACTTTTGGTATGTTTTTCCTTTGCAAAAACCCAAGGAATTCCCAAAGAACATATTAACTTGCTTCTACAGTGGTGCCTCGCATTACGACATTAATTCATTCCAGCGAAATCTCTGTAGAACGAGAACGTCGTAAAGCAAAATTAAAAAGGCCATAGAAATGCATTAAAACCCGTTTAATGTGTTCCGATGGTCTGGAAACTCACCGTCCAGTGAAGATCCTCCATAGGGCAGCCATTTTCGCTGCCTGTGCAGCAAGGAATCCGTCCCAGAAAAAAGCGGGGGGCCATTTTGAAACCGCCGATCAGCTGTTCTAAAATCATCGTTTTGTGAAGAATCGGTTCCCGAAGCAGGGAACCGATCATCGCAGTGAAATTCCCCCATAGGAAACATCGTAAAAAGTTCATCGTAATGCGGTTTCATTGTTAAACGGAGCGATCGTAAAGGGAGGCACCACTGTATTAAAAGCAAATTAATGCTCACTGGAAGGACAGATCCTGAAGCTGAGGCTCCAATACTTTGGCCATCTCATGAAAAGAGAAGACTCCCTGGAAAAAAACCCTGATGTTGTGAAAGTGTGAAAGAAAGAGGAGAAGGGTATGACAGAGGACGAGATGGTTGGACAGTGTTAATGAAGCTACCAGCAAGAATTTGACCCAACTCTGGGAGGCAGTGGAAGACAGGAGGGCATGACATGCTCTGGTCCATGGGGTCACGAAGAGTTGGACACGACTTAACAACTAAACAACAACAAAGAAAAATGTTGTGGTTCAAATTATTTCCCCAGAAGCAAAGAAACTCAAACCACAAATCAGCACTTCCCACCCAAAGTATGGCCACATTGAAGAAGTCGTGTTATTGCTTAACATTTATCCCATGTAAACAAAAATGCAGATTACATTCTTGGATTCTCTAAATCTCTGCAAAGCCTATTAAAAGTAGAAAAATTTCCTTTACTTCAAATGGGCATTAATTACACAAAAATAGTGAAGATTTTACAGGAGTCTGCTGCAAACCTGTTGTTTGTTGGTACTGACTCTGTCAAAGCCTGTTTTTCATGTCAGCTACTTTGTACCATTAATGACACAACATATATGGAATGATTTTTATAGCGGGATTTTTTTTTTCATTTTCAAGGTTTCAATTCAGACAATAGTCAAATTAGGCTAACTTTTGAAAGACCAAATTTGAGTGATTTAGAATTAATTTTCCTCCAAATCTAAGGTTTGACACAAATTTGTTGGTTGCTGCATACCTTATGCTTGTTATCAGCAATTCTTCTAATGCCTGACATTGCAATGATGTAATTGCAACTGGCTGGGTTTGATGTTACACTGCTCAGTTGAGTTGAGAGAATGAGCATCTTCACATTCCTTGGCCTAACTATTTTTTATTGCTTTGTTTTGTTTTTGCATTGCTGGGGGCTTTGAGATATAAAAGTGAATGGAGATATAAAGTGTTCATTCAATTTCTAGGTGCCCATGGCGTTCTGATCTGTGGGTTCCTTGCTTCTGCTTTATTGTTTCTTGTGGAGTCTTTCTTTTCTTTATCTGAATTCAAAATGACATGTCTTGGACTTAATTTACAAAAATGTTGCAGGCTTTTAAAATGGGTCATTGGCTATCTGGGCTTAGGAACAGACACTGCAGACTAGATTTACACATCTGGCATCCAGAATAGATTCTAGGCCAGAAGACATTATTCCCAGACAGGATTAAGTCCATTGTTTTTTTATTTTAGAAGTGCACTGGTGTTTACAGTTATTTATTGTGTCAGGTAGTAGATTATATCACTATTCATTGATAAGAATATAATATCCCTTGATTCTCCGCTGTTTTAATGAACAATCTACTGTTGGTTATACCATTGCAAACATTTTTTTTTGCTTAATTGCATATGCAATTGCATGGCTAGAGGATGGTTTTGTGCTAGCAGATTGTAGCACTAATGGATAACCTGTTGGTTGATGGAGGGGAATTAAAAGTTGTCCAGGCTTACATATTTTTTTCATTCTGACTCAACAAATACATTCTCTTTAATCCCTGTGTAATTAGGCTAAACTTCATATTTTTCCCTTCTCATCAACACAGATAAATAACCTGTACAGTATGAAGTAACCACATTTCCTTGCTGCTGCCCATTTACTAACAGAAGTAAACCAAGGGCTCCTTACTGATCCAGTTGTACTTAGCTGCTTGCATTCAGGCATAAGTCAAAATCAAAGCTTGGGAAATTACTGGTAGTTCCAATCATAGTCCGAAATCATCGTTGCAATCTTTTAAAAGTGCTTCTCAAGGAAAGTAAATAAAACACATTGGGCTGAATCTGATTGTTAATCCCAACTAGAGTATGCTCATTGAATAATTCGAATTAGTTGATTCAGTACTTAAGTAAATCCCATTAATTTAATGGATCTGCTGGATAGGGCTAGGCTACCTGGAGAATTCTGGGAGTTGACCACTAATCTGTACATCTGTAGTTGGGACTAAGAATTAAATTAGGCCACATTTTCTAGCTACTTAAAAAAAAATACATCTAAATGCTTGAGGTTGTTTGCCTTTGATAGAAGCTGCACTCTTTTTTTCTACACACTTTGATGTTGCTTCAGCTCCCACAACGTGATAGAAGATAGCAGCATGAGGCACATCATAAGCCAGCACTTGGACAACTGTGATATTTTAGGTAAGCCACAACTTTATACCTATGAAAGTAACCTTAAATGTACATTTATGCTGCAAGAGTTACTTCTTACTGGCTGAAATCCTGTTGCTTTGAGTCAGTGGGGATTTGGTGAGTCAACGTCTCTGTAAATTCTGTTGATTCAAATAGGCCTACTCCAGTTGTGACTTACTACTCACTAAGCAATAGGATTTGTGCCGGTGAAGGACTACGTCAGTCTTTTTGAACTGTAAGTATACATTTTAGGTTACTTTCATGTTTCCTTTTTGGTAAAGACACTACTCTTTAATTGTACTATAATCTGCATAGAATCTAACAAAGGTAAATACAGATGTTCTTCAAATAAAACACCTTCCGTTCTTGTTGGCTAGGTTTATGCAGATTCACCACATTTTAAGACTGAAGTGTGCAGACTGGTGTAATTTATTATACGTAATTATCAAGACATTTTATACCCTCTAATATCTGCATGGTTCTTAAAGTCTGGTTCTTTTTTTAAAAAAATATTTGTTTCTCACATAAGGAATCCCTTCTTCTTTCAGCTTCTGTCCCTCATTTCAATATGAGCACAATAAGCAAGTTTGTGTTCCAGGGTTGCAAATAAAGGTTACTCAGATAACATGCATGAGATACATGTGGGGTAAGAATTAAAAAACTTAGAAGATGGGGAGGCTCATATGGAGGGACATGACCCTTCATATAGCCTGGACCCAAGCCATGTAGGGCTTTATAGGTCACAATGTGCACTTTGGATTGGACCAGTTACCCTGTTGTAACAGCAGTTACATGCTCCTATAACTGGCCCAAATCAGTTTTTTACTACCCTGAATCATAAGTATGGCTGCTGCATTTTTGACCAGCTGAAATTATTGAACACTCTTGAAAGACAGCCTCACATAGAGTGTATTGTCGTTATCCACATGGGCTTTATCTAAGGTAGGTGCTGCTTTGGCCAGATTGGACATCTCCAGGAATGGGTAAATTGTTGCACTCCTTTATCTGTGGAAACACATTGCTGACCACCACTGGAATCTGAGCATGCAGGCTCAGGGATAAATCTAGGAGTGCACCCAAGCTGCTAATGTGAGTTTTGTTAACATGGGGCAAGAAGATGCCAACGTTAAATCTACAAGACCTGTGCCAACTACAGCATCTAAATGAGAGTGGATCTAAGCAATTCTGTCTGGAAAATGTTGTGTAAATACTTCACAGTGCCTGCTGAATGGTCTGCATCTTTCTCTTGTGGGCAAGTGTAAGCTCTTGTCCCTCTGAAACGCTTCTGTTGGATTACTTAATATAGACACAAAGGTAACAGAGAAGGCTGATCTTTTCTCTGCCACCGCCACCACAGAGTAGGCCTTCCAGTTGAGTTCTAGCACATGTTCTGCTGGATACTCTCCCAGTTTTTTCCATCAGTACTCTCTGTCCCACTCATTTTATCACTGTCAGTTCCCCAATGGAAAAAAAAGGGTGCTGCTTATATATAAACCTGAGTGCTACTTTGGTTGTACTCTTTAGGACAGGATGCTTGGGGATGATTATGTCTCTCACCCTGACCATTTCTCCATTAAGCAGTCAACTGGAGCTTCAATGTGATCACTTATCAAAGGCACAGGGAACTCCACAAGAACAATCAGGAAACCATTTGGATCAGTCAGCCTTCTCAGGTAGCCTGTCTTAATTGGTCTCCCATGCCTGCAGAGGCTTCAAGTTCCAGTGAGTCTAAACACTACCAAGTAGAGATCTGTCCATGACAATGGAACTACATTGAGTTATTTCACACCTAGATCAACATCATTTTGCCCAGCAAAGAAAAATATGAGTGGGGCTAGAAACCTCTTAGGACAGACCGATGGACTTCATGTAGGATATGAACCACTGGGCCATTCCTGACAAGGTGGCTTTGCATGGCTGTTGAAGTCTGTCTGCCCAATAAGTGGAAGGAACTCCAGCATAACATGCCCCTCCTAGAACAAGTGGGCTAGTTCAGGAAGAGACTGTTGTGCAAGGAGGCAGGTGGTACAGCAGCAGAATCCCTAATCTGGCCCACTTCCAGATATACACACTCAAGTCCAGGCGACTGGGGCAGGGCAGGGCACCGGGTGAGAATGATGGCATCTTGATGGGTTATTAGAGCTTTTCCATCCTCTTCTCATAGCTTCATCCAGTCAGGAATCCAAGTTACCATATTAACCCAAGATCAAGCCCTGGATTTTTTTTTATTTTAATTTTTTACTTTTCACCAACATAACATTTAGCAGCAGTATTTTCAACTCCTGGGGTTTTGCTACCAAGGCTCTCCAGGCTATTTGAAGGAGACAGTTTCGGAACAATCTGCATTTATGAAAACCTTTATGAACACTCATATTTAAATATTATTTTTAATGTATTGTCTCTGAAAGTATGCATTTCTGAACATACCTTATTCTACAATGTACATTTTGATGCATTTTAAAAATTGTATCTCAGAACTGCACTGCAACATTTGGAGAAATGAGAAATCTGGAGTACTGTTGTGTTTTGATTGTATGCTTGCTTTCGTTTGAAACGTGTGTCAGACAAAATCCCTGAGCACACACAGACACAAAAACATGTGTGTGCGTATTTAATATAATGAAATTATTGGTTGAAATCTAGTTGTGCATTTCCATGTGTGCAGTGGGAATCATATCATCAACTTCAGCAAATTGCCACTGATTTAAGGCTTCTCTTTGCAATTTCTGGTTGTGCATGGATTGTTCACAAGACTGTATCTTCTTCTGGGTATATGTTAGTGTTAAAGCTGAAGTGCTAAGCTGTAGCTGGCATCTTCAGAGGACAGGAGTAGCTGGCCACAGAGCCTGGTGAAACGTTAGGAAGAACAATCTTCAGAACACAGCCAAAAAGCCTGAAAAACCCACAACAATCATGTTGGTAGCTTCGATGACACTGTCCAACCATCTCATCCTCTGTCGTCCCGTTCTCCTCTTGCCTTCACACTTTCCTAACATCAGGGTCTTTTCTGGGGAGTCTTCTCTTCTCATGAGATGGCCAAAGTACTGGAGCCTCAGCTTCAGGATCTGTCCTTCCAGAGAGCACTCAGGGTTGATTTCCTACTGCTATGTAGATTGAGTGGCATCACAATTGTAATAAATGTGCAATAGAAAGGCCGTCAGGAATATAAAATCACAAGCAGTTATTGTTTGTCACTGCCTTTATGAAATGTAGCTTCCAATATATCTATGACATCATTAAACTTTCAAAGCTTTTGTGTACAGAACCCCCATTCAGGTGCATAAGACTGAAATCTCTGTTCTTTTTGAAAGGATTCTTTTCCCTGCAAATAAAATTTGATGGGTGTAATCCTTTCTTTTGTGCTGCCTTTTAATTATTCACCCAGTTTAGAAAGGAATAAAGAAATATTGTACTATTGATATTGTTAAGGAAATGTCACAGTAATAGTATTGTTTATTATTGATAAAATGTTTCAGTGGCTAGGCACTGTAAAGTAATGTGAGATGGCTAAGGTAGCAGAAATATCATCTAAATTTATGTCCCATCCCCACCTCCCATATCTCAGCACCGGAGACACCATCATTACACATAGGGAGTAATCTATGAACAAACGACATAGTGATATTAATGAAATTTGTTACGATCATATGTTGCAAGCAGCCCTCCACATCTCCATTTGCAAAATGTCTTTTTAATTATCACTTGTACTGCTTCTGTGCTTCTGGTACAGGTCTAATTATTTATTTATTGAGCCTATAAGCATGCCGCTATTTCGTCAGACGTGAGGCGTGTATCATTCAGGTTTCATAGCAACCAGACAAAGATTTGTTGTGTTCTCTTATTAGTTACATGGATATCCACATGGGCACAAGCATAGCCATCAAAACCCAACCGGAAATTAAAAATTTCCCCTCCCTTTTCCATCATATTAATTTTGAAGGTTTTTTTCCTCTCCTGTTCTGTCAGCTACAGTATAAATCATAGAAAAGCAAATAAACAGACAAAGTAAAAAAATATTTGCATGCAATAGTTGCTGTGGGGGAGAACAGGCCTTTGTTACTATCTATGCCATTCAGAAAAAAAGAATTACTCTGCTCTTTAACACACTGCATTATTAAACCGGACAAGCATAAACTGAAGCATTGCAATCCCATCTGGATTCTCAGTAGTTTCCCAGTGACTATATTTTGAACACATTTCTGTTAGTATATCCTAAATTTACATCACACACACACCCCACATATGATTATTGTAGCTTTTAAAATAACGTCCTTGATGAGGTGTTTGGTGTTCCTTGTGAAAATAACTTGCTTTTGTGGAAGAAGTGCTTCCGGTGACCTATCTTAATGTCATTGGGGATATGTAAGGAGTGGTCTAAGAAGCTGCAGTGCAGCCGTAACAGCCGTCAGTGGTCGATTTGGCATGATGTAAGGCTGTTTGCTTCATTATCACCATCCCCCTCGGCACCTAGGATCAGACAGAAAAGCAAAAACTGAAGAGATGCTGCTGCTGTTTATTGCTAACCTTGAATGTTGTGGCTTTTCTCACACGGTGTGACATCTGCAGTGGAGAAGATGTGAAGCTTTAGGAAATTGTGGCGCTTCACAATATGCATCAGGAACATCCATTGGGGAACAGGCGTTGGCTTCCCTCCTCCACTCCCCTTCTTTCCATTTAAGAGACATACAGTAGATTTCTTTGTGTTGCAAGGGATGGGAGATAATGAAGCTCAAGGATGTAAACCATTTAGATGTCAGATAACCTTTGTTCAAAACATAATGAAAACACAAACTGTTAGACTGCAGTTCTGAACAGAGTTGGGCTAGTCGAATCTCATCAGTGAATTTGTTTGTTTCTCAGATGGTGTGAGGTAACAATAGTTGACAGATTGGGAAAGCCGCATTGTGAAATAGAAAATGGATAACACATTTTGAAATAAAAATAATTGTGATAAGAGGAGGAAGAAAGCTTCTGAGAACAGAGGATGCTAGGGAGAGGAGAATGAAGCAGTAAGGGGGGTGGGAAGCACAAAGAAGGAAGCCTCCTCCTGAGCAATGAGCTGAAGTGGGAAATGCTGTGAAGGGAACAAGGAAGGAAGTAAAAACGAGGATCAGAGAATGAGCAAAGCCTCAGAAGACCAAGGTGTTTCTTGATCATGTGACCAAGACCTACTGATGAGTGTAAAGATAGACGGTTAAATTTAAGGCTTGCCATTCCTAAAGTTAAACTGCAAGCGAAAGTATAGAATTCTGAAAATACTTGTGTAATGTTTTCTGTTGAAAGGCAAAACTGATGTATTGATTCTTGGAATCATCTGCTGCTGCTGCTGGGCTCAAGTGACAAACCTGAATGCTGAAGATGCCCTTTTAGGGGAGTCTGTATCCATCAGGCATCGCCAAAGCATTATTAACAGGTTTGCTACATCTCTGCTGAGTGGTGGAAGGATACAGGAGTGTCCAGGACATGGCAGCGTGATCTGCTTCATGCAGAGGTTGATTGGAAGAATGCAATATTTGTCATAGGATCACAGCAGGCAGGCACTGCTGGGTACTTTGAGCCTTTAATTATTTCATTTATTAGTCATGCACACTAATTACTGGGGGATAACAACACTGAGGTGAGAACTGGGGATTATTATTATTTTTTTGGTGGTGGTGGGTGAACAACAACAATTCACAGAATCCCCCAGCCAAGTTGGCAACTGGGTGATAAAAGTAAAAATTTCCAGCCTCTGACTCTGGAGCACTTCATTTGTTGGGCAGGTTCCTATGCTGTTTTGTGACCACATTTTGGCCAAACAGACTACATAACTGTTAGTGTTGTCTCCAACAAGAGTAGCACCAGATAACGCAAAAGAAAATGGGTTCTGTTTGCACCATGATATGGTGCGCTTTAGTTTATATTGTTCTCTGTTTCCAGCACTACTTGGTCTGTGTTATTGAAATAAATCGAAATAAGTGTCAGGATCTTCCCTGCCTCACACCAAGCACTTCTTGTTCTCTGTGTTGCTAACTTCTTGTAAGACTCAACCAGGGCTGTGGTGTAGAATAGCAGTATTGTCCTTCCAGATCCTAGCATTTTTCCATCCACTGCCCCTTTGTCACTTCCTTAGTTCATTCTGGCACCACAGGCAAATGGTGTGTCCTCACAGTGAGCATTCCAGTGAAGGCCTGTTCTTTTGCCTAAGCAAGTGTGTGACTGTAGCCTTGTCTTTATGGTTCCTCTGTGCTTCTTTGCTTGTCACCGATCCTCTGACTGAATAATCTCCCCATTGAGTTTCCTTGTTCAGCTGCTTTTTCCACTCATTTTTCTCCTGTTGCCCCTCTTACTGCTTTGTGTGGATGAACTCCTTGCTTCAGGCCTGTCATCAGTTCTTCCATTTCTGGGTGACACAGGTCTTTTTAGTAAATTCACTGTAGTTCTGATGGTAGGACTTGTCCTTTTCCTCCATCTTGTCCTATGGCTCTCTGTCCTCTGAGACTTCTATTTTCTGCCATTCATGTGCATGGGAGATTCTGGGTTCTTGCCTGGAGGAAATTAGAAGGCATGCTGGCTTTCAGGTGTCTATCAGCTCCGTGATTCTACAGCTGCTAAAAACCACCCTCTGATGGTGTAATTTGTGCCTCAGTTATCTGTTTCTTATCCAGTTGTTGCAAAAGTCATTGTATGATTCTGCTTTGGTCATTGTATTCCTTACATTTCCAAAGATCCCTGTAAATGTTTCCCAGCCTGTTGTATATTCATCCTCTCAGTGGCTTTGGCATCACCAGTGCTGTGACTCACACTTTATACACAGTAAACTATAGCTGTGTCATTTGTAATTAACTCCCCTTTCTGTGTGTTCCTTAAAAAGTCAAAAGTTCATCTACAATACAATGACGTCTTCTCTCCAAGTGTGCTGTTTTCTGCATTTAAACTACCTGAAAATATAAATGGAAAATAAATAATCAAATGGTCAAGTTTTGTAAAATTCAACAAATTTAACTGGACCAAGAAAGCTTTTTAATGTGTTTGCATTGCATAGAAGTTCTTTGGTGTTTGGAGATGTTGTAGCTATTGAGAGCTGAATGAAGAATGTACATATACTTTCTGGATGGCCGCTTGCAATCACATTAACTCATGGAGAATGTGCACAATAAGGATTCTGTGTTTCACACATTGCCCTGTCCAGAATCATATCTGTTGGAGAATATGAAGAAAGGAAGGGTCTGGATGACGGGAATTGGTTATGGTCGTGGGAGATTGGGAAGTTACTTGTAAAAAGGGAATTAAAATAATTGTCCCAACCCTCCAAAAGTGTCTAATTACTGTCACAGTTATCATTTTTTAAAAATAACTATTCCAATTTCTCCAAAGGAATTCTGATAGTTGCCCCTTTAAATTTTCAAGAGTTCTCAGAGCTGCAAGCTGCTGTCCTGTGGGACAGAGCACCTTCTCTTCCTGCCTACCTCATTGTTCCCTTGACATCCAAAGCATAACATGAGGCGCTGAATGAAACAGCCCTTTGAACTCTCTCTCCCACCATTTAGTGAAGCCACCCTCCTGTCATGATAAAAGTACATGTAAAGTAACAGTTATCACAAAAGGCATGATAAATTGTGAAGGATAGTTTCTCTTTTCTCAAGTCACAATCATAATGAAATGTACTTGTAACTTCCTTTTTGGAAAAAAGAAATTAATTACGATCCATGCAAAGCTGTGGCTTATGGGATTGCCCTTCTGCCCTGAATTTAAATAATAAGTTACTGGCCAATAGAACTTATTCCATGTATCCATGTACAGGATTGCAGTAGCACGTGCAACATATCCTCAGAATTTAAAATCTGCCCTCATACCCAAACATTTTGGGGGAATCTCCTTGGGGATGCGCTTGCCATGATATTCTTCTGGAAGTAGTTTAAGGCAGTAGGGTACAGCGCCCAATATTCTTGATATTTCTCCTTGACTCAATATGAAGATGTCGATGAATGCCCATTTATGCTAGTTTAGTCATTCCTAACTGGGGCAGATGGAAGGCAGCAGGAAATGAGTAAAATCAAATATGAGATGGGTTGACTGCATAAAGGAAGCCACAGGCTTGAGTTTGCAAGAGCTGAGCAGGGATGTTGACAGGACATTTTGGAGATCACTTCTTCATGGGGTGATTATAAACTGGAGCAACTTGATGGCATATGATAACAACAGTAATGAGTCATTCCTAAGCCAAAGAATATGTGTGTGAATTTGAACTGGAGAAAGGTTGGAGGAAGGTGGCAAACTTTTTCTAATATTCTTTGCTGTAATCGTTGCTATCTTCACAAAGAAAGCCAGCAGCTTCCTGTATTTGTGCTCCCTGACTGCACTGAGCATATGTTTTAGGTTCATTTGCTGCACAACCTCTAGCCATCTGTGCAACATGACCTATAAGGATGATTTATGGTCACTTTAACAAGGCAGGATCTGCAGCTGCAGATTGACAGCTAGGCTGAAGGCAGGCTTTCCTTGTAGGCCTCTGAGCCAAAGGGATGGAAGGGTAGCTCTTGTTAGTTTTTCAAGACTTGTGCTGAAGCAAATCAATCTTACCATTTTTGGGGGGAAGACACCTAGAACTATGCGTTGCATCTGAATTAGTGTTTGAATCAAACTTGTACTTTATTTCACTTGATAGAACATAGGCTAGAGGTACAGTGGGGTCTTGACTTGAGAACTTAATCCGTATTGGAAGGCGGTTCTCAAGTCAAAAAGTCTGTAAGTCAAGTCTCCATTGACCTACAGTGCGTTGAAAACCGATTAATCCTGTAACAGGCCGTTTTTGTTCCATTTTGGTTTTTTTCTGGTCTGTAAGTCAAATCTCAGTCTGCAAGTCAAACCTAAATTTTGCAGCCAGAGAAGTCTGTAACTCAAAAAGTCTGTAAGTCAAGCCGTCTGTAAGTCAAGGGTCCACTGTAATTGGTAAGTTTTGCTGCTTGGAAAGCTGTCTAAAGGCCTTGCCTTGAAGTTACAGTGTCAAAATGCAAACTAAAGGAATGCTTCTTTTAAAAACAACACCAACAATAATAAAAAACAGTCCAGTTTATTTGTTCAATTATTAAATTTATGTGTTTCTTTCATCTGTGCAGTTCAGTGACATAAACAGACCTATACAGTATTGGCCACTACAGAATATGGAGTTCACTAACATCTCTGTTCTCAAAGAGTAGTCTGTTTTTCAGACAGTTGCATTAATAACTTGCCTCTGTAAACCTTGGAAGTTTGTTTCTTCATTGTGAAATGGGGAAGGGTTAAAAAAAAGCAAGTATTGAATAAAACGTGCCATGGATGCCTAAGGCCAGCTAAAGTTGGATTCTTCCAAAAACAACAACAACAACAACACAGCATTCTAATAATTCTGCTTCGTACTTTGTGCCTTACTTGTTGCTGCCCTGTACTGGAGAATCAGAAATAGATTTCAAAGACTAGAAAAGTTTTTGGCCACCCTGACTGGGAGATTCTGGGAGTTTAGTCCAAAGAAGTAATTGTTTCAAGCTCTGAATGTGTTCTGACATTTAAGCTACTCTTATGCCAAAAACTGTCAGTTCATTGCTTGTGGTTTGATCAAAGTCCAGGCAAGTGTTGGATCTGGAATCCATCACCTGTTGCAGAGCACATGTGCAGCGATACCACAGAAACATTAACCTGGAGATTCAGCCCTTTGAGACTCAGAGTGATTATCTAAGCACACTTCACCTTTTGTCTGATGAAGTGGACTTGTTCACGAAAGCACACATTAAAAATATATAAAAGTTCATTTTTAAGGTGCCACCACATTTTTGGCTTCTTTTACAATTTAATTTTATTTTGGTTTCACCTGTAATCCTTTTGTAAATGCATCACATCCACATTTCTTTATAAGAAGATAAGAAAACCTTTGTATGTGAGAGCAATACATTCGGGAAAGGAAAGTCCCTAGTTCTAGCCAACTACGGTAAGTTGGGAGCTGTCAGGAGCGACTACAAAGGCAAGATGTCTCCTTCTTAGAGGAGACAGGAGAGAGCAGTGGCGTAGCATGGAAGGGCCCGGGGGGGGGGCAGTTGCCCCAGGATGCAAACATGTTACTTCAATACAACCCACAAGAGGTGTTTCTTAGGACATGGCAAAAGTTCTACCTCACATATCTTGTACATGCCTCCATGAAAAAAAATTTAAAACTCAGAGACAAAAAATTATTTTATTTTATGTTGTATTTTAAGCTTCTCTTTGTAGTGAATAATGTTCTTTGACTTCACTTTTTTACAGATGCAGCCAGGGACTATGTGTTGTGAGAGTCATTACACAATGCACAATACTGGAGATTCTGTATTAGTTCTCAGCTGATGGTGAGGGAATGTGAGCAGGGAGATTGTCTTCAAGTGGAGGCTCACTTCAGCACTTGGTCATACACATACAAAGGCATCAAATGCTGCCGTATTTAAGTTGGGATGCAACTGACTTTATGCAATGGTTCATTGTAGATTTGATTCTGACCTTTTCAGTAAACTTGTGGCTGAGGATTGTGTTGTAGTTAATCAGATTTCTTAGTGGAAAGAGAGTTCAAAATACTTGCAACATCAGTCCACACAAAATACACTTGATCTGCAATAGAGTGGTCGAAATGACTAGATAGGCGGGGTATAAATAAATAAATAAATAAATAAATAAATAAATAAATAAATAAATAAATAAATAAATAAATAAATAAATAAATAAATAAATAAATAAATATTCTATTTTTATTTTACTTATTAATTTATTTTGATATATATACTGCCCCATTAGTGCTATTAACTGTGCAGTTGTATCTGTTCTGCCTTTTCTCCAAGGAACCTCCACCATCACCTCCACCAATATCACCTGGGTTTGAGAATTAGTGACTTTCCCAAGACCCTACATGGTGTGTGTCATCAAGTTGGTCCCAACTTATGGGGAACTGAACTCCCAACCTCTGGCTCTGTAGCCATATACCTAAACCACTGAACTATCTAGCCAAGCTCACAGCATTCCCTAGACCCCCATTTATTGCTTTAAAATCTGTCTAGAAAGGAAACTCTTTGCTTGACAAAGGAAGAACAAAATAACAATTAGAAACCACTCCCTGTCCCCTTCCCGCACTTACTAGCCTTCAGTTCCCTTTGAAAATGGAGAGAACCTTTTCATGCAGAGTAAGGGCAAGTCCAGATCTTACCTACGTATACTGGTTAAAAGAGGGATAGTGCAATTTGAACTCAGGTTTCCCACAGTCTAGCATGGTATCTTGTTCATTGTGCTGCCCTAGTTTTCCCACTTCCTCCAAATAAACATAGAAGTTGACTGACTGTAGGGAAGTGCACCAGCTCTGTAGCTCCTTAGACAGTGCATGCTACTTATCTTTGGAATGTGAGAGGTGGTGCAAATAACACTACCCATCCGTTGTTCATCCCATTGGCAGCAGCAAATATGAGATTGTCAGTTGCACAGACATATGGGCTCTGCAACTGAAATGAAACCATCATCATACTTCCGAGGGACTCCACAGAACCATGTGTTTTGTGTGTTGAACCAAAATGAGTCAGAAGTAAGGCATAATTTTTATTAAAAAAAATGTGTGTAATGTTACACATTAAGAAAATAGCACAGTAGAATTAATTTGTAGTCTTTTTCCCCCTCTGTTCATTTAAAAGGATTTCACGGGGAAGGGACCAAATCCAGGTCAGGGAGTTCCATCAGTTTCCTAAACAGAAGCAAGAGCCTTGGATAGACTATTTTAAAGTAATACTACACCAATAAAAAGAAATCAAGTTTGTATTTAATATATTAAATGTAACTCTTTACAAGTTTTGCAATCATGACTGGTTCTTCAACCAAAAAAATATTGTTCTGCATTATGTTGTATGAGAGAATTTATAATTTGAGATGGGGTTTTGATTTTCCAATTAAGATTTTGCTGCAGGATAACAAATGTCAGGATTTGGAGGCCTCCTGCTATTTACTCTAAATTCTGTGACTTTGTTATTCTCTTGGGATTATGCTTCCCTTATCTGCTCCTTTCACTTTGTCTGTTGACTCAGGAGTCACACTGTTGATTGCATTTTCACTCTTTGCTATCACTTTTTACTTCTGGCAGCAAATCATTTGATTTGGTGATTATGCTGGGGATCTCACCAACTTTGAGGACTCATGGGCTTTCAGCTGGCACATATAAATAAAATCTGGCAAGAAAAGAATATAATTTGATGAATTTATCTGCCTTTTGTCAAATGGACTGGCAAATAATATAGAATACAGGCAGGATTACCCTGCAACTCTCCCTTATGGCAAATTTTAGCATCTAAGATCCTTTAGGCAGGGAACTGACATTCATTCCCCTCCCCCCTTCCTCTCTGTAAAATGTGTGGAACTCCCTCCTCCTCCTCCTCCTCCTCACTGCCCTGGGACTACATGACGGCACTGTACCTCCCATTGTACATTTGTAGACATTATGGCAGAGATCTCTCAGAATACAGTACTATCCCCTTATCCATAGGATCCGTA
Organism: Pogona vitticeps; assembly: GCF_051106095.1. Classification (NCBI taxonomy): domain Eukaryota; kingdom Metazoa; phylum Chordata; class Lepidosauria; order Squamata; family Agamidae; genus Pogona; species Pogona vitticeps. The sequence goes on from NC_135785.1 coordinate 99,006,022, forward strand.
TCTGCTGATTCACTTATCCATGGTCTGAAAATACTGTACTGTATTGAAAATTTTAAAAGAAAGAAATCCTTTTTTAAAAATGAGTTTTACAAGAACTAGCCACTAGTGGAGGCAAACCTTTTTTGACTCAAGTGCCCAAAATAAGGGGGTGAGGAAGAAACCAGTGGCTGCCGTGTCGCCCGAAAGACCAGAACCGGAACAGGAAGTGGCAGTTTCAGGGGGAATCATGGGGAGGGACAGGAAGTTAAAGGGGGAATCATGGGGGTGGACAGGAAGTTAAAGGACCCAGAACAGGAAGAGAAAGGGGGAATCCCAGCTGCAACCACTTCAAAAGGTTTGTCGAGTGCCAGAAGAAAGGGCTTCGCGTGCCAACTGTGGCACGCGTGCCATAGGTTCGCCATCACTACGTGACTAGAGGGAATCCCTGACAGAGACTCTGCTATGAATTCTTGTTCCCTTTTGGATTTTTTTCCTTTTACCATATTTTTCAGTTCCCTCACCCCTCCCCCCCAATCCTGGCAGCTCAGACTCTTTGCCCACTGAGGGAGGGAAGTAGAGAGGGTGTGGGGCTGGCCCAGGCCATTTCTCATGAGGGCAGTGGCCTCTAGCCCTACCCTTTCTTCCCTGATTCTGGGCATGGGGCACCCTTCCCTTTGTGTACGCCTCCCTTCCCTTTGCATGTGGGTGGCTCCCTTCCCTTTCAGGCATCTCATCCTTCTCCCCAGATTACACCTCTGGCCCACTCACCAGGGCCTTCAGTCACAGATGAGCAGGTGGGCAGGATCCCTTCTCCTCTGTTGCTGCCTTAGGCCACTTTCAGGCCACAGCACCTCATGGGAAAGCAGGACCAGAAAGGGTAGGTCTTGCCCCTGGTAGCTCGGCCTTTTTGCCTACTGCCAATACAGGAGGTATGTGGAGGGGTGTGAGGCTGGCCCAGTCCACCTCTCGTCAGTGCAGCGACAATGGTGAATGGGGCGTTCACTGTTATCCGCGGTTATGAGGATCCGCAGGGGGACTTGGAACCAATCCCCCATGGGTACAGGGGGGGTCCTACTATATGTAAAAGAATTATTTTAACATATCTTGATTGTTTCAACTACTTTCATGTAGGTGTATGTATGTATGAGGGGTTTCATCTAAAAGTTTTGATGTGACACGCTGTAGATAAAAAATGATCATCAAAGCAAGATTAATAAAATGCAAATGAAAAACAATGAAAAATGAAGAGTACTTAAATTAGACTGGTCAGAGACTGTCTTATTCCAGTGGTGGAAGAATGTAACACACCAAAAACAATTAATATAGTTTTTCCCCCCAATATAGACAAAAATATAACATGTAACATTGTTACCAGCCAAACCTGGGTTCTAAGATTCTCTGACATAGATAAAACAGCTGAACCCAAGGCCCAATTTTATTTGAATAGCAACAAAGAAAAGGTCAGCTGGGACTTCTCTTAAAAGCAGAGAAGATCCCGAGAATACAGAGTACCTATGTTTTATAATGATACAAAGAGTCATAAAAGTACTACAATTATTGGTCATTTGTGCCCCAAATTTGGATCCAGTCCCTCATTGGGTAATGATGCCAACTACTCTGATCTATTGGTTCCCTTTAGATATGCAGATTGTGTGCCCATGTGTTCTTTGCTTATGTTAAGGAAGCGCCGAAATGTCTGGGGGAAAGAATCTTATCTTTTAGTATGTTTATGTGTAGGCTTCCTGGGCCCTGATATATGGCCTTCACTCTCCTGCTGGTGATGTTCCGACTATCTCCTGATTCCTCCTTGGCCACATTCCTTAGCTGGCCCTCTGCGAGATCAAAGTTGAAGGGGAGCAGGGAAGAGTAACTAAAGGAAAATCCTATACTGTACTATTTGTGATTGTTTCTCTATTTGCCTGAGCTATGTGTGAATGTCTTGGGCCTAGTTGCTCTGAAGCCTGTGTTTTCTCTGCTAAAGATTGTACTAAAATCCAGTTTGATTCTGCTCTGGTATCAACATCAATAAAATCATGCAACAAGCTGAGCAGCACTGGGGATGGAAGCTGCTTGACCCTGTTACATGTGTAGTGGTTTCAGAATGTCAGACACATCTCAGCTCTTGCTGAGGTGATGTGAAGATAATTGTATGAGTCTTATGTTTATGTAGCATCAGGACACCAAAAAGTGAAGGGAGGGGACTGGGCTGAGAGCCACTGGGTGCATGTACTTGGGCCTGTTGCACCATTTGGAGCAAGGCAGGGGATAAAGAACCAATCTCCTGAGTCCTCTTGTCGCACAGAAGCAGTTCTGACCCATCTCCCAGTTGTTCCCTGCTTCAATATCTGTGAAATCACAGGGACTCATCCGTTGACCTCAGTTTTTGGATAGGGGAGAAAATAACAGGAGGGAGAAGGAAAGATAACCGGGTACAAAAGTGAAGAAGGGGTGTTGTGCTAGAACTTTACTGTAGTTGAGGATAACATTGAACAAGTTAAACTACAGGTTTTGCAAGAAGGTTAGATTTTGGGGAGGAACAATCGGGCAGTATCCTGTTTGGAGTGGGAAAGCGTAACTGTTTCCCCATTTCAGCAGGTTCTACGTTGTGTGATCATTCTCACAAGCACAGTCAGACTGAGTATACAAAGAGGAATGCTTATGTGATAACTCTTTCCATAGTTACACAACACAATGGGATATTGGCCATTATGTATTGCATGTGAGGGTTAATCCTATTATAATCACAATTAAAACAGGCATAGAAATGCATGGGATTTATTAAGCAATACTCAAGTACATTGCATTGGTTTCAATAAGCCTACTCTAATTGGGAGTAGTATTGGATTTAGCCCATCCTTTGCAAATTTGTGATAGTATACCAAAGACTAGCAAAAATCTTCTCTTGTCTTTTTTTCATATGCACAGGCAGCCACACAAAGTATGATGTAATGTATGAGACACAATGAACCTAGTGGGTTCTTTCTCTTTCTGCAGAACAGCCTGTGATATCACTGAAGTGAATAATTCTATATTTGGCTGTGAGATATGTCAACTGCAGATCTCATAAGCACAGCAGACTCCCTTCTTGGCTGGCTGCCATTAGTGCATCTGGGGACTTATTTACTTTGGACTGTCAGATTTGGGGTTAAGGCAGAAAAATAAACTCCTATCCCTTATTCTGTACATCTTTCTTGAAGTGATAACCCACACAGTTTTTTTTTCTTATCTCAAAGACTTCCTCCCACTGTCCCTCAATTAATAATGAAATTTCTTTAATTAAACTTGCATAGGTTTTACATTCTGCTCCTTATCACATGGGAATACTATGAGATCTGTTTCTGGATTACCCTTGTTTATTTGGCTGATCTCTCTCTCTCTCTCTCTCTCTCTCTCTCTCTCTCTCTCTCTCTCTCTCTCTCTCTCTCTCACACACACACACACACACACACACACACACACACACACACACACACACACACACACACACACACACACACACACACACACACACACACACTAAGCTTTTTCCATTTTAAAAGTAGTGATCTTATTAGGATTTTACTGTAACATACCTTATTTGTTTATTTTTATGAAAATATATCATATGCTGTATAGAGATCTCAGGCTAGACTGTGGATGATAAGAGCAACTTTAAACTAGTAATAATTTTACAAAAATTTGTAATAATTAACCCACAATCTAGCAGGCCAGATCTGAGCTGGAGATAAGATGGGCCACTGAGGGAACAACATTCTACAACCAGGGCACTAAAATTCCTATATACTCAAATAATTTATTATTCCCAGTAATGAGATGTTGTTCCTAAGCATGCCATATGCATACCATTCTCTATACTGCATGAAATTTCTCGTGTCTAAAAAGATAAAGAGGCCTTGTTTTTGAACCCCCTCTCCTGCATTGTTACACAGACCACTGTACTTGTGACATTGGAGGGTATTCCTCTGAAGCTTTAAATCCACATGTCTTTGCATATAGCATACAAATAAAAACAAGTTAAATTTGGAAATACAGTGATGCCTTCACAAGTTGAAAATAATTCGTTCCACAAGATATTTCCTATTGCGAATATTTTGTCTTGCAAAGTTCGTTTTCCCATAGGAATGCATTCAAATTTAATTAATGCATTCCTATTCGTCCTGCAAAGCACGGCCATAGAAAAATTTGTCTTGCAAGTCACAAAAAAATTGCAAAATGCTTTCATCTTGCGAGTTTTTCGTTGCGCGATGCATTCGTCTTGCGAGGCATCACTGTATGTAGACACACAGAGAAAAATGCTAGGTTTGCATCTGTGTAATGTGTGAAGTGATTTTTTGTTTTCAGACAAAGAAGTGTTAAGGGGCATCTGCATGATATGAATTAACAGGGCCATTGCCCAAGACCTTATTGTCTTGACAGGAGCAACAGTAGAGTCAGACCTCCTCAAAAATGCTATGCATGCAGTGATTTGTACAGCAGAGAATTTTGTTCCTGACGTGTTTAACTGCATATTCTTCCTTCTACTCTCAGGTACGGAAAAAGCATGAGAGAAAGATACATGGGGGGAGAGAGAGAGAGAGAGAGAGAGCGAGAGAGCACTTTCACACAAAATCCGCCACTCATAGATGGACTATGCAGCATTCCAGGCTTGTTTCCAGAAATACTGTGCCTTTGGTTTATGACAACTTTGGAGGCACTGATAGCTCAGTGAGTTGGAATACTTGCCAGCAGTAGTTCCCAATCTTCGATAACCCAGGTGTTCTTGGACTGCAACTCCCAGAAAACCTCACCACTAGCTGTGCTGGCTGGATTTCTGGGAGTTGCAGTTCAAAAACATCTTGGTTAGCCAAGCCTGAGAACCACTGCTGTAGAGCCGTGGGCTGGGTGTTTGATTCCCCACTGTGCCTTGAGAGGGAAGGTGGGAAATAAAAGCCTTACGTAGAGATCAGGGGCCACTGTCCCACTTTTTACATTTCTTGCAATGTCCAATTACAGGAAGAATAAAGAGCAAATGTTGGAACAATCTGTTGAGCAAGTAGCAGAGATTCAAGTTAGCAAGGGAATCCACAGCACCGATGAGAGCTTCCAGTGAGCAAACTCTGCCAAGGAATGTTATGTTCCAGTCCCAAAACTCCTTCTCATCTCCTAATCTCTCTCTAAAAACAAGAACACTTAAAGGTCTGGTCATTTTGACCAGGAGCCTAGCCTTGTTCTCTGAGAGAACTCATTCCAGGTGTACAACTGGCTTCAGATCTCTGGAATGCTATATGGAGCTCCTGCAGTGGGATTCCTCCCATAGTGCCGGTGGGCTGAGGGGGATTTCAATGTTGGTTCAGGCTCATGGGTCAGAAGCTCGGAGGGTCCTTTTTTGTTCGTGGGTCTCTATTACATTCAGTCCCTGGTTCTCCAGTGGCACTCTGGCCTGGTGCCTCCCTTGTGGGAACTTCTGCTTCATCATCTTGTGAGATTGTGTCCAAATTACTGTTGGAGACCCAGGCGTAACCCCAGAGTCTAGCAATGCTTTCCTTGGAATTTCTGTGCACTTTGAATTGTCCCTGCATTCAAAGTCTTGCTTTCAGGGTGTGTACAGCTAGCATACCATCATGGAAATATGATATATCTAGAGAATGTCCCTGCATGATACTTTTTGTATTATTTGACAGAGTGTTACATCGAGGACAATGCAACTACTTTACTTCAAGTCTGTGATGTCATGTCACTTCTAATTTGTAGTACTATGTCAGTATTAAAAAGACTCTTTGTGTGCATTTCAGTAAGGGAGAGATATGTCAGAGTGAAAGACTTCTGGCCCTTTTCCACTGACTGGTGAGTGTCTCTACCAGGATGAAACCATGCCCCTCTGTCCATAAAACTAGTGACATGTTCTACTCCTGCCCAACACAAAATTAACATTTTTAGAAGTAGCAGATCAAAAATTATGGAAGCCAGTGCTCCTTTATGTATCTAAAGTAGGAAGAGAATTTCTTTCCCCACCAAATCTTTTTCTGCTTCATTGTCTGCTGTGTTTTTACTATAGAATGCAGGCATTTCATGCTTTTGCCATCTGTGCTTATAATAACTCAGATGCAAATTACACTTTCTGTCTCCTGAGTGGATGCATAATATTGGTTAATGGAGTATTGTTACTGCTAGCAGTACAATGCACATCTCTGCCAGGGCTGGATTGGCAAGATTCCCTCAGGCTCTTGCCTATTACTCATTTTTTTCTAGGTGAAACTTCCTGTGAAGACATTGGCAATTGCACTCATGATTGGCTGAGGCCATTCATGAATAACACTCAGCTTGTGCATAGATAGAGCTTGGAAAGTCAGTTGTTAAAAATGACTATATTTATGCAATTCGTTTCACTCATCTCCAAGTAGTTAATTACTATTGATGCATTATTTTTGCAAGCAAACTTAAGAGTTTGTAAGAAGATGGAATAAAACTTGAAAAAATCCACTCTGCTTCTAACAATGCCTAGCAAACCTGTTAAAAGCTAAGTAGAAAATGTTACGTTATTACGTCTTCGAATTACTTTCAAATAAACCACACAAGGAATTACATTAAAGTAAAGCATTTGCCATATTCTCTCCCTCCCTAATCTATTATTTCTTTCTATTATTCACACTCTATGGTTCTGTTATTCCGACTTCATGGCTGAAATCCTGTTGCATAATTTACACCTGCAGGGTGATGGTGTCTCCAGCAGGAGATTATTTTTAGTAATTAAGTAAACTTCCTACTTCTGTCCTGCAGCCCCTGTATAGTTCATGTGATCATGTGGAAGTCATGAGACAGAAGAAGGAAGTATTTACTTAGCAGGGGTGGTTTTCAGTAACTGAAGAATTCTTCCTTCCTGTTTTGTGGATCCTATTGTTGATTAAAGGAATTGTGTAGGAATTGGCAAAGATGTGGGACAGTAGTAGGAAGTTTTTAATTATCTAAGATCACCTTATGCCAGTGATGGGGAACCTATGGCATATGTGCCACAGCTGGCACGCGGAGTCCTTTCTGCTGGCACGCGAGCCATAGGTCACCAGATTGCTACTCCCCCCGCCCCCCCCCCGCCCAGCCAAACCTCAGGAGGTGGCTGCAGCTGGTGCTGGCGCTTCAGCAGGCAGATCTGGAGCAACTGCTGCTGGCAGCAGAGGGGGCTTGAGGCACCTCTGTGCCGGGATTCCCTCATCCACTGCCACTTCCGGTTCCGGGTCTGCACTTCCAGTTCTGGGTCCTGAACTGCCCGCTGTTTTTTTCCCCAGTTTGGGCACGCAAGCCCAAAAAGGTTCGCCACCACTGCCCTATGCTGATGACATCACTCTTCTGCAGGTATAATTTAACAGGATTTCAGCCGTTTTGTTACTTCTGAAATATATTTCATTGTGCCCTTGTTCCAAAGGCAATCAGTTGTAGATAACTATGTTACTTATAATTTCTTATTTTTGACTTCTGTGCGTAAGCAGCAGATTGAGAAGGGCAGGAGTGGTATGTCCTATGAACAGTGCAAGTGTTCTCAGTCAATGATCAGATTGTTCACAAGAGACCCGTAGTTCATGAGTCTACACCCAAGTATTCTCTTCAGCTCTGTCCAGTTGTTCTAAAAGCGAGTGGAAAGCTCTATCCTCTCCCCCTTCATTGTCACTTCAATCATGTGAAAGTGACAATCTAGAAAAAAAGAGATCCATTGTGTTTGGATCGGCTCTATGTGAGAGCCAAACTAGGAAAAGGTGACTTTCTACGAGGTCACATGGAGAGCTTACACTAGTAGAGGAGTCTCCCCCTTGTCAGACTTTGGCTTCTGCATCTGAAAGTGATGATAGAAGGGGCAGGCTAGTATGGTTCTGTTGTCATAGGCTCTCCACATACTTTCAAATAAAATGAACAGGGCTATCAAATTCTCATTAAAGAGAGGAAAAGCTCAAGTAAGACAGGAATGATCAATCCATGCTATTGGTACCACAGGCAGCAAGATTTTGTAATGCTCTTGGACAGAAATGTGCAGGCTTGATTGCCTAGTGGTTTGTGACACATGTGAGACCTTCAGTCCATCACATGTCTATGTTGCACTCATGTATGCTTTCCTTGTTCAGAAAACCGGAGGTTTACCTCCCGTAGTGAAGTATTTCAAATGAGCCAGGGTAGGACTGTCTGATACCTTGCATCTGAATCATTGCTGTTCTTGCCCCAAAGACTGAGGTAGGAAATCTGAGAAAGGAAGGAATTCCCACCTAAGTTAACCCCGCTGGGGTAGTTTTGGCCTGTGCTTGACTTGAGTATGACTGTATATTCTTCAAATAGCATGCCTAGTGATGTAGTTGGCAAGACTTGCTCTATTGTGTTATAATGACATAATTCCTCTTAAGACAAAGAACAATTATAATTGCCCTGTGAGGCAGTTAAGGAGCGGGGAGAAGGTGGCAAATGCTTTACTATAATGTAGTTATTGTGTGGTCTCTTTGAAAGTAATAAGGCAGATAAATTGCATGGTACTAAAGGAGAAGTGTATGGCACATTAGCAAAATTGCAGATGTATAGTGAAATGGACAATTATACATATTATTATTCACCATTAATCCTACTGATTTTGATATATTATACATCATAAACTTTTTTCTCCATTCTTTCCTTGAAGGGAAGGGGATGCTGTCATGTGCAGGAGGCACCATTCTGTGCTGTGAGAGGGTACTCTGATCCTTCATATGTCACAGAGAGCTCTTGATGCTGTCATCACGTTTCAGCAGCAACTCTGCCAGCTGCAGGAATGCTGGTGCTGGCCCCTAAATAGTGGTGGGGGCAGTGTGTCTCCCCATATGGTAAGATGTTTGAGGTCCAGGGCCGACCCATTCACAGGAAATTGTTCTTCCTTGACCTATTTTACAGCTGTATTGGGATAAGTAAACCCCTGTGGTCTTTTTTCTGTGAAAACCTAGAGAGAGGCATTACCACCCTTTTGGTGTTGTTGTTGTTTAGTCATGTCCAACTCTTCGTGAGCCCATAGACCAGAGCACGCCAGGCCCTCCTGTCTTCCACTGCCTCCCGGAGTTGGGTCAAATTCATGCTAGTCACTTCGATGACACTGTCCAACCATCTCATCCTTTGTCGTCCCCTTCTCCTCTTGCCTTCACACTTTCCCAACATCAGGGTCTTTTCCAAGGAGTCTTCTCTTCTCATGAGATGGCCAAAGTATTGGAACCTCAGCTTCAGGATCTGTCCTTCCAGTGAACACTCAGGGTTGATTTCCTTTAGATTGGATAGGTTTGTTCTCCTTGCAGTCCAGGGGATTCTCAAGAGCCTCCTCCAGCACCACAATTCAAAAGCATCAGTTCTTCGGCGGTCAGCTTTCTTTATGGTCCAGCTCTCACTTCCATACATCACCTTAAATCTGTAATGATTGTGTTACATTTCCCTCTACCATGATGGCTAGGGGAGAAAGGAACCAGAGACATCTCACTTGCCAGAGTCTCACATTCAGGGTAGATTCTTAGTTCAGTCCTTCTAAGCCAATTGAACATTTATTACTAAGAGATAGCACTTGCAGTTTTAAAAAGTTGTTAAGATAATTGTGTAGATTGCAAGAATAAATGCTTTTGCCACGAAAGCTGGAGAAGTTAGCAGGGTATTTATTTCACCGCGTGTTTTTGCCACAACTGGTTTCATAAAATATTTTTAGATAAATAGATTTGTGTCAGAGATGTAACTATCTATACACTAATGACATATTAAACTCTCTGAAATGAAATCTGTGAATTTCATGAAGTTGGAAAGCACTGAGTTCTAAACCACAGGGAAGCTGCCTGATAATCAGAGTATAATGTTAAAAAAGTATTTAAAATTTTTTTTAAAAGTATATTGGGTGCCTTCCACACAGTTCATCACCCTGTCTCTCACACACACTGCAATGGTTACTGTTCCTTTGGTAATGAGTTTGTGTACATCTCTCTTTAAACATATGTTGCACATTTTGGAAGGAACAGAACACAAGCAAAACAATTCTGTTGGAAGAGCAATGAGGCTAAAATTATCTGGTTCAGCTTCAGAATTTAGCAATGCTGCCTGGTTCACACATTGTGTCCCTGTATTGAGAAGATTGACTGAAGCTCCATAATAGAGAGGCCATCCTCGATGTATTAGAAAATCAGAAGCGTCTTCGGGCAGAGACCCCTGTTTGAGTCTTTGGGGGACCGATTCTAGTCAGTATACCCAGTGCTGAGCTAGACAGATCCTATTATCTTAACTGGTGTAAGGCATCTTCCTCTATTCCTAAATTTGGATTTCTTAGCTGAAATAACTAGATTGGCAATATGTTTTGAAATAATTTTTTTTAAGTTGGGGGTGAGAGTTTTTTTCTTTTCATCTCATTTCATCTCTTTAAAAGGCTTTAAAATAGATTATCCACTGGGGCAAGGAGGCATGTTTGTAATACCCACCAATATTGCTGGGACATGGGTGTAACATCCTTTTTTTTCCCAGAACAGCCATAGTGTTCTGTTAAAACACTCTTACTTATGCATTTATATGCTGCATTAATTTATGGCTGCAACAGCCTGGTGTTCGAAAATGAAGTTTACAAATTTGCTATCAGTATTGCCCTTAAACATACAGCTATTTCTTCAATGTTTCTCTGAATGTGTACACCTGTGTGTGTTCGTGTATATGTGTATGAGGAGCTGGAAGATGTTAGGGTGTGTTCCATTGTCTGGCCATAGATGAGTTTTGGAGCTGAAAATTTAGAAGTCCCAGCTTCAATCATCTCTTGCAAGTCCAGTAAAAACATTTTAGTGGGGGAGGACCGGGAAAGACCATAGAGCTGGCAGTTCTCGTGGATCAGGTGAAGCAAAGGAGGCTTTGTTTGTGTAAAAAAAGTCTGCCTCTTATACATCACCTCATAGCACTTAAAGCACTCTCTGGACAGTTTGCAATTTAAATGTGTAGACTACACATTGCTCCCCTCACAGACAAGCTGTGTACTCAATTTACCAACTTGAGAAGGATGGAAGGCTGAGTGAACCTTGAGCTGGATACCTACGATTGAACCCCAGACCGTGAGCTGAATTTTGGCTACAGTAGATCAGTTTAACCACTATGCCACGAGGCTCCAAGTGGTATGTGCAGGGGCCACACCTGCGTGGGTCACAGTTTGTCTAATTATCTGTAACTGTTATGAGCTAGAATAAAATGTTCTTTTAAGTTGGGTTGCTAGTAACATTCTAATGAATGAAGGCTGGAAAGAGCTTATTCTTGTTTGCACCCATTATTCCAGTGGGGTCATTCTTTTTGTGCTCTAGCCATTCTTTCTCAGTTCAGTGACTTTTTAATATATACAATTGCTGCTAATGCTCTTTTAAAGGATAGAGCCACGTGATAGGATAAATAAAATACCATCACAAAAAGCACCAGAAGCAGCAGAGCTACCACCATATCATTGTCTCAAAAATGCAAAGCAACAGCACATTTATTTGGTTATCACTTCATGTTCTTTTGCAATGTTGTCTTCCATTGTAGAGCAGACTGCATCAAAGTACTGTACTGAAAAAGTACTGGGTTTTTAAATATGTCTTCATTTATTTTTAACTTGCATTTCCATTATTTTATCTCACTCACTCTTACCCCCCCAATACTGTTTTTGAAGATGAAAAAGTCCACAGCAATAAATTATTTTTATTCTCTACTGTTTTTCACAAAGTCTGATTGACACACACAAAAAGCAAGTAAATTAGCCTGCATGTATATATGGGCACAACACACAAAAGCAGGAGGATTTGGTTAATACATAATTAACCAAATGATACACTGAAAGCAGTGACTGGCAACATACTTGTGGGCTGTTGTACAAGATGATATCGAAGATGTGAATGTTACAATAATGCTATTGTATTCTTACCACATATTCATCACGTACTCTCATAACAGAGACTGGAAAAGTCACTATTTTGGACTACAGTTTCCAGGATCACTTTTGGGTTGTGGTCTACAGAATTTCGAGAGTTATAGTCCAAAAAAGTAATTTTATTAGACTCTGTCTAATTATGGGCCCTTTGTTAGTAACAACTAGCAAACAGTTTGAGGATGTGATGCAGTAATCAAAGTAATGTTTTGCATTCAGTAAGTTCTGCGATGTCGCAACGTTTATCACCGTTGTTCTAGTTTGTTCCGCAGAATTTTCCCTGGTCTTTGGCCAAGTTTTTCATCTGTTTATAAACCAATTTTTCTAGATTTATTCTACATTATAATAGTCTTATCCTACTTTCTACCATTATAAGGTGTCATTATTATTCTCAAGATCTTGCCTTGTGCTGTATTTGTAGCAAGGGGAAGATCTGAATGGAGGTATTGGTGCTGTATAATGATCTAGCAATGAGCGACTCCTGCAAACTGACATCATCGGGCAAGATGTTCTGATCTGGATGAAACAAGGCAGCTGTAGTATATGTTTATTATTTGCCTCTGTATTGTCTACAGCTGTCTCCTTCTATGATCTTCATTTTGTGTTTTTACAATTCTTGGTAGCAATTACATGGCCTTGAATTGCAGGAATGATAAAGCCATTAGTTTCCGACTTTAAGCTGACCCACTTAAGCCACTTCACTGAAGAGGGTACATAACATGTATCTTTTGTTGTGGCTTTCTGGGTATTTCTGACACAGTGTTTTGCATTTCCATGTTCCAGTCGTCGCCGTCCTCCTCCTCCTCCTCCTTTTTCTTCCTGAGGCTACCTTGAATGAAGTGCAAAGGAGGGGCAATGTTTTATTTCATCCTGACTGCTTTTTTTTTTTGGAAAATCTAGTTCTCAGAAATCTCGAAGCTGTTGAACAGGGCTGATACTTAGATTTTGCAAAGTATGCATTACTATCTCAGTTTCTACTGTTCAAGCAGAAATACTGACTCTTTGAGGAAAGGGAAAGGGATGTTGTGAAGCAGTAAATGGTCAGTTAACTGACTGAAATGTGAATGAGAGCACTCTACACTCCAGCGTTTTGTTGCAAGTCCCACTTGCGTATCTATTAAACCCTTTTCCTCTCAGGTCTTGGAATGTATGGCCTTTCTGCTAAGACATTTGATAGGTACCTTCTGGACTATTACTGATACAAGTATTCATGAATGAGTTGCCATTAGCACAGAAGGGATCTCAAAGGCATTTAACATGGACAATTTTAAACTTATTTTCAATCTCTAGAAGAGTCGTTCCTAAACTTGGGTCCCCAGGTGTTATTGAACTAAAACTCCCAAAAGCCTTCATCACTAGTTGTGCTGACCAAGATTTCTGCAGGTTGTAGTCCAAGAAAATCTGGAGACCCAAAGTTGGGAACCACTTATCTAAAATTTCACACACACTTAACATTTGGAGCGGGAGAAAAGAAATAGTAAAAATAGCTGAATTAATTGATTTAAATTTTCTTGGAAGTCACTTGCTCGTGAATGGTTTTATGGATCCTATTAAAATCAGTATCAGACCCGTACCCAACTATACCCAGGGGTGAGGAACAAGTGTTCTATTCTTACTCATTAGGTCACAGTTTATGGACCTAAGCTGTTAAGTTTGATGGTTTTACTTTTAGACACTGGCTCAGCGTTTTAAGATCTCCATATGTGCAGAAGCTTTCCTCCCCGATGCAGCATACAGCCTTCACTTGGGTAAATGCCTCTCTGCCATAAATGTACCTGCTGTCCCTGTGGACAGGTCCTTTGAATCAGTACTGTCCTTGGATTCAGACAGGTTTAAAGATGCCATAGAGATAGATGGCAAGATGACTCCCCTCAGATGTGATTTTGGCTTGGGCACAGGCAGGTCCTTGCTATGAAGGTTGGTGGTATAGTAGAAAGTATCCCATCTCTCTGATCTCTCTAGATGAGTTGGATTACAATGCACACACCATCCCCAGCCAGCATCTCCATTCAGGGGTGGGCAAACTCTGGAACCCCATTGCACCATTTTTTTCAGTCCCCTGGACCCACCATAGGTGAATCAGCCACAAAGAAGAAAACTGAGTGATGAGAAGTCCACTGACCATTTCATAAACCCACAGAGGTAGGTGAGGACAAAGTGCAGAGGATTAATACTCCAGGAGTCATGATTTGGTGTGAGTGGCTGGGTGTATTCCTTTCCTGGTAGTTACAGTCCATGTGCTGTATGAATGGCTGAGGGCAGCTCCTATTTTAAAGCCTTCCAAAGACTAAATCTAACAGGTATAGAAGTGTTATCCTTTTTTTCCTCTGGCTATCCTTTTTCTCCTCTTGAACTGTTTTGGTGGCCTTTTTTAAATAGGTGAGATTGGCAAAGACTAGTCAGAGGCATTCAGCCCAAAATTTGGCGGAGGGCCTTCCTGCTCCAGTCACAAACTCCCTATGGAGGCAGGATTTGAAGGACAGTAGAAAGGATCAGGGGAAAGTCCTGGTTCTATATAGGGGCAAGGATTGTTTCAATTATGAACAGTGAAGCATGCATTCTGCCCAGTCTGCCTACAGGCGAGTCAGATGCATGCCATTTATATGTAGTTTGGCTTGACAAACATCTAGTGCCCGTGAAAGTGGGCTTCAAAACGTGTATCTAGATGTGTTCACCAGTGTTGGGGGGCAGGTGATTGCATAATAGCAACTAGCATATAGTAAGAACTGGCAGAGAAGTATTAAACTTTAACAGCCTCCCTGTGCATAGAGCATGCTTTGCCAACAGGGTACAGCTGCATTCCACAAAAGCAGGTGAAAACAGAAATGTGACTGTGGAGGACTCCTCATGCATAATATATTCATCCCAGAGGCATTTATGCACCTGTTCTTCATTTAGCTTCTCACTGGTTATACTATTTTAAAAGCTTATTAAGACAGGCACCAGAGGAAGAATGGACTTGACAGTCCTAACATTAGCTGGATTCTTTTTAGATGCATTTTATCATTCCAGAATAAAAGAGCATCATTATTTTCCTACCTCTGCCTGCTTAGGTCTAAAGGTCAGGCTTTTTTTTTGCTTTTCAGATGACATTGTGTTACATGTTAATATAATATAGATTCAACAGGATTTAGCAATAAATGGATGTATTGAGTAAGATGAAGAGTAATCTAATAAAATATGCTGTTATCATTTTCATGACTGGCTGTATATTTAAATAAAAATAATTATTTAAGAAGTGATTCAGTGGTGAGAATCTGCCCGGGTCTCTAGAATAGGATGATGCTCTTTAGTCAGCTGCAGTGAAATAGAAAGGTCGGTGATTTTAACAAAGTCCCTTTGCAGACATTTTTCTCCCCAGGCACTGACACCGAAAGTGCCACTGAAAGAGAAGAATACTTAATCCACCAAACAGATCTGCATCTTTCCAGTAGGAGTGTTTTGTACAGGATATGTGAAGGAGTGGCCCCCTTCTTTTGCACTATCAAGGACTAACTACCATTGCCTTCTCGTCCTTTCAGAAGTGCAGTGCTCAGAATGTTCAGAAGCTCACAGATCCAAGTCATGCAGTTCAAAGTTATCCGATACGTGCTGTTTTTTGTTGAACAGCTGTGCAACAACTTTCCTTCTTTTCCTCCTCACTTGTCTATTAACGTAATTTGCAATTCTGGTGCCCGTTTGGGAAACATAACACAATCTGACCTAAACCTGTCATTAGGTAGAGTGAGCCAACTGCCTCTGTCAGCAGACTATAGTAGTAATCCCTTAACCGCTCCTTGTTTTGCAGGTTAGATCTGTGTGTAACATAGTCACAGGGCTGCTCTTGCAGACACCGCCTTCCCCTCCCAAAGCAGCATGCTGTCCTGAGGTGTGGTGTGGGACCCTAGGCAGTTGACAGAGTTGGAGTAAATTTCTTCTACCAGTCCAGCTAGCTTCTGTACACGGAAGCAACAAAGGGACCTTGGGTCACCCCTGAACACAAGCATACATGAGCAAGCATTGTTTTACGTGGACATCAGATGACACATATTTACAAAACCCTTTTCTACAACATCATATATTCAAAGGAACTACTTGGTTTGTGTTAGGATGAAGCATTAGGGTATTTAATTCTTAGAATAAACTAGTCTTCTCTAAGCTCCTTTCTGTTTCCAAAGTGATTTGTGTGGGATGGGGGCTTTCCTTAGCCTACTGCTTTCAAGATGTGCTGAATGACAGTTCCCATCATCCCCCATCCACACACCCATCACATCTGCAGGATATCAAGGTGGTGGAAGCTAAGGTACAGGGCTGGTGATTATTTGAGAAACGTAAATTCCAGACTGCCTAATAATTGTAATAAAAGTATACAGTAATACCACCATGGCATATGCAGCTAACCTGGCTACATGATAAAACTGAGAGACTAGGTTTTAACATAATCCTACTAGAAAACTGCAGAGCTGTTTTATGGATTAATTATTCTGCACTTTCAGTGGCAGTGGTCAGCAAGGGAAAAAGTCTGCAAATGGTGTTCCTTAAAATCACCTACCTTTCTGTTACCCTATGGCTTGCTAAAAAGGTCCATCATCATCTCACTCAAAAGTGAGCAGATGGACCTGGGCAGAGTCTCACCACCGACTCATTTCTTAAATAATTATCCTATGTATTGTTTCATTTTGCGGTTTCATTTTATTCAAACCTAATGGACAGGTCATCTCTCTTGTTTTACTGTGTCACTTGGCAGACCTTTCCCGGAGTCTTTAAATAACAAAGTTTGCTGCTTGGGCTTTAAGACTGTATTATAAACATTCAGTACCTTAAATGTTGTTAATGATAATTCTAGGTGCAACTGTTCAGATTTAGGGCCAAACTACACATGATGGTACAAGGAGTTAATATGCCCATTTCACCATTGATTGTACAAATTACATGTGGATCAAATGCAAAGAAGGAGGTTCTGGATTAGCCTTTCTCTGTCCTGGCATGGCCATCACCCTATGCCAACATTCCTTCTGCTGCACAAAATCCAAAAGTTTCAATGGATTTTGTAGAAGGGCCATGCAGCTTTTATTCTTTTTGCCTTCTATACATTTGTGAAAAGTATAGAGCCTTCTCTTCCTTTACATCTCACCGTATTAGTAAGCACGAATCACAATCTTTTCCAAGCTACTATATGTGTTTTTTTTTCCCCTTAGCAAATGATTCAGGATAAATGTCCTTCTACTTACAGTGTTTAACTTCATAAAGAACCCCCACACCACGCCCTTGCACTCTGCCTAGGTTCTCTGTGGAGCTCAGAGCTCCTTCCTATAACTCTGTGCCTGCTGCTGCATAATTTGTCACAGCTCTGCTGCAGAAAGGCAGCTGAAAGTGCCGGTCTTGCTCTTTTTTTTTTCCTAGCCTTTCCCCCTGATCTTGTCTTGCCTCCCATCTTCCTCCTCCCATGCCCCCTCTGTTCAGGTGCCTGCGGAGGTTGGAGAGAGAAAAGGAGCTTTGCTTTCCCCCATTTCTCTGTTCGTGTCTCAGGTGCTAATTGAACCCGAGAGAGAGAGAGAGAGGTTCTCTTTTCCAGTTGTGTGGGTGGTGCTGCAGAAGCGTGTGTAACAGAAAGAAGGCAATGCTGCAGCAAGGAGCCGTGCCGTGGGGTGCGCCCTTGTTTGTACTGAGCTCTCAGCAGGCACAGTAAGGGATGCAGGAGGAGGCTGCTCTGTGCCTGCAGTGACAAATGTGGGCCTTGGCTGGAATGCCAGGAAGCCAGCTGTCCTCTGCGCTTGGCCGCAAGTCACAATGGCTGTGACACTTGGGGTATTTGTGTGTGTGTGTACGTGTGTGTGTTTTTGTGTGTGTTCGTTCCTTCGTTGTTTGCCTGCTTTATGCTGGTCTAACACACCACTAGATGGCCCTCTTATGGAAAAACATGTAGCCCTTGGCCACAATGCGCTGCTTGTTCTACTTGTCTAGCAGGCTTTTTGCATGGAGAAAATCTGTTTTTGAGCATATGTGCAATTTAAGAAATGGAGTGGAATGGGAAAAAAAATTCCTACCACAGTGGGTCTTAGTCTTTGAACTCTTACACCAATCGCTCTCTCACTACATGGGACCCACCATGACACACACACGCACACACACACACATTCTACAAGGGATGTAAATTTTATCAGGCAGCTGTTACTTCTTTTATCATGTACAGGAACAGTTACCAAAGTTTTCAGCATCACATACCTTTTTCTCCCTTTTTTGAGAAACCATTTCACCACTTCTTTTACCATCATCCAGCCACCTTTTAGTTTAAAATGAGAGGATCTGTCATTTAGAAATTAAAAACGCAAACAGATATAGTTTGTTTTGTAAAAGTCTAAATATAAAATAAGCATATATATATGTGGCATCATGCTGGTTGCATTGCTGGGTATGTGTTTGATCACACAAATTGGTGTCCATCCAGGAATACATCCAACATCTCATTAACAAGTTTTGGTTTGTAGCCATGATTTATATGATTCCCCTCCCCCCCACACACACACAAAGGTAAATCTCCAATAAGGTTCTGGCCAATTTCTATCACAGAAAGTCATTTAAGTTATGGAGAAATATATATTTGTTTCTTCATGAAAATCTCCCCCCAGAATGTTTTACAAGTCTCCAAGGGAGCCATATTCCCTCATTTGGGAGCTAATTATTTTTATAGTAAGTTTCAAGGTTATATGCCACTGAAGCAGTATTTTTAGAAGTAAACACAATCAAACAAAAATGATGTAAATCCATTAATAGTTGAATGTTATAACACTGTGAAGTGTATATTTCACTTAGTAATCTGGAAGCTGAGTCATGGCAACTGGACTGAAGAAGCTACTTGGATGAGTAGTGAAACATTTCAACCTAATAAAAAAAGAAGTCCAGGTGGCGTGGCTCAACTTCCAGATAACCTCACCTGGATAACTGAGAATCTTCACAGATTTCACTCAGTAATGTCAAAATGTTATTTTACATATGTTATTTTTAAATTGGAATATTATTTCTGAGAACACTGGAAATGCAAAATGGTGTCCACTGCACAAAATGCATGATGAAGTGGGGCTGCAGTCCACAAAAGCTTATGTCGAATAAAACCTGTTAGTCTTTTAGGACCCAACATACTTTTTGTTGGTTTTTGCTGCAGCCGTCTGACAGGGTCACCCTCCTGAAATGGGGACACCAACTGCCCAAAGATATTGCTAGCCTGTTTAAAAGATCACAGATAGATTATCCATGGCAGGCAGGGTCAGGAGAAATGGCACATCACACTTTCAAGAAGACTCGGAGATTGAGGAAGAATTAATACTTATGGAAACCTTGCATCACAGATTGGATTGCTTCTGAATGTCGTTAGCTCTCTGGGGATTCATGTAGTACTGAGAAACTCTATTCTAACACACCATCACATTTTCCCCCTTATGAAACCTTAACTGGTACTGTAAAAAGAACTTTTGTTGCTTTCCTCAGTAAGGAAGAGGAAACTAAAGAGTCATGCAAGGTAGCTTTGGTTTGCTTGGGAAAAAGCTTCTGGAATATATTATTCAGAGATTCCTAAGGATCCAAAGAGATTCTGCAGCAAGCTGGAAATCCTCTAGAGCAGTGTTCTCCAACCTTGGGCATCCAGATGTTCTTGGACTACAACTCCCAGAAGCCTTCACCATCACCTCTGCTGGCCAGGATTTCTGGGAGTTGAAGTCCAAGAACATCTGGAGGCCCAAGGTTGGGGACTACTGCTCTAGAAGCTAGATAGAACCCTTGGGATGTCCTAACACTGGGCCAGGAACCTGTAACATTCCTGGGGTTGTTCAATTCCAAATCCAGTAGCTTCCAATGCAGCTGAGCAAGCAAATTGGCAGTGGTTTTTTTTTTCCAGAGATACAATTTTGGTGGAAAAGAATTATAAAATGGATCCTACCTGTGCATTAATAATATTAGTCCAGCAGTTCAAAAACAGAATCGTGGGATGGTATATTTAGGATTATTAAGTTCAGTCATATCCTTCAGCCCCATCTTTAATAAACCTACAGCTATTAGTCTTCATTGTGGATCCTCCAGAGTCTCAATGATATGCCAGGAGAGATCATGGTGATGCCTCAACTTTTGGGGTGTAAGTAAGTATTGCAATTAATTCTGTATCTGCAAACAGACAATTTAAAATCATGACTCTGATTCAGTCTATTTGACAGAGGCTCCTTGGATTCAGGGGGCTAACAATCAGTAGCCCCATTTTCCCCACCCCCCAGTTTCTCCCTTCACCTCCTTAAATGCTATGTATTCTGTAATTTCTGTCTAGTAATAGCCTGTCTGAATCACTTGGCTTCAGCCTTTCTCCTCCTAATTGGCTTTTGTAGCTTTTTCAGAAATAATGGTGTCAGATCAGTTTTCCAATAAGCTGATCGTGTGACTCTCAGTCAGTGATTCTGGTTACATAAGAGGTTCTCTCTGCTTGCAGTTTTTTTTTTTCTGCAACATTTCCTGAAATCATTTTGGTGTAGAGGGCTTCATTGAACAGAGGATTAGGTCTGCTGCTTTCTAGTTTCCCTGATGATCTGAAGGCACTTCATTCCCATGCACCAAAAAGCAACTGCTTCTTTCCACAGTGTACGGTGCAGTGGGAGCATCATGGCATTTTTTGTATGAATGATTTGTCTGGTGACCCGGTGCATGAAGGAGTGTGCATTCCCCAATCTGGGCATCCTCCATATGTATTGGAATGCAACCAACATCATCCCCACCTCTGATGGCTGAGGGTTGGCAGGTACTAGTCTGAATAGCTGCAGGGCATCAGATTGGGGAAGCCAGGGCTACTCAGTCATTGTCAGACTTCTATGGCAGGCGCTTAACTTCCCCAGAAGTCCTACAGAGATTTATAGACCTCCTAGGTAAAGAACAAAACCTATGGTTTGTCATAGCTGACATTATCCTAGTAAAGGGTTAATCAATCCCAGGAGGAAATCAGACAATCATCAACAAACATTTCAAAATTCATTTGGGTATCTCAGAATAACTACTTTTGTGTTGCAAAAATTCCAGGCAATTCCAAAACTTGAATGTTTACGAGTTTTATTTCTGCTTAGCTTCTAGGTGCCATTAGCATATCATGAAATGGGTTCCCTTTTCAGGAGAAAGGTGGTATATAAAACAAACAAATAAACAAATTTATTAATTAAATTCAAAATTATTTAGACCCATGCAACTTTTGAGAAGTCACAAGCATGCCAAATTATCTTGCACAAAATAATTATTGCAGTTATAAGAAACTATAGGCACATAACTTTTGCATATACGAAAATAGAACTTAAGTTGTAGGCAAGTACTTAAGTCAAAAATATAGGAGCATAATATCTTTTAAAGACTCTTGAGTGTAAAAAGAAAATGAGAATGTTTCAAATACATTCCAAAAAAAGTTTACAGCCTAATAATAAGACACATTAAAATGGCAAAAAGCAGAAAATTATTTCTTAAAGTGTTTAAGTTATATATTGTAAAAATATGTAAAGTAAATAAAGCATTTTCGTTGTATGGGTATACTGTGTATATACTTACAATGATAATAAATTATTATTATTATTATTATTATTATTATTATTATTATTATTATTATTATTATTATTATTATTATTATTATTATTATTATTATTATTATTATTATTATTATTATTATTATTATTATTATTATTATTATCATTTTCGAAGGCTTTCACAGCCAGGATTGGATGGTTGTTGTAGGTTTTTCAGGCTGTGTTCAGTAATGATTCCCTGTTGTTAAGAACACAAACAGAGTTCTAACTCCTGTCCTATGAAGATGCCGGTCACAGAGACTTGCGAAATGTTAGGAAGAAAAACCTCCAGAACACGGTCAAACAGCCCGAAAAACCTATAACAACCATAAAAAAGCATTATTTAGCTTTAAGCATGTTTTGTCACACACAAAATCAATACATAATATTTTCACCCATTTTTATTCAGGTTACAGTTATTTACAGCCTATGTAAAATCCATGGTTTACTTTCTGGAGTAGCATCATTATCTTTCTCCTTGGACAAGATGCCTCTCGCACCTGCTGCTTGTTGATTAAGGTGTGAAAAATCACTGTTTATTTATATCCTAAGTTTTGTTTACCTAACTTGCTACAAACCAGTGAATACTGCTTAGAAGTGATGACTGTTGCCATTCAGCAGTGACTTTGTTTACATTTCCCACTTAATAGCACTAGTACCTGCTAGTAAACAAAAGAATAAACCATTATAAGTCTACCTCATGCTGGTAAATGACGCATATGTGCATTTGCATCAAGTATCTATTTGATGTCAGTGTTTACTATTTTCATATCTCTTGTGTATACAAAATAGGCGGACCCCAAAGAACTGTTATTCTTGCAGTGACCGTGCTCTCTTGGACTGATTCATTGTTTTAAAACCCTTGTAGTAAACAATATTTTCATGCTGCAAGTTAAAAAGTACTTTCATTTTAAGGGCGGTTTGGGGGCAATTTTCTATACCACATAAAATTGTTCTAATACTCTTAAACAGACAAGGTGTCAAATCTTCACAGGTCACTGTACTTTCAAGAAGTTCCAAAAGCAAGATTATCTGATGCTACAAATATAAGTGTAGCATGTTCTCAGGCAAAGATAAAAGGGTGGTCCCCCTCCCCCTATTTGGTACTAATTTATCTTATCCAGCCACTGAGCAACAGATATTGCTAAGGAGATTTCAGATAACCCTTCCCCATCTTGCCAAAAAGCCAAACTCCACTAGAATGCAGTCTTCTTAAAAGCTCATTAGCATAGTCCGGACTGAGTGCTTACACCTCCAAAGGGGCTCCCCTTCCCTACTCACTCTTGGGATGGGAGTACAAATCGATTTATCCAAGAACTCAATTAAAGAAAATGAAGGGAAACTATCAATGTCTCTGCTATAGTGAAATTTGGTAGTCAGTGGTGATGATCTTCAGGCAGTAAAGATTTTCCTTCTCCATTCTGTGGCTTTCAAAGTCTTCTTCAAGTTGTAGGGGAGCCCTAGGGATCCCCAGAATTTGGAGGTGTGGAGAAGGAGCTTTTAATCCCCCTGAAACTGCTACAGAATGGCTGTGGATGAGGACATCACACAAGTTAGGAGTTGCAGCACATGTGATGAATTATAACTTGTGGAACAGGATTTTAACCATTGTGTAACACATTATTTTGTAGTTTTTATTTTCCTTTCTTTTTAATTTCTGAAATTAATAAAATAGCCTTGGACCCCCCACAAGGTTTTAAACTAACGGATAAACATTCGGGGGGGGGGGTAGAGCAATGTTAGAAATTGTTACTTTAAAAAAAATAAAATCATTTCCCAGTAATTACCCTGAAAAAGTGTTAACAGCTTACGTTATCTACTGTTTCCAAGCTCTGATTGCTCCTTTTGAAAATGTTTTATGTAGATCATCTTTTATCATCATGTTTTATTTATTTTGTTGCAAACATCTGTCAGGTCCTTTCATAGTGAAAGGCCGCATAACATTTATCAATCAACAAAGGTCCAAAAACCCACATTGGATTCATATTCTGTCAAAGTCAATATTGAGAATTTAGCATTTTATTTCTTTCACTCTTTTTTATTTTTACATTACAACAAGACTCCCTAATAAATCTGCTCGGTGCTTCTTTTTCTTCTGTAGTAGGTAATGTATGCATTTTTCCTGATTACCTAGTTCATAAGCCTTGGAGCACTCTTTAATTCCCTCCTCAAGGGTTTTGAAGAAATGCAGACACAGACACAAATGAGCAAGCCTGTTGGATGATGGTTGCCATTTCAGTAATGATTCCCTGTTGTTAAGACAAAATTGAGTATCTTTTGAGATTTTTGGCTGATTGTGGGGCTTCTAATTATCTCCTGACCTTGTGGCACTACTTTTGAAGAGATCAAAAGAATCTTCGGATGCAACATTGAGGCAAAACTGTAATTAAGTATGGAGGGAAGGTTAGTGACAGCTCTGCAGCAATGGAATTGCTAGCCAGGAAGTTTATGTATAGCCTGGTTGACAAGTGCAGCCAAAGACCCTGTTGCTACTGTATATCATAGTCTGTGAGAAGCCACATGTGGCAGGAAACAAGCTAACTGGACTAGCAATTAATTTTTATTTCAAGACTGCTGATGAGATCAGTAACTGGGGGGTCAGAAGGAATAGCCAAAGGACCGTTGCTGGTATTCTCCACACACCTGAGGCAGATGCCTTATCCTCTCTAATGAGAGAGCTGGCTGTGGTTCTCTTATTTATTATGCCCAACAAATGTCTGTTTCCACATTACTGTTGGAATTATTGTTCTTTGTTGGTTCTTCTTTCCTTGCTCTATGCTTTTCTTTTGTCCTGTGAGGAGATATTGCAGGAAATCCCACTTTGTAAGAGAAGAATGTGATATTAGGAACCATATTTAACACAGAGACACGCACACAGAAGATATGCATTTAAGAAGGTTTGGGGCTTTCGTGGCAGCAGAACAAACCTTTCCTCCATTTCCATCTGTCAAGCAGCTGTTACAGGCACAGGAGAGCATAGCAAGAATGTCTGAAGCAAAGTCTAACCAGAGTTAAATGCTGAATTAAAATTAATGGAAAAGAACCTCTTTAGTCATTTCACTGAAATTCTAAATGTTCATTATATCAAGTTTGGTGTCTTTAAAAAAAAAAACTCACCTGGAAAAGATATTGGTGTGGTTTTACCATTTGACCTATCATCCCAAAGCTGACCCTCCATGAGTCAGAAGTTAGATGGTGGCGGGAAAGTCGTGAACAACAACAACAACAAAATAAATTTCTGTAGCATGTGGCCTGCCCTAAGCCACTTAGCTCACATGCAGTGGAAGATGCTGTTCCAGTATCAGAACTGAAATAAAATTTAACTGACATTCTAGGCAGCCTCTGCACATAGAACAGCTGGAGTGTCTTTTTTATCCTTTGCCTAAGGCAACAGAATGTTTGAAGGGATGGCTCCACCCCATCACTTCCTGTGTTACCTCACACACGGATAATGCTACTGCCACCTCAGTAGCTATTCCTTATTTCTTGCCAGGTGTGCTAACTCAGCCAATCACATCCAGCAAGTATTATATAGTGGCTTGGTGTGGCATATAGCACATCACAATGACATCTCCTGATGAGTCATGATTCTGGAGGTCACAGGTTGTTGAGTTAAGTG
This sequence comes from Pogona vitticeps, assembly GCF_051106095.1. Classification (NCBI taxonomy): domain Eukaryota; kingdom Metazoa; phylum Chordata; class Lepidosauria; order Squamata; family Agamidae; genus Pogona; species Pogona vitticeps. The sequence continues at coordinate 99,031,058 of NC_135785.1, forward strand.
GTTTCTGTAGTCAGCTCTTGCTGATTCCTCTTTTTCCAGAACATTCTGAGCAGGCATTACTGCTGTATCCCTCCTGCCTTGGCGTTGAAGTCATGACAGAAATGATGTATCAGGGATAAAATAGAGGCCTTTTGAAACATGGCCACAGCTATGAATTTGGACCATAATATATGGAAAAACTATTAGAAATGGGAGAATACTTGCTATATTCCTCATTTTTTAAAAAATTCAGGATGCCTCCACATAACATATACAGTGGTGCCTCGCTTGACAAGGATAATTCATTCTGTTGAAATTGCTGTTAAGCGAAATCCTCGTCAAGCGAAATGAAAAAGCCCATTGAAATGCATTGAAACCGATTCAATGCGTTCCAATGGGTGAAATACCTCAGCGTCCAGCAAAGATCATCCATGGGGCGGCCATTTTTTGTGCCTGCAAAGTGAGGAATCTGTTCTAAAACACAGCAGGGAGCCATTTTGCACAGCGGGCGGCCATTTTAGAGCCACCAATCAGCTGTTTAAAAATTTCTGTCTAGTGAAAAATCGGTTCCCAAAGAAAGGAACCGATCATTGTCAAGTGAAATTTCCCTATCTAAACATCGTTTTGTGATCGCAAAAGCAATCACAAAAACTTCATCATCAAGCGGTTTTGTCGTTTAACAAGGTTAAGCGATGCACCACTGTACCAAGGAGACAGCTTGAAGGCCCAGTCAATTGTGTGCCTACAGCAGAGAGTATGACAAAGAGCTCTCCCTCCCACCCTGATATTTGAGTAGAATGCTACTCATACTTTGCCTTTCAGAATTAAAGGACACAGATAAACACATACACACAGAGACAGATATGCATGTGTGAAGCACAGAAGGGCCAACTGATAGTTAAGAAAAATGCTAACAACCCATATGATGCTTTCTTAAATGTACTAGCAGTGCTTCTAGTTTTGGACAATTTGTACAATTGTCTATTTTTGTGTACTCAATAGGCAATTGGCGCAAAAAAACCATCAGTTTTATGCACAACAAGGTTCTCTTAGTTGCAAGAACTCTTATGGAGGGCACCAGAAAATGTTCGGCTGTCCTTTCTGCATGGAGAAGAATGTTGCAATTTCTTGCCCTTGCCTCACAGGATAAAATAAAGAAGAATTTACATCTGCTCATGTTGGTTTTCATTTACTTCATCCACAGCTAGCATAGTGTAGTAATGGAAGGAATGTAAGATGTGAGTTTGGAGACCTGTTGTAGGCTCAGTTTCCACTTGGTTATAAAATCTTTCATGCTAACCTACAACACAGGGCCACTGTGAAGGTGGAGTCACATAAACCTCTATATTTCATGGAAGAAATCAGAAAGGAAACAGGTGTGATGACATTAATGAAAACTACGCCTCCTTCTGTCAGAATTGGCTACTTGACCACAAACTCCGGAGTGATTGGAAGGGAGAGCGGAGCCGGCAGCGGTAGCAGATGTTTTAATGGGCCGGCAGCAGCAGCAGATGTGTTAATGGGCTCTCGTTACGTCTCATTACGAATACGAATACCCCCATCTCTACTTCCTAATTTAATGTCAGGTTCCTATTTCTGGTGTGTGTGTGTGTGTGTGTGTGTGTGTGTGTGTGTGTGTTTCCTATCCTTCCTCAAATAAATGATCAGTTGTCTCAATGCAAGTTTTAGGATATATTGAATCAAATGAGTAAGCTGTGGTTAAGAAAGAGAAAAACAATGAGTGCAGATTTGTTGATATGAGTTTATCATTGTGCATTAGAATATGCCATGCAGGCTCTCTCCTTTCTCCCAAGATGTTATTGGGAATTACCCTGTTACATTATCAGCTGGCTGAGAGCGCAAGTAAACTGTGGGAGAACTGACAAGAAGACTAAACATCTTTTGAGATGTGTTGGCATGGCAGAGCAGAGGAATTTCCCTGTTACCTTGTCCTCATAGAACTGAAATTTCTCATTGCTTTTCTTATATGACAGAGCCCTTAGGCAAAAGGAACCCATAGAAACCTTTTCTAAGGGGTACTGTTCCTTTACCTTTAGGAGAAAATTGGAAAATAAAATTAGAATTTTTTTTCTTAAATTCAGTTTTAACCTGGTGATTGATAATATTTGTGTGTTTTCCTTACACTTCTCTCCATACTGCAGAATTTGACTGCTTTAGGCTTGTTTGCATCTTGTGATTGTTTTGATTTGACAGGCATCAATCCTGGAGCCTTATATGCAATCAGGCTTTGAAACAAGCAGTAATATGATTGCTTATCATCTGTCCAGTAGTATTAGAAATGAGATAACATAGTATGTCAGCTAGAAAATACTGTTGAATGCTGTAACTATTTCATATCAGCTATCAGATACTATCACGTACTCTAAACTATTGTATGATGTTAATTATGAAGCACCATTGCTTATTAGGTACTATAAACATTATTGCATGCCAACTGTTGAACACTAAACATCTTGTGTTTTTAGTGGTGCCAAAAGTGAAATCTTTTGGTTCAGCTATCAAATACCTATTTTGAGTTACCAGTCAAATACTGTCAAATGGCAACTGGCAAATGTAACATGTTGAATCAAGTGTTGAAATCAAATATAACTGCAACTAGAAATCAAACATTCTGTGAATTTCCACATCCCCAGAGAATATGCAGTGAAAGATCAACCTCAAGAGTTCCCTAGGAATACAGTGGTGCCTCGCTTTACGATGTTAATTCGTTCCAGCGAAATTGTTGTAGAGCGAAAATGTTGTAAATTGAAATTAAAAAGCCCTTTGAAACGCATTGAAACCCGTTCAATGCGTTCCAATGGGCTGAAAACTCACCATCCAGCGAAGATCCTCCATAGGGCCAGCCGTTTTCGGTGCCTGTGCAGCGAGGAATCCGTCCCTAAGCACAGTGGGGGGCCATTTCCTTCAGCCGGTGGGCATTTTGAAACCCAACGATCAGCTGTTTTTAATCGTCGTAAAGCGAAAATTGGTTCCCAAAGCAGGGAACCGATCATCGCAAAGCGGAAAAACCCCATTCAAACCATCGTTTTGCGATTGCAAAAGCGATTGCAAAAATCTCACCATCAAGCGGATTGTCGTGAAATGGGGTAATCGTAGGAAAAACTAGCTTTGCTTAAAAATTGATTTTCACACTAATATTGAGAAAATACTGTAGAAAAGTTGGATATATTTACCCCAGATAGCATAAGATGAGAACATAATATGATCTGAAGTCACACAATTCAGTAACCTTGCTGAAGTTCAGAGTGTTGGAGTCAAATTGCTGCATAAGGTTGGAGACTGTGAACTCTCAGTTTTATTATGAAGAAAAGGTGAAGTACAATAATAATGTGCTCAGTTATGTTCTCCAGCAATCTACACAGAGGAAACAGTCAATCACTGTATTACTTACTTACTTACTTACTTACTTACTTACTTACTTACTTACTTACTTACTTACTTACTTACTTACTTACTTACTTACTTACTTACTTACTTACTTACTTACTTACTTACTTACTTACTTACATGCATACAGACAGACAGACAGACATGGACAGTTGGATGGAAGAATGCAAATCTGATGTCACAAAGGCAGAATTCAGAAATATATGGGTGGCTATTTCAGCCTTCACTAACACTTTTGATATTGACCTGAAAGGCCCAAATGTGAAACTGCTGAATTACAGTTTAGCAAGTAGTTTTGTTCTCTAGTTGGACTTGGGTAAAAAAATGGCTACATTCAGACATCCCAAAAAGCTACAGTTTATTGTTACAGCTAGCCTTTAGCTTGGATGTTCCCATTGTTCTTTCTCTTCCTGCACCTCTGCTTTTGCCTCTGTTTTAACTAACCAAAAACTGTTCTATCTGAATTCAGCAAATTGAGGTTGATTATTGTATTTGTAACTTGCTGGAAGCGAGCCAACTTCAAGCCATGAGTTGTGATCTTAGTCGAAATACCACCATTAAGAGAAAACACAGCTTAGGGTTCAGGTACAACATTACTAAACCATAGCAACTAAAAACTGAAATGTTCCTATTCTGCTAAACTAAGGTTTACTGTGATGTCCAAATGCAGCTGCTGGCTTTTTGTCCTCCTATGGATGCAAATTAATGTAAGTGTTCAAATATGTGTGTATTATCATAAAGAGCTATTGCTGTAAGTGTTTATTTTCCATACTTGAATACAACTATCTCAAACTACCCTTTTTGTAACCCACTGATAAGTGGGAGTCCACTAATTCCTGTCATCTGTTTTGCTGTCTACGCACAGAGAGAATAGACACAAATAACAGCCAGGCATAACTCCTGGTGTATTTGCTGAGGTAGAGTCTTTTGTGTGTTAAATTATATAGTCTGCTTTTTTGTTGTTTTTATTTTACAAAAAATGGTAGTTACAGCTGGTTTTTAAAGTGCCACAAAACTCCTGTTGTTGTTTTTCTTTTTCAAGTGATGATCAAATAGCATACATCTACCTCAGCCAGCTAGCAGGATGTTTCTATTTAAAACAAAGCATGGGCATAAGAAAGAAAACAGTCTTCTTCAGTAATGCTGGAACTGAGTAAACAGAAAAATCTCTGGTTTGGTAGCTTCTGAAAAACAGGCTGGACCAGTCCTCCTTTCAGGGGCAAACAGCTGATAAGCAGGATCACAAAAGCTTGTTTTAGGAGTGATTCCAGCCTACTGATAGTGTTCTTCTAAACAGCTGATTTGATGGCTATTTTTGGTGTTGTAGCATATCACAGTTACACATTCAGGGAATGAGTGGACATTACGGGCTAGTCAGGAATCTCAGGATAATTCTGCTTTGCCAGTCTCCTACCCCTGCAGTTCAGGGTCTTACTTGCCTTTTTTTTCCAGTTTAAAAATAGTAGAGGAAGTCTACCGAGTAGCCATGCTTAGTTATTTTGTGGGACTTCCTGCTTTGTGACTATTTTTAGCTGCAATGCAGTGTCCAAAGTGTTAACTAATAGAGTCATCATATTTCATAGTTGGCCACAGAAAATGGCAGTGGAAGAGGCAGAATGTTTCCTGGACCAAGTAAGCTTTTGCGGATGCTGTAACCAGAGTATTTTTTAATTTATATGAACTTGCATGGCACTTAATGAGTTTTAGCTTTAATTACCAGCATTGTAACAAAGCGACTTATATGGGGTAGTAATCTGTTTGTAGATAGACATGAAATATGTATTTATTTTGCTAATTGTTTTTAGTTTTACCTGTAAGTGAAACAGTGCTATTTTTTTCTTCCCCATATGATTGTGATGGTGCTTTCAAGATCAGGGCTGGTGAAGAGTTGTAAAGCTGTTTTGTGTCAAGGCAGAGGCCTTTGAATAGCTTGATGCATATTGTTTCATTCAGTTTTCCTTGAGTGGTATGTCAGAAGGCAATTTCTTCATGTACTTAATATATTAAACAACTATACCTTTTAAAACTGGAACTGATTTTATTAGTAAGGAAGTGAAAAAATGCTAAGATTCCTGCTGACCTTTTAACTCCAAATCCAGAAACTAAAAAAATCCTGCAAATTTAGCAATTATTTATTCTGATGACCTTAAAGGATGGTGCTTCTTTGGAAGAGGAATTACTCTTCAGAGTATTAATTTGCTGTATTAAGTAACAACACAGTAAAGTGCATAAAGCAATGAGTGCTAAAACAATTACATGCAGTGGGGACAGAATTGTGGAAGGATGTAAATAGTTTCCCTTTAGAACAGTATTGTTGTAAAGAGCAGTCACTGTAGTGAAGGTTATCTTTGCTGGCAATAAGAGAAAACATGCATCTTGAAGGTCACGAGCATTTACTGGAGAAATCATGATTTGCCTGATAAATTGTGTTGATTGAAGTACTTCAGAAATAATATAACAGCATTGTCTTGTGCAACCTTGATTAAATGTCAATATACTTCTGCATTCTAAATTTAAATTGCTCAGTATAATGAGGGAAAGGTATTCATTTGTTTCTGTTATGGGCAGGTACTATGACTGCGTGTGTGAAGGAGAAACACACACAAACACATTCACGCACAAATTTATTATATATACCCATTGCATTTCACTCACATAGTCTCATAACTTAATGTCCCGGTATATGAAATTAAGTAAAGGTTCCCCTTGACAATTTGTCCAGTCGTGTCCGACTCTAGGGCGCGGTGCTCATCCCTGTTTCCAAGCCATAGAGCCAGTGTTTTGTCCAAAGACAGTTCCCGTGGTCACGTGGCCAGCACGACTAGACATAGAACGCCGTTACCTTCCCACCGAGGTGGTACCTATTTATCTACTCACATTTTTACATGCTTTTGAATTGCTAGATTGGCAAGAGCTGGGACAAAGCGAGGGGAGCTCACTCCGTCGCGTGGATTTGATCTTACGACTGCTGGTCTTCTGATCTTGCAGCACAGAGGCTTCTGCGGTTTAACGCACAGCGCCGCCACTAACTGAGACATGATCAAGATGTGATATTTGCAAGGAAAGAAAGTATATATTTACAAAATAAATGTCTGGGACGTCTAGGGGGAGGATGGGATAGGGAACACAATGATTTTGAATCATGAGAATTATGCCCTTGTTGTATGTGAAATAATTTCTGTAAGCAGATTTTCAAACATGTCATGGCAACATCACTCATAGATTAAACCACACTGCAAAACATGTAGCAACATTAGCATGAGGGGCAAAAAAGACAGTAGCAGCCAAAACAAAGCACTTCGTGCCTTAAATGGCGGCATCTACTTGCAGTTGTGCCAGATTTACTTATACTGTTCCAATTTCTTTCTCTCCCCCCCCCTTCTACTTCTCGTTCCAATGACATTATCTCCAACATTGAACACATGGAAAATTGTTCTGTGTAGTTACTAGTATCTATATCTATAATTTATTTTTTTTTAATTACACTCTCTTTGTGCAGTGCCATACATAGCCAAAATCACACTGTCCTTGCCTAAAATTTAGCAGGCAGATTTGGATAGGTTGGCAAGGGCATGTAAATATGTTTCAAAAACTCCTTGATGTGTATCCCTCTCAATCGGACAATGCTCAGCAACACAGAATGTTGCGTTATTAAGAGGAAAAAGTTTAATAAATTGCTGATAGGAAGCATGGAATGAAGTGGTTGGAGTAGGAGCGTGGTAAAAAGACCTACAAATATTCAAAGGTTATAAAGAAAAGTTACAGTACCTAATTGTCTGACTAGGTTATTTCCCAGTTTGCACTAAGAAGCAATTTTAAAATACCCCTAGTGACACATAGGCATGTTACCCATAAAGTATCAATGGGAAAATCCACGAATTTAATGTTGCTGGAATTGGACATGGGTTTCTAACATGTTTCCTGGTAAATGCCCGAATGGAGGGAAGGAACCCTTAGCAGCCCAGTGAGGAGTGAGCAGGTACAGTGGGCATAAAATGCTTACTGACTATTGAGGAAGACGGAGAGAGAAAACTGGTGGGTCAATGGAATGGAGTGATTGGACACAAGCACTCTGCACTGCGATACTCTGTTGCAACACCTTGGTTGTGCCCACTGTTTCTGATATTCAGCTATGACTGTTGTTGTTTATGTAGCAGAAACTGCACTGTCCTCACACTGTGTGTGTTGAGGGCCAAGTTATCAGTAGATCTGGGGAAATTGAGAACAAAATACCGTTTAAAAAAAACAACAACCAAAGGAGAGGTTGAAGATTAAGCATACTCAGTGCCCACAGGGTGCTGACTGCTGGGAAACCAGAAGTAGTATAAATTAAAGAGTCACCAGGCAAGGTGTGGCTAACTGTGAACGATAACTTGTAATAATCCTTGCTGCAACATGTTGTTGCTGCAGTTCTTGCTGATTCTTATGCTAAGGTTGTTCTCTGCCCACTAGACATTTTATTCTGTCTGCAGAAACTGTAGCCAGATGTGCCGAGCACGTACAATTTATCAGAAATTTTTAATTAAATGTTTATCCTTACAGAAAATTAGATTGTAGTTAGCTGTTGTTCTGTGACTCCATGTTGCTTCCATTATGGGAACCCTAATAGGATTTTCAAAGGGTGTAAGATTAAAGAGTGGTTTACCATTTCCTCCTCCTACCCCCAGCAAGTTTCCATGACTGAGCAGGGATTTAAACCCTAGTATCTTGAGTCCTGGCCTAACATGCTATCTGCTTCATATAGTTATACAGAGCAGCCTTTATCTAAAAGACCTCATATGGCAATAGTTGTTAATGACCAAAGTGGGGGCAGAGGAGGGCTAACTCCAATATTTTCTGGCAGTGTGCTGTTCCTTGTTCCAGTTACCCATGTCATTTAGGAGCATTTACTGTGTAGACCGCAGATGATGGGGGGAGGGAAGCATTAAGCATTTTATGGCAGTGCAGGTAGGTACATTTCCCTAGACGTGCATCAGATCGGAGATGCATTGAGTCCCTTTCTAAGTGAATATTCAACTTCATGAGACTTAGAGAAGAATCTAGCTTATATGTACACATTAACAAACATTTAATTGGTAGTTAGAAGATATGTCATAGTGCTGGACTACAGCCCGTTTACGAGACAAGAAGAAAGTTTGTTCTGCACAGTCCAAATTAAGTTTGCCCTCAGCAGAATTAGCTGGAATACTGAATACCCGGAATGGTCTACTATCAACACACCAAGCCTCCTCTGGGCATGGATGCCTGTTGCAAGGTGGCATCTGAGTCCCTTGATCTGCTTCATTTATTTGCTTTTGCAGTGCCAGTAACATTATGCAAGGTGTTAGCTTTGTGCCCCAGGGAGGGAAAAAACAAGAGAAATCCATAGAGTAGGAGGACGTTCAATAGCTATTAGGCAAGAGAGCTAAAATAGATTCCACATGGTTAGAGGCAATACATATTTCTCTGTACCACTGTCTGGCAATCAGCATGAAGAGATGGCTTTAAACTTTTGGAAACAGAATATTGTACTGAGCTAATTTACCAACACAAGAATCAAGGTCTTATTTCTGTGTATCCTCAAAGAAGTGGGGCTGGTGTATTGGTTAAAAAAAAAAACAAGGCAGAAGTACTTTAAACCTGTTAAATACAGGCCTAAAATAGTTAGACAGTATTAATCATAATTATGTTGTGCTGATCATTTACAGCAGTTTCCTTATGTCATAGCCTTTTATAATACATTAGCCCAAGGTTTGTAGTGTATGTGCAGAACTCCAAGCATGTGCAGGAAATGTTGAGAAATATCTGAGAAGGACTGGTGTATTTAAACTCAGAGAGATATGAGGTTTTATGCCAGTTTGCCACTGCAGGATTTGAAAGCCTCAATTGCAACCTTACCATGCTTTTCAAGTCTGTGTTGTGATTACTTTAGCATCCAAGCTACACTTAGTGGAAATGTGTACAGATGGGTTATGCTGAAGCTGAAATTGTTCTGCCCTAAAGCAGAGGCTTTGGAAGTGTACGGCCGACCCACTGGACACTGTTCACGGGCATTAATGCAATTGTGGTGTTTTGTAAAAGGCTGAGCAAGAGCTAAATTCCCTGTCACTGCACACAGAGATGGCTCACACAGAGGACACAATATGCCACATGAATTGAACTATGGCTGGGAGCATTTCTGAAAGGGTACAGTACTTTTTCGTTCATTCTTGTTTTCTGTTTGCTTCTACTACAGCCATTGCTCATTTTAGCATCTGTTTAAAAGTGTTTTCTTTGTTATAAAGCCCACACTTAGCAAAAACAGTGAAAACAACATCTGATCTATCATTTGGGCTGCACTGCATATTATTCAGAAGCAAATTTGTTAACAAAGGTTAATGTGGTACAGGTTTCTCAAAGTATTTGTGAAAGGATTTAGTAGGAATAGCCTATTACACAGGATAGGATTATTGTTAGCTGAATGAATAGGAGTGAGAATGTTTCTGTCTTCAATAACTGAACTCAGAGCTTTATTCTTATTACGTAGTGGTGTTTTAAAATACAGTATCAAGTCTGTTGTCTTGCTTTGCTTGAACTAATAAAAAATGATCTGACCTACTCTCTGCATTTACCTGATCAGACAGAGATTTTTCTCATGAAAAATGTTTGTAGAACTGTTGTATGCTTTCTGATTCCACCGTTAGAATAAGCCAGTATGAAGGCATGACTCTCACTTTGAGCTTGAATTATCCTGGTTTCCATTGTCAGACAAGCTGGTGTTTCAAAGGAGTCATGCACATCTGGAATGCCATTGTGAGGTGATAGTTATATAGTGTCAAGTCAGAAAGTCTGGTACCTGAACAGCTTCCTAAGAGTTCTATAGATCTTTATTAGACCCCTAAGGAAATTCAGAACTCTTTGTTCACATTGCTGGCATTTATCCCCAAAGAAGGGTTAATTTCAGTGTGAACTAGACAACCATTTCCAATAATTTCAAAGTTCATCTCACCAGCAAGATAAAATAAGTTGCTCCATTGCTGGAATGATTCTGGATAACATCAGTTTGCCTATTTCTGCAAGCTTTATTCATCTACATTGCTTCGGTGGATCAAAATAGAAGAGTTACAGAAAACATAACTTTTAAAGAAATTACAGGCAAATTTCAGTAACAGAAAGCAGTCTTGCAGCTATGAAATTCTAGGTACAAAGGCTTAAAAAATATATGAAAATTAAATTTAATTTGCAGGCAAATTAATATTTTAATTACATTCTAAAAATGCAGGAGGATATAGTCTGAAAAGGTACAAAAAGCAGAGAGTTGATCTTTTAAAATAGCAAAGTTCTTAAACCTAAAAATATGTGAAAGATAAAAATAAATTTCTTAGCCTTTAAGTGTATCTAGACACATTAAAAAGTTAGTAAACAATGTTGTCAGCCAGCTAAGCTAGCCATCTAAGGAAAATAATCTGTGTTGTCCTCATCTGTTTGGTGGTGGTGGTCATCATGCTGTTGCCTGATGAACCTCTGTATCTGTGTTGTTGGTATACTGTGTGTGTGTGGTGTCTCACATGTCTTACCTCCCTACGCTTATATTTCTTTTGATTGTTTACATTTCCCTTCATCTGTAAACAATTGGATTTTGCTGGTGTGGTAAACTGCAATTAATAATAATGTGCCATCAAGGTTTTCTACGCAGAGAGTATTAAGTAGTAGTTTACCATCTTGCCCAAGGCCACACAGCCTGGCTTTACTCCCAGGAGGCACAATGGGGGAATTGAACTCCTGTTCTCCAGCCAGAGAAGCCAGATACCTAACTCACTGAGCTGTCCATCCAGCTATCCTCTATATAGAGTCAGAAAGTTTTTAATGAAAATCTCTGTTGCTTTTACCAGGGTGGCAAAGTATAGCTCTCATTAATTACTAGACTAGCAAGTTGCCACTATGACTGATAGTTGCTTTTGTTTAGACTGAATGGATTGTCGCACCTGTGGGAATAGATAACTAGTTCCATAGTATTTTACTACATAGGCAAAATGCCATGAGTGTAAAGTGCTGGTGAACTGATTTGGTCAGGTACCAATTTGCTTAATCTGTATTTTAGGGCTCCGAGAGTTTTTTTTTCCTTCTCAATTGTTTTGCGCTTCCTTATCAATTGTTTACAAGTTTTTGAGGCCATGCTATTTTGCATTGACTGGGCTTTCAGACCTGGCTGGATAGCTGGGTAATATTTTCACGGTGACTTTTAGTAAAGTGCTGCTCAGACATTTTTGTTTTAAGTACAATATATGTTTTCAGGGTTATATTTTTACAGCCTCCTTCATTATTTTAGTACTCTATGCATTCAAAATGTCAACCCTTGATAAGAGCACATTGAAAGCTGCCTTAAATAAAGTGGACCCTCAACTTACAGACAGCTCGACTTACAGACTTTTCGAGTTACAGACTTCTGTGGCCGCAAAATTTAGATTCGACTTGCAGCCGGAGAATCGACCTGCAGATCAGAAAAAAAACAAAATGGGACAAAAATAGATTAAAAACTGCCAGTTATGGGATTAATCGGTTTTCAATGCATTGTAGGTCAATGAAGATTCGACCTACAGACTTTCCGACTTGCAGCCACCATTCCAATACGGATTAATTCTGTAAGTAGAGGGTCCACTGTACTGGGTTAGGCCACTGGTCTTTTTGCTGCAGTGATTATCTAATCTGATTGGCAGAAACTCTCTAAATCATGAGGGAGAAGGGAAATATTATTAAGATTAGTTTTCCAACAGTTCTATGGAATTTATGCTCTTGCCTGCTTTCCCTAGCTGTTCCTGTTTATCAGGAACAGCCCACACATTCTAGCCCTGATCTCTGGAAACATGGATCTCATATTTTGTCCAACTTTTGCTTCTTGGTGATGTTACAAATATAAGTTGCAAAGCTGAGTTGCAGGCAGACTTTGGGAAAGGTACTTTTTGGACAACAACTCCAAGAATCCCCCAGCCTGCTATTGGCCCTGAACTGTTGGATGTTCTGGGAGTGGCGGTTTGAAACAACTGTTACTAGCTGTGGTTTTGCTGGTATTATTTTGCTTCAGAGTTCTGCTCCCTTCTTGTGGTCTGAAGAAATAAAATTGCACTAGTGAATTATGCAGCTTGTTTAAATAAATAAATAAATAAATAAACAAAAAAATAATAAATAAATAAGTAAATAAATAAAGAAATAAATAAAGTATGAGTATACACGTCTCCCTAGAATTGCACAGATCTGAGCAGCATGGTTTTTGTTACACATTTTAAAAATACATACATACTGTGCTGTTATTTTTCTCCAAGAAGTGGCATGAGAAACGGGGTCTCAGCCTTACGTAAAGCCCTGTTGTTGGCAGTGCCGTGTCCTCCAGTCTGATGGTAGCAGCCTGGCCAGCACCCTTTCCTGTCATAGCGGCTTCACATGGTGCCCAGGGAGGGTGGTGGGCCATGCCAGGAAGCTGATGCGGGTCAGGAGAGGGGTGTGAGTGTCTGTTAATCAACTGTTTATGCTTTGTAGTTATGTTTAGGGGTTAAATAAAAGTTATATGCGGGTTTTGAACTACATGGATCCAGGATGCTTAACCCCAGAATTGTTGAAGGGAGAAAATAGAAAAAGTGCCGTGGCTCATCGTAGAATGTGTGCTTTATCTGAAAGATGTTGCCAAGGTAGGAATAACAAATTACAATCCAATGCCATCATAAACACACAACAGCCCGAATTCTGTTGCTTAGGGAAGATTCTTAACTTTAAATCCTTTCCTAGCTTTTGGAATAGAGTGATTGCTGTTGCTGTTCTTGAGGGTGGATGCACATATGCTTGTAAGAATCACAGTGGGGGGTCACTTTTGTTGATATATTCATTGCGGTGTGATTTGGAGACTGTAGCATGGCACCCTAGCATGTGCTGAAACCCCCAGGAGGGGAAAACAAAACTGCTAGTAAATGTTGGTAAACATGGAAGCAGATCAGCTCTTCGAGACTGAGATTATAGAGATAGGCAGTGGTGTTTTTTTTGTGGGGGGGATTATAATTCCCAGTATGTCAAGACAACATGCCATCACTACGACCTGGTGGGTTCTATTCTCACCCCTCCAACCCATAAACACATACACTTCTCGTTCCCATCGCTGTCACATGGCCCAGGAAGAACCCATTCTTTAATTTTTTTAACATTTTATTAATTTTTCAATCTATGTACATTTAATCATGCTTGTTAAACATCATGTTACATGGGTTGCTTACGATCATTTGTTCTTTGCATCTTTGTGTCTTCTCAGTTGTCTCTTCAAAATCTATACAGTACATTTTTAAACATTTAAACCGTTCATATGTGTGTTTTAGTATACAATATTGACTACTTTTATACAAATTTTCTTTATATAATTGTTTAGCCATTTCTTTCTCCACATTTTCTATCATGTCCATATCAACAACTAATATATATTCATTAAGTACTTTTGTTTTGCCCCATCTTTATATCTAACTTACATTTATCTTAAAAGCCACCATGTTATGCCTTTACCCTGATGAATGATCCTTTACTTCAATTTAATTCCCCTTTTAATATATAAGATTACTCCTTTCCCTTATGATGTCACTTCAATTTGTAGCTTTTCATGTCGCCTTTATGGATCCAAGCAGACATTGTAGCAGCTCCAGTACCATAAAAATAACATGGAAGGTATCTAGTCCCACAGGGTTGAAACATTGCCCTTTTAGATTACAGGTCACAGAATTCCTCAGCCAGACTGAACAGTGGCTAGCTTTGAACAGCCTGCCACGTGGCCACCATAGCCTATTCTAATCCCCACTTCTGTATGCATTTCTAGTATATATTGCCTAGTTATGTCAGTTTTTCATTTTGTGCAGTACCTTAGCACCTTATTGGCAGCCAAATATTACATAAAGTTGTTTTCTACTAGTGAATGTTTGCTTTAAATTAGTTTAACGGGAGCTTTTCTGGTCTGACCCTCCTTTTCTTCAGATGTATATAGTTCATATTTTGTCTTAGTCATATTGCTCATTTACATGTAGAAATAATAATCTCAGTCCAACAATTGCAATAAAAGATTAGCAGTAAAACATCCCTTCCCAAACTATGATGACAATATATGCAACATGCTTTGAATGGCTGAACCATCCTGTAAATCAGTGGTTCTTAACCTTTGTTACTCAGATGCTTTTGAACTGCAACTCCCAGAAACCCCAGCCAGCACAGCTGGTGGTGAAGGCTTCTGGGAGTTGCAGTCCAAAACTCCTGAGTAACCCAAGGTTAAGAACCAGTGGTGTAAATCAGTGATTCTTAACCTTTGTTACTCAGATGTTTTTGAACTGCAACTCCCAGAAACCCCAGCCAGCACAGTTGGTGGTGAAGGCTTCTGGGAGTTGCAGTCCAAAACTCCTGAGTAACCCAAGGTTAAGAACCAGTGGTGTAAATCAGTGATTCTTAACCTTTGTTACTCAGATGTTTTTGAACTGCAACTCCCAGAAACCCCAGCCAGCACAGCTGGTGGTGAAGGCTTCTGGGAGTTGCAGTCCAAAACTCCTGAGTAACCCAAGGTTAAGAACCAGTGGTGTAAATCAGTGATTCTTAACCTTTGTTACTCAGATGTTTTTGAACTGCAACTCCCAGAAACCTCAGCCAGCACAGTTGGTGGTGAAGGCTTCTGGGAGTTGCAGTCCAAAACTCCTGAGTAACCCAAGGTTAAGAACCAGTGGTGTAAATAATGCTCATTTTGGATGTTTGAATAATTGGTTGTTGCCAGGCCAAGAACATTTTTGGCCACTAAGTTTTACTTGTACTACTGGTTAATTTTAATTGATAAAGTCAATGCCTCCGTTGCTCTGAGCACATCTAAAGGATATAATTGGACCTTGCCAACAACTGTGTTTTTAGTAGTAATGCAGAGAGGGAATAAAGCCAGGAAAAAAAAGACTATTAGGGTAACTTCCTAGGAAAATCCTATGAATTGTTGCAGTTGACAATCACTGTATCATATTTTGAAGTTGTAACTTTTGAAACTGTGACTTTAGCACTTTAAGCACATGTTTCACAAATACAAATTCTGACAAAAGTTTTGTTTTAGGGCTTTGAAAAAAGATTTTCTCTTGATGCAGCACATTTATTAATGTGCCATATCACTAGCAGCAGCCTTCTCCCTTTTAGTTCGCTTGTTCTCTATAGAACCTAAAATGTAGTGTTTAGTCTTAGCATTTGTGGATTTATTCTAAAACAAATTACTTTCATAAGTAGGTAGTGATGAAAATCATAGTTTGGAGTAAAAAGAAAGAATGAATTGATAGGTTTCATCTGTAGCCCAAAAGGTAATTTTTCTCTGGTCCAGCTGCCACTTTTCTGTGGTCAATTGCACAGTGTGTTAACTGGGCAGTCATATGGTACAGAAAGCAATGATATACTGTAATGATCTGCCTAATATATACTTCCTCAACTTGAAAAGCTAGATTCAAAATAAAAGTTCCTGGAAACATGACTTTTATTTTTAGGTTGCTGTGATTGAAGGGGTAATATGGCCATTGACGCTGAAGGCTTATTTCATGTCCCACTACCTAAGAGGCTACACTGATGGCTATACAGTACAAGGTGTGACCTTTCCTATAGCAACATCTTTACTGTGAAGCTCCCTCACTAGGGAGAGTACATGGTCCCTGCTTCAGACAGTCTGTGAGTATTCCATTTCTGCTAGATTTTAATAGTTTTGTCATTCTTGCCCTTATATTTGTTAATGCTGTTATCATGATGTGGTCCTGATCCTGGCAGTGGTGATCCAATGGCATTTTTTTTACAAAGACACACCCCCATTCCAAGATTCCTAAAGGCTTTCCAGGGCAAAAGGGTGCCCTAGGGAGTCTTGGAACCTGAACAGGAAGGATAAGAAACTTTCTATTAGTATAAATTAAATATTTCTAGCACCCTCTCTGGATTATAGTGAAGTAAATTTACACAGCAGGATCATTTTCTAATTTCTGTATATAAATGCATATACTTCACTCTCAGTATTATAGCCCTAACTAAATGGGTTATATATGTATCTGCATTTCTAGATTGCATTCCATGCATTGAAGAGATGAACTATAATTTGTAGAAGGTTGTCTACCTGTAGATCCATAATCACAAAACCATGAAATTTGGACTCCTGAAGATTATCATACATGCAGGTTGAGAAAACCTAGGTGTCCATACATTTTTTTTATTTGGACGTTGTTTTGTTTATAATTAATCACTTAATCACTCTTAATATAGATTTATCTGTAGCATGCAGTGCTATCTTCCATCATTAGGTAACAAATTTCTCTCACCAGCTGAGAGGAAGCTATTAGGCTTGCCGTGTTCATTTCCACACAAAGCAGCCTTTAGGCAGATCCATGTGTGCAAGACGCACAATTTGAAAAGGTGTTTGACAGATACAGCTGAGTGAGGCAAGGGAAGAGAATGTGAGCATATGAGAAAGAAAAATTCACTTGAGTGAACAGGTGAATGGGGAAAGGGAAAGATCACATGTGTGGGAAGGAGAGAGAATGAGCACTTCTCTCCAAGGAGGCAGGGAGAACACCCGGTTAGTAGATATGGGGAAAGAAAGACAATCTGGGTGGATGGTGAAAGAAGATTTGCATGTCAAGGACAGAGTAGATTGTGGAGAGGAAGGTTGTATGGGTTATGTGAACGAGAGCAGAGGAACGTGTAGGTGAGTGGGAGACTACAAGCTCTTGGGTGCAAAAAAATAATAGTAAAAGGGTTTTCTCTGAATTCTCCAAAGATTGATACTTCTGCTAGCAGATAAATTATTTTGGAAGGCTTTACTCTATTTGAACAATTAGTTGCATAGGTTTCCTGAAGTTTGGCTGGGTTGAATAAAAGAGGAATGATTTGTTGATCTGCATTTTATGCATAGTTTCATGGCACAACCTTTCAATAAAATAATGAGGAAGTGTGCAGATGCAGTTACCTGCTATTGGTGGCCCTGTAAATGAGCCATAAATACTGGAGGTGGCTCCACATGTCAGTGCCTGTGCCAGTAAAACAGGGCACATTTCAAAGGTGCTCTGTGTGACAAACCCAGACCTACTGGGATCTATCACACAGTTACTAAGCTGCCACCAACCATTCCCTATAATAAGTCACACAGACCAGGGATGGATTTTTAAACAATAAAAGAATAAGGTTTATTTTAAATACAAACAGGGTAAATAAAACAATCAGGTGAATAAAATAAAGTAACGTGGCTTATTCTCACACACACAAGCATACAGTTTGGTTCACCTAGAACCTTTAACTTAAAGCACAGACCCTGAACCCATCAGTTCTGGCTAACCAACAGACCCCTGAACCTTTCAGGCTGGTACTCTGACACACAGTAGTACCCTGTCAGACACCCAGACTCCCACAACAGCCTCTTCTTCCCCAGCTGCTGCTTCGTCCCAACCCAGTGTCTCACAGTCTGTCTCAGCATCTACTCTTCACCACACAGGCATCACATATTTATACAGTACAGCCCCTCCTCCTGATGTCCCGCCTTCCACTCCCCATAGGATGGAACTTTCCCTCCAAACCCATGACAGACAGGTAACATCAGTGCTGTTATGTAACACCTCCCCTCTTTAAAAGTTGTTTTGTAGGGGGAAAGCTAAAAGTGCTTTTCACCAAAAAAACAACCTGCATAAAATACACAACAACATTTATACATACCATATAATACTTACATATACTTACACTCCAAGTTAACCATAGCAAATATGCATTTAAACATTTTACCATATACAGTACATCAATTTACCTTTATTAATACCAACCAAATTCAAAACCAGGTACATTTTAACTTTTTGTTTTCATTATATACATATAGTCCATGTTCTTTCGCCGTCTTCAGTCTTCAGGTCTTCTTGATAAGGCGTCAGCAACACAGTTCACTGACCCTCTGACCACCTTCACTTCAAAGTCATAGTCCTGTAGGTTTAAAGCCCACCTCATAAGTTTGCTATTGTGGGTTTTCATTGTCTTTAACCATTGCAATGGTGAATGGTCAGTACACAGAACAAAATGTCTTCCCCAGATGTAAGGCTTGGCCTTCTGGATCGCGTAGACTATGGCCAAACACTCCTTCTCCACGGTTGCCAAATGTCTCTCACCTTTTTGAAGTTTCCTACTCAGGTAGGACACTGGATGCTGGTCACCATTCTCATCCTCTTGGCACAGAACTGCTCCTACCCCGCTGTTAGACGCGTCGGTGTAGATGATAAACTCCCGGTCGAAGTCTGGAGCACGCAGGACAGGATAGTTGATTAACGCCTCCTTCAACCTCTGGAACGCCGCCTCACAGTCGCCGGTCCACGGGATGCGGTCATCAGCCTTCTTCCTCGTCAGATCGGTCAGCGGAGCCGCAATCTCGCTAAACCTCGGGATGAACTTTCTGTAGTAGCCCACCAACCCAAGAAATGATTTGACTTTTTTCTTGGTGTTGGGTCTAGGCCAATCACGAACAGCTTCTATTTTGGCCTCCAGGGGTTTTATCATTCCTCCCCCTACCATGTGACCCAAGTATTTTATTTCTGGGCTACCCAGCTGACACTTGCTGGCCTTTACTGTTAGCCCTGCTGCACTTAACCTCTGCAGCACTAACTCCAGGTGTATCAGGTGATCTTCCCAGGTATTACTGAAGATCCCTATGTCGTCAATGTAGGCCACTGTAAAGTCACTGAGCCCTGCCAAGGTCTGGTCCATCAGCCTTTGGAATGTGGCTGGTGCATTTCTGAGACCAAAGCTCAGGACTCGAAACTCATAGAGACCAAAAGGGCTGCAAAAGGCAGTCTTTTCTTGATCCCTGGGATCAATTCTTAATTGCCAATATCCCTTTACCAGGTCCAATGATGAGATGAACCGACAACCCCCTATGGTTTCAATCAGGTTGTCTAGCCTGGGCATTGGGTAGGCATCAGGAGTGGTTACACGGTTTAATTTCCTGTAATCAACACAAAACCTAATGCTCCCATCAGGCTTGTCCACAAGGACTATCGGAGAGGACCAAGGACTAGAAGAGGGGACGATTATGTTCTCCCTCAGCATTTCGTCCAACTCCTTCCGCACCTTGTCCCTATAGGGTCCCGTTACTCGGTATGGGGATACTGCCTGCGGGGGTGCATCCCCTGTGTGGATCCGATGCATCACTCCCTTCACTATCCCCGGCTTGTTGGAAAACACCTGTTGATATTTATTAAGCAGCATTTTTAGTTCTTGCTGCTGGTCTTGGGTGAGTGCAGGACTGATCTTTACCTCCTCTGGGTTGTATTTTACTTCCCCTCTACCCTCCCAGAAGGGTAATTCAGCTTCCTCACTCTCAGCTGCTTTTATCGCGAATAAAACCCTCTGTTCCCCTCTGTAGTAGGGTTTTAGGGCATTCACATGAACCACCCTCCTTGCTTGGTTCTCCTCCTGCTCTATTAGGTAGTTCAGGTCTGACATCTTAGAAATGACCCTATATGGTCCTGCCCATTTGAGCTGCAGTTTATTCTCTCTGCAGGGCCTAAGCCAAAGCACTTCCTCCCCTGGGTCAAAGTGCCTCTCTCTAGCTTTGTGGTCATACCATGTTTTCTGTCTGACCTTCTGAGCTTGCAGGTTTTCTGCTGCCAGCTCTAGATTTCTCCTTAGGTCATTCATCAAGGTGTCTATGTATGTCACAACATCTTGTGGGTCATCCTGGGTGATCTGCTCCCAATTTTGTTTGATCAAATCAAGAGGCCCTTTCACCCCTAAGTGTGCAGCAAACATGTCAGAGTGACCCCTTTGTAAGATCATGGGGCGATACTTTTCAGGTACCACCAGCTGACTTCTGATCCCATCTCCCCCTTTTGAGATATTTCTCAGGGTCTCTCTATATAAAATCCCCTTTTTCTCCAGAAATCTCACTGGGGTTTCAGGTGTTAGCTGAGCGTCAGTCACCTGTTCAAAACACTTTTGGAGAGTGGCGTCTGCCTTTTGCTCCTGTCCAAATCTGCTGTCTGTGGTTAAGGTTTCCACCACAGCTTCTGAACTCCTCTCTGCTTCCGTCTCTGGCTCATCATTACCCCCCTGAACTGTCCCCGTGGTGGCTTGTGAGCGTGTAATCACTAGCACCCGTTTCACATGTTCAGCCAGGTCATTTCCCACGAGCACGGCTGCTGGCAGAGTCGATGAAATCGCTATCCGCCAATCTCCCCTCCAGCCTTGAAAGTTGACAGGTACCTCTGCTACTGGCAGAGAGATTATCTGCCCCTCAATCCCTGCCACCTTCATGCTCTCATTTGGGATTATAAACTCCCTAGGGATGATATCTGGATGGCACAGGGTTACCTGGGAACAAGTGTCCCGCAGCCCCCTATACTGACGGTCAAGTATTCCTACGTCCACCCCTGCTGTCTCAAACAACTGAGAATCTGTTTTTATCAGCAAGCAGCGCTTTACCTCCATAAGAGGACCATTTTCCCCAGCCTGATCAGCAGAGGCAGCTGTCCCAGACTGAGTAGCCATGGCAACAGGCTCCCTCTGTGACACTGAGCCTTGCTCTTTCTGGACACAGAACACAGCTTTTGGCTTGGTCCCACTAGAATTCTGAGGCACCATTCCCTTTAGCTGCTTTAATTTCTCACACTCTGAGATTAGATGACCCTTTCCCTGACAGAAATAGCATTTTCTGGTATATTTTGATTCTCTCTCCTCTGGTTTCGGTTTTCCCTCCAAATTCTGAGGGCTTGGTTTCATGCCTGAGGGCTTCCCTTCACCATGGGCCCCTCCCCCTTGCTGGCTTTTCCCTGGTCCCTGAGAGTACTTGCTGTAGGTTTCTTTGGGTTTACCTACAGATTTCCCCTCACCCAAGGGCTTTCTTATTTGAGAAATAAAATCTGCGATCTCTGCGGCTGCTGCCACAGATTTCGGTTTCCTTTCCCTCACCTGGAATTTCAATTCCCCATGCAGGACTGAATAGAACTGTTCCAGGGCTATCAAGTCTTTAAGCTGCTCATAGGTCTCTGTCCCTTCCTGCGATAGCCATTTCTCAAGCAGCCTCACCAATTGGGCCCCCACTTGGGTAAAAGTCTGTTCTGGTTTTTTTGTGAGGGACCTGAATCTTTGTCTCAGCTGCTCTGCATTTATCCCATGTCTTGCAAACACCAGTTTTTTAAACTCTGCAAAATCTTTCATCCGTTCCTCAGGCATCTCGGCATAAACCTCAGCCAGGCTACCACTGATTAAAGACCGCATGATGGTCATCTTCTCAGTTTCCCTCACTGAGAAGTCCACAAACGCTCTTTCCACTAAGGAAAAGAACACCTCAGGACAATCTCCCTTGTGGTACACAGGGAATTTCTTCAGGTCAGCCTTAGACAATTGGCCTCCCTCAGAATCCCTATTATTATTATTGTTCTGGTTCAACAGTTCCAGTTTTCTTAATTCAAACGCCATTCTCTCTCTCTCCATTCTTTCTTCAAATTGCCGCTGTTTCTCTCTTTCCTCCCTTCTTTCTCTCTCTAATCTTTCCTCCATTTCCCTCACCCTCAGTTCATGCTGTTGGGCTAGGAGTATTTTCCTGAGTTCTGGGTCCTGCTCTCCTGTGCTGTCACCCTGCACTGAGCCAAATTCATCCTCAGAACCTTGGTCAATCTGGGGGTCTTTCACTTCACTCATGTCTGCTACTTGGCTTCGAGTCAAGGGCATAACCCCCCTCAGAACAGGCTGCTTTAAAAAGTCAAGCCTCAAAATAAAACGACCACTTTTTTTTTTTTTCTTTTTGCCTCAGAACCAGCTCTCCCTAGAGATTGCTGCTGTTCTTCAGCACTAAATTTGCAACAGTATCGAGTCAGAGCCTACCCCCCTCTGCTGGGCCTCTCAGCTGGCAAGCTAGATCACTGTTGCTACGCAGTTTTTCCTCAGCGTTTTCCCGCCAAAACTAGGCTGCCTCAGAGCACCTTAATCTAAGTCTCCCCAGTTGGCACGTTCTTCTACTAGCGCACCTCCCCGTGAGGTACACCTAGAAGATTACCTACGCGCCTAAACTGTCCCTGACTAGACCCCCCTTGCTCTGGGCACACTTGCCAAGGCTTTGCTGGACCACTGGACAACTGGACCAGTCGTATCCCACCCGCTGGACACCAATCAATGTGACAAACCCAGACCTACTGGGATCTATCACACAGTTACTAAGCTGCCACCAACCATTCCCTATAATAAGTCACACAGACCAGGGATGGATTTTTAAACAATAAAAGAATAAGGTTTATTTTAAATACAAACAGGGTAAATAAAACAATCAGGTGAATAAAATAAAGTAACGTGGCTTATTCTCACACACACAAGCATACAGTTTGGTTCACCTAGAACCTTTAACTTAAAGCACAGACCCTGAACCCATCAGTTCTGGCTAACCAACAGACCCCTGAACCTTTCAGGCTGGTACTCTGACACACAGTAGTACCCTGTCAGACACCCAGACTCCCACAACAGCCTCTTCTTCCCCAGCTGCTGCTTCGTCCCAACCCAGTGTCTCACAGTCTGTCTCAGCATCTACTCTTCACCACACAGGCATCACATATTTATACAGTACAGCCCCTCCTCCTGATGTCCCGCCTTCCACTCCCCATAGGATGGAACTTTCCCTCCAAACCCATGACAGACAGGTAACATCAGTGCTGTTATGTAACACTCTGCTTCCCTGAGGCCTGTTAGTTTCTCTGTCAGGAAGCAGACACTTTTGGAAGATTGAAGACTTGTTCCCCTTCTATCTCAAGTGCTGCTCCTATAACTGTGCCCGCCTCTTTTGGTGTTAGGCCAGCCAGTATATTTACTGCAAGAAAAAGTCATGAAATAATTGTGAACATGCTTTCCAGTCATCTTCTTTGCTTTCTGTGCCCATACACTTGCTACCTATTTCAGTGAAAGAGGCAGATCCTTCAGTGAAAGAGAGACTGACCGGTGGCCTCCTATGATGATGATCCATTGGCCTGAAAAACGTAACCAACTATTATGACCAGGTTATTTTCATGCTGCCTGCCTGAGGGAGCAAGACTGGCCATTATGATCCCCAGCTGAGGCTGGCTGGCTATGAGAGGTGGGGCATTATGTGCTCATGCAGATGTCTGCCCTAGAGAAATCTGGCCAGTATGCTATCCTGCAGTTCCTTATGTGAGAGAAGTAAAGCTTGCTCAGCCTATGCTCACACATTGCCAATCAGCTGTATTCAAAAAGTAAGTTTTTGCACCCTGGAAAAAAGGAGAGTTTTTGAAAAGCTCTGTTGTTGGCTCCCATCGCTTGTGGTGGCAACAAGGCAGATGATTGGGGAATTTTAAGGGGGGGGCTCCTGATTGTTTCCCTGATTCTTACATTGAATTGTACAGTATACCCTTCTCTCCCCAGAAAACATGATATGCCTCAGTAAATTCACTATGTGCACACAGGGCCAAACAACCGAGGTTTATTAGCCTAAAATCTAAAAGGGACTGGCCAGTCTTTGCTGTTTCAGATTTATGTGGTGTTTCTCTCATTCAAAGTTGTGAATCACCTTGAACACTTAGTAGGTGGAAGGGCAATGTATGAATACTGTATGTCAAATTAATGATAGGTAATCTACCTTTCATTCTTAATTTGTTTACTTTTCCAATCTAGTGGTGGAAAAACATATTTATTGGTAAATTCACAAAGGCAGAGCCATGGAAACTGAAAACCTTTCTTCATCATACCAGAACTGAACTTTTTAACATAAACCTAGCGGAAGTGGTGGAACAGTAATTTGTCATAGTTAAATTACTTAGTCTAGAGTATTCCTTTGAACATCACTATCAGAGGGGGAAACTGTAATTTGTGTGTATTGCCTTTGGGTGACAGGAGGAGGAGATAATGGAGCTATCTTCATCCTCTTGCTCTCCCAATCTGCTGAACTAAAGTCATGCTGGCTGGGAATGCTGGAGATGCCAGTCCAAGACATCTCTGGAGGGCACTGCTTTCGGCAAAGACCTCCATCTTTGGGCAAGCTTTCCCTCAGTGACTGAGTGACCTGAGTGGAGCTTTTAAATGGATTGTTGTGCCTCTTACTTCTTTAGATGTATCTTTGGTGATGGTTTTTTTTCTGTTTTAAGTGTGGTGTTCGCTTGACCCTTTTTAGTATTTGTATACTTACTGTTTGTAGCTTTAAATATTGTCTTTTAATTATGTACGTCACCTTGGATCCTTTTAAAGGAGAAAGGTAGGGTAAAATATTTTAAATAAATGAAATAAATAAATAATTAGGGAAAGTATAATATTAAACATTATATATATATATATATATATATATATATATATATATATATATATATATATATATATATATATATATATATATATATATATATATATATATATATATATATATATATATATATATATATATATATATATATATATATATATAATGTTTTATACACACACACACACACACACACACACACACACACAGACACACGCACACATCTTATTCACTCTCTCACACATACACACAAACCAATTAACTAATGAACTAATGGAGAGTGTGGAGTTCATTGATTGAAATATTAGTGGTGCAACATGGAAATTAGTAATATAATTTCTGTATTGTATATCTTAAAGTGCTGCTGATGTGAGATTTGGCCAAAAGCATTATGACATTATAAAAGCAGTGCACAAATTAAACTTTAAATAAGCATGACGTTTTGGCATGCTTATTTAATAATGTTTATTATGAGGGTTTTCTCATTAAAGAAAGGAAAGAGTTGACATGACATCTTTTTATGTGGTGGTGCCCCTGCTTAACAAAGTTGGTTTCTTTAAGAAAAAGCAGGCAAATTAACTTAAAGACACAAACAGTGAATTGTAGGAAAAGTAGGCTGCAGTCCTGTGACTCTTAAAGAAAGAGAAGCTCATCACACATGGTGGGATTTACTTCTAAGTAAACATGCTGAATGTTGTATAAACTGGTAGTGTCATAAAGCAAGAATTCTTGAAGGAAATTGTGATGTTAGTATTTTTTCCCCATATCTTTAGAAGGCAGTACTGTACTTTAATGTGATTGTATCCTAATTTATTCTATGCAAAACGTCTCAGACAGCATGCTGATTCTCTTAGCAGTGGCCATGGAGATGAAAAGTTGTAAAGAAAACCCCTTCCCTTCCCTTCCCTTCCCTTCCAGCTCTCTCTTCCTCCTGTATACTTTCCTGTGAGTAAACCAACTGATGGGAGAAATTAATCAATCCCTCTTATGTTTACTTCCCAAGATATTTTTCAGATATGGGACTGCAATGACCCAGCTGACTTTTTTTTAAAAAAATGCTTACATTCTCATACTGCACTCACATCTGAGGGGTGGGGGGCATGTCTCGGCTATACTATGAATGCCTCTTGTATATCATTTGAAGAGATATACAGCCCCAGTCGCTTCCCTTGTTATTAACACTAGAAAGATATGGGTAGACCTGGGAAGAATATAATTAAAGTGGTGGAAAGGGTAAACACCATTAAGGTGATTTCTTTCAGCTGCAGATCCCAAGATGTGATAGTGAGTCTATTTCACATCTTCTTAGTAAAGGGATGAGCAGGTTGTCACAAAACCACAGCTGTTTTGGGTGAGGGGAGGTATTTTCCTTTTCCCAACAGTGTTGCTAAAGGCAATTCATTTTACTTTGTTCTGGGAAATGTAATAGGAAGGATCTAACCTGTTCCAACATGTACAGTCCTGCTCCTTCATTTATATAGCCCTAACCTGCAAGTCACTTCTAATTAATGTCAACCACAGTAGGGTTTTCAAGGTATGCAAGATGTTCATGGAGTGATTTACTATTTGTAACTCCCAATGAGTTTTCATGAATGAGTGAAGATTGGAGCCCATGTTTTCTGAGTCTTCATTCAACACTGCATCAGCTGTACTACACTGGCTCTCTGTATCTGACAATAGAAAATGGCAAATAGAAAGAATAAAAGAACTGGCATTTTATGGTGATCTATACAGACCACAAGCCTTGATTTGGATTATAGTTCAGAAAACAATCTGCATCAAAACAGACCTTTTCAGAGGATGCCCAGTTGGACTCGGATTGAAACATTAGTTCAGATATCCAGAATTTGGAACCTCCCCTTAACTGTAATAGAAAATAAAGAAATGCTAAAATTTATATTACAACTGCCATAACTGGATAAAATGTTCACATTTCTACTCCATAGAAACAGATGGTTCATGTGAAATTTCACAGGCATACATGAAAAGGTTTTAATTGTGTTTGTGTGTTTGCTATGCACCTTTCCTTTTTCGGTTTCTAAAATGGGAGCTTCCAATAGCTTAGTAATTTAGGTATCTGGCTGTGGAGCCAGAGTTTGATTCTCTACTGTGCTTCCTTGATCAGGGCTGGACTTGATGATCCATAGGATCTTTTCCAGGTCTGCAGTTCTAAGATGATGATGATGATGATGAATGTAAATATATTTATGCATTGAATTTCTTTACAGAATTCCACTTTATCATATATAATTTTTTAAATTCTTTTCAATGGGGGTAGGATTTTGGTTAAGGGGATCCCCTTTATCAATCTGAGTGATAAATCTTTGATGGAAGTGTAGTCTCTGGTATTGGCTATATGTGAATCTTCATCACAACATCAACCTTCAAAAAAATTGGTTCTGTTTGGGGAGTGGCCTTTCAACACTTTCATTTATATATTTATGATTTCCGCTTCTATACTACTCTATTAGTGTTATCACTTTAAATCAGACCAGAGCTTGCAAAAAAATAATTTTTGGTGATAAAGCTACAAGAATTCTCCAGCCAGCATGGGCGTTGTTCTGATTTGTTATTCAGTGTCTGACATGCTTAGTATAGTAACTTGCAATAGACTTAAGTCCATTAAATCAGTGGGAATTTTGTGAGTCAACTCCACTGTAAGTTATATTTATTCAAATGGGCCTATTCTGCTTGTGATACTATGCAAAGCAACAGGATTTAAACCTTTGAGTTATTACCCAAAAGGTAACATTTCCAAAATCTGAATTTGATAAATTTTTAAGTATTAATTTTTTAAAAAATGTATACCATTAAAGGCAACCAGCCTGTCCTAATGCATAATGGGAGATGTCAGACAGATGGCCCAATAAGCCTGTAATGAAAAGCACCATGAAATATATGTGTATGTGTGTGTCCCTATGGATATATATTGTAGTAAGCTGCAACTTGCCTAAATGTGTATGTTGCATAATACAAGAAACAGAATGAGGTGGCAATGTGATCTAATTTTTGAATGCTGTTATCCCTAATCATCCACAGATAGAAAAGTAGCAGGGAAACTATTTTGCTGTGTTTCCTGTTTCCCGAGAGGTACTTTTTAAAAAAATGTCAACATATTTTATTCATGTATTTATATTATTTATTGATTTAAATAAGGGAAGGTTCCAAAATGACGTAAGTAAGGCAATATTATATAATCTGTTTTACTGCTTCATTTTGCTGCAGTTTAGACCTCAAGCAGAAATCCATCCCTTCAAAATAGGGTTATTGCCCAATTCCATGAACAATATTATCATCTCTATGTTGGGATAGAAGCCAGGATGTGTTCTGCTTAGGAACAGTGAGAATCTGCTAGAGGCTTCTCTGTACAAAAACAAATAACAAGCAAATGGTCCTCTATAAACCATGTTATGCCAGTAATGTTAAACATGGCAGAATGTTTCAGATTAATAAGGAACAGTAGACATACTCTATTTATGCTGTAAGGCATAGGGTGATACTTTCCATGTTGTATTCCTTGGACTCTTGGGTATCCTGCAAAGCTTTAACTTACCATGACTTCTTGAGTGAGAAAGTCCATACTTTTTTATACAATTTTCTGAAAACTGACTTAAGCACTGTGTCCAGATATCCCACTTAGGAGCATTGATTAGGTTTGTGGTAGGAAATGCTGTGCATTTGCACAAAGCAACAGAGGAGCCAGATGGAGCTGGCCAGTACTCTGTTTGATTAAGAGGCTGCCTACACAGGCTGTTTAGCCTGCTGTTTGGAGGACTGCAGTGGTGGGTGGTATACTCTTAAAATACAGTGATTTGGATGAGGTCCCTGCTACAGCTCACTAGCCTGCTCCTTAAGTGTTCCTACCCACATCTTTCTGTTCCCTGTCTAGGGGGTTATACTCTTCTTGTGCAGGTAGGATCGTGCAGATATGGATTGGTTCCAGCATGTGTGATCCTTGGAACCAATCCAAAGCAAGCCTTCTTCTTTCAGTCTGCGAATATCATGAACTGGCTTAATAAGCAAGCCATTGCAGGATATTGGCAAATTAATCACTTCTCCTGCTCGGCAGGAGAAGTGTAAGTAGAGTATCACTGAGACACTATATTGGTTAGAAAAAAAATAAAGAAAATATTCTCTTGGCCTGATCATAAAGGGCTGGTGGAGAAACTGCCTACAGTTGAATCCACAGCAGTGGCTTTAATTGCAGTCAGTTTCTCTAACAGCCCTTTAAGAGAAAGCAAAGGGACAAAAATTATATATATAATGGGTGCCACACATCAGCTATACTAGTCTATGTAAAGTCAATTCTTTTTTACTCCCTGCTACTAATGTAGCTAGAAGAGTACGTTTGATGTACCTACTGGCCCCTCTGTGGCAACAAATTCAGTCATCAGAGTGCCAGGAACAACAAACAACAAATATGTTCCCCAGTCCTCTGGGAAGCCCCTTACTGTCATTGTCACTCAGTGACAATCATGAAGGCCAGTGGTTCATTCATACAGAATGTTGGCTTAGGCAGGGGGGATGTTTGAATTGCCACTTACATGGTTTGGGGCTCTTATAAAACTATTGTGTTCCAGTGAATATGCCACACTAAGTAAGCTGTGTAGTGGAAAGATGAAATGCAGTATTGTCACATAAGACAAATACACACTTATGTATATGTGTATAAATATACCAAATGAAATTTAACACATCCAGGAGATATAGAGGCTGGAATTCTATTGGTGTGACATAAGGTTTGCATAACTTGCTCTGGCTAATTGCATCTATGTGATAAGGTGCCAAGGTGCATCTCAGATATGAAATCAGGCACGTGGCCAAGCATGTATCAGTGATGTGCCCCAGCATCTCATTCATTAGTTGCAGTTAGTTGCAGAAATTCACACACTCCAATAGGATTCTGCCCAGAATGTTTTTGATCATTCATGCCATATCTAAATTTAGAGAGAAGAAAAACAGCCATGACATTACACTGATGATTATTTGATCTGTCAAAGTTCTAGTGACAAACTAATGCTTTCCTCATGCATATGCATACTGTTCAAACTTCAGCCTCTTCTTTGACTATTTCTAAAGTACTGTATCATTCTCTGCACTGCAGCTACAAGGACTCTATAATTAATGGAGGAAGGGAATATGACAGCACATTCAATGCATAATTGAGCAAAGTACCATGCTGAAGGGTGTGGTGGCGAAGAATAAGACTGGTAAACATTTGGACTGCAGCCGGTTTAGATTCATGTCGGATCCCCATTAATTGTGTGAAGTTTTTAACTGTCAGAGGAAACCAGTCTTCCTTTGTGCAAAGGTGATTGAAAATTGGGGGCAGGGGGAGTGAACTGACCTCCCAGAAATGTGAAGTGTTGCCAAGGATGTTCTCTTTCCTCTAAGCATGCTCTGTGTATGAGACCAGCCATCCAAACAATTTAGAAATTGCAGTGTTCACAAAAAGTCATGTTGGCAACCCAGAAATGATTATCCACTTGAGAAAGAGAGTCTCTGCTGACTTCCGCTTCATTTCCAGGTGAAGTGCGGTTTTAAGGTATGTTAAGAATTGTTACTTGTGTACCCAATTAGATTATGTTTTTCATGGTGTACAATAAGGCTGATGAGCTGTGTTGTATGAACTGTAAAAAAGCCTTGATAATTAATTACAAACTCTTAAGACATTTGGTTTCCAGATTTCTGTGGAATCTGGCTCCAGAAATGTAGTTTCTGGCAAGGTGACAGAAGCAGCAGGATAGTGTGAATTCCAAGGTGGGCATGACTGAGTAGAGAGGGATGGGAGGTGGACTGCCTCAAAGCAGAGCTAAGTGAAAAATAATATCTGCAGAGGTGCAGGAAACATGCAGCTAAACAGTCCAGCCCTTAGATATCTGTTGTTGGAAAAATGCACTGATGATCTTTGTCCTGAAGCCTTCTCTACCTGTGATTTAATATTAGGATGTCAGCAAAAGCAATCTAATTTTCTCATTTCACTTCTCTGTTGGATCATTTTGTTCCTAGACAGCCTGGTCAGTTGTCTGGCACTAAAAGAGAGGATCGGAACTGTGTATTCATCAGAGCTTTAGGCAGGGATCTTTTTCTCTCTTTTTGTCTGTAAACATAGGACCAGCCCTGTCATTAGGCAGGGTGGTATGTTAGGCATCCTTCAGTCTCGGAAGACTATGGTAACGTGCTCTCTATGGAGGACTTGGAACAGCGTTGAGAGTGGCAACCCCTTCCACACAGTTCCACACTGAAGACAAATCCAATCTGTCCCCTGTCCAGCTCCCTGATTTTGCTGCTTTTGCAACTTCCTCTTTGCCTTGGCCTGCTAGACAAGGGTCTCTTCAAATTGGGAGAGGCTGTGATGCAACGCCTGCCTCCATGCTGAACGCTCACATGTCAGGGTTTCCCATCTGTTGAGGTACATTCCTAAGGCCTTCAGATTCCGCTTGCAGATGTCCTTGTATGACTGCTGCAGAAATCATATTTTCTTTACTCAGATCAAAAACTGTAGTTGCCATTGCCAGAGATGGAGAGATGTGCTTGTTAGATTTTCTCCCTCACATACCAAAAAACAATTTGGCTGGCTTTGGGGACATATTTTGAGGCTTCATTTGTGACTGTCTCAGGCCACAGATTGACTTAGGCTGGCCCTGAAATGTGGATACCTTTCTGTGTGAAGATCAACCATGTATCTGCTTCACCATGTAATGGGCATCAGAGGACCAGTTTAAGTTGTAACTTACCCACTTTTGGAACTTACGATTAAAAAAAAAAGAGACCAGGATATTTATCCATGATAATTTGCCTCCCACCTCCACCTGCAACATTGTACAACAGGGCTGTCAGCCTCCATCAGCCCTGTCTTGCATACACATTGGTGTGAGCTGCAGTTTAACAGCATTGGGGGGCACCAATCAGTTCCCTTCGCATAATTCTACACATTAAGTAACTGCACACAAGGAAGCTCAAATATAACCTAGCCTACTAAAAAAAAACAGTATGCTAAGTAGCATTTTGGCTCCCCCTTTGGTCTGTCACTCATATGAGTAGCAAATACAGTTGTGCACCGCTTAACGATTACCCCGTATAACGACAAATCCGCTTCACGACGATGTTTTTGCGATTGCAAAACGATGTTTTAATGGTTTTTTTTCACTTTGCGATGATCGGTTCCCTACTTCGGGAACCGATTCTTCGCATTACGACAATGAAAACAGCTGATCGTCAGGTTTTCAAAATGGCTGCCGGCTGCTCAAAATGGCTCCCTGCTGTTTTTAGGAGGCATTTTTCACTTAGGCACCCGAAAATGGCCGCCGTATGGAGGATCTTTGCTGGACGAGCAGGTATTCAGCCCATTGGAACGCATTGAATGGTTTTCAATGCATTTCAGTGGGCTTTTTTATTTCGCTTGATGGCCTTTTTGCTCTACAGCGATTTCTCTGGAACAAATTAACGTCATGAAGCGAGGCACCACTGTACTGTAAACTAGATCT
Organism: Pogona vitticeps; assembly: GCF_051106095.1. Taxonomy (NCBI): domain Eukaryota; kingdom Metazoa; phylum Chordata; class Lepidosauria; order Squamata; family Agamidae; genus Pogona; species Pogona vitticeps. The sequence goes on from NC_135785.1 coordinate 99,063,170, forward strand.
GGACAGCTTACTGTTGCAGCTGTGCTCAGGGTTCCAGTTTGATTCTACAAAAAAGTGAGTATCAGAAGCCAGCAACAAGTTGGGTTTCTTTCTTGATTTATTGTTGGGACAAACTGCAATAAAACAAAAATTTGAGTTCAGACACCATTCTACATTATTAGTTTCTCTTGTAAACAGATTCCATAAAGTAGGAGCAAATGAGTACATATTATAACCCCCTTGGTCTCCTGAGATCTTCAGGGGTGGCCTTCTCTTGCTCATGCCAGTATTGCAGGCAAGTTTGGGGATGACTGGAGAAAGGTCATTTTAAATTTGCGTTAATGTGTTTAAATTGGTGATGTTTTAAATATTGTTAATAGGTTTAATCTCATTTTAATAGTGATATTCTAATTTATAATGGCTTTAAATATATGTACACTCTTTTAGCAGTGGTGTGTGCTGCCTTGAGCCCCTTAATTGGGAGAAAGGCAGGATATAAATAAAGCAGAGTGGATTTGATTTTAATTTATTAATTTATTTGAATCATGATTTAAACCAAGATTTTTTTAAAATCAGATTTTTTTGTGATTACATATGTACACTCTTTTAGCTGTTTATGATTTTTTATTAATAAGCTGGCATCTCTGTATTAAAATGACATCCAGATGTGACCATGACATGTATCTATGGCCATTATGAATGAACAGATTTGATTGCAATCCTTCCCATAATGTGGAAGAGACAGCAATTGACAGTGGAGTTGCTTTGTTGGCAAGTAAAGATTTTGACACCATGGCCTCAGTTTGGCTCAAAAGAGGAAACATAATTACATTAGACGTTGCTGGATTTGCTCATATGTTTGATGTGTTGTGAATGTTAGAAATACATTAAAATTAGTAATTGGGTAACATGCAGCAAGAGATTTTCTTTAAATATAGAACTTCAGGGGATCTCAAAATACAGATTAGAAAGTGTTGGGCATAAGGTACTTTTCACATGCCCAGCAGGAAAGGGATGAAAAGGAACTTTCTTTAAGTGCATGAGATGTTTGATTTCCCAGGGCGGGGTCATGCAGGAGGGTCTCCTCACTTCAAAACTATGTTTGCAAGCTGTGTTTGTTTGTTTCCTTCTTACTAATTTACTCCTAATGGGATGTTGGCAGTGGATTCCATGAAAAAAGTCAGAATTCTAGCTTCCCACACTTTATAGCATAGCCTTTATTTTCACAACCTCTAAATTGGGAAATGTCATAGGATTGTTTTCTGTTCAAAGTGACATTTTCTTTTCTTTTTAAAATGTTGTTGTTTTGCTTTGAGACACAACATATTACTCAACCACTTTTTTAAATGCAAGGGAATGAATCCATTACATCCTGTCTTGTAAATGGCTCCTGGATAATCTTTCTAACTCTGAACAGAAATTAAGATGTTACTTTTTACATCAGAGCTAGCGGGATAGTTCAGTGGGATAGACATCTGGAGGCAAAGCCAGAGACTGGGAGTTCAGTTCCCCTTTGTGCATCTCCGAAGAGCCAGCCTGTGTGGCCTTGGGCAAGCTGCACAGTCCCAGGGCGTTCTAGAAGGGAATGATAAACCATTCTCCACCTAGAAAACCCTGGAAGTGGTTGTCGTAAGTCAGAATAGACTGCACAGCTGTTGTTGTTGTTGTTGTTGATCAAGGATAATGTGATGTTTGATGATAGTTTCTTGTGTCCCTTCAAGTTTTAAGTGTTCTAAAAAATTGTACCTGCCATTTCCTCACTGGCATGAGCAGCAGAAATGCATGTCTTTACTTTGAAAACTTCCCATCCTTAAAACTCTTTCTCTAGTCAGCCTTGATGCCTACATTTGTGAGGAATGGGTTTGCAAGCAACATTCATCTTCAAACCATCCCTTCCCCCTCTGGCTGTAAACTGCTGATGAAGTGTTTTTTTCTCCCTCTCCCCCCACCTGCTGACACTGTCAAACAGGCAGTTTGTTACACTGCAGTGAGGAAAAATACAATCCTGTGAGAGGGACCCTTAGTAATCCTGATAAAATGCATGCTTTCAAAATGAGGCTGCTAGACTGGCAGAGTTTTAGCATTATTTGTGCCCTATAATAATGACCATTTCTCATAACCACGAGTAAGTGGTGGAAGTGATTTTTGAAATAACAATATTTTTGGCTGGGATAACTAATGCTGTTGGTGGACGTGACAGGGTTATATTCTAGTTTTCAGTGCAAAATACAGCTAGTCAACCAAGCTGACAACTGCAGTGAACTCTTCACCCAGCTGAATATAGCACAGGTTAGAGAGAAGCATTTCCTAAGCTTAAGGTGGAAGTGTTTACTTTTGTCTGTTGTGTTTATCTTTTCTGGAAATGTCTGAAAATATTCCAGAGAAACCATACAGAAATAGGTTCATAGCTGTGCCTTGGAGTCTTCATCAGAGGGCTGAATGTGCCATGTCAAAATCTTGGCCAAGGAGAAGCACCTCACAATAAAGAGTTCTCTGCAATGGCAATGGAGTCAGAAAGTTTTCTTTTGGTTTACCTTCTGCCTTTGTTGACCATCATTGTATTTAATAAGGTTTTTTATTCCTTCCATAAATAGCTTGTTTTCTTTGCAAATACCATTCATGTATGATTGAGAAATTATCTGTGTGGACAAGGCCTCAAACTAAGACACCTGCATTCTCATGGCCTTACTACAAATCTAACCCTTCAGACCTGTTAGGAAACGACACAGAAGTAAGGTTAAGGATGTAGACAACTTAGCTAGTATGTTAGTAAACTGCTATATAGATCCTGACAGAGGTTTTACATTTAGGCTTACAGTAGATTGTGTTTAAACAAGCAGTATTGGGTTGATTCACTATTTCCAGATAACAGAGATGTGATTTTAGACCAACGGTTGCTGATACATATACATGCTTAACTCTCATGTGTATGTATCTAATAGAATTAGTACTACTCATACCGTTCTGTTTCTTCTAACTTGTCACTGTGTCTGGGCCACCCTTATCCTCACCACACCCTTTGCTTTCCCAGTTTGGTGCTAGCCATAGTAATCTTCCAGACATGATACTGTGGCTGCCTAGGTAAAGGTTCCCCTTGACATTTAGTCCAGTCGTGTCCAACTCTAGGGCACGGTGCTCATGCCGTTTCCAAGTCATAGAGCCAGTATTTGTCCGAAGACAGTTTCCATGGTCATGTGGCCAGTGCGACTAGACACAGAACGCCGTTACCTTCCCACCATGGTGGTACCTATTTATCTACTCGCATTTGCATGCTTTCGAACTGCTAGGTTGGCAGGAGCTGGGACAAGCGACGGGAGCTCACTCCGTTGTGTGGATTCGATATTACGACTGCTGGTTTTCTGATCTTGCAGCACAGAGGCTTCTGCGGTTTAACCCGCAGTGCCACCACGTCCCTATTGGCTGCCTATCTAATGCTAATTGAGTGTTTCGTTCTTGAAGGAAGCGAACTGCTCCTTTCAGGTGATTCTCAAGAACCTGTAGATTAGAGTTTGTACACTTTATAGGTTTCTTTTTATGACAGATAGGAAGTGTTTCATACAACAACAGTAGTAGTAGAAGGTAGAAAGATTTGCAGGGGCCTCATGGTGAGTGTTTAGGAGAAGGCACAGAAACATACACAGACAATTCTGTGACTTGAAAGTGGGTGCTGCTCGCTGTCCTTTCTTGGTAATATGTATTGCAATATAAGTGATACATGATCAGATAGTGTCTGTATCATATTGAGATTATTCTGAAAACTTTTTCTTTTACTAAAGTTTGCATTAAAAAGTGTGCAACTAAAGATCATTCCTGATTAGCAAAATATCAATCATTTTGGTGTAAATTCTAGATTATTTTCTCTCATGTGTGACTGACACCATTATAAAGCATAAAGAACAATGGCTATTCCATCTTAATTTGGACTGAATCTTATGATCAGTTTTTAAAAACATGTATTCCTCTTTTATCTTTCCTGTTACAGTCTGACACCAATGCAAGTTATCTACGAGCTGCCCGGGCAGGAAACTTAGAAAAGGCTCTTGATTATTTGAAAAGTGGAGTGGACATCAACATTTGCAATCAGGTTGTAGATATATTTAATTGTCACATCTTTTACTTGTACTCCTTGCATATATGCATGCCTATATTTTAACAATATCAGATGATAACTAAAGTTCATATATGATTAGAACTACCTACTTCATATTGTCTGTGCCAGGGGTGAGCGAAGTGCACTCTTCAGGTCGCATTAATCCCCTTCCCTGACCCAAATGTATCAGTCCAAGACCCTTGTCTCCCTGATGCCCCCACACTTCTCAGATGTATTTTTGTGTTAACAAATGCCCTTATGATCTGAAGGACTTCTCTCACTGTGTACACATCCCTGTGTGGAAATTGTGTCGCCTCTCTGCTCCCTCCACAAATACGCTGATCAGGTGGGTGGTGTTCTGCTGGGGGGAAAAGGTGTGTGGGGAATCGCATTGTGCCCCTTTTGGGAGGAGTGGCATGGAGAGGTACCTGTATCTGGGAGTGTGGGTACCTCAGGTAGACTTCTCAGGATCCTCTGAGGGTCACACACTGTCCACAATTACACTAACATTAACAATTGCTAAGCATGTGCTATTCGCGTATGTAAGTTTGTGTTTGAAATGCCTTTCCTTGGATTCAGAGGAACATCACTGTTGTCACTAGCATCTTTTGATGAATGAGCATCATGCCTAGCTTTACTGCAAGTGACTTATGCATTTTACGACTTTCTGTTTACTGGTGAAAGCTGTGTTCACCTCTACATGTGAAAAAAACTATGTTGTAAGAGGGTATTTTATAATATAATTTTAGACCACAGAGTCTTGAGTATTTGGGAGTAGGACTTGGAGAATTTACTGTGAGGAAGTGTGCATAAGTAATATAGTTTAACTGGCAACGCAGTGTTAAGTGTACACTTACTGGGGGAGGAAATAGGTTTTATTGTACTTACGGAACTTGCTCTATACGAATAGTATACATTGTACTGTACAAACAACAGGTGCTAATTGTTGTATTTATCCAAAGGATGTTAATTATGCATTCTGTTGTTAAAACTGGATTTGTAACATGTTCTGCAGCAAAAGTAGCTTACCACTCTACAATTAATTAGAAAGCGAGTCTGGTAAGTTCTTTCTTTTTGTAAGCTGTCATTGTGCTGGAATGCGACCTTTAGGCCTCCTGGCATATCACTTGTTGTTCTGGGCATCCTGCATCAATCTTTCTCATTCCTTTTTGCTTTTATCAGAATGGGTTGAATGCTCTCCATCTCGCCTCCAAAGAAGGCCATGTAGAAGTTGTTTCAGAACTGATACAGAGAGGTGCCAATGTGGATGCAGCAACAAAGGTCAGTAGTGATAACAGAACGTTCTGTGTTTTTCCCACACAGACTCCATGCTTACAAAAGTGTTGGCAAATGGGCTGCAGAAAATGGGAAATAAAAAGGGAGGGACAATGAGGTCATAAACTTGGGGAGTTGCAGGGAAAGCAAAGGAAGACATGTTGTGTGTGAGATCCGGTATGGCAGTGGCTAGAAAGGGGCAACTTAATACCTTGAGCCAGTTACCTGAACCCCTGAGGATTAAAATCAGATCGTGAGCAGAGTCTTGACTACAGTTCTGTAATTTAACCATTGCACCACAAGGGTCCTTACTTAAGTTAAGGGGTAGGGTAGACATAGAACAAGAGTAAACTACTTGGTGCTCTGTAGATATTTAAAACTACAATTCCTGTCTTGTATGTCTGTTTGTTTGCTAACGATACATAAGGTACTGTTTGGTTATCATGGAAATAATATGAAAGGAGTGTGGACTAATAAAATTAACATGGACTTAAACTGATAAAACAGTTTTATATTTTTTAGAGAAAGAACAGAATCTGAGTAAATTATGCTCTGAAATCTCATGATTCTAAATACAGTGGTGCCTCGCAAGACAAAAGTAATTCGTTCCGCAAGTAGCGTTGTCTTGCAAAAATTTTGTCTTGCAAAAAGCATTTTCCCATAGGAATGCATTGCAATGCATTCCTATGGGAACCTCGCAAGACAAATGAATTATTTTCATCTTGCGAGGCATTGGTCTTGCGGGGGGAAAATCGTCTTGTGAAACATGGCCATAGAAGAAGCGGTCTTGCAAGGCACCACATCACAAAAACCATTCATCTTGTGGGGTTTTCGTCCCGCGAGGTGTTGGTCTTGCAAGGCACCACTGTACATATCATCATGGAGGATATGGCTTCCTATTTTGAATATATCGGCTTGAATATGTCAAGCTACTGGTCCCCTCAATTTTCTAGTGCCAAATAAAGTCTTGCATACCTGTTTTATAGGCAGTCTGATTACAGTAAATGCAAAAGCACACACTGCTCTTTCCTCTATGCTAGTTGTTTGGAAGAAGGAAGAAATCTTCCAAGTGTGACTTTTGGCAGAGATAGGAAAAGCAGTACCTTCTGAAATGGTCTTGCCTGTACAATTCTTAAATGAATGAATTTTCATTTGGTCACCCTCAGTATGGAATTTCTGGTGATTAAATGCAGATAAAAATGTAAAATAGCTTCTACAGTGGTGCCTCGCAAGACGATTGCCTCACAAAATGATGAATTTGCTAGATGGTGACTTTTTTGAGCAATGTTGTGCTTCCCAAAACAATTATTCCTATGTGCAATTTTCACTGGAGGATGTTTAGGTCCTTGCCTTGCAAGACAGTTTTTTTTTCCAGCCATGTTTTGCAAGACAGTTCCCCCCCCCCCAATTGGAACACATTAATTCCATAAGACCTACTTTTTTATCCCAAAAAAGTGTATGCTGCTGGCTTTCCAGGGTCTGCCTCCTGAAAAAAACACCAGGATACACTTTCTCCCCCAGTAGGTCTTATGTAATTAATGTGTTCCAATTGGGGGGGGGGGGGAAATCATCTTGCGAAGCATTGCCAATGGGACTGTGATTGCAAATTTAAATTATAGAGAGTGGTGAAAATAGCCAGAAACCAAAGGGTAAAGTGATTATAAAAAAACAGGAAAATCATAAATGTAATCCTCTCATTAACATAAATTATACAGCTGAGTTCCCCACGTTTGGGGAAATCACAGGGATCAGTAACACACCCCAAATGCAATGGATGAGCCTCCCCCTGGGAAAACCATTTTTATGACATGGTATTTTTACTGCAAGGTACAAGTTGGAATGGCCATTGCATCTCCTACCCCATTCTGTCCCCTAACCCCCCAAAGTCATGGTGACCCCCTGGCTGCACCTCCTACTCAGTACACGTCTGCACAGCCGCAGTCCTGCCAGTGTTTTGGGGTGCCCTGCGGGACCCCCATCAGGGGCTAAGTGTTCCTCCCACAATCCTGTAGTCCACAGGTATTAGCTTAAAGTATTAGCATATGCTAATTGTGGGCGGAACACCTAGCATTAGCTAGGTGTTCCTCCCACAATCCTCTAGTGCACAGAGGATCTTATGCTAATACCTGTGCACTAGACGATTGTGGGAGGAACACCTAGCCCCTGATGGGGGTCCCGCAGGGCACTCCAAAACACTGAGGAGCTCTCTTGGCCTCTGGCAGGACTGGGGCTGTGCAGCCCTGTACTGAGTGGGAGGTGTAGCCAGGGGGTCACCATGACTTTGGGAGTTAGGGGACAAAATGGGGTAGGAGATGCAAGGGATATTCCAATTCATATCTTGTAGGGGAAATACCATGTCATAAGCGTGGTTTTCCCAGGGGGAGGCTCATCCATTGCACTTGGGGTATGCTGTTAATCCCTGTGATTTTCCAAATGTGGGAAGCTTCACTGCATAATTTATGTTAATTGGAGATTGTACTTCTGATTGATCCTGTTTTTTCTAAATTCCTTTTCATCTCTATTTTTTCTCATCAGGACCTATTTTGCAGGCAGCAAGTCCTGATGATGTTTTATATTCCATTCTTGCTCTTTTTTTTCCTGTGGTAAAGGATCAGGGCAAATGGAGTTACCATTGTCAGGAGTCAGGGGGCTGCTTTGACTCTTTTTATCCTCTTTCTTTGTGAATTAAAATCGCCTTGCAAGGCACCACTGTATATTGTAATGAATTCTTCATGTAGCCCTCATCACTAAATAGCCTTTTCTGAACATTAATGGTTGCATTAGCTTATAAAATATAGATTCCTCTAATTTTAAAATCCTAAACTATTTTTGGCTAATATGTGTTGAAGTGGCTGAACCCTGTTGTTTCATTTGTACAGTAGGGTTTCTTTTCTTGGACAGGGAAGGAACTGCTAATTAAAATGACAATGATAGCAAAACCATTGTTGCAGCGCTAGGATGCCCAGTATTTTTGGCCTCAAAGACCTCCTGTGATGCTCTCTAGGGGATTGCGGGTCGTCCTAGCCCAAACCACCCTGAGCTGATTTGACTGTAATGCTAAATCATAATTCATGAAAGTGGTACAGAACTATGTATTTATTTATACTGTAAATTTTATGAAATTGGCTAATTAAAGGAGCAGGGACAAGGAGAATCAGAACCTTTAATCCAGCAAAGGGATGTGTTAAAATTAAAAGCTTCATCCCCATCACAGCCACAAGAGTTCAGAAACTTATAAGTTATGTTTTAAAGATCTAAATGTGTGACTTGTGAAACATGCCTGTTTTTCCATACCTTAATGAATAATAGCCACAGATAGGTTCAGGATGATATATTAAACTATGATTAATCTACAGTGAAATTGGAAATCCAGTATCCTCATCACAGCTATATCAGAAGAGCAGTGAGTGGGCAATGGTTTAATACTGTATGTAAACACAACCATTGATTTGGGAAACAGAAAATTTTCTTCCCCTTGAAAAAAACAGTTTGTTATCCAGGATGCTCACACAATACAGGGTATTTATGTTGGCTCTTTTATCTCATCTTGAGCACTTTTGTCCAGTATGCTTCCTTATAGTCCCAAATGGTTCCCTGCACTATAAGAAAAAAAAGGAAAGGAAAGGGAAAAAAAGGAAGGGTTTATGTTATCCTCTGGAGCAGCATCCCAGTTGCCTTGTGAAAATCATGTCAGAAAGATGAATTGGCCATGTTCCAGTCCCACCCCATCTGCATGCTTGCAGGTTACTGATATGTTGATATGCTGACAGAAGATTTCCTATAAGTGACCTCCTTAATTTTGTCCTGTGGTATGGCTGGCCTCGTCCTTAAGTGCAGATGGTATGACTGTGTGTCTATTTGTAGATTGGTCTCATTCTGAATCTTCACCCAGGAGGCATGCCAAAATAGTTTGGAAGACCTGGCAACACCTTGTTGGATACAGAACCCCTAAACTGTAACATCCAGAGTCTGCTTAATGCTGTTAATGTATTCAAGAGTGTCTTTCCACTGTGCCTGCCACTGGAGCACACTGAACATTTTTCAAATCCTGTCTGCTTCTCTTATTTCAGAAAGGAAACACAGCTTTACACATAGCATCTTTGGCTGGGCAGGCTGAAGTGGTGAAAGTGCTAGTTACAAATGGGGCCAATGTCAACGCACAGTCTCAGGTAAGATAGCCTTGCTTAAAGTCTTAATTTCAAAACTATGGGTTGGTGTCAACTCACCTGCTGCCCTTTTCTTTTCTTTAATGAATAATATACTGTAGCATTTTTGGTTGATGGCTGGTAGCTCTTCTGGGATTAATGTTTGTGAAAAGTTCCTGGGTATAATGATTTGCTTAAAAGTTTTTATCTTAATTAAATACATGACCTTTGCCAATATTATTCTTCCTCTCCTCAGATTTTTGCTGAGTCAGAAATCAGATGTAGGGCTTGTCTTTGTTCACTTCTCTTCCAAATCCACTTACCCCAAAGAGAGATAAAGATAGGATATGAAAAATACAGAGCTTCGGAAAGTTACTTTAGTGGTCACTAGCCATGCTGGATGAGGATTCTGGGAATAGGTGTAAAAAAAAATACTTTTCCAAACTCTGCATGCATTTGTCTGAATTTAGAATCTGACTTGAGCTTAGAGCACCAGAGTGGTGAAGTGCATCACTGTCTGTTGAGGGGCGAGGGGGGACATCACCCTCCAAATTAATGGAGCAATGTATTATTTCAATATACATAGGTAGACCCAGTGACTGGAATCCTGTTGCACAACTCTGCATGTGTAAAGACTGGTGATGTCATCAGTTGTGGACTTTAACATTTCTTATTCTCTTCCACCTCAGTTTGGGATGCTCCCTAGGATCACTTTGGACCTGGGGAAACCTGTGGGTGTCTCGGGGCAGTGAGAACCTTTAATGCTCAAAAATTGCTTGTTGCCAGTTCTGCCTCTTGGATTGATATTAAAGACTCCCTCCCCATCTCATGGCTCCCAAATACTTCCTTAATCTGAAGAGGTTACCTGGGGAGTCCTGAAACATGGGAGTGGGGAAGATGGGGAACTTTAAATTAAAGACTAAAATCCGCAGCTAATGAAGTCATCAGAATGTGTGTGGTGCGGTTGCGCAATAGGATTCTGGTCACTTCTTTTGGTGGCACATAATATGTCCCTGAATTATGCCAACACACCGCAAAACAGCCCCCCCCCGCCATCCTCTAGATACTGTTTTTGGAATGAGCCCAAGCGCTCTATGCCTGCTCCTAATATCTCTCCAACTACAGTGTGAAAAACAAACACTGTCATAGTGTAAAATGCCTCAAATAAAGAATACAGCAAAAACCCACTGTCTGTTCTGTGCAGTCAGATATATGAGAGAGATGTCTCAGTTATTAACTTGGGTGATCTCACACAATGAAGGATAATTCAATGTTATGGTGCTAATATAGACTTTAGTATTTTGTTATAATCAGCCAGATGGCAGCCAGTCAGATATGGCTACACCAGTGGGAAAAAAATGAGGATGTGATTTAAATGGAATCTTGCTTTTACTTGTAGTCACTGCATCTCAAAAAGGATATTATCAAGCTGGAAGTGGTAGAGAAAAGGATTACAAAATAATCAAGTGGTGGAACATGTGTAAGGGAAAATTAATTTGTTTACAGGATTTGGTTTATAAAAAACGCAAGTAATGGTGGGCTTATAATTAATCACAGTGTGGGAGAAAGTGGATGGGGTGAAATTTTCTCTCTTTCTCATGATACCAGAATCTGAAGTCATGTATCAAAGCTGAGTGGTGGGAGATTAAAAGAGATAAAAGGAAGATCTTCACAGGGGGCATAGTTACATTATGGTGTTTGCTACCTGAAGATACAGTGATGGCAGCCAGTTACTACAACTTTAATTACACGAGTAGGGAAATTAATGGAGGGCAAGGCTATTAATTATCTTTAGTAGTTATCACCTCTGTCTTGTTTTCAGTATTAAAAACATCATGCCCATTGTAACCGATTGTTGAGGAACACAAGTGGGAGGAGGTGGTTGCACTCCTGTCGTAGTTGTAGGCTGCCCATAGGGAGTTTCTTTGTCCCCCATGGGAAAAGAACACTGAACTGGAAAGGCCTGGACTTGGCCAGGCATGATTCTTCTTGTGTTCAAATATTGTAGTAAGTAATTAAAAAATCACCCAAAGAGGGAGGCATATATAAAAATGCATATATTTATATAAATGTATTTATATATAAATGCATTTATTTGTTTGTTTGTTTCTCATGAAAATGTAAATGAGAAGCAGGAGTCACTTTGGCCCAGTCCCAAGTCCTAAGCTAACACTGTCTTCCTCCTCAAAACTTTGGTCCAGGAAGCATCTAACCTGCTTTCTGGTTGCATGAAAGGGACATTCTTAAGGCACATTCCCTTAGGCTCCCAGGCAGTTAACCAAACAGAATGAGGTGAATCCGAGCGGTGTCTCCATATGCTGTGAAATGGTCTGTTGCTCTGCTTGTAAGCATCAAGTTAGACAGAGTACAGCAAAACATTTCGCCCTCCTGCTTAAGGGCTGCCCTCCACTCTCATCTGAGCTGCATTGTTACATGTCCAGAATGGCTAATGATAAAAGGAGAGCAGTGAATAAATCCTGCCCTGACTGTAAACATGCCAAAGCTGAACCTTCCTGAAAACACTATGTCACAATATTGGTGGGATATTGATGACATGTTGATGAAAATGACCACATGGAATTTATTTAAAGTGAAGTTTGTTAACATGCCTGCTCAGCAACGTTGAGGTTTTAATTCCTGTTTCCACTAATTGTCTTGATGTTTGTGAAAAGGAATATTGGAAGCAGCTTGGACTGCATCTCCCATCAGGCACATCGAGTGCAGCCATTGGGAAAGTCTTGTTTACAAGTATTTTGAAATATTGTTTCTCCCTCATTGTTTCAGTGTTCTTTAATATGGATCACTAATGCACATGCACACACACATGCACATATTCACTCACTCATTCTTTCTATTTTACTTTTTTTACGTGGAAAGGATTAAATAATTTTGAATAACTCAAGTCAGTCAGGCATTGTATTTAGCATTCACAGAACCGAATCAAGAAATGTTTCTTTTGGGTTCAAGCATTTGAAGACGGCCGGCCAGGGCAATTGTTCAGGTCATTTTGAATGAACCTTTCATGCAGTCAGTTTTGACTTGAATTATCCTGAGCATAACTCGGTTTCTTCATATACTGAGTGTGGTGGGGCTCCTGTGGAAAGCTCAGCTCCCTATTGCATACTGGCCTGCATTGAGTGTACCATTGCTTATTAGGCGCATCATGAAGTACCAGATCCATGATAGCCATGTGACAATGAGACCCTGGTGCTTTTAGTAGGTTTTTTGACGATAGAGTGTCTTGAAAGCTGCACCTGCTGAAATCCTCTCTTGCGGACAGGGACAAGAGAAACCCAGTGACCCTTTCCTCATGTGACCGCGCTAAACAGACCGTTAACCTTATTCTTTCCCATGTCCTCAGTTGCACTGTGCCACATCACAGATGGAACTAGTTTGTTTCTAAGACTGCAACTCCCATGGTCACACTGGCTGTGGGTTTTTCTAGGTGCTCTTTTTGTAAAAACCAGCTCTTATCTCTGTTCTTCATCATCCTGTGAATACCTTTTGCGCTAGGGGCCTGAGTCAGTGCTGGCTATTGAATACTTTAAAGCAGAAGAACAGGAGAATCTGACTTGGTTTGAATGATGTGTTGTATTAGAAAAGAAATGCAAGAAGGGATAGCATAGCTGAGGTGAGGGGCACGTGCATTGTAGCATTTTTGTGAGTTATTTTCTGTTCTGCCTTTTGAGCTAAAGGAGGCCCAAAAGGCGGCTCACAAAATAAGTAATCTTTAAATACCAACAAATCTCATTTAAACATCACAGCTGTCTAAAACGTGATCATATTAGCAATACAATGATATGAGATCTGAATGAAAGATGAGAGAAACCAGCACAGTGATAAAAACCAACCACTGCCCCAGCTGCTCAGAGGTTTTCCAGCACAGAAGTCTTCCTAACCATCTGCTCATTCTGTTATCTCAGCTCATCAAACAGTAAAGGATTTTGTTTTTTAGCTGGGAAGAACACACACACTGAATAACCCACTTAGCAGAACGTATTTTCATTGGTTGCATGAGATAGATTTTTCTTTTCCTCATGACTGAACCCACACTGGCAAAGAGCACAGTTCTGTCACAGTTCTGTTTAGTAGGTGCCTTTGGATTTGTCCAGTTTTCCCTTAGTTGGGCAGCACATTCAGTTTTACCAGCTGCCATCCAGCTGACTACCTCTTCTCCATCTGGTTAATTGGAAACCTATGTTGAGTCCTCAGAATGATCCCGGAGCATATCAGCTGTTATCCAGGCCTTAACGTTGCCTCAGAAAGAAAACGGGAGCTGGCATCCAGAAATGGCTAGATCAGAACCAAGTACCACTAAAGCCAAATACCTCTTGCATAGAGAAAGAAATGCCCCTGGGGGACTCCTCTCCTTTAAATGTTGGACCCCTATTTTTTTAAAAATATATATATTGGAAGCATATATATGCAAATATATATATATTTATTATACTTACTATACTTATTTATTATACTAATTACACTTTTTAGGGGTAGGTATACCCCTAATGTTTCCAGTTCACCTCAAAATGCAGTGTCTGGATATGGGAAACAAAGAGTCACAGCCCTGGAGCATAAAATCAATGGCATAAATTCTTCCATCTGCCTAATATGCAACATCGCCCTCAGTCACTCCAATTGGGGAGAGGAGAGATGCAAAACTTTGGAGCCGTTGGTGAGGGAGACATTCTCCCTCTCTCCTTCCCTCTCATCTTTCTCCCTTCAAAAAAGAGTGCAGAATATTTTGGGGAAACTGAAAAAATATGCAACACTTTTATTTCCTACCTTGTTCTGATCTAAAGTTCCATGGTTAATTTAGTGTTATTATTTATAGATTAGTTTGCCATTCAGAAGCCTGTTCTTTCCTATGCCCTCAGTTGTGCTGTGCCACTACTGATCACAGTTGGGGAGAGTTTATTTTTGAGCCTACAACTACCAGAACATTCCAGCCGGCACGAACATGCAATTATTACATTGATATATGTTCAAGTTTGGTTTATTCAAACAATAATTGCAAATCTGCAAATAGATTTTACTTTGAAGCATTCTGCATTTTTATTACAAATAGAGCTACAAGCATCTGAACTTTATAAAACCTAGTATCTGTCTGAACTGCTGGATAGCTCAGTAGTTTAGGTAGCTGGCTGTGGAAGCAAAGGCTAGGAGTTTGATTCCCTACTGTGCCTCCTGGACAGGGGCTGAGTTTGATGATCCATAGAGTCCCTTCCAGTTCTGCAATTTTAAAATGTTGTTGTTGTTGTTGTTGTTGTTGTTGTTGTTGTCATCATCATCATCATCATCATCACAGACACTTCTTTTCTGGGGTGGAAGGGGAACAGAGGGGGGGAAAGCAAAAAAATTCAAGATTCATTGGGGAAAATCTTGTTGGCATAGTTGTACCAGCATAAACCAGAGGAGGGAGCCTTTAATACCCAAAAATCAGTGTTGGTGGGATTGCCTAATTAGTCTCATTTTCTGAGCTCTGTCTGCTGCTTTCAGTCCTCCTTTTTAATCCTCTCCATGGAATCTAAAAATTGAAATTTCGCCCAGATTGAAATAGGCTTCTGTACCTTTCCATGTATCACCTTATGCCTTGATTTGCTATATATCTAGACACACCTGCTCTCTTTCACATCTTTCACAAGCTGGAGGAATCTGAGTCATCTGAAAAGCAGGAGGAATCAGAAATTGTGATGTGCAAAGGCTCTAGCACACTTTTTCTTGAAGGATTGCCTCATAGAAACCCAGATTACCTTCCCAGGCCAATTATCAGAAATTATTCAATGCTCTGCAACATATAAAAAATTCTTTCAGGTTTAAATAGGCTTAGAAATTATCAGTGGGATCAAAGATCAAGTTGCAATATATAAACACCTTATCTTGAGCATTTTCTTATTCTGAAGTAAAATATTTGATAATCCAAAGTGGTTTCCTCACCACATTTTTTGGAAGAAAACAAACCAGTTCTTAGGAGAGGAAAAAATCAAAAAGCCCTTCCCCCCATCCCCCGGCTTTTGCATCTGGAGACAACTAATCTGCAGATTATGGTACATTCCTTTGGGACATGTTAATCATAGGTTACTTACTGAAGTTAAGGTGAGAATAATTATGGAGTTCTTCCCTGAAACTGACTGCAGACAGTGTTCCTGTTGACACTAGCTCCACTTTTTGACTAATTTATTTAAAATATTATCCTGCCTTTCTCCCCCAAAGGATCCAAGGTGGTTTTATTCCCCCCCCCCCCAGAATCAAGTACCTGTGTATTGTTTAACCTGACTTCTGAGACAGCATTAGCCACTCAAAAGAGTGTATGGAAAACCCTCACAAAACCAATTTATGGGCTTAAACACAATTTTTTTTTCAGATGCAGCACTAAACTGCGTTCCAAGTGGCACTCCATATACAAGCCTTAGGCTTGTGCACTCACTTCCCTAATAGTGTTTTAATGTGGAGGCTGTGAGATTAATTTAGCATTATTTTTTTTCAGTTGACCTGTTACTTGTTTGCATTTGCTATATTTGTAATTGAACCATTCCACGAAATACCCTCCATGAAAGTAAAAGCATAGCAGGGAGAAAGAAAATGTACTCACTCAGGTTCAAAAATACAATACCACACCTGCAGCCTGAATTTGTACAGTCCTCTCTAGGAGTTTTGGACTCTGACAACCTCATTGTGCTAAGCTGGGTAGGCTAAGAGGCTAGAGGTTTCTGGAAAAGTGGACCCCAAATGATCACCTGAGCAAAACCTTAGGTTTCTAAAGAAAGGCTTAAGCTGTTGTGGTTTCCATTTTCAGAATGGCTTCACACCATTGTACATGGCTGCCCAAGAAAATCACCTGGAAGTGGTTAAGTTTCTTCTTGACAATGGAGCAAGTCAGAGCCTTGCCACAGAGGTAAGGGTCCCTTTAATTCAATGCAACATGTTAAATACATTTCACAGCATAATGAACTATGGTGGTATACTACTTTACCAGTCCTTTGTATGAAGTAAGATAGTCCCCAGTGCTGAGTTTGTTGTACAGGGTTAAGTGCAGCATGTGCTTATAGTTTTTTTTTTTATCTGATGAAAATAACCAGACATAGTTAGCTAAGTTTGCAATTCTGCAGTCTCTGTTTATTTGTACATCAATTGATACTGCCCCTTTCCCGTCACACTGTGTTCTGTGTCTATATAGTTTGTGACTACCCTAATTACACTGCTGATTTGGCAAGCCGTGGTGATGTCCTGGATCTAAGAATTGCAGACTTAGATGAATGAGGTGTATGCTGATAAACCTTTTAAATTTGCTTAAATGTTACATACTAGTGTAAAACTCCTCTCTTTTTATGTCTGTTTGTGAAATAGGCACAGTATTATTCTAGATGCACAAATCATAAAGGCATCAGTGCCTCTCCAAATGTTTCTTCCCAAATCAAACAAATGGGTTCCTCATTTATTCTTTCATTTAAAAAATAAATATGAATCTTGTTTTATACTAATGTGTGAAAATTATTTATCTCTGAACTTTTTATTTTCTACAGAGTTGAAATATTTCAGTAGTGATTGTAAACATGGTGGCTTTTATGCATGTGAATGAGCCATCATAGGCCAAAGACTGCTGATAGAATGTTCTCATTCCCTTGTTCTAAAATACAGTACAGTGTTTTTAGTTGAATTGGTTCACATACTCAGGTCCTGTTCATTAAATCATGAATAAGTGTTAACTATGGGAGTAAAATAAATATTTTAAATTAGAAGGTTGATGAAATTTCTGGTTAATACGACCTGTTTAATAATCAAGAGTTGGAATTAATTACAATTGTTAGATAATATATTTATAGACTGTTATAGTTACAGTGCATGCTAAATTATATGCTCAGGAGACTGAAATTCTTCATTAGGAAAAGTAAAATTTAGCAGTCTGTACAAACTGTGAATTTTTTAAAAATCGCATTAATTCTTACTTCACATAATTTGATCTACTTCTTTTACTGATACATCTTACCTTACCAAAGATATGGTGCTATTTATAATTGTTCAGTGTCATTTATTCTGGATTTTGCTAGTCATAGAAGAGCTATTCTGGGTGCAGCTGCTCTCCCTACAACACCTGGAAATCTTATTTAATGGCCAAAGTCCTGTGGTTTAGCATAGTGAATTGCATGAGACTAGATCAATGAATCCATAGGTATCTGGTGAGTCAACTCCTCCATAAATTCCATTGATCAAATGGGCCTATATGAACTGTGATGGAGCAGTTGTCACCATCACAGTAGGTCTATTTGAATAAAAAGAATTTACAGAAATGTTGACTCACTTAATCTCTTTTTATTCAGTTTGGCCTGCTTTAGTGTGATTTACTACATTAGCAACAGGATGTTGGCCAATGACATCTGTGGCTTCTGAATGTTCACAGTCCTTTGCCTGTTACAGTACTGTACTTTGGAACAGCCTTGCTGCTTTGCAGTCTAGAAGACTAGTTATTTGCTAGATTTCTGTGTTCAATGTGTAACATGGTTATACTTTGCTCCTGGACAGACTCTGTTTACCCACTACCTTTCCTGTTGCATGCGGGGCAAGTGCATCACTGCTTTATGGTTTCCATAAAACCAGGTCTGCTGATTGTTATTCTGTGTTCATTTGATAGGATGGTTTCACACCTTTGGCAGTGGCTCTTCAACAGGGCCATGACCAGGTGGTTTCCTTATTGCTTGAAAATGACACGAAAGGGAAAGTTCGTCTTCCTGCTCTCCACATTGCTGCACGTAAGGATGACACCAAGGCGGCTGCACTGCTGTTACAGAATGATCACAATGCAGATGTGGAGTCCAAGGTTAGTTGTGATTTATATTTGTTGAAAAGGACTGGCTGAATGAGGTATATCAGTCTCTTTATTAACAAATGGAGAGTGACCTATGGGGGTGGCAGAGAGATCCCTGTCTGTTTTTGTGTTTTATTCCTTTGGATTTATTCACAAGAGGGATGTAGAGTGGACTTGTGATCTGACCAAGCAGATTATACCCACTATGATGGATTGTGGGTTGTCAAGCACTTAATTAGCTCTCTGCTTTTGCGGCCCCAGAAGGACAGCAGAACGAGGAAATCTTTTGAACCCCTTGCAGGCTACACATCATACACCCATGATGAGCTGTGTTTGGGAGGGGTCACCAGTTATGAAGGCCTGTTTGCATTCATTACTGCATCTTATGTCAAGAACCTTGAAGGAAAAATGTAATTACTAATTAGAAACTTTTCTGTGTTTGAAAGCTGACATTTCTAACTGAGATAAAAAAAAAAATCAAATCAGGACGTTAGTGTTGCCCGGAGTTCTATTTCTTGGTCATGCTAGAGTGTTACAGAAGCATGTGACAAAAAGACAGCATTCAAAAAGTAGATGATGTATATAGAATTCTCCCAGGAGAAGAGATATGTTTCATTTTCTTCCATAACAGTAGGATTAGAATCGGAAGACGAAATGGAAAAGTTCCTTGAATCTTGATTTTTATCACAGGGGAACTGTGAAACCTCGTTTCTAATGCACATGCGTTCATGTTGGGGGGAGGGGAGGAAAGCCTGCTGTTCAGCCTCGCTTCCTTATTTGTGCTTTTGTTGTAGCACCCATACAACGGTCACAAAGCTTTCTGCATCCATTATCACCAGTAGAGAACTAACCGTTCACTTTTTCCCCCCTTCTTTGCTTCCAAATGTGTTAACCTAGATGATGGTGAATAGAACAACTGAGGTATATATAAAAATATTATATATATATATCTATATATCTATATATAAATGTATATGCATCATCACTCTTCCACAAATATAGAGCTGCTGCATCATTTCTTCCTTCTCTTCTCTGCATTGCCTTTTAGAAGAGTAGAGACCTGCTTTAGATCTGACAAAGTAGCATGTGCTAGAGAAGAATGTAGTTCTAGATAAACCAGGGCTTTCTGCAGCTGAAAGGGGTGTTTTAAAAGCACACATGCAGGCTTTCTTTGGAGACTAATTGTCACCGCTGAAAAGAGCAATTTTGGATTAAGAGGAAAGCGTCTGGGTTTCCATGGATATATCACTGTTTTATCAGCTGTGTCAAGAGCTGCAGACATCCCTGACACACGTTTGCATCCAGGACTTCGTTCCTTTAGGCTCCTGCATGACACTTTACTGTCAGTGTCAACTAAAAAAGGAAAGGAAAGGAAAGAGAGAAAGAGAGAGTGCTTAGGAGAGGGATTGGTGCCTCCGAGTGATTCAGAAATGTGTAAATGCTCTCTAAGTCCAGACAGTGACAGCTAGCATGGCTAAAGAGGCTTGCTGATTCTTTTAGAAACTGTGAGTTCCTTCTGAGGTTTCACACATTGTGGGGACTGACTGAATTGCTGCATGTCTTAGCATTTTTTTCAGAAAAGGAATTTAAAGAAAATGTCACTGAAACTGTATGATTAGCTAGGCACCTTCTAAATCGAGGTAGAGTTTTATAATATTAACTCACTGTGATTGCTCACAGTGGGAGGTTGATATTTATCTTTTTAAAAAGGAATTCTGGTTTTTTTTTTAAAGATATGTATCTCATATTAATCTTTTCTTAGAATGGGCTTTGATGTTGCTTTAATTTGCATCTGCTTTGGATTTATGAAATCTATTCAGCCATTATTATCAGGTGACTTGATTTGAACTTTAGTAGGAACGTGCTATAGAGTATTTAATTCTGCAAGGATTATAGAAAAAAACTAATAACAAGTATATGTTCCCTGTAGAAATTGATTTATCCAAGGGAAGGATAACATTTTCATTGTATTAACTTTCTTGAGCAGTTTTCCTTTTACAATAGCCACGCGTCTTCTCCTGCTCCTGTCTCCCAGAACAAGCATAGTAATTTTTTTCCCTTCAGCTGGGTGTATTTGTATTCACAGTCTTCTTTGAAGAAGTCATAAACTATTAGAGTAATTAAAAACTAGAATAGTAGGCACACACTATCTCTGGATTATGTTCTGCTTATTGGACTCTATGCTGCAAGTCATACAATTTAGGAGCTGGTAGAACACATTTGAAAATATATATAATTTATATTTTGCTGTGTGTATGTTGTTGTTGTTTCCTTTCTTTCAGAGTGGCTTCACTCCCCTCCACATAGCTGCCCACTATGGAAATATCAACGTAGCTACACTGCTTCTAAATCGTGGTGCTGCGGTGGACTTCACTGCAAGGGTAGGCGTTATTTCTTAGGAGTTTCACTTAAGCATAAACTGTGAAGCAGGGTGGACAATAGACAACACCTGCAAAGCAGCTTGCAGCCTTCCTACCACTGACTCTGCTGGGTACCGTTGACAGCAGCTGCAGTCCAAGAAGATCCTGGAGGGCAATTTGCCCACCTCTACTTTAGAACCTGATAGAAGGAGAACATTTAACCATCATTAAGGCAGACCATAGTTTGTTGTCTTCACCTTGTTGGAGATTCCAGATGTGTGGTATGTCCTTGTTTCAGCTATCAGGCTAAGCCCTACCTCTGGAGAGGCACATTTAGGGAGGTACCATCCAGATCTGGCTGTCTTCAGAAGTAGAGAAACTGGTTTTTGGTTTACTCAGTTTTTATGTAATATTACCTTATTTGCAAGCTACCTTCAAAACCTAATTTTATGTCCAGTTTAAAGAGTTTGTTACAAGATAGGGTTGGACTGGGACCTGGGAAGTCTGGGTTCGTGTTCCCATTGAGTCATGAAATTCAGTGGGTCATCATGGCCCTGTTATATTATCTGAGTGTGACCCTTCCTTCCAGGACAGTTCTGAAGATTAAATGGTGAGGACGAGAGTCATATGTACCACATTGAGTCATTGGTGGGAAGTGGAATAGAAATGTAATCATGCATAGAACAGAATCCAGCTTTTCTTCTTCTAGAGTTTATTTTCTTCCCATACAGTTGGTTGGTTGGTTGGTTAAATTTTTAAGCTTACAGGGCACAGATCCTTAGTTGTTACTATTGGAAATGATGTACTCATATAGGCAGGCAGCTAAGATGCACATTTTTTCTGTGGGCATAATTTTTTTAAAAAATGCTCTGTGGGGCTTGCCACAGAAGATCACACACTGTCATAGCCACAGTATTTATTTATTCACGTGGGATACCTCTATAATCATCATTCTGTACAGGAAAGTCAAAACAATAAAACAATCAGCGAGAAGCCAAGTTAAACCATTAAAACAATTTTAAAAGTCACATTTTAAAAATTACACTACTCGATTCTTTTAAGTGAGAGTCCCTTGATGGTTTGGAGCATTTTAGAAGCAGTTTCTAGCTCTATTGAATTACAGGTTCATAAGCTGAAGCAAAACATGCAGGAGTGTATGAGCCCCACAGAGTCCACAACTTTGATATTTGTTGAGACCCAGATGTAGGCATGTTAGCCACCAAAGGGTATAATCTGTCCGAGCTCCCTAAGGCATCATTTGGCTCTCTGACTAGCCTTCTAGTGTGGGGGAGCCCTCTTGCACATTATTTCCTGGGTCAGGTCAGCCTATATGGCATGTTTTCTTGGTGGTTTGGGCCAGTGATTTGCAAGACCTAGTTAGCTCCCATCAGCCATGCATGTCCACCCCTCTCCTGTCATTTGAGTCTGCCTTTGTTTGTTGTACTGGATGCCTGTCCCCCACAGGATATGCCCATGTGGTCAAATGAATGGCCTCAGCTCAGAAAGGGACCATGTCTGAAACTCATTTACTGCCTCCAGTCTCCACCTAGCTGGAGCTAATGATTGCTGACTAGTTGTGTCTAAGCCATCACAGTGTATCTATTTGTATTCTTTATATTTGTCAGTGCTTTGGAAACTTCCTTTTCAGTGCTGTAAGTCCTAGAATCTTTAAGCCAGCATGGTTATTGACCATGCTGACTGGGGGATTCTGAGTGTTGTAGTCCAAAAAAGGAAATTTTCCACAGGCTAATCTTTTGTATACCATTCAACTATTTCTTTTCATGTGTTGTCTACCTGACATACATAGCTGAGAGACTGGTTTTGCAACTGTTGAGTTTCAGTTTGAAGGATCCTGGAGCTGCCTTTCCCAACAACATTTGATTGCCCACTTCCACCATCTGATGCAGGGAGGGAGGGTGGGTGGACCAAACAATGTCTGCCTCTTTCCCAGCCCTCGGCACGTCCTACTCCATTTAGCAGATTTGAATGTAAGAGAGAAGTCTTTGAATTGTAGACTGGCAGATCCAATGCTACCAACAGATCTGTAGGTGGTAGCAAAACTAAATAAACTGTGTTCACTTTAAGAAGCCATTCTCTCCCAAACCTCCAATTATCTCATGAGGCGGCAACGCTACAATGGTTAAGAGAGTGGATAAGACTGGATGATGAAAAAATATTAACTTTAGAAAGCAAAGATTTAAGATATGGGCTTCATGCATATTTATGGTATGGGGGGAAAAGTGAAGAAAGCTTTTGATAATAATATAATAAGAAAGGCATTAATAGACAGTTATCAGAAATAATGAAAATGGATAATAAATTAATGGGATTGGTTAAAGAATCTATGGAACTAGACAAGATAATATGGGGAAAAGAAAAACACCAAATCGCAAAGTTGTATAAATTATTATTGGAAAGAAATATGGAACAGGAAATAGTTAAAGAGAATATGATAAAATGGATGCAGGAATTAGGTAGAACAATTCAAATAGCGGATTGGTTTAGAGCATGGAATGATAATAAAAAACTATTAATAAGTACAGATCTGAAATAAAATTATATGAAAATATTATGTAGATGGTATATGATACCAGAGAAATTGGCAGAGATGAAAAAATGAGAAAGATAAATGGGAAATAGATATTAGTCCCTTTGCTGTCACCCTTTCTGTTTATCATTGTTTTACATTTTGCCATATGCCGTCTTGGAGAGATTTGCTTCCTGAAAGGAGGGATAT
Source organism: Pogona vitticeps (assembly GCF_051106095.1). Lineage (NCBI taxonomy): Eukaryota > Metazoa > Chordata > Lepidosauria > Squamata > Agamidae > Pogona > Pogona vitticeps. Next base: position 99,086,556 of record NC_135785.1, read on the forward strand.
AAATTAATGACAATAATAGAATTACCACACATACATCAACTCACTGCTCATGGAACTCTTATCATGTTCAGTCAAGTGCAAGACCGTCCAGCATACAGCCGCAGGCACGGTTTATGGCACCAATGGAAGTTGGTTATTTGTAGGGGCAGCGAGGGGGGGCACACTTGCAGAGTAGTGTCCCCCTTGCCTCAGGTTGTGCGCTAGGAACTACAATAGCATTCCTAAGCATCTGGTGTGCATCTTATGCACCAGCCACAAAACAGAGAATGCCACATGCAGATGGCCTTTCTAATTCAACAGGATGGCCTTTTTTCCTCACACAGCTGCTAGAGATTTCCCTAGAACCCAAAAAAGGTTATCATTACTTCCCTTGTCCTAATGCTGTATCTGTTCTTTTCCATTTAAACACCCGAATCCACATGTTTCATGGTATGTTATATACAGTATGTGCTTGTTTGGCCACTTATACTATTTTACTGTACTGTAGGAACGGCACTTAGGTAATTCAGCAGGATGTGCCATGCTACATCTTGATCTTTGCGCCTGAGTGAGCCGGCTGTTACGTAATTGTCCTGAATGTGCAGCATATTTGCATATGGTTGCCTTGCTAAACGGGCATTCAGAGATGAAGATTTTTTTTTCTGTTGTGATGAAACAGTTGCAGTCTCCGTCATAAGATACTCTGCTGTGAGATGAGGTGCAGTGCAGTGGGGTTCCTGCCTGAAGGTACAGGTTTTGAAGCCATTGAAGGTGGCATGGAAGGAGATTGCTGGATGATGAGAAGAAAAGTTTTGATTCTTTTCTTTATTTATTACATTTCTATTCCAAACATTTTTCCATCGTGAAACTGAAGGTGATATGCATAGTATTTTCAGGTGTGTTCAGAAGTAGGCTTTCCTTTTAGCCACAGTCCAGCAATCCTGAACTCAAATTAGCTAAATTCCAATTGGTGCTTCCAGCACATGATCTCATACTATACTTAAGGGCATGTGCAGTGGAATTCTCTTGCAGAAGCCCCAGAAATAGTGAGACTATATTTTCCCTTCCCTCCAGTGAGATCAAGGCTCCTCTATTTGTGGAGAAGCTTGATCTGTTCCGAAAGCATTTCATAATCATTGTTATGGACAATGGGCAGTTCATTGTTTTGGACTTAGATTAATGGATATTGGCTAGTTTTAAATCAAAGCTGTATAGTATTATTTTAGTAGAGCCAGAAAAGGGGTGGGTGGGTAAATCAAAAGGTAGAGTCTTCTCTAAGGCAAAGAGTGCTCAAAAGCTATCGTTGACAATATCACACAAGTGCCAGGATGTGACACGCTAGACAGAGAAGTGGACTTGGAAATGGGAGACATAGGCTGGAGACAAACAATATTATTAAAGAAATTTAATTAATTAATTAATTAATTCAGGTTGGAGAGATACTGCGTTGTGTGTACACAGATTTTTCTCCTTCCTTCCATAATCTCTCTTAAGCACGTCTCCATGGGTTTTTGAAAATTGCAAAAACCTCAAAGCCTGCATGCAGAGATGATGCCTGTGCATGTTGTTATTGGCAACAATTCCTCTATAAAGCCACTTCTCACCCTTTTACAAAATTATAATTTATCCACAGCATCTACATTAATCCTTTGCTTTTAAAATTTACCAGGAAGTTTGTGAGCACATCCTGAGACAAGTCATGCCGTGCCAGCTTCAGTTGTCTTTTACGGTTGTGATAGGGACAGAAATATGGCTGTATCACAAGTTTATTCATATAGAAAAGTGCCCCAGGGGTGCAAAAAGAGCTTCTGGCTGAGTAGGCTTTAATGAAAATCTCTCTAGGACTTACCATAGCACTAAGTACAGTGACCAGCTATCTGTGCGGGGCCCATGGAACCATTGGCCGAATGTTTTGAACTTCAGCTCCCATAATCCCTTATCACTGGCCATGTTGATGGGTTATGGTGGAAGTTAAAGTTTAAAGCATATGGAGGACCACATGTTCCCCACTGTGAAAGTAGCTCGCACTTAGACACTGCTTTAAAGTAGCACTAGACAGTATTTTCCAGCATTCTGATATATAAAAAACAAATAAATTATGGTAGATATTTTTGCCCAGGTCTCCAAAAATAGTGCCTTGTAGTGGTGGTGGGTCATTTACTTGCCTTTCCTAAGTCTAAACTGCATAAAAAATAAAGATCTTGAGAATCATAGCATGCAAAACAGAGTCAATGGAAGCTGAGCACTAAATAATGTACCTTGAATTTTTACTTGATTCCGTTTGTTTTCTCTCACAGAACGACATCACTCCATTGCACGTAGCATCGAAGAGAGGAAACACCAATATGGTTAAGTTGCTGCTTGACAGAGGTGCAAAAATCGATGCCAAAACAAGGGTAAGAATGATAGTGAATGCCCATGTTGTGTTATAACAAATGAATTTGCATATAGTTCCATCAAGTTGATTATATTGATCTTTTTTTTTTTAAGATTTATATTCTACACACTTGGTGTTTGAGTATGCAAAAAACTGATGATGGTAAACAAAAAGTTACTGAAATACCCTTTTCACCTGAAAATAAGACCTAACCTGAAAATAAGCGCTAGTATGATTTTTCAGGATGCTCGTAATATAAGCCCTACCCCCAAAATAAGTCTCAGTTAAGTGAAACCCCGCCCTCCACCATTGTGCAGCATTGTGCAGCAACCAGAAGAAGATGACATGACTATTTGAATAAATTTAGATTGTTGTACATGGAAAAAAAATAAAACATCCCCTGAAAATAAGCCCTACTGCATTTTTTGGAGCAAAAATTAATATAAGATCCTGTCTTATTTTCGGGAAAACACAGTAGTAACTTCTAGAGCAAAAGCAATAGCAGAAAAAATTTAATAGATATTTTTTATAGTAACCTACCTAAGGCCCTGATGAAAAAGAGTGTTTGAGATTTTTCAAAATCAGTCTTCTGAGAAATAAAAGTGACCTAGGCGGAGGCATAACTGAATAGGGAGTTTCATTCAGTGAATGTTGCTCAGTGGAAAGTGCTCTGAATCACGTTTTAGCCTGTGCACTCCTCAGAAAGGAAAATCTCCTCCCATACACATTTGAACCAGTACAAGGATCCTGTTGATGAGATGGATTCTCCCTGCCTTGCAGATCCTTTCTTCCCTGAAAATGAGCTTTGGAGGATGAAGGCATCCTCTAAAACAGTGTGGGAGGTGTTGCTGGGGGCTAGAGGGAGAGTGATACTGATAAAAAAAATTCACTTTTCCTCCCCTTTTCATTAGTGTAAGTACTCTGCTAGAAGCTGCCACTGGCTTTTCCTTCTCTTCATAAGATCTTGATCTATAGTCACTCCTTTTTCCTATATTGCTGAATATACAGTACTCTTGACAGCTGGATATAACTGAGATTAAACCACTATGCCCTGTCCAGAGTTTGGGAAAGTTTCTTTTTTTAGAGTACAGTACAGTTCCCAGAATCCTCCAATCAATGTAGCTGTTGGATAGGGGAATTCTAGGATTTACATCCCCAACATTAATCCCCCCCACAAGGCTTTTACTGTTTCCCCTTTTGTTCTTCGGTAGTAGGTGAAATATCACCTGGGCCAGAAACTGCAAAATTGATTTTGTATGTTGCTCAGAGATTAATTTTATGATATGTGTAGTTTTGTTGTTGTTGTTGTTCAATGCCCAGGAGCAGGCAGCTGAGGTAAGAGCAATGACAGCAATAGCCAGTAAATGGAGTCCATGGCCGTGTCAATTTTCATGCATCAGCAGCTGTGCAAGAAGGCTGTCAGTGGCAAACTTCACTGTTGTGTTTAAGAATATTTCAGACTGAAAAATTCTACCACTTGCTTCATATAAACGTATCCTGAACCTTGCCTCTCTGATCATGCTTCCCCTTTCTCCATCTTTCAGAACAGATTTCAGCAAATAAAACATACTTAATGTAGTTGATTAAATTAGCTTGACTTAGTTTGGCTGCCTGATATTCAGCTTGCCAAAATGAATTTGTGTTTGTCACAGACAGTGAACACATTTTGCCCAGGATTAGCAGTAAGCACTTGTAATCTTAAATCTACTGTGCTTGAGCTGAAATGGAAGGCTGGCTCTTGCTTCTGCAGGAACACATGCTATGTGTACAGTGGTGACCTAGTGGGCCAGATGGCATCTTTGTAATAATTATGATAAAAAAGCAAACAAACTGTTCCCTGTCCCAAGAATTATGCATTCTTATTTCTTCTGGCCAGAGTTTCGGAAAAATTACTTTTTTGGAGTTACAACTCTGAGACTTCCACCCACCAGTATTGCCAGTGGAAGTGGCGATTGTACAGTCTAAGGCAGGGGTCTCAAACTCAATTTACCTGGGGGCCGCTGGAAGCAGAGTCTGGCTGAGGCTGGGCCACATCAGATTTTCTGCCAAGTGGAGCAAGAGCCCGAGGAAGCCGCCCAGGAGTTTCCTTAGCCCGACTGGGGCTCTGAGGAGGAGGAGGAGGAGGTGTGCGAGCTGTCTTGGGAGAGAGCCAGCGAGCGAGAGGTTTTTTACTTTTGACAGCAGAGGCCATGTGGGTGCTTCAGGGGGGCCGGCAAGGTGGGGGCCACAAACTATCATCCGGTGGGCCGCAAATGGCCCCCGGGCTGCATGTTTGAGACCCCTGGTCTAAGGGGAAATTACTTAGGCTTCAAAAAGGCCACAAATGCTACAGATAAGTCCCTTTGTTTTAGTATGCCTGAAGGGAGAGAATGTGTTCTCATCCATTCAAGCATAGGCATCAGGGTATAGAATGGGTCAAATTCCAAGCCTCTGGAATCTACTCCCTAGACTCAGTAATCCAAAACAGTGGAAGGAAAGACTAAAATCTTTTGTCTCATCAGCCTGAGATAATAATTGTCTATGTTTGTTTTGTATATAAAGAATTCAGTAATGTTGCCATCTTTAGTTCAAGTTTTCTTCTCAGCCTCTGTTTCCTCCACTCAAGCAGCCAATATTGTTCCTCTGATCCATCCTGTCCTCTGAAGCTTTTCTAAAGGAACAATTACAGAGAGCAGTGAAGGAAAAATCTATTTATCTATCTGTCTGTCTCTCTGTCTGTCTGTCTGTCCTGTCTGGCAGTCCTATCTGTCTGTCTATTTTTAACCACCTTTCTCCTTAAAAAATACTCAAAGTGGCTTACAAGAATGAAAAGACAGTAAATATCAATTAGTATGCAATGCTCAAAGGATCAATGACTATGATACCAACCCCCCCCCCCCAAGAAACACCAAAATATATTCGATGCTGTGAGGTACAACAATCCATTTTTAAAAACCCACTCGGCTGCCATTCAGTCAGGGAAAGCTTGCCTGAAGAGAAAGCTATTTGCCTGCTTGTGGAAGGATAGTAAACATGGGGCCAGCCTAGCTTCCCAGGGGAAAGGAGTTCCAGAGTTTGCAAGCAGCAACAGAGACGGCTATCTCCCATGTCACCACCAAATGCACCTGTGAAGGTGGCGGGACTCAGAGGAAGGCATCTCCTGATGGTCTCCACACTCATAAAGGCTCATAAAGGGAAATGTGGTCCTTGAAAGAGCTTGGGCCCAAGCCATTTAGGGCTTTATAGGTTAGAACCAGCAGTGTGAATTCTTCCTGGGAATGGATCATCAGCCAGCGGAGCCGCTGTAACAGGGATCATATGTCTTGATCACATGAAGTGTCTTCATATGTAGCAGAGGCTCTTCTCTTCATAGAATAGTTTTCTACATGTGCAAACCAGCAACGTCAGGCAGAATTGGTCAATACTCAACAGCCCTCTTTTCACAAATTGCATTTTAACCCCTTTGTGAATGTGAGGATAGGAATGAAGGAAGGAAAGAAAAAATGGAAGAGGAAGAATAATGGAAGAGGTGTGCAGAAAGGCTGTTGTGAACAATTGGTTTAAAGTTATGAATTCTGAAAAGGAATAGTACCTATCTTCTCATAGGCAATAATCTGCTCATTCCGGGTCAAAGCTTGGACAAATTTGCTCGGTTTGAGGCACAGCCAAGATGGAGCCTAGTAGGTTAACAGTAAAATATGGCACAATCTGGCATTTACCAGCTTTCAGATCGTATCATATTGGTTACCTAATGGAACTGAATTTTACTAGAAAATCAACAAGATACTAATTGTTCAGTGACCCTATTATTTAATCAAGCTGAATACCTCATAAACAAGATCAGGAGCTTGGCTTTGAGGTTAGAAATAAAATAGTTACCCCATTAATCTTGAACAGTGGTAATTTAAGGGATAAGACTATATGGAACAAGAATTAAGTGTAAGCAAAAACATGGTTAAAGGAGGGATTTATATAGAGTTAGTGAAGATGGTCTGCTCTGTCAGTCTAAGTAAAAGACTAAGAACCATGTTACAGTTATAATTCCTGTCTGGTCAGAAATACATCCTGTATCCAAGGATGTACTGTATTTGTTTTTCCAAAAGGAAGCACAGGATTTCTCTTGATACTTAGAAAGCCCGAGCCGGACAGTGGTAGCAGCAGGTTGTGTTTGTGTAAATGCTGTTACTCAAATCCTGCGCTGAAGCAGAATGTGTTTGCTGTTCTACTGCCCTTGCATATCAAAGGGCCCTCTGGAAGACTAGATAAAACAGATGATACTTTTAATCTTTGTTTGTGCATACTTAGGAAGTCCTTAATCTGCCAGTAGTTGTAATCATTTGCAAATGTTTTCTCTAAGCCTTTGCAGGGCTATTGTGTCAGAGGATGAATGCATTCTAATGCATGTTATGTACTGTATTTTATACTTCACACTCTCTTACATTTATATGTATAAACAAAATAAACATACTGGATGCCCTTTATTTTGCATAGTGTGTTGCTTTGATTCAATGTGCAATAGCCACATTTAATCTCCTTTATCTCTTCCCCCTTTTGCCATTTAAAAATGACCCCCTATATCACATTCAGCAACTTGTTTCATTTTGTGTTTTAACAAATATTTGGACAGGCAGCATTGAGGGGGTAGGAGATACTGGGACACAAACTCCCAGCAATTGCAATATTTTCTAAGTATTAAGAAACAAAATCTGTGCTCCATTAGGTAAAACATATTTTGGCCTCTACATCTCTGTGCTAAAATTGTATAAGCACAGTCTGAGTCACAGTATGCTTGAGCATCCTAACTAAATTGACAGTGAAAAACACTCTGGCCCAGAGGAACAATGTGAGAAGTGCCAAGAAAATAAAGAATTGAATAAATGTGAGGTAAGACTGATAAGGAGATGGCTGAATGGCACATTAAAATGCCACATACAGCACAGTACATTTTTGTCCACATGCACTTGTGTGCATTTTTGGTTAAAATCTTTCTGAAGCTCTGATTGCTCCCTGAAAACCTTGACCTACTCAAAGTGTGCATGGCCTTTACCTGCTGATTTCAGATAAATGTCCTTTATTTTCAGAAAAGCAAAGAGTACATAGTTTCAGGGCAGCTGGATTTGGATTGAGTAGTATGTGGCACAATCTTGTACAGATCTACTCAGAAGTGAATTCTATCATGTTCAGTAAGACTTTCGCCCAAATGAGTATATATGAAATTGGAGGCTTACTTTCTATGCTTGTTAAGAGACATACAGGTTGAAATCCAGTTGTAGATCAAAATCTACTTCCTCAACTACCCTTTTTTCTTGTTCCTTTCCTGCCACAGATTGGACCTTAATGACTATTCTGACTTTGGGTGTGTCAGGTCTAACGAGTGGTGTTGTGCTGCCTCTCTAGTAGTGGAACAGGTTCTTCAGTCAATAACATCTCCTTCCTGTACTTTCCCTCTCATTTGCTTTACCTTGGACAATCAGCTGTAACTTTGTGTACTTTTTGTTTCTCGTTACACAAAGGAAATATTCCAGTTTTCTGCATTCTGTAAGTTTTTAAAGATGTCTTGATCTTTATTCATCTGTCTTAGTATTTTTGTATTGGTCACCCTCTCCATCCAAGAAATTCTTAGCATCCTGCAACCCCTGAATAATTTAGATTAGCAGATGACATTGAAGGGCTGATGAGTTCCCTCTGTGTACCTATGGCATTAGATTTAAGGCCTGGCTTATCCATCTGATCAGTCTCTCTTTTGGGTAAAGATCACATTGTCATCAGATTGCCCCAGTTGTGCCAGCCTCATCCCACTGTCTCTCAGCCTTTTAATTCAGTAGCCTGATTACATGACAGACTACCTAATCATCAGTCTATTTTGACGGTCCTGCTATGCTCTTGTGACTTTGACAGCTAATTCATTGTCAGATTCATGGGAAAAGCATTATTCTGTGGCCTCAGTTAAAGCCATTTGCCAAAACGTCAATTCACTGTGCATCTTGTTTCTGGCCATAGCAAATAAACACCACAAGGCTAAAGAAACGAGAATCAGTAGGGTTTGCTAAGTCATTGGTAACTGCCCTTTCAAATCATTCCAGTGGAGCTTCATGTGTTCTTTTTCCATAGTTTTTTTTTTAAAAAAAAAACATTAGCAGTTACAGAATACTGAATATAGTTAAATGCAAAAGGCAACAGAGTGGATTGCTGCATAACAATTACCTTTCCCACGAAACATTGTTCCGTTAAAAAAAACCAAACAATTTAGGGTTAGCTCTTACTAACCAAATCTCTCTGTGAAAGTGACATGGAACTTTTAAAGGCTAGATGGACTTAATATGATTCAGATAATAAATTAAAGAGAACCACTTCCTGTTTCATAACGCCAAGGAGCCACAAGTGTCTGCCCCTAGGCCTAGTCTCCAATAATGACCCGTTGCAGATGTTTTAGTGAACATGTTTATCCGTCTCTCACTGAGAGAGAATGAGATGGAGAGTGGACTGGTAATGGGAAACCACATTCTCACCTGAAAAAGTTAATGTGCTTTATTACAGTATTTAAAGTGAAGAACCTTTTGCCCTGTTCCAGAAATAGGCCAGATATCAGCCAGAACACTTAAAGCTTCAAAAACTCAGTTTTTGTTTTAACTCTGAATTTCCTATTTGTTGGGCTGAACGATCTTCTCAAGAAGCAATCAAGGATGATACAAATGTAGATGAGAGAATTTTTATGGCAATTCTTCACACAGGAAATGTTTTAGAAAATACTGTGTTTCCCTGAAAATAAGACAGGGTCTTATATTAATTTTTGCTCCAAAATGCATTAGGGCTTATTTTCAGGGGATGTTTTATTTTTTTCATGTACAACAATCTACATTTATTCAAATATAATTATGTCATCTTCTGGTTGCTGCACAATGGTGGAGGGTGGGGGTTCGCTTAACTGGGGCTTATTTTGGGGGTAGAGCTTATATTACGAGCATCCTGAAAAATCATACTAGGGCTTATTTTCAGGATAGGTCTTATTTTGGGGGGAAACAGGGTAACAGTGAATCATTTGTTAATCTGATATAGCTGTTGAATCACATATTCTGATTTCTGTGTTTTGTTTTTCACTTATACTATATATTTTTCTTTTAAAATAGTCCTTATGTTTAGTAGATGTTGTTATTAGATGTTCATATGATTTTGCTCATTTTTGTTTTTGTTAAATAAATATAAAAATTATAGGCCAGATAATTGAACCTAAACAATTTGCTTGTGTATTCTTTGTTGTATTGTAAGCTATTTTATCTATTTCATTTAAAAATTATTGTGAATTTGTCAGGATAGTGGCTGTTTTTAAAAATATAACTTCTCTTCAGTATTTTGTATTAAGAGACCTATGCTCAACATGTTCACAAAACATTTTAGAAATTATTTGTTGTTAACCCAATCACCATCAAGTGTGACAAACCATTTTTGTACAAGGAGGCCAGATCGAAACAGTAGCAGAAGTTCAGATCCAAAGGATGTCTAACTTGAGATAAGCATGGGCCATTTCCATAGCAGAACTAGCTCAAACTGCTTTGGGTGTTAACAAACATGGGCATAGCTTGCATTTTGTGGCACAGTCTTGCCTAATCTTGAACCATCCTGACTTTGATCCATGCCCAAAAAGGTCCAGCAGTAAGGCAGTTCTTTTTTGAGGGGTGGGCTGGAGCAATTCCTACATGGACAGAAGGGTTGTTTTAAGAACCCTCACAGCAAAGCAAACCTTTCAGGTGCAATCGGATGCTGTCCCTTTCCACCACTTGATCACATCCTTTGTTTCCCAGGATAGAGCATCAAATCTCTTGTCTAATCAACACAGAAAGCATCAAAGGCAGGAATGTGTTTTTGGTGTATTATTCTGACACCTAAGACAAAAAATATGCCATTCCCTCCACACCACACACTAAAAGCTAATGAAATAGTTAACAATTAGCTGTGCTTTCATGACACTCCAGGCCATGATAATTCAATCTGCCTAATGGTTGAGCTGGCTCTTTGTTCTAGCTAAGTAAAGAAATGCATGCTTGAAGTAGAGTCTGCACAATTGTTATCACAGGTTGAAAAACCATATATAGAAGTGAGTATTACACTGAGGAGTTGCTAATGAATTAGACCTTTACTTCCCTGTTTCTGACTCATCTTGTTTTTACAGTATAACTGGAATAGATATAGACCCCTCTTTGGCTCTTGAATCAGGCATTTGATCCCAGGGAAATAGGAAAGCAGTGTTGCATAGTTTTGAATGTTAGTTAAATGCCTCTGGCTATGCAGCAGAAGTGCAGCGAATCACAGAGCAGAATTAACTTCAAGTTCCCCAGAATAGACCACCCCTTTTTCTCCTTAACTGGCACTTATAGTCTTAATAATTCACTCTGAGACATGAATAGTAGAAAGAATAAAAAGATTAATGTACTTACAGTTAACAGAAAATAGCAAGCTAAAATACACAACTGCTTTCAACAACAGGCATCAACAGATTTACTGATTTCAACAGCCTAAAAGCGAGGGAAAGAGTGCTGAGAGGTGTGGCTCTCTTTTGAATTCAGAAGCAGGGAAGGAACACTTGCTTCGTACTGGATAGATTGATAATTGCTCCAGCCCAGAAAGGTCCCTCCCTGCCACACTTACTAGAGGCAGCATGCAAAGTTGCAAAACTCCAACAAGCAGCAATCTCTCTTCCGTGTACATATGAAGTGGAAACCAAATTATTTTCTATATATAAGTATTTCCAGAGAGACAGCTATGTTAATCGGCAGTAGTTTCTTGTGGCACCTTAGAGACATTTAATTATTTTTTTTCAAAATGTGGTTAAAGGGGATTCGAAACTATTATGCACTTTTCCGACTGTTTTATATGTTTTCCTCTGTTGTATGTTGTTAGCATAATAAAGTTTGAAAGACATTTTATATGCATTTTGTTTTGTCTATGCTTTTGTGTACTATAGCCCATTTCATCAGATATGATATATAAAATAGGTTAATCAAACAGGTTTGTTTTTCTTTTCTTTTCTTCTCTCCCCCCCCCCCCCCATTTTTTATAAAGGCCACTGTAATCCTATATCACGGCAGTACAGTGGATGCATCACACCATATTATAGCATATTATAACATTGTCCCTTGAGTTTTTATTTTTTGCATTTTTTTTGTTAACAAAGACCTTTAATGAATATGTTATGTAAAATGGATAAAATAGTATAATATTGGTAAAATGTACCCTACTGTGAGAGAATGGATCTCTCTGTATATTTAAATTGCTTTATTTGTTTAGGTCCCCCCCAATAATGCAATCTGACTTTTATGTTCAATAGGATGGGCTGACTCCTCTCCACTGTGGGGCACGAAGTGGGCATGAACAAGTTGTACGAATGCTGCTTGATCGAGGAGCTCCGATTCTTTCCAAGACAAAGGTAAGAGGAAACTTGACACTGGGAGAATAATGCAATGTGCACATCATCAACTATCTACCTTCATTTTCTTGGGCATGCTAAGAATCCCTTGAAAACATAAACTCTAGACAGAAAATATATTTTTTGGAAATTTGCTGCACAGTTAGTTCTTTTCTATATTAAGTGTGATTTTGTGCATTTGTAATTCCTTTTTTTGGGTAGGCATTCCAAGGCCTCTTGGCTGTGGTCAAAATTCTTCTCCATAAGTATTATCTTATAATTCTTACTAAAACAGCCATGAAAAGGAGGCTGGTGTCATTGTCCCTCTGTTTCAGATGGTATAGAAGTGAGGTTTAGAGGGTGGATTTGCTAGTGCCATCTAGTGACTTAAAGGCAGAAATAATATTTGAACTGGGAATTTACTAATTCTTGATTGAATCTCTTAGCTACTGGACTAAGGGTGGGGAACTTTTGATCTTCTGTATGTTTTGAACTACCACTCCCATGCTCTCTTACTCTTGGTCATGCTGGGTCCAAGAGGACAAAAACATCTGGAGAGTGAAACATTCTATCCCTCAGTTCTGCTTCACCACTGCTTGTAGATTCTCTCCTGGGGCTGAACGAAAAGTAGGATAAACATATATAGAGACACACACACAACTACAATACTATCTAATCTCCTCTGTCTGGATTCAGGCATCTTTCACTATTCCATGTACAAAAGAGATTTCTAATACAGTATTTAACATTAATCTCCCCACTTTTCAGGCACCAGCTCTGTACAGGTAATAATTATTCAGAGGCATTTCAGTAGGCTTTATAGAATTATAATTGCTTTTTGGGTTTGATTTTTTTTTTTCACTCCTCACCTTTGGAGTTTGGTCAAACTGGATTAGCAGTTTTGAAGGTTTTGGCAGTGCTTCAAAAATATGTTTGATTAAACACAGTAGCAGAATGAAAAGATTGACTGTGTGCACCTGCAGATCACACTGTTTGATAGAGTTGGGGAACTCTGTACCTTGTATCTGTACAGAGCCTGGGATTCCTCTGTTCCTTCGGTATGTTCCACAGTTCTTAGTGTCTACATCTTTAGAACTTGAACCTGGAACCTAGCTAAAGTTCCTAAGAACTTCTTGCTATCTGACCTCTGATTCTGCTTTCAGCACAGAAGAAGACATCTACCTGAATGAATGTTTAAAAAAAACAAAACACTAAATCACAAAACGCTAAATCTACATGTTAGTTCTAGCTAAATGCACTCAATCAGTAGGACTTTCTTAAGTGTTGACTTTTCAGGTCATGTGCATTCAGTGGTTCTGCAGTTGGATTTATCCCTAGCAAACAATTCGATCTTATATGTATGGGTGCTCTTTTAGATTTTAAAGAGTCAAGACACATAAATTTTCCAGATATTACATAATTTGTACTGATAGTTGATATTTGGATTTTCTATTGTCTTAGGATAAATATTACTGTATCTTAATATAAGAACTGTGGAAGATTGACCATTGTGTTATTCCACAGAGATTCAATATGGAGATTGGAGTACCCAGAACCCTCCAGCCAGACTGGATTTCTGGGAGCTGTATTTAAAAATCATAACTTTTCTGAATTCTTCAGTAGGGACACAGTTCAATAAAAAGTGCCTCCACCACACTCTTTGACCCTTGCCCTCATTGTTTAATCATATAAATGCTGACGTTTTGCTGATCTCTTTTATTGAGCATAAGTGCATTGCTGTAAATGTTCCTGTTAATGTTAGTCAGTTTCTTCAATGCCTTGAGAATACTCATGTACAAGATCTTATGACCTTCCCCTTCCTCACAGCACACTTACAGTTTAAACGTGGATCCACATCATTGCTTCCCGATCCTGGGAAAAGCATTTCAGCAGATCAAAGTTTGAAGCTATGTTTCTGTATGACAGCCATGCAGGGGTATTGGCCTAGAAAAAGACTTATATAACTTTTCAGCAAAGCAACGCCCCCGCCATAATATAGAGGCACCTGCCCTCCTGGAGAAGAGAAGTAGCTTCACTTTAAAGAAGAAAGTTGGAAAAACCCCAGAAGTTCTGCTTTCTGAGCCTCTGTTCTCTCTCTCTCTTCCTCTTTCTGATATGTTAATTTCGAGGAGGTATGATAAAGCAAGAGACAGAATAACTTGAGAATGACATTAATGAGCCTGTTCATGATAGCCCAAGGCGACAACATCATCCTCCATTTTAGAATAAGACTGGTGAGAAGAATCCAAGCAGAACTGACTTACTTAGTTTTCTAATGTTTTTTCATCGGAGTAAATATACGAAACACATTTAACATCTTCCTTAATTTTCAGAAACATATATTATGCAAATTTTACAGGAACAAAATACAGTGGATAGCATATAACAGAGAAATAGCCTTAAGTCAAGATAAAACAGCAGAAACAACAACACAGTAGGAAAACAAACTAAAAGTTCTGATATCTTTTTTTAAAAGAACCTGATATCAGAAATACATCAGTCATGGCACCAACAGAGCCTCTTGGGAAGGAAAGAATTCCCAAAATAGAATACCAGATACTGAGGAGACCCATTTACAGCTCTCAATGGAAACGTTTGGAAGATGGAAGTCCGCTGCAAAGAGGCCCCAACAAAGAAATAAATAGTTCATGGGAAGGGGAGAGATGCTTCAGGTGATCTGGCCCTGGGACCATTAAAGCTTCTAAGATTTAAGACCAGCACTACTTCATCTGTTACTGGCCTTCCCTTGGGTTACTTTCAAGTTTCCATGGGATAATGGTTGTAGGTTTTTCGAGCTGTCTGGCCGTGTTCTTGAGGTTTTTCTTCCTAACCTTTCGCCAGTCTCTGTGGCCGGCATCTTCAGAGGATAGAAATCAGAACTCTGTCTGTGCTCTGGGTTCTGACTCCTGTCCTCTGAAGATGCCGGCCACAGAGACTGGTGAAACATTAGGAAGAAAAGCCTCAAGAACACAGCCAGATAGCCTGAAAAACCTACAGCTGTGATGAATTTGGCTATGAAAGCTAGAAAGTGATTTACTGATGGAATATGTGGTTACGAAGTTAGCCTAAAAGAATCCATTTTGGTCTCTGAGCATTTGAAAGTGGAAAATTTCAAAAGCCAGCTTCTCTTCACAGCTATGCTATGGACTTTGCTATGGACTGCTATGGAACCATCGGATCCTGACCGTAAAAGCCTTTGAGAATACATTTCCATGAATTAAAAGGTTCACCTAAGCATTTCCTCATTAACATTCTATCAGTTACCATAGAGAAATCACAAAAGCTTGTACAGCCAGGCAATAGCAACAGTCTTTGCAAGGGTGGGGCTATTTTCATGTGAGCTTCTTATCCTTGTTGTTTCTGACTTCTCTCTTGTTTTCAGAATGGCTTATCTCCATTGCATATGGCAACACAGGGGGACCACCTCAACTGTGTGCAGCTGCTGATTGAGCACAATGTGCCTGTGGATGATGTCACAAACGACTATCTGACAGCACTGCACGTTGCCGCCCACTGTGGTCACTACAAAGTTGCTAAGGTTTTGTTAGACAAGAAGGCGAATCCTAATGCCAAAGCACTGGTGAGTTCACAGCAAAGCTGTTATTCACTACTAAGAATATCTTCTAGTATATTTACAACCAGTCTTTAAAAACTACTTTTTAAAGCTTGAGTCTCCTAGTCAGCCTAGCCTGTGGTAAGGAAAAGACTGCAACTGCTTAAAGGACTTGAGAAAAAGAGGATTTAGTTTGAGGTTTACAATGCACTTCTTATACAACTAGTATGTATGTAATATTAAAAGGAAAGACTTGTGTTATTTTTGTCTCTCAATGAAGTGAATCATTTTTAATGTCTTACAGTTGGCATGAGAGAAAAAAATATGGCTTTTAGTTGAGAGTAAAGGAGGATGCTTTAGGTTCAAACTTAAAAATATTTACAAAGCAGGAATTAAACTGGGGAGTGAAAATAAAGCTGTGCATGGATTAGAGGGAGATATCTTAATGTACTTCTGTAAAGATACGCAGTCTCCACTACCCCGTCTCATTTATCCAGAAATCTGTCCCAGTTTCAAGGGGAAATCTGCCTTTCGAGACACTTCCAAACAGAAAATTGCCCTCTCCTTGTTGATATTTTTGTTATACTTCACGTTTATGTTAATTACAATTTCTACATGGAACTTTTATTATAAACTTCTGTCATTCTTAGTGGTAGTTTCTGGCTGGAGTGAAATCATGCCTTTATAAGAGTCTGTTTTTTGGGGGAAACAAGCTGTATTTGGAGACTCCTGTATTTCTAAAATTGTGAATTCTCCTCCTCCTCCTCCATATAATAGATGTTTACCATATGCTTCTGTAAGGTGTGTTTTCCCCTTGCTCTCTAGTCCAATATTATGCGTGCTTCTGATGGAAAGTCATCGTGCTGATCCTGCTTGTCCCTCTTTCTCTCAGTAGTTCACAGTAGCTGGGAAGACATTCAAAAGTGTAAATCCATAAGTTACAGACTCCTCACCCCATATCCCAACCCATACATGAACAGACTGTCTTCTCCTGTGAACGAAAGGGCATGTGTGGGATCCAGCTCATTGGCACCATTTAGACATGATAGTAAATTCTTATTTATCATTCATGTGAGGGACCTCTAGCCCTGCAATTGCATTTTTCAGAGAATGTTGCACCCCAGCCACTTTCCTGCTTCCACTAGAAGAACAGAGTGTTTTGAAAGCACAGATATATCCTTTCACAAGATGTACAGTTTCAGAGTGTTTTCCTTGTTTGGGCCACTCGCTCTCCTGCCCAAGCGGGGAAAATAAGGAAGTTGGGTATCTGGCTGGATCTATGGTTACAAGGCATTGGTTCTATATTTACTAATTAGAGGTTGTTGACTAAGATGGGCCAGGAAAAGATCAGAGATCTCCATTGTCAGGAGGGTGTCAAAAGCTTTAGCTTTCTTTTGAAACATGCCATAGTTATTTTGTCCAAACCTGGGCTAGTGTATAATGTTTGGAGATAATGCTGACTTCTGCTTAACTGAAAACTAATATCAGCTCGTAAAAGCTTCTGCCTGCCCTTAGTATCATGCTGAAAGAGAACAGGAGGGAGGGGACCTGGGGTTTATACAGCTCATTCACATAATGATAAGCCACAGTTTGTTATTATACATGAGAAGGCCATTGTGAGTGCATCGAGACAGAGTATTTGTTGCACTTTATGTACACTGAGAATACCCATATTTCCCATTGTCCAGACAACACAAGGTGTAAACCAGTTCCAACTGCGACAAAATCTAACTCAAAAACCCAATACCTGTTGTTCTGTTTTTCATGCTTTTTGCTCTTATTTGGTTACTATCTCAAGGTGGTGGTTGACATCCTCCCCCCCCCCCACTTTGCATGTATGACAGAGTTTAAGCTTTTCCAGTTGGAAGCTTTTAATTTAGTGCATTTCAACCTAAAACAAACAAATTCAGCATGGAAATCCATCAGAAGATAATTTCTAGGGTTGACTCCAGATTTTGAAAAGAGTGGTTTCAATATAGTTGATTTCCAAGGTAGATAGGCAGCAGATATCTGTGGCCATTTGATCCTGGATGAGCATGCCACCCTGGATTATATTGCAGAGACCTGATTGGTTGATGAGTGGGGAAGGGATGGATTAATCTGACCCACCTTCATCCACCAGGGTTCTCTCTGCAGCAGGCAAGACCTCCAGTTGTGAGTCAAAGTTGCAGTGTATTATTGTGATTCCATTCCCCTCATTAGGTGTCATGTTCCCCATTTTTCAGGTCTGGGTGTTGATATATAAAAGTGGAAGCCTAGGACAGACTAGGGATTCCATTGATATATTGCCCATCCCACTGCTCAATAATCTCCCTTCCTGGCCTCAGGCATGGTGCTGGTGTCAGGGATAGTTCTGCCGTTGTTCTCAGGGGTGGAATTGGAGTCTCTGCAGCTTGTTGTGCTTTGTTGAGGCACCTTTGTTAGGAGTGGCTCAGGACTTCATGTCCTTCATGACAACCATGTCTGTCCTAAATGGCATCTGGTCCCACCCTTCCTGCAGGGCACACTTTACATGTAAGAGATGTTGGTGATCTGAGTGTGGAAGAACGTTCTATGGTTCTGTTGTCATGGACAATTCACTACCAGGTGTTTAGACTCACTGGAACTCAGAACCTCTGTAGGTATGGAAGACTCCTGGTCTGCCAGGAGAGGAAGCTGAATCTTTCCTGATGGCATTTAGGGAGTTTTCTGCCATCTCCTCCTGCCACAGATGATCCTATTGAAGCCCCAGTTGACCTCTGGAATAGAGAAATGTGCAGGGCGGTAGACACAAGTGTCCCCTCCCACTAAGTTTACTATGGAGTTGGAGGTGATGGAACACCACTGACAGCCTGTCAGCTTCTTTCAGACTAATAATAATTTCCATGCCATAAGGTCTAACTTTAGTCCCTGACCTCTATTACAATTGTTCCTAAAATGATGCATAAAGCAAGTGAATTATGAGGGGAGAAATTTCAAGTTACAGGAGAGGGAAAGATATTTGCTTCGATGTTGTGTTCCACTTTTTCTAATCATTATCTCAAAGAAAAGTGAAAGGAACTGTCTGTTTTCACTCAGCTGGAAGAATCAGTGGCTCTGACCATATGTTGTGAAAGTGTATGGAATTCTTAAGTCCTGTTGGGAAGGTAGCTATTGTTGATCAGATTGGAGGCCCAGTTCTGTCAGCTGTTTTTAAAATAAGCCCATGATGCCTCTTTGATGTATATACAGGTTGTCATCAACATCTAGGCAACGCTATGAGTAGGAAAATGTGGATCTTTGATGTTCGGGAAAGGGTTGTTTTCTTGCTTCCTCACTCATAGTGAAATGGCAGCTTAGCTTACGTTGCACTGTGTGTGCAAATATTCATAGATTTTTTTCCAAAACATGCTTGTCATTAGCGTTTCAGACAGAAAAGTAAACTTCCTTTGACATGAAATAAAAGTTAGCAGCTACATATGTATTATCCCAAAAGGACGGAGCAGCTGAAGTAAAGAGAGCTGAAGGAGTTGTGTTTTGCCAATAAAATTTTGCTTTTAAGTCTCTGAAAGTTTTTTCTCAACTTTTCAGAACGGTTTCACACCTCTCCACATTGCCTGCAAAAAGAACAGAATTAAAGTGATGGAACTTTTGCTGAAACATGGAGCATCTATCCAAGCTGTCACGGAAGTAAGTTATCTTTGATTGCACAGACTGTTATGTTTTCAGGAAACGTGCAACTTTCAGTCCATTGAACATAGATGAGAATAGAAGAGAAGTTTCTAAACTGTCGCTTGCTACTGTTTTAGTTTTTTCAGTTGACCTTTTTTTATACTGTATTTTAAAAAAACACTTTCTGCTTTTAAGGAATCTTTTACATACCTTCTTCTGTGTTAACCACCATTCCAGTGCACACCTGCTGTGGAGTCCCTGACCATTACAAAGGATTCTTAAGTGCATTCTGAGCCAATGACATGCCATACTTTTGTGAATGACGTTAATGAGCCTGAGTGCATCCCATAGAGAGTGGTTCCCAATTTTAGACTGCAGTTCAACAGAAAACATGGCCAGTATAGCTGGTGGTGAAGGCTTCTGGAAATTGCAGTCCAAGAACACCTGGGTTACCCAAGGTTAGGAACCACTGCCATACAATCCTCCCCAGAATTGGGTATTTTTGGAAGAGCTAGAAGATATATTATATTTATTTATTCAAAACACTAAAAGCAATTGAAATGCTCAAAGGAGATGACAAAAATGAGAATACCACAATAAAATACAACTAATGCACAAACATAAAAAAAATTAAACAGCAGGCAACAAGTGTCAACCATAGTAGGGAAACAATTATTTCAGGTAGGAGTCATCAGATATTTTAGGGAGCAATTTTCTGGGGAAGAGTGCTAGGAATCTTCTGAGAGAAGCCCAAAGTTCTATAGTAAATAGTCTGGAACCATTTCAATATGCTGTCCGTAGCACTAAGTCATATTTAAGTGTGTCGATATCCCTTGTTTCGAAGCAGGGGTTAAAAAAAAAGCTGTGATTTTCTAGTTGTTGTTTGACTCCAGTCCCTGTGAGCCTCTGTCAGCATTGCCACTAATCTGGGGTGATGGGTATTATACTTTGATTAACTTCTGGAAGACTGTTATCCCAATCTCTCTTTGAAGGGATGTCCAGTGTTTTAGCATCTTTTGAAACCAGGATATCACAGTTCTTTTTCCAAAACTAGAATTGCAAAAGGCTGTATATTTTTGAATTTGGGATCCAAGGCCCCTTTAATTTAAAATCAATTTAGCTCTATGTAAGTGTTAAGCTTGAAAATGTGTAGTGCTTAAAAAGTGGTGGAGATAGGGGTGTGCATGTAAGCCCTGCATCCATGTACTAGCCTTTCCTGGAAGTTATGCAGACCTTTTCATATTCAGCACAAAGGTCTGTATAGGTGCCATAAAAATGTATAGCTGAACACTGTCAGAGTGCTTCCATGACTAGCAGCCCTTTCATCCTGGGGCTATCAATCCTGAAATCTCTCTATAGATTATTCAGCTAAACGCAGTTATGCTGCCTATGTAGATCTGTGCAATGAACATGCAGAGGTCTACTCTACATCATTTGGACATCACCTTTGAGTCCTACACTCTGAATAAGGCCTGTGACACTGCTCTGCAGATACCTAGGATAGGCCTTACTTGTTCAACATAGCAGGGTGTGATCCAGGTATAGTCTCAGGGTGCCTCACTCTGAAATGGGGGAATGGGTTCTCCCCTGCTTGGATCATGGACCACACATGCTGGATACAAAGAATGGGTTGAGGCTATACCACTGATGGTGTAAACCATCTAAATTGTCAAAATGTTAACATGTTGTCAAATGTGGCTGTAGACCCTTGGCATTCTCCTTATATGTCTGCCAAGGTATTTTTTTTCTGGGCAGGGTGAAATTACAGTCAGTGGGTTTGCTGCTTTGTTGGTGATCTCTGTCGTTGCATGTTCCCACTTTCTGTTGAACACTTTTGATTCTTCTCTCACTTCTGATTTAGAGGCAAGGCATAGTCTACTGTTATATCTGAAGTGTGCAGACTGTGATTTTCTGCTGTAATAGAAGTGAGTGAGAGAACTGGACTGAACTAGAACTATCTAGATAAAGAGCTCTTCAGATCTGAAAAGCTTGCACACTTTTGTAAAGTTTTAGTTAGTCAAATAAGAGGTATCCCATGTCTGTGCATTTTTTTTAAAAAAAATCATCATAATAGTATGTCTTGTCCTAGACAGATGTGGTTTGATAGCAATCAAATACAGAGCTTGTAAAGCAACCCACAGTGCTGTCCACTTTTGTTGTCAGGGTTTAGACAGGTCAGATTTACTACAGCTTATACTGCACTACTTCTGCCAACCTAGCAGTTTGAAAGCATGTAAAAATGTGAGTAGATAAATAGGTACCACCATAGTGGGAAGGTAATGGCATTCCGTGTCTAGTCACGCTGGCCACGTGACCACAGAAACTGTCTTCGGACAAACGCTGGCTCTACGGCTTGGAAAGGGGGATGAGCACCGCACCCTAGAGTTGGACACGACTGGACTAAATGTCAAGGGGAACCTTTACCTTTACTTTTATACTGTGCTATGCCACAGCGATTTCTCTTTTTCTCTCACTCACGTGCTCACTTTCTCTCACTCACAATTACATTTTTCCAGTCTGGTCTGACTCCAATCCATGTTGCTGCCTTCATGGGACATGTAAATATTGTTTCACAGCTGATGCATCATGGAGCATCGCCCAACACAACCAACGTGGTGAGCACCTTTGATATTTTTATCAGCAAGAAAGTGTAGTGCATGCTCATCACTCTTGTGCATTTTTTTCTTTTTTTAAATGCTTTCCTATATTGGGATCATGGCAGAGTTTGGAGCTACTGTTCCCGATCCCTATGATCTGTGTTTATTCCTGCTAAGCTACATGGCTGACAGGAATTTATAAAGGCTATTTAATAAAGCTGCATTTCTGTCCTGTGGTGTGCTGTGGAAATATACTGCACTATTTTTCCATAGGAGTCTTCCTGCCTTCCTGGTTGTATTTTGTGTTATTCCACGTGGGAATGTGGGAACCTGCAGTCTTGACAAACTTGAACACTGGAGTTTGGAAAAGGGATTTGTGGTCAACAACATTGCAATTCCAAGCTTTCTGTAGAAAGAGCTTTCATAGGCATGTATCCCATGGGAATAAAAATGGGCTGCACTTCACTCCTGTTGCTACAGTTGCTAATCCTGAGTTTAATGGAAAGCACATTCTAGGTATTGTTTAGATTGTACCAGAATGCTGGGCAAAATGCTACCCTGTTCAGAGGGGATGATTACCAAACAGTTGTTTTCTTTGCAGGCAGCCATCATGTTTTCATGATTCTATGATTCTATGATCATATGAGCCGCCTCATGGCCATGCATTCCATGATAAATTAATGGCACATAAACATTATCACTCATGTGAAGTAAAAATAATGTTCAGAGAGAGTAAAACATTTGGATCCATTATATGTAACATGGAAATATGAAGTAGATTAAGATGTTCAAACAGTAAGGTAGTCCTTCCCCCTGCTGTTCAGGGATAATGGGAGTTACAGTGTGTACCATGTTGGAGAAAGCTGAGATAAAAGGGTGAGCGTAAGTGGAAGAGTATAAATAAGGAAAGGGGGGGGGCTGCAAGTGCAGGTTGAGACTGAATGTGAGGGTCGTAGACTCACTCCCAGGACTAAGTGAGTCCCAAATAATAAGTCCCAAACAAATAATTCAGGCTTGTCATCTTACCTCACCTTGTCACTGGGAGGTAGTTATTTGGAAGGATCCTAGAAATACTGTATCAATGCTGTAAAGAAGAACTCTAGTCCAGATGTGTTCCTGAAGTCTCTTGGTCTTCTTTCCTGTGTTCTGTTTTTAGGTGGTCCTCAGGGTGTTTTATGTCTGCATGTAAAAATGGAGTGTGCATATTAAACCTACAGCTGGAAATGAATATACTTTGCAGATACACTCACAAGTGGGGAGCTGGCCTTGGCCATGATTCCCAGATGAGTGGATCCTTTGCACCTTCATTTTATGCTGGATCATCTGTGAAGTGTTCCTTAAAAGAGTCCAAGTTACTGCCCAGCATTAATGGATGGTCTTCTGGTTTACAGCCAGTGTTCTGATTAATGTAGAACTGCTTACCACTTTTTACCCAAATTTCCTGTATCTTTTTTTCTACTTGAGAAAAGGAAATGTTCATTTATTATTTCTCAGTTCCTCTAATTTTAGAGAAGTACTGTACATTTAACTTCTTGAGTGACAGATAATTCCAGAAGACCAGGACCATTTCCCATCTCCTGACCCATGCCGGCTGCCTTTTCTGAGACAGGTTCTGTTGATGTGGTTAATAAATTGCAGCATCTTATAAAGAAACACTTCCAGTGCCTTGCACAACTGTTCTAGAGTACTTCAAAGTTATAAAGGTTTCATGTAAAGGTGTTAAACAGCAGATCTGTTTTAGGTGCATTTGTGATAAATTAAAATAACCAGGCTTCAGAAAATGTGCATGCACAAATCCACTCAGTTTTTAGTAGGCTTCAGCACCAATGATCTTTGCCAAGCAAGACATACAAGAGGCAAAGCATTGGTACAATGAAATGGTGATGTTTTGCTCTCCAAAAGCCTTTTAAATCACAAATTCATGCAGTGCTATTGGTCCTGTAAACAATGTTTGCTTTTAAAGATTCACTGGATTGGAAAAGATCTAGAAAGCAACTTCCTTCTTTTAAATGCAACATATGAAGCCTGCAGTAGTAGTTGTTTTTTTAAAAATGTGATTCTTTTTGTTGTTGTCAATTTATTTTGATATGCCCAACTGTGTACTTGTCTGCTGAAAATGGAAATCAAGGCAGTTGAGAGTAAAACAGAAAAGAAGCAAATTGAAGAAAAATGCACACATCTAAATACATGAAGCTTGGCATAATTACTAATGCTTGACCAACTGTAAATGGTCATTTAATTCAATGTTTTGTCAATGCTATGAGTACCCATTTTTAAAAGGCATTGTTTTCTCTGGCAAAGAGCAAAACACTCATGTGCCTTGGTAGTTAGAAAATCAATGCTGGAATAAATTACTTTCTAAGGCAGACAATGAGAGGTCAAATATTGATGGGTTTCTGTGTTCTGTTGCCAGACAGCTCCTTAAAAATATTCATGCCATGATTGTTTCTGACTAGAATGTAAATCTTTTTTTGTTTGCTGATAAAGATAACTCTGGTTGTGTTTTAACTTTTGAAGTTTCCTTTCATTGTTGTTGTTTGGAAGGACCTTAATCTCTTGATAATATTTTTCCATTCATAGAGGGGAGAGACTGCACTCCATATGGCAGCACGAGCTGGCCAATCAGAAGTTGTCCGATACTTAGTCCAGAATGGTGCTCAAGTAGAAGCTAAAGCTAAGGTAAAAAGATTATTTTTCTACATGACTTGCATCAGAAGTGGCATGTGGCTGACACGCTACTGTGAGACAGAGAACTGCTATGGGGTATATTTAATACGTTGCCTTATCTCAGGAGATTCAGGGATTAGTGCTGGACAACAGATCTCATTGAGAGATCTTATCGGCCTTTATGATTGTGGCTGGGTTGTTAGCCAGGTAGACAAGATCTGATGGGAGAAGATACCAAAAAAGTGACTTTTGCAAGCTCTGCTGGGAGAAGATACCAGGTAACAAAAGGAGGTCATAGTAGGCTGTTTGAGAGCTTTCTGGAGGATGATGTTACTGTAACAACGGTGATAGTCCATGTGCTAAAAAAAGCCCTGCCCCCAGCTGTTAACTGATGATCATTGGGTAATCTCTATGGGCTTCTTCTGTCATAGAAAGAAAGAACATCCAGGCATGGGGGGCTTGTAGAATGATTCTGAGTTACAGGTAATGATAGGAGCCCCTGGCCTCCACAGCAGAATCAGCAAGGTTACTTCAGGTTGGCAGATGTCCTCAGCAATATGCTCTCCTGAGTTCTATTAAGTTATAGCAGTAGCAATACAATCAATGCTGGCTAACTTGATGCCACCATTTATATTTCCTACAGTGCCCCAGAGCAGTTATACATTTGGAGTATTTTGGGACATTTAAACAGTAGTTACATGCCAATAAGCATACCAGGCCTAGAGCAAGCATCAGAGCAATGTTAGACCCTGGTTGGTACTGCAATTATGACAGCTGACTGAAATACTTCTATTTTTCTCCTTGTGGATCCCCACAAGATTTTCTTTCCTCTTCTCTTTCCTTTAATTTCCTAATCAGCAGATGATGCCCATTTCTTCCTCAGCAAATTCAGTGCATAATTTAGTGGGATTGTTTGTAGGATTTTGCCATAAGGTAGGACTGGGTTTCCTGCATGAAACTCTCAATGTTTTGCATAGGAAACCATATTTCTCCCTGCAGATTGATTGGATTGATTGACTGAAAATATTTTACCCCACCTTCTCCTTAAAAATGACCCAAGATGGTTTACATCATTAAAATACAACATTTAAAGCTAAAAGCAGTAAGTGTACAACTACTAAAAAGGATCAAACAAATACCACACTAAAGAATTGTGAGCAAAAGCAACACAAAAAATGTATTCAAAGCAGTAAGGCACAATAAACCACTCAGAAGGGAAAGTTTCCCTGAAGAGAAAGGTCTTTGATTGCAGAAAGACAGCAAAGATGGGGCCAGCCTGGCCTCCTGTGTGAGGGAGTTCCAAAGATTGGGAGAAATGACAGAAAAGACTTTCTCCCATGACCCTACAAATGCACCCGTGGAAGTGCAGGGAGATCCCAGCATTTTCTGTGTTCATCCTGATTTGGGATATGTAGACATCCTATACATACTGGTTGGTATATGCTTAGCAATATAGACACCCATTGTCTTGAAATCAGTGTCCATAGACTCAGTCATTCCATATATATTGAGCTGTCTTCTGTTGTTTCAGTTAAAGCAGAAAAGCAAGATATAGATGTGTCAATAATAGATTGATAAACATACAAGAGAGATACCAGTTTTATACTCTTCATGTATCAAAGACTCACAACATAGTATGGGGTTTTGCAAAGGTAGGCAAGCCATCTTTAAGCTGTTTTATAGAGATAGGCAGCATAATTCTTGATGTAATAGAGAAAGACACATTGTATTCTACATAACATTTCTATAGGATACAGTCTCTATACAGCTGGTTAAGATAACAGACTTTCTAATTACAGTAGTTATGTGTATCTGTGACTGTAGAGTGATTTGTCCAATGTGGCCCTTTTCTTTTTCTCGCTTAGGATGACCAAACGCCCCTCCATATCTCTGCTCGACTGGGCAAAGCTGATATAGTGCAACAACTGTTGCAACAAGGAGCTTCTCCAAACGCCTCTACGACATCTGGGTATACTCCATTGCACCTTGCAGCACGAGAGGGACATGAAGATGTAGCATCAGTCCTTTTGGATCATGGAGCATCCTTAAGTATAACTACTAAAGTAAGGAAATTCTAGAGATGGCAGACAGGCCATGTGGAAAACATTTGAAAAATAATTACGACTGTGGCGATCCCCCTTGTGGTCCCTTGTTTCTCTGGGCTCCACAAAGGTAAATACGCCCTTTTCGCTGCCACCAGGTATTATCTTAATACCAATTCAAATCCCACACACATATACATGTAGGAGCTGATCATATAACTTAGGAAACAGGGGTTTGATCAAATATTCTTTTATTAATGATCAAAATCATAAGGAGAATCAAATATATAACTGGGTCAGGTATGCATATTTTAAATCATGTATTCAATCACTGGTATTCCTTATGTTATGCTTATGTGTTCATTCCTGCTTGTTCAATATATTTTACACCAATTTCCTTTCTTAACCCCTTCTTATCTATTCCTAAACCCTAGCACTCTCTCCACATCTTCTTGTTCCTACTTCTCTCTATCCCTATCTCATTCCAACTCTCTCTAACTGTCTCTTCCAGCTGTCTTGTCATTCTGACTCCGCCCTTCCTGCTCTATCTTCTGATTGACATGCAGGAATGACATCATCTCTTGGGTTCCGCTACATACCTCCCCCCCTTAGCAAGTTTGTTCCATGGAGTAAACCTATAGTGGTTTGCTCCATGAACAACATAGAAGCGGTTTAATATTTCCATCCATCAACTTATAATAACATTACACATTAATGCTTACTCCATATCTTTAACTCCACTCAGTTAACCTGTTCAATCAACCCTTTTAATTCCTTTGTTATTACACTTTTCCATTGCTTACCAATTTTTTCATTTACAGTACTTTTATCAATTAATATTTTCAATCAATACTTTCAATTTCTTTGTTAATACACTTTTCTATTGCTTATCCTTCTTCATTTAAAAGTACAGTTACTTTTGCAGTTACTTACTTTTATTTACACATAACTGGAACAGCTTATTACCTTCTACATCACTTACCATTCTTTCATTTTCAATGCAATTACATTTGTAATTACTTATTTTTACTTATACATAACTGGAACAGTTTATTACATTCTACATTTCTTATCATTCTTTCCTTTTAAAGAATAATTACTTTTGCAATTACTTATTTCTATTTATACCTAACTGGAAGCATATTGTTACATTTTACACTTCCTTCCAGTAGTCCATTTATTCTTCCTTCGGTCTTCATGCCCAGGCTTCAGCAGCTATCTTCTGAGTTTTTCTTTTCTTGCGAATTTAAAGTGCAAACCTTGCAAGTTTCTCTTCCAGTTTGCAAGCCTGTTCTTGTAGGCTTTCCCAGTTCGTAATTCAGTTAAAGGTGAAGAGTCTGTGCATAGTCCAAATTGTCCTTTTCCTTTGCACGGCTTAATCTCCTGTAACAACCACTCCCTTTTGTCCCACTTACGTTCCCTCGAAGCACGATGTCTCTTCCCCGGCTGCAGCTTTCCACTCAGGAATGTAACTGGCTGATGATCTTCCTCGTCATCTGCTTGGCTCAGCATGGCTCTGGATTCAAATCTGGATACCTCAGCGCGGAACTCCTTCCGGGACTCTGCACCTCTCACGATCCAACCGGCCATCACCGCCTTCCCAACAACCTCCTCGCAGTTGCTCACCCTCTGGATATTTTCAGCTTTCTTTTTGTATCTTAGGTTAGCTGTAGGGCTAGCTATTTCTCTAATCTCTGGTGAACACTTTGGAGTTGCACCTGTAGTATCAATTAGGTGCACTATTCCCTGTGTACTATTCCCTTGAGAAGACTTGCTTCTGTCTTATCAGCAAGGCTCTCACTTCTTTTTGTTTCTCTAGGGAACGTAAGGGACTGATTTGGGCATCTTCTTTTCTAGCACCTAGGAGCTCTTCCTCCCTTCTATAATCTGGTACTATCATGTTTGTTTGAACCACTTTCTGTCCTGGTTCTCCCTTCTCTTGTATTAGGTAGTTTCTTTGGTTCATTTTGGGGTTTATTTTGAGTGGATCTGCCTCATCTAATTGTAACTTGCTCTCTTTGGAGGTTTCTAGCTTCAGATCCTCATTTCCAGGGTTAAATATTACCCCTTTGGCTTTTCTGTCAGCCTCTAGCTCATGTTTCTTTTGCTAGCCCTGGAAACTTTCTGCTGCAATTTCTAGGGGTCTCTGCAAAATGTTCCCTAAGTTATCTATACTTTGACTTGCCATTGTAGGACCTTGCCTCTCCTCTATTTTTGAATTTATTGTTTCCTGTCTTCCTTTTGATCTTGTATACACTAAATTAACCTGCTTCAACTCATCCCCACTCTTTCCAAGTTCTGACACCTCTCTGTGTTCCTGTTTCAGTTGCTTTGGGCTCTCTGCTCTAGCACTACTGGTGATTCCTATGGCACCCACTTCAACTGCCCCTGTGGGTGCCTCATTCTGCTGTATGCAATACACTTTCTTAGGCACATCTAAATTCCTTTTTTGTTGCCCAAAATCTCTGTTTTTAACACATTGCATTTTAAAGTGGCCTAGTTCTCCACAAGAAAAACATCTAACAGCTTTTTGTTCAAAACTAGGAGATTTCTCTCCTTTCCCTTCCCAGTTTTTAAATTTATGCTGGCCCTGCTCTGAGGGCTTGCCCTTAAAATGGCTTCCAACTGTCAGTTGGTCTCTGAGGTACACTCTGGCTTCCATCTTTCTGTCCTTCCCTTCAAATTTTACCTCAGAATAATTTGAGTTCTTTACTTCTTTTATATATACAACTGGTTTTAATAAGTTCCCCTCAGGGTAGGATTTCTTATTATTTTAATTTTGGATTTTCAATTCTATTTGTTTCATTTTGAATTCGTGTTCCATCTGCTTTTTCCTCATGCCCATTTCTCTGGCTTCAGCTCTTTCTTTTGCTTCTGCCTCTACTCTCCTGGCCTCATCTCTTTCCTTTGCTTCTAGCTCAGCCCTCATCTTTTCTCTTTCTTGCTCTATGGCCAATTTTCTGGCTTCAGCTTCATTTTTGAGCTGTAATTCTCTTAAGTGAAACTCTTTCTCCAACTTCCACTTTTGAAACTCTTGGGAGGTTAAAGTAGCTTCTCCTTCTCCCCTTGAAGCATCATCATCATTCTCCTGAGTAGCATCCTCCTGCTCAGCTACCTCAAGAGTACTTTCCTCTTTGTGAGGTAGCTCCTGTCCTTCAGGAACTTCCATTGTTAACTTCTTCCCTCTTTTAGGAGGCATGGCTTATCTGTGTTCTCAGATTCAAAACACAAACCTCTTTTTAAAAGGGGTCTATTTTTTTTCTCTGTGCTAGGGAGAGATACTTAGTAGCTTAGACAACCTGCTCTAGGCTTGCTTCACTACTTTGTTATTCTAGGCACCCTGCCTGAGCTCCTTGTGGGATACACTGTTTCTGTTTGGCTTTCAGCCACACACCTGTTTATTTTTCTGATTTCCAAGCTTCTCTGCTTGTTTCTGTTTCCCTCAGACCTGTTTGACCCTGGCTTTCACTTCATGTCACCTCAGCCCTCTCTTCTCATAGCCTAGGACCCCAAAGCTAGCCCACTCTGGTCTTTCACAATCTTGAGGTAAACCTTAAACTGTTGAATTTTCCCTCAGAGCTTCCCCTTTTCTGTAGTCCTTCCCTGGTCTGCCTCAGGAGTCCCTTTTAAGCTTTTCACCAAGCTACTTCTAAGGGTCCCACTCCTGCCCTGACAGCACCAGACTACTAGGTTCCCTAAGCTCAGGGAATTAAAGTTTTCTTTGGTTTACTGAAATCTTTTCGGCTCACTGGATTATATTTCGAATCCCACTTCTGCTGCCACCACTTGTGGCGATCCCCCTTGTGGTCCCTTATTTCTCTGGGCTCCACAAAGGTAAATATGCCCTTTTCACTGCCACCAGGTATTAATACCAATTCAAATCCCACACACAATATAGGAGCTGATCATATAACTTAGGAATCAGGGGTTTGATCAAATATTCTTTTATTAATGAACAAAATCATAAGGAGAATCAAATATATAACTGGGTCAGGTATGCATATTTTAAATCATGTATTCAGTCACTGGTATTTCTTATGTTATGCTTATGTGTTCATTCCTGCTTGTTCAATATATTTTACTCTTTCAATTTCCTTTCTTAACCCCTTCTTATCTATTCCTAAACCCTAGCACACTCTCCACATCTTCTTGTCCCTATTTCTCTCTATCCCTATCTCATTCCAACTCTCTCTAACTGTCTCTTCCAGCTATCTTAACTGTCATTCTGACTCCGCCCTTCCTGCTCTATCTTCTGATTGACATGCAGGAATGACATCATCTCTTGGGTTCTGCTACAATGACACATCCTTTTTTTAAAGCAGGAATGCAAAAAATTCTGTCCCAGTCAATTTAACTGGTTCCAAATGAAGTAGTGAATGGTCACACACCAAGGAAGTGCCAGATAATGGCAGCAGACCCATCGGTACATCACTGTCAAACAGATGTTTGATCCAAGTGTCTGCATCATGTGCCAGACTAATCTGCACAGTGCTGTGAAAACTCCAACATATCAGCAGCATCTCCATTCTGCACATTGTGCATTATGAGGTGGTAGATGGAGATGGCAGTATTCTGGACTATACTATTTGAAATAGCGGACAGTAAGATGTCATGTTTGTAGACATTTTTGTGTGTAAAAATATCCTTGCGAATAGTAAATTATCACATCAGATAAGTCTGTGTTAAGGCCCTCTCTTTCTCCCTGATGTATTAACATAACTATATTTGGAGGAGTTTATATGTGGGAAGAACATTCAGAACTGTCCCCACCCACCCACCCAGTAGTCTGAAATAGTGCAGCCGAGAATCTTGGCTGAAGCAACTCCTCTGCAAATAAAAAAAGCCAGCTGCTGTTAAGAGTCCTCAGTAGATTGTTTCCTATACAGAGACTGTAGCCTGAGGAGATCACTTTCCTGTGATAGAGTTAGTGGCAGGCTCCACCAGCAGGACTGCCACCTTCACAGCCAGCCCAGCCTTTAGTACAGTGCTGAGAAATTGCAGGCAGAGGACAAAGGAGAATTTCAGATTTACAAAGGAGGATGTTTCATATGGAGGACAAAGGAGGATGTTTCAGATGTACAGAACTAGTACTGTCAGTATGTATGTGAGTGTACACACATACCTTTTGGAGCATTGAGAAATAGCACAGATCTCCCAGATTGTAACTGCTCTGTCCTGAAAGCAATGTGATAGTAACAGAAACAAGGTTGATGAATCTGGTGGGTCCTTTTTTTACCTTGGAGGAGGGCAGTAGCCTTGTGGTAGACAGCATGTGTGTAGCATGCAGAAGGCTGCAGGTTCAATCCCCAGTGCTTCATTTTAGTGTTGGGAATGGCCACTTATTGGACCCAGGACAGTTGCTGCCAGTCAGTGCATGTAATAGCTAGATGGAGCAACACTCAGACTGACTGTAAGGCAGCTTTGTATATTCTGTGATCAGCATTCCCCAGACATTTGATGGAGGCCTGTCAAATCATGGTCTGATTTTCTTCCTCTTCCTTCAGACAAGTAGGAGGTCTATGCCATCCCATTCATACATTTCTTTTAAAGGAAAGTGAGAGCCAGAGCCTTAAAATGCTTCTGGATTTATGTATTTGTTTTAGCACATTTATGAGCAAAGGACATGGGTTGGGAAGCTGCAGTAACAGATCACAATGCAGGATTCTAGAATGCAGCAAGCCATATGCTCATGTTAGGCTAACTCTGTCCAAAGCCTCCACTTGGAGCCTGCGGGAAAACAAATTCAAAACTATTCAAACTATTAGACCTTGTAGCTAACTTAACTTGTTAGAAGCATATCTGTATCTTTTCAAATACAGTGGACCCTTGACTTACAGATGGCTCCACTTACAGACTTTTCAAGTTACAGACTTCTCTGGTCCCAAAATTTAGGTTTGATTTGCAGCCGGAGAATTGACCTACAGACCGGAAAAAACAAAAACAAAATGGAACAAAAATGGCCCTTTACGGATTAATCAGTTTTCAATGCATTGTAGGTCAGTGGATCCTCGACCTACAGACTTTTCGACCTGCAGCCACTGTTCCAATACAGATGAATTCCATATGTTGAGGGCCCACTGTATAATAGTTTAAAAGCTGTTGCACTGCTCCATGTGCACAATGAGGATTATTTCACCACCAGTGGCAAATCACCACTAATTAAAGGCACATCACTGCTGATTAAGGGTGCTTTTGGGGTGCACATGACTGGTAGACAATGGAACAAAGTTACTTGTAACCAGACATCACCAAAGGAAGCCATTGATTGCAGCCTCCAGGAAAACGAGTTCAAAACTATTTCGGAGTTGCAATAACTACAGAGCTGTGCAAGTGGGATTTTGGCCAATATTTTTCTCCAAAAGGAAAATCCAAAGATTATTGCCTGAAAATAGACAAAGTAGTATTGGTGGGCATTTTTGCTTTGTTGTCTTTTCCTTTTTATTTTTTCCTCAAGGTCATAAGTGGGTTGAAACAGTATCACATATGGCCCAACATATTTGTTGAGGGCACTAAGGTTAGCTGATTCTGTGTCTTCTCAAAGTACTATTAACATATTTTGGTTTCTGTTTATTATGTTCTTTCTTCATAGAGCTCACAGCCACTTACAGATGGCTCTTTGTAGGGGTGCCCAAGCAGTCTATTTCTAATCTGTGCCACTTTCACAGGTGTTCCACCATATGTCCATTTCTTTCCGTATCTGCAGTAATATTTTTAGAAAATTTTAGAAAATTCATATATTTGACATTAAAATGTATATATACACATCTTGATTTTCATGCTTGTACATTTTTTTAAATCCAGTAAATTCTGCCAGAATATTTTGGAAGTGTAAATAATAATACAAATGGAGGTTCTGATCTGCTCATTAGGCCAGAGAATGCAAGTGAGGTCAGTTTGTATCAGAATTCATAAAGACTGAATTCCTCACATTCTTAGGTAGCTTCCCACTTGTGTAGCATTTTAGGCTGTGTCTACTTAACTTCAACAGCAGCTTGGCTTCAGCTTTGTGAAGTCCTAGGAAGTTTGGATTCGGTTATTGAAAGCAGTCCTGTAGAATCTGCTTTGTGTTTTAACTGAACACTGCTGAGATCCACCAATCATGATAATATAATTGGCATTCCGTCAATTACTTCTATCCTTCCAAGGCTTCTGAGGTTGGTAAAATGAGTACCCAGCTTGCTGGGGGGAGGGGCAATGTGTAGCCTGCATAATTAACTTGTAAACCACCCAGAGAATGCTTGAAGCACTGTGGGGTGGTATACAAGCAACATGCTTTGCTCTTTTTTTGCTTTTTACTTGCTACACTCCATGGAACCATATGCATGCTTTTTATTTATTTATTTATTTATTTATTTATTTATTTATTTATTTATTTATTTATTTATTCATTCATTCATTCATTCATTCATTCATTCATTCATTCATTCATTCATTTATTTTGTACCTCGCCCATCTAGTCAATAGACTACTCTTGGTGGCTTCCAACATATATAACAATTTAAAAACATAACAACATTATTAGTGATCAGATTATTCAAGCTGGAAAGAGGGGAAAAGAAGATAGTCAAATAATAGCTGCAGGGAAGACCTGCTTAAACAGCCAGGTTTTAAATTGGCTTTTGAAGATGCCCAGCGAAGGGGCTGCATGGATCGCAGGAGGAAGATTATTCCAGAGGCGAGGAGCTACCGCCAAGAAAGTCCGGTTTCTTGTTTTTTCCTTCCAGACCTCCCTCAGCGTCAAGCTCCTCAGCCTCACCTCCTGACTGGATCGAATGATATGGGTAGATTTTGGTACCAGTACCAGATTCTGGATTCTGGTACTACACTCTCAGACTCAGCAGCAAAGTTGAACAAAAAGCTGATCAAAAGAAACCAATTAATAGTCACATTTTACATATAAGGAACATGTGGGATCTATTATAATTGCTGGATAGCTCAGTGGTTTAGGCATCAGGCAGCAGAGCCAGAGGTAGGGAGTTTGATTCCCACCTTGTGCCTCCTTGATAGGGGCTGGACTCGATGATCCATGAGGTCCCTTCCAGCTCTGCAGTTCTAAGATTATTATTCGGGATAGGGCATCCATGCTAGAGATTTTTTTCCCTTTTGCTTGCAGTTTTTCTTGTCTTTTTTAAAGCTCAAGGGTTATAAATCCTTAGAGCTTTAATATAGATCACCCAGAGTTCTGTTAGTAGAGTCTACTCTACCTTCTGTCCACCCCTTGTGTAAAGGGCTGATGCTCCTCCCTACTTGTTAAGATCAGCTGGAGATCCCTTGCAGATCTTCTGGGAAGATCAGTTAGGCTGATGAGCTCAAAGTAGCATGCCCCATGATTGTAGAACTCATTTCCATGTAATAGAACACAGTTCATAAATTTAGATTTTCAAGAATCTGGTACCTTTAATTAACTAATTAATTACCTTTATGCTGCTGGTTCTTTACTGTACTGTATTTCTGTGATGTGAAATTTCAGATGTATAACTGTATGTCAGCTCATTGTTATACATTATCTTCTGAGGGACATGCTCTAAAAGGTAGCCTACAGATAATTCAAATGACATAGAGTAGATCTGGATTATAAGCTGTTAATTCATCCTCATGACCCTTCCACCAAGGGTATTTATAGTCTTCTCATTCAAGCAATCATAATACATCAATATCCTACTCTTCAAGAAAAGCCAAACTCTTTGCCAGGTTAAAGTGAATTATATCACACCTGATATAAATATGCAGATTAAGTACATAACAGCAATTCTTCTTTGAATAAACTATGTTGCTTTGTTTTTCATAACTTATCCTAATTCTGGCTCTCAAAGGGACAGGCAAGGGATAATCAGATCCTGGCCACTAGAAGTTTCATTCAGCAGTAATTCTGGTTTTTCAGACATGATGAAGAATTGTTTTGCAACTTAAACAGCAAGGAACTTTTTTGGGGGGAAATGAACTTTTGTAGCACCCAAGGAATGGAATTCCATGCCTGGTACCTTACTGTGTTCTACCTTTATGCAGAATCTTGCATTTATACAGCCTTGCCAAGGCCACAGTAATATAAGCAGATGATGTGTTATTGTCAAGGTCCTGCTTTTTTAAAAAAAGGATTAGTGTTAAGGAGACTTTCTGATGGAAAATGCCTCTCTTACAGAAAGGATTTACTCCGCTACATGTGGCAGCCAAGTATGGCAAAATTGAAGTAGCCAATCTTCTGCTGCAGAAGAATGCATCTCCAGATGCTGCGGGAAAGGTAAGATGAACAGGAGCCTCTCCTTGCTTCTGTGGAATATGCCTAGCCTGGCTCTTCTGTCATTAGGAAACAGCAGCTACTGGTAAGAGCTGCAAATATCTCTTGAGTTGTTTGCACTTTTTACTATGTATCTCCAGGCTTTTATCCAATTGATGCTGGATTTCCACTAAGCAAGTCACTGTCTTGAGAAATTTTGTCTTTCAAAATCAGTGCAGGCCAGCATCTCTTATTGTGGCACAGGTCAGCTTCACCCAGTGTCAAGGATGAAGGTTTATGAGGACATGGCAAACAATGTTGACATCAAAACTGGATCAGTTTTCCCTAATCAGATGTAAGCTAAGCAGATGTAGGCTACCATGCAGAATTACCTTTTCTGGACCGTACAGCTGCAGAACAGGTTATGTTAACTGCATGACTGAATACCTGACCACCTTAAAAATACTGTATGTGTGCAAAAAACCAGCATGTCACAAAGAAGGCCAGATTAAAAGCATTCTCATCAAGAGACTTGTTTTAAAAGTACTGAGAGATTGTGATGTGAGGAATCATTGAGAGACACATCTTCATTCTTCCATGCCCTGTAAAGTCCAGGAAGGGTTGTTACCATGTATTAAAATAGGCAATTTTACTTTTTATAAATTGTGGACAAACACCTAATAAGTGTTTCTCATACTTGGTCTGTTTAGAAGGCTCAAGGGTGATGGTGATAGTTATTACTGAAACTAGTCACAGCCGTCCTCTTCAGGTGTGTGAAGGAGAACATTTGCCTGCAAGTCAAGAAGTTTTGTGTTGTTGTACGGTGCTGTTGTTGTTGTTGTTGTTGTTTTTTATCATTTCAAAACCTTAATTCCATAGTAATCCCACCAAACCTAGTTTAACCTACTTCTTCAAGCTCTTACATAAAGTGGTTCTCTAACAAAGCCTGTTTGTTCTGCATGTGTTTTTAGAGTGGTTTAACTCCACTGCATGTCGCGGCACATTACGATAATCAGAAAGTGGCACTTCTGCTCTTGGACCAGGGAGCCTCACCTCACGCCTCAGCAAAGGTATCAGTGTTTGCTCTGTAAGGATAAAAGACCAATTCGTTAGCCTCCATGCAGTCCTTGTGCTGCATCAGCCCCACATTCCTTCCTTTTGACACACTGGCCTTGCTTCCCACTGGCTTAGTTCTGCATGTACCTTCAGAAAGATACACAAGTTGAGAACATTCTCCAGAATAGCTCCTGGTCATAACAAGATGATTGAGTCATTATCACCTGAAACCCTCTGATGAGAAAGCAGTTGGTATTCCTCTTATATACAGGGTGAGGCAAAAAGAACATCTCCTGGATTTTAAATGTCAACAAAAAAGGCATGGCGAATGCAATTCAAATTTTTATTACATAATGTAAAGGTGCACAGAATACAGGTGTTTTTTTTTTTTTACAGTTTTGAAAATGGCATCCAGGTGGTAGCCTTCATTTGCAATACACATTTGTAGTCAATTTTTGAAGTTTTGCATCACCCAGTGGGGTCATTTGCAGCAGTATTGGTGCAATTTCTTGGATTACAGGAGCCTTCATTTCATCAGTAGTTCTTGGTCAATGTTTGTAGACTTCAGCTTTCAGATAGCCCCAGGAAACCTGGGGCCCTGAAATTTTCAACCCATAGCAATATGATTTTTCCAGTCCGGAACAGCAGCATTTTGATTGAGCGTGAAGTGGATACGAAAAGCTCTCTGCATCATGATCACAGATTTGTTGTTTTTTGATAAATGCTTCAGTGATAAATGAATAGTGCCTACCTGTCCAAGCTGTGCTGGTGACAGAAAACAATAAGGCATGTGCTACCAAAAGATCCCTTTAGGACCCACCTCACTTCACTAGCTCTGGACCAATAGTTTAGCAAAATCTGGGAGGATTTTTTGCCTCACCCTGTACAAACCTGTCTTGTGTTTGAAATTTATAGTCTTTTATTGAACCCAACAAAGTAGGTCACAATATAAATAAAAGTGTCATAAACCTCTAATCAGTTTCCTTTTGATTCACACACCTTTTAAGATCTGTAGTTTCACTGATGTACCGTAGGTAGTCCCTCTGCTAATCCAGATTGCAACTATTCTGTGCACCTTTGCTTTGACAAGTTTGTCCACTGTTTATACAGTACTTAGCTAGCCAGACACACAGTTTGCCTCCAGGGTTATACTCACACCTTTACCAGCTTGTGATGACGAACTTAACATACAAGGAAGGAGAGAGAGAACAAAAGTTAAATCCTAAGTAAAGGTATCTTATTAAGCTTATAGTGAATGGAAAGTCCTATCAATATCATGATGTATGTAGGCAAATTCCACAAAGAAAACCCACCTTCACTGCACTGTGGCAGTGCTTGTGCAAGTGGCACAATCCGTAATCCCTCATTAGTACACTGGTGGAATTTATGAAAGCTCAGTAGGATACAATGGAAGCTCAAAAGGTTTAGTGCTAAACAAGAAAATGGGATAAAACTGCCACATACAGATCCATGCAGAACATTGATGGATGCATCAAAGGACACTCCTAAGGGTTACAATTAATGGCCCTTTCTAGGGATGGTGTTGCACAGATGGGGTGTTCCTGTGAGAATTAGTAGGCATTCCAGAGGACACCTTGAAATCTTTGTAGTAGCTTAAGTAAAGAGACTGTTCTGTGTCTCTTTTGGTTAAAGAGATCTTAAATCAGTGTGGCTAGAGGTATCATGAATTTGGTGATTGAACACGGGTGGCTAGGCATCAGGGCATTCTGGAACCACTAGATGCACATGGGTTGATCCATGTGTATGGCCTGAAGAGAAAATAATCCAAGGATTTGCCCCTAATTTGCCCCGGTCCCCAGCTTCCTCCTGAGGGGCAAAATGTAACCTGAACAGGCTACTTTTCTATCTGTTCTTTATCCTTAATCCTAAATTGGAGGACAGGGAAGTTAAGCAGGGGTACAAAACACCAGGTAAGATCCTTGCATGATTGTTTGTCTCTTTCACCAACATCTATGTGGCACTATATATGCTTGTGGACGGCCTAGAAATTAACAATATATATCTTGGGAAATGCCCTCAACACATTGCATTCCAGAGCACACCTGTAATGTCTATTTATGAATGTCTACACATGGATCAACATAGGAGATCAGTGGTTGAAAAAAGATTGAGTCTCAGAAAGTAGGGGAAAATAAAAGGAGGAAAATAAAAAATAAAAAAGGCAAAATATTGTAGCATTTTGAAAACTGTTAAAGCACTGCTAAAATATTTTTTCTTTTTTTCCGCCTTTCTTTTTCTTATCTTTCCTTTATTTTTACCAGTATACCGAGACAGACTGATATGGTTATTTCTTTGGATATATGTACCATTAAACTATCCTTACTGACAACCCCCCCAAATAAAAATCCTGCATTTAAAAATTTGTAGAGTGTAGTACTGTGTATGCTTCTCTGAAATGATATTAATTCACTCAGTGATACTGTATTTACTCACTGGTACGTGTCCACAGGATTTCATTCTTAAGAGTGTATAACAGTTTATAGTAGTTTTGAATCACTCTAATTGCTGTGATTTCATCTTAAAGACTCTTAAAGGCTTTGTAGTTTCATGAAGCACTTAGAATTTTTTGCTGTAGTTTAGGGGGCTATGACAGAGGTGTCTTAAATGCTGTATCAAAATATATTTTATTTTTATTTTATTTTATTTATATCCCCATATTTCTCCCAGGAGGGATCCAAGGCTGAAAGAATCTTGAAAAAGAAGTAATAAAACCATTTAAAAATACAAGATATTACAGTGTTAAAAACAATTGAACATATTCGTCATTAAAAAATACTAAATAAATTCCCTTTAAAAATTTTGTAACTGTATTTTTAGACACCCACAAACTGTGACTCTCACAATTCCATAGGATGGAGTCATGGCCGTTAAAGTGGTATCAAGTTGTCGTTACTATGTAATGTGATGAAAAAACGTCACATACTCACAAGAGTCCTTAACTGAGTGAACGTTAAGCTCTAGCAAGCAAGGGAGGGAGCTGCGATCTAAGCCTGTGCCCCATGGAACCAGACATGTATTTGGAAAGGTATCCTATGAAATGATGCTCCCCGTGATACTGTCAACTTTTTAAAGAGTGTATCATGCAAACAGTTGTATAAACTCATAGGCTCTATTACTGTGGTTTCATTCCAGGTGTTCAGAACAAACCAATGTTTGTTGCAAAGTGTTGTGAGAAGTCTGCATCTACTTTCATACCTAGGTCTGAAACTCAGTCACTATCCTTTGTCCAGTCACTGCCACACAAAATGGTTTGTGGCTTGTCTCTGCTTCAAATCAGTACCAGTCACCCAAATCCACATGTTCAGTGGGTCATCCTCACTGAGACTAACACTAGAGGCAAAGCTACTTTACCAATAACGTATGATTAAACATGCAGGGTAAAACAAATCAGTGAACCCATGCTTGTATGCCCATCAGCCTTAAAGGAAAATAAGTCTGAAACATGCTTAGATATCATGATGGTCTAGCATGGTATGTGTTCTTTCTCTCTGACAACAAAGCTCTCCAATATTAAAGCTACATTTTAAGACTTTGTCAAAAGGATGGGGGGAAAACTGCACAAATAATTCCCTTTCAGTTGCTTTCCAGTGGATGATTAAATGCATAGTTGTCAGATCCTTTTGCGAAACAGATCATAGAGGAAAAACAGAATGTAAGCTGTGGTCACTTATAATGTATTGGAAATGCAAGGCAAGGCAAATTCATGTGCAGACCTTGAAGCATCAGCAGAGTCTTGTCTGACGGAAAATGTGCCTTCAGGAGGCAAATGGAGCTGACATCCAAATCTTTAGCATTGCACTTCAATGATACGAAATAATACTTAAGTGCATTCTTTACAGAGGGAGCAGGACACTGACCTATTTGAAGGCTGAAAGGACTGGAGCTGATATGAAGCATGCCCCCTTTCTCTGGGAAAAGGGGCTGTTCTTGCTCCTAGCGCCAGCCACTCTCTGAAGCCACAAAGAAACAACAAAATTACAGACTTGAAAGTGAACCAGAAATTATACATTGGCTCAGTTTATTCACTCGTTCTCTGACCAAATGGGTTAGCAGATGCCATTTTTGGCATTTTGGTGCCTGCCAAGAGGCTTTCTGAAATGAGACATGTTTCAGTAAGCAAGCCACAGAAGTGAACCAAATGGAGCATCAACACTGGAATTAAAATATGCCTGCCCCTCTTCCCACCTGCCTTAGGCTGCTTCTTGTGCAGTCAGTCAGCTAAGAGATTATATGGAGATGGCAGATGATTTCTTACTCCCATTAGACACTTAATCTGATAAATAAATCTCACATTTTGCAGGCTGAAATATTTTCCCTCTGCTGGACTTCCCTCTCAGTTCTTCTCTATCCCTCTTTCTTCTTCTTTCTCTGACATTCTCATTTTGCTCTATCTATTAGACTGATATTGCAATCCAAGAAACCATTAGTTAGCAGTATATACAGCAACCTCTCTTCATGTACCTGAGAGCTATTAACACATGTCCAAGGTTATGCCATAATGTGTACACCCTAATAAATGT
Source organism: Pogona vitticeps (assembly GCF_051106095.1). Taxonomy (NCBI): domain Eukaryota; kingdom Metazoa; phylum Chordata; class Lepidosauria; order Squamata; family Agamidae; genus Pogona; species Pogona vitticeps. Next base: position 99,127,591 of record NC_135785.1, read on the forward strand.
GTTTGTCCCCAATATGCTACGGCCTCTCTGTTAGCTTGAAAAACACATTTGCTTACCCCCTCCAAGTCCTCCACTCTTATCCAAACTTTTTTCCTTATCTGTGTCCACATATTTTCTTCTAGCCTCTTTATTTAATTAATTAATTTATTTTATTGGATTTCTAACCCACCCATCTAGACCCAAGGTCTACTCATTACAGTATTTCAAACTGAAATAACTAAATTGAGATGATGACTGTTAGTGTATTGCGGTGTTATTATACTCTTTAAATTTACCAACTACAAAGCTCCTCATTTAAGAGTCAGAGTGTAGCTGTTATAAATGCAGAAGGGAGGGAAGAAGACCCATTAGTCAATCCTCTTAAGAGAAATTGTGGACTTCCATAAAGCTTATATCTCTGGCCAGCCTCTTTGAAAATCCAACAGGGGAGTTCAGCATGTAACCTTTAACTATTCACTGCTGCCATTGTCCCCTCCACCATCCATCCATAATGAATGGAGACCCTGCATTCCAACAGATGGAAGGAATTCTGTTGAGGGTTTGTCTTCCTCCCTGGATCTGGGAAGTACAGTGGAAAAAGCCAAAATAGTCCAAGTCTACAGCTAGTTTTCCTCCTCCTTAAGTGGAGAATTTTCTGGTATGTGAACGAAGCAGAGGGGAATGGTCAGTCTGGGTTATTTCTAAAAAGGAACTAATCTTTGTTAACTCTTAAAAATAGTGCAACACATTCAACAAAGTTAATGCAAGGTAATAAAATCACAGGTCAAGTATTTGCAAACAACTTCAAAAAGTAGAAAAATGGCATAAGAAACACAAAAATATATAAGGCGTTCTGTATTGTCAGCATAGCCAACAAAACCTTACACAATTTGCTGGTAACAGCTTGATTCTACTCACGGCATCCTGTTATCTCTCACTCCCCATCATTCTGGGGATGAGCTGTCCCAGCTGGAGATGTGAAGGTTCAAGAGAGAGCCAAGGAGACTTTTGCAAGATATTTAAAAATTCCTCAGTCAGCCTGATCAGCTGATATCTGTGAGTCATCACTAGCATCACCACTGATATCACAAACTACCTTTGTTTGGGTGTTAACCCTTTGCAGCCTTTTCAGATATACATGTTGCAAGCTTGTAACATACACACTAGGACTTCTAGTTATGTTGCTGCTTAATGATATGGATGGCTCCACTGTCATTACAACTCCAGAAAGCGAATATTTTCAGGCCCTGTCCTCTCCCTTCTTCACAAACCTTTCATTGAAAGTCCCCATCAGTGGAATTAAGTTTTCCCTCAAACTTTAGGTTTTGTAGAGGTAGGACATAGTTCATATTTGTCAGCCCTTTGTCGCTCTCCAGCAGGACTGGTCCTGCAACAAAACAAAGAGCGGAAATCATATCAGGTAGTGATTGCGGGACATGGACAAGGAGTGGGAGCCAGGTATTGCAAGGCAGAACTGTGCTGACATGTCACACAGCCTGTCTTCTGCTCCCTGTGCTTGTCTTCTGCCCTCACACACAGCAGAAGCAACCAGAGTAGGTGCAAGATTCAATAAACATTTGGATTAGCTTCCAAATATGGAATGGATAGGGCATATTTCATCCTCTGCTTCAGGTGGCAAAATACCTTGGGCCTGCCTTGTTATCTAGCATTTGAACCAGACCGTTGAGATTCTACTTTCCACCTCAGGGCCCTGTCTTGTGTTGTGCAGGAAATGAAGTGGAGGCTCTAATATGTATGTTCTTGAGAGGTGGGTGGAGAAATTCTTTACCATTTTCTTCAAAATTTCTGCTTCAACTCTTTCAGCATCACCACCAGTCTTTACCTTCTAACACACAATGGGGCCCAGTTCTTTGGGAGGCCATACCATTGTCATTTTTGCTGCCTCTGTATTTTCATGGGATCATTTTTTTCTGCCTTCATATTCCTTTTAAAAGAGGAAGTGGAACAGGGGAGGAGTTTGCCTTTCAAAAGGATATTTGTTCTTGAAGATTCTTCATTAACTGTCTCAAGCTGACTGGAATTAAAAGAAAAATCAAGTAATTTTTCTTTTTAAAAAAAAAAATCAGCAAATACGTATTTTATGGGATTCACCAAGTTAAAGTGCTCCCATATCTAGTAGACACACTTGTAAAAATTTAAACTTAAATTTTCTTTAAAATTACAGTGGACCCTCAACTTACAGAGGGCTCCACTTACAGATTTTTGAGTTATAGACTTCTCTGGCCGCAAAATTTAGGTTAGACTTGCAGCTGGAGAATCGTCCTACAGACTGGGAAAAAAAATAGAACAAAAACGTCCAGTTATGGATTAATCAGTTTTCAATGCATTGTAGGTCAATGGAGCCTCGACCTACAGACTTTTCGACCTCCAGCCACCGTTCCAATACGGATTAATTCCGTAAGTCGAGGGTCCACTGTAAAGAAAGAATATTTCCCACTAACAGTCCATGAGCAAATTATGAAAGAACCCTGAAAATCAGTCATGGAAGAGTGTGGTTGTAAGAAGGAGTCAAGAGCTTAGTTGGAAGGCCAGTATTCCTAATCATTTATGAATGAGCTGATAACCAAATGTTTTTTCGGTTGCCAGAATGGTTATACACCGCTGCACATAGCTGCCAAGAAGAACCAGATGGATATAGCCACTACGTTGCTGGAATATGGCGCTGATGCAAATGCTGTGACCAGGCAAGGGATTGCTCCTGTGCATCTTGCCTCCCAAGAAGGCCATGTGGACATGGTGTCCTTGCTCCTCACGAGAAACGCCAATGTGAATCTAAGCAACAAGGCAAGCTTGCTTTCTTGTGTGTGTGTGTTCTTGAGCGGCTGTGTGTACCTTTGAGAAAGATAGTATATCCCATGTATAGATGAGTTGACAGATTCAGGCCTGCTCCACTGTGGAGCATACCTGGCTTCTGTGCATTGTGCGTGACAGGTAACCTCTACTATATATTCTTGTATAGGGACTGCTAATGAATCAGTGCCTGGCTAGAAGACGGGGTCAACCCTCGTAGACCCTATCTAAGTCTACGAGAGCTAGTTGGATACTGGGGAGCTAAGGCCCCCCGAAAGATATACTGCAGCCTCATTTGTTAGGAAAAACTCTGGCCTGAATCTAGTTGTTAGTTTCAGCTAGAATAGATCTTCTGAATCAGTGGGATTTACATGAGTGTCAGTTTACCATTCAGGAATAGATTCAGGGTATCTGTTCTGGCTGGGACTTGCACTTAGATTTCTGCTCCACTCTGTATGGTGGAGACAGCTGGCTGGGTAACTCAGCGAGTTAGGTATCTGCCTGTGGAACCAGAGGGTGGGAGTTCATTTCCTTCCTGTGCTTCCTTACTGAGCCAGCCTGTGTCACCTTGGGCAAGTTGCACAATCCCAAACTGTCTCCAGAGAAAGGGAATGGCAGATGACTTGTGACTACAGTATAACTCGAAAACCATGGAAGGGGTAATCATGTCAGAATTGATTTGATGGCATGTGATCATTATTATTTTATTATTTTAAGTCTCATCTGTGGGCAACAAGACGACAGAGAAAAACATACAGGGCAAATTTCTGAGAATTTGTGTCTCAATAGGTTTCTTTTCCTCTTCCATCCTCATTTGTTTATCTTTTTCTGTCATGTTGTTACACTCTAAGCCAACAAGCAAGCAAACCCCCTCCCCACGTAATTGTCCCGAGGACCTTTGGCAGTGAAGAGCAGGGGGTTAGGTCTTTGCAGCATGACTCTTAACGAGATTCAGCATATTTCAGGAACGAGAGATAAGAAGATTGCAGTTAGGCTAGAGAACAAACAAGCTGGAATGTTGCTTCAGGATTGACACTTCATCTGGTGGGGGATGAAGAAAGAATGGTTTCCTTCTCAGTCCCATCTTGATGACCCACAGGGTGTGGGGGGGTGGGGATGCTGGTTTTGGGCCACTGAAGAAGTGGAATATCCAGACACCCACACACCCATTGCTGTTTCTGCTTCAGTGTTAGTGGTGTGTAAGCAGCAAATCTAGTGATTTCCAGGTCAAATGGAAAGAGGGAGGTTTTTATGTCCTCCTCTCCCCCAACAGTTCTGACTGGCAGCTGCTTTGGGTTTGCTTCAGAGTTACCAAGTAAGAAAGGAGCTTGGGGGGGGGGACATCAGAGGTCTTTAGAAGGCACGGCTTGTGCACCCTACTTTAATACGCTTTACGGGTGGAAATAGAAACATGAAGTGTGTGTCTCCAGGGGTGAGATCACAGTTTCATGAAATGGACAGTCCTCTTCTGACCCTGTGCTCCAGTGAGGCTGAACAGTTTTCAAGTGGCATTTGAACCTGTATGGTGTTAAAAGCAAGCTGCCACAACTTGAGAGAGTTTCTAGGGAGGATTCCTTGGTAAGTTGTTGGCAGAGAGCAATTCGTGAGAACAAGGAACAGTCACCTGGGCTTTTTTGCCTTCTTTCTATTGGAAATGTGTCTGAGGGAGAGCAAGAGAGACTCAGTAATCATGGACTGGCAGGGTGATTAGAGTTCAGGCTTGTGAAATCTTATTTTTTGTTTGTTTGTTTTTGGACTAGGGCCCAACATTCACATGATGAGACACTGCAGAAAAAAAAATCCAACATCCACTATTAAACTAGTTCTTTATTTCTAAGTGCAGACCTGCTATTAGGCAGATTGAGGTAGTGGCCTCAGGTACTAGATGCTAGGAGGTGGCTTCAGGAGAGAGATGGATGATTTTTCCTGCTACCCTCCCCCCCAACTATCCTGCTGCCCAAGAGTGATATCTGGTGTGACCAGTGTTGCCAAAGTTTGTATATGGGAGGAGGAAGGAGAATGCCATCTTAATGCCGCCTAGAGTGGTCTGGTAGTCCAGATAGACGGGATACAAATCAAATCAAATAAATAAATAAATAAATAAATAAATAAATAAATAAAATTCCTCAACTCCTACAGAAAAATATCTTGGATTGGCCTTATTCCTATGGTAGGGAAATGGTGGAAATAAAGGGAAATAAAACAAAAAGCTTAAGGACATCCCTCCTCTTACCACATCTCCAAATCCTCATGAGATTCCACAGAAATCTTAGTAATATTTAATTCCTCACTTATAAACTCCCACAAACATTTGGACAGCTCCTCTTGGATGCAGAAAGTTGTGATAGATGAATCCTGCGGGGGGTGGTAACTTATGTTTTTAATAAGAGCAATGACAAGTATAGTCCTCGTAAAAGAGGTAGCTACAATATAGGAACAGATTTGTCCATGTTAGTCTTCCATTGTCCCTCTTCACGGCTTGTTTATGCTTGCTCTAGCTCTAGTGTGCTTTGTGTTTCGTTCCCTTTCCAGCTAGACAGTGTACTAGGCCAGATCTGACTCCTCTTTTCTGGTTGCTGAATAACTCATTTTGTCACAGGTATACCATTACCCAGTTTGGTGTTGTGGACAGAGTGATGAACTAGGACTTAGGAAGTATGGGTTTGCATCCCACCTAGCCGTAGAAACTCACTGGGGGTGTGGAATTGGTAAAGCCACTCCCGAAATATCTCCCTTACCTTGAAAGCCACTTAGGGTCACTATGAGTTCTGACTTGACAACACATAACATAATATAATATGCAGACTTCTGTCTCTTTATCTCTAATTTAAAAAATAGACTTGATCTAGCTAGTTAAGAAGGGATAAGGATGTTTGGGTTATAGTGACATAACTTTTAAAGTAATGAGCTGCAGCGATAGGGGCACATATATTTATGTAAATGTGTGCCTCAGGTTATACAGATTTAAAATCAAATGTTAATGCAGAGAGAAAGAACAGCTTTTGCCTAAATGGCATGGGGAACTTCTACAGTCCACCTATTTTAAATTGGCAGCAAGCCAGGCTCAGCGTTTGGATCTATGGGAAAAGAGTTATTTTACCATATTCCTTAAATGTGTAAGCCTGGCTCTTATGTAACCTTTCACTTTCTGCTTTGTCACCCTTCTTGTCAGCAAAACCAATTGAAATAGATGTTCTAGGTGGGGAAAAGGTGAGAAACTTAAGTATGAGATCACAGTACAGGCCAGTGTTACAAATTTGTTCTAATTTGTGTGAGAGAATGGATATGAAATGCTGTCAAACAGCTGAAAAGTACACTGTAAAGCAGAGGTGAGGATCATGTGTTCTCCAGATGCTGTTGGGCTGCAACTTCCCTCAGAACTAGCTGCCGTAACAAATGTTGAAATGTTTGGGGGTTTGTGGTCCAACCATCATCTACAGGGTTACATGTTCCTAACCCCATTGTATGGATGCTTGGTGCTGGCATTCCCCAACAATGAATATATCTTCCATGCCCATCCCTACAATTGCTGGAAGTCTGGCGTTGTTGATCAAGCTCCCATGTATCAAATTAAGCTGTTAGAAGAAATGCACAGTGAATGCTGGCCAGTAAAGTGACATAGTGACTTTTATAAGTTATGTTAAAAAAATCATATCCCTTTAAAGAAATTTGGGAACCATCTGCTCATTGATTAGTATGACATGACATGGGGCCTGCTTTAAAAGTCTTGACAGATGGCTCAGATGTTTTCTGTTGACATCTCATTCAGTTCAGGAAGAGAGCACCACCCATGCCAGACATCAGAATTTGATTCTTTGAGCCCGTGAGTGCAGGCCATCTTCAAGAAACTTAATTTGCTGCCTCTGCTTTACAGAGTGGCCTGACTCCGCTTCACCTGGCTGCGCAAGAGGACCGGGTCAACGTGGCTGAGGTTCTTGTTAACCAGGGCGCTATTGTGGATGCACCAACCAAGGTATGTGTTGAGATGTCATATTATATTATTTCCAGTGGAGAAGGAAAATAATTTAACCAGTTAGTCCTAATAACGGTATTGCCAGCCTGTGTATTTTGTTTTGCCCTCCTGGCCATTTTATTTATAAACTTAAAAAACAAAAGTCTCCATCCAGCATGGAAATCAGTTATTTCTTTATTGCTTTTCCGTTATATAATCTCTGCAAAATCTCTTCCCAGTTTTGCTTTGTAATGAAACTTCATTTGAAGTTGGGATCTCTGGATAGTTCCATATTCATAATAGCAGCAGCACTTCTGAGAATTGTTCAGTGACCTTTGACTTGCTCCTTTTATGTCTCCTTTTCTCGTCGTCTGAATACTTCCATGTGTGAAGGAGCCATTATAATTTAACAGTACATAGGGGGTTGCTTGAATTTGGTCCTTCTTAAACAGCCAATATGCATACAAGGAGTGGCCACAGTAGATCTTTGCCCCTACCCTCAACAAACTTGGGTGCAGTTCTGGTGTTACCTTGATGATATCTAAGTAGAGGCATTGCTGAGAATGTTGGTGCAACTGAATGAGGAGTTCATGAATGGGGGACTCATTTTCTTAAAAGAAAACCAGCAAGTGAGATGCTGGTCCTTGACTCTGGCTGAAAAGCAGTACAGGTATTATTGACCAATTACAGGATATATCTTAGTGCTACAGCTGATATGAACATGTTCCTGGATATTATTTTTTCTGGTTAACCACATTAATGTCATCATGAGGGTTTGGTTTTTTTCTCTCTCTCTCCTTCAGAAGAGAAACTGCAGAAGATAGCATTTCCTGTCTTCATTGCTCTTTAGTTGTTCGTATGTAATGAAGAAACAAAAAAAATGTTCTCATCTGGCCCTGGGCAAGCCGGCTGAACTGGCAATCTGGGAACAGCTGTGCATGTGTGTGTGGCCTCACAAACCTGCTGTTTGAAGTCAGATCAGGGATCTGTCACCTGACATTTTAGCAAAGCTGGCTTGTCTGATGGTATAATTAGTTGTCAGACTCTTGACTAGAGCAGTGGAAAAAAGCACGCTGCAATAATAATTACCTGTCCTTGTACTCTTATCAAAGGTTAGGAAGCAGATTATTGACTCATAAAACTTGATGACACTGTTATTAGCCTTTGGAAGTGAAATCCTTAGATGGAGAGGGGAAAAGACTTGAGAGCAGGAGATAAATAACATAACTATGTGAGCTAAATTCACATTTGACCACAAGGAAATTGGCACAATTCATTTTGGAGGCCAAAATTATCTTTTCCTAGTTATGAAACGTAATTGGTTTAATTGGTGGAACGATTCAGGAGATGTGGCTTTCAAGGCACTAACTCTCTCTCTCTCTCTCTTCACACACACACATGCACACACACACACACACACACACACACACACAGTGTGTGTGTTTATTTGCATATATTTTGGCATTGTATCTTGTTTTATGTCAAGCAGTTAACTGGAAATAGATTTCAAATGAATCTCTGTAGGATGTTTCTTAATAAATTAAAACTGTATTAAAAGGAAGATTGTGAGCTGGTTACTAATCTTTTAATAGCAAAAATTCAGTGATGTCATTCTGACCTAGAGGAAATTGTCCAGTTGATTTTTTAAGATCTGGAATATTGTAATGATGAAATTACCTTATAAGGGAAAGAGAACATCAAATAATTGAAGATAGATTGAGAGACTTAGCATTTTTAAAGTTATGCAATGATAAATTTGGTGATAATATCTATCATTCTTTGGTCAAAATTCAAGGAATCATATATAGGAGTTGATGTAGCTAATTGTGGCTAATTATCAAAGTGCGTGGTGTATGCTGGGCGCACAGACAGGTATGCAATTAGGCATATGACTGGCAGTAAACTGGCACTTCGTCAATTAAGCACAACAGCTTCTGCAACTTCTTTTGTGTATGTATAAATGTCCAGGCAGATACTGGCATTTGTTTCCCTAGATGTCAGCCATAGTGGAAACTTGAAAGATAATTTTATTGGACTGTAGTTCTATAGCATTTGAATAATACAATACAGGTGCAATAATCTGCTAAGGTTGGAATTGCACAAGTAATTAACCTCGTAATTAGCCTCGTGGTGCAGTGGTTAAACCACTGTACTGCAGCAAAAACTGTGCTCACGACCTGGGGTTCAATTCCAGGTAGCCGGCTCAAGGTTGACTCAGCCTTCTATCCTTCCGAGGTCGGTAAAATGAGTACCCAGCTTGCTGGGGGGGGGGGCAATGTGTAGCCTGCATAATTTACTTGTAAACCGCCCAGAGAGTGCTTGAAGCACTATGGGGCGGTATATAAGCAGCACACTTTGCTTTTTCAAGTTTTACTTTAGTGAGAGCAGGATAGTAATTCTGCAGTGGCTGAAGGACCACTAGATGCAGCGAAAGAGCCTTTCTGCTAGAAGAGGAAGTGCCTGACACTGGATGGCACATTTGCCACTGGTGTTTTCCTTACCCACCCATAGTGTGGTAATAGAAAGGTCTCCACTGTAATTGTCTTTTTCCCTTGCTTCCTGCTTCACAGGCTATAAACACAGGAATAAATTGGTCTTGCCAGAAGTCTGACTTGTAGAAAGCTGTTGTATTTAGTCTGAAAGCTGCATAAAATTGGGTGGAGGGGCATTGGGTGCCCAGTTGAACTCAAAAGAAACAGTAGAGTATGGTAAATTAAAGTCCCTGATAATTCCACCATCTTGTTGGATGATTATCTTGGTGGAAAGATAATGGTGTAACTCACAGGGGCAAATTGCCACTAATTAATGAATTCTTTCTTGGATTCATTGTAATATGCCAAGCCACCCCACTGACCTGCAACAAAGAATGCAAACAGAGACTGTATAATTAGCAACAGTTAGCCACTACAAATTACACCATTTCTCATATGGTAGTGTAACTGTACAATAGGATTATGACCCATGTGTCTCTAAATTCTATTTAAGCTATGGTTTTAAATTAGAATTAAAAGCTACTAAAGTTATATAAATAGAATTATTTAAATTTTAATTAAGCTAAGGGAAGTATTTCACAAAACTTTGTCCTGGGCCTAAATTTGTACTTCTAGTTAAAAGAAGTCATGTAATTTTAATTTTACTGTATTTTTTAAAAAAATATTAGAACATTCAAATGGGGCCGAGTTGGGAAGACTGCTCTTGACCCCTCGAGTCTTTCATTCACTCACCATGCCACCATCATCTATGCCTCCAGTAATCCATTTTTCAAACTGCTAAAATTGGTAATGCCTGTATCATAATTGGGAACCTGTAGGACATTCTGTTTGCTTGTTTCGTGCTTATATTTGGGCTTCAGTGTCAGATAGGAGCCGCAGAAACAGCTTAAGGATCAACCTTGAAAGTCAAGAGACATTGTTATTGTAGATATGTTTAGATGTTATAATACCTCTTCAAAGTAGAGCACATTGCTGAAATGTCTAGAGCTATTTTTTACTACATTCTTTTTATGTAACCCTTGTATTTAGTTTTCCATAAGAGTTTTTGGGAACTTTTTGTTCAGGATGAAGTGTAACTAAAAGTTTGCATGTTTAAACCCATTTGTTTCTGGAGCCACACTAGTAATATCCATGTAACCAACGTTTTAGGAACTATGCCAGACAATTACAGGAGTACGGACTCGGTAGATACAACTGGTATGCAAATCTTTCCTGTGTTTGCAGCACAGGCGTGTCCAAGGGCACATATGGGGATCCATCTGGCCTTCTGGGTATTACCAGACTGTCACTTTTGTTCATACTGACTTAACCTGATCAAACAACATCTAGTTGGTCACCCGTCCCCTGCCTCTGATCTGGATAAGACTGGATAGCTCAGTGGTTTGGGCATCTGGCTGAAGAGCCGGAGGTTGGAAGTTTGATATCCTATTGTGCCTCCTTGTCAAGGGTTGGACTTGATGGTTCATAAGATCCCTTCCAGTTGAGCAGTTGTAAGATGATGATGATGATGATCCTTATCATTATTGTCTGTTATTTATGGCTCATGAACTTAAGCCTTCATGATTTCATGCTCTTCTGTTTGCTCATTATCTCCTCGCCAGGGAAATCCGGAACAAAGCCCAGTAGCACATACATATGGATTATCTTGGTGCCAAACTAGACAAGAAGCCTTTGATGCAGTTAGCATTTGGGTTTATAGTTTTTTTAAAATAGTAATTTATAGAGGTGAGAAATGAAGACCTTTCCAGATTAGGATCCTGAAAAGAGGGAGTGGGTTTTCTAGATCATGATTTGGGAGGGTAAGTACATGCCAGTGAGAGGTTTTGTTCCAATGCTGCCAACTGATGAGGGGTTTTTGTTTCCATAGCAGGATCAAATGCTGCCAGGGGCAATATATAATTGTTTATAGGGCTGGATATGGCCAGAAGGCTGCCAGTAACTCACCCTGTTCTGGACAATACACCTTTGAGGTTAGGGGTGGTCAAGTTGTCAAGGTGGGGTCTGAAAAAATGACAGTTCCATGAGCTTCCATCATCATCATATAGCATGGGGACCAGCTAAAATTGCCATCAGTGTATAGTGATGTTTTCCAAACTTCTGAGAGGTAAACCACTTTATTAATAAAAAGTAAAATAAAGTAAAATAAAATATGAGGTACATTGAGACCATCGATTCATGGGGTCATGTAATTGGGGGGGCACTTCCACAGACAAAAATTCTCATGTCTTTCTGCATTACAGTGGTGCCTCGCCTGACGACATTAATTTGTTCCAGTGAAATCACTGTAGAGCAAAAACGTCGTCAAACGAAATAAAAAAACATTGAAACGCATTGAAAACTGTTCAGTGCGTTCCAATGGGCTGAATACCTGCTCATCCAGTGAAGATCCTCCATACGGTGGCCATTTTCTGGTGCCTGTTAAGCGAAAAATAAGTCCTAAAACCAGCGGGGGGGGGGCATTTTCTTCAGCCAGTGGCCATTTTGAAACCCGATGATCAGCTGTTTGCTGATCATTGTAAAGCGAAAATCGATTCCTGAAGCAGGGAACCGATCATCGTGAAATGAAAAAAAACCATTTAAACCATCATTTTGCGATCACAAAAACTTCAATGTTAAGCGGATTCTTCGTAGAACCGGGTAATCGTTCAGCAGGGCACGACTGTATTTCAGTCTGGATGATTCAGCCAGACTTCATATGGTAATATAACAGGATTCCCTGCCCATGGAGGAAGCTGACTGACTGGTAGAAGAGATGGCCAAAGCCCGCTAAGAACCTTTGATGGAATTACTATATATTGGATTTCATTAGCAGTTCTCTCGAGTGACATGAGTGTTTCATAGGATCGGATGGGATTTGTAGGATCCTGTAAGTCATTTAATCTGACCACTTGTTTGGTGAAGAAAAGCCAGAGCTAGAGCATCCCTAATAATTGGTTGTCCAGTCTCTGCTTGAAGACCTCCAGGAGACAGAGCCCTTTCCTCTGGACTATTGATTCCATTGTCCAGTTATTCTTACCAGTGGGAGGTTTGTCCTAGCACCGAACCTTTAATGTTAGTACTTTGACAAGCAACATATTTTTGTGTGCTTCTTGTCTGCTGCTGTCATCAGCCAAAATGAGATGTTTGCTTCAGGCAGTAGGCTGGTGGCAGAAAGCCCCCCCCCCCCGTCCCACCTCACTCTCTGTCATTGGCCATGTTCTGTTACAGGTTACTTTTTTTTACCATAATGTCTTCACCGTGATGACCTTCAGGTCCAGGCATAATTTGCATAGCTGTCTGAGATGTGACTGCTCTAAGAAGGCAGGCAGGCAGGCAGTGATGGCTGCAAGGAAGAAGCCACTGTCACTTTTCAGTTAACTGCAGTATTTTTGTTACATCTGAGTGAGGAAATATTGGTGGAAATAAAAACCAGTATATGAAGCCACCTCCAAACTGTGCCATCATATGATTTTTTCCCTGTTGAAATACAACAGGAAAATATAGATAATGGAAGACACACTAAAGAATTGTTTTTATTTGGCTTATTAAAGTAAGATACAATTGCCCAAACATACCTGTTAGTTTCCAAATCCTGGGGCTCCCAATAGTCTTCAGTAATTGCACGGAACCCATAAAGTAGTCTGTTCTTAAACTTCAGGAGATCAAATGTGACCCCATGTTTCTAAGGAGGACTAGAAACTTATAAAAAATCCTCTAGATCAGTGGTCTCCAATCTTAGGTAAATCAGGTGTTCTTGGACTGCAACTCCCAGAAACACTGGCCAGCTTAGTTAGTGATGCAGGCTTCTGGGAACTGCAGTCCAAGAACACCCGGGTTACCCAAGGTTGGGTACCACTGCTCCAGATTATCTTGACATGGGTTCCTATTATTGAAATAAACCACCCAGAAGGTAGTTTGGCCTCCTTTTGTGTTACCTAGATTCAGATAATAATCCTGATTATTACGTATACCCAGTAATCTATGAGAAAGATTCTCTCCCCCCCCCCCCAGCCTTCTGTCTACTGTGGTTTGGCTGTGTAAGGGGAAGGGGGAAGCCTGCCAAATGGCATTTTCTCCCAAGATTTTCATATGATACACATCTGCATTCATAAAGTCAAGACGTTAGTATAAGCAGTAGGGCTTGCCAAGCGGAAAGCCATTTGGCACTGAATCCTGTTGTCTAAGTAGGAATCAAATCAAATCCCTACTTTGCTAAGGGAGCAGACAGCGTGGGAAGCAGCTTTTTGTAGTACTATTTTGACGCAGCAGCATAGCTGTAGATGCTTGAGTATGAGTGGGTTGAATTCTGCTTTTACAATGCTGAGTGCCTTGCATCTTAGAACATGTATAGAATAGTCTGCACTGTCCGGTTACTGTTCTTCATCATTTAGGACAAGGATCCCCAAACTACGGCCATCTGGCCAGCCTTGTCTTTTTATCCGGCCTGGCAATGACAGCGGGGGTGGGGGATTGCTAGGGTCTGCCTTCCCTCCTTCAGCCCCCAAAAATGTGTAAAATGTATGATGTGGCCCTCATACTGAAAAGTTTGGAGACCTCTAATTTAGGACATTGCTTTTATGTAAGGTGACACAGTGTGTCCAGGAGACTTAAGAATATGTCTTCCGGGGCAGCCCAGTGCTGCTTCAGTATGTCCTTAGCGGAAGGCTCAGTGTTCAAAAGAAGAGTGTTACTGCCTTGCTTCTGGGTTAGCAGGTGACATTTCTGCCCTGAGGAAGACATGATGCACCCCTGAAAGATGGAGAGGAGGTTGTACCACCCACCTGCTGCACTTCTGTCATCCCATCCCTTATTACTTGATTGTGATGGGTAAAATTCTGCTTTAACCTTTAGACCAGTATTTCCCAAACTTCTGATCCCTGCTACACACTTAAATTAAAACTGGAGTATTAATTTTTGGAATATAGTGAGAGTAAGTATTGCTTGTCTGACATTTGAAGAGATCCTGGATAGGTACTTTTCAGATTGTACCATTTCATTGCTTGGCATTGAAAATATCTTACATTGAGGTGTTTAACCATTGCAGTGTTCTGTGTCTAGTAAGGGGCAGTTTAGGATCTTGGTAGTACTGAAGATGATACAAAATATCCCAGCTATTCTTAGCACCAATCCAAGGAAACTCTTTATTGTCAGTGCCAAGGTTAATTCATCTACCTAGGTTTGAATAATAATCTGAATTAATTAAGCTCACACATAAACATTAGTCACATTGCAGCATTGAATGGTAACCTGTGTTTGTGAATGAGCCTCAAAAACAAATTACAAATAGAATTTCCTAGTTGCCTTAAATGCATTGCTTTTCATTTGCTAGTTTGCATAGTTAATTGTTTTACCTGCATATGTGAACTGTGCCTTAGTAAGGAATCAGTTATTGTATAGTAAGATCCTACTGTCATATAAATATAACCATATACTAAAAACAAAAATATAGATGCTGTCCTTATACACAAGTAAGCCACCATAAAAGGAATATGTATAAATGCATGTATTCCATTGTGTGTGAGTGTGTGTGGTTTCCCACCATGTTATGTGCAATAAATAATACTTGCACAGCAAGAGGTGGGCCATTGAGGTGTGATTGGGAAGACTTGCTAGTTTCTAGTTTGTACTTTTCATGCAGGTGCATAGAAGAATATCAAATTACTTTGACTCTCTTGGGAACCATCTCCTTCATGCATTCCCAGCTGAACTCTACTAAGTAAGCATGTTTCTTAATAGGAAATAATACTATCTTGTTGCAGGTTGATGAGGCAGGAAGAAATACTGTTCTTTAGGCATAGTTAAGTCTTGCCTGTCGCTCTTAAATCTTCTGAGAATATCCAAACGTATTTCCAAGGCAACTAAGAAGAATCTAATTATATTAAGAGAGGCAAACCTATAGAACAAAGGGGTGGATTTGTATTTTCTGTAAAATGGTATAAATTACCCGCATTATGACCTTCAAGATCTACCTGCACAATAGGGTATCTGTGTGATGGCTCGAGACATCAAGGGCATGAATGCAGATGTCTTTGATGCCCCCACCTCTGAATGCTCTCACACAAGAACATTTACCATGGCAAACCCAAAATGAATTTCCAGACCTGAGTTTTTTTGGGGTAGTGATGTACAACAATGTGGACTAGACCAGCCATTCTCAGCGGAAGTCATATGACCCCCTGTGTGGCCCTGGCATATTTGAAGGGACTAGAGACAATTCTTCACACACCAGCTTCTAACATTTGTTGTGTGACTTATACAAACCTGATTTGGCCTACATTTTTTTTCATATTATGTTTATGGCCATAGCAAAAAAAAAAAGTTTAAACTAGCTGGGCTAGATGTTGGGTTTCATGATTAAGAAGTTGGGAAATACCAAAGAATTTTAAGTGGACGATATTTGGTACTGCTTTGAAGACTGGATTCCCCCCACCTTTGCTTTCTTAAGACCCATCTCTCACCCTAGCCTTCTATGATGGAGAGCGTTATAAATCAAAATAAAAGAGAAACTACAGTATTTCTTTATAGTGGCTAACACATTTCAGTGGGTTGAGTGTTTGAAATACACAAAGATATGTCTATAGAGAGAATGAGACAGCAGTAGTGGTCTCACTCTAAGCTAGTTCTCCAGTTACAATTGTCCAGCTCTTTCCAGAGTGGACAGATGGAGAAGGAGGGCAGCTTAACATTGATTCCTTGTGGGTGTGCATTTTTCAACCTGGTACCTTCATCACCAGTGTGATTTTAGTAGATGTTCTCTAAAGAATAAAATGCAACCAATAATTCCACTTACCTCATTTTAGCCAAGATTTTTACTACTGAAGAGAGAGGTGTGTTTAGGTTTCCATAGCTAGCTGACTAGAACTCATACTGGGCAACAGTAAAAGAAGGATACTTCAATGTCATTCATGTATTTTGGAGTATGTACACTGTAAAGCAGTTTCCTAACTTGAGACATAGGCTTACAAAAGTAGTCCTGCATCTGAAAGCCCATGAAGAAGGAACAGTTGAGGAGGGCAATGGTTATGATTAAAAATGGTTTTGTGGAAAGGGTTAAACAACTTTATGTCTTCAGCATTTGCACACACACACACACACACACACCAGCTGTACTTCAGCAGTGACAAGATTGTAACAAGAGGACTGTTTTTTGTTTCCCATATCATCTCCTGGTTGGTGATAATAAGAGGTATACCAGAAAGCGTCTAAAGGACATGAGGTTAGGGAAATGGGACTTAGTACATTCTGATGGTTGTTTTCTCCAGCATTAGCAAGCTGTTCTGCCATTGGCCATAGTCTGGATGTACAAAGATAGTGCTCTTGTTTCAATTCCTCTTGCCTCACCGCACCCATCCCAGAAACATAAGAGAAATCAGAAATGCCTTCCAAAACTGGAGAGGTGGGGTGAGGTGAGGGATGGAATTCAACATGGAAGATGAGAAAATGGACCATTTGCTGTATCTTATTATCAAATGTGCAACTGTGGAGGGCTGCAAATCCAGAACAGAGGGAGACAGCAGTTGGTTCTTGTAGGTTTTTCGGGCTGTTTCGCTGTGTTCTGAAGGTTTTTCTTCCTAACATTTTGCCAGTCTCTGTGACTGGCGAAACGTTAGGAAGAAAAACCTTCAGAACACGGCCAAACAGCTCGAAAAACCTACAAGAACCATTGGATCCTGGTCATGAAAGCCTTTGAGAATACACGGAGACAGCAGTGTTAAACCATTTCACCGAAGCCACTCCCCCCCCCCCCACTGTTCTTTCTCCACAGGTTTCTAGGTGCTTACTTACTGTTGTAAGCCTGCATTTCAAACCCTCTGAGGTCACAGGAAAAGTCAAGGTTTATTGTCTGGCTCCCCAGTGGCTCTGCCTGTTGTACCTTCAAGGGTATGAGTATGCTGGCTACTTGGTCATAATCTGCATACCATCAGTCTTGTAGTGCTGTGTTGCTTTTCACAGACCCACCCAGACAGCAGTGAGATCACAATATGACCTGCACTGGCCCTGCTATCTCACAGTGACTTTGTTGCTAGCACAGTCTCTCCTACACTGCCAGGATTGGCAGCCTCAGCCTCCTCCTCCTCACTTCTATTGCTATTGCTTTTGCTATTGTTAAAGCAAGATTCTTCTTGCTGTTGGAGAAAACAGAGTAGACTGCTATACCCACTAGCAGGAGCCTGAAGCCTACATACTTACTTTATTAAATAAGCTTGACCCAGATGAAATCAGCACCACTCTTTCTTGTAGTGCTCCCGTCCTTTTGGGGCACTCGGGACAATAGGAGAAATTACCCTGATAGAGTTCCCAGAAATAAAATATTGAGGAAGGAAAGGACTGAGAGACTGTGGACCGGATACAAAGGAGGTGTACACCTGATGGTTCTGCAGTGTCCTCTGTTTGCGCTCTCCACACCCATGCCCGTAGTGGGGAAAAAGGAGATTAAGGTTTCTCCCTGCTCTCACTCTATCTGTGCTCCATCCGTTTTTTAAAACATGTTTTTAAATGGTTGTTAATGATATTTTGAAATATATATTTTTATATATTTAATTTTAAAGTGTGTTCCTTATACATTCTTAAATAGCAATTGTTGTGTGATTTTAGTTGACTATACACTCCCTTGGGTCCCCTATGGAAAGAAGGCAGCAAATTAATTGATCAATTGATTAATTTAAATCCCAGTGTTGGTTCTAGAGCTATCTGCTGTCCCCTGCTGCACTGTTTCCATACCTGTGAAGCGTGAACTGGTATATGTAGCTGCATAATGATGAGTCTTTAAAGATTTATTTAGTTTTTTGTTGGAGCAACATCTTAAAAATACATAAAATGGTACCATTACTTTTTGTTTGCTTGCTATTGGATGTTTAGCTTGCCCCTCCATCAAGGCAGTCAAAGAATTCTTAGCCTTTTGCATCTTGGATCTGACAAACCACTCTGTCCGAGAGCCCTGATCCCAATGGGGTAGAAACATAACTGCCATTTTCCCCCAGAAGGATTATTTCTGTTTTTAAAAGTGTCCTGTTACTGTATAGAGGGCAGGGATCACCAGATCAGTCCAAAAAACAATCAGTGGCAGCAGGGTGAGAGGAGGCAGCACATCACACTTTCAGGATGATGTGAGATGCTGGGAAAGAGTGAATTCTCAGTGTGGCCCCTTGTGGCCCCTGCTTGTCCTTCTGTCACAAAGGCTCACGTCGTGTTTTCTTCTCGCTGCCACCAGTGGGTTGCCTCAATCCACAGTATAAATGATGTTTGTCAGGACACTTGTCTTGTGAACACAAACAGAACTTATTTATTGAAGTGAATAATAACAGAAGTCCTTCAGATATACATTATACACAAGCAAATCATTAACAGTTCTCTCAGTACATACTTCTTTTCCCCTGCCCTGTCATTACCATTGTCTCTACCTATTTTCTTTACCAGCCTTATCACTCAGTATCTGTTCCCTCTCTCTCTGACTACCAGCCCTTATCTCTGTCTCCTCCTTCTCCCGCCAAACCTCAGGTAGCTGCTGACTCCGCCTCTCCAGTCCTCTCATAGGCTCATGCAAATCAGCTCATGACTATGAATTGCATGAGTGACGTGAGGCGATCGTCACACTTAGTAATCGTCATGAAAACCCTGTATCCCTGCTGGAGTGTTCATCTGTCCCACCAGGGGTTGACAACCACTGACAGTGTCACTCTGACAATGTTACAACCTTTCTATGAGTAAAATGAGAAGCTGTGAAGTGTGCACAACACAGGTCTCTTGGTTGTGGCCCTCCCGTATGGAATGCTTGGCTCTGGGAGGCATGCCAGGCTTCTTTCTTTTGTTCATTCTGCTGCTTCACTCAAATGTTCTCTTTTGAAAACACTTTTTAAAACATTATAGATTTGGGGCTGTCAGTTTAAGAGGTTTAATGAGATTTTTTGATTCCAGCAGCTTTGTTGCCCTGTCTCGTTTGTTTTAATGAATTGGTTTTTTAAATGTGTATACTTTATATTTGTTCAGTGCAATAAATCTAGTTTTTATATAGACTGTCATCACAAAAATGTATATGTATGTGTCCTGCTGCACAGCTAGTACCCTTTGAAAGTAAAATAAAAAGGGAAATGCTTAGTTTTCAAAATGACAAAACAAAAAAGCAAAACTTTGCTTCGTGTATTGCGCATGTTCATCATGAAAGTCATATGACTTTTTTTTTTTTTTTGCAGGGAGGAATTGTGACACATTAGATATATAATTCCCTTAAGAATCAGGAATATTTTCCCTCTATGGTCAAATACCTCCAGATTCTAAGAGCTGTGCACTTAAGCAGGCTTCCATATATGTTGTGCTTGAGGAATTGAGAATTATCTGTATAATTAAATACATGGTGTTCAGCAATACATGGATGCTATCTTTCCTCACTGAGCTGCTTTTCAGTAGGATGCTTACCCAAGTGTCCACACCACCTACACTGTGGCACAATTGGTCTTGGGAAAGTACACATTTTAAACCCAAGTAGATGATAGTAACTGGAATGGTGATCTGTTGCCAGAAAATACATTGTCTTCTCAAATGTTCATTAATTTTCATTACTTTCTCCCTTCTATTGTGTGTATTTAATTCCAGATGGGATACACTCCATTGCATGTTGGCTGCCACTATGGAAACATAAAAATAGTTAATTTCCTACTGCAGCAGTTTGCAAAAGTTAATGCCAAAACAAAGGTGAGTCTCCATCCTTCTTGCATATACAGTACCTTCCTCTACCTGCTTTTTATTTTTGTTTGTCAATGGGGTGTTGGAGGGGGATCTCCTTTTGACATTCTTTTTGTACTCCTTCCTGTTTAGAATGGCTACACTCCCCTGCATCAAGCAGCTCAGCAGGGACACACTCATATAATCAATGTTCTGCTCCAGAATGGTGCGTCACCCAATGAGCTCACTGTGGTAAGAGAGGTGTCTTTTCTTGCCGCTAAATCCTTCCCTCTGTTGACAGCTGCTCCATCGACAGTGGGGTGGGAATGGCTGGGGTGAAATATGTTGCTGCAAACTGAAACATTTAACAATCATGCCATCTCTTCAAAGAATCTGGGAATTCTAATTCTGAGTGAGAATAAAGGAGTCTTCAGCCCTCTCACCAACTTATAACACACAGGATTCTTTGCAGGAGGAGCTATCATCCAGTTGAAACAGTATGAAACTTCCTACTGTGGACTGAACCTTAGGGAAGTCTTGGAAAATTATATTTCCTTCATAGTTTCCTTCTGTTTAGAAAACCTGCATCCATCATATCCCATATGTTAGAAACAGCTCTGCAGTTTGGATCTGCTGAATTTCTTGTACATGATAGTTACAGATTAAGTGCTGATGGCTTTAAGAATCAGTGTT
This sequence comes from Pogona vitticeps, assembly GCF_051106095.1. Lineage (NCBI taxonomy): Eukaryota > Metazoa > Chordata > Lepidosauria > Squamata > Agamidae > Pogona > Pogona vitticeps. The sequence goes on from NC_135785.1 coordinate 99,148,156, forward strand.
CATATTTCATTCGGGCAAAATCTTGGCAGCAAATGCATGGCTTTGAGTGAAGTGTAAACAAGACTGGACTTCCATTTAGTTTTCCATTTGCTGTCCCTTTTTAAACATTCTAGTGCCAACTGCTTACGGTGATTGTCAACACCAATTTAGGCACATTTATTGAGTGCAGGCAATTTGTACTTCCAGTTCTCTTTTTTGCTTTAGATCCTGTTAACATTAATCTTTTTGATGAACTTTTCCATTGTGTAGAATGGGAACACTGCCCTTGCCATTGCCAAACGACTTGGATACATTTCAGTGGTTGACACTTTAAAGGTAGTGACAGAAGAGACCATGACAGCAATTGTAAGTATGGGTCAACTCCAGCAATGAATGTAATAATCAGTTTTTATTTTTCAGCGGAGATAACATTTTGCTCAGTACAGTCAAAATGTAATTTTTGCTCCACCTAGAATAAGGCTGGTCAGCTTGTCTTCAAAATTATTTCCCTAAAGGTCTGTCACAATCCTCAGATTGTCCTCTTTCAAGCAAATAATGTTTCTAGAACTCATTGTTCTGGAACTAAGATTGAAATAGGAACTGAACAATTTTCTAGGGACTCTTGAGTGACAAAGCAAGTTGCCCGCTTGTAATTTAGATAAATATCTGCTCCTTGGGGTGTTTTGCACATAATCTGATATGACTTCTGTTTTGAGTGCAATATTTCTGTACATTTTTATCAGTGTAGATCACAGGGCATGGCACAAAGAAAATCCAAATAGCAAAATAGCTGTTAAAATAGCAACCAATAAACTCTTTGAGGCAAATAATATATATTTTAGATAATACAACTAGAGGCCTATAGCCAAAAAACTGGGTCATTGTATCCAATGTATGGCTTACAGCCATGTGAAACCCTCTTCTCTAGTCATTGGTTTCTCCATCTTCCAATCTTATTTTCCTACCTTTCACTCCCACCGCCTTCTATTTTCTCAGACCATTGCTGTTTCCACCTCTCCCCACTATGTCCTTCTGCCCTTTAACCCTTTGTATAAGAGTCAGAGCAGCAAGTTGCACTCAGTGAACAATGCTAGGCATGCTCAAGTCTCACAGAGTAGACTGCTGTATACTCCCAGGTGATAGATGGGGCTCCCAATTTGAATTGAGTGGCCTTGTGAGATCTTTGATCAGGACATATTTCTTACCTCTCTCGAAATTGGTACAAGGATACCTTTTCATCAGTCACATCCTCCAGATGTTGTTAAATGCTATTATTGATCAGACCTTATTGATTTTGTTGAGTGGTGAGATATGAGAGTAGTAGTTCATTTTACAGAGCCAAAGATTCCTCACCCCTGTTTTATATCTTTCATTATTTCATCCCATAGTGTTACTTTAACTTCTAAAGGTCTTACGCTGTGTGGATGGAGGCCAGTTGCACAGGTCCTTCCTCCACAGATTTTCAGATAGTAGTGGATCATGTATCTTTAATCAGAGTTTCACAACTGGAAAAAAATTACTATTGAGAGAAATTAAAATTCCTTCCTTCCTTCCTTCCTTCCTTCCTTCCTTCCTTCCTTCCTTCCTTCCTTCCTTCCTTCCTTCCTTCCTTCCTTCCTTCCTTCCTTCCTTACTTCCTTCCTTCCTTCCTTACTTACTTACTTACTTACTTACTTACTTACTTACTTACTTACTTACTTACTTACTTACTTACTTACTTACTTACTTACTTATAAATCTCAGCAGCCCGTTGTATCATAGATAATGGTGAGGAATAATGGGAACTGCAATTTAACAAAATCTTCAGGACCACAATTTCACACTTCCCTTTCCTGAACAAAACCACAGAATCCCTCTCTTGTTTACCTGCTCCAGCTGGCAGAAGGGATTTATAGGGATCAAGAATAGTGCACAGTATGCTTCTTCATTCACAATAACTGTGGTATCTGGATGAGGTCAATAGTATTTCTTGAGAGCTAACTAAGATGAGCCACGTTCTGTTAGTACCTCCTGCCCTCAAGGAGACGCTCATTAGGCCCATAAGGAAGAAACCTAGTTTGGTGGTGGATGAAATTGGCAATTATAGGCCAGTCGCCGATGTTTCTTTCATCAGCAAAGTGGTGGAGAGGGTGGTGGCCGATCAGCTTCAGGCTCATTTGGATGAAACAGATGCCCTGGATCCATTCCAGTCGGGTTTCAGGCCGCACCATGGTACAGAAACGGCATTGGTCACCCTGTATGACAACCTATTGAGGGAGGCTGACGGGTAAAATATCTCTGTTGGTCCTCCTCGATATCTCGGCAGCCTTTGATACCGTCAACCATGGCATCCTCCTCAGGAGGCTCTCTGAGTTGGGAATTGGTGGCCAGGTGTTTCCTCAGGGACCGTCCTCAGAGAGTACAGCTTGGGGAGGGTATTGGCCCCGTGGTGCTTCAATTATGGGGTTCCGCAGGGTTCGATCATCTCCCCAATGCTGTTTAATATCTATACGAGGCCGCTGGGTGGGGCCATCAGGGGGTGTGAGCTGCCGTGCCATCAGTATGCTGATGACACTCAGCTCTACATCTCCTTTTCTCCAACCGCAGTAGATGCCATTCTGTCCCTCACCACCTTGGTACATGCGCTTGTAATCTCGAGATTAGACCACTGTAATACGCTCTACATGGGGCTACCTTTGAGGCTGATGCGGAAACTCCAAATGGTGCAGAATGCGGTGGCCAGACTCCTTAGTGGAGTGAGAAAATATCATCATATTTCTCCCACTCTGGCCACTTTGTACTGGCTGCCCATTCGGTTCCGCGTTGACGTCAAAATTTTAATGCTTACGTATGTATAAAGCCCTAAACGGTTTAGGGCCTTGATACATGGCGGAACGCCTACTCCCACCAAAATCTACCTGTATCACCTGATCAGGAGGTGAGGTTGAGGAGCCTGACGCCAAGGGAGGCCCGGAAGGAAAAAACAAAAAACCAGGCCTTCTCGGTGGTAGCTCCTCGCCTCTGGAATAACCTTCCTCTGGAGATTCATGCGGCCCCTTTGCTGGCCATCTTTAAAAACCAACTGAAAACTTGGATGTTTAGACAGGCCTTCTCTCCAGTCAACAATTGATTTTTTTTTCTTCCTCTTTCTTCCTTATTTTTCCATCTTTAACAACTTGTTTATTGATGTTTAACATCTTGTTATATTTGTTATAAATTGTTATTATATATGTTGGAAGCCATCCAGAGTAGTCGATTGACTAGATGGGCAGGGTATAAATGCAACAAACAAACAAACAAACAAATAAGTTTCATTTATTCCATAAACTGAGAGTCCAAAGCATACAAAGAGTAGAAAGACATATATGAAAACCAAAGAACCAACTATAACTGTATTTATAGCTGCAGTGAGTTGTTAAAAACACGTATTATAATTAAAGAGGAGCACATGAAAGAGGAACACATTAAACAAAACAGCTATTTAAATAATAATGAGTAACAGTATCATGACTGGGAAGGCATATTTTTACAATGGTGCTTATTATTTATTTAAAAGCTGACTCTCCACATCATTGGAGGCTGAACATTTTTGGCACAGAGAAAGTTAGTTTACACATTTCAGCAATGCCAAGAATTTAAAAATTGAAAACCTGTACAGTTTCTAGGTTTCTGTTTTCCCATCCATCCCACAAAACGTTAACATCACAACTAAAAGAATCAATTCCCTATTTAACTTTCTTTTCAGCTGTTAGATAAGTAAGCCTTATCATTTAAACCTTAAAGGCTCATTCAGGCTGAGATATCTAAGATATCTGGATTCAAGCCTACTTTTCAAACTGTTATAAGAATGACTGGCACAGTATGTAGTGTGAGTGCTTAGGAAGAGCACTGTATAAATAGGGATTATTATCAAAATGGTTATTTCCTATGAAGATTGCTCCTAGTTTGAGCCTGAAATAATGTCTCTTTGTCCTTTACAGAGTGTAACAGAAAAGCATAAAATGAATGTGCCAGAAACAATGAATGAAGTTTTGGACATGTCTGATGATGAAGGTATGTACAATGGAACTGTTCGCTGTTTTTCAGTATGTGTTGTGGTATGTGTTCATGTTAAACATGATTGTAATTCAATAGCAAACTGTTAATTATGTGTGCGTATTTAAAAAGTGTTACTATTTTGTTATTACTGAAGCCATTTTTTCACATTTTTAAACTGACCTAACATTTTGTTCACTTAAATTGTGCAGTTCTTAAAGCGAATATCCCTGAAATTCTGAGTGATGGTGAATGTTTTTCAGATGTTGAAGAAGGTATTTCTGACTCTTTTCTTTGGTATTGCAGTGGGCTCTGCCCTTCAACAATTTCATTTTCTATCCTAACTTGATGGATCAAAAGCTGCATATACACTACCATTTTAAAGAGCTGCCATTTTTCAGGAGAAAACCCACAGGATTAACTCAGCACTTCCTGCCAGTACTCTGTTTCTATTTGGCACTTCTTCACCTATTCTGTCCTTCATGTGTTTGAAGGAAGATTGGGGTACCATCTATTCTATGGGCCAAAGTGTTGCAAAGTATGAGAATCCCCCAGCTAGCATGCTTGGTGGCTTTGCTGAGTGAGGAATTTCAGAAGTTGTACTCTCAGCAAGTAAATTTCCAAAAACCGGCTTTGCCATATTAGCAGGGAGTCATCTTAATGATTTCAAGCTCTGCCTTCCCTCCCCATCCTGCAGTGGGGCTGGACAATGGGAAGATGATAGACACAACATGGCTGGAAAGGATGTCTGTGCTCATATAATTCTATTTGTATGAGGTCTAGAACCAGGCTAAAATATTGAGATGAACAGGACTAGAGTCTCCTCCACTTGTAGTTGTTAAGGAAGTACAGTACTTCCTGCTGCATTTCTGACTGTTCTGGGTATATTCATTTAAACTGGCAAGCCTGTATCGCCGCAGGACAGTCATGACCTTTATACTTTTTCTTGATATTAGAGGAAAAGTAGTATTGCTTCTGCATTTTTGCGTAGGCTGAAAAAGTGCTTGTTCTGACACTGTGTTTTGATGAATGGTACATCCTCATCTAGTGAAACGTTCCCATCTATCGCCACTGAAAAGTAGAGGAATATTTTGAGGACCTGCCACCTCTTTTTGGAGCACTGGTAGTTTCAACAACTGCAGTCTAGTTGAACATATGGACCTTGAAGAGTGGCCTTTTATCAACCCAGAAGAACCTTAAATTGCTGTGTTTCCCTTACAGCACCTTTTTGGTGTTGTAAGGAAAGGGTTTTCTCCTGAGATCTTTTCACCTGGCACTGCTTGAGTTTGGATCACCAACCTCACTATAAAAGTGACCTTGACATTTTTGGCAAGCCAGCCTGGAGAAGATGGGTCGAATAAATGGTCTAATAAAGGAGCAACCGCCTTCCATTCACAAGGCTGATGCTGCTTTATCTGACCATTGTTTTCTCAGCCAGAGAGGTATTTCGCAGAGCTTGTCTCAGTGGAGGTACAACCTGCTACATGCAAAGCATGCACTCTACCAATGAGGTATGGCAGCTTATACCTGGGAGATCACCAGCCTTATTTCAGCAGGTATACCCACAACATACATATACTGTACTGGTTGTAGGCCTACTTCATTAAAAGGCACAAGGAGTGCCTGGTTGTGTATATGCAGCTGACCCCTCTTTCACTAACTCTCCTTATTTCCTTAGCAATCGCTGGGCTTTCATGCACATCACACTTGTCTTGATTACTACAATTACTGAGGATAACCTCTGATTTCATCCAGATTTCTTTCTTCACTATTTTAATCAAATCGTTATTAATCTTCTTCTTGTGGGTGTTCTCTTATGTTACTGCTGTTTTTTTGTGAAGTGAGAAAGTTTTTTCTGTTGCAATTTTAAATCTAGCCTATGCATATTGGTAGACAGGGAAGTTTTGTGTTAGAGCATTGGCAGGTGCTTCTCAACAGGGGAAAAAGGAGGGAAGGGAGGGGAGACAGAATGGCACTGAATTAATATCTGATATTTGCTCTCAGTTGCCTGCCAGTTTGTGGAAAAATACTGATTTCAAATGCTGATACTCTGTGGCCTAAAACAAGAAGAATTTCCGTAGTGGTTTTTTAAAGTATTGATTGATGTACTGTGATATTACAACCACACCACTCTGTTATGAAAAAATTATATTTGCTTAAGGGATAATTTAGCTTCTCTCTATTCAAAAGCACCTTGAAATGGACCTTGAATCACAAACAGCCCCAAGGTGGTAGGAGCAAATGCTGTGTTGTTGTTGTTTTCAATCTGTAGAGTGCAAGTTCAGGGATCAAGGTTCTAGTCATCTCCAGATAACCCCGTCTGTCTCTCCAAAATCTAGCACAAATACAAATATACAAGTTTCTTTTGAATTTTGGAGTGACAAACCAATATTACTTGGAGCCAACCATCACCTGCCTATATGATTGTTTCCACATACCTGCTGTACTTGAGCAACCTGTATTTGTAAACAAGATAATTAGAATTTTCAATTTTTTTCCGTTCTAAGGGGGCTATACCCTAAAACGCCACCCCTGATCTTCCCATACATTGAAGAAAGTCAACTGCACAACAGTATTTTCTAGGTGCCTTGCATTTGATGTGAAACTTAATATAGTTTTTATTTATTTATGTAACTAATACATTTATATCGTGTTTTCTCTTCACTAAGCTCAAGGTTGCATACCGAGTTCTCCTCTTTTCCACTTTATCCGCACAACAACCCTTTGAGGTAGGCCAGGCTCAAAAAGAAAATGTATGGCTCAAAATTGCCTTATGAGTTTCATGGCTCACTGGAACTAGAGCCTAGATTTCTCAAGGCCAAGTTCAGTACTCTGATAACTATACCAGCTAAATTTAACTAGTGCTCTGGGCTACTTTAACAAATGCTACTGCTTTGAGCAGTAGTGTGGTGGCATTTTGCTACTGGAAAGTGTTGGAGTTACATAATACAAAAGCCTTGTTATTCAGATCCTAAGGACTAACCTTTCTAATTTTAATGGAACAGGTGGAAGCAGTTTGCCTCTGTTGAAGAGCCATGCCTCTAGATTTTGCTGTTTTTTTTGTTTGAGTGGGCTCTTTTCAGTATATTCCCCTTCAGGATGCTATGCTGTTACGTGCAGCAGTGGCTCCTCATCTTTCCCATAAGAGAAAAGAGGACAAGCAATGGCAAAGGGTCCTCTTCCTGACATTCATCCCTGACGGTTGAGGCAGAGAAGGAAGGCAGGTGACTGATTGGATTTGTTGCCGTTAACATGCTTACCTTCACAGATAGGCAGGTGAAGATGCACCCATGTGGAGACACACACACACACAGGGACTTCCAGATGAATAGTCGTTTATTTGTTTTTAAAGCGAATGAAATAGTATTCATGGAAAAATAGACTTGCCCATAGTTACTCATTCACTAAAGGAATGAAAATAAGCACCCATATTGCAGTTTCCTACAGACAATAAAATCATGCCTTACAAGAATGACTCCCACTTACAGGTAGAGGAGCAAAGCACCTCTAAACAGGTGACAGCAAATGATGACCGAGAGTGGCTGGCTTTGTGCACCATCCTCCCACTTGATTGAGGGAATCCCTGTTTACTCTGGGGATAATTCTGATCAAACATACAACAGGAAGGATCCCTCTACCTTGCCTACGATGGCCTCCAGGGAGCAAGGCATGGAGAAGGGCTAATCCAAAAACTTTGAGGCCAAATTATTTCCATGGGCTGATCGTTTCCTGACTTGACCCTACTAAATCAGCACTATGGAGAATGAGTCCTGCCTAGATTGGATTTTGTGATAGTCTCTTACCAGGATCCTGCTGGGTCATTGCACTGAGAGAAGTCTATGAGTAGATACCAGGGTAAGCTTGAGATCTCATCCTTCCCTATGCAGCTGTCATGTGCATGTTCTCTTTCCCCCTCTCCCTCCAGTTCTCCACAGCACTCAAAAAGTCTGCTCTGAATGCTTTCCCAGCACTCCAGAGCAGTTATTGAGGGCATACAATAGCTGCATTGATAATGGAAATCCATCACCTCTGGGATTTTCTGTCACTGTAAGGAATCAATAGGATCCTGCTCTCTAATGTCTGTTACTAATTATTTTCTGTCACCATAAGGACTCAATAGGATCCTGATCCCTAATGTCTGTTGCTCTTATGAAATCTACTAAATGGCTCTTCATGTACACTAAGTTAATTAAACCATGCATTCCCATATTCTTTAAAAACATTCTGTGGAGCTTGGTATTCCTATTGTCAACCTTGCTTTTAGCAAGTGGCTTGCGTGAGGCACATATGGATGTGACTGGAGGCCTTCTAATATGCTTTATGTGATAGATCACTTTGCCATACAGGCCAATTTATATTTCAAGCTTACGTGTTCCAGTATATGATTAGTTAGTCTTATCTTTTCATATACCACACCTTTGTTTAAAGCTATTTCACACATTATCATGAAGCAAATTGTGATGTACTTCTGACTGAGCAGACCACAGCTCTCTGGTAGAAGGTATTTTTATGCATCACATAATTCCAGAGAGGTGTTCATCATATTCACAATGTACATTTTTAGTGGAGATGTCGAACATCTTAGGTTGACATCTAGAAAGTGTGTAATATATGATGTATCATAATATGCCTAAATTCTAGATACTAAGACACTAAACAACAAAGCTAAAAGCACTGATAAATGATTAGAGAGCCTTTCCACATGTTTGCCAAAAATATATCTTGTAGGACCCATTAAGTGGTTGTTTTCCGGGTCAAAAATTCTTCTGTTCTGCACTGAACTAATTGATTTTTAAATCAAGCAGATCAGATAAAGATCTCTTCCTTCTAAGAATGCTACATAGATTTCCAGGTCTTTTCTCACAATGGGGAAGTGCCAGAAGCCAACCTCTCCACCCCCACCCCTGCACACAGAAATTGTTCCAAAGATCTAACATCGTTACTTGAAAACCAGTGAGGAGAGTGGATTAAATTCCAGTAAGTAGCTTTTGTGTGAAGAAAGAAAATGACAAGCTTTAAACCCACATAACTGGATTGTTTTTCCGGGGGTGGGGGGATCATTATTAATCTGTTACCAAGCAGTGTTGTCTTGAAACATAGAGAGATGATGCCTTGCCATTTTCATTGTTTCTTCTATTTCCATTGTTCAGCTTATGATTCTCCAAAATACGGCTAAAATAGTACCAAACATATCAGATGTGGAGGCATCAGAAGGCTTTAGTGAAAAGGCTAGATTTTATCCCAGATCAACTCTGTGGTATTACAAACTTAATTATGATTGTTTATAATAGTAAATAGAGGTGGATAGCTCAATGAGGTATCCTTATTAGTTATTATTATACAAGGTATGCATGCCATTGAGCAAAATATACAAATTTATTTTGTTTAAAAAGCCTGTGTTTGAGAGAGAATGTTACACAGTGATCATTGTGAGGTTATTTAAAAACCCAGCAACAAACAGTTTTTAGATGCATTTTATTTTTGTTAACAACTTCAAATGGAATATATCTCAGATACATTTCTGTGTTTTGGAAAAGGTTACCTCTGCTCCTTCCTCAAGTGAAATTTGAAATGGCAATCCATATTCTGGAGTTTATACAGTTCTTATATTTTGGGTAAAGTATCTAATACATTATTGGTGACTTGGTGCTTTAAGAAAACCCAGGTCTAATCCAGTATTCTCTCAATGAAGGAAAGCAATCTGCTAGGCAAGAGCCATTGGATTTTCCAGATGTGCAAACAGTAATACATGCATAAATTAGCAGATCATGTTGCACTATTGGACAAATTAGTCCTTATCTAAAAGTTTACGTAAGTTTTATTCTCCTTAGGTACAAAATAATTCCAGTTAATGACCATGGGATTGTGTACACCGGTTTATTAGAAAGAAGATCCACTGCCTTAGGAAAAACAAACAAGAAAATCATATTGGGTTCTCTGTTTGTTCAAAGTCTAAAATTAAGCTTCTGCTAGCTTGTGAGCTAGCACAGTGGCACCATTGTATACTGGTCATTATACTTCTGCTACTACATCATCTTAGCACAAACACTATTTTAGTGCTATAAACGGAGGTTGTTTTAGCTTTATTATAGCAAAACTGGGGGGAGCACCTTCTTTCCTAAGCCTTTGTATACATTGTATTCAGAGCTGAAGTACAAATAGTTTGGAGGTGAGCCGTTTTTACATGTCAGGAAGCAGGAAACCATCACCACAACAATGGCTTAAAGCGAAGAGTTCTTTAATCTGCTTCAAATAATCATCACTCCTTTTTGTATTCAAATCCAGTCTTGCTAAAGAAAGAAGCTTCTTTGTTTTGTTTTGAATAAGGCTCGGTTTTTAACCTGCTTTCATTACTAGTGTTACAGAAGCAATGACCAAAGCTGTGGCTGGCTAGAATTCCCCACATTTAATACATAAACAGTTTCAAAACTCTATGTGAACAAAGTAGTTTCAATTTAAGTTAAGCATTTACAAATGTTAACTTCAGGTGCGATTCTCTTAGAGGCTGTCCACACTGGCATATAGATCAATATATGGATCACTGTTGGTATGGCTTGATTCAAATTAAATTTGGGCATCCACACATGTTTCCACTTAGATCGAACCATCCTACCCCTTTAAGACTTGTGCAGTTTTCTGGCACAGGAGTGGGGTATGTAATATTTTTTAGTATGCGTTAGCACAATCCTCATTATTTCATTGTGTAGCCTGTGCAATTAGCCCACACCCAAATGGAACTGTGGGTGAAGTTACCTGAGGAGACAGCCCTGTGACATATTAAGTGGGCTGTAACCCCCCCCCTCTATTTTTGTCTTCTTTTTAAATGTCCCCAAACTGATGCAGCAAAATTATAATATCATGGTAGACAGATGCACTGCCATTTCAATATGCCACTTACTTTATTTAACAACAGCAAAAAAGGAAAGTCACCCCAGCCCCCTGAAAGATGGCCATGAGAAAAGACAGGGAAGGGGGCTATGTTGACCCCATAGGCTGTGCCCCCAGAAGGCAGGGCCCCAACTGAGGAGAAAGGGGGACTTCCCTCCCTTCCCTCACCCCAACATTTTCCCCTCATGCTGCAGCTGCTGCTGCCACTTTACTTGTGAGTAAATTCAGTAACCCTACTCATAAGTAAACCAGCTAAACCCTAGCCTGTCTGGACCTGTAGAAGAGAACCCGTAGCCCAATTTCCAGTGTGGATGGAAGGTTGGCTCAAGTGAAACAGATCGCACTTAAGGTAACGTTTAAGCCCAGAAAGGGGAGCACCAAATTTCCCAATGTGGACGGACCTTTAGTTAGGATACAGTAGATGGAATTTTTGAGGGAAAAGAGGTGGGTTGCTTTACATGGGTGAGCAAGCTCCATGCTGTTAATAGGCAGTGAGTCACAGCTGCAGATCTTGTCCCTGCCTCTGACGTAGAGAACATGTGAACATCTGGCATAGAGAAACAGTCTTCCCTTTTCAACCTCAGCACATATTTATTTGGATAAGAGAAGTCCATAATAGCATGGCCCTGCTTACATTAATCAAAAATATATATCCCTTGTGCACTAACATGCTTGTGTGTAAGAAATCATCTTCCAATTTCTGTGCTCGGTGTGTTCACATTGAAGGTAGAGCTAGTTCAAGTATCTGATACTGCAGACAGGGATACCGTTCCTTCCCTGTGTGTTGCCTGGTACCCTTTCTTGCCCATGCCCAAAGGTAGCTTCTTAGTTTATTATACAATCGTTGCAAATTTCTCTTCTGTAAATCATCTTTGATTGCACCTTAAGAAGAAAAGCTAGTCTCTAACTTGTTGTCCTTGAATGTGCCATGGAAACAGCACACACCACTAGCATGCATGCACATCACGTGTCACCTGTGGTGTAAATATTTGCTTCATGTATCATTAGGGAACATGATTTAAGGCAGTAGTTCCCAACCTTGGGTCCCCAGATGCTCTTGGACTTCAACTCCCAGAAATCCTGGCCAGCATAGCTAGCGGTGAAGGCTTCTGGGAGTTTTAGTCCAAGAGTATCTGGGGACCCAAGGCTGGGAACCACTTCTTTAAGGAACCACAGGAGGCATGGAGTGTTGAGAATTTTGATTATAACGTGTATTCTCATAACAACAGCAGAGTAAGGAGATATTGGTTGGCAGAGATACTTATGACATTATGACACTGAGAGAGTAAAACCAACAACTTAGTCTATTTACATACATACAGTACATAGAGATAAAGGTAAAATCAGTCATTTTACGTTTAACTATATAACATTAATATTTAATACATTTTCATATCAAAATCGCAACATGGACTTGATGTATAGTGTAGAGGCAGCCCAGCCCAGAGGGCAGACGATGTTGTTGGGCTACAATTCTGATTTTCCCTGAATAGTGAGTTCTGGCTGGGGCTGAAGGGAGTTGTAGTCTAAGAATACAAGGAGCGCCACACATTCCCTACCCATGTGAAAGAGAATTGCTGCAGTCTTGCCCTTTTTATTCTTACATGTGTTATGCTCTTCTTTCAGGCTGATGACAACAGATAGGGTGTTTCAGTGGGTGGAGAGGACAATGACTCAACTTTGCCCTGTTGGTGTTTTACTCCCTTCTGCAGTCTTACAGAAAGTGGGAAAGAGAACTTAGGATATTAAATTCCTACTGCACCCACGCAGAAATACTTTAGAGAGCCATATTGTGTTCAGTTTTTATTGTTCTGCATTGTGGAGCACTGAGCAGCAATCACAGAGAGGTGGGTGTGGGGAAAGAAAGATGTGGGGCTGTAGAGAGAAAACATACCTCCTTCGTGCAGCTCAATGCAACTGCTAATATATATATAGATCAGGCCAGACACAGTCCCTACTTTTAGCAGATAACTGCTAAAGTTATCTGACTGGATTAGTGAGGAACCAAGAAGTCCCTTTCCACTAGAAATAAGTCAAATTGGATTCTTAATTCAGAAGTGCTTCAGGTTCTTTCTAAATGTTTTAATGGGATGTGAGGACTAAAAGTTTTTTGTTATTTGTTTTCTCATTAAGCAGTGAGTGTGTGCTTGTGTTTAAATTGCAGCCTACAGCAAGCTACAGTAAGGGGATTGGTTATAAATACAGTATCTAAAAGAAGTCCAGAATATTCCGTGTTACACACTGATTGAAATCCTTTTGCTTAAAAGTAATAAATGGCAACCAGAGTAGGCCCATTGACACACCAAATCCTCACTGATTCAAAGGACCTACTCAAGTTGTGATTTACTATGCTAAGCAACAGGATTTCAGCCATTAAGCATAACTTTTTATATTTTAGTATGATTTTCTGTATGCAACAGAACATCAAGTAAAGCACAAGATAGTATGTACAATCAATGCAACAAGTGTTATCATCAGGTCAAGTTTTAGTCCATAAAGATACAAATACATTTATATGTGTGTGCGCACACACACCTCTCCTTAGGAAATCCTGTTAAAAAAGCACCAAACAAGACAGAGCTGATTCAGAGAGAGAGAGAGAGAGAGAGAGAGGCCATTTCCACATCAGCCCCAATTATTTTAAGTCTAATTTCTAGTTTCAGGACACGTCAGTAGCCTGCACATATCAGGCAGGGAAGTGAATAGACATATTGTACCTGCTGAATAAGTACATTTCGAACCTCTGCAATTGTCTGGCTGAGCCAGCCCTTCCACCACCTGCACCCACCATCTTTCCCGGCTCCCTCTGGCTGGCAGCTTGGTGCTTTCCCTCTTTTATTGCTGCTGGAAATCGGAAAGTTGCTGGTGTTAATGATTCACAAAACCAGTTCGTCGTCACGCCACCCTCCTCTATCTGCAGCGACAGGGGGAAGGAGGCGGGGACGCTGGCGTGTCCCTCCCTCATCACCTTTGCTCTGGCACAGTCGGTTGGCAATCAGGGTTCCGATAACCATCATCCTGCCTGTGGAAGGCGGATTATTATTCTCCCTAGTGCAGGAGACAGGAAGGCGACTGGGCTGCCTTTCAGGGCTTCACCTGAAGACAAAATGACACGGAAGGCTGCCAGGGGGATTTCAGTTTCCCGCCAGTTTTCTTCCTTGCCTTTCTTCTACCTGAACACCTCCCCCCCCCACCTTCGCCGGTCATTAGGACAATTCTAGCAGAGCGATGAATTGCGAAATTCCCAGCGGTGTGTGTGTGTGTCTGATTTCGGCCTGACCCGGTGCTTGCACGTTTTACCTAAGAGGGTTGGGATCAAATTACACGGGGAAAAGCGGAGGGGTGGGGGAGTGGGACGCTTGCACCCAAGCTGTCCCCTTATTTACATACAAATAGCTCAGGCGTTGCTGAGCTGGTTGTCACCATTCAGACGTCTCTTCAGAGGCTTGCCCGCGAAGTTTGCGGCCCAATCAGAGGAGACTTGGGGCGGATGTAGGGTGCGGGGTTTTCGGGATCGGGGTTGTGGGGTGGGGAGAGGCGACGGTGGCGGGTGGTTTTGTAATTTTTTTTATTTTAAGGGCTCTTTCACCTCCGCCAGCAGCTGTCAACTTGCCGCCTTTTCCAGCTCTTCCCCTTTGGAAAGAGGAATTTCCCACTCTCCCCCCCCCCCTTTGGCGGGTTCCCGGGACAAAGGCGCACGCTTTCCTTAAATAATAATAGTAATAATAATAATAATAATGCCCGCGTTGGGAGAGCTCGAGATGGGGAGAAGAGGCCCGCGGCTGTGTGGGGAGTGAACGTAACCCACAGAGATGAGGTCCTGAGGCTGGTGTTGGAGATTCACTAGAAATCGCGGTTTTAAGGACTTCTTAGGCGGTCTTGGAAAACTTCAAGAGACGGGGGAGAAAGTTGTGTAGACCAAGCGGGGGAAAATGGCTTTCCAAAACAGTAAGACTTTCTTACTCTAGTAATTACTATGGGGTTTTTTTTCCTTCCCTCTTCCCTTTCCACCCCCACCTCAACCCGCTCTTGGGCTCCCTTGGGAAATATTTCGGGCAAACTTCGAAGCTTTTTTTTTTTAACCCGTTCCTTAAAATAATCGCGGTTGCTGGGAGAAAGTTGATCTGTTAGTTTTGTTGATTGCAAGGCAGCTCCCGAGGGGTATTTTTAGAAGGGAGGGATGGCTTGAAAAGGGGCCTCGCTCCTGCTGCCCTCCCCACAAGGGAAGAGTTGTCCTAAACTCTGCAGAGCCCTAACAGGGAAGGGAGGGAGGGAATGGACGTGGTTTCATTCACCCTGGGAATGTTTGTGTGTGAAATCCATATTTTCAGTTGTTCAGCCTTCAGGCAATCCAGATCTTTATTGGGTGGGAGCTGGGGGAGGGGGAAATAAGTGTGAATTTATGCATGGAGTAAAATACTGTACTTTAAAATTAAGCAGGGGAGATCGGGAAAGTGAACCATAAAGCTGCAAGAACTTATTTTAGATTGTGCTTGTCACTATTGGAATGTAGCTTTGCCTGTGACATAATGGGGTGTAGATTAAGTCCGCAAGCTGTCCCTTAACCCTTCCATGGCTGTGTTGCTGTACTTTTGGCATAGAGGACCTGGTCTTGTTCCCTGTGGTACTGTTAACTTGAGAAATATTTAAGGGGGAAAAAAAAGGGAATTTTTTTTCTACTGGAATTCCCTGCTGTTACCATTTCACTGTTGTGTTTTTCATGTACATGAGTGTGGCGTATCAGAGAAGAAGCAACTCTTGCCTAAGGCTTCAGTCATACTGAGTATTTGAGTATTTTACTACTAATTCAAGTGTAATTTTGGTTTTATATTATCATATTTTTAAAGCTGCTACTTTGTAGCAATTCCCATATGTCTGTATCCCTGAAATGAAAAATGTAAACAAATGTGGCATGAGTAATGTTGTATGCCATCAAGGCAGAACCAACTTATAGGGCTTTCAAGGTAAGTGAGATATTTAAAGATTGTTTCTACCAGTTCCATGCCCCCAGTGAGTTTCCGTGGCTGAGTGGGGATTTAAAACTGAGTCCTAGTCCATCACTCTGTCCATTACACCGCAGTGGACATCCTGCATGTGTAATGCCTAAATCTAAACTTGGAAGTTGCTATTTGCAAGAAATAGCAAGGGTGTGTTCATCCAACAGAGGCAATGTAAATGGGTGTGGTGGTTTTTTCTCATACTTTTTTCACACTGATAGGTGTGGCGTGCTTTTTTCCCACATATTATGTATTTCCCACAATTTTTCCCCCAAACGTACTCTTCCTTCTGAATCTCTGAAGCGTCTTTGTCAAAGGAGCCCCAAAAAGTGTCATGTTCAGCTTCATGTGCTGCCCACTGCTACTCTGTGAATTCTCTCCACATTGTGACACTGCTGTAGCCTCGTCATGAGGAGTGGGCTTGAACAGGGTCTCTTATTTACTCTCCCTGAAAGGAGCCAGAGAAGAAGGCATGAAGGAGAAAGAGAAATGCTGTGGCTGGACAGTCTCAACCTCATGTGGTCCTTCTCTCTCTGTAGCTTTTGTGGTTGACATAGCACAGTTTAGCAGCCTGGGAAATTTGCAACCTGAAATGTCAGCTATTTGTAGGAAAGTGACTGTGGTTCTGTTGGATGGATCATATCTGAAATCCTTGTATCCTGTTCCCTGAGGTTTGCCCCACCGCTTGTGGGCTGCTGCCTTACTGGAAATATGATAATGTTTGTAACAAGATGATGTTCTGTATTTTAGTATGAGCTAAATCCAGTCTGAGTCTCAGCATTTATTTATTTTATTTTATTTAACTTATATGCCGCCCACTCCACCGAAAGGTCTATGGCCAGCTTGCAACAATTAAAATACAATAAAAAGATAAAACAATTAAAATATATACTCTAAAAATTGCCACCAGGACCCACAGTTAATATTATTTCAGTTAAAAGCCTTCTGGAACAGGAAGGTTTTGACCTGGCGCCGAAATGTCATCAATGTTGGTGCCAAATGAATCTCAGTCAGGAGGGCATTCCATAGTCTGGGGGCAGCTGCCGAAAAGGCCCTTTCTCTACAAGCCATCCCTCTTATCTCTTTGAGGGACGGCTCTTTCAAAAGGGTCCCCTGGCTAGATCTTAACTGCCAGGCAGGTTCATAAGAGTAGACTCATTGAAATGAATGGAATTTGTTAGTCAACACTGACATAAACCCTATTAGACAACTACTTTGTTGTTGTTAGGTCACTTCTGACTTACGATGATCCTCATAGGGTGTTCAAAGTATGTGAGATATTCAACGTGTTGTTTATCACTGGCATCCTTCCGTTTCCATGCCTGAGCAGGGATTTGAACCCATGTGTCCTGAGTCCTAGTCCAGCACTCTCTCCAGTATACCGCACTTGTTCTTGGGCTTACACTGTTTAAGACTGAAAGTGGGTTTGGCCTTACTTTTTCACTTCTGTATCTGTAGTTTTCCTGTTACAAATTCTTCCCTGAACCTGCCGAGCCTTGTATTTTCCTGTGCCTCTACCAGTCCCTGAATCCACCTTGTCTTTCTCTGTTATTAGTGCCATGAATTAATGAAATATGCTGGTGAAAATTACAGCCTTCCTTTCTCAGTTCAGGTTGAATAATGTAGTTGTCCAAAATGTCCACATCTTGGCTCTGAAAATTCCACTCTGTGTTTGTGTTCTCTCGGTGTTTTAACTTATTTATAAATGTCATTCTTGTGTGAGCAGTAGGGTTTAATGCAAATGTAAAAAAAAACCCACCTCATATTCTGAACACAGTTCCAATTAGAGTGAACCAGTTTAGATTAACCCAGAATGCACATAGCCTTGCTTTGGTTAACTGTTTATCCTGGCCCTGGACATAACCAGGATTTAAAGCTAGCTTTAGATCATCAGTTAATTTAAGTCTGAGATGGGAAGGGCTGTAGGGCAAAGTGAGTGTTCTCACTGTCTGCTCCTTTAGCAATGATCAAAGAACAGATTGCAGTGGCCCTTGGTGCTTAT
The DNA here is from genome assembly GCF_051106095.1 of Pogona vitticeps. Classification (NCBI taxonomy): domain Eukaryota; kingdom Metazoa; phylum Chordata; class Lepidosauria; order Squamata; family Agamidae; genus Pogona; species Pogona vitticeps. The sequence goes on from NC_135785.1 coordinate 99,166,036, forward strand.
GCAGCAACGAGGCTGCAAACCCTATTATATACAGTAGTACTGTTAATATGAGCAAAACAGACATGTGTAAAACCTTCCAGAGCCTATACTTTTTAAAAATAATAATAATAATAATGCTGAATGAAATTACATGCTGGTAAAATCCCCAGAAATTGTATTGTCAGATGGATTTTCCCCAGAAATTGCTAATTGTCACAGTAGATTAATTGTAGGAGAAAAAAAAGCGATCTTATTTAGAACCTGTACTGTTTCTTTACTTTTGCTGGAGTGTACAACCATGGAGATCTTCAATACATATTTCTCCCTAGAAAAATCAAATAAATGCATAAATATGAGTCGGGAATTCTGGTGACGTTAATATTCTTGAATGCTGAAAACAAACTCCTTTGCTTTTTACAGCCCCTCAGCTTGTGTGCATGGAGATAAGGGTAGTTAGGCAGTGGGACGAGAGAGCATTGTTCAACAAGGGCTTCGTTTGAGGATCAGCAATTGCTGCTCACTAGTTTCCTGGGTTTTTTTGTTTGTTTGTTTTTTTGTTCCAGTTGCCAGCTCAAGAGGTGAAAGAAGTGTTTTGAGGGAGTGGAATCTGTGGTCATGGGATAAAGCATCAGGTCATGGGGAGGTAGCCATTATCATCCTAGCTTGACATCTTTTACTCGCTGCTCAGAGCGGTCCTCAGTCTACAGTGTTCATTTATAACTTGAGTAGGACATGCTAATGGAAATTTCATATTTCTGTCTGAGGCTATTAGGGTGATTGAATTAGTATTGCACCTGATATAACCTACTAAACTACTGGATTTATTGGGATAGATGTCAGCCTTTTATTCTCAAATATAAATTAATTCTCGAATGATTTCCCCCCCCCTTTTTTTTTCTTCAGTCATGTAAATAACTGGTAATGTGTAACTGGCAATTCACCTAACAAATAAACATTTATAATACTATAGACAGCAACAAAATAACAGAGGAATAAGTTTCATTTCCAGCAGTGATACTGAAAGCGCAGTATACATCCATTGGACAGTACACTCATCTTTGTGTAACATGTGATTTCAACCTGCTTTTTCTGCTGATAGGTGAAGATGCAATGACAGGAGATACGGACAAATACCTTGGGCCGCAGGATCTGAAAGAACTGGGAGATGATTCTCTGCCTGCAGAAGGATACATGGGCTTCAGTCTTGGAGCCCGGTCTGCCAGGTATTTAGCCTATTTTTCCCATAAGCATTTTACAACAAATGCCAACCTAGTCCATTTTATCACCTATTCCCTTTTCCAGAAGCAAAACCAAACTTTCATGTTGTGACTGCCTGATTACTTCTAATCTTTGAAATATGCATCCATTATTTAGTTTCATGCTCCTCCTGACTTCCATGATGGCTTTGTTATGGCAATAGCTAAGAGCAAATTAAGTCTTCATTTCTTTTCCCTGGTATCTGCTCGTGCTCTAGATATGTCAGAAGTGTTCCTTTGGAAACAGCTGGAAGCCTCTGTTTGTGAGCCAGACCATTTAGCCCACAATTACCGTTTAAGCCAGGAAAAAAGGGGGGCTTTTGTTCAGTCTTTTGAGTGTAATTCTTATTGAGGGTGTTTTTTTTTTCTTCTTCTTGAATGAAAAGCAACAAAGTCTCATCCCAGAACATTGGAAGGATGGATGGTTGGCTAGTCCAGTTCCTTTTCTTTCCCAAAATGTGCAGATGGATAATAATAACAATAATAACTTCAAAAATGTGTTTGACTCTGTCTTGCACTGGTCCTTAAATCCTGTGCAATGATTTGTTTCCAAAGGAATGCACAGTTTTCTTGCAAGGGAGGAAAATAGGTCACAGATTTTACGTGACTGATTGCCATCTTTGCACTTCAAGACAGGCAAATGTTTATACTATTGTAAAGTTCTGCTTCAAATTTCCTGCCTTGTCTAGTATCTAAAACAAAGTAATTCAGAGATTCTTTCCACAGTTCTAGATTAGTTGCCTGTTTATAGACAGTAGAATTACTTTTAAGCTAATAATTAAACCTCACAAGCCCAAGCCCTGGGGACATTTTCCTATAATTCAGTGATGTATTATAAAACGTTGTTTCATTGTCTAATAGGGAGCAACACCTCCCACAAGATCAAACTTGGATGTATATTTTTTTCCCAGATTTGATTTAGTTAGAGCTGAGTTCAGTTACAGAAGCTTGCATCTTAACTTTGCCTTGGTTTGTTTTTGAAACTTCACGTAGACCCTCTTTTAAAACTATGTATAAAAAAGAAAGTTCTCTGGAAATAAGTATGCTAGATAACCAAGACTATTTTGAATTTTAAAATAACCTTTAATTTTCCAAAAGAAAAAAAATATAGTTTACATAGCAAACCAGTATATACTGGTTCTATGACATAGCTGGGACGTGGTGGCGCTGCGGGCTAAACCGCAGAAGCCTTTGTGTGCTGCAGGGTCAGAAGACCAGCAGTCGTAAGATCGAATCCATGTGACGGAGTGAGCTCCCATCGCTTTGTCCCAGCTCCTTGCCAGCCTAGCAGTTCGAAAACATGTAAATGCAAGTAGATAAATAGATACCACCTCGGTGGGAAGTTAAACAGCGTTCAGGGTCTAAGTCACGCTGGCCACGTGACAACGGAAACTGTCTTCAGACAAACGCTGGCTCTATGGCTTGGAAACGGGGATGAGCACCGCCCCCTAGAGTCGAACACGACTGACTAAAATGTCAAGGGGAACCTTTACCTATGACATAGCTACATTATGGCTTTATAGAGTATCTTAATAGTAATCTGTTGACCAGTATTTGACACATCAGCGAAGACTCTATATATCTGTACTTCCTGCAGACTTAACAGTATATTAGTGTATCAGAACAGAATTCTTTCCTATTGAACAGAAATTCTTAGCAAGCTTTGCACCTTTTTGGCTGCTTGATAGAGAGTTTAAACAGAGGCAGCTCATGACTGGAATAGATCCCTACACACATTTTGAGTGACTCTCCCTGCTTGGCCCAGAAGCTACTCCCTGGCCTCCTGGCCTTAAAATTATCTTATTTCTGACTTAACAAGACCATTATTTGTCACTATGTAGCTCATGTTTACATGTGCAATATCTTACGTGTATGTTACACTCTGTCAAAACAAATTGACAGCTAAACATATATGCGGCATATTAAATGGATAGTTCAAATATGGTCAAACTTGGATTTTTTTTACCTACAAAATTTATGCTCTCCTACTAAAGTACAGCCCAGTGGGAAGAATCAGTGGTGAGGAGCCAGCATGCTTCTCTTGCTCTGTAAAATACTTGGTAAGGTACTGATGGACCCCAGTGTCCTCCAGAGCACAATTTTGAAAACCGCTGGTATGGCACTTTGTGTGTAGCCAAACCTGCCCATTGATTTGTAGCATGTGACTGAATCTGAGTGTAACATTACACAGTGAAGTACATTTAGTGTCCAAGTCATCCAGTCATGGCACAGTGCTTTCTTCACTGTCTGATACTTTGCTTTCTATCTCTCCTTATTTCTTTTTTCCTTGTACATTTCTAAAAAATAGTCCTAAGGTCAGGTAAGAAAGCATGGCAACCTTGTGGCATTTTTCTGCTTTTGCCATTCCTCTTTTTTTTTTAAACTCAGCATTGTGATGTGATGTGAGATTTTCTGTTGTGCCCATGTTAGCTAGTGCCATTTTCATTACTACAACATAACATATAACCGGCTTTCATTACATTTCATATATTGAAGAAGACGAGTGGTGTTATTAATCCCAATAGTTCTTATTTAAGTTGGTCAAGTGAAACACCAGGGAAAATATTATAAATGGCATAGATTTTGTGCATCTTGTAAAAACTTTCTTCTGAAGTGCAAAGAGCATGCATAAAGTTGCTAGACTTATATGCTTAAGGAAAAAAAAACTTTGAAACACATTTCTGTTATGCTGAATGGAATTATTTTATTTTATCTCCCTCCCCCCTTTTCCACAACAACACAACAGCAAGCATGTCTGAATGTGTGGCATGTTTTCTAACATATGTTATATGTAGCTTCCAGGGTTAATGTACAAGACACTGAGACGTAGCATTTTCCTTGATCTCGGTATAGTCAAATTATTTTCCTTTGAGCTTGCAAAGAAGATGACTGATAGAAAAATAATTTATTATTATTTATTTATTAAGCACATTTCAACTGTTTGAAGTGCCTCTCTTGTTTTATCTTCATAATTTTTTAGCTCTGTTCTTGGCTGAAAGTTAGCGAGCAACGCTGGGAGCGGACTCACGTTAAAACTTGCCTGTTGCAGCATCAGAGTCTTCGTGTAATTGCTGTCCATGGTCAGCCTCACCTGATATAAATCATGCAGATGAGATAGCCCTGTACATATTGTGGGGCTAGAAGATCTCTCTCTCCCCCCCCCCCCCATCCTACTGCAGTAGGAGCATGTAGCACTTCCTAAACTGAAAGGGTTGGCCATAAGTTGAAATCAACTTGATAGCACGCAGTTATTACTATTAAATTAAAATGCCATGTCAGAAATTGGGTTAGCAAACAAAATCAGAGTTCTAAGATCTTAATATAAGAAAACTTTCACAGTAGCCAGTAACATTTTAACAAGATTATCATTTGCTCAAAATGTTTTTTAGACTAGGGCATGAATCCCACATAACCTCAGACACCTTCAGGCTTTGAGAAAACTTGTTTTAGGTTAGAGTGGGCATATCTGAAACATATACATTTCAATACATTTACTGAACTCCAGCCATATAACCCCCCCCCAAAGTTTAAAATGAATGTGATAACAATCAGTACAGTCCTCAGCATTCCTACTTAGCAGTAAGTCTCCTCTGCCTTTGTTAGGGCTTACTCTCAAGTAAGTATGCACTGGGTTGCAGCCATTTGCTTGATCCAGAGGTACCCTTTCTCCATTAAAAAGTTCTTCCTTCGTTGGGAAAGACTAGGAAATTTCTGAAATTTAAAAGCTGGGAAAAAAACCCACACATTTACAGTCTACATTCAAAGTGCAGTTTTAGCATCTTTTAAAATGATATTTCGTCAGCTACACATTTTATGACCTTTGTTCCCTGGAAGTTGCATGTATTAATTTTTCTTTTATTCATCTCATTGTCACCTTCACACTCTGTGGTTAATTGTAAATACAACCAGCCTCCGCTCCTTCAGTTCGGATAGGTCCTATACTCTGAACAGAAGTTCCTACGCCCGGGACAGTATGATGATTGAAGAACTGCTGGTGCCATCAAAAGATCAGGTAAGTTCTCTGAATGCATTAAAATAAATAGATGTGTCACATTTTATCGCCCACCTCTGCCCAGTTCTCTGCTAGTACCTAAAAAGTTTGCTTTTCTCCAATGTACACAGTTTGATCTACCAACTTCACCACAGCCTACAGGTTACATATTTTGGGCTGCTGGGCAATGAATAAACTGCAGTGCGGAGAAGCAATGGAAGGCATCCGGAGGCCCCACCCACCCTGCTGGGAGTCCGAGCATGGCTGGGATTGCCCGGCGCGGCACGGCTCCCAGCAGCGGCAGCAGTGGCAGAGAACCTCCGGATGCCTTGCAGGGCTTCTCTGCTGCCATGGGAGGCATCTCGGAGGTCCCCCTCTTGCCGCTGATAGTGGCTCTGAAGCACTGTTGGCAGCGGGGGGGGGGACCTCCAAGATGCCTCCCATGGTGGTGGAGAAGCCCTGCAAGGCATCCGGAGGCACAACCTGTGGCCTATGGACTGGAAGGGGCACTTTCCCTGCCTCCCCGTTTTGTCCGTAGGTCGATTCTCCGGCCGCAAGTCGAAGTTAAATTTTGCGGCTGGAGAAGTCCGTAGGTCAAAAAGTACGTAAGTGGAGCCGACTGTAAGTTGAGACTCCCCTGTATAAAGTGTCTATGGCTTTTGCAGATTGAACAGTGTGTGTGCCTACTGTAGTTTGTATGCTGTGTTTTGTTAGCAGAGGCAGGTTACTTTTCATGATTTGAAACTGAAGCTAATGATAGCTAAGCGACTGAGTAAAAGCAAATTCCTCTTCAAGTGTTACCAAATTGGGACATTACTTTTCGATAGAAGGAAATCTCAGGGTGAAGCCAATATGGTTTTGTAGTCTGATGGGGAATTATAGAAAGATTCTTCAAGCTGCATATAGTTGCTAATGCCAACGAGGAGGCAATTATTTCAGTAGCAAAAAAGCTTGCTTTGCTAAATGAGTGTTAAAGGTGATGGACTTCATTTTTGCTATATATCACAAAGCAGCATAAAACAAAAGGCAATCTGAGTAGCAGTATGGTAGGGCATTGTCTGCATTGTGCATATGCTGCAGTAGGGTTATTTGTCACAGCAGCTGATTTTTGCTCAGCACGAAAAGGGCTCTTTGATTATCCTGTTCATAATATCCCTTTGGAAGAAGTTGTGAATTCCTCTTAAACCTCTTTCCTTTGAGCATGATGTTGTTACAGGATACAACCTATGTAAAGGCTCAGCTACACAATGAGAAAAATGTGAATGAATCAGCTGTGAAGTGGCACCCTGGAAGTTGGCTTTCCTTGCATTAATTCACTTCAGCCAATCCTAACCACAAGAGGGTGGAGGAAATCAGCCTTGTTTCCAACTCATTTAGCATTTGAATAATCTCCTCCCGACATCCACTGCTTGGGTCTGCTTCTTTCCTCCTTCCCTTCCCTTTCTTCTTTTCTTTCTAGTTTTACTGTCCTAGCACTAGGACAGGTAAGTGGCCAAAGAGAGAGAGAAAAATGAGGAATTGCCAGAGACAGGAGGAAGTTTTCAGTAAGCCTTGTTTCCAGCTTGTTATGTTGGCTCTGCTTTGACTATCCAGATTTGCTGGAGGCATAGTTAGAGCAGACCTACCTTTAAACTTCCTCCTCTCTGCTCACTCTTGGTGGATTTTTCCCTAGCACTAAATTAGCAAGCTTTTAAAAGAAGAAAAGAAAGAAAAGAAAAGAAACAATTGGAAGAGAAGACGAAAGCAGACTCAGGTACCAGCTGTGGAGAGCAGGGGATTCAAACGACAGCTGGTTTCCCCACTACTCCAGCCTCTCTCATTGCTACTATAGCTAGCTGAAATAGCTTGGCGTTACAATGGTTACAAACTCCTTCACATCACCTCAAGCAAGTACACCTCCTGAACAGCTGCAAATGCATTTGATTCCAAAAAGGTAGAACCCTGAGCGGTGGAAGAAAAGGTTATGGCAGTGGAGACGGGGTGGGGGGGGGGAACGCCAGGCTGATTTGCATAGACTTTTTGTGCCATGTAGTCAGTGGAAGATATTGTGAACCAGATGGTCCCGATCCTGAAGCATTTCTTGTATTATTTGTCAATGTGATCACACCCTAAGTTGTTTTATGATAGACAGTAGGAAACTCTGTCTTTGCCTAAGATGTAGCATTCATTATTTGAGTGAAATGCCTGTTTTACTGTTGTGACGGCACCATAGCCGTTCTTTGGAAGTCAGAGCTTCTCTCGGGCCACGAAAAAGGCCAGAGCCGAGTACTGTTCTCTCATTAGATAGGTCTACTTATTTTGGTATAACAGTTGGAAGAAAATGACACAGAGTTCAACACTATATTTTTTGTTTTCCTTCTGGGAAAAAAAAACATGAGAAAAGACTAGAGTTAGGAATGAGAGCTTAACAGGGCTAGATTCATACACATAATACAACACCCAACAGCTAGTGTGCCAGGGAACACTTTGTAGGAGATGGTATTGTGAGGAGAGGAGTCGGCAAAAAGGGTTAACTCTTCCTACCTCAAAACATATGCCCCTGTACATATGTTTAGAAAGCAGTGTGGGAGAAGCAGCAATGGCGGGAGGGTTTACAAAAGGATTACATTCACTGTTTTCATTTGCAACTTTTCTGATAGTCTTCCTCTCAAAGCAGCCCCCCCTGCTGTTTCTTTCTGTCGACAGGATTTTAGTAGCTATAATTGGGCATGATATTCATTTTTATAAAAGATTATGTCATTCTGCCATCCCCAAAAGGATCTCAGTACACCTAACAAGAACACCACATATGTTTAGAAGCAAAATATCAACTCTTATTTCTAACAATCAAAATTAATGTGTCATGGTAGTACATAAAACAAAACAAAGAACCAGTAAACACCAATTTTTTGTGCAGAAAATTTTTTTGAAAGGAGAACTATAAATTCAGCTAAAAAGGTAAACTTTAAATGGTCTCTCAGCTTTACAGTAACTTATTTTTATCATCTATCAGCCCCTGCCATCTATTAGATGCAGCTCTACTTTCTTATCTGGGGTTTTCAATGTCCTGAACAAGCAGAGGCTTAAATATCTTACAGGCATGTTAGGAGGAGTGGAAACCTTCCTTTGGCCTTTTCCCCCTTTTAATTTGGGAAAACATTAATTGTCAAGATACTATAGACACAAAGAACTACTGTCACTAGATTTGAGGGGAGAATGACTTCTAGCTCTGAAATGATTGGCAAAATAACTCCTATGAGTCAGAATCTTGTGCTTGTACTTAGACACCCAATTAGGCACATGCCCAGCAATGCAGCCAGCTCATTGTTAATGAGCAGCAATTTGCTGCCAAGAGTTAAGGAATTTCCCTTATCAAAGCATAAAGCAGCAATAGGATTCTGGCCATGGTTTGTGAATCAGATAATCAGGGTTCGTTATAATGGGTCAGTTTAGCAGTCACAACCCTCCTGGTCCTCAGTCCAAAATTTCAGTGAACAGGGATTAATAGAAGAGTTAATAATGCTGCCAAGAAGTTCTTTTTTAACACAACCGCATGCCTTTTTATAGATAGTAGCGATATAGATGAAATAATATGTACCAAGGAATACAGGGAGTTGCACTGTTCTGTGCCATTTGACTGTTATACCAATTACGCAACCAGGAGGCTTAGAGGGCGGAGAGACATGTCAGCAAGTGCTTTTCTTTATATGAGAGATTATTATAGTTTTGGCTGAAGTTGCAAAGAGAAAAGGTGGCAACAGCAGGGTGGAGTCGTGGCTTAATCTGTGCTTGAAATTGTATTACTACTTTTTTGCCTCTGAAGTCACGTGGAGGAGAGTGTTCTAAAGCAGCGGTTCTTCACTTTTGCCCTCATGTTTTAAGACTTCACCTGTCAGATGCCCCAGACAGCATGGCCAAAGATAAGAAACAGAAAGAAAGAGTCAAGAGCCACTGTTGAGTGCCACCAAAGAAAAATCGTTGAAATTCTTTAGGTGGTCATGCCAGGCCAGAAAGAGCAGTTATGTAAGGCTGTGGGAGATCCTCCTTAGGGTCAAGTCACCTGATCCTGGAACTGAAATGGAGCCTCTGGCCAGCTAAAGAAGTGATACAACACACTGGAGGCGAGCAGTTCCTTCTACTTGATGGAAGAATGAGCTATGTACCCAAGCCTTTCTGATGGAAATTGTTTCACAACCTTATGTCCATCATTAACATGAATGTGGTTTTATTTCACTAGTTCAAGAGAAACTACCTTATGCTAATTCAAACGATTGGTCCCTATAACCTAAGACTATTTCCTTTTGTTTGGTTCTACCTCTCACTGCCTTAGGCAAGGATCCTCCCCATCCCTGTGACTCTTTTAACTTGGAGATATAATGGTTGAATCTGGAATTATATAACAGGTCTGTGCTTAACCATTTAGTGCCAGGTAACTGGCTAGATACTCTGGCCATCTCATGAGAAGAGATGACTCCCTGGAAGAGACCCTGATGATAGGAAAGTGTGAAGGCAAGAGGAGAAGGGGATGACAGAGGATGAGATGGTTGGACAGTGTCATCGAAGCCACCAACATGAATTTGACCCAACTCCGGGAGGCAGCGGAAGACAGGAGGGCCTGGCGTGCTCTGGTCCATGGGGTCACGAAGAGCCGGACACAACTAAACGACTAAACAGCAGCAACAACAATAAACTGGCTACATATCACCTGAAAATGACATATGCCCATAAACTAGATTGTCAGCAGTCAAAGATAGGCAGCCCATGATACAAGCGGTGAGAGTGGTTCATCCATTACTCAAACTGTGAGCTGCCTTTGTTCCCCACTTGTCAGTGATATTTCAGGAATATTGTGAAACAAACCAGATTACTTTCCCTGTCCAGAAAACATTGTGCTGAATAAGCTTTTTTTCCCTCCTACTTTTCTGATTGTTAAAGATATCCTATGTGACTAAAAGCATTGCCTTCACTGTTAGCATTGGGAAGTTAGCACATAATCAAAATTTGATTAGCTTCATAGTATCATCACATTTACCACATTTTCTCTCAGTGGCTCGGCTTTGGTAGATCTCCCAGTCCTGCCAGTGCTTACTGGGTAGCTTTGATTTCAGGCTTACTGGTGAGGCTGGGGAGCTGTCCAGCAAGTTTATGGCAGTGTTGAAAGTTGCAGAGGAGCTGTCCAGCTCTGATTTAGCAGAGCAGGATGGGATATCATACCAATTGGGCGATAACCTACCACTTTTACAATGATCTGCTCTACCTCTTCCTAGAGCAGCAGTAAAGCCTGGATCTTGTCTCATATCCATTCATGATTACAGTACTTTTCCTCAGTAGGACTGAGTCCCATGCTATTAGATGGACACAATGCTTTCTAATTTGAGCTTTCGAGTTGTTGTTGTCTCTGCTCCTGATGTGCAAGGGGGGATGGAAGAGTGTCTCAATTTGATTAATGTAACTAACGAAGCGGTGTCAGGGCCCTCCAGCTCTGTAGACACCCCAATTAACACATCTTATATGTGGCAGACCTTCTAGAAGTTGTCACTGTTTGTAGACTCCCCTTGACTCTTAAATGTGTGCCAGATTTGGTGTTGCAGTCATCTTCTGATAAAAATGAGCATTCTCAACAACATGATTTAGGGGGGCTGTTTTACCCCAATCCCAGTTGTTGTTGTTGATGATGATGTGTTCTCAAGTCAGTTCTGATTTATGGCAGCCCTTTTCAGGATTTTTAAGCAGAGAATACTCAGAAATGGTTTGCCATTTCCTTCTTCTGGAGGTATTCAGGAACTGTGCAGCTTGCCCAAGGCCACATAGGCTGTCTATTCTTTCTGACGGCACAGAACCTCTGGCTTTGCAGCCTAACTCAATGAGCTATCTCACCAGCTGTTAATCTCCAAAAATAAGCCAGCTGTTTACTATTCTGTTGCCCATCAAAACTGTTTCTCTCTTTCTGTTCCCTGCCTGTAGAATTTCCTTTCTTCTAACATACACATTATATAATCTATTCATATTTTGAAACAGCATTTGAAAATACATATTTTCAGAACTGCCTTCTCAGTTTTAGTCCTTGAGCGTTCTTTTTGTTTCTCATTTCTTATCCTCTTCCTCTGTTAAGTTGAAGATCCTATGGAGAAATTCTGACCTTTTTTCATGGTTTATGTCTTGCTTGATTTTGGGGGTTCTAGAGAAATAAGAATTAAATATAATAACCGCAGTAGCTGGATGCTACACTTAACACTTCCAAACAAATGCTAAAAATGCATTTGGAAAAATCTGTCTGGCTGTATTTGAGGAAAAATCTGTGCATAAATCAATTACTTTGTTTAAAAAAAATCAAGACAGTGAATGCAGCAACTGGATGTCCGGTGTTTATATTGTAGAATGGGGATGCTTTCCGAGATGTTTGTTATCTGCAAGGAATATGAAAGAGTTCCTAATTCTCCAATGAAAGGGTTTTAAGAAGTGCTATTTATTAAAAGTTTAAATGTAGCGTTCTTGTGCAGTGACCTGGATCCAATATTTTGTTATTCCTGTCATGCTTAGCAAGCTTCTGTGCGCACAGTGGCTTTCAGTATGCTTGAATTACTGTTCCTGACTTTCCTAATTTTGGCAGGAATGACCAACCAGAACATTAACCCTCATATACTTGCACTTAAGTAGACTGATATTAAAAGTCACATTAACCACTATTAAATTTTGGCTTTCAAAGAAGATGAGATATATTTGACAATGCCATTATATAATCTATGTCCCTCTGCTAAAAAGGGGGGGGGCACCTTTCCTGGTACTTAAAATATGTCATTGTTCAAGGGAGCCCACATTATCTGAAGCACCACTTTCTACAGCACGATTTTTTCTGTACACAGTGTTTGTCTTGGAAGACCTCTCCTGTGTTATGTTGTCTTCAGAGGCTCCATCCCAGATACCTGCCAAGCCCTTTCCTGTTAAAGTGCCAGATTATGAAAAAAGTAGATATAGACAAACTCCAAAGTCCATATGATACACATGTCTTTCTAGTAAGGAAGCCAGTAAGGAACAAAAGTGTATTCAAATTTCCAGAGTCACAGATCTCTTCTTCAGGCATGATGTTACAAAAAGCAAAACAAAAACATATGGAGTGGGGATGGAAGGGACAGAGGAGGATCATGCTGTCTCTGTCAATTTTCTGTATGATTGCATACACATACAACAGTCAGTTGCTTTCTCCTACATTTGGCCAGTTAGAATTAAAATGCATAATACAGATGTATACATGCCCACAAGCACAGGTATCACACAGGAGCATCTGTCAGCAGGCTTTCATTGGTGGCAACTCCATATTCAGCATAGGTGGTCCATAACTGGAGCAGAGATGATTCCTGGGACAATTCTGCTTATTCCAGCTAGCTCTCTCTGTGTGTAAATGATGATAACAGGTTTAGATGTCATATAGCTGTGGATCCATGACTGGCAAGCATGCATGGGCTGGGTGCTGGAATGGTTGGTGGATGGGAGATGGAATGTTGGGTGCAGGGCTGCATGCTGATTGGTTGGTGCACCTGGAATGTGAAGAAAGGTAATGACAAGAGGCAGTTAGGGAGGGCGCCAGTGTGGCAGCCATTTTGGGGAGGAGGAAAGGAAGGAGTCCTCGAGGGAGTGGTGTGGGTGGAGCCTGTGCAATTAGTTCACCTCAAGTTTTGGGTGCTGGAGAGTAGCTTGCGAGGAATTGTTTATGTTAAAACTATAGTAATTGTTTTACCCTTCATCCTAGATACCTGAGAAATTAACTTTCCATTCCTTCCATTTACTTTCCCCTCCCCACCCCCAAATTCCTTTTGTTTCTTCCTGAGGCAAACTCTACTCATTATTTAGGGGTTTTTTTTGGTAACTTTAAAGATGCATAGCAATTAGGAAGGAGTGAATGTAACACCCATGTCTACTCAGGCTACTCAAAACCAGAAGGAGGAGGCAGACTTTACACCAAAGAGGCAATTTTCACTCAACACCAAATAAAATACAAACACCCGCTGGGGCTAGGAGGCACTGACTGAATGATATGGGTTAAAGGGGCAACCTCAGAGACTTTGGAGAGTTTAGGGGTAGTTTTCCTTGGGCTAATACCTAACCTAGTAGCACTAAGAAAGGAGTGACTAGGTTTAGGGTAAAAAAACCAGAGAGGTGCCTACAAGTACCTGGGAAGTGTATAACTCACTAATGTAATAGTGAGAAAGGATGCCTCCCCAGGTACGTTGTAGCAGCCTACCCCAAAATAGCAGAGTGAAAGAGTGTTCTGCTTGGATTACAAACCACCACAGCTGTTGAGCATAGACTTGGTAGTTAACCTAGGTTTTCAATGATGTGACATATAAAATAGTCTTAAAAAGAAAATTGGGTTGAATGTTCCCATATATAAAAATGAACTAAAGCTAAAACCAGGAGAAATTATTTGAGATATCATTATCTTTTTATTTTGGGAGGAAAAAAATAATCCTTTTTGACAGAGGAAGAAATATAACATTTCTAATGTGCGTTTGAATTCAGCCCCTCAGTGACTGCACATCCTAATGCACAGCTCATAAAAAATGAAACTGATAAATTATTCCTGACATAGGAACCTAAAAATTATTTTTAAAACAGTCTGGGAATTGGAGTCGGGATAATAATAGACACAGCCAGATTTCACGTACTTGGAACCTAACGTGCTATCTTTATTAATGCTTTAAATACAACCAGAAAACATGTAGCGCACTTCTGTTATACTGGATGCCATTATTTTCTTGGCTGTAAGTGGCTGTGAGATTCTGAAACTGCTTGAGTTGGTTTGTCTGGAACTATGCCTGATTCAACTCTTTGAAATAACTGAGAATGAAACTATCTTAAAGTTGAAATAAGTGGCATCTGGCCCCATCAGATGTTGACGTTCCATGTCCAAAAGAATAGTTTCCCCAACAAACAAACAGAAAGAGGTGACTTGCCATTCTTGAAAGCCTCCAAGAGAAGAGATTAAGCATTTGAAATAGATGGCACCTCCTCCTGCAGTGTTTACTTCTCCACCAGGAGAAATGCTGGGTATAATGAAATCAATTCATAAATAAATAGTTTTTTAAAAATTGCTGTGGTTTCCTACCCCCTACCCCCAAAACTGGAAGTATACCTCCAGCCACTTCTGGTTTTCTTTTTTCTTCTTCTTCCCATTTTTACATATTTTGGAAGGTCTATACTGGTTGCTCTCCTCTGAACTCGGAAGAGTTACTTTTTTGGAATGTAGTAGCCATGCTGACTATGGAATCCAAAGAGTTGACAACTTCTCCAAGAGTTGCCCTTTGTGAGATCATTCAATATATTGTGAAGGAGACATTTAATCATTTTGATTTGCCCCTTCAACAAATTTCTGGTTTCTGCTCACTGCTTGTTTCTTTTACAGCAAATGCCCAAGTCAATTCAGGTAATCTTTTCTCAGGACCTTTCACTTACCCACTAATCTGGATTATCTCAATATACATTAGGGCTGAAGAATTGCAATTAACATGCATGTGCAAAACATGGGGTTGACTCACTTCCTCCCATATTTGGCATAAAAATGAAGATTTAAAAATACATGCATAGTGAGTAGGCTGAGAATTGTCTCTAGGTGCATGATTTAGTTCTACTGCAGATAAGCATGTCTAACCCTGTAAGCTGTCTAGCCTCGAAGCCCTGAAAATGAGCTGCTTTGAGCAAGAATGGTGTATAAACATGTGTGTAGTGATGATGGGGAATAAAAAAATGATTCTGGTAATGTACATGTAGCCCCTCCCCTTCCCAGTTTTGAAGGACAAGGGTCACATGGTATACAGCAAACGTGCCATTTATATGTCCCATGCATAGAAGTGATAAAGGCAGACAATACATGATTTCACAGTTTTGGATAGAATTTGTTTAATCTTGTCAGTATGTATTTATCCAGGAAGCACATACTCTTGGATGCCTCTGTGTCATTTAGTCTGAGTTCAGGCTGAATGAGGAGATTGCTAATGAGGTCAGATTGCTGTTGCTGCAGATGGCATATTTGGCTTGGGTGTGGGTTTCCTTGGCTCAGTTCACTGTTACCTCAGGCTCAAACCACTGTCACCTCATTTTACTACGGGTCAGACAACGGCAGTATAGTTTGAATGTCAGATTGAGGAGGTACAAGTTCAAATCCACATTCAACCACGGAGGTTACTGAGTATCTTTAGGCCACTCACCATTCCTGTTTATGTCTTAGGGTTATTATGAAGATGGAATGAGAATTATAAGCTTCCTTAGTAAATATGGGATATAAATTAATAAATTGAGAGAAATAACAGAATATACTGAGTTACCTCAGATTGCTTTGAGAGCAACAGAAATACGGGTAATAAAGTACTGTGAAGATTTAAATTAATACACAACTGACTTACACTCGCTCTAGCTGTTATAAGTGCTGGGAAAGGATTTTTTAATGTCTTGATAGTGACAAACAAATATCTGACTTTGTTTTCCCTACTGAGTTTACACTTCTTGTTTGTCTCTTTGAAGCATCTGACGTTTCCCAGAGAATTTGACTCTGACTCGCTGAGACACTATAGCTGGGCTGCAGATACTTTGGACAATGTGAATCTTGTCTCCAGCCCCATCCATTCTGGGTAAGTAACTTGAAGAGCTCCCTTTTGTTATTTGCCATGAGATTATCCTTTGGTCAGGGAGAAGGGAATGGCCTGTGTCGGTTCACAGTGCCACTTCTTGTCCTGTGCAAACGTGGTTGTGAGATGAACTTGTGATGTTAGTGAAAGCATCACACTGACAGCAGCAGCAAGAATAATCCTCAGCCATATCAAAATCATTTCCTTTAAACATTTTGAAGTAATATACCAACTTTTGAATGTTACTCCAAGTTAAAAAAAATTCATTGGCCAGAATCCTATTACCAATTTATGCTTATCTGGGGGAAATTGCACAAGTTTTAGTGGCTGCTCATTAACAAAATGCTGCTCCTCAGCATGTGCCTAATCATGCAATAGAGCACATGCCCAGGAATGCAACCAGCACCTTGTTGATGGGTAGCAGTTTGCCATCAGGACTTACAGTTTCCCTTACACAAGCATAAATCAGCAATAGTATTCTGCGCTTGTATATTTTCCAAGGGACATAAAACCTGATACATGCAGGTGGTTGGGTAGTGCCAAATTCCCTCAGTTTGACTGCTGGTTACAGAAACCTCTGTTAACCGTGTGTAACCTTGTCTGCATGTATTTCCAGCTATTATTCCTAACAAAATCGCAATCGTTTGCAAACCCATTGTTGATTGTGTTGGGGGAATATGAGGGCACTGCCAATTGTGAGACCCTAGCACGAAAGTATGTTGAGGATCTGAAAGCTACTTAGCATAGCCATGGATTACTTTGAATTGAATCAGGGCCCAAACTTTGTGGACCGGAAGGGAGGTCTGTCTGTTCTAGAACCCACCATGGATTGCACCCTGCCACCACTGCCATGCTGGAAAAATTCAAATTCACCCTATGGAAATCTGATTAAAATGAGCATTTCCTGCATGGTTTCAGGACATCTTTCTGGATGGCTCCCAAATTTTGATAGCATGGTTTTGAGAAGGCTGGTGGAGGGAACAGAGAGCCTCATGACTTCCAGCAGCCCAGCTCTGATTCTAGCATTCCTCTACCCTGAAAAGGTTTCACAAAGAAGCCCCCCAAATTACCAGAAGCCAAGCATCACCTTTTCTGCCATATTTTCCCATTCCAAAGAATCTGCTTTTCAGTGTTGTACACAGAGTTGCACTGGCAAATGTGGATGGAAATTGTATCCAAATATGTATGGATCTTTAGATGTCACCTGATGAAATTGTGAAGATTTGTAAACAATTTGTTGTACAGAACAAGCTTTATTGGTTAATATCATAGGCTGTCGCAATATATCAGTAGCAACACAAAACATATATAGCACTGACATAACAGAAGTATTAAAATGACATAAATTCCCTTCTTTCTTAAGACTTTTGATGCTTGGCATATATTTTCTTTGCTGCTAAAGCAAAATTTGCTACTTGATGGTAGTAGTTACACCCCTACCTACAAGTAGCATACAAAGTTGAGTCATGGGGTTCTGTCACACAGAGATCTAAGAACGCCAGCAAAAAATTAACTTCTGGGGTGCTCATATAAAGGGCAACTTAATAAATAATGGAAAACATCTTCAGCCTCTCCTGATCCACAAATTGGAATCTTTGATGAAATGGGACTATCATATCTCTCCTCCAAAATGGCTGATGGCATACATTGAAAAAGCAAAGCTGTGAATGCTTTTTCTTAAAGGGGCTGAAGTCAGATTAACAAAACAGTTTTCCAAACCAAATGAAGTTTTGTACAGGGGGAGCCAACAAGAATAGGGCATTTGCAAGATGGCACACAAATCCAGCCACTTTGAATAAAGACAGATTTTTTTTCTTTAACCAGTTGCAAAGCTCTGCTTTGTTGTGCGAGAAATGATTCTTTTGAGTGTTCTTGTGATTTAAGAGTAGAGTGCTGAACATACCATTTAGCATTTTTGAAGATTTTTTTTTTGTTTAGGATTGAATTTTAATTTAATGTGTCATATTAAATTGTGTTGTCTTATTGGAGGGGAAAATTATACAGGACACAGTCCAGATGAACATATGCCAGTGAATGTATTCACAGCTGAGTACTTACATTCCCTGAATTTCAGACAGGTTTAAGCAGGATTAATTTGGTATGATTTGCCCAAAGTTTCCTCAAATTTACAAAAGATAAATTACTTTAAAAATATATAAATAATCCTCTATTGACGTTTTAAAATTTTATTTTCAAATGTTTGTATGTACTTACCATAATTTCAAGGTATGTTTCATTTTTTCATTTTTTTTCTTTTAAAAACATGTCTTTAATTAGCAATATAATTAAAATAGTTTTCCTACTATGAAATAAAAGTGGGAGCTATGTTTTTATATTATCATTATTGGCCTTACTATATCTGTTTATGATATGATATAAATATTATAAGAATCAAACTACAAATATTTCATTTTGCAACAAATGTGCAGAGCATATGTATGTTTTAATATTCGAGTTGTAAGGGGGGAATATAACCAGCTAAGATGTAAAACTACATGTTCTGCTTCTTGAACTTTCCTGATTATTATTAACAGCATTCTCTCTTTTATCCAGACTGATCATCTTGAAACCTCTTTATTCCAGGAAAATAAAATAGACCTATCCACAAATACTTAACACTATATTAGCTTGGTGGTGGAGGAGGAGGAGGGAGAGAAGAGGAGAGACTCTTAGCAAGAATATTTAGTCAGAATTTGATCCTAACGACTGTTGGTGACATTTGTATTCTTAGGTGACACACCCTGTTGTGTGTGAAAATAGATGCAGTGCAATTGCATTTCAAAGAGTGCATCTTGTATTACACTTGTGAGGGAGAGAACTACTTCTCTTTACTTTCACTCAAAGCTTTAAAGGTTAACTAGGAAAAATGCCAGTTCCTATAGCATGGGGCGTACATGTTTAGCCTTGATGTCTGTCAGCATTAAATTCTCAAGAATATATTTGTTTATTTATTTAATGTTTACTGCACCTTTCTCTATAGATGGACCCAGAGGGGTTTATATCATTAAAAAAGGATAGCTAAAAATAATATATTATTTACATATTTTAAAAGAATTAAATAGACATTGTATTAAAAATGCTAAATAAAAGCATTATTAGAACAGATTAAAAGTAACAAGTAATATAATCCTTACGAATTATCAGGATTGGAAAAGCCAGAGGGATGCTGAAACAACCAAATATGCTAACTACACAAAAGTCTTTACCATTTTACAACCTGCTGAAGTAGTATCATGCTGCAGTGCAAAGGTTTCTGCTCTTAAGAAAGCATATCCTTGCTACTACAGTGGGGTCTCTACTTAAGAACGTCCCTACTTAAGAACAATTCCACTTAAGAACAGCTCCATTTGCTAAATTTTGCTTCTACTTGAGAACAAAAATCCAAGATAAGAATAGGAAAAAAAACTTTCCTGCTCTTTTTTTAACCTTAGGTCATCTTAGGTTAAAAAAAAGTTCTCCCCCTAGTGGTAGAGTACGTATTAACCAGCTTTGCATTAGTTCCTATGGGAACTAATGCTTCAATGTACGAACGCACCTCTACATAACAAAAAAACAGCCAGAACAGATTAATTGGTTTTCAGTCCATTGCTTCAAAATTAGCTTCGTCAGAAGTGCTTTTAACACTGTTCCCTGACCTAAGGGGGAAAAAAAAAGAAAAAATATCCCCCTCTAGTGGTAGAAGGCGGAATAGCAGCTTCCCATTAGTTTCTATGGACGGAAAAGAGCAGATACAGATTAAATGGTTTTCAATGCATTCCTATGGGAAATGCAGATTCTACATAAGAACTTTTCCACTTGAGAACCACCTTCCAATACGGATTAAGTTCTTAAGTAGAGACCCCACTGTACAGTGGACCCTCAACCTACAGAATTAATCCGTATTGAAACGGTGGCCGCAGGTCGAAAAGTCCGTAGGTCAAGGGTCCATTTCCCATAGGAATGCATTGAAAACCCTGTAATCCATAACCGGCCCAAGAACCCCCCAACAAAAAAAGTACAATAAAGACACCTTACCTGTCCAAAGCCTTCCAGGGGTCCCCCGCCGCCACCATTGCCACTGCCCGAGACTTCTGAGGGTTTCCCCGCCACTGCCTGAAGCCTCTCGGAGGTCCCCCGCCCCGGCCAACACAGGCTTTCCCAGGGTGGACCGGGCCTACCGGGGGAGGTCTTCCCCCAGTAGGCCCGGTCCACTCCCCAGGCTTTCCCGCAGAAGCCCTGGAAGGCATCCGGAGGCAAGATCGGCGACCTACGGACTGAAAGGGGGAGGCGGGGAAAGCACCAAATTTGAATTTGGCGCTTTCCCCGCCTCCCCCTTCCGGTCCGTAGGTTGGTTCTCCGGCCGCAAGTCGATTGGAAATCTTGCGGCCAGAGAAGTCCGTACCTCCAAAAGTACCCACGTCGAGCCGTGCGTACGTCGAGGGTCCACTGTAATTGCAAATTGTTGCAAGTGTTTAAGCTAACAAAAATATGTGACTGCTATGAAAATAGCTAAAAGAGCACACGGGGAGTTTGCATCCTAGTGGTGCAGTTCTAGAGTGTGCTTATTGTACCATTGAAGGCAAGGTGAGCCAAATGAAGCCCTTCATGGTTATTGAACCGCAAGGTACAGCATTCCTTCCATTGGGTATTATGGCAACGACTGGTAGAAATGGCAGTCCAGCAGCATTTGGAGGCTCACACTTTACTCACTCATGATCTAAATAATATATATTTCTCTCTGCTTTTGTACTTGTTTCATTTTCTTGAAGACTATGTACACTCCGTTGGACTTTTGCCCTTTACCATAATGGAAAAGAAGGTGTTATCTTGGAAATGGAGTAGAAAAACCAGTTGGTGTGGTCAGGATGCAAATGTGAACTCTTCTAAACTATGGGTTGTAAATTGGATCCATTCATATCAATTTGTAAACCTAATAAAATTTCTCATCTATTTCTTATACTATGTTGAAATTAACGAATTTTCCAAAATATGCCGCAGTCATCGTGATTTATTTAGCTTTAATATTTCCTAGCTACCCACAGTCATAGAAAAGCCAGTGTAGTCTTTTCGGAAATGTTTTCTTGTTTCTGATTTCCTACTTGCAATCTAGCATCCTCCAAACTTTGGGCATTATGAATCTTCTATTCTTATATATGGCTTATTACATCAAGGGCATTCAGCTGGCCAGATTTCCTTAGCAACTGAAAAACAATTGCCACGTGCAAGCACAAAGGCAGATTTTCTCCATGTCTGTTAACATAATTTAGCTTCTTGATCTTTATCATCCTCATCATCAATTGATTTATTTAGTCCATTAATCATACGTCTCATACCAAAAGGCTCAAGATAATTTAACTTTGAAGAATGGTATGTTGGGCTAACACAAATGTCGACAGAATACTTCATTTTTCTCTCTGCTAGGATGTGTGAGGTATTACATAAACATATTATTTAGTGAAAATTTTAACTGCAGTGAAATGTACAATATATTGAAAGATATAACATGTTACATGTGTTACATGACATATGTTATAGCATTAAAAAGCCCACAGGAAAATCTCTTCCCACCGTCAAGACCAAATTGAAAAGCTTTTCTTTTATTATTATTTTGCCTTTGCTTACAATAGACATTTTCTGTTGCTTGCTGCTAATGGTCTCACATTATTTTTTTTCCAATCTGCTTTCTATATTATTTTGCAGCTACTCCTCTCCACTCCCCCAGTATGATTCAAGGTGATGACACTGTCTGTGACTCCACATTATTGCTATTATATGTATATTTATTTTTCCTCCCCACAGTTGAATGTCTAGATGTTTTTTGTGCATCCGATTTGTCCCCAGTCCTTTCCACCCTTTATTGTAGACATTTCACTTTTTTTAGCTTGTAGCATTGTGATTTAGAAATTGTCCTGTAGTTCACGTCATTAGCTTGACAATAATTTAGATGATCATTGGTTACTAATTGTACTCATACAAAGTGTGCATGAAGTGTTCAGAAACATACTGGACTGTGTCATACATCTGGGAAGAGCAGAATTTTATTGACGTTAGTTTGCAAAATTGTGTACAAGAAATTGTATATATGTAAAACATGAGTCTGATTAATTACTAGAATCTTGTTGACTTTCTAGTTAAACCAGAATTTGCCACTGACAAGCTACCTGAAGTATCATGATAAATTATAGGTGCATAGTTGGACAAAGTGTGCAGAATTCATGCATGGCAGGGCTGCAATATTGCATCTAGCATACCTCTGCAAACCTTTAGAACATTCATTAATGGTGTTTTTGAGTCTGAGTAGAGCTCCATTATTGGCTGTATGCATTTTAGTCATCATGTCATTTTAATGAGCAACAGTATGCAGAGGACATTTATATTGCAAGTATTGCAGTATGCTGCACTCCTTTGCTGAGTTAAGGATGGATCACCCAATGTGACTGGTAGGATGCAGGAAGTCCCTTAATACAAATAGGATTTTTTTTTCCCATAGGAGATAATGGAAACCATTCTCTCTTAGGTGATAAAATATCCTGGAAGAACTACATCCTGGAGGGATCATTGGAATAAAACTTTCCTAGTCCTGTTAGTCCCATCTAAACGTACTCAGGTTGGATCCTATTCGTAGAACGCATCCTGAATTTTGTTGGTCAAACAAAAATGGGATGGCATGTTGGGGAATGGCTTTTTACTGAGATTACGTTGGAAATTTCGAAATATAGCAGTTGAAGCAAACATAACAGCCAGTTTAAAGGTCTTATTCAAATGGCTGTACAGAAATGAACAAGACTGTCTAGGGAAATCTGAAAGCAAAAATCTAATCAGTACTCACCAATGGAACAGTTGAAACCTAGTATCCTAGTATCTTTTTATTCCAAATGCAATAGGATCTGTGAGTTTTCATTGGTAGCAATAATAATTATGTGCCATCAAGTCAATTCTGGAATTGACTAGGAATAAATAGCATATGCCCCTGTGACAGGCTCTTCATATGGGGTAACACTCAAAAAATTAAAAAAAGAGTAGAAGGAAGAAGCACGGTCAGTAACTATATGCCCAGTAGGATGACAGAAAACATAAGGTCATTCAGATCCATGCACGTATGCTCATGGATCAACTTACCCTGCGACCTGAAGGGCAGGTAGTAAAGATACAAGCCTGAGGTTGCTCTTATAAGCCATAGTTTCTTATTGCATTACAACAAAGCCAATCTCTTGTTAGTTTTATGGGATAATAAGGGAAATTAATTTCAGAAATTTCAGCAGAAATTTTCAGTCTGCATTCCAAAAAAGCCAGGCCTTAGATTTGCAGCCCTCTAGATGAAATTTTGAGAGTACATGGGGTTGGTGCTGCAAGAAACATACGTATCTCCTCCCTTTTCTCTTGATGAAAATGCTTCTCTCAGTGGAAGCCCATAGTTGGATCCCAGCTCCAGGTTCCAGGAAATGAAAAACTTGCTGATGAACAGAAAATATATTTTTTTCCTGGAAGATGGATTGCCTGGTGCTATTGGTCCTACTTTCCTGCTATGTGCTGCTTCAGAGGAGCTCAGTTTTGGGACATGCCACCTGTATAGATTGATGGAGGGCCTGGTATGTGTTGTGTGCGCTGTCAGTCGTGCCTGGGCTGAGCTGAATGTGTTCCCAGCTTCTTCTGGGTTCCACAGCAGATGTTTTGGATCTTTTTCAGCAGATAGTTCTATGGGGAAGTGTCCACTGAAGATGGAAAGTTTGAATAGCTCTGGTTAAAAGAATTAGGGGTATCTGAGATTATGAGATGTATTTGAACTGATTACAAAATTACAGGTTACTTTCCTCCACTGGAAGGTGTCTTTCCTCCTATAGAAAAGTGTCCCTCCTCTGGAAGAAGATTCCTAAGATAGAGACTTCTTACATCAACTTTACAGGATTTTAGATCCAACCATGTGAGAGGGAGAAAATGTGTTATTTCTTAATTTCCCTCTGAGCTTAGCCACTTACTGTTAACTAGGCAAGAAACAGTCATTAAATGACAGACAATTAAGAATTGGAACAGAGTCCAGTTGCCTGTCTCTTATCTGTGATTAAGGTCTTTGTACTCTCGCCTAATAGCTTAGCTTGTGTGTTTCAGTGCCAATATTTTTAATTTTTGCTGGGCAGTGTTGAAGAGAATCCCTCTGAATTCTCCATGATCCTTTCTCTCTTTGAAATTCTGCTTCTTTTAGTATGGGTTATAAAGCAATGAAGATTGTCTAGAGTTGCTAATAGATGAGATCCCCTTTCTATTAACACAGGCATTTTTCCTGTTGGAAATACTATGTTTGGAGATAATTTATTTGTATTTCATGCAGTCATGGTATTGATGAGTGCATTGAAGTTTTGTCAGTTATGTTCTCTTTTAGAGTTCTCTATTGCCTCCAAATAAGTGAATGAATTGGAGTAGGAATTGGGGTGGGAATTGTGTGATCTGCCAATGCTCTTTTTATGAGTCCTGGAGCAAATTAGGAAGTGCCATACCCTCCAGAATAGGAGAATTATGCCTTTAGAGAGGAGCCATTCTCTAAAGATGTCCTCTATATTCTTTGTTTTAGCAATGTCTGTTTAAAAAGGATCCTGAAGCGCTTTTCTGTTTAGATAAAATTGTATGTCACCTCCTGCTATATTTGGAGGGGTTGAAAAAATATTTTTCAGACCCCTCACAAAGTTTGCCCACCAGTGCTGCAGAAGAAGAATGCAGAAAAGGGAGAAATGGCCAGAGGCTGTTCTGAGGCTCATGAGTATTCAAGCGGTAGACCCGGCTCTAGTCTTCCTTCCCTCTAATTCTGCATTACCCCTTGCCTCTTCTCTTAAGTTTTTGATCCACCCTAATTTTCTCCAGAGTCTGAGATGGCACCCAAAGCTTATTGCTTAATGCCTCCTGGTAAGCTGGCTTCCATCTGAGATTTCCATGCATTGTCTATCTTCACTTCCTCTCAGCAGTTTGTGTCAAGGAAACGAGGTTGCAGGAGAGGGGATCCAGAGGCTTGTTACTCATTATTGATATGCTAAAAACTGTGGTTTAGGAAGGCAGGGAGTGAATATCCAATAACTACTTTTTTCAACTAAAACTCCCAGAATTCTCCAGCCAGCATGGTCATTAGGCGTTGAGGTCCAAATGAGCAACCTTTCAACATTCTAGCCCAAACTAGCGCAGTCTAAAAGACATTGTGGAAAATGGAGTGTTAAAATGGAGAAGCCATTTGTTGCATCTTTATGCTCATAGCTTAACCCATCTGCCTTGATATCTGCTGAGGCACCTCTGAGCATCTGCCCTTTTCAAAAATTCAAAAGTTCATGAAAAATTCTCAGATTCAGACATTTGTATCTTGCCCCATCTCTCTGCATGAACTGAGGCTCTACTCTAGAACATACCCAGCTCTCTCTTGCAGATGATCATAATGAGGAAAGACTGATAGTCTGAGCAGTCTGTCCTTCTATTACTGATCTTCTAATTGAGGAAAGCTTGATATCCTTCCAAGCAATTTCCAGGTTCCCATAGCTTACTGCATAGCCTTAACTTTAGAACAAAAGAATCATTCTAATTCTGGCATTTAAAACAAATAAAATTTTATTTCTAAAGTCACTTTGGTAGCCTAGCCCTTCCTTCAGTTGGCAGAAGATTGAGAAACTCTAGTGCTAAAACAATGAAAAAAAAATACCACCACAATAATAATAATTATTATTTATTACAGTCAGTGACCAAGAAGATAAAAATACATTATTTAGATAAATTACCATCACAATGTCAGTTAGTTCTTTTGTGCACGTCAAACTTGCTTTATGAAACATGTGATGCTGATTGTTTAATAATACGGTGTTGCTTATTAGTGCATGAATAATACACTAATACTAGTCACTCTAGTTAGCCATAGTATTTTTGATTATGATACTTTGTTCAGCGTAGTTGTTTTGATTAAATATTTCTCTTAACTTGTAACAGAACTTTGGGCTTTGTATATATAATTATGCCTAGTGTCCACTTAGGAAAGGGAAATAAGTGTTGAGAATTATGTTTATACCCTTTACTCCAGAGGTCACTGTGATAGCAAAATCTTATGGATGTCTGCTTAGAAGTAACCCTTTCGGAGTATGATTGGGGATACTTCCAAGTGAGTGAGTATAGGACTGCAGCTTTCAGTTCAGTAGGTCTGACATCTGCTAGAAATACATAGACTTGTGCTGTAAACGTTGCCATTTTTATTATTGATCTTCCTTTGCATTGGTTTCATTGTAACAATTTCATTTAGTCAATATTGTTTATCATATACATTTAAACTCCTGGTGATACTTTCGTCTTGTTCTTTTCTTTCTCTCTCCCCCCCCCCTTTACAGTTTTTTGGTTAGTTTCATGGTTGATGCACGTGGGGGTTCAATGAGGGGCAGCCGTCACCATGGCATGAGGATCATTATTCCACCACGTAAATGCACAGCGCCCACCCGCATCACCTGCCGCTTGGTAAAAAGGCACAAGCTGGCCAGCCCTCCACCAATGGTTGAAGGAGAAGGATTGGCTAGTAGACTGGTAGAGATGGGGCCTTCAGGTGCTCAATTCTTAGGGTGAGTTGTTCTGTGAATAGCATTTCTGACTGCCATGTTGTATTTATGATTGATTTCCTTTCCTTTTGCCATTTGGATCTATGTGTTTCCTTTTGGACAAATGTGAGCAATGGAGGTAAGCCTTCTTTTTATTATTAATTTCAGTGATATACCGAAGAAATTTATCTACGCATCTACATCATGTTTAAGTGGAGGATTGGGAAAGGGAACTGAATATACTAAAATCTTATCACTATTTATATATATTCACTGATGTTAAAGGAAGACATACAGGGACAATCTTTGGAAGCACTATTGATACGTGTCCAACATCTAATGATGATGCAGTGCCATTGATTTCAAATATGTACTTTGTAGAACATTTCTGCTCCCTCATCTTTGAAAGCTGCATGCCTATAATGAGAGAAGAATGAAGAACTAAATATGCATTTTGTAGCACTAAATTCGAGCCATCTATTAACACAAATGCAAACTGCAGACATTTTTAGTGCTGCCTTTAGGGGAAGCAATCCACTATGATGAGGAGTACATTACCTTATATGGATCCTGGTAGAACGTTCTGTCGGGAATGACAGCTTGTTCCTAATTTCCCCTCTTGTTTCTCTTCCTGCTGCATGGATGTTATTCAGTAAACTGCACCTTCCCACCAATTCTCCCCCTCTAAATGAGGGTGAGAGCATGGTTAGCCGAATCCTGCAGCTTGGGCCTCAAGGAACAAAATTTATTGGGTAGGATGTTTATCAGAAAAGATATCAAATGTCTTATAGTTTTTTTCTTTTTCTTTTGGTTTTGACTTGCTTTGTTTTTTCCCCCTTTCTTTTTGGTTTTGTGTTTTTATCATACCCATTTTTAAGTTAACAACTACAGCAACAATAAGCTTTCAGTTGACTTAACCATCACTGAAAGAAAAATCATAGTGGCTTGATTTTATTCTAGCACTGCGCCTGTAAAATTGATCTCGTGCTTCTAGGCATGTGGAATTCACTGCAAGCATTTCTGCTTTCATAACTTTTGTACATTTTTTTCTATTTTTTCAGTCAGAAATTAACTGTTTTCAGCAGCATTAAAAAAAAATACTGCCACCACTACACACACACACACACACACACACACACGGTGATGGTTGCTTGATTTCAGTCTTGTGAATAGAGAAGGTATTTACATGGTTTTGGAGCCAGATTATGGCAGGCATAGCACTGCCAAACTGGGCCATTTTCAACAAATAGGTATTTATAAAACAGGGGTGGCCAAATGCTAAACCTAAGGCAGTGGTGCCATGTCTATCTCCCATTATACTCAATATAGTTAATACTGAAAAGATTGCGAAGTATGTACAGACGTGTGAGAAATGCTGTCCTCCATCACTGACCTTTCTCAACATGGTGCAATCACTGGAATGTGTTCCAAGCTGAAACCTCAATTCATGTGGGGCAGTATTTTAACAAATTGTTGAGCTATGTATAAATTATAGGAAAGTGCTGAAGAAGCTTCTAAAACATGGAGATTTCTTTTTTATTTATTTATTTAATTTATATGCCGCCCACACTACCCAAAGGTGTGACACATTTATGCTTCTCTTTCTCCTGCTCAGTTTCCTCTCTTTTGCTCATGCTGAGTTTGATTGCTAACCAAGTAACCAGTGAGTAGCAGTGAGCCAGGAATTTGTTGTTGGTAGAGAAACCAAGAAATTACCCATTAACATGTTGGTTTCAGCACTTTTTCCCAAGCTGTGTACTGAACACGGTCATGTGGTTCCTAGCGGCTTAATAATCAGGAAGGCTAGTTTGGCCCTTTCCTTGAGTCTTTGCACAACCATAGCTAGCAGATCTCTTGCTCTTTGCAATACTTTTAAGCGGAGCAACTGTGAGAAAGAGGTAGGAAGGACCTACTTGAAAGTTTAGAATATTTGAACTCTTGCCAGTTCTTCCCCATGTGTGCACACACATGTGCATGCACACACATGCACGCACGCACGCGCGCACACACACACACACACACACACACACACACACATACAATACATATACAGCCAAAAGATACAGGGTATAGCTAAGTGACTCTTTTGCCCTCTGCTAAGCATGCCACTAACTTCTAATGCTTTCTTAAAGTGCCCAGGAATCGCGGTTTGGCCACCTCTATGTCCAAAATTGGTCCTGTTTATTCAAAGTCGATAAGTGATCTGGTTCAATAAGACTGGTAGCATGTTAGTCATTTAAAAACTGTTATGTTCCAGGTTGAAAAACCTGTGAATGAAATATAGTATATTTGCATGTATATATTTAAAATACATTAATCAGAAATCTATAATAATCATAGTTAAATTTTTATACTTTAGTATTTTGACTGCCTGCATTGGAAAGTTAAAAAGTTTCATGTAGTGTTTTGTTTCCAGTCCTGTGTTCAATACCTGTTTAATACCTTCTCTGTGAGTATTGTTTATAGTCATGCACAAAACTGTGTGAACCTTGCACAGAGAGACAGTATCTGAAATATTCACCTGCAAAGATTGTATTCCAAAGATCGTTCCCATCATGCTTAAACATATCCCAGATTGGCAGCTGTTGGTGAAGATGAAGGGAAGGAATAGAATTGCTGGTACATATCTTCTTTTTGAGGTGTTAGAACAAATTCCCAAATACAATATTTAAATAACAATTGGAACTGTGCAGAAATAGAGAAAGATACAGTTTGGCCAGAGCCAAGCATCTTTCATCCAAGATGTATTATTTAAGAATCCGCTGAAGGCACCCAGTGGTGTCAGTGGGATGTAACAGTGAGTAATTGACTGGATCATATCCTACATTAAGTGGACCATGTCCTAAATTTAAAACAAAAATACTACAGGTATTCTTATTTATAATTCTCACTAATAAACAAAAAAATTATAAGAACTGGAAAATGATGTTCCTATTTCTAATTAATATCAACGGTGAG
Organism: Pogona vitticeps; assembly: GCF_051106095.1. Taxonomy (NCBI): domain Eukaryota; kingdom Metazoa; phylum Chordata; class Lepidosauria; order Squamata; family Agamidae; genus Pogona; species Pogona vitticeps. The sequence goes on from NC_135785.1 coordinate 99,195,344, forward strand.
CTTAATGGCTACACTATATGGCAAGGTATCATATAAATGGTAAATATTACAAATCATTTTTGTGGCTTCTTTTCCATGTATATAAAGGAGAAGAGTTATGTACAACCTCTGTGGGAAATTAATGATACTGTCTGTTTAATTGTCTTAAGTCTACACAGTTGCTCATGTTTCTGTGACAAAATCCTTCAAATGCTTTATTTGGCTATAAGTAAAATTTCTCCATTTTATTAAGAATGGTACTGGGGTGGGGGGAGAGAGTTGGACCTGTTTTTTTCATACTGGTCAAAACTATGCACTTGTTACCTTAGGTGGAAGGCACCCAGTCAGGTAACATCAGAGGCATCATTTTGTATAGGTTTGGATGTGTATTGCAACAACTCCCCAATGGCAATATAACTTCAGAAGTTCATGGCCCCTGTGATATGCCTGCACACCTTGCGCCCCAACAAGCTAAGCTGAACATGGACATGTGTGGTAACCAATCAGTGTTCTGCTTCATGTTGCCTCCTTGGAATGGGGGTGAAGGTCATTGTAAGCATCTGGCCATACTATGTATGTATGGTTTAGTGGGCCTCAAGTTGTTTAGGTCTGTTTTAATGACTTCATCAACCTGTGTGTTGATAGACTGTGAAAGTAAGCTATTGTGTAAATCTCAGGGCATTGGCTGTGGTTATTCCCAGCTGAATCATGGCAAAGGACAATCATTATGTGGCATAGCTAATAATTTCTACACCAGTTCCCATTTGCAGAAGTAATATTCCCAATATCCTAACTGAAGCAACCTGCTTCCAACCCAGATTACAAACTGTGGTTTGAACCTAACCATGATTAGTATTCCCATTGGGTCAATCCACAGAGCAGCTTAGATCTAACCGTGGTTGGGGAAGGAATTGCAAAATGAGTCATAGCTTATTTCTGCATATAGATCTAAATCCCAAGTAAAGTAGACTTATTGAGTCAATTGGATTTACATAAGTGGTGATAATTCAATAATTTATTTCATGTATCTGCTCTAGTTTGCGCTAGTAATTGAATTTAGGTCAGAAAATGTCAATATCTTAAATTGAATTCCTGGTATTCTCACTTGAGGAATCAGAAGTGATTACTTGACACCCTGGAGAGCTGCTGCCAGTCAAAGTAGATAATACTGGTCTGAACTGAAGCATAATTGGAAAAAATATGTGTCCATATAATGTTGCTTCTGCAATGGACCACTGTGTCTTGTTGCAAGTGAAGGCAGCTATCTCCATGGGTATACAAAATCCTAAATATTTCCTGAGATCCTTAAAATCAACTTTTTAAGACCATCTTTTTGCATCCATACACCAATGCCAGTAGGTTGTGGCATCAGATTTGAACATGGGATTCCTCATTGTCCATAGGATAAGGATTCAGGCATGTAGACAGCTAAATTGACTACAGATCATATTGAATCAATACCAGATCAACAGCAGCTTTTTCATGTGAAAAGCTGCAGCTTATCTGATAGTGATTCTAGATGGAAATATGAGCTAATAGAAGGCTAGAGAGAGGAGCATGGGTGTCCAACACTGGTGATCTAGTTCTAACAACCCAGTCCAGTGCATGATCATTTGGGAGAGAGCCCCACTGAACCCCATTGGACATGCTTCTGAGTAAATATACAGTGGATTCCCTGACATATTATTTTATAAAATTAGACTGAACATTTAGTTGTGATCATTCCTCTTTACAGAGTATTTCATTGCAATGCTATACTGGAGAAAGACTTATGTATTCCATTCCAGTCAGTATAAAAGTGGCGTGTCAGCAAAATGGAAGTTTATGTCTTAAGCCTGACTGTGTCTCTTCCACACCTTCAAATAAACTCAGTCTTTTGCATATGCTGGTGCATTGCCCGTTTATATTGGTTGAGGGGCTGTGTGTATTCTTCATTCTGTGCCAAGGACAGAAAAGGCAAACTATAGAACTGGGCAGAGAATACAACTTCCTGAGATTCCCAATGCTTTCCCACCTCCTTTTTCAAATTTAAGTTTCTACTCCTTATGGCTGTAAATAAGTGTTCAAAATTGGGGAGAGGGGAAGATCTCCCCAGGCTAGAGGATGGTGCTTCAGTATCTTTTTATACTCATGTTTCCTAGCTTTTTCTCAAGATTAAATTTAAGTGAAAGGAACACAATTGTAAAATCTCTTAATTTCCATAATTTATATCACCTAGTTAAGTATTCTTTATTATGTGTTTGAATAACTTGGATAGAAAATGTTTGTCTTGTTTAACACAAAATGCTCACACAACCCTGAGAACATAGTACATGTACATAGTGTCCTCACTTGGACCCTGCACACACATACCTCCTTGATACTGTTCAACCAAAGGAAAAACAAAATGTAACTTTCTGAGAGTTTTGCCTTTAAAAAACACTCTTAGAAGAACATTAGAGCTGCCGAAGATGTAATATATAGTTGAAATTAGAGAGGAACATCTCTTGAAATCTCAGAGGAAAGCCAGAGGAGTTGTTAAATAAGATTTACAACAATTGGAGATCCTGCACATCACTGTCCTGTATTGCTAGTTACTTCTCCCTGCAAATAGCAGAATAACGAAGCAGCAGCAGAATAATGAAGCAAACTAAAAGAACTTACTTGAATTAGTGCACGTCACATAATATATACCTGTTGTAGAATAGAGTTTTTCTTGGCACAGAACTGAAGTTGCTTTGACAGAGCAAAACTTCTTCCAAAGTGCTGAGTACACACAGCCCTGAAGATATGGCCTTGTGTATGTGTTGCCAAGCACAGGATCAGCTTGCCTGCTGAAACCCTTTCTTTTTATTTGCATATATGTATTTTTGTAACTTTGTTTGTTTTGTGCAAATTGACCAATGTCAGCACTCCGGTGTGTGCTTATATCTCAGTGTGTAATTGGAGTGGATTGTTGAAAAGAGGCACTCTTGCCATTCGAATTGGAAAGGGTTTTGCAGCTTTGCCAATTATTAACCATGTTTTCCCATAAGCGTGCTTGAAACTGTATGACAAACAGGGAGGAAGGACATAATGTCAGCAAACTGAAAAATACATGTACAATATAAATTGCTTCTTCTCTTTCTTTTATTTGGTATAGTCCTGTAATAGTGGAAATTCCTCACTTTGGATCGATGCGAGGAAAGGAAAGGGAGCTGATTGTGCTACGGAGTGAAAATGGTGAGACATGGAAAGAACATCAGTATGACAGCAGACATGAAAACCTCACTGAAATACTGAATGGCATGAATGAAGGTAAGTGTAACTTTCACTTGTATAAATGTTAAAGGCTGTAGAAATAGCAGATATTCTGTAAATGACTGAAGGTGAATTGCACTGTGCCTGTAGAGTTACAGCATGTGCTTTGCAGAGAGAAGGTCCCAGATTCAATCCCTGATGGCTACAAATAGAACTAAAATACCTCTTGCCCGGCCTCAAACCCTGGGGAGCCGTTGTTGCCAATTGCTATCAACAACACTGCACTTGATGGATCAGTGGTCTGATTCACTGTTAGGCAGCTTCCTGTGATCTGTAAATGACACAATCACAACATTGAGCTTCCCAAATACATAACCATACATCCCGCTTCTTGTAGGAAGTGAAATATATAATTCACCAATGCAAGCTAATTATGGAAGATCAAAAGAGTTAAGGTATATTGCTCAGACCCCCCACGTCTTTACCTGAAGTGAATAGGTTATGTCCCTTTATCATCAGAGGTTAAAAAAAAGTTCATTTCTAAGATTACAAATTGCAGATTCTCCCAGCCAACTAGGCCACTGGCTTCCATTTTTTAAAGTTATAGTAGAAGAAAGGAACTTCTATTAATACCCTGTTAATGTGTGATCCCAATGTATAACAGTGGCTCCAAAGCATTTTTGACAGGACATCAGGAAGTGGAGTGTTTTCTTTTTTGGGACAAGCATTCAAAGATCTCAGTGTTTCTCTCAGTGTTATAATTTTGTATATCGCATTGTCTGCACAAAAATTCAAAATATGTTATGCTGTGAACCTAGATGTAGTTCCTAGGAGTAGATTTCATAGACTTCATAGGAACTTAACATCTGAGTAAATGTGTGTAAAGCATTGGGTTGCTTCTAACTCATCTTCAAGATCCTTGCACTCCTCATTGGTGTCAGGGCATTTTTGCACCTTAATCTTAAAATGGTTCAGTTTGGTATGTAACACAGAAGTACGTCTAGATTGACTAGAACATATATTCATTCTTCCTTCCTTTCTGTCTCATATGTTTATACCTTCCACTCCTGAAACAAGAAAAGAATATAAAAATGAGCCTTACCATATCAAAGATCTCTTTATCCCTACTCTTGGTTTTCAGTAGTGGCCAGTTATACTATTGGAAAGACCACAGGCTTCCCATATACCAGAAGATGTATATTGGACACATCTTTGATGAAGTCAACATGTTTCCTTGCTTGTTTGTATGTGTCCCCAACTGCACCCTAAAGCTGGTATTCAGAAGCACAGTGTTCTTGAAGAAAGTATTCATATTTAGCTGTCATGGCTAATCCCCTCAAACCTTACAGGGGCAACCTGGTGGCTTCAGATACCCTATTTATTCCTCTAATGTGGTGGTTCTCAGCCTTGGGTCCCCAGATGTTCTACAACTCCTAGAAATCTTGGCCAGCACAGCTAATAAAGAACATAGGAAGAGCCCTGCTGAATCAGGCCAATGGCCCATCTAGTCCAGCTTCCTGTATCTCACAGTGGCCCCACCAGATGCCTCTGGGAGCACATGAGACAACTAGGTACCTGTCTCCTGATACCCCTCCTCTGCATCTGGCATTTTGAGGTACCTTCCTTTAAAGCCTGGAGATTATACATCCCCATCGTGGCTTGTAACCTGCAATGGACTTTTCCTCCAGGAATCTGTCCAATCCCCTTTTAAAGGCATCTAGGCCAGATGCCATCACCACTTCCACAGACTAACAACACGCTGGGTAAAGAAATATTTATTTTCATCTGTTCTCACTCCCCCAACACTCAATTTGAGTGCATGTCCCCTGGTTCTGGTATTGCGTGAGAGGGAAAAGAGCTTCCCTCTATCCACTTCACCCATTTCCGGCATAATTTTATACGTCTCAGTCATGTCCCCACTCAGGCACTTTTTCTCTAGAGTAAAGAGCCCCAAAAGCTGTAGTCTTTCCTCATAAGGGAGGTCCCCCAGCCCATTCATCATTTTAGTTGCTCTTTTCTGCACCTTTTCCAGTTCCACTGCATCTTTTTTGAAGTGCGGCAACCAGAATTGTATGCAATACTCCAGCGTAGTGGGGAAGGTTTCTGAAAGTTGTGGTCCATGAACATTTTGGGACCCAGTGTTGGGAACCACTGCTCTAAAGCATTTTCTGGGTATTCTGGTGCCACGGGCAAAGGCCAAAATACCTTCTGTAGCTTGGCATAAAGCCATTTGAAAGGGAGGGGTGCATGCATAATACTCAATGCATTGTTCTCCATCATACAGTCACACTTCTTCTGTGGGGATAACAGTCTTCCCCATATCACATGTTCCCCATTTAATTCACACATTGCCACCACCACTCAAAGGACTGATGCTGACAAAACCGCATGCTTCTCAGGTGTTCCAGCAGCAATAAGCTAGATTTCTAGTGGTGTTTGATTGACAGGTGTGAGGAAATAATGCTGGAACAGATAGGCCTTGGATCTGATCCATCAGGGATTATCCTTAGCTCTTATACTTCTCCACATGGGGTGTTCAGTCCATTTCTTGGGTTGCAGCCATATGGAAGAAGTAACATCTGTCCCATTCTGTCCCTGAACACAGCAACTCAAAATAGCATAGTGACACTGTTTTCAGCCACTGTGCTTAACTGAAGTACTGCTGGATAGGATCCAGGGATGTGCTAGAGCAGATGTTACGTCCTCCATGTGCTCTTTGTGAGTAAGGAACAGGTTCTTCATTTAAAGACATTTACTTATGCGTCAACCAGATCTCACTAGTGTAATGTTGAAACAGTGATGCTGCTTATCTAAGGGGTGGGATCCTGACAATTGATAAAAGCTGTCTGGGTATTATCACTTTTTGTGATCTAATCCAGTTTAGTACGTTAGGTACCATGAAGTTGGAAAGAACTTACAACCACTCTGATAGGGCTTTCAAGGTAAGGAATGGTTGTATCAGTTTCACTCTCCCAGCGAGTTTTCATAGCCAAGTGAATCCAGTAATAAAATCTAGTTGTAATTATCAAGGCCATATTATTCATAAGGCTGACTAGGCTGAAGCTTAGTGGCCCTGTGGAGACTAGGGGCCTGTCAGGTTTTTGTTGTTGTTGTTTTTTGCTAAGGCACCAGCGGTTAAAGGTACATACAGATTTGTCCGTACACACACACACACACACACACACACACACACACACACACACACACACACTCATACTATATATAGCGGTTAAAGGTACATACAGATTTGTCACTTGACGACAATAATCCATTATGTTGAAATCGCTGTTAAGCGAAATCGTTGTCAAGCGAATTTTAAAAACCCATTGAAATGCATTGAAAACGGTTCAATGCGTTCCAATGGGCTAAATACCTCCTCGTTTTGCAAAGATCCTCCATAGGGCGGCCATTTTCTGGTGCCTGTAAAGCGAGGAATCCATCCTAAAGCACAGTGGGGAGCCATTTTGCACAGCGGGCGGCCATTTTAGAGCTGCCAATCATCTGTTTTAGAATAATCGTCTAGCGAAAAATCGGTTCCCGAAGCAGGGAACCGATCATCATCAAGCGAATTTTTCCTTTCTAAACATCGTTTTAGTTGTATTTTAATCATTTTATCTTTTATTGTATTTTAATTGAATTTTAATTGTTGTAAGCTGCCCAGAGACCTTTGGGTAGAGTGGGCAGCATATAAGTTAAATAAGTAAGTAAGTAAGTAAGTAAGTAAGTAAGTAAGTAAGTAAGTAAGTAAGTAAGTAAGTAAGTAAGTAAGTAAGTAAGTAAGTAAATAAATAAGTAAATAAATAAATAAATAAATAAATAAATAAATAAATAAATAAATATTGTGAAACCATGTCAGCTGTCCTCTCTTATTACACCAGGTGTAATACACCTCCATGAGCAATGCAGTCTAGTCATGACCTTGATTGCATGTGCTCGAACCTTCCTATAGTCCATTGGGACCAGACAAAAGAGTTATTATTTATTAAAAATTAAAAAGAGAAATGGCAGCCAACATGTACAGGCACAAGTCAGGATTTCAAAAGAGAAAAGAGTGGGAAGAATGATTGCACTGCTAGAAAAGATGTCAGTAGACTTTATTTCAGCTGGGTACTGTTGTCCATGTAAATACTGAAAGTATAAATGATGGCATAAGTGCTGCTTCCCAAGTAATTACGATATTGAACAATTATACCCCCAAGTTGTGCTTTTCTGACGAGTTCTATTCACACAATATAAATATATAAAAAATTGTAAACAGAATTCTTCAGGAGACCCTCAAAATGGATATAGGGCTATGTACTGCAGTCTAAAGGGACGTGGTGGTGTTGCGGGCTAAACTGAAGAAGCCTCTGTGCTGCAAGGTCAGAAGGCTAGCAGTCATAAGATCGAAGCCACGCAACGGAGGGAGCTCCCGTCGCTTGTCCCAGTTCTTACCAACCTAGCAGTTCGAAAGCATGTAAAAATGTGAGTAGATAAATAGGTGGGAAGGTAACAGCGTTCCGTGTCTAGTCGCACTGGCCACGTGACCACAGAAACTGTATTCAGACAAACGCTGGCTCTACAGCTTGGAAATGGGGATGAGCACCGCTCCCTAGAGTCGGACACGACTGGAGTAAATGTCAAGGAGAACCTTTACCTTTACTTTACTATAGTCTACTCTTGTACCTACTATAGCAGAGTCACATTGTCATCTGTAGTGGGGTGAAAGATTGAAGTGTTGGAGGTGTCAGGAAATACCCAAAAGCCTAGGTGCCCATTCATAGACTAATATGGCCCTAGTAATTATCAATCTCTTGTCTCTTCCCAATTTAAAAACAATTTCTCTTTCTAATGATTGCAGCACCATCTACTGGCAAAGCTAAATCCAAAATCAAAAATGCTAGGACGAAGCATTTTACAAATGAGAAGTATTCATAAATAAAACATAGCCAGAAACTAAGTTTTTATATCTAAAATGGGACATAAGGTTAATTAGACACATGGATCTTAGCAACAGAGTTTTTATTATTTCCCAGTGCCTTATCCAGTGTTACCTGAGATCAGTCCATCATGATCTACTATGGCATATAACTAATTCACAAAGAGGTACTGTAATACTCCTCCCTGTATCTCCATCTCTCCCAAAATCAGTGTAGCAGATACAGTTTTAAGGGAAATTCATGTAGTAAAATTATTTATTAAAATATTGGTTACACTTACACCCTGCCTTTTGACTGCAAAGTCTTAGAATCTTCATAAAATGATTCATAGTTAATCTTCCTAGTATCATTTATAAATAACAATATTAATAATATCATTTATCAGTTTAAGTGTCCTCTGTTGTTCCTTCACCAGTATAACTTATAGCCAGCAGAATGGGCAACTTGAAGCCAGCCAAATGTTTTTTGACTGTATTTCTCTTCAGTTGCTATGCTAGCTGGCTGATGGGGGCTGCTGCCCAGAAGGCCACAACTAGATGGTTCTTCAGCATTTTCCTATTTATATTGGGACACAACCCTATGTGTATGAAAATGAGGAAGCCTCACTGAATGGGGGGGGGGGAGGGAAATCCACACAGAAAAGTAATTTATTTTTAAAAATATTTATTTCTTACATTTTTGCCTTTCATTTCAACCATAAAGCAAGTCAAGGCAGCTTAGAATCTATATAAAACAGTTTATAGTATCTTCATAATATTATTTACGCATTCAGTCAGGATTAAAAATACTGTGTGGGTTCTTGAGTCACACAAAATTTGTTTCCAGGTTCTTGGTTCATAGGGGGGGAAAAGATTATTCTGAGAAAGGCCGTGAAGCTGCGTCTAGCTGGTCACAGCATATTTTTTAACCCGTGAAATGAAACAAGACAGCATCCTTGAAGAAACCATTAAGGGTAGTTGATATGGTTTTAGTTTTGTTATGACAAAGGATAATCTAAAGCACGTTGAGGACAGTCTGTGGCATGACAGAAATAGTGAACATGCTCTTGTAAAAAGTCTAGTCATGAACTTTTAAGGTGTAATATTTGTAGATGCCTTTTGAACACTGTCCCTTTTTCTTTATTCAGAGTTGGACAGTGCCGAAGAACTCGAGAAGAAGCGTATCTGCAGAATTATTACCAAGGATTTCCCCCAGTATTTCGCTGTGGTTTCACGAATTAAGCAAGAGAGCAACCAGATCGGACCAGAGGGTGGCATCTTGAGCAGCACGACTGTACCCCGAGTCCAGGCTTCCTTCCCTGAGGGAGCATTGACGAAAAGAATACGAGTGGGCCTCCAGGTAACAAGATCGCATTGCTCTGAAATCCAGAGGGAAGGTTTACCTGAAGCAAAGCAGGAGATGTATCTCCCCTGATAGGGGCCAATTTCTGCAGGGAAGCAAATACATGCAGTGTGCTGTCCCTTCATATACCACAGAGGAGGGAAACGTGTGAGTGCTGCCCATATGCAGTTCCGTATATGTTGGTGAAAATCACTCTGTTGATTTTCTGCTTTAATGCGGACATGAACAAAACTAACAGCTTTTTCCCATATGTACTTTTGTAGGCAGGAGTGGTGGAAATAGCAGAAGCTATTTAACCCTCACTCCTTGACAATGAATGAGATACTATATGAGACGTTACCATTGTGTTCTAGATGGGCAAGGAGGAGCTGCGCATTCTCACTCCACCCTCTGGGCTCTTTCACGTAGCATCTCATTCATTTCACTTAGAGAAGGTGCTGCTTCTTTCACTCCTCTGTGGCAAATTGCAGCCATCAAAACTACCTCTTCTCTACCTGTTAAAGGCAAAACGGCCATGTTACCATTCATCTTTAATCTCGTCATGGAGTCTTTCCCAGAGCTGAAAATCTCTACATCTCAAGGTACAGCAGCATATTTATGTACAGCAGCATCACTTGTGCAAAAGGTGTGCTTTCACTTTAAAAACTCTTTGGAGATTTTTCTCCTGGTCTCCCATTTCAGCACTGGTAGTTCATCAGCCAAGCGGAGGTGGAAGTATTCCACTGTTCTGGAATAAGATACCCCATTTATTCCTGTCACGGACCACTCTTGCTTGGTAGTATGGTAGAGCACCAAAGCTAATAAAGATTTGCAAATGTTTAATACTACATTTGTTTTAATGAATTCTGTAATGGATTTTAGAGGATTCACATAGCTTTTACAACTTATGTAGAAAATAGAAACAGAAATATAATACTTTCTTGTTGTTGTTAGTTGTTAAGTCGTGTCCGACTCTTCGTGATCCCATGGACCAGAGCACGCCAGGCCCACCTGTCTTCCACTGGCTCCCGGAGTTTAGTCAAATTCATGTTTGTAGCTTTGATGACACTTTCCAACCACCTCGTCCTCTGTCGTCCTCATCTCCTCTTGACCTCACACTTTCCCAGAATCAGGGTCTTTTCCAGGGAGTCTTCTCTTCTCATGAGATGGCCAAAGTATTGGAGCCTCAGCTTCAAGATGTCTCCTTCCAGTGAGCACTCAGGGTTGATTTCCTTTAGAATGGATAGGTTTGTTCTCCTTGCAGTCCAGGGGACTCTCAAGAGTCTCCTCCAGCACTACAATTCAAAAGCATCAATTCTTCGGCAGTCAGACTTTTTATGGTCCAGCTCTCACTTCCATACATCGCTACTGGAAAAACTATAGCTTTGACCATGCGGACCTTTGTTGGCAAGGTGATGTCTCTGCTTTTTAAGCTGTTGTCTATGTTTGTAACACTTTCCTCCCAAGAAGCAGGCATCTTTTAATTTTGGGGCTGCTGTCACCATCTGCAGTGATCATGGAGCCCAAGAAAGTAAAATCTGTCACTGCCTCCATATCTTTCCCTTCTTCTTCGTAACCTCTGTGAATGCACATGATAGGGTTAAGTCCGCACCTGCGCCGGGCTTCTCAGAATATTCTACAGCTTAGGAGAAAAAATTGAATAATTAAGTGTTGCCCTTACAACGCATGCTCCGCCCACCCGTAGCCTCAGTTCCATTTTACCGCCTTCGTGTACGGAACTTCTCCTGCTAGAACTCTTTCCAACCTTTTTTTGGTGTTCTTGGCTCGATTTTGGCTTTTCCAGACGACTATTCTCTTATCTGTTGCCCCTTTATTGGACTACTGTGCTTGTGTCTGACCTCAGACTGTTCCTTTGACTACGTTTTTGGCTCTTCCCGCTTTCTGGTTTGACCTTGAACTGTTTCTCGCTTATCCACTGGTCTGCTACTGTGAGTTTTTCCTTCTGGGCTCCCTGATTTATGTCCCCCTCAGGCCCCTTTAGAAAGTGCACCTCGTGTAATCGCAAACTGCCGTTTTCGGACGGGCACGAGAGTTGTGTGTTCTGTCTGGGAGAGACACATTTGGTGCAGTCTTGCAAGGAGTGCAAGAAATTCACGCAGGCGGCTCTTAGAGCCAGGCAACAGAGACTTAAACTTTTTCTCTGGGACGCCACCCTCTCAGCTTCCCATCCTAGCACCATGGAGGTATCTCGGTCCCACTCAACTGTGGCCAGGGCGGGTGATTCTACCAACCCCCTCCCCCCCCTTACCACCTCCTAAGCCAGGAAGACCTGCAAAAAAATTGTCGTCATCGACATCTAAGGCAGCCTTACCGCCAACTGGTCTATCTACTAATCCCGCTCAGGGCACATCTAAAGAGGCTCCCGACAGCAAACCATCTTCCAAATCGGCTAAATCCATCAAGGAGCCTGCAAGGAAAAAGAAAGAGAAAGCACGTCTAAAACCTAGGAAGGACAGGGCGCATAAAGGGGATGATCTCCATTGCCGGTCACTACCATCCCTAATTCGCCCCCCTCCCCCATCTTGGAGGAGGCTGAGGACACGCACGAGTCTTGTATGGATGATGGAGATTCTCTCCCACCCCGAAAACTACTGGCAATGGCCGGAACACAGAGCCGTTCATGCAGCCCCAACCCACTAGATGGCATACCAATATCTAGCGCTGGTTCTGCCCTACAAAGCCCTGTTTCCACCGGGTGGGCATCTTCAGTGGTCTCCTGTTCTCCGAGCCCGATTTCTCCATCTCGTAAGAGAACAGCAAAGACTAAGCATATTTCTCCGTCTCGGGCCCGACGCCCCCACCGGGGAGATAGTTATTCTACCTCGGCCCTCTCGATGCCGAGGCAGAGCTTCCCGGGAGAACTCTTATTTATTTGTTTGTTTGTTTGTTTGTTTGTTTAATTTATACCCCGCCTATCTGGTCGGTGAGGACCTCAACTGCCATCATCGGCACCAAGAAAGGGACACTGATTCTGATTCCTTGTCCAATGACAGAGCCTACCGCTCCCGCAAGAGGGTGTGCTATGTTTATGCCGTCTCCTCTTCACCATCTCCTTCCCCCCCAGACATCGGGGCCGAGGAACATCCAGAGCCCAAAAACATACAGATAAATCAAGGCCAGATCATCATTAGCCCCAGGCCAGTCATGACCACGGGGCCAAGCCTTCCATTCCATCCAACACCGCGGGCAGGCAGTCTACAACTGTCACAGTGTCGACCGGGCTCACGGGCAAAAGCATGACTCATGGGAAGAGGCCACGTTCCCCACCTCCGCCATCTTTACCGGAGGAAAGGGGATCCTCAGTGGGTCTGACAGCACCTCTGGTCACCCCTCTTGAAGAATCAGATAATGAGTCCGTTTCAGGTGGCCCCTCAGAATTCGGCGCCTCAGACATTCATGCCCCTGCATCTGCCGAAGACTTTTCTTCGTATGTACAGATGGTGTCTCGCATGGCAAAGGCCCTCAAACTTGACATTGAAAAGACTCCCCTCTCTGCAGAGGATCTCGTCTTTGGAATTGTTGATAAAGGCAAAGCGCCCCCACTCAGCATCACCCTCATTCCATCCTTGCTGGCTACGATTAAAGAATCTTGGTCCACCCTGGCCACCTCTACACAAGTCACTCGTAGGGTTGAGAATTATTACAAAACATATGGTGAGGACGCGGTGTGACACACCCTAAGTTCCCCTGGTTTATTTCTTCACACAACCCAGGTTCACTTTTGGGAATGACACTTGTTTTCAACCCTTTCCGCCACCACCAGAGGATTTCTCCTCACTCTATCAAATATGATTCTTAAATCAGTGTTATTCAATCAAATAAAATTTATTAAAGTGTTCATAAATAAATCATATAAAGTAAATCATGGATGGACTTATTTCATTTAATCAATCAACTGTGCTTTAGTAACATTTATATTTGCTTATGCAGAATCATGTTAATACAAGTATTTATTCATTTCTTTTCTTATTCATTTCTTTCTCTGACTCTCTATTACTCTTCACTAACACAAGACTGGTCCTGACTAAAACTGTAACTGATCCCTGACTGAAGTCCTATCTAACTCCTAACTCATTTCTCTAACTCTCAACTCAGACTCTGAGACTCTGTCATCCATTCTCTTAAATATCCTTAGTTCCGCCTCTTCTGTACAGCCATTGGTTCCCGAGTCAGGGTTCCATTGTGATGGACAGGAGTGGTTCTTGACCTGTCCGTCACACGTGGCTTTCCTGACTAAGCACCCAGTGACTAACTCGATCATTGTCCAGTCTAACCAATCTAAGGCATCCTCAAAGGCGCAAATCACTCCCTCCAGTAGGGAAGGTAGAAAGCTAGATGTCCTTGGCAGGAAGATGTACTCCTTCACCACCTTTCTTATCAGGGTGGCAAATTACCAGGCAGCCATGGCTGCCTATCAACACCAGCTCTGGGAAAGACTGCTACCCGTCCTCCAAGAGATACCAGATGACTTAAGAGCCCCCCTGCTCAATACCTTTGAAGAGGCAACTAATGTAGCTAAACATCAACTGCTAGCCTCACGTCACTCTGCTGATAGTGCATCTAAAACTATGACATCTTCCATAATACTGCGTCGCCATGCTTGGCTTCGGTCTTCAGGCATCAATGAAGACGCCAAGAACCGTGTTGAGGCTCTTCCCTTTGATGCCACTGGAGTCTTTAATGAGAAGACCAACGAGTCAATGGAAAGTTTCCACAAAATGAAAAAGATGGCAAAATCCTACACTGTACACCAGCAGCCAAAGTTTCAGTCCTACCAATGGCGTAAAACATACAGCACACAACATTACCTACCTTCTACGTCCCAAACTTACCGGCCGTTCAAGCAGCAGTCTCAATCTCGACTCCCTCATGCTTCCTCCGGGTCTCTCTCCTTCCGCTCTCAAACCCAAAGTCAGAGGCGTCAGTCCTATCGCCCTCCTGCCAAGAAACTGAGACATTATCTTTGACTCCACGATCACACTGGCATATCACCCAACTCCCCACATCCGTCTAGCTCCGTTCCTCCACAGCTGGTCTGCTATCACAACCGACAAATGGGTTCTCGACATCATCCAGTTCAGGTATCGCCTAGAGTTCTTAGAACTTCCCCCGTTAAGACGCATCAAACATACAGCCTTCAATCTAGCCTTACAAACGGAAATTTACAATCTACTTCAAAAACATGCTGTGGAACTAGTCCCCCACGAACACGCCACCAACGGTTTCTTCTCCAGGTACTTCGCTGTCCCCCCAAAAAGACGGGGGCATTCGTCCTATCTTAGATCTCTGGACGCTAAACCGTTACCTGCTCATAAGAAATTTCCGCATGGTCACAATAGAAACCATACTTCATCTGCTTCATCAGGGCAACTGGTTCACCATCATAGATCTCCAAGATGCCTCTTTTCATATTTCTATTCATCCTCATCACCGCATGTATCTGCGTTTTTGTTTTCTAGACCCCGTTTATCAGTTCTGTGCCCTCCCCTTCGGCTTATCTACCGCCCCTCACAATTTACAAAGTGCATGGCCCCCGTCGCCGCATATCTTCGCATGCACAACATAAAGGTGTACCCGTACATAGACGACTGGCTAATCGTGGCGGACTCTCCAGAAAACGCAGTTCACAGCACTGCATTTGTCGTGGAAACCCTCAGATCGCTAGGTAAACAAGTCAAAGGCCCACCTCCACTCCTCGCAAATCACAGAATATATAGGCACCTCAATCGATTCCATCACAGCACGTATCACCCTACCCCCTCAGCGCATATCCAAGATCCGACGAGCAATCCACCGGTTCCGACCTCACAGGACAGTATCAGCCCATCATGTCCAGCACCTCCTCGGCCTCATGACCTCTACCACTGTGGCTTTTCAGCATGCGCGACTAAAAATGAGATCCTTACAAGCATGGTTTCTCACATTGTTCAACCCACTAACGGATGATCCAGACAAATGCCTCAGGGTGACACCAGAACTCAGGCAACAACTTAAATGGTGAACTTTTGCTCCTCATCTCCTTGTCGGTCGCCCATTCTGACCACTTCAGCTCACAGCTGAAGTGACAACAGACGCCAGCCCTATAGGCTGGGGTGCCCATTGCGACGACCACAACATTCATGCACTCTGGTCACGCAGGGAACAACGGCTTCACATCAATCAGCTAGAAATGTGGGCAGTCATTAAAGGTTTTTGAGCGTTTCTACCACTTCTTCACGGACAAGCCATCCAAGTGGTTATGGACAATACGACCACAATGCATTATATAAACAAACAAGGAGGCACTCGCTCCCTTCGACTTATTTACCTAGCAGTTCTTCTGTGGGAATACTGCTACACCAATCACATATTCCCAGTGGCAGTCCATGTACCGACTGCCGACAACCAATTGGCGGATACACTCAGCCGTTTAACCACACAGACCCATGAATGGGAACTCGATCCATCTGTCTTCCTTCGGATCTGCCAAAGGTGGGGGACCCCACACATCGATATGTTTGCAACCAACAGCAACAAAAAATGCACCAGATACTGCTCCAGGGCAGGTCGCAGCCGCGACTCCTTAGGGGACACATTAATGGTTCCGTGGGAGGAGACACTTATCTACATGTTTCCTCCTCTCCCTCTTGTTCAAAGAACCATAGTCCTCATTCACCAGACCTCAGCAAATGCCATTCTCATAGCACCATTTTGGCCATGCCAGGTGTGGTTCTCCACGCTGAGAACCATGGCGGTCGATCACTTCGAGCTCCCAAGCATCCCGCACCTTCTCACACAAAACAACGGCAACCTTCACCATCCAGATGTCCAATCTCTCCATCTAGCAGCGTGGAGGATTCTCCCATGATCAAAAATGCCCTAGAGAAGGCTAGAAAACCACCTCCTGAAACCTATGCAAACAGATTTTGGTGTTGTTCTGACACTTTGTTAATTTATGATGTTTTTTTGAATTTTCTCCATTGGAAACCATTGGATGGTCTGTCTAATGGTTTCCAATGGAAAAAACAAAAAATCATCATAAATTAACGAAGTGTCAGAACAACACCAAAATCAGTTTGCGTAGCTTTCAGGAGGTGGACTAACCATTGCAATCATTTAAAACAGCTTCCAAACATTGTAAGACACTTTTACAGGAGCGAAAAAGGACTTCGCAAAGGCATTGAAATGTATTGAGTCGGCTTCAATACATTCCAAAATAGGAAACATTGTTTCACTCAACGATGTTTCCTATGGGGATTTTCACTGAACGATGGCAATCCGTTCCAATTGGAACGGATTAACCGGTTTTCAATGCATTCCTATGGGAAATGGTGTTTCACAGAACGATGTTTCACACAACGTTGATTTTTTTGGAACCAATTAACATCATTGTGTGAGGCACCACTGTATTCTGCTTTCGCATGATGTATTCTGCATATAAGTTAACTAAGCAGGGAGACAGTATACAGCCTTGTCATACTTCTTTCCCAACTTTGAACCAATCAGTTGTTCCATATCCAGTTCTAACTGTTGCTTCCTGTCCCACATAATAGATTTCTCAGGAGATATATAATGTGGTCAGACACTCCCATTTCTTTAAGAACTTGCCATAGTTTGCTGTGGTCCACACAGTCAAAGGCTTTTGTGTAGTCAATGAAGCAGAAATAGATGTTTTTCTGGAACTCTCTGGCTTTCTCCATAATCCAACACATGTTAGCAATTTGGTCTCTAGTTCTTCTACCCCTTTGAAATCCAGCTTGTACTTCTGGGAATTCTTGGTCCACATACTGCTGAAGCCTACCTTGGAGGATTTTGAGCATAACCTTGCCAACGTGTGAAATGAGTGCAATTGTACAATAGTTGGAGAATTCTTTGGCACTGCCCTTCTTTGGGATTGAGATGTAGACTGATCTTTTCTAATCCTCTGGCCACTGCTGAGTTTTCCAAACTTGCTGGCATATTGAATGTAGCACCTTAACAGCATCATAAGGTTTTAAATAGTTCATCTGGAACACCATCACCTCCACTGGCCTTGTTGTTAGCCATGCTTTCTAAGGCCCACTTGACTTCACTCTCCAGGATGTCTGGCTCAAGGTCAGCAACCACACTATCTGGGTTGTTCGGGACACCCAGATCTTTCTGGTATAATTCCTCTGTGTATTCTTGCCACCTCTTCTTGATGTCTTCTGCTTCTGTTAGGTCCCTCCCATTTTTGTCCTTTATCATGTCCATCTTTGAACAAAATGTTCCTTTAATATCTCCAATTTAATATCTCCAATCTCTGATTTTTCCCTTTCTATTATTTTACTCTGTATCTTTGCACTGTTCATTTAAGGCCTTCTTGTCTCTCCTTGCTATTCTTTGGAAGTCTGCATTCAATTTTCTGTAACTTTCTGTATCTCCCTTGCATTTTGTTTCCCTTCTCTTCTCTACTGTTTGTAAGGCGTCGTTGGACAGCCACTTTGCTTTCTTGCATTTCCTTTTCTTTGGGATGGTTTTTGTTGTTGTGTCCTGTACAATGTTACGAACCTCCATCCCTAGTTTTTCTGGCACTCTGTCCACGAAATCCAGTTCCTTAAATCTGTTCTTCAATTCCAATGTGTATTCATAAGGGATTTGGTTTAGATTATACCTGACTATCTCCATGATTTTTCCTAGTTTCTTCAGTTTATGCTTGAGTTTTGCTATAAGAAGCTGATGACCAGAGCCACAATCAGCTCCAGGTCTTGTTTTTGTTGACTGTATAGAGCTTCTCCATCTTTGGCTGCAGAGAATATAATCAATCTGATTTCGGTATTGCCCATCTGGTGATGTCCATGTGTAGAGTTGCCTCTTGTGTTGTTGGAAAAGAGTGTTTGTGATGACCAGCTTGTTCTCTTGACAAAACTCTATTAGCCTTTGCCCTGCTTCATTTTGAACTCCAAGGCCAAACTTCCCTGTTGTTCCTTTTATCTCTTGACTCCCTACTTTAGC
The DNA here is from genome assembly GCF_051106095.1 of Pogona vitticeps. NCBI lineage: Eukaryota > Metazoa > Chordata > Lepidosauria > Squamata > Agamidae > Pogona > Pogona vitticeps. Next base: position 99,213,754 of record NC_135785.1, read on the forward strand.
ATTCCAATCCCCTAGAATGAGAAGAACCTTTCTTTGGTGTCAGTTCTAGAAGGTGTTGTAAGTCTTCATAGAACTGGTCAATTTCAGCCTCTTCAGCATCAGTGGTTGGTGGATAAACTTGGATTACTGTGATGTTGAAAGGTCTGCCTTGGATTCGTATTGAAATCATTCTATCATTTTTGAGATTGTATCTCAGTACAGCTTTTCCCACTTTTTTGTTGACTATGAGAGCTACTCCATTTCTTCTACGGGATTCTTGCCCATAATAGTAGATATGATAATTGTCTGAATTGAATTTGAATATAATATTTAGATCAAGTATAAAATGTGTAATTATATGAAGTGATAATCTATGAAACTGAGAAAATGAGCATTATATTCTAATATGGAACAGTTAAGCTCTCCTTAAACAAAGAACAACTTAAAACTTTAATATCATAATTTTAGACTCTCCTTTTGTATTAATAACAGGCTCAACCAGTTCCAGATGAAACAGTCAAGAAAATTCTTGGCAACAAAGCAACTTTCAGCCCCATTGTCACTGTGGAACCAAGAAGAAGAAAATTCCATAAACCAATCACCATGACAATTCCAGTGCCACCACCTTCAGGGGAAGGGATAACCAATGGATACAAAGGCGATACAACACCCAGCCTTCGACTACTATGTAGTATTACAGGTTAGAACAGGGATGGATGACTCTTTTTTCTGTCTAGGGCTGCATTCCCTCACTGTTAATCTGTTATGGGGCATTGGCAGGAATTGGAATGACGGCTGGGCCACCATCTCTCTCTCTTTTTCTTTTCATACTTCATCCCTCCCTATCTGGTTTCCTTCTCATCCAACAAACCGTTAGAGAAGGAACAAATCACTCTTGCCAGGAGTCTGAAACTGTTTCCTTGCAGAGAGCTTTTGAAATTAGCTGAAGAACAGAGGTGCACCCATAGGTTAGACCAAGTGTGGCAACTGTGGCTCAGTTGAGATTTTTTCCAACTGTACCTCTTATGATTCCTTGTTGTTGGCTGTGATGGGAATGATTGGCAACAAAAACAAAAAAACCACACAGTGAGGCCTCAGTTGCCAACCTCTGGGTAAGGAAAAAAACACGAGAGATTGTGGTCTGTGTTTATTTTGCATGTCTTTCTAAATGAGTGTCTCAGCAACCTCACCCTTGGGCTTACATAGAAATAAAACCTAGAAGCACACTGAAGCATGATTCCAGATCTGCACAGTAACTGGGATCTTTGAATTCATGTGACTTTTGCATTATTGTCTTCCTAGGAGGTACTTCACCAGCTCAGTGGGAAGACATCACAGGAACCACTCCGCTGACCTTTGTTAATGATTGTGTGTCATTCACAACCAATGTTTCAGCCAGGTATAGTAAAAATGTGTGCAGTGTGGATTGTTATGCTTTGTAAAGACTTACAAATTGTTATTTAGAAGACCCCAAAAAACTTCAGTGATACACATTAATTGATGTGCTTAACAATTATTAGAATTTATATGGTTACCTGGTTCAATCATAGAATACTTTTTCTCTGTGAGTGACACAAATGTAAAGCAAATGTTTTACATATAGAAGAATCAATTCCTAACTGACAGCTCTGTCTAATAAGGCCACATGACATGATAAAGGGAAGAATCTTGTTTGAAATCTTGCAGTGCTACTGCCTGCCAGTATAAATGACACTGAACTGAGGGGACCAATGGTTTGACAGTATGAGGCTGCTTCAAATGATCAGAAGTATATAGGGTAACCTGGTAGTACATGGCTGGAATTCTCTTGCTTCATTATCGTACAATAAGTGCAATGCCAGGTTGCATTGGTGATTTTCACTAATTAACGAGTCACCACTTGTATCCCTTGTCACATCCCAGTTATGTGAGTTGGTCTGTAATGAGGGATGCATACATTAACTCAATAATTATTAGCAATTCACCACTGTGATTTACATTATTGCACATAGGACCCATGTAACTAATCAGTCTGTACCAGTATGTGATAAAGCTTATGCATCAAGAAGCATGTGTCTATCGTTAAAATAGACTGTCTTTTCCCACCTGCCTTTCAAAATTAACCCTCACTCCTTGACAGGAGTTCACTCACATCAAAGGATTATATATTATTATATTGGCTATTAGGAAGTATTCATTTTTCATAATTTTAGAAACTGAAACATTGCATATTTTTAACAGAAGCCTGAAGTTTCATCTACTGCTAGATTATGCATCTCTTTCTGTGTGAAATACATTTTTCTGTTACCTGACATAGAGAACTCTTACATCTGTGTATATATATTTATATATGCATTTCTCCAGGTTTTGGCTAGCAGACTGCCATCAAGTTCTTGAAACTGTCGGCCTGGCCACACAGCTTTATAGGGAATTAATATGTGTTCCATACATGGCCAAGTTTGTAATTTTTGCCAAAATGAATGATGCTGTGGAATCCAGTTTGCGTTGTTTCTGCATGACGGATGATAAAGTTGACAAAACTTTGGAGCAGCAAGAGAATTTTGAAGAAGTTGCAAGAAGCAAAGATATTGAGGTATGTCAAAAGATTTCCAGTGTAATCTTTTTTTCAGTCTTCGTGTGCTATTTTAAGGATTATGAGATATAAGAGTACAGAAGTATGTTCTGAAAGAATGAATATTTATGCTTTCTGATGTAATGAAGTTATAGTTTGTATTCTAATAAATATTGTCCATTTTTATTTCATTGAAGCTGTGCATTCTTATGGGACCTTATCTGTAATTTTCATAACAGAGTTCAAACAATTTAAACAGACAGCCTTTAGCTGTAGGTACAGTTGCTAGTTTCTTGTGTTGGACATGGTGACTCGAAGTCAGCTTTTCCCAACCAGCTTCCCTCCATGGGCTGCGACTCCACTCATCTCCAGCTGGTATGACAGTAGCTGGCATTGGTCAGGGATATAGTTGAACTCATTTATAGAGTACCAGGTGAGCAAAAGGCTGCTGTGAACAAATTTAAAGTTAGCAATTTAATTTGCAATTTAAAAATTCATACATATACACATGAAAAACAAAGTATATTGTATCCTATTTTTATCACCAGTAAGTCTGAATATAAGTGCCATATGTGCCCAGCTCATTTCATCCAGAATGAAAAGCATATGTTTTTCCTAAAGCAAATGGGGAGACGTAGACATGGTTGACAACAGGTGCACGAGTTCTGGCTGCTTTCTTTTTGTCCAAAAAGATATCACATATTGAAAAGTGGCTTTGAATGTAGTTTTAAACTGTAAATGTTCAAATGTTCTTAGTTGAAGTGTGTTGCTATGAGCTGTGAAAGAGATCTAACAAATGTTTTCTTGACCCAATAGGTTTTGGAAGGAAAGCCTATCTATGTGGATTGCTATGGGAACTTAGCCCCTTTGACAAAAGGAGGGCAACAGCTTGTATTTAATTTCTATGCTTTCAAAGAAAATAGACTGCCGTTTTCTATAAAGGTAAAAAGGAAAGCTACCAGAGCAGTAACACTGTAATAATGTTGCACACACACACACACACACACACACACACACACACACACACACACACACACACACACACACACACTTTCAGTCTCTTTCTCTCTTGTCTGAGGTATTTGTAAAAGATAAACCATCTGCTACAGTTGTTAGAAAGACTGTTTCACTACTTGCCATAAACTTCCATATGTTTATTATTATTATTATTATTAGTAGTAATAATAATAATAATAATAATAATTTATTGTCATTGTAAGTATATACACATACAACGAAATTCACAGACACCCAGAGACCAGACACATGCAGGTTTTTTTTTTTTAGAAATGGCAGGCTGGATCTTTCTTAGGGTAGATGCAACTTAATTGCCCTGCATGGGTTTCTCTTAATATTACTGTTTGGTTATTGTGAGTTGTGATTTTGTTAGGAATTTAATTCTTTTTGTAAATAATCCCCCAAACTGTTGGGAGTAAGATGTAAAATTTCTGAACATTTCCCTTTTTTTCTGGGGAAAAAGGTTTTCTCAATTTTTTCCCAGAAATTTCAGTTTTTTTCCAGGAAAAAGTTTTTTTCCACTATTTCTTCCCAGAAAAAAAAGTGATATTTCTTTTGGAAATTTTACATCTCTAATTCATGCATGTGAGCAGCGTTTTCAGCAAACTAAGAGTAATATGCACCTGCCCTTATGAAAACAAATAAACCAAAGTAACCTGATTCATACGATGCATTTCCCAGTGCCTGTGTTACGGCTTCACACTAGCTTGCACAGTTGCCCTGCTGATTTTCTTTTCACATCCAAGTTCTGCAATTGAGGTGTTAGTTTGCCATGTATAACCTTAAATGCTGTTAATAAGAAGTACAAAAGTCATCTGCCCAGGTGCTTTTCTGGCTAGCCTTACCTGTATAGGTCAGGCAGGCAGTAACTTGGAATAGGGCCTTCTTTGTCCCACCCAAACTGTGGGACATGCTTGTGAGAAAATCTTGTTTTGTATTCTTTCTCCTTTGCCACTCAAATGACAAATGAAAACAATACAGTTTTGGTATTTGAATTATTTGTGCATTTACTTACCCTTTTTTGACAGCTGGCTTTATCTGACTAACTGGTTTTATAGGATTTTATTATGCGTACTTTACTGTTAAAATTATTTAAATCATCTTACAGGTATTTAATGAAGGAAAGGTGCATTGTAAGTGTTTTAAGTAAATGAACACAGTGTCAAATGATAAGTTTCACCTGTTTTATGAAATTTCTCTTATTGAAGTTATTGTATAATTTAGACATCTTGTGATTGTTCTGTCTAGCTCTGTGTTTGTGGCACTCTGTGATGGGAATTCTGTGGCTTAACCCATGGGGAAGAGTTACGTACGTATATAGGCTGATGGATAAGAGTAAAGGTCTGGGGATCTTTTTTTTTTTTAGTGCAGAGCATTTCATCAGTGATCTGTGCCTGCTCTAAGGAACCAATTCCTTTTGCTTCCCTCTTTTTTACTTCTTAAATTAGAGGCAGCAACAAATGTAGTTAAATTAAAGCCCAAATAACTTTAAACATTTCAAACCATGATGTGGACATTTTGCTTATTTGTAGATTAGAGATACCAGCCAAGAACCTTGTGGTCGCTTATCATTTCTTAAAGAACCAAAGACTACAAAGGGTTTGCCACAGACAGCTGTTTGCAACTTGAATATTACTCTTCCAGCACACAAAAAGGTACAGTCACTGAGATCCATTCAGTATCTTTCAATTAACCTTTTGTTTTTCTTTTTGGCTGGTTATAGTGAAACACTAGTAATGGGAATGATGAATGCCTTGCAATGTCATTAAGCCTGCTTTATGTCTTAATTGTTTTCATGTATGCTGAAAGCGTTTTAAAGTTTCTTGTTAGTATTGTATTTAGTTTTATATTATTTTTATGACAAAATCCGGTTTACAGTTCATGCTTCTGCTTATAGTTCATAGATGTTATGCTTTTTAGTAATGTCATGTGTTGATTTGCATTCAGTGTAAAGTTTTGTTTGTTAATTCTTTTTTTTGTTGACATTTTGGGTTTGCTTTGCCTTTTATAAATTAGCTTGCATTTTTGTGCTCCCTTACTTGGTCCTTTTTCATATCCTGATATTCTTTTCCCTGCTGTCCATTATAATATTCCTTGTCTCTGCAATGCATCTTGGGACCAAAAGGAAACTGAGTCAGATCAAGATGATGAGGTAATATAAAAACTATTTATTTTATTTTATTTTATTTTAATATAATGAGAATTTGTACCCATTAAATGGCATAGTATCACAGAAATACGATTATTAAACTTCCAAATTGTTATGTCTTTTCATTATAACGTTTATTAAAAGTCTAGGACTCAGGTGATCAAGGTTGTGCTTGGAACACTATGGCCATAGTGGTCCTCTTTTACGGGTGCAGTGTGTATGGCTGCCCATGTATGAGGGGATGCTGTTCCCCTCAACCCCCCCACCCCACACATTGTATCCAGGGTACACAAAAATATGCCTAGCCATTTCCATCAGAGGAAAACCTTGCACTCCTCATATGCAAGTCTCAGTATTCAGGCTTTCTGCTCTTTTCAGGAGAAGGTTGCCCACCACAAGTTTAGAATGAAACAGGCTACTAATTGTACTAGCATTTAGTCATTGTCTTGTGACTCTTCATCTTATTGTCTGGATTAATTGAATCAGACAAACAAGCATATATATACAGTAGTCATCTCTCTTACATGAGTAAATAAGTCTTACATGAGTATTACCAGCCTTTATATGATGACAGCCTTAGAACACAGTGCTAATCCCATAAAGGTACATAGAAGCCTACATTGTACTGAATCGTATTGTTGGTCCATCTAATCCAGTAGTCAGCCCTGAGGGGCAGCAGCTTTGCAGGATTTCAGGCTCGAATTCTTCCCTGACAGATACTAGAGAGTGAACCTGGAACCTTTTGCATGCCTTTTAGATGGTCTGCTATTGAGCCGCAGCATTTACCCCAAGCATCAGATAGCTAATTGCCACACATTTAAAAAGGCACTCTGATTTTTCTGAATTCTCTTTAAATTGTGGTTTTTATTTATTTCCAAATTCAGTCTCCATCTTAAAAATACCCAACAAGCTAATTTTTATAAGCATTAGCAAACAAAGATCCAAGATTTATATACATTTTTACAGTTAGCAGTGGTATCCTGCATTCTGATCTGCATACCTGCATTTATTCATTAAAAAAAAAAGATCCCCTTTCATGCCTTTCCCCCCTGTCCTTTATGTACTCACTTGAAGGTGGGTTTATGTTTTGTTTATGTGCTTTCATGACAAATTAATTTGAGAAAAGTACTTGATTGGCCTAAGTTCCAGTGTTATTTGTGTTCCATGTGTAACTGTAGCCCTGTGTGTGAGCACTCCCATGTGGAGGCAAAAATATTTATTATAATGAGCATGATGAGATGCAGTGGAAATGGGGAACTTATAAGAAAATATTGCAATATAAAAACTAAAGCTTAGCCATACCTGGTAGAGTTCTACATATTGTCCCAGTCAATAAGGCCATTTTGGGGGTTACATTTTACAAACACTCATCTTAATATTGATATGTTAAAAATATGTGCCGATGTTACCTAATAATGGCTGTTAGACAGACTGTCATTTCATAGTCTAGCTCAAATGCTCCTTCCATGCAGCATTCTACCTGAGGTGATTTTGACAGTAGATCTAGAATTCATGGTGTCTCCCTTATTCTGTTCCTCTCTCTTCAGTGTCTTCACCACATGTAGGATAAGTGGCACACCTTGGAGATCCTAAGGTTGTTTGTGCATGGGTTATCTCTGTTTTTGTAAATCAGAGCACTGCAGAGGTTAGACTAGACCTCATATCAAAATAGATACTGGTTTCTCCAGGTTCAAGATTAACGTCTATCTATGATGATGAGGTGAAGGAGCCTAAAACTGTGTGCCTCAGTTTCAGTCCTAGAGTCATTAGATTAAGCCTGAAGACACCTATGTGGCCATTTTCTTTCTTCAAAATATTTTTTCAGTGACAAAGAGATCTTCATAACCATTCTTCAGTGACACCATACATAAACCTGTGGCAATAAAACATAACCATATGGCCTGGTTATGTTCTGGATGTTTGAGAACAGATTCAGAGAGGATGGGATAGCTTTAAAAATGGAAGTATGTGTGGATACAGATGATTAAGCCGAGCCTTTGCAGAGAGAGAAAAAAATGTACCTGGAATTGTGACAAACATGCACGTAACACTATCATGACTTGGCATGGCCAGAGAACAAACTCAAATTCTGCTTGTAGAAGCACAGGTGGGCCTTTGGCTGGTTAATATGTTTCCTAATAATCTCCTTTGTGGGGCAGAGCATTGGCTAAAATACTGCTCTGAGGAAGACAAACATAGGAACCAAGCCAAACCAAGTGTCCATTTCCTTCCTAGTTCTCCACGTTTATTCACAGGTGTATTTAATTAATAGGAGTGTTTCCCACGATGCATTTAGTTCCCTAAAACAGAGGTGGGTGATTTCAAGTGAGGCTGAGGGCTATTTTTCAGATTTCCCAACAGCCCAAGTGCCACTCCTCCAAGGGGTGGGGCCAAAAGGGCAAATTTGCTTTTCAAAAAAAATGAAAGCAATTGTTATATACTGTAATGGTTGCTGCAGTGCGTTTCTGTTAAAAATGGTATACAAATATGTTAGAAAGGAAAGAGATCTGCTTAAGATGGTAAATGTCTTTTCAGTGTACCAAAAATCAATATGTTTTGTTGCAGACAGAGAAAGTGGACCGGCGACAGAACTTTGTATCCCTTGCTTTACGTAAGCGCTACAGCTATCTCACTGAGCCTGGAATGAGTGAGTTCCTTAACAAACATACTAATATTGTGAACTGATCTTCCACAAAAAGAGACATTTTTTCTATAAATGTTTTATTCTGGTATCATTTGAAACGGATTGATTTCACAGGCAAAATATTTCCAAATATTTGAGAGCCCAGACAGTTTGGGAAAGTCAAGCTTAGAAGGCCACGTGTTTTCTGTTGAAATATTCAGAGGTTTTAAAAAATCAATTTATGTAGAATAAATATTTCCATAGCAAAATGAGATGGGCTGTTCTCTTATATTTTAAAGAAATAAGGTGGTCAGTTTGTGCAATGATTCACAATACCATTTTGAGTGGAATTTTTTTCAGGTGCCATTTTATTACTAATGTTACATACACACAAAGTAACAAATAGTGTAAGAAGTCATCTACTACAGTGGTCCCCAACCTTGGGCCTCCAGATGTTCTTGGACTTCAACTCCCAGATATCCTGGCCAGAGGAGGTGGTGAAGGCTTCTGGGAGTTGTAGTCCAAGAACATCTGGAGCCCAAGGTTGGGGACCGCTGATCTACTACACAAGGCAGCCGCTTTCTGGAGCTTTGCAAAGAGTTGTATAGCTACAGATTGCTTTTAAAATGTAACCTTCCAAGTACTGTCTAGCTTGGCTAGCTGTCAGCTTGCTTTCAGCATGAACATTCCTTGAAATGCATTATGAGAGGCATAGTTAGCAGTACTGTAGCGTGTAGCATCTGTCGACCGCTGCTATAGGACAGCCAGCCCATCACTCTTCACTGATCCCTCTGTTTTGCCAACCTTGCTATGCAGTTTGATAGCCACTGGTTTAGCTACCAGCAGTCACTGGAAGACAATACATATTTTTCTATATTTCCCACAGTGACTCGGAGCACCTGATGCAGCATCTTTTTACTCTACTCGGAATTAATAAATAGCATTTTGCCTTTCAGGTATAGGCTGAAATCCTGTTGCTTCATGTAGTACGTTGCAGGTAGAGTAGGCCCATTTAAATCAATGGAACTTAAGGATGAGTTGATTCATCAAATCTCCACTGATTCATTGAGCCTATACTGGTGCGATTTATTGTGCTAATCAATGGGATTTCAGCCTATAAAGTGTCAGTAGTTGCTTATTGTTCTTTAATACTGAGCTGCATTAATGATTTATCTAAAACCGTAGTTCCCATCCTTGGGTTCCCAGATGTTCTTGGCCTAAAACGTCCAGAAGCCACTAGTTGTGTTTACCAGGATTGCTGGGAGTTGTAGTCCAAGAACATCAGGGGATCCAAAGTTGGAAACCACTGATCTAAAATAAAAACAAAAGTAGTAAATGTAACGATGAAGAACAATAAAGCTTAAATCTAAAGTAAAAAAAGATAAGGGCAACAAAAAGTGGGAAAAAAATGAATGTTAAAAAATAACATTACTCTATATTCTTCAGAAGCCACCTCTTACAGTTGCTTTAAATATGAACATGCCTGTCTTTGAATTGCTATGAACACTGCCCTCAAGAAGTACCAAGACACTGCGCCTTGTAGAAAAAGTGTACTCTTCTTTTTAAATGCCTCCTGTGGGGGGAAAAAAGATTGAATATTTGTGTATTTTGCATCATACACCATACAAACTATTTTATTTGTTGTGCTTGTTTTGACATGGTAAACTGTGCATGAGCAAAATTTTAGTTGCTTTGCTTGCTCACGTTTTTTCATTAATTGTATTTCCCATTTTTTTATGTATGACAAGTGCTTCTTAAAGCCATTTCATGTGAAGCTTTTTTATTTTAAGTTTTACCAGTAAAAGGAATACCGCATGGAAAAAGCAAACAAATGCAAAGTGAGGTTGTCTTTTAATTCTTGAATCAGAAAAAGTTCTTGCTCTTATTGGCTTTGTGAGCGTGAAGCATTTGCGAAAAATGCATGGGAGAGAGAGATTTAATATTCCCGTTGCTTCACAGTTTGCGCATCAATTGCCTGTCACTTTGAAGGTATTTTGGGTTCTGCATGAAGTAGTTTGGAGTGGTTTTTCAAAGCAAATTTTAGCTGCTCAGTGTCATTTGCACAAGTTTATACTGTTCTGTATTAACACCACTGTCATACAATAACTATACAATGTGTTAATGTAACTACTAAGATATAATGACAGAGCTTTCCCAAAGGACATTTTTGATATTTGTAGAAAGCAAACTGGAGCTGAGATATTTAATATTTCAAATTTAATACATCAGAAAGTCAATAGGAAGTAAGAGAAGAATTTTTGGCTGTGGCTACTCTTAATTTGGACCATCATGGACTCCTTCTTGTTCTTTTCTGTTTTTCCATTGTTTGCGGACTTAATTGCCTTGTGCTTTTCTGTCTATCATTTCATGTTATGTTTATTTGTATGATTGTTTGTTCTTAATTTTGGATCATCCATATTATGTGGCTCATTCCTATTCTTTCCTTCCTGTTTAGCTGTTGATTTGACCTACTTCATTCTAATTCATACAAACAGTTGTACTTGCTTTTTTGTAATATTACAACGTTTTACTGACCAATTTTCTTCTCTGGTCTCTCTGTTTTTCAATCATTTTTGTTGATTTTTACGTTAATTTTTTTTAATTTTCTTTTTGTTTAACAATTTAAGAAACAGTTGAACGAAGTGCAGGAGCAACAAGATCTCTACCTACTACCTATTCATACAAGCCATTCTTTTCAGCAAGACCCTATCAGTCATGGACAACAGCACCAATTACTGTGCCTGGGCAGACCAAATCAGGCTTCACATCCCTATCAAGCTCTTCCTCTAACACTCCAACTGCTTCCCCATTAAAATCAATATGGTCTGTTTCTTCTGCTTCACCAATCAAATCCACAATAGGAGCCTCCACTACATCTTCCGTTAAATCTGTTAGTGATATAGCTTCTCCAATTAGATCATTTCGGACAATCTCCTCGCCAATAAAAACTGTGGTTTCACAGTCTCCATATAATATCCAAGTCTCTACTGGTTCTTTCGTCAGACCTCCCACAGTAACAGAAGCCACTAGTTTGAAAGGGCTGGCACCCACTTCAGCATTCCCTTCTCGGACATCTCCAGTGACTACAGCTGGGTCTCTTTTGGAGAGATCATCCATTACCATGACGCCTCCGGCATCTCCCAAATCGAACATTAACATGTATTCTTCAAGTTTGCCATTTAAGTCAATCATCACATCAGCATCACCGCTTTTATCTTCACCTTTAAAATCAGTGGTGTCTCCTGCTAAGTCAGCAGTTGATGCTGTTTCATCATCTAAAGTCACGATGGCTTCATCCCTCACATCCCCTGTGAAACACACAGTTGGGCATACAGAGGTAGCCATGGTTAATGGATCCCTATCACCTTTGAAATATCCATCCCCTGCCACTTTAATCAATGGATCCAAAGCAGCAGCCACATTTCAAGACAAGATAACTGCAGCAGCCAGTTCTGCAAGTTGTGCTATTAATGCAGCCGCTGATGCTGTTGAGAAAATGTTTCCAGCTGCTACTACAATGCCATTCTCTCCACTCAGGTCGCATGTGTCTTCAACTCCATCAGGCTTTCAGTCAATAAGAACTCCTTCTACAGGTGTACTGTACACATCTCTTGGGTCAATATCAGCAACTACCTCGTCAGTAACATCATCGACAATCACAGTGCCAGTATATTCTGTAGTCAATGTTTTGTCTGAACCAGCATTAAAGAAGCTCCCAGAATCATCTTCCTTTACAAAATCGGCAGCTGCGTTACTATCACCTTCTAAAACATTGACTACAGAGACACGCACACAGCCTCACTTTAATCGAACCTCATCTCCTATAAAATCATCCTTGTTTTTAGCACCCTCTGCTCTTAAGTTATCTACACCCTCTTCTTTATCTTCTAGTCAGGAGATATTAAAAGATGTGGCTGATATGAAGGAGGACCTAATAAGAATGACAGCAATATTGCAGACAGATGTAATGGAGGACAAGGAATTCCAGCCAGAGCTAACAAAAGAGGGTAGAATAGATGATGAAGAACCTTTTAAAATTGTTGAGAAAGTAAAAGAGGACCTAGTAAAAGTTAGTGAGATACTGAAAAAAGATGTGTGTTTAGAAAATAAAGCATCAGCCAAGGTATCCAAAAGTGATAAAGGACGCTCCTCTGAGGATGAATGGGTAGAGTTCAGTGCAGAGGAGATTGATGAAGCAAGACGACAAGGCCTGGCTTATCCTCCTATATCTATTCCGGAAAAGGTGCAAATTAAAGCAAAGGCTGTTTCTGAAAAGGATTATAACTTGTCTAAAGTAATTGATTATTTGACGAACGACATTGGTAGTAGTTCACTGGCAAGTTTAAAGTACAAATTTGAAGAAGGAAAAAAAGAAGGTGAAGAAAGACAAAAAAGAGTTCTAAAGCCAGCTATTGCATTGCAAGAACATAAACTTAAAATGCCTCCAGCCTCCATGAGGCCTTCCACTTCAGAAAAAGAGCTGTGTAAAATTGCAGATTCCTTTTTTGGAACTGATACTATTTTGGAATCTCCAGATGACTTTTCCCAGCATGACCAAGACAAAAGTCCTTTATCTGACAGTGGATTTGAAACGAGGAGTGAGAAAACACCTTCTGCCCCACAAAGTGCAGAAAGCACAGGGCCCAAACCACTATTCCATGATGTACCCATTCCTCCTGTCATTACAGAGACAAGAACTGAGGTGGTTCATGTGATCCGCAGCTATGAACCCTCACCAGAAGAGGCTCCTGAACCATCAGCCGAAGAAACACCATCAATTAAAACTGCGCCTGCTTTAATGGAGATGGAACCTCGATCAAATGGAGGATCTATCAAAGAAAAAGTGAAAGCCTTTCAAATGAAAGCCAGTAGTGAAGATGATGATCACAAGTGTGTTCTTAGTAAAGGTGTCCGTGTGAAAGAAGAAACTCACATAACAACAACTACCCGAATGGTTTACCATAAGCCTCCATGCACTGAGAATTCTTCAGAAAGGATTGAGGAAACAATGTCTGTTCATGACATAATGAAAGCATTTCAGTCAGGACGTGATCCTTCCAAAGAGCTGGCAGGTCTGTTTGAACATAAGTCTTCGGTAACACCAGATGCTAGCAAGTCCACTGAAATTTCACCGCAACATACAGAGAAGGACAGCAAAATGAAACCCAAACTGGAGCGTATAATAGAGGTCCATATCGAAAAAGGTAATGAGGCTGAGCCTACTGAAGTCATTATTAGAGAAACAAAAAAGCATCCAGAGAAAGAAATGTATGTTTATCAGAAAGACTTGGCTCGAGGTGATCTGGAAAAACATGATGCTGTTCCTTGTTCTGATGAACAAGGTCCACAAGAAGAAGAAGAGCTCACAGCTGAAGAGTCACTTCCATCTTACCTGGAGTCTTCTAGAGTAAACACTCCTGTGTCTCAGGAAGAAGACAGTCGCCCTAGTTCTGCCCAACTTATGTCTGATGACTCGTACAAAACACTGAAGCTTTTGAGTCAACATTCTGTAGAGTACCATGACGATGAGTTGTCAGAACTAAGAGGGGAGTCTTACAGGTTTGCTGAGAAAATGCTTCTCTCAGAAAAGCTAGATGTGTCTCACTCTGATACTGAGGAGTCAGTTACTGAACATGTTCAACCCCTTAGCTCAGATTCACAGGGGCCTGATAAATGGTGCAGAAACAAAATAGCCACAGCCCCCCCAAAAGAAATCCTCACCACAATCTCTAAAGATATATCAGAAAATGGTGTAGGTAGAATGTCTAAAGATGATCTTTGTGATAAAGTGACAGTGTTACATTATACCGGAGATGTTAGTAACCCAAAACACGCAATGTGGATGCGCTTTACTGAGAACAGATTAGACAGAGGTAGAGAAAAGTTGATGTATGAAGACAGGGTGGACAGGACTGTTAAGGAGGCAGAAGAAAAGCTGACAGAAGTATCACAGTTCTTCCGCGACAAAACAGAAAAACTGAATGATGAGCTGCAGTCTCCAGAGAAAAAACAACAGAAAAGAAATGGGAAAGAGGCTCACTCTGCCCACAGTCCAACCAGCAGCAGCCCTGAAAAGGTGGCCGTTTCTGATAGACAGAGTTCAAAGGATGATTGGACTAGAGGAGGACCCTATAGCCATGATGGAAAAGGCTTCCCAAAAACTGATGAAAGAAAAGCTGCCAGTTTGCCTAGTAGCCCTGAGAGAAGGGCTCTAATGCAGCAGAGTGAGGATGGTAAGCAGCTGATGGAACACAAAGGCATTGCTCAGAAGAGTCGGACACCAGAGATGCCAGCAACTGGATTTCAGCTGAAGCAATCCAAACTCAGCTCTATAAGGTTGAAGTTTGAGCAGAGCATAGGCTCAAAGAGTAAAGAGCCCCTTCAAGAGGATAAAAAGCAAGACCTTCAGTCTAAGATCCCAGTGAAGAAGCTACAGGACAGCAGGCTCCCAGTCTATCAGTTTTATGCACGAGAAAAGCATGCAAAGGATGTAGACATTGCAGATGGGACTGTGACATTGCAGAGGGAATCTTCAGCTAGCAGATTAAAAGAGGGCACCCAGGGTAAAGCCAAAGTGACTGAAGATGGCATTTCTTCAGATGTCCTCAAACTCCAAAGTGAAATGCCAAGTAAGAATGTTCCAGAATCTTTTGCGGAGCAGAAGGTGAAAAGTCTGGCATACAGCACAAGCTCCGATACAGAACTAGCCAAGGGGCACTGGGATAAAAAGATATATAGAACTTGGGAAAGCCCTGGGACATCTGCCCATAAAACACAGAAAGAAAAGCTTTCCCATGTGCTTGTTCAGGATATAGTGAAAGAAAATCATATTGACCACTCTGAGACGAAAGATATGAGCAAGGACAGAGAATTTATCACTTTGACAGAGCATGAACACAGAGTATCAACAAATGGATCCTGTTCAAAGGAGGTGAAGGAAGTGATTGTAAAGTCTCCATCCAAAAAAGTCCTTTACAGAGAATATGTTGTCAGAGATGGGGAATTCCCTAGTGAAGTGGTGGATAGAACATCAAAGAAAAAAGAATCATTGGCTACATCCCACATTCCAGTCAGAATTTCAGAAGAAAAAAGGATGTTATCAGCTAGTGTCCTCGATGGAGTGCACGAACAACTCAAAGTTGGAGTACATGAACTGTCAGCTAAAGCCTCACATGCCAGTATGGATAAGGAAAGACCCGAGAGACACTTTGAATATACAGAGCATGACAAAAATAAGTATTCAGAATTTTGTGTGGCTAGCAGCAGGCAACATCATTCCATCAAACTAAGTCCTCCTGTGGAGGATACAGACCTGTCCCCTAGCAAATCACCTGATTCTTTGGAAGTTAGCCCAGGAAAGGAGTCTCCCTCAAGGGACTCTGACTCCATTCATGGTGATCATTTGGTGAAATCTGCCCCTTTGGCAACATCAGAGGGAACAAAAGATATAAAAACTTTACCTGTTTATGTCAGTTTTGTTCAAGTAGGGAGACAGTATGAAAGGGAGGTGCAGCAAGGAAATATTAAAAAAATTGTAAGTCAGGAAAGTAAGACAGTACAAGAGACAAGGGGGGGCTTTTATGCTCCAAGGCAGCAGAAGCAGCTTCCTTCTCCTCAAGGTAGTCCAGAAGATGACACATTAGAGCAAGTGTCCTTTATAGATAGCTCAGGGAAAAGCCCATTAACACCTGAGACACCTAGCTCAGAGGAAGTGAGTTATGAGTTTACATCTAAAACGCCTGATTCACTAATAGCTTATATACCAGGCAAACCCAGTCCCATTCCTGAGGTTTCTGAGGAGTCAGAGGAGGAAGCAGAGGCTAAATCGGCTTCTATAAAACAGGTCACTGTTGAATTACCAAAAATTGAGAAAGTGTTGCCCAGTAATTTAGACAGAGATGCTAATAAAAGGCCAAAAGGGAACAGGGTTGCCTACATTGAGTTCCCTCCTCCTCCTCCATTAGATGCTGATCAGACAGAATCAGAAAAGCATCACCATTCTTCTGAGAGTGAAATGGAGATGATAGAAGTAAACCTACAGGATGAACATGACAAATGTCAACTGGCTGAACCAGTCATAAGAGTGCAGCCACCTTCCCCTGTGCCACCAGGAGAAGATGTCAGTGACTCTAGTGATGATGAATCCCTTTATCAACCCATTCCAATTAAAAAATATATGTTTAAACTGAATGATATTGAAGATGATCAGAAACAAGCCTCCAAGCATAAATCATCTGAAAAGAAGGAGACTGGGAAATCTAATGAATTTGATCTTGGCCTGGATTCTCCTCAGAATGGGAACAATGATCAGTCTATTACAGAGTGTTCCATAGCAACCACTGCGGAATTTTCCCATGATACAGATGCCACTGAAATTGATTCCCTTGATGGATATGATCTACAAGATGAAGATGATGGGCTGACAGAGAGTGACTCCAAACTTGCTGGTCCAGCAGTAGAAATCAAAAAGGACATATGGGCTACAGAAGGCATTTTGAAGCAGACTGATCGATGCTTTAGCCAAAGCAAGCTGGAAGTGATTGAGGAGGAAGAGAAAGTCAACACTGAAGAAAGCAAGCCATTATCAAAATGTCCTTCTTCTGAAAAAAGTGTTGATAAGACTGAACAAAAGTCAGGGGCACAGTTCTTTACTCTGGAAGGCAGGCATCCTGACAGGACTGTGTTTCCGGATACATATTTCAGTTACAAAGTAGATGAAGAGTTTGCAACCCCTTTTAAGACAGTAGCTACCAAAAGCCTAGATTTTGACCCTTGGCCCAATAGTCGTGGTGACGATGAAGTATTTGAGTCCAAATCCAGGGAAGATGAGGCTAAGCCTTTTGGCCTTGCAGTAGAAGACAGATCTCAAGCAACAACCCCAGATACGACTCCAGCCAGAACTCCAACTGATGAAAGTACACCAACTAGTGAGCCCAACCCCTTCCCATTTCATGAAGGGAAGATGTTTGAGATGACTCGCAGTGGCGCAATTGACATGAGCAAGAGGGATTTTGTTGAAGAAAGACTCCAATTTTTTCAGATTGGTGAGCATGCTTCTGAAGGGAAGTCAGGGGACAAGGGGGAAGGGGATAAAAGTAAAGTCACTGCCATCACACAACCACAGTCAGGGGACAAAACTGTAGAAAAAGCCATAGAGAGAGAAATAGAAACACCAACTGTTGAACCTAAGCTCATCGTCCAGGCCAGTGGAGATTGTTTGGACACAACGTCGGGTAGTAACTCACTGGAGAAGTCATCACCCAATGTTAATGCTTCTAAAGTTGACCCCAAATTGCGTGCACCTATTAAAATGGGGATTTCTGCTTCTACCATGACCCTGAAGAAAGAGGTTTCTGGAGAAATGACAGATAAGCTAGAGGCTGTGACACCAGATGCTCAGGGTTTAGAATATAAAATCATAGAGGAGGTGGCAAGTGCAGCTGTACTTAGCCAGTCATGTGGTAGGGAAGCAGACAAGCATGATTTCCAAAAAGATAATTTTAATAACAACAACAATTTGGATCCATCCACTATACCTACCAATAGTGTAACCTGTAAAGTAGTGCTAAATGAACCTCTTGAGCCTAAGTGTCCATCACAGAAAGATAACCAAATGAAAAAAGCCACTTCAGAAAAAGGTGCAACACAAGGACACTGTAAGCAAAAAATACATGGAGAACAGCAGAAGTCATCAGAGCCTGTAGGGAATAGAGCAAGATCAAAACTTCCCATAAAGGCTACCTCCGCAAAAGATGCCATTCCATATTGCAATAGTCAAGCCTGCAGAGTGAGTAAAGTCAGACAGGATAATAAAGTTGACCCAAAAAAGCAGTGCAGCTCTTCTTCACATATAGAAGTAAGGTCTAAGATTCCTGTAAAAAATCCACAAAGACATAATGTAACTATAGCTAGAAAAACCTCAGCAGCTCAAAATCAAGAGCAGCTAGAGAGAAGCAAATCAAAACCGCCTCCTTCTAAATTACCATTAAAGGTAAGATCTACCACCATAACAGCAGCAACATCTTCATCAACAACAACAACAATAACAATGGTTAAAGTAAAGCAAAGTCAGCTTAGGGAGGTATGTAAACATTCTATTGAATATTTTAAGGGAATTAGTGGCGAGGCTTTAAAGCTCGTGGATCGCCTGTCCGATGAAGAGAAAAAGATGCAGGCTGAGCTGTCCGATGACGACGACGATGAAGAAGATAGTACATCGCGAAACACATCCGTATCCGAAGCCACTCAAGTTTTCCAGCCTTCCATTACAACGAAGCCCGCTAGAGATATGAGAACAGAGGCAGCATCTTTAAAATCAAAGATTGAAAAATCCGACAGTGAGAGGAGGAGGAGTAAGAGAAGGACTGGTGAGAATGGAGGGAGTCAGGTTTCTGGAGCTCTCGTGGCTCACCTCGTGGAGATCAAGCCTAGTTTGTAAAACTTTCAACTTGTTGATCCTAGTGCATGAACTGTTGTGATTGCCTGTGAAGTGACTTACTGTAGTTCTCATTCTGTCATTGTCATCTGTATGTGCTGTCCTTTATACTCTTCTTTCTTCCTTTCAAGTGAATTCTAGACAGCTAGTGAAGCATGCTAAAGACATTCATGTAATAATTTGGAATATTTTATTTTCTGACAGCCAAAAAAATCATTTTGTAAAAATAGGAAAAAAAACACATTTTTTTTAAGGACTGGTGGATCATTTTTGTTGTTGTTGTTGATTTTGTTTTTCTTTCCACCAGGACTTAAATCACTGTTGGACAGTTTATTACATAGATTGTCAGCATGTTTGGTTTCATTTACACAATTAACATCATGCAGTTTGACACTTGGCCTTATCAAAGTGAATTTTTTCAAGTTTAAGGCAATATATATTTTTATATTTTAGGTTCTTAGGGCACTCAGTCATTTTAATAGTTGATCTGAGCACTAGTTAACATAGCACAATGTATCAAAATACTGTTAGTCAGTGCTAAGGATTATTTCACACCATCCTTTTAATCAAAAATTATGAACTGCAGGTCCACAGAGTCCATGTGAACGGACAGATATAAGGATGGCAATTGTGGCCGATCACCTGGGACTTAGCTGGACAGGTAAGTTATTATGATAGAGTGATGATATAAAAATGAGCAAACTCTTTTGACATATGTAGAGCTTACTCTGTTTGTATATGTGTGTGTATGCAAAGTAGTATTTAGTCTTCAGAGCATCTTGTAGGTTTAGGAAAACGTTTTACAGTAGTTTTACTGTAATCTCTTGCACACTCACTGACTGCCCTGCTCGTCCATTGTTCATAAGGTGAACAATTTAATGTCACTGTCTTCTAGACAGAAAACCCTCAGTTGTTGACTCTTTGCATAAGACAGTTGCTTTTCTAGTGGAGTAATCTGGTAGCAATTATGAGAACATCAGTTATGGGCCACATGGATGAAAGCCATATTTAATCCTACTAGCATTATCAGGTTAGCTAGCTAACCTACTGGGGCTATTAATGACTGGACCTTTGGCAGTTGTTAATTCATTGGCTCACTGTAAGTTGGAACCAATTTGATGACATATGACCACAACAGAGCTTCTAGAACAGAAGGAAAGCTATATTACTTCTTGGCCTCTCTTTTGGGGCATACTATATTTATATATGCTATTTGGAAAATTGGCCAAGGAAGGTTGCTGCCTAAAGTTCAACATATTATGCCTGGGAATTCTCAGATGCCAAGGTGAAATAATTTTTGTTGTCTCGAAGACGTTTCCTGTTTTGGGACTGCATGGGACATACCAGGCTGATAAGGGCTAGGTGACTCTTGGATCAAACGTGACTGTACTATTTATTCCATGACATACAGTATATGTCTCTTGCCTGTGAGATTTGTTGAACAGATTGTTGAAAATGAGACCAATTATTTTATGTCTCTTGCTCCCCTGTCCTGTTGTAGAACTGGCAAGAGAGCTGAATTTTTCTGTTGATGAAATTAATCAAATTAGGGTGGAAAACCCAAACTCCTTGATTGCTCAGAGCTTCATGTTGTTAAAGAAATGGGTGACCAGAGATGGGAAAAATGCTACAAGTAAGTTTGAGACTTATCATTGTTTGGAAATATATTTATATGTTGTGGAATTCAATCCCACCACTTGATGGTCTGTAGCTTCCAGCAAAGACTTGCATGTGAATGAACTGTCAAAGGTCAAACCCTGTGCATAGAATTTGCATACCACCGATTCTCAACCCAAACATTCAGTAATGAGTCATCCAGTTTGATATAATCAGAGGATAAAGAATCAAATGAGGTTTGTGCGTATATGAACTGAAGCTCTCCAGGCAGGATTATAACAACTAGATTAATCTTCTTTTCACTGATAGAAAGCAAAAAAGTTGGACTAGTTTTGTTAATTTTCTATAATACTTTCTTTTTTCTATCATATGATCCAGCGGATGTACATATACTCACACACTCTCCTGCCTTTAAATACTTCTTCAAGCATTCTTTTTAGAATGATAAATTTTAAGTAACACCCTGTGTTGTTTCTATATAACAGACATTTTTGTCATGCTTCAGGTGTAATTTTCCAATCTGGCACCCTCCTTTGTTTACAATTCCGATTCCTTCTTAAGGCTTACAAGATTGTTACTTCTAAAGGGCCATCTGTATTTTAACTAAATCTAAATGCCACTCTTAATCAGTGGTTATTAGCCACTACTGCCAAGTTCTTTCCTATTTTCAAAGATCCTTGGAGTCAAAGACTCATAATTCTGATGGAAGAACACTGTGTTCCAATTTGAACAAAACCAGATAATGTAGACCGCTTCAGACAAAAAGGCTTTAAACCGTGCGTCCAAGCCATGCTTAAGCTTTACCAGATTCATAACCAGGATACATGAAAGTAGAGAACTGCCTTTTATCAAATCAGTCCATTGGTCTGAATAGCCAAGTATTGTCTGTATTGACTAGCAGTGGCTCCAGGGTTTTACCTAGCACTATCTGGAGATGCTGAATGTACATAATGATACATTATACATAGGATATATAAAACATGGATGTTCTGCATAGTAGTATGGTAGCTCTTCAGCAGTTACCAAGATCTTGTGCTCTGTGTCCTTGCTATCTGGGCATCACACATGAATAAAATATAGAGGGCAGAGCAATCTCTGCAACCTTGGAGAAAAAGCATTATTGAGAAGGCATTTTTTGGTCAATAAAATTCTTCCATTTCTGCAGCAGGCTTACAGGTTCAAAAACACTGAGAGTTTGGACAAGGATCTAATTCACTTTTGCTGAAACAGTTATAGTAGGACTGTGGTATTTGCGAGGGATTGAATCTGATCCCCTCTGTGAATTCCAAAAACAGCAGAATGATCGAACACTATACATTGCATGATCTCTGGCTCTCTCTAGTGGCCAGTTTTGGTAAATATGCCCCAGATATGTATTTCTGAAGGGTTTTTATTTAGTATTTTCAGGCAATGAATAAATTATTCAGGAGTGACTGATTCCACAAATAGAGGGTCATACTATACAAAGTTCTGTGATGACGCACTTTAAATATATTGTGTTCTTGCTCTCACAGCTGATGCCTTAACCTCTGTATTGACAAAAATCAATCGGATCGACATTGTGACTTTGTTGGAAGGACCAATATTTGATTATGGAAACATTTCAGGCACCAGAAGCTTTGCAGATGAAAATAATGTTTTCCATGATCCTGTTGATGGTAACTGAGTTTGTTTCATTTTCATTTTCTTTCTTTTTTCCTACATTAATGAGATATGAAAAATGTCTTTTGAACATACAGTGAGACAATTTATATTCTTTATAAGTTAAAATGTGTGTCAGGGTTTTGCAGTCTAAAATTTGTGTTGTACCAGTCCCTTGTATTTAATTACAACTAAGTATTGCTTTACGTTCTAAACTTTCCCTACAGAGATAGTGACAGTTAAATAGTCCAGATAATACATTGGATTTTCAAAGGAAATGTTCTTGATATCACATAGTAAATGCATTTGTTCTACAGATGGATACATAAATGAAATGCTACTCATAATTTTTGCCTCACATTGTAAAAATTAATTCTGATCTTTAAGATATGTTGATATGCTACTTTCCAACTACTGCACGGTGGTTTGTTTGGGTTTTTTTTAGTAATCTGTATTGTTCTAAACCCTATGAATGATGTTTTAATAAGACTATTTTATGTGTCTATATGTATATCTATATATAAATGAAATGTTTAACCTATTGGCTGCCTTTTGCTGCAAGGATTTTCTGGCTGTGCGCAGAGTATGAGCTTAATTCATCTCCAAGCAGCAATTCTGGTCATTGAATCATCACATTGCCAAAGTAAACTTCTGTGAACATTTTAAGAAATTTTCTCTTGAAATGTTGCTTGTGCAGTTCAGTCATGAGACAAAGAGAATGTGCTTCTCTTGCGTTGCTTTCTGTCCTCCCTCTCCTCTGAATCTTCCTCAAGCTTCCTGTCCTCACCAACACCAGACTATTTAAACTTCTCTCAGTTGATTCAGAAATAAATTAGTGTCCATTATTCTCCAGGCAGCACAGTTTAATAGCACTGAACTCTTCCCCGCCCCCCTCAACTTCCTCAAGCTGGTCAACCGAATATTAACACATGGGAATACAATTTATAATATACTTGTCATTTCATGTGTCTAATTGTCATTTCATTGTCTAATTGTCAAAGCAGAGATGGTCAACTTCCTTATTCCTGAGAGCCTCTCTATTCATCACCTACTAGGGAGTATTGGAAATAGTTTTCACAGAAGCATTCTAACTCTGTCATGTATGGTCAAGCTTTGCAACGAAGCTAGCGTGACCTTGCTGTCAGGATTTCATGCATGCAGAGCTTTCATGCTTGGGTGGCATGAGATCACCAATTAATTCCAGTGCAGAAGAAACAGCACGCTGCTTCCTGAAAGATCCTCTCAGGAGGCAAGTCAACAGATATAGTTTGCCTTTCCAGCCGGTCTGTGGCATTGCACTGCATTAACATTTACTGCGGTCAAAACATTTTCTACAGTTGTGTAATTCAAATTTGGTAGGCCAATGATCAGTTGCCTCATAACTCCATCTGGCCTTCAGGTCTCCAGTTGGCCATCTCTGCCCTTAAAGATTGTTGTCCTTTCACTTTCATGGCTTATCTTTTCTTTTCTCTCTTTATTCGATCAGTGGTTCTGATTGTACCCATGTCACCAAGATCGCCTCAGTCTCCAAAATCACCAAGATCTCCTTACTCATCTCCATCCTCTCCTCTTTATAGCTTTACTGTTCCTGAAATTTATATCTAGATCCCCCCACTCTGTAGTTTGCCAGATATACCCTTTTTATGTTAGATTTTGCCTGTACTGTGTTCGAGAATGTGCACTCCTTTAGAGTCGTTTCCAGTTTTACTGCATACTTAAGGTCCAATGACTAAATTGAAGTATATGTAGAGTATACATCACATTACTAATGGTGCATGGCAAGTAGATATATTTTTAAAAAATGTTTTTAAAAGCTGTGTTTACATGTAAGCCCATTTTAAGAGGCTTTTAGGAAAATCTGGCTATCTTGCAGTTGAATTTTATTCTTTACATTTATACCCAGAAATAATTATTTAAATGGCATATATTTTGTTTTGCCACAAAATACATTACTGATATGAACAGGCAGACAGCAAGAATCCAGATTCAGGACAAATTGGTATTGGGAACAGAAAATTCTGTGGTCATGAAATCATTTAAATGACTGGAAAATCAGTAACTGAAAACTTTCAGCAATGTGTGCAGTTGGTTGTTTCCTTCTAAAACGTTCACAAGCAGTAGCTGTGCTATTGTAACAATTTCATTGACTTTTCTTTCAGAACATTCTTTGAGGTTTTTGTTCATTATCACATTCCTAAATTGCTTTTACCATTGCAGACATTTTCCATATTTATATAACTGGCCATTCTGCATGCTTGCTGATATATGTTGCTCCATACGTCATGGCAATCAGTCCAAATGTACTGTCTTCCTTAGGTTATCCCACCGTTCAAGTGGAACTGGAAACTCCCACTGGGTTGCGCTACGTGCCACCCACCCATTCCCATCAAGATGATTTCTTTAGTGATTTCTCTAGTATAGAGTCACCCCTTAGAACTCCCAGTAGACTGAGTGATGTGCTAGTAACTTCACAGGGAAACATAGATGATACAGCAGCAGGACCTCCAGTGGTGACTGAAGAAGACACTACACTGGAAGACAGCAAATATGATTTCTCAGTGCCTAGAGAAGGAACATCTAAGCATGCAGGCCAGATCCAGTTGGAGGAAACGGACCTTGCCAATTACCCTCGATATCTCGGTAATTATGGTGAGGTAGCAAAGCAAACGCAAAGCGAAGAGACTAGTCCGGCCATATCGAATCCTGAACAGCGTGAAAGAGAAAAGTCTGGTACTGATGAGGAGATGACGGAAGAGAAGCTTAAGTCTCTGTTTGAAGACATTCACCTTGATGAAATAGTTGAGTCTGAGGAGATGACAGAAGAAAAGGTCTTGTCTATTCTTAAATATGTGAAGCAGGCAGAACAGGAACTGTCTTCAATTACAGGTTGGCAGAATGAGGCCTCTAGCGTCAACGTAGAATCGCCAACACCAGGACGCAGAATAAGTGGTGAATTGCTGGATCGGCTAGATGACAGGTATGGAGATGCTCAGTCACACAGTTTCGGCCTAACTAAATTATTATATTAATTGATTAAGTCCTTTCAACCCAACCAGTTATTTGCACATAGGATATATAAACATAACATGTACATATCCAAGCATCACAATGATAACTGATTCTTAATTTATCCACAGTTCTTTATAGGCCTCTTTTCAAATGATGTGCCCTAGGCCAATTTAAAGTATGTCATTTTAAACGCTGAAATTCCTGCTGAGATCAGAGATGGAATCTCAGCCATAAAAACAAACTGAGAGCAGAATGAGCAGGATAAAATACACATGGCATATCTTTTTGGAGCTTTGAAAAAGGAAAATGTCCTGGTCTGCCTCTTGAAGGGTGTAACGGAGAAAGTCAAATTAAAGGCAGGCATTAGAAAAGCCTTCCTCTTCCTTAATGGATCCAAAGAAGATTGTGCTAGTAGCAAAGTTTTTCTTGCTGATCTCAGCACTCAGAGGGGAGGATGCAGAATCATACTGAAGTAGGCTCTTTCTGGGAGAATCAAGGATCAGACTATTTAGGACAGCCATCCAGCACATAGGACCCTCCAATCTTGTTGCACTGCAATGCCCACCACACCATGCCCCAGTAGTCAGGATGATGGGAGGGACAAGATGAAACTCCTTGAGGGGCTCTTGTTATGCAAAGGAATTCAACATTCTTGTTTTAATTCAAAAGCGGCATCTTGATATGAATTGGGAAGCACACTCTAGTAACGTGCGTATTAGCCATATTGTTAGACGGCTATATGAAATTTCTTTATGCCATTAATCAGTATAAGTTCATTAAGGCCTTTTCATCCATTTGGCGCCTGCTCTGCAGGGTCTCAGACAAAGGCTGTTTCCTGCTTTACTGTCTCAGATCTTTTTAGAGAAGATGTCAGGGACAGAACCTGGAACTATACTTGCAAAGCCTTCTGTAGATTCAGTTCTTTAGTCTTTTTGCTTTTTCATGCTGGTTCATTCTGTTGTTAAAAGTTGGTGTGATAAGCAAAAGACAGGAAAGACAATGGCTGTAGTGTTGCCTGTATGTAAAGTCAGTCCCAGCATCCCCTTTGTACTTGGCTTGCCTTCTCAAAGGTAAAGTATATGCGAAAGGGCAGGTAGGACCCCTACTGAAGATGGAAGAATGAGGTTTTTCTTTTCTTAATACAGCCCAGTCTGCACATGGTTGCTGCAGAAGCTGCACAAGAAAAACATGGGATTCTGGCCATTGTTAATAACTTTTTTCTGTAACTCATTTATAGATTAATACTGCATTGGCAAACAAGAATATTGTATAAGATTGATATAGTCTAGATTAAGACTATATAATTATGTGTGTGTGGTTAATATTTCTGGAATGATTACCTTGTTGTGGCTTTCACAGTTTAGATTCTGGTTGTCAGTAAAACTAGAAACATATCCCCATGAATTTCACCCAATGCGCCTAGAAATCAGGAAGAAGTTTTATAAATGCTTCTAAACTACAGTTTTTAAAGGGAGGGAATGTAGAAATTAATACACCTGGTAAATTGGAAGAAAGTGTATTAAAGATACAATTGCTTACCCATATAAAATATATCCTTATAATAATAAGCTTTGCTGCAGAAGAATTAGCATGAGGTTTCTACAAAGAAGTAGCCTGCTTCAACAACCCGATTGTGTCTTTCAAGTAAAATTTGGACATATCTTTCTACAAGTAATTCTGCTTCCAACAAACTAATTTTCCAAGGGAACAGGGAGGTACACCGTTATTTTGTTGGTGGAATGGAAGGTTCTCTTCAGATGTGGAACTAGTTCTTGTTGTATTATTGCCTTGAATATATGAGGTGTTGGGGGTCTGGTTTTTTGGGGGGGTTGGTTGGTTGGTTCATTGGTTTGGTATTTTGTTTTGTTTTAAAATCAGCTGTGCAAAATTGCAAAGTCTTGTGAGCCTTTTCTGAATCAGACTGCACTTGAACAATGCAGCTCCATGTCCATCAAAGGAAATGTCACTAGCAGCCAGCTACTGGCACTTCCTGTGTGGTGAGACTCTCACATCACAGTGGCATAACCCAGGTTAGTGAGTACTGACAGGGTCCCATTCTTCTTGGAACCAGCTCTGCTTAATTCGTTTGTAAGAGATCTGACCCCAGGGATGTAACCAAGCATTCAGATGACACTTGGTTATTCAGGAGAGGTGAAAACTTAAGTGGATTTCAAAGAGCTCTCTTCAGACTGAGTGCATGGGCATGAAAATAATGGCATTCAAAGTAGAGATATGCATACTGTGGGGTGACTGGAGGATCCTAGCTTCATATACAATTCGATGAAGTCTGAAGAGGTACTACATCAGAGGCACTATGGTACAATATAATGGTGGTTTGTAGACCCAGCTATCTTGCGAAGGATCCAGGAAATACTAAAGTCCCAAAGAGCCCTTGGTTGTGGCTAACTGTCGAGGGATGCCAGGTGCTGATGCCAGGATTTTGTATATTAGTCAGATCTATCAAGGCTCTTCTTACGTTGTACTGCATATACTTCACAGTGTTCATCCAGACTCTACTGAATTTGCTGGATATAACTTTTGAGGTGTGTATGGAAAAGTTTACCTCCTTCCAGAGCCACAAAGCAATCAGCATAGGGTAGTGGCTAGAGTGTTGGCCTAGAACACTGAAGACTTGGGTTCAAATCCCCACTGGATCATGAAACCTATTCAGTGACCTCTTCCAACCTGACTTACTCTCTCTTAGTCTGACCTATCTCACAAGACTGTTATGCAGAGCCGTGTACATCCTTTTGAACTCATTGAACAAAAGGCCCCTTAAAATCAATGAATGAATGATTACGGGTTGGAGGATTCTGGGAGTTGTAATCTTAAAAGTAATATTCCTAAAATTTGGTTGTTACATGTAACTACTTCTCCTACATGTTGAGCTGGATTAGAGCATTCTGTTTTTTATTTATTTATTTTTTAAAAGCTGGAATGTAGGCATACTCTTGAATTGTGGTTTAAAAATACCAATTTCTTTTACTTATTACGTATTTTTTTTTATAGCTCTGACCAATGCAGAGAATCTATTACCTCATATCTCAAAGGAGAAGCTGGAAAACTGGAAACCAATGGAAGCTATTCGGAATCTACAACAGAAGCAAAGACAAAGCCTTTTGCTCAGGAGTCTGCAAGCAGCCTAGGAAAGCAGAGTGACAAGGAAACTGTGAAACCAAAAATGCAAAGTTCTCTCCGAACTGAGCAGCAAACTATCTCATTAATGTCACATCAGAAATCTTTGCATGAGACTAGCA
This sequence comes from Pogona vitticeps, assembly GCF_051106095.1. NCBI lineage: Eukaryota > Metazoa > Chordata > Lepidosauria > Squamata > Agamidae > Pogona > Pogona vitticeps. Next base: position 99,242,032 of record NC_135785.1, read on the forward strand.
AGCCAGCAGTTGATTCATCTAAAACCTCCGTGCCTGTCAGCGTGAAAAAGACAAGCTGGAATACTTCTGAGGACAGCAAGCCAAGACCAAAAGTCCAGGAAGATGAGGGAGCAACATCTTCTGAACAAAAGGTATACATTTCATGAGCCCTAATTTATTCAAAACTTATTGTCACGATCCCCACGTGGCCCCTGTTTGTTTCACCAAAGTAAGAGCTTATAGTACGTGCCCCTCAGCTGCCACCGGTTGATTACATCAACATCACCTTTTATTAATGATAGATGTCCAGGCCATATGTTGTTTTAAAAGAACCAGATATCAATTGTTTATTGTTACAGATGTAGATAATTAAAGCAATGTTGTTAACTCTTAACAAACGTCCTCCTTCATCCACTCTCAACCACCACTCTCCCACCGAAACTCCAAAAACTTTCAGTCTCCCCCCCAACTAAAACTCCCCCTCCTGCTACTGAGTCTCTTATATCTTGTGACTCCGCCCCTCCAGCACTCCCATTGGTCTATGCAGATAGCATATGAATATTCATGATCTGGGCGGACGCCACACTTATACTGCATTATTCTTAATTCAGGTACAGACTGGTAAATGTAACGTAATATCTATTCTGCGGCTTCACATGCTCCCTTTGTACATAACTGCTTTTAAAGCATTTAAAGAACTGCGCATGTAGGCTCAATATGCAGTGTAGATCCAAAGGTTTAGAGCAGATTGAGAACCGGGGCAGAGAGAGAGGCAACCGAAACTCCAGTAGGTTGGATGCCATCAATAGAGAGCCACTTATTTTGGATCCACTGTAGTTTTCCATAGAGGAGTAAGAACTATTATTAAAAGTTCTCACACTGTTGCTGACCCTTGACCTCTGTTTGGACACAGGTTATTAAAAAAATTTAGTCTCTTCTTGTTAATTCCTTAGTGCAACCTATCAAACCCTTCCCCCTCACCCTGAAAACAAAGAGATTTTTTTAAATACTAAGTCAGCTAAATAGGCATGATCTGTCTACATGTTTTTCAGCTCTGACAAAGAAATGTGCAGATGCAAAGTGCTGGAAAGGGAGGTCAGGAAGCACTGGGTCTCTCGTAAGAACCTGGCATTCAGTCTACAAAACCTGTCCTGGACAAGAGTTGTCCATGTATGCTTCTCTCTGCTGGCAAGAGAGAGCACCATGCAACTTTCATCCATACAGGGCTATGGCTACATAGGTATAGGGACCTCTTGGTAATAGATTTGAAATCTACTTATATCAACAGGCCTGTTACAGGGCTTGGAAACGAAGGGGCCCCAAAAGCTAACTGCCCCATGTAGAGAGCCCTCTGGTCATGATACAAACCAGTATCCCTGGGTACCATTTTCCACCAATCTCCATAGATCCCCAGAAATGGGACTTTGGGGAGGCCAGATGTTGTGATCCCACTTTTCCCAGGATCTTTTAGGAGAAAGGAAGGTGCAGAAAAGGCTCTAGTCTGTCTGATCTTCCCCGTGAATTTCCTATGAACTTCTCTTTGCTTCAGAATCCTATGACCAAGAACATCCATTCCTTCTACAAATATTTGTTGACAAATCAGAGCCAGCCTCAGAAACACTAGCATTCCACTTTAAATGTAATCATTTTCAAATGTTAACCATCATTTGCCATCTTAACCAGAATTTCCAACCATGGTTTGAAGGGATGGTGGTTTGCAAGCCTTACTTAAAGGGACACCTGATTAGTGCAGTATTTGTGACTCATGGGTAGGACCGAATTAAGGTGAAGGGGGGAATTAGAGTGTACAAGCCTGAAGCTGGCTCCTGATATACAGACAGCTTGCCATGGCCAACAAGGAATGGGAAGCGAAAATTTGTGCAAAATTGCACACACTCCCAGGAAGTTATTTTCGGGGATGAACTAATGTTGGGAATAACTATTTCCCCCCCCCTTTGTTCCTGCTCAGATTCATGTTTGTCTTTTAAATGAGCTGGTAAAATGTACTAAAAACTGCATTTATCAGGAGTATAGTGACAGTGACAGTGACACTGAGATTCAGAGTGATTCAAGCTCAGATGAAGAACAAAGAATCACTACGAGGGTTTATCGACGGCGCTTGATTCTGAAGGTATCACGGGCCTGTAGTTTCTATGGCATGAAGTTGGTCTTGGACTGTGGTGCTAATACAGTGTTGCTCACAAGTAGACTCCTCCTGCTTTCAGTATGCTATGTATTTCATAACCAATGGCCAGCCCTTTGGATCTGTGGTGAAAAACAACAAAACTGCACAATGGATTGTCTCAGAATCCCACGGTGTGCTGCATGGCTTCCTCTTTGTAGATAAATAAAAACTAAATATATACAAATACAGCTGCCTATGGTAAAATTAAACTGGAACAAGAGCAGTTTCCCAACTTTTCAGCTTGAGGAGTATCATCATTGAAGGACACTATTTTAGCTTTCTCTCCCTCTAATCATTCTTCTCAGCTGTGTAAATCAAGGATTGGCAATAGTAGGGGAGGGGAACACCACCTACCCTATCCTTTAAAAACAAGAAATACAAGAAATGCACCCTTTATTTAAAAACACAAGTACACTTTCAGAGCATGATGCTGCTTTAGAAGCAAGGCATGCACTTCCCATGTGCCTTGTTTTACTGTGAAATGCATTTGGTGGGGAAGGAGGGAGAGGTGCTGCCATGCCACCTCTTTGCTTCATGCCAGAGGTAATGACCATATATTCAAGATGGGTGCAATAGGGGGTACATATGCTGCCCAGACCTGACTCAAGGGTGGGCAGTTCGTACAAATATACATATATGTTACCGTAATTACTCATTGAAGCATTCTTGAACTCTGAGCTATCACAGCAGCAGCTGCTGTCACAATTTTTTTAAAGTACCTACACAAGTGATCTTGGCAATTAAGAGCAATTTTTGTAAGTAAGTAAGTAAGTAAGTAAGTAAGTAAGTAAGTAAGTAAGTAAGTAAGTAAGTAAATAAATAAATAAATAAATAAATAAATAAATAAATAAATAAATAAATCAGAATGCTTTGTGTGCTGTTACAGATGAAAATGTGAAAAGCACAATTTCAGATACTTGTAAAGCAGTTTGGTCTCAAGGGAGATAAAAATTTATTGGTGCCCTTGTTTCAGATACAGAATGTACCCATAATCCTGTGCATAGAATGATAATTCTGTTTGGAGTCTTACATGAAAAAGCATAAAATGACTTCATTAACATCAGACATTTGAAAATCCCTTTTATTTTGCCACAATGATTTGCCTAGGGGCTCCTACTGGACTCGATGGGAAATGTTCCCATAACAGCTGATTTCACTAGTTTGTAATTATCTGCCCTCTGTTTAAAAAAATCTGGCTGCCGTGGGTTGAATATATTATTTCCCCAAACGATTAGTCTCGGAGTCAGGCATGGTTTTGTTTCATATATTAATGGCACGTGTATTTAACACAGGAACAAGAACCTTCTACGTGGCTTCGGACAAAATCTGAAATATTTCAGTACATCTACATTTGTTAGTGAAAAATAGTGAGCTTGCCATTGAAACATGGATTTGTTTATTTTTCACAGCACTGATAATTTTACAGATATACATCCAGAAGTACAAGAAATAGATTTCAGTTTCTCTGTGCATCTATATTTATGTTCTTCCTTTAAAAAAAGAAGAAGAAGCTGTATGCATTGAAGCATAACTCTGTTATTTATTTATCTACCACCAGGACAATCCATATTCCTGGATTGGTATATCAATGGGTGCCACTGATATGGCAGTATCAAAGCTTTGCTGAACAATTGTCCTTTGTCAGGGAGGCCATCAGCAACCTCTCACAGGGTATAGTGTATCTGTTTATGGCATGGGTAACAGTGACTCCCAAATAGCTTGTGATTAACGTGCTTCATTAGCTTCCTGCAGCTCTTAGAACGTTCTCACTGATCCTTGGAAGCATGCAGCATCTTGAGCTGAAATTGAAAAGGATTCTTTGATTGATGGTGGAAAAGAAAGATACTAGCCCATCTGCCTTGCCTAAGAAAGTTGTATTTACTGAGGTCTGGCATTGTTTAAAACCTATTCTGTAAGACTGTTGGTGTAGAAACAGAACTCTAAACATGTAAATATCTGCATGATTATTTTTGCCTTAAAAATGCACTTTATTTCAGAAAATCACCATAACAGAGATACAGCAGTATTGTTGAGCCATCTTTATCTACCAATCTTAATGCTGTTCTTGGAGAAAGGCTGGATTAGCAGTTGATAGTTTAAATTCCATTTTGATCCCTAGAGACAGAAACCATTCTCAAGTGATAAATCATGGGTACTACACTTTCCAGTGCCAAAATCAAGAGGCACACACCTGTGAATGCACCTAGGTTTTGATTGTGACAGGACTTGATTCAGTAGCAGTTAGGTGGCTTCCCTTGTCCGTCACCTTCGCAGAGAGCCTGTGACCCAACCCAACCCAGGTTTGTCACTTTTAAGAATAACTTTCCAGGAATGTTTTTGACACCAGCTATTAACCACACTAAACCAGATGACTAAAGAATGAAAATGATATATTTTTATTAATAGGAACATCAACTTGAGAACAAGTCTAAGTTTCAGTTGTTCTTCAGTTACAACAACCCAACAGCCACGCTTTTTCTTTAGCCTTCTCATCACCCTCCAACTCCCTCCTCCTTCAGGTTCCAGAATAGGCTGACTACATGCAACCCCCAGCCAATCACCTTGCTTTCCTGTTAACAAGCAAAAAGGTCAGGGCTCCCATCACAGAGCCAAATGGATTAATTACAGTGGTGCCTCACTTAGCAATGTTAATTTGTTCCGAAAAAATCGCTGCTAAGCGATTTCATCGCTAAGCGAAATGCAGTTTCCCATTGAAATGCATTGAAAACCGGATAATCCGTTCCAAAAGGAATGAATTGCCGTTCTTAAGCGAAAATCGCCATAGGAAACATCGCTAAGTGAAACGCGGTTCCCCAGTTGAAATGCATTGAAACCTATTCAATGCATCTCTTTTTTTTTTTTTAATAATTTTATTTTATTTAGGAACAGGGATAGAGGGTACAGAAAGAAAGAGGGGATAGGAAAGGAAAAATGGTTTTGGGGGATAGGAGAGCATAAAGTATAACATCATCCAATCAATTCATATTACTAATACATATCAACTTTTTGCTTTTTCACAGTTTGATTACCCTCCTGCTTTTATCTTATCATTTAATTTTAATTTTATTCTATGTTATTCCAACATTGTCTGGTAGCTGCTGCCATTTATACGATACATCCCATCGTTCAGTTTCTTTTTGAATTGAACAGTCTTTCAGCCCATCTGACAGAATATCCATTTTTTTCACTTCCCATATTTTCACCATAAAATTATCTGGTTTCAGTATCTCTGCCTCCTTAAGATTTTTGTCATAATGCTTTTTAATTTTGGAAGCTGCATGGGTCACTGGATAACTCTCTACTGCATTCATATTACCTGGTGTCATGTCTAATACAGACGATTCTAAAGTCTGTACAACTTCATTTAAGTTTTGTTTGGCATCTACTGTCCCCTCTTTCGTCCCTTTCATCAAATTTTCTATTTTGCTAAGACCTGCATTCACTTGCTGAAACCCTGTTAATATTAGCCTTTGTATATTAATCTGCCATTCCTTTTCTATTTCTTGCACCTATTCAATGCATCTCAATGGGGGAAAAAATACAACAACAAATTAAAAAAGAGTCAGAACAAAGTCAAATTTGGTTAACAAAGGGTTTATTAAGTGCACTTTATGATTTCAAACATTTTAAACAGCAAACTTTAACTTTATAAATAACAGAAAAACATTTAAAAAACAGCAAACATGAGGCTGTTTAAACCATTGTTAAGTGAAACAGGGGACCCAAAATTTAATCGCTATGCGAAGCATGGTCCCAACCACCGCCAAGCGAAAATCGCCCATAAGGACATCGCTAAACGAAGCGCAAAAACACTCCGAAAAAGTCATCGCTAAACGATTTCGTCGCTAAACGGAGTGCCCATTAAGCGAGGCACCACTGTATTCACTCACATTTGCAAATTTCACCTATCTCCCAAGCTTCTCCTCAGCTTTTCTCTCATAGGTACAATCCTTGGCCCTGCCCACTCTAGCTCCATGGCTCTGGGAGACAGAGCCATGGCACTAAAACAATTAGCGGGAAGTGAGAATCCATATGCTTTCCAGCTAAAGGGTAGAAATGCTGGTGTTTGGCCCAGGGAATATGGCTAAAGTTTCCACAGGGGATGGTAAAGGGTCTCAGAGGCTGAATAAAAAAGGGGATGAGGAAGGAGTACAAGAATTGCCACATGATCTGGCCCTTTGATACTTGAGCAAATAAATCTGCATTCTTGTGTCTAAAATGTGTTTATCTTTAGTCTTAGAGCCTTTCTGGTCATGACAGTACAGTGGGGTCTCTACTTAAGAACGTCCCTACTTAAGAACAATCCAACTTAAGAACAGCTCCATTTGCTAAATTTTGCTTCTACTTGAGAACAGAAATCCAAGATAAGAACAGGAAAAAAGAACCTTTCCTGCTCTTTTTTTAACCTTAGGTCATTTTAGGTTAAAAAAAATTCTCCCCCTAGTGGTAGAGTACGTATTAACCAGCTTTGCATTAGTTCCTATGGGAACTAATGCTTCAATGTACGAACGCACCTCTACATAACAAAAAAAACAGCCAGAACGGATTAATTGGTTTTCAGTCCATTCCTATGGGAAATTTTGCTTCAACTTAAGAACGTTTCAACTTAAGAACACCATTCTAAAACCGATTAAGTTCTTAAGTAGAGGTACCACTGTAGTTTCTATGGACGGAAAAGAGCAGATACGGATTAAATGGTTTTCAGTGCATTCCTATGGGAAATGCAGATTCAACATAAGAACTTTTCAACTTGAGAACCATTTTCCAATATGGATTAAGTTCTTAAGTAGAGACCCCACTGTAGGTATAAATTTTCTAAAAGTCCGTTTCACCAAGTTTGCAAAGTTATTGCATCTGTCTGAAATCTCATAAACTCGGGGTTTTTTTACAGCCTTTCAGATAAAACAGACATTGATGACTATATGGCTTATTTAACTTTAATTTATTTAAGCATTGTGGTTTTGACCAAACTCCGGGAGGCAGTGGAAGACAGGAGGGCCTGGTGTGCTCTGGTCCATGGGGTCACGAAGAGTCGGACATGACTTAATGACTAAACAACAACAAAAAAGCATCGTGGTTACTCTTTTTGATGCTTTGTGTTGCTGACACCACAGGTTCTCCATGTTCAGCTCTCCCATTCATTTTGCTAGATCTTGCCTGAGGGTGGGGACTTTTTAGTTAAAGCTTCTCCCCAGTTTCAGGCAGGAAGAAGTGTGCTGCCCTCTTCATGAGCAGTCAAGCTATATGACTGGACCTGCAGAGGGTTATTTCTTCTTTTCTTTTTCTTTCTTCTCCAGTAATTTAAGAATGATTCATGCTTGAATATCTATCTGAAAGCAAACAACATGTAACAGTTTGTCTGCATCTTCAGTGCACTTGGTGGAGGCCATTTCCTCTGCGGTTCATGAGTGGCCATAGCCAGCTGGTTCTCTGATTTCTGTCCCAAGTCATTTGGATAGATTTGTACACAATGCAGGCTTTTGGCTTTCGTGTTCTAAGAGAAACTCCCTGGGCCTTAGCAAACTGCTTTCTGAACATACGGTGGTGCTCCACCTTAAATGTATGCATTTATTCACCTGTCTTAAGACAGAACACCTCGCTGAATGTAGAAAGTTGGCGCATGAGAACAGGTTGTTAGGCATCAGTATCTCTTCCAACTGTGCTATCTTCTCTGTAAAAATTAAGCTTTTACAGCTTGAAGAGCAGGATGGGTTACAGGTTAAGAAGTCTTACTTCTGTGTGCTACAATTTTATTTATTGATTGATTGATTGATTGATTTGATTTGATTTGTATCCTGCCCATCTGGTCTATACAATCACTCTAGGCTTATATAGAATGTCTTTCTTTCCTTCCCCTGCTCCCTACCCCCAGAATAGCCGGTCGAGATTCCCAGCAGAGCTCATGAAAGAGTAAAAATACAAATGTGGTCACCATCCTATATAAGTAGGTTCCAAAGCAGCAAGAAGAAGGACTTTAATGGAAATTAAAAATGCCCCAAAGCTAGAGAGCCAGTGGAGAGAGGAGGGCCCACAATTTTTTGTCTGTCATGAAGGCCAGCAGGAAAGGAGATGTATCCCTATTTTCCCCCTAAACCATAGATTTGCTGTTTGAACAATGGTCAAAATCTTGTTGTTTGGCATAATAAACCACACTAAAGAAGGCCCATTTAATCAATGGGGGGTTGGTAAGTCAACTCCTCTGTAAATTCTATGAAATCCAGGGAAGAGTTGACTTGCCAAATCTCCATTGATTCAGCAGATCTACTCTAGTGTGATCTACTGTCACACTAGAAATTGCAGTTCTTTCCAGGAAGAAGCCCCACTCAGCATTTCTTTCTGAGAAAACTTGTACAAGATGGCACTGCTATTCTGTCATTAATGAGATGCTTATCCATGTGGAAATATCCTTTCACACAGATAGTAGCTCTTTGCTGTTACAAGCAGGCTTTTGTGGGCAGAAGAAAGTCACTATGGATAGTGGTCCGTTTGTTTGAGTATGCTAGCACTGTTATGTGGCTAGGATCCAGAGAAATTGTGCATGCACATTCAGTGCCCTCAGACAAATACTGTGGAGAATGAAGATTGGTGAGTTTTCCAACAGCAGTTGCAGCTTGAGATAAACAGATAGTCAAGGAGTACCTTACTACTTTAAATGAGTTCACATCCCCGAGATCAGATGAACTGCTTTCAAGGATATTGAAGGAAATGGCTGAAGAGATCACAGAACCACTGTCTATTATTTTCTTCAAATTGTGGAGGATGGGTGAAGTATCGGATGATTGGTGGAGAGTTGATGTTCCTGTCTTCAAAAAGAAGGAACCTAGGAACTACAGACCAGTCAGACTGACAGTTAATTCTAAGGAAAATTCTGGAGCAAATTATAAAACAGTCATCCTTCAAGCACCTCGAAAACAAGGCAGTAATAACTAGAAGCCAACGTGGATTTGTCAAGAACAAATCCTGCCTTCCTAATCTTATCTCATTTCTTGATCAGGCAACCTTCTAGGCCCTTTCCAGCTCAACTATGATTCTATGAAGATTTCTGCTTGGCTGAAATCTTACAGAGACTCTTAATTTATTTATTTATTTATTTTATTTATTTATTTTTTATTTATTATTAATGTGACCTTACACTGTGGAAATTGTGCACAATTATTTTTGTCATAAAACATTGTGGAGACTGTTCCTAGCAAATAAAATCTGGCCTGGCATGTTTCTTCAATTGCTTGCTGTGTTGTTGGAAAATAAGTGTTTGAGAATATGGGTGACCCTGGCTAATACTGTAACACGTTCTTTAGGGTGAGGAAGCAAAAAGTATTCCTGGGGAATCAGTTACCGAAGAACAATTTACTGATGAAGAAGGCAACATCGTCACTCGAAAAGTAATCCTGCCTTGCTCTTTCATTCTCTCTCTCTCTTTCTCTCCCTGCTCCTTTTTAAAAAAAAAATCCTCTATTTTGATTACTTTTACATCGACTTTGTCTTTCCAGAGTCAGACACAAAATCAATCGATGCTTGTTTTTCCTATATTGCCTCCCACAGGTTACTCGCAAAGTACTGAGGCGTGTGATTATCCCACATGAGAAAAAACATAGCGACATGGTAACGAAAGTGTGTGTGGGAAGCGGGAGTGGGGGGGGAGGGTAGCGAATAAGTGTCTGTTGGCTCTCCAAAAACTAAGGATTTTTGCTAAAGATCTGGCAGCTTGCAGTTTAACATTGAGCTGTGCAAAACAAGCTTGCTTGTGCTTCTTGACAAGTTGTGCATCTGAACTCAGACATGATGAGGTCTTGCAGGCATTCCTTTTTGGTGGCAGGATTTTGGATTAAGGAGACATCTGTACAAAATATTACAACTCAAACAGTAATTTCAAACTGCTGGGCCTGAGCCTAAAGACAGTAAGGTCTAAATTCATTGGCTGGCCCCAGTTAGAGTAAACCCACTTGAAACAGTTGCTGAATGGTGAGTAAGCACTTATATAAGTGTCGATGATTCCGTGGTCTGCTCTTGTTTGGGATTTAGGCTCTAGCTATTCCCGTCCACAACCATCCAGTTTCTTATACAAACTAGAGGGAAAGCGATAGAGTGCAGATTCGAAAGGCTAGGTTTCTGATCTTTTCAAGTGAGGCTTCTCGTAGGTAAGGCTACAATACTGAGCAACTGGGAATAATCCCCTGTGCACCACTGATGCACCAGCAAAGTAAACCTAAACATGCACTAAAATTGCACTGCAGATGGCTGACACTGCAAATACGAAGCCAGAGGTTTGGAAGACAGCCCACAAGAACCTCAACAGGCATGCATCATAGACTGGAAGAAGGATTGTGCCCACATGCCACTTCCCCTGCTCTAAGCGACATGCTGCCCTCAGCAGAGCTGAATGAAGATTCAGTTGTAGAATGTGAGGCACCATCTTGTCCTTTGTCACAGACCTCAGTACTGATCTGGACAGAATCTGTCCTTCTACATTAACACTGAGGCTTCATTACTAGAATTGTGGCCTTACCTTAGGTTGTCAACAGGGCAAAAACCAAGATATGTGCTGTGTGTCCGTGCTTTAAATATGTTTCATATGTGTTCTGTTTTGGCAAATACATTTTCTGGCCTTCCTTCCCCTCCCCTTTCCCATCTTTCCCTCCATTACTAATTTCTTAATTTGAAACTGAATTCTTACTGCCTTCTTAGAAACAATGGGCTTTTGTTTCCAAAACATCTGCTAATTTGGGGTGCCCAGTAAGCAGGTATCTGTCAATTTGACTTTCTAGAAAGGCGGAAAATTCAGAATTCTATATGAGGTTAAGGAAACTCACCCTGGGATATTGACAGAATATTCATCTTGTATGGTGGCACCCCAATTCAGCATGCAGTTCATAATATCGTAGTGCTGTGTTTACTATACAGAGATGAACCTGCAAGTTTGGTGTTCTGCAGCTCATCAGAGTGGCTAAGGCAGTTGTTTGTTTGTCTCTGAAATAAAGTGTTCTGATTTAACAGCTTTTCACCTTACCCCATTACAGCAACATGGGACCTGCTAAAGGTCAGTTTGATAGGAAGCTCTGCCTGATTTCTGAATGTGTATCCTTTCTTTCATTAAAGCAGGGAGAAGGATATAAGATGAAGACAAAGAAGGAAGTCCGGCATGTAGAGAAGACGACATATTCATAACGGCCAAACCGCAAACGGTCAGTTTGATACAATAGGAATTTGCTGGTGATATTCCAAACAAAACTGGAGTCTTTGCAAAGAGTGCAAACGCTGGAGCTTGTTCTCATTATCACATTCTCATTAATTGCTATCAGAAATTAATCTCCGCATGTATGTACCTCTCCTTTCCACATACTTAATTCAAATATATAGCTTCTGCCCAAAAAGCAGAGGTGGTTAGAACATGCATCATCAGATGCTGTTGGGCTCCACTTTTCCTCAGCCCTCACTCTTGGCTCTGCTGGTTAGGACTGATGGGTGTTGCAATCCCCCAACAGATGGAGGAGTGCTATTCCAATCATATGTTAGGTGAATAAACCAGGAAGCCCAAGTGTGTGACCTGAAGCATTGAAAAGGCCAAAATCTTATACCCTTCATAAGATGGGTCATGAAACTGGTTGCACAATTGATTTCACGATCAGTGTGTACCCACTTGCACTAAGGAGGGCCTGCTAGAGGAGGAAACATGTTTATGTGGTTATCCTTACATAATTGCTAAGGGAGCAGGATTCTGGCCTAAGAGTGACATGAAAGCAAACATGGAATAGAGCCCAAGTGGCAGAAATTATATCTAGAAACAGTAGCTAGAGTTACACATGAATCTTGTGGTTGGAATCCTATTGGTGTTTGTGTAAGTTTCGCAGTCTTAAAGATTATCTAGTGCTTAGCTAGCTCAGAATGTTTTTCTAGTTTTGAGTATATTTCAGTTTTGTTACAAGTGTATACACTGGGTGTTGGCAAACTGTGTCAGAATGCCTCTTCCTAACAAGTACATTGGATAGACTATGGCTGATAAGCATCACCAAATATGGCCTCAGTTTGCTGGTTCAAGGATATTGAGTGGTTATTGCAAATAGTAGAGGACTGAAATGTCAATTGCTTTCCAAATGTGCATTTCTGATATTTGTATTTTTTCTCTTTTTCTCAACTCCTGCCCCACCTTGAAACCAAGACTGTGTGTGCTTTTACTGCCAGTACTCTGGAGAGAAACACGAGAAGAATCAACAGGAATCACCAAGTCACTGATAAATGCGTGTGTGTGTGTGTGTGTTTGCCGCTTCCACACATTAACCGCATGGTTTTTATGTGAAGAATAAAACAGAGCAAAACAAAAATTAATTTTAATTTAGCATGATCCAGTTCTACAAGAGCATGGAAATTCACTTTTGTTCACGGCATTGGAGAGTGTGCAATGGAAGATGATGCTGTATGTCTACAAGATACCACACTGGGAAAGCTTCTTTGAAGCAACGCAGTACCATCACAAAACAAACTTCCTGTAGCAAGAAGGGATGTAACGACACTGAAAAGAAATGTTTCAAACCACAGAAAGACACTAAAATTTACTAAAATCCACAACAGTACGCCTTATTTTTCTTGGACCCAAACTGTCAGGGTAATGAAACACTCTCTTCTTTCTTTCTTTTTTTCTTTCTTTTTTTAAAGAAAAAAATAACATCGATCGTCTCACTGTAAATAAATAACACTGTATAAATTCTAAGGAGAAATAGAATAAATGTTGATAAGGCACTGCCTCTTTAGCTCACAAGTGGAATATTGCATTCACGTTGAACAGAAATCAGTGTCTCAAATGGCTACACCTGCAGGAGTACTCTGGGTGTATCTTCACAGATTCTTGTATATTTAGCAATTATAATGTTTGTATATGCAAAAAAAGCTAGCTTGATTTTAAACAAAAAAAATCTTTAAAATCTGCTGCAAATTTAATGATTCCTAAGATGAGGAATTCTGTAGTTCTGTGAAAAAAAAATTTTTTTTCCTGCAGAGTACTAATATTTTGATGCATGCGTTTCACCTTATTTTGAAGAAATCTTTTTCCAGTTTTGCAAACACTAGACCGCAACATGACAAGTAAGATTGTGGGGTGCAGTCCACCAAGCACAGCTGCCGCATGCCTCCCATTCCTTGAAATGGAGCTGGCAGTCAGCTCTTGGCACAAGCCCAACTGGACAGAGAGAGTGGTTGCAGCGCAGCAGTGCTTGGCCGAATGTGCCCTTTACCTGTAAACACAAAGCCCTTCATCTAATATTTGTTGCTGTTGCCAATTTTTTCAATGGAAATTACCTGAAATTTAAAGAAATCATAACGTATACAGTAGTTGCATTATGGGGATGGGGGGTGCTATCTGTTCTTGCTTTATACCAGGGGAAATGCTTGCAAGCTTTTAGAAGTGGGTTGGTGCTCTTGTAAGCACAAGTTTGGGATATTTTTTAAAAAATGAAAAGAAGAGAAATTCTTAGCTAACAGACTGGCAGCACGCTGTAAAAATATTACTGTATTGTGTACTGGCTCTAAGATGTAGAATCTTTAAGTAAGCCAATCATCTGTAATCATCCTAGCAGTGTAATATTAGGTTGTTAAGGCTGCTGTGTTTTAAAGGGCATTTTTATTTGGGTTTTTGGTGAAATATTTTAATTTGTTAATTATCTTCATATGAAAACAGGATTCATTAATAATAGCTCTAATTACATATGTATGAAAACACAAACACTGGATGATCTAGTTGATTATTTAAACATAAAATAAATTGTGTTAAAACTCTTCACTCACATGTATATAGTAGCATTCTTTATGCTCCTGTGGAAATAGTGGGCATAAGGTACGCTGAAAATAAGATTGCAAAATGGCCTGTATGCTTCTGGTGGTCACTGTACATGAAAAAATTCATTTCTGCTCATGTTCCCCTCTTTAACATTCTTTGACCTGTTGTCTTTTAAATCACCCAGTAACTGTATATCCAAATAGTGTTATGAGGGGTGCTTTCAACAACCTATTAGAACATCCAGGACAGTAGGAGTAGGAATTTTGTAGGTAAAAAAAGGAAAGAAAAGAAAGAGCAAGATTGGTTGGAATACCATGGGGTTCCTTTCGTTCAGCCTTATTTCGTAGCTGAGTTCTACCCTGCCAATCAATACAAGGCTGTGGGTTGAGCTCTGGGGTCAAAACTCAGGCCTTCCTTCCTCCCGCTCCTCAACTCTACTTTAAAAGGGGGCGGGGTGAAGAAGCCTGGCCGTGGCTCAAACCTTGGCACTAAGGAAGTATGTGAATAAACACATGCCCCTCCATCGCTGCTGCTGCTGCTGCTCTCTCCCTCTCTCCAAGAAAAAGCAGTCAAAGTATGACAGAGCCCTTGCCCACCTCCCTGGCACACTGGTGGTTGCCTTCAATCAAAGCCAAGCTGCATTGGGTCAGAGTTTGTGTGTGCTCTGCCAAGGGAAGATGATGAACAACGTCGCTGAACTGCCTCGAGCACTCAGATAAGGTAAGGCACCCCTTAGGAAGCAAGGGGTTGAGGTCCGTCTCTTGCAGCTCTTTCCCTCTTCCTCCTTTCTACCCATTCCTCTTAATCTCTGTCAGAATTCAACAATGGTTGCAGCTTTAGGTCCTGACAGCCAGCTGTTGAGAAAGTGGGGCAGGAGGTTTAGGAAAGGTAGCCAAACCTTTTTGCTTTTTGGGGGGAGAGGGTCTTGGTTTGGCAGTGATGTTTGTCAGTTGTTGCCTGTTTTTGGAGTACGCTTTGATTCTCTGTTGCCTTACATTTGCTTTTTTCCCCTTTTCCTTTTTTTAGTAGTTTCAAAGGTTCTTCAGAGCAGGGGGGTCCCCAACCCCTAGTCCACAAACCGGTCCCACTCCATGGCCTTGCCAGGACTGGGCCACAGAGAAAAATCTCCTCCCCCCCCCACCATGCACAGATGCATGGCTGCCCCTCCCAGGCTCGCACGGTGTTCAAGCTGGATCCCAAAAAGGAAGAGGCACTCAAGATCATATCCCAAATGTGTGCTGGCTACTGGAGTGCACCAAAGAGTTTCAAAAGAAGGCCAATTTATACTTTATAGCAAAGCCTTTGGTTGTGTGGATCATGATAAACTGTAAGTTGAAGGAAGAGGTGTGCCTCAGCACTTGATTATCCTGATACAGTGGACCCTCTACTTACGAAATTAATCCGTATTGGAACGGTGGCTGCAGGTCAAAAAGTCTGTAGGTCAAGTCTCCATTGACCTACAGTGCATTGAAAACCGATTAAGCCCGTAACCGGCCGTTTTGGTTCCATTTTGGTTCCATTTTGGTTTCGTTCTGGTCTGTAGGTCGATTCTCTGGCTGCAAGTCGAATCTAAATTTTGCGGCCAGAGAAGTCTGTAACTCGAAAAGTCTGTAAGTCGAGCCGTCTGTAAGTCGAGAGTCCACTGTACATAACTTATATTGTGGACAAGAAGCTACCATAAGGACAGGATATGGAGAGACAGAATGGTTTCCTATAGGCAAAGGTGTCAGACAAGAGTGCATTTCTCCCCTTATCTGTTCAATCTGTATGTAGATCCTATCATACAGAAAGCCAGACTAGTGAAAACTGTTGGAAGAAACTGTTGGGAGTTATTGCAACCGCATATGCTGCCTTTGTCCAAAAGGGATCTTTCTGGGCTGGGGTGACTGTCTATAAATCCAGAAGTAACCAGTTATTTCTTTCTTGCCTCTGATTTGAAAGAGAGCCTTGCCTCTCAGCTCTGTATCATTTTTCCTGTTCTTTAAGTCTGCTGGCAGTTTGCAGTTAGTGTGCAGTACGAAAAGCCTGTTAGAAGCAGTCAATACAGTCAGCGAGCCGGTTGAGTCCTGTTACTTCAAGTCAGCCATGTTTGTTCTTAGTTTGCTGTTTGATCTGTTCAGCTGTGAGTAAATGAAACTTTGTGTATTTTTTTTCTCTTACTAATGTCTCATTATTGCCAGCTGATGAGAGAAAATGGGTGGTCTACTCAAGGGGAAATTTTGAAGCTAATTCTGCGCTGTAAGTCCCTGCGTTTGTGCCACACAGCTAGAGATGTTTAACCAAAATTCATCAATAATCTAAGGTATGCAGTTTACATCCCTTTACTGGCAGAAAGCAGCAATGACTTGAAATGACGTTTAGTGAAAGTGGAAGAATGTGCCAAAGCAAGATTACAGTTGAATATTAAAAAGACAAAAATCATGACTACAGAAGAACTGCCCAACATGAATGTCAATGATGAAGAAACTGAAATAAAATAGTGAGAGATTTTATATACCTTGGTTCAATCATCAGTCCAAATGGACTGCCGCTAATAAAACAGAAAAAGACTGAAACTGGGGTCAGCACTCTGGGCCCATAGAAATTTCCAATCACTTCCCAAAGGAAGCTTCATTTGGAGGACTTTACAGTAGCCCAAATGGGATGCAAATAAGGCATATGCTGTTATAACAATTTAAAATCCATTGAACAGTTTTAAATCTATTGTAACTGGAGACTTTTCAGAAATGATTTACAGTGCAACTCTGGACATACCTACACAGAAGTATTTTCTGAGTTCTGGGGACTTACTCCCTGCTAAATGGGACTACAGATGTGTATTTTCCAGGGACTTGTGACAAGGACTTGTGGGAATGTTAGTAGTTAACTGCTGTCTTCAGTTAGGAAAGTTATCATCTTTGTTTTCTGAGAGGCTCATCTTTAATACCTATATGGCTAGCAGGAATAGCATCATCTTTTGTAGGTGTGAGAGAGGTGTGGCTATTCAATTTGGCCAGTGTAAAGGGCAGGGTGGAGGTGGTAACAGAATCTGCTTCAGTTTTCTGGATAAGAATTTACCATAACTTTCAAGTATCTTAATACTCAGGAGAGAAAATGTTGAGGTCTATTTTTTTAAAAAAGGAAGCAGGAAAAAGGAAACTGATAGACTTTCCCATTCATACTTCAGAATCAGAGCTTGGAAATTTAAGTAGATAAGAGTAAGTATATGGTATCAAATTCCCTCAAAAGTAGTTAGTTAAAATGTTAAAGGAATTCTTTACTTTCCCATTTTTTAAAAGTAGATACTTCATTTTTTTAATGGCATGCAGCAGTGCAGAATTCAACATAAGCTGGCCGTGGAACCATGTGCTGTTCGTACTCTGTAAAGCTGCAGGACAGCACCCACATAGTTGCAACAGTAATGTGAAAAGTTACAGTCACATCACAAAACATGCAGAAATGGCTCTTTGGGGTCATTTTGGAACGAGGACATAGGAAGTAATTAAATAGGCACATATGTTCATTTTTAATCTGGGAGCAGTGACGGGCCTGAGAGAGACCTCCCATGTCCCACCCAAATGAAAACCTCTGCTCCTCAAGGCTTTCCGAGGTAGAAATTGGCCTTTTTAAAGCAAGCAAGCAGAGAAGAAAGGGGAGGGTAACTGCACTTTTAAACCTAAGCGGTCCTGGAGTGACCATGGAGGACACAATGATGCCCTCAGTCAGGGCTAAATGCCCTCCAAGACCATTTTTGTGGCCCCAGAGGCTTTAAAAACAAAAACAAAAAATCCTGCAAGCCACCTAATACCCACCCTAGGATAAAAGAACTAATTGCACTCAACTCTTATACACAGATTCGTACAGTATTAGGGAACATTCATCACACAGTTGGAAGAGTACTCTGATCACATTCCCTCCTCCATCATCATCTGTCACCCTGAATGCATGGGATATGATAGGCCTGAACAGGGTGCCTCTGTTTTCCATAGTGGCTCACGACTTAAATATCAGGGTGATATTTGAGATCTCAGATGACGATCAATACTTCTTAATAATCGCCTGCAGTACCATTGCTCTTGTTTGAAAATTCAAAGGCAAGATGGATTTCACAGACAAAATGACAGGGCAGAAAAGGTAACATGTTACAAAAGAAGATCTAAAAGCTGCAATTCTCTTCTTGTCCCAACAGAAGGCTGACCCATTTCTACACAGACATAAACCAATTACCAATATCAAAACCAAACGTTCCTTTAGAAAAGAACAGTGGGAGACCCCCCACCTGCTGGACTATGGATTGAGGCACCCAAATTTTCCATCAAAAAAGCATACATTCAGCTGAAAAAAAAATTAAGGCATGAGACAACCAATTGCCTAGTTTTCTTGTAACAAAGGAGGGAGTGTAATTTTTCATTCATAGAAGGAAAAACAAGGCTACATAATAGAATATGCTATTAGAGACCTATTAAATGTCAATTAAATGGAAAGGGCAGTCCAGAACAGGACAAACAAACAACAAGTAAGAGATAATTAAGTCCTTTGTACATGTTTATTACAAGAATTACTTCTACTGAAAGTCAGAACTGCTGCATAAAGAACGGAATAACTACCAATTAGTTGGGTTTTCCTAAGGGGTGACTAAGAGCATCATCCACCAGCTCTCTCTCACTCCTTGTTTCTCTCTTCACTGTATGAAGAAAGGCCAAGTTTCCAGTTCCAGAAAGCTGGAGGAGGGAAGTTTTTGACTGAGCAGCCACAGTGTCACACAAGGTCACTCCTCCCTTCATACAACAGCAGATGTCAAATCTCAATATGTCATAGGTACATTTTAGTCAACTGCAACCTTTCCGTTTCAACCTTTTAGCATCTCAACACTCTGGAAACTTCCTGTCTGAGAGAAAGGCTTCTGTTGCCGCATTCTACCATAAGGGAGGGTGTGGTGTCAGAAAGGGCCCTGATTTGAGTTGTGCCCGTGTTGAAAGCTTCTGTGCAGCCACAGGAGACCGGGAGGCTCTAAGATGGTCCTTCAGTTATTCGTTCTCTTTAACCAGGGCTTCCTTCTGGCATCAGTTTATTTAAAGGGCAATTGCAGCTGCTCTGAATTCCTTTTTCTCCTCACTCTGTGAGGTTGCCTGCTTCAGCATTTCCATTCTAAATCTGACCTCATTTCCAAAGCCACTGGGGTGTTCGTTTTATTTTTTCATTAAGAGCATTTATCCCGTGCTTTTCCTCTACTGCTCTCCAGGCAACATCTGTGGTCCTGCCCTTCCCCCTCATTTTCTTCACAAGCCCCCACTGAAGTAAGTCCTGCCAAAGGAAGGTCACTGCTCCAAGGCCGCCCAGTGAGTTTCCTGGCTGGCCTTCCCAAACTCTAGTCCAGCACTCTAACCACTCTACCACACTATAATTCATGGCTTCCTTCTTAGTTACCTAATTGTTTGATCTGACTGCAACTTTCCTTTTTAATTTTAATCTTCTCGCTATCCCAAGTCTTCTGCTTGTGCGTGTCCTTCATCCTTTCCCTTTCCTCGTGTGCCTTCAAGTCAATTCTGATTTATGGCAACTTCGTTCAGGGTTTTCCAGGTAGAGATTACTCAGAAGTATTTTACCATTCTCTTTTTCTGGGGGCATCTTGGGACTGTGCTGCTTGCCCAAGACCACACAGGCTGGTTCTACTCCCAGGAGTTACAGAGGGGACTCAAACGCCCAACCTCTGGCTCCACAGCCTAAACCACTGAGCCAGGCAGCTAGCAGCTGGCATTCCTGAAGGTTAACTCTTCCACTGCTGGCCTTTTCTGAGCTGCCAGAGTCTTAGTCTAGGCAGAGCGCTGTTGTTCCTGACTACACATATCCTTCTCTGGGTCCCCAGCTATTTCTGCCTGTGACCACTGCTGGGGGTGACCTGCTTCCTGCATTTTCTCCCTCAAATTATATGCAGCTGTAGCTGAGTCTGCAAGTAGTTGCCTTGTTAATGCTGTACCTCCATCACCTTTACTTTATGCCGTGCCAGGTGATTCAGAGGTAAAGAGAAGGCAGGAAATAGCTGGACTTCCTACCTGCCAACTTTCTTCCCTGTCTTGCCTGTAGTTCTCTTGCTCCCTCTGCCTGCACACTGCCATCCATTTAATGTGAACAACCTGGGGCAGCCGCAAAGCTCTCACAGAGATGCTGCTGCCTGATGCAGTTCGACAGGCTGACCCACGTGTTCCCATGGCTAGGCTCTCTGCCTGAAGAAAAACAAGGGAGAGGTTAGCCACTGTGACCTGATGTTGGTGCTTGAAGGGGAGGAAGTCTGGCAGTTATGTCTGCAGGCGGGTGTTGCCTGCCTTCAGGGACTGAGACTGGCCATTGTGACTTCGTGCTGAGGCTGCCTGCTTGAAGAGGAGGGAAAGATGGGCCATTGTGACCTCGTCCCAAAGCTGCCAGCCTTAAAAAGGAGGAGGAGAAAGATGCTGGGCAAGGGGACTGCATGTGGATGCTGCCTACCACATTTCCCCGAAAATAAGGCGGGGTCTTATATTAATTTTTGCTCCAAAAAATGCATTAGAGCTTATTTTCAGGGGATGTTTTATTTTACAGTCATGTCATCTTCTTCTGGTTGCTGCACAATGGTGGAGGACGGGGTTTCACTTAACTGGGGCTTATTTTGGGGGTAGGGCTTATATTATGAGCATCCTGAAAATTCATACTAGGGCTTATTTTCAGGTTAGGTCTTATTTTCGGGGAAAACAGGCTGCATGAAGAAGAAAAGCTTCCTGTTGTGCTCATGCTTTTAAAATTAAAGTGGGATACCTGATCCTGCCTCAGTGCTGTCTGAAAAAGAGAGAAACTGGCCAACATCTCCTCTCACAGTTGCTGTCCATCTGAAAGAAAATGAGTCAGTACTCCTTGTGGCCATATATTGCTAACTATTTAAAAGAGACAGGCACCCTCTGAAAAAGGCGAATTCATAACATTATTTTTTACTTATAAGTTTTTACTTGTCACACAGACAAACAGGTGCATCCTTCAGTTCTGTTCTTTTGCACACAGGACAATTGGCCTCTCAACCCCTGTACGGTCTCAGCGCTGTGTCCCTACCAGTGAACTGACTTCTTTCTTCAGTGTATGAGCTACTAAAGATTTAGTGCTTACCACCTGTGAATTAGAAAGTAGCAAGCTATCCTGAAGAACAGGAAGGAAATGACATTTTCAATGCATGCAGCTGTCTGATAAAAAGCCAGGAAGGTTTACACAAAAAATGTCCGGAGGGGGAGGCAATACTATTAGTGCAATATCTTGAATAAAGTTGGAATTAATGGACAGCATAGTCATCTCAAGAGATGAGATGAGGGAGCCACCTGAATAACGTCTGGTGAGATCTGTCCCCTCTGAACTGTACTTAAGCCAGTCTGTTGTGGCTCCTTGCCAGGCAGTAAGGATGGACAAAATCCAGGCCTCCAGATATCATGGGGCTGCAAAATCCATCTGCTCCTGCCCAGCATAGCCACTGGTGAGGAAAGAGGCTGCCAGATCAGAAACTTTCCATTCTCTAGCATTCCAAGGCCAAAACCTGTAATGCCAGGGGTGGAAGTGGGTGAGCCTTGTGAGACAATTGCAAATGTAAGGGGGTGGGGTGGGGGTGTATGAGAGAGTGAATGTGTGTGTGTGTGAGAGAGAGAGAGTGTGAAAGAGATTTCCTCCACTGCATCCTAATAATTTTTTTGTATTGCATATATGCAAACACCTTAACACTGTGGGACTGAGCCCTGGTGGTACCGAGTAGAAGTGAAGATGAGATGGACACCCAAGCATTAAGATGGCTACACGCAATGAAATCAAACTTCCCCTCCAGTGCCATTTGCCCTGAGATCTTTCTCCCCACCTAGAGACCCAAAGAAGCATAGCAATAGTCTTGAGATTTCAGTCACCACCCTGAGACCTGGCAACCTGAATAAGGAATGCTGCCAAGTCCTTACTCTGCACTTTGCCCAGCATAGGGGTGGGATAGCAAGATTAGTGCTTGCGCTGAGGTTGACAGAATTCTTTGGATCAGCGTGGTGCGCTTTTAGCATCGGTGATTTTTTAAAATGTCGTATTCAAATATTGATTCGTTTAAATTTATCAATACTTTAGAAAACATCATTTTTCATTATCATCCTCCACAATATCCTTTTATTTTAATTATCTATTTTAACAATAAATGCTTATTTTGTACTATTTGGAGCACAGTTTGCTGTGGAGAAGTGGCATATAAATAAACCAAACGTGAAGTTCAGCCTTACCTCAGAAATCTGAAATATTCTGGGTTGGTAGCATTCTTGTTCAGCAGTATTTAATCCCAGGGCTAAACAAGCATCACTATAGTTTCTGCATTGTGGTGGGTGTAATGAATATTTATTGGACTATGGTTGTAATCCACTGGCCAGCCCTATTCATACAAGTACTAAAGAAAGCAAGTTACTTACTAAACATTTTATCCCTGAGATTTTTTTAAGTGTTTCAATCTGTACACTATAGGGAGGGGCAGGACTCAAGCCCATCAAAAGTCCAGATTAACATCTTTCCGTTTCTATAATTCTTGGAAATTAACACAATACAAGTAGGAATGTTATCTGTAACACATCAGTTCTGATAATGTTTCCATAATGACATTCCTTTTGCAAAATAACTCAATGACTTGTGTTGTCATTAGATTTTCCATGTAATGAGATGCCTTGAAGGCCATTTTTGTTGTTTTCAAAGACAAGACCATTTTCTTCATTTTGTAAAATGGGCCAGAGGGTGTTTCTCCTCTTATCCCAACACTCCCCAATAAAGAATAAAAAATAGCCAGTAATTAAAGAAATTATTCATAAATTGGAAAGTAACAATTCATTTTAAGATATAACTTTCCAAGCTCTGGATTTCTAATCTGCCCACAAGGCCCAAGTACCATATGTGGGTTGCTCACCCACTCTAATATGGCTCCTTCTCACCCAAACACAGCACAATTCCCTCTCCTATATACAACTTAATAAATCAATAAGTTAAACTTTCTGTTTTAATTCTGAACTATACTTCCATATTTCTGGAAAACTGCATGTCACTTTTCTCCCATGCCCTCTTCTGCTTTTCTTGTGTAATGTAACTTCCACCCTAAAAGTCTTGCAAAGTCCGTTGTTTTGTAAATTTTTGCTTGCTTCTAGGAAAAGCGTTCTCCCATCATTTTCCCCCTCTAATAACCAATGTCATTGCAATAATGTTATAACTACTGTAATTCAATGTCCTTTAAAACTTTCCTCTACTTTTCACAGCAAAATTGTTACATATTTCTTCAAAGCCAACTTTTCTTGCTAGTTCTCATTTGATAGGCACAACAGGCAGGCAGCTTCACTGCTTTGGAATCATAGAATAATAGAAAAGTGAAGTTGGAAGGGGCCTAAAAGGCCATCAAGTCCAACCCCCTGCTCAATGTAGGAATACAATCAAAGCATATCTGCACGGTGATTATCTTTTTCTTGAATGCCTCCAGTATTGGAGCACTCATCAACTCCCGAGGTAACTGGTTCCACTGTCATACTGCTCTAACAGTTAGAAAGTTTTTCCTGATATTCAACTGAAATCTGGCTTCCTTTAACTTGAGCGCATTGTTGCATGTCCTGCACTCAGGGATGATCGAGAACAGATCTTCCCCTCCTCTGGTGACAACCTTTCAAATATTTGAGAAGTGCTATGATATCACCCCTCAGTCTTTTTTTCTCGAGGCTAAACATGCCTGATTCTTTCAGCCTTTCTTCATAAGCCTTGGTTTCCAGCCCCTTGTCACCCTTCCTCTGAACTTGTTCAATCTGTTAGCATCGTTTTTGAAGTGTGGTGTCCAGAACTAGACACAATACACAAGGTGAGGCCTAACCAGTGCTGAATAGAGGGGGACTAGCACCTCGCGGGATTTGGAAACTATCCTTCTGTTAATGCAATCTAAAATAGCATTTGCCTTTTTTGTAGCCACATAGTAGAATACCTGCAGTTTTTGAGGCAGGAAAGCTTGATGAAATTTATTTCCCAGTCACTGGAAAAAATGTACACAAATATGTTTCCGGTTAATGCAAACTTCACTGAATACAGTTGTGGTCAATATCAACTTTGCAGGTACACTGGACAAGGATCCAAGAAAAAGCCTTCTTGGTGGCTACCACCTGGTTAATAGCTAGGCTCACACTCTCTCTCCTGTCCTTTCCGTAACAAGTGAAAACCTTTCTCTTCCAACAGACTTTTAATACCCTTTTTAGTATAGTTACACGCATTACACTTGATGTTTTGTAGCCTTTTAAATGGCTTTCTAATATTTTTATATTGTAAAAGTTATTTTTATGTCTAAAAGGTGTTTTAATGTTTAAAAGATTTCTAATGGTAGCAGTGATTAAATTCATGTTTTAACAGTTGCCCTGAGTCTCTTCACTGGGAGAAAAGTAGCATAAAAATGTGGCGTAAAACAATTAACTGCAGTTAAGTGGTTTTTTAAAATACATCTTGATCAGTAAGTTAAGTGGGGTACTTTGATCTCTTTTCATACAGTTACTTTGTTGCAAGTTACATTTCAAAAATATTTTTTTTCAGAAAATTCTGTAGGATATGTGTAATAAAGAAGTTTACTGATATCTACTTTCTGAAAATCCTATCAACAGCATTAGATTCCACTCTCCTTGCTGTCAGGGTTGACTATTTTTATGGTGCTTTTAATGGTAACTAGCCTTTCCTCCCTCTTCCCTAAGCACAAGTAATTCTGGGACAGGTAGTTCTTCAGAACACTGAACACAGGAAAACTCAAGTCCTTCAGTGTCTCATTACACAGCCTGGTATAACTGCACAAATGTATTTTCTCTGTTTTAGAGGAAGACATGAGCCACCAATCTGCTTGCCAAAATTTTGATCATTTTGGTTTTAACATTGTCATTTACAGGTTCTAGAAAACCTGAAAACTTCCAGAAAAATATCCTCAGATATGATCTATGTATGTTTTTGCTTCATATATAGATTTCTGCACCCTGGTGAAGTGCCCTAGCCCTCCCTATGCTTGAGCTAAAACACACTGAAGAATCTGTCTCTTGGAAACTGACCACCTGAACTTACGTGATATAGGAGACTTTCTCCTTCTGCCCTCTTCTGTCGTTAAGTCATGTCCGACTCTTCGTGACCCCATGGACCAGAGCACACCAGGTCCTCCTGTCTTTCACTGCCTCCCCGAGTTGGGTCAAATTCACGTTGGTAGCTTCGATGACACTGTCCAACCATCTTGTCCTCTGCTGTCCCCTTCTCCTCCTGCCTTCACACTTTCCCAACATATCTGACATTATTTCCCACCCACCTCCAGAATGCTTTCTTTACTACACAGAGAAATACCAGATAGAACCAAAGTAGAAATATATTACTCACTAATGAAAAAAGAAACCAATTCTTATTAGTTTTTCACAGCAGAAGAATAATTTCTTCCTTATAACATTTGCCTGGATAAACCACTTCTTTCCAATGGGGCAGAGGGACTTCACATTAGGAAAACTCTCTTTAATGTGTTACTTCCACTCTCTGAGAAGCGTATCCATACACTCGCTTTAAGTGCCTTTGCTTTTGCATAAGCAACATGAATATCAGCCCTTCTTTAATAAAACTCAGTATTATTTGAGTGTGCCTTGTCACTCTGTATTATTTTTATCTTACTATGGCATATTTTCAGATTTTTGCAATTGATATTGAACCTAAAATAACAATGTCTTAAACAGAGTTCAAATTCAAATCTTCTTTCTCTCTCCTTAATATTTAATTTGATCAGAAAGCTAGATATTCTTCTCTTACCCTTGAAATAACAACACAGGAGAACAAGAATTCCATTTATTTGAAATTACAAAGAATAAATTATTCTGCCTCTTCCCAAGCTCATTCATATACATGAAATGCACAGTGAGGTGCTTGTATATGTTATCAGAATACCTGCCTTCTCCTATGTCGTCTTTCTTTCTTTCTTTCTTTCTTTCTTTCTTTCTTTCTTTCTTTCTTTCTTTCTTTCTTTCTTTCTTTCTTTCTTTCTTTCTTTCTTTCTTTCTTTCTTTCTTTCTTTCTGTATCTGAGTGTTGCACAATTCCAAACCATGGACGCACATGAAATATAGGCAAAAACCAAAAACCACGCCTAGTTCATATTAATTCCTCATGTTTTGAAAAAGGCTCAGAAAGTAAGGAGACTCTAGACAAGCCAGCCGCACCCTGGATATCCAAACTGGCTCCCACCTATGGTGGTTAAAAGGGCAGTAACCAAAAGATAATCAATATGATGTTGAGGGAAACACACAGGGCTGCAGAGGAGAACAGCAGTCTTGTGCCTTCAGCTTCCTCCTCCTCCTTCATGTCCACCTTCTCTGCCAAGTTTCAGCTAGGCATATTCGTCATAACCAACCCTGACTTCATTACACTGTGAGTCTCCCTTGGGCTCCACCTCATTCACTGGCATTTGGAGGACTGGATAAAACTTGCAACACATTATAAATTGTGTACCCTTTCTGGACTATATAATTAGAAATGAAAGGAAAAGGCACAAGGGTGCTGTTTTGTGCTGCCATTCTGTGACAATCAGAGTATCTGGTCAATCATTTAACCTGAGTCCTATTTTGTAGCTACTGTACTGTGTGATACAGAATACAAAAGATAAAACCCAGGCCTAGAATAGCAGAAAACTGAAGTGGAAGGAATTATGTTAGATTTGAGTTTCCAAGGTATGCTGTTTCCAGATAACCTACTGTTTTACATTAGCCCTACCATGCTTATTTTCCACAACCTACACCTATATAAGGACCAGTCTCTTGTCTCCTTTAAAAAATAAATAAACAAAGACTGGCTAAGAAATAATTTTACAGAACCAGAGAATGCAAGAAATTCAATTGGATCATCTAAAATTTGGTTCAAATAAAATCAAAAAAGGTTGGTGGTGGGAAAATCAAGACATATGTGGAAAGGCTGAGAGTATGTTTAGCTTGGAGAACAGGAGACAGGATGGAGATAAAATAGCATTCTTTAAAAACTTGAAGGTTTGTTACATTCAAGAGGGAAAAAGCTGTTTCTCTGCTGCCTCAGAGGAAAAGAGTAGATCTAACAGGATTAGAAGGGTAGCTTTGATTAGGAAAAAATGTTTTAGCAGCTAGAACAATTTAACAATAGATCCAATTAATGGGAGTGGGTGGCCTTCTGAGATCTCCAAGCAACTGTACAGTCAACTGTTGAGGATGCTTTGCTACAGATTTCCTTCAAGAAGCAGGTTTTGACTACATGGCCTAAAAGACCCTTTCAACCCTAGGATTCCATGAATTCTATCACAAGAAAGTTCCTTTGCTTATAAGGAGAAACTGGGATTAGGTATTTGAAGAAATAGGGATGTGGTGGCACTGTGGGTTAAACCGCAGAAGCCTCTGTGCTGCAAAGTCGGAACACCAGCAGTCGGAAGATCGAATCCACATGACGGAGTGAGCTCCCATCCCTTGTCCCAGCTCCTGCCAACCTAACAGTTCGAAAACATGTAAAAATGCAAGTAGATAAATAGGTACCACCATGGTGGAAAGGTAACAGCATTCCATGTCTAGTCCCGCTGGCCACATGACCACGGAAACTGTCTACGGACAAACGCTGGCTCTACAGCTTGGAAACAGGGATGAGCACCGCCCCCTAGAGTCAGACACAACTGGACAATTTGTTAAGGGGAACCTTTACCTTTACTATTTGAAGAGATACCTATGCACTGGTTTAAATCCACCGGTTTCTAGGAATATACCTCCTTTGTTCAATTTTTGTTAGTTTAGCCATTCATCATCATCATCATGTGCCATCAGGCTTTCATAATAAATTGAAACATTTCAAATAGGCAAATGCAATGAAACTCTTTGCATCATCAAAGGGGTCTTAATTAGGGTGGCCAAATAAAACCCTCAACAAAACTGTTTCACTAAGCACATGATTGCAATTCATTATGTCTCACTTTGTAGTGGAAGAGTGGGGAATCTGTGTGCTCCTGATGTACGACTCCAGCTTCTATGACTCTTCGCTACTAGCTATGCTAGCTAGGGAAGATAGGAGTTGCTCAATTGTGCTGTAGGCTGAGGACAAAATTGGGGAGCTGTTTACAGAAACTGGCTCTTATGAGGGACAAAAAGTGTTTCTTATTGAATGGGTTCTCTGCCAGCTCATGGGACTCACCTTGCTAGAGTTTTTATAGAGGACCGGCTTAGACTACAATCTTATTGAGGCCAATGGAACTCAATGGAACGCACATCTGAGTAAACATGCACAGGATTCTAGCATCCATGTCTCAGGAATAAAATACTTAAAACAAGATAAAATCATCACTATAATTCTTCATTATGGTCTCTATGTAGTATTCACACAATTGGGTGCTTTGTGCCTGTGCAGGTGATCCTCTGGAATATTCCAGGGCTTAAGTCTAATGTCTTTTCTTCCACCATGGAATTAGACTAGCTAGATCTTTCATCTGATCTGACATGGCACTTCCTCTTAAGTTAGAAAACACTACTCACTGTATAGTTCTTTGGGAGAAACCCCTATTTACATCCTTCTAGTTTTTAACTACTGTAATTGTCAGCAATGTGCACTGTCCCTAAGATCTAATCTGAACCCCACTTCAGTGTTTTGAAAAACAACTCGTATCAGCTCAGACACGTTCACACCCATACTGCTTTGACTTGTATCCCCGATAAAATTCAGAAACATGAATGTTCATGCCTCTCACGCTGACAACTGAACAAAAACAAAAAAGTATAGACAGTATGCCTGAAATGCTATTACAGTACTTACATTAGCTATTACAGGTGTAACTGTGTAAACTGAACTCTTAGCTATGCTTGTATTCCTCACTGCCTGCTAGTTGCCTGATGTGGCACATGGCAAGGAATACAGGCATCATTTTTTAAAACTAGCAGTGATTCACTGCTGCAATGTACACAACTGTACTTATACTGGTGTATGAAATAGAATTTTGGGCAATGTGAAAAAGAACTGAACGACCAATAATTAGTTAAAAAATCTGCACTGAGAGGTGTCTGAGCTGTTTTCTGACCTCATGAAAATTTTAGTATATTCAGGGTCAGTGGGTTGAAGCTCTTGAACTCACTGCAACCTACAATATCTCCACTGAATGGGACTAAACTACTGACAGCCATCTTATCTTTTTCTTAACATCAATGACTACTGAAAAATTACATACAATATTTTTGTCTCAATGCATTAATTACACTGGCTGGGCTGGGCTGGGCTACTCCGATGGAAAAAAGCAGCAGATTTGTCAGGGGTTTTCTTTTTTGTCCCAACTGATTTATTTTCTTTTGTTGTCTATAGAAAAACAAAACAAACATACTCTACAGGGAAAGCCTAAAACTTGGGGATATAGTATACTAGTCTTTAAGTGACAATCTCACAAAAGGCCTCCTTTGTAGATGTAGTTCTGTGCGAATTCTGGAACAAAACATTATTTTTTGATCTTAAAAGGTCCCATCTGCCTAGCATATTGATATTTTTATCATTGGTCTTAATGACATTCATAGTATATTCTTCAAAATTCCTTTTTGCATCCCTAATTTTCTCCTTGTATTTCCATTTCAACCTGGTTTGAGCTTCAGTTTGTTGGCCTTCACTCAGTTCACTGCCGCAACCAAACACTGATTCAGCACTTGCACAACTATATTTTAGCACCATATGCAATGCCTTCAGAAATACGTCAAGAGGTACTAGTAAATAATGAATGAAATAAGGTAATACAGCAACAAACCCATCCACTTCATGGACACCAACTCTCTAGACAATGGCTAAAATTGAGGAAACGTTTTCTGCACACATTATTATTAAACTAGAACAGGCTAGGCTAAATCTATGGAAAGGCAAAACATTACATCCTTCCAAATTGATGAATGCCAAAGTGTCAAAATTCTGGCTAGACCATTTGAAGAACAAGTGACGTAGGAAGAACAAAGAATAATCAAGTAAAATGGAGCTACTTGCATACAGGGCAAATTTCTTGTGAATGTGGAGAAATTCAATCAATGCAGCATTTCTGTGTATGCAATTTATTGCCCACCATGTGTATAAAAGATCTAGCAAATGGCTGAGATAGCACTATTGAAGTAGCCTGCTTCTGCTCAAAAACAGTCTAATAATTTTAACATTTTAAATTTGTTTGAACTTCATATTTCATACTTGTTCATAATTTTAAACTGTGCAATGCTCTGATACAAATAAGGAAGGAAGGAAGCACTCATATGGCTGACACTGTACAGTACTCTAAAAATCTAGACAGTTGTATTCAGTCATTTTTTGTAGATACAGAACAATGTTGGTGTAAAATTGTAGTGAAGCCCCCAAAGCTTGGCTAGCAATCCTCCAGCACTACTGCCTACAAATGGCCGTCGAGGTAAAAGCAGAGCCTCCTAAAAACAGCCCTCCTGTTCAGACCGTCTCTCCCACTGAACTTACTGAGACTGGCTTCTTCACAAACAAGTACAGCATTGTATCACGAGGAAGGGAGTTTTTTGGAATGTGATTGACTTTTCAGCCTTACAATGCAAAATAATTTTCCCACACTACCTATATGTATGTGCACATAGAGCATTTTCACTGGCCTGCTCTGCACACCTGATCTAACGTAAGTAAATGTTTACCTATAAAACCTCACAGCCCAAACTCACACTGGAAGAACTTCACAAGGCCATTTCAGTGTCATGCATTAGGTTAAAAAAAGCTTGTTTTAATAGGGACTTGGAATCGGGACTCCGTATCAAAGACTTGGACGTGGACCCAACGACTTGCTAACATCCCTGAGAGCTACAGTCAACCTGCTTGATTTTCCAAGTGCTTACTGTCAAGTTACCACAGCACAGGATTGTAGAGTTCAAAATGTAATACAGGAAGCCTGTGCATCCTGAGCTCAGAAATAGGTTTCCATGCAGTCCACAGGCCTGAATTTCCTTTAACGAGTGTTAATGGGACAAAAACACAGCTTTGAAAGCAGGCTAAGTAAGGGAGGCGGGGAGGTTATCTGGCACAGAAACCTCAAGGGGGTGGGGATAACACATTTTAAAAACTGTGCCTACCAAAACAAAGCAAAACAAAAAAACAAAAAGGCACGTATTGTGGCATCTTTAAGACTAACACAAATCTGTATCGATGTCAGCTCTCTTGAAACACAAGTCACTTCCTGAGAGACACCCCGAATTCACAGCAGGGAAGCAGCTTCCTCTTCTGGAGGGCCGTTCAGACTGAAATAAACCTGCTAGCCTCCAAAAGTGGCCCCAATATTTTTTTTTTCTGTTTTGTGGCAGAGACTGGAAGCGGCTCCCCTTCCAAGACAACCGCGGCGCCTCCCAACGGCGCGGAGGGGAGAGGGGGCCTCGGCGACGACGAAGGGCTCCCGGTTCCCGGCCGGCTCGGCGAGAAGCCTCGGCGGGCCCTTCGCGGCTGCAGTGCCGGTAGGCCGCGGTCGGCGTCGCTGTCGGCCTGCGAGGACGGGCGGACGGGCGGGCCAGCTCCCTTCTTGGCGCCCTGCGAGAGCGGCTCGTCAGGGCGGGTCGAAGGAAGGACGGAGCCTGCGCCAGCCGCTCGGCACTGCTCGGCCCAGGCGGTGCGTCTCGGCGGCCGACCCCGCCTCCGGCACTCGCGGCCACCGACCGACGGGCAGGCAGGCGGGCAAGCGAGGGCGGGCGGGCTGAGGCGACGAAGCGGCCGCCCTCCTCTCCGCAGCAGGAGCGGCGGCAGGACCCCCGGGGCTCCTCCTCCTTCTCCTCCTCAGGGCTCGGGCATGGCCGACAGCGCCAGCGAGAGCGACACGGACGGCGCGGGGGGCAGTGGCGGCGGTGGCGGCAGCGGCCCGCCGGGCGGGCTTCCCGGTTGCCCGGCAGGGCCTGGCTCGGCGGGGGGCCCCCCCAAGGCAGGCGGGATCGTGATCTCCCCGTTCCGGCTGGAGGAGCTGACGAACCGCCTGGCGTCTCTGCAGCAGGAGAACAAGGTGCTCAAGATCGAGCTGGAGACCTACAAGCTCAAGTGCAAAGCCCTGCAGGAGGAGAACCGAGACCTGCGCAAGGCCAGCGTCACCATCGTGAGTCCGGGGAAAGGCTAATGGCAGCCGTGGCGGTGGTGGTGCGGGTTGTGGAGGGAGGAAAGGGACCGGATCAAAGCCCCCAACACAGCCCCTTTTGAGCCGGGGTGACTCAGGCGGAGCCCAGGAGAGGGGCGGCGGCGGCGGAGCTCTTGAGTGCCCAGTTGAGAAGGAGCCGCCTCAGGTGGGGCCGCCGCCTCCGCCGTTACCGCATGTCAGCCTCGGGCCTGGCCTCCGAGGAGGGCCTGAGGCAAGAGGGGCGGGGCCGCCTGGCCCTGGGGGACGCTTGTGGGGCCCGCTTGTGTTGGGGGGGGGGGCTCGGGAGGGGGGAAAGCAGAGAAGGCCCCGCCGCCGGGAGCGCCTCGAGGTTTCCCGCGCCTCCCTTGAAAAGCCGGCCGAGCGGTTCCCGGGACAGCCAGAGCGGCAGCGGCGGGTGGTGGTGGTGGTGGTGGTGGTGTTTGCGCCCCGTGGGGCGGAGCGGGCAGCCCTCGGGGGGGGGGGGAGTTCTGGTCGAGCCATCATCGCTCCCATCATCCCCCCCCCGCCGCGGGCGGTGTTCGCTGAGGCCCCGCTGCAGGGCGACCAGGTCTGGCGGGCGGGCTACTCGCGATTCCCGCCGCTGCTTCCCCCCCCCCCTTCTTAGCCTCTTCGCCCTGACAGCCGGGGGGCGGCTGCAAAGGCCGGGCCCCGCGTCCTCAGAAGGAAGCCTGGCCGCTGAGTTCAGGCGGAGGGGGGGCGAAACAAGAGTGCCGGGGAGGGCGGCGCGCCGGATTCGAGCTGGCATCCAAGGGCATCTTTGGCGCAGGACCCCCGGGATCTTGCCGAGGGACTAATAATGGCAGCCCTGCTTTGTCGGATTTTCAGATTGAGATTCGGGCTGTGTGTTTCACCCCGTTTGGGAGGAATTATATTCCAAGAGTCCCCCTGAGGTCAGGTACACTTCCCCCCCCCCCACCCCCATGAGTATTGAGATAGGGTGATGGGCTCTCCCAGGCAGGAGATTGTTATTACTTTACCTAAGTTGGGAGTGGGTGAGTATCAGGTTAGTTAATAAAAGAGTGTGGATGTGGCAAGGAAAAGAACAAGCTTGAACAATCACCTTCAGCCCAGCTCACAAGCATTCGTCCTTATACGTGGAGAATATGTGTTCCAGTTCACCTTAACCATCATAGTGCATTGCCAGGGATCAGGGCCTGGCCCCTTGTTGGTTTGGTTTTTGCTGAAAAACTGAACTTGGTGCAGGTCTTAAGTATACAGTAGTTGGCTAGGTTGGTAATAAAAGGTAAAGGTTCCCCTTGACATTTAGTCAGTTGTATCCCACTCTAGGGGGTGGTGCTCATCCCCGTTTCCAAGCCGTAGAGCCAGCGTTTGTCCCTAGACAGTTTCCATTGTCACATTGCAAGCGCTGCTATACACGGAACGCTGTTTACCTTCCCACCGAGGTGGTACCTATTTATCTACTCGCATTTGCATGCTTTCGAACTGCTAGGTTGGCGAGGAGCTGGGACAAAGCGACGGGAGTTCACTCCCGTTGCGTGGATTCGATCTTACGACTGCTGGTCTTCTGACCCTGCAACACACAAAGGCTTCTGCGGTTTAGCCCGCAGCGCCACCACATCCCTTAGGTTCACAAAGCAGGTTTAGCTCCCCCGCCTTGCACCACTGGGGTCACCAAGTGCACAGTTCTATTGTTTTCCAAACATTGAATACCTCCACTTCGCTTGCATAATGGAGGAAGGTAAAATGTTGCGAATGAAGGTATTGCTGAAACCTGGATTCTGCCCAAGCACTGAACATCATACTGTTATACTTGGATAGATTGCACATCCTCAAGAATTCTTCCACTACAGAAGTCTTCTTTTGAACCTTACTTTTTATGTTTTTATGGGTTAAAAAGCCCTCCTCAAACCCACCCCCTTTCTCATGGGCAATTTGAGGACTAACAAATTTATTTCAGCATGAGCTTCAGCAGATTGTGATTAACTTCCTCAGCCACATGGAATGGAATATTTAGTAACAGGTTCTGCACAGTCATAGTATTTGAGGGCTTGTATTGGACTATTGTATTGTCATTGCTGTACAGCAATTCATCCATATGACATCCACCATCTGATAAGATAGGAACAAGCAGACCATAGATCACTGGTAATGGCGCGGCTAAAAAAACCTTGTAAATAAATAAAGAAAGAAAAACATTTATTGGATTTCCTGGTTGTTTTATATCAGGGCAAAGCACTTTCCCTCTCTCTTTATTCTCTTAGTTATGCTAGCCCAAGAATATGTGATCACTTTCAAAGCTTTCAGCTCTCTCTAATGACTTTGACTGTTGAAGAGAAGATTCTTTATCCCACTGAAATTTCATCATTTGAGATAAAGAATTGTATATTGTATCTACTACAGAGAGACCATACAGATTTGCCACTGACTTCCTACTGTATAATTTGTATGGCATGTCAAGGCAGAAAATGTACTTGAGTACCTCCAGGTGGTCTCTAGCCAGATTTTAAGTGTCCAAAATAGTTTGATAAACAGGCAGCATATTTTTATTGTACTTTACTAAGTACAATCCTGATTAAGACCCTTGGGAGCTGACACAATATAGTTATTGATGCAGGACTGGATTTTTTATATAGTGGAATTCTGTAATAGATGTTGGATACTCTGGAAGGTGAACAAGTTTTGGTTTTCCTGGATTTACAGCTTGATGCCCAGTTGCATGGTGGTGAGCCTCAGGAAGGGGGATGCTTA
The DNA here is from genome assembly GCF_051106095.1 of Pogona vitticeps. NCBI lineage: Eukaryota > Metazoa > Chordata > Lepidosauria > Squamata > Agamidae > Pogona > Pogona vitticeps. The sequence continues at coordinate 99,276,786 of NC_135785.1, forward strand.
CATCATTCTCCCTTCTGCTCTGTTCTCCCTGAGTAGGATCTTGGGCATGGTGAATGCAAGATCTTTTGTGAGCATGGATGAGCTGCTCACAAATATGTTGTGTAAGTCTTAGTAATAGTGATAAATTTTGCAGAACTAGACCTATCAATTCGCAGTAACAAAAACAACAGTGGCACCTTAGTAAAGGTAAAGGTTCCCCTTGACAATTTTTTGTCCAGTCGTGTTCGACTCTAGGGGGCGGTGCTCAGCCCCGTTTCCAAGCGACAGAGCCAGCGTTTTGTCCGAAGACAATCTTCCATGGCCACATGGCCAGTGCGACTTAGACACGGAACGCTGTTACCTTCCCACCAAGGTGGTCCCTATTTATCTACTTGCATTTCCATGCTTTCGAACCACTAGGTTGGTGGGAGCTGGGACAAGCAATGGGAGCTCACTCCGTCGCCTGGATTCAATCTTACAACTGCTGGTCTTCTGACCCTGCAGCACAGACTTCTGCGGTTTAGCCCACAGCGCCACCACGTCCCTCAGTTGGCACCTTAACCACTAACAAAACTTGTCATTTTCATTAAAAGTAGTAATAGTGTGAACTGGGGTGGATTTGACTTAAATCAAATGGATTTAAATCACAATTTAAATTTTAAAAATAGGAATTTTTTGACAATTGAAATTGTGGTTTAAATCAATTTGATTTTTCAAAAAAATCATTGATTTTTATCCATCCTGCTATGAATTCCTGTAGATTTACTGAATCTTGTTTTGTCTTTGTACAGCTGAAATGTATCATAGGTGTTGCTAATATGTCAGTTTTCTGTAGAAGATGTATGTCACCTCTTAATTGTCATCTGTTTGAGGTATCACCTTGGGAATTCACTTGGCACAAACAATAGTCATTTCTGATCCAGGCAGCAATTTAGATAGGCTGTAATAATCAACAGAAGAAACACCTGAAATTTCTGGGTGTTTCATACCTGTTGAACTGAAGAATGTTCTGTCACAGGTTGCTGGGCTGCAGCTTTCAAAATCTTTGATGTTGCTGATTGAGGCAAATGATAATGGTCAAGGCTCCCTCCAAGATGCGCATGTGCAACTCTGCCCACCCCCATGCAGGACTCCTCCTCTTCCACACACCGACAGTGATCATTTTCAGCCCCTTTGGTTCCTGTTGGGATGGAACCCTGTGGGGGGAGCGGGCCCACACTTGCAGGAGGGAGAAGAGCCACCCACGTAAGGGTGGAGCCCCACCCAGCAGAGCTGAAAATTAGAGGGAACATTAGCAAGTCAACCACACTTGGAGGACCACATATTTCCCAGCACAGTTACAGGTTTTTGTGGGTTCTCAGCCGTGTCAGTAGCTATTAAAAGTTCAGTGAGTCTCTGGCTAGTTGTTATTATTTTTTAATTCTTTGGAATTGACAGGTAGCATTGTCTGTGGGACTCAATAGAATATTGATACATCTTAAAGCTGTATGTTTGTGAAGGAGAGTTGGTGTCTCATTTAAAGGACTCTTGAAAAAAAATGTTTTTAAAATACCACCTTGGTTAGGTTGCAGCAAAAAAAGGAGGGGAAAAAAGCTCCTTAAGACTATATTTAGAACAACTGACATGATTGCTCCTGAATTAGCTTATGCAATTAATGGCAATCATAAGAAGTGGGGTGTTGCACAAACAATTATTTGCATGGGTAGGTTGGTACTGTCTGTAAGGCTATGCATTTATCTGCATCATTAGACTCAACTCAGTTAGCCTTTCAGTTTAGAGAGTATATTGATATGGGAAACCTATTTTTAAGTACTGTGGGTAGGAGAGGGTCACTTCATTTTTTGTTATGTGCCATCAAGTTGTTTCTGACTTAGTGTGACCAAGCAGATTTTCTGAGTGTAATATTCAAGCAGTGGTTTACCATTGCCAGTGAGTCTCCATGCTGAGTGGCAGGTTAGATTTGATTTAAATCACATCATGATTTAAATAGTTTCTTTTTAAAAATCATTGATTTTTATCCACCCCGCATGAGCAGCAGTTTGAACTAAGTTAACTTGTCTCCTGAGCCCTAGTCCAGTACTTTATCCACTTTACTACACAGCCCCTTATTCATTCTCTATTTCTCATCTTTTATCCTCATTTCATATTTCTCATCTCGCCAAGAATTGGAGATTAACGGCATCACAGAAAACCTTTTAGCCAATAATTTTCCCATGTAAGGAAAAGTTTGTAAAGAGAACATCTATATTGAGATGAAGTTGAGCTGTGAACATGTCTGTGTGAATAAGCACTTGTGCTTTCACAATTTTTAAAGGAACAGTAACTATAAAATGCATTTTAAATGACTCTAAAATTAATCTATGGAAGTGAGAGCTGGACAATAAAGAAAGCTGACCACTGAAGAATTGATGCTTTTGAATTGTGGTGTTGGAGGAGGCTCTTGAGAGTCTCCTGGACTGCAAGGAGAACTAACCTATCAATTCTATAGGAAATCAACCCTGAGTGCTCACTGGAAGGACAGATCCTGAAGCTGAGGCTCCAATACTTTGGCCATCTCATGAGAAGAGAAGACTCCTTGGAAAAGTCCTTGATGTTAGGAAAGTGTGAAGGCAAGAGGAGAAGGGGACGACAGAGGATGAGATGGTTGGACAATGTCATCGAAGCTACCAGAATGAATTTGACACAACTCCGGGAGGCAGTGGAAGATAGGAGGGCCTGGCGTGCTCTGGTCCATGGGGTCACAAAGAGTCAGACACGACTAAATGACGACAAAATTAATCTGAGCATTGTGTGGAGGAGTTTATTTCTTGTGTTCTCCATTTGTCACCCAATTGTGTGCATGTTTATTCCCTTCATGCTGCTTATTCTGCTTAGAAATAATTTAGAGATTTTGCAGAGATTGAAATGCTACAGTCACCTGCAAAATCAGTGTGATTTGAATTAGGTGGGTCAGAGAAAACATGGAACTGGTTTCATAGCAAGGTTACCTTGGCTTTTTGGTTTGATTCAGCAGGCCATTTGCCAAATCATGATTTCCTTCACCACTGCTTTTCTGCCATATTTTGTTTACACCTGCCAGTTGAAAATTTGTGGACATTTTGAAGCTACTGTCAAACAAATAATCTTTTACCAAAATAGAAAAGTGATGACAAACTGTGAAAGTGTCATCAATTGTGTGACCACTGCTGCATCCTTTGGGGAGTAACATAAAAATTGGGCACAGCCTTACAAATCTATTATGTTGTGGAATATTTCCCATTCCTAAGTAACCTCTTTCTTCATCCACAACTTGAGTAGTTTTAACTTTTGCAGTGTTTTAGTTTTATTCAGTTGTACAGTCTAAATAGAAAAACAGGCTGCAAAAATTTCTTCACCTGTTTTTGGCCATGTCGGAACAATTTGCTTAAAAAGAAGTTTTTGATGGGTACACCATGGATCCTTCAAAGACAGTTTTGCATCTTTCATGTCAGAAGACATTAGTGCATGGAGAGGTACTATTATCTTGCAGTGATACAGTATATTGATTAGATTAGCATTAGTAAAGCTTATGGGATGTCGATAGTGTCCCAGGTGCAAATCTTCACAATAAAGTTGTAAAATTTAGGCAGAATCAGATAATATGGACATTTAAAGTTACAACAAATAATAGCAGTCACTATTGTTTGTTTGTTTGATTGATTGATTTGATTTATATACCATTCCATTAGTGCCAAAGCACTATTCTGAGCAGTTTACAAACAGTTAAAACAAGCTACACAGAACAATAAACACTAGATACAACATAAATACCATGTTTCCCCGAAAATAAGACAGGGTCTTATATTAATTTTTGCTCCACAAATGCATTAGGGCTCATTTTAAGGGGATGGTTTATTTTTTTCATGTACAACAGTCTACATTTATTCAAATACAGTCATGTCATCGTCTTCTGGTTGCTGAACAATGCTGCACAATGGTGGAGGGCGGAATTTCACTTAACTGGGTCTTATTTTTGGGATAGGGCTTATATTACGAGCATCCTGAAAAATCAGACTAGGGATTATTTTCAGGTTATGTCTTATTTTTGGGGAAACAGGGTATCAAAAGCACGGTCTAAGAACTTAGCTACCAGTCGCATAAACCAGTTTTCAGATTAATTATCCAAATAAATGTATGACTGTTTTTCCAAATACTTGAAAGGAGGAGGGACAGGATCTATTCTTGATCTTCCCAGAGAGCAGGACATGTAATAATGGGCTCACGTTACAGGTGGTGCATGACTGCCAACCGTTGTGCAGCCTTCCTCCTCCTCCATGCATTGACATGATAGTTTTCAGCCCCTTTGGTTTTGGTCATGACAGAATCCTCTTCGCAGGATGGAGGAATCACATATGAAGCCACATGTGAGGGGAAGAGGCCCACCGAACAGGGCTGAAAATTAGAGGAGCCGTTGCTGTTAGAGCAATACAACAATGGAACCAATTACTTCGGAAAGTGGTTAGCACTCCAATGCTGGAGGCATTAAAGAGAAAATTGGACAACTGTTTGTCAGATCTGCTTTCATTTGGATTTCTGCATTGAGTAAGAGGTTGAACTCAATACCCTTGGCTTAAAGGGTCCTTCTAACTCAATTATTCTACTATTCCATGTAGCACACTATTATTAATATGGAAAGCTTACAGAGTGAGTGCTGATTTTCACGTTACGTGCAATATTCCTTTTTCTGTGCATATGAGACAGCAGTTTTCATTCCATGCAGAAAATATTGCACCATTTAGTCTTGATTTTAGACTACATCACATTTCTATTGATCTTTGTTTGGCATCCAGCCAAAGTTCAGCACACTTGGATCCCATTGATTTTGTCCCCATGCTCAGTATGCTTGGGTAATTATTGGTTCTGATGCATGAAAAAGTTGAAGACCTAAGTGGAAGCTACATATGACCACTAAGAAAGATGGTTTGAAGAGTCTTCGTATCAGATGCTTTACTCTCTGCTTCTGTTCACATAATGAAGATTGACAACCCTTCTGTTCTAAAATTTCAGTTTTAAAATAATTAGTATAGGAGTATCTCTGAAACCCAGAAAAACAAATTGCTTATTGAATTTTGGAAGATTTATTTGCAGAAGGAAGTGGAATGCAGAATGTCATTAGCTTCAAAGAATGCTAACAAAAAAGAGGCTATTCAGAAGCTCCTCCTCTGCTCTTAATAATTTAAAAGGAAACCGTCAGAAGCCTTAAAATGATTAATCATCTGCATTTAGCATTTACCTGTAACACTTGGACATGATGACTACAGAAGCCAAAGAAATTTATTAAATAATTTTAAAAAACCCTAACAAAGTAACGTTACTAGTACATGAAGGGGACAGAGCAACCACAGATGCACAATTATACAGTGTGCTTATTAAGACCACTCAAAATGTTATGAAAGTATGCATGCTTTTGAGCTCTCTATGCAGAAAGATTTAGTGTGGTTCATATAGAAATGCTATTGGGGTGGTTGTTGTTTCCAAAGTTATATCCCTGGTGGAGCTTTGGTCTGGGTGAAAAAAGTGCTGGAATACTGCTTCTGCAAAGATTATTGATCACTGGGACCAAATTTCATTAATTTCCAGATTTTGTTCTCCTGTTTATTTTGGCATTGACTATCCTTTTGGAAATAATTGTTGATTATTTAACAAATCTCATTTATCTGCAAATACAAATTTTATTGGTTCATGGGAAAGTGCTGTCTTCTGTCCTTCTTGTAAGAAAGACAGACTTTTCAGCATGTCTTGCTTTATTGGAATTTTGATCATGAATTACTTAATCTCCTTTTTTTAAAGTTTCCAGGTGCAGATAGCATTTTTTTGTATTATATCTGGCACAATTTTTCTATTACTATTGATTGCAAAGTACTTGTATAAATTTATGTATACTTTTGTGACGTCAAAACCAGTTGTATTGGCTCTTGCCTTTCCATTGTACTATTTCAGTGATGTGGCGAGGGGGGATTTGCTGGTTGGGTAACAGCCTATCCTCCATATTATTTTACCCAGGCTTTGTGCCCTGGAGAGGACACTCCAGCTTCGCATACAGCGTCAAAACACTAGACGCTGTTCCAAGCCCTCCATGCAGAGCACATTACCATAGTCTCTCGAGACTGAAGGATGCCTATGATGATGATGAGCTCTTTATAGGTGGTAAGAAGAAGAAGAAAAGCTGGAGAAGAAACTGAAAAGTTCTAAAATTAGGCAAGACGTTGCATCTGCAGTTAGGTTCCATGTCCAGATGGAGATGATGAACTGAATGAATCACTTGTAGGTGTGCATGTATTATATTATACCTAATAACTTAATATTGTAATAGCAAGAACAATTTAAAATTTGAAAGATCAAACTATGGCTGAAACTCCCAAACTGAAATAGGCAGCAGAAATGGAGAAGGAATAAATATACAGAGATGAGATCTGTTGATTTTATCCTTTGCATCTAAATGTCAAATGTTACTCAGATCTATAAATGGGTTGTGTGTGTATGTGTGTTACATGTATTGAGATGTATGGTAGTACCAATAGTTTTGAATGATATGGAAAGTACATCATTTCTATAGCAACCTGTTGGCAATTGCTCTTTTATATCTTTAAAAATCACTGCTAAATGAGAATTTGAGTAACTTTAGCTTTAGATTGTAATGGCAAGGGCAATTTAGATATTGAAAAATCAAACTAGACACAGTAATGGAGAAATGGTGTTAAATCTGTTGAATATAACAAGGGATGTACTAATTCAGAAGCAGCAAAGAAAGAAATAGAGATCTTTTAAAATAAGATGTTAGCTGTAAGAATCAGTTTAAGCTATTTTTCTGTCTTTCAGGTTAGCATTGTTTTCCCTCTTAGCTTCTCTCAACTTATATATTTGTTTATTTTTTTGCTGCACACTATTTCATTTAATGTTTTTAAAAATGGAAATGTGTGATAGTAAAATACCTTCCCTGACACACTCTGACACATTTTTGGCTTGACACACTTTTTGTTGTATGAGGGTCTTAAGACTTGAAACTACTGTACTAGTTTGTTTAATTTATTTAAAATTTTATCCCACCCATCTAGTGGCCCAGCCACTACTCCAGGCAGCTTACAACACTATGACATAAAATTCCATAATAATCAAAATTAAAATAACAAAGAAAAAAGAAATGCAGATCTATGCTAACTACTGTATATATAAGAATGCCTAATAAAAAAAAAGATGGCTGCAAAACAGAGACAGCAATAAGAGATGTCAATAATCAAAATGATAAGATTAATGTAGGGTGAGGCTGTGGCTTTTGAAGGCAATTCTGAAGTTGCAACAGTTGCAGAATGCAGCAGCCAGGCTGGTGTCAGGATCATTAACATTTGATCACATCTCACCTGTCCTGGCACATTTGCACTGATTCCGGGCCAGGTTCAAGGTGTATATGTTGACATTCATAACCCAATACAGTTTAGGACATTGCTACCTGTCTGAGTGCCTCTCCTTTAGAATAAACTCCTGTCCTACCCACACCTCACCATCTGGGATGTCACAGCTGACTGGCCACTCTGAGGGAAGCCCGAAAACGACAACTCGGAACCAGGCTTTGTCTGTGGTGGTCGCCTTGTTGTGGAACTCTCTCCTGGTAGAGGCGTGTTGTGGAAATTCTGTTAGTGGTATTTCCAGGCCCAGTTCAAAGTACTGTTTATGACCCACAAATTGGTACTGTATATGGCTTGAATCCAAGCTATCGGAAGGAGTGTATCTCCCCATATGATTCTTCTTGGGTCCTAAGATTTTCAATCCCTTATCTCAGGCCCACTGCCTTCACATAAACAATTTATGGGAACATGAGAGAGGGTCTTCTCTGTGGCTACCCCTAGCTTGTCCAATGTTTTCCCTTCAGAAGTTAGATTGCGCCCCCCATGCATTGTTTGGTAACAGTTAAATACCTTCCTTTTAAAGCAATGGTTCCCTTTTAATAACTAAATTGGGCAAGATCAAATCTTATATATACTGCATTTACATTCTTTTAAAGTGTGTTTTTAAAGCTTTTAAATATTTTGATGTCTTTTTAAATCACCATTACGTCTTTAATTGTTTTTTGTCCTTGTAATTTATTGGCTGAAATCCTGTTGCTTAGCTTAGTTGCACTAAAGTATATTAATTGAATCAGTGGGGATTTGGTGAATTAACTACTTCATAAGTTCCACTGATTTAAATGGGCCTACTTTAGTTGTAACTTATGTTAACATAGTAAACATTGTGTATTTTTAGTCCAACTTTTAAAAATCATGTGAGCCACCTTGTGTCTCTTTGCTTGGAGAAAGATGACATAATCACACACACACACACACACACACACACACACACACAAATACAAATGTTAGAGTTGTGCAAGAATGGATTTATTGAATCAGAAATATTTTTTTAATTGTTGGTGTATACTCATTGTGCTTGTAGACACAACATAGAATGCAGGATAGAAGTGACAGTCCCTCTCACTCTTGCAGCTTCCTGGTAGGCCTTAAAACCCCAAAGCATTGTTTCACCTTTTTTCAAATCATGAACCCCTTTCATAATAGCCAAATAACCTGCGACCCCCCCACCATATTTGCATAAAAAGGCATTAAGGGGAAACATTTTTAAATAGTTTTTTGGAATACAGTGGTACCTCGCAAGATGACAGCCCCGTTAAACGACGAATCCACATAACAGTGACTTTTTGCGATTGCTAAACAGTCATTCCTATGGGGGATTTTCGCTGGACGTTGATTAGGTCCGTGCTTGCTTCGCAAACTGTTTGTTTGCAAGATGACTTTTTTTTTCGGTGATCGTCGGCTTCGCAAAATGGCTGCCCTATGCTTTCCGGACCCATGCTTTGCAGGGCAACCATTTTTACAGCTGATCGGCGCTCGCAAAATGGCTTCCCTATGGGTGATTTTCGCTGGACGACAAGGTCTTTTCCCCATTGGGACGCATTAAACTGGGTTTCAATGCATTCCAATGGGGAAAGGGTTTTCGCATGACGACGATTTGGCTAAATAGCTATTTCAATGGGATGGATTATCATCGTCATGCGGGGCACCACTGTATGACCTAATATTTAATGTGATGTTGTGCTTGCACTGGGCAACCAGTTTCGAAATTCATGGCTGAGTGTTTGTTAAATCCATTCCCCCTCCCCCGGCAGTCTATAAATGGCTGTGGGAGATGGAGGTAACAAGAGTGGGTGAAAATAGGGTTCTACTGGGGGGAAGGTGAGTTTTCCTTTAGGAAGGGAACCATTGCCCTTTTTCTTCCTCTCTTCAATCTGTGGCTTCGCTTCGTCCTCCTCCTTCTCAGCCGCCCCCCCCCGCGATGGTAGCGGTGATATGCCACTGAGGCAAGGAGGGGGACGAAATTACTTTGGCAGCAGTACCTTTTCCTCTTTCACCATTATTTCTCCCCCTCCAGCCCGCCGCTTCTTCACCTCTCAACCCCCTCAGCGACTGGCCGGGCTCATAAGGACTGCAGTTGAGTTCTGTCTCCTGCTCCTTGCCATCCCGCTCCCCTGCCTGAGCCAGCCAGTGAGCCACCAGAGCCCAAGAAGAGGCAGTGCTGCCAGCGCTAGAGAAGAGGACACAGCCAGGGGGCCCTCCCCAGTGGGGAGCAAAGAGAGCTTGGCGGGGTTGAGGGGGGAGTACAGGCGAGGAGGAGGAGCGTGTTATGTGTGGAAGGGAACTGGGAATGAGGGTGCGAGTCAGGGGTGACGTATCCCCCTCAGGAAACCACAGCAATCCCCCAGAAAATACTTTGCGATGCCCTCAGGGGTTGTGACCCACAGACTGGGAACCCATGTCCTAAAACCATGCTTTGGAGAGACCCCTTTGTAGCACATTTTCAGTTCTGTAGAGACTGACAGAAGGAGGTGAAAATCCTGACACTCTTACGAGTATCAGAAATGATTTAGGCCTTTGCCCGTTGCTAAAGCTGCTTTTATTATTACCTATCCAGACACAAGTACACTTCACCCTTGAATTGCAATTTTTCTATGCCATCCATGAAGGAGGTGTGCATAGAACCTGAGGAAGCGGTTTTTGTCCACAAAAGTTTGCTGTTTGTTTAATCTTTTTAGTGGTCCGATAAAATGTATCACCTATTCTAGCATCTGTTTCTTTTTGGCTGGTCAAATAGCTCAGTGAATTAGGTACCTGGCTGTAGAAACAAAGGTTGAGAATTAAATTTCCCTGAACGACAAACCGCTTCTGAGCACTTTCTACCTAGAAAACTGAAGAGGGTCTCTGTAAGCCAGAATTGACTTGACACACTTTCCTTTCTTTCTTTCTCTGTCTCCCTCTCCCTCCCTCCCACTCTCAGTTGCTTTCTTTCTTTTGGATTTAAAAGAAATGGGTGGACCATTTGGTATATTGGGTTTCAGAAAACAGGTTCTCAGCTAGGACCCCGAGCGGGTTACAGCTCAGATGTGGAAGATGAATGAAAGCAACAACATACAGGATCAGGGTTGTTGGAATATCATAGTCCTGATCCTCTTGATGCTTCTCCTCAGTGGAGATGCTAGGGGTTCCTAATTTTGCCCCAAATTCCTCCCATCTCAGGATGAGCAAGGATGTCAACTGGTAAGCGCTTAAAGTAAGGTCGTGGTTGCACATGTGCAGTCACATTTGTGCACTACCATTACCCCACAATATTTATTTAAGCATAATTTGGGGAACCTGTCGCACAATTCTTAATCTTTTTGCTCATTGTTCTTTGCCATTGTGTTTGTTTCTGCGGAGGATTCCTTCTTTCCTGGAAGGACAAGCCGTTGATTAAGTTGTTCCTGCTCCTTTCACCACTGACCAACAGAGAACCTCTTTTTCTCACTGTGGTTGAGATATGTAAATAACATGGACAGGTTGTGTGGGAGTGGTTAGCAAGGAAACATGGAGGACATTTTAACAGGAAAAAGACTCTTCTAAATCTTAAATCATCACTTCCTGTATATGTGTGTGTATATGCACACGTGAATAATAATACATTATCTACAGATTGTGGTGTATATCAGAGTTGGGAAACTTGCAGTCCTCAAGTTATTCTTGGACTTCACTATCCATCAGCCCCACCTTGCTTGCCAAAGGTGATGCAGGATACTAATAGTTGTTCATTATCCAATGGATTTCCACTCCAGTTCTCAGGTCCACCTACAGTAGACTTGTTGAATCGATGAAACGTACTTAAAGGTTGCCTAACAAGCTTTCATTGGTTTAATGGGTCTGCTTTAGTTAGATTTAGACCTAGTTGTATATATTGCTAGCCAGATGAAGACAGCCGACTAGACATGTATAAAATGTTCTTATCATTTTTTATTTTGTTGCCCTACCAAGAGAATTAAAACAGGAGACCCATTATAATTCCTGTCAAGCCACAATACCTGGCTGTTACTCTCCCTGTCTGGTAGAGTATCACTTGAATTGCTGATGTATTTTAAAACAAATCTGTTTTTAACAAATACCTTAGTATTTTCTCACTATCAGTGGTCTCCAACCTTGGGCCTCCAGAAGTTCTTGGACTTCAACTGGCCAACAGAGGTCGTGGTGAAGGCTTCTGGGACTTGTAGTCCAAGAACATTAGGAGACCCAAGGTTGGGGACCACTGCTGTAGCAGACAAAGTGGGGATTGGAACTCTGCAGTGCCCCAACCCACTAAACTAGGTATAAAAGCACTTATGTACATATAAGTTAGGCGTACAAATACTCTGAGGCTTAAGAGTTCTACATATGTGGTTTCAGATATTTTATAGAAATATCTATCTAGAAGATCTATCTTCTCTGATAGATTAGCTGTGCAAAATGTCTATTTTGATCTTGCATTTGACTGGCCCTGTGAATTATAGCTTCCAACCTATAATAACTACTGTATTGGAATGAAACGGTTTAGAAAAATAAGCAGAAATGCAAATTGTTCTGCTTTCAGGAAGAGTAATGTTGCAGTCACTTTTCCATGTTGTCTTAGAACAGTAGTTGGCAGAAGACAAAAGAAGAGTGAGTGCTAAAATAAATTTTCTTTTCCTAGTTAATTACATTACTAACCCTTCTTATTCTGCCTTTTATTCTACTTTATTCTGCTTCTAATCCTTAATGCAATCACTGCTGAAATGGCTCCCTTTTTCTCTCAATGCCTCCCATTTCTCTGCTCTACATGGTAAATTTACAGTTGAAAAGTAGTGGGGAGTTGAACAAGCATTTTGTAATAACAGAATAGAGGTCTATTGTTCAAAGAACAAAAAGAGTCAAGAAGGAAAAAATCCAGTGGGCTAATAGAAGCTAGTTATGTGGACTAGTTGCTCTTGAACCTTGATTGCTAATTGAATCCCATAATATAGTCAGGTGAACACCAAGTTAGGGAGTTACAGCACTATGGTTTAGACAAAATGAAATTCTGTAACTGTGGTGTTTTGTCAAAAGGAAAGCAAAATGTTCAATACATTTTTCTCTGGACTTGTTTTGAAATGGTTTTAGATTACCTTTTCAAGGTGCCCTGCAGTAAGTTTTAGGAAAGGTGCAGGAATTTAATGTAAGGAAGATGTACTGTCCCTTCAGGCACTGAAGAGTCCTACCATGAAGCAGAATATTTTGTTCCTTCCACTGCGCCCTGGTTTGAAAAGTTCACTGTCTTTTTGTCCTTCTTCATAGATATTTATGTACTTCAGATTTGTTTTGTTAAACCAATGGAACAAAGGTAGCTTCCTTTCTCTTTGTGTTGTATCATAGACTACCACACACGTCATTCATAAAGCAAAATTGAGTGGAATTTCAGGGAGAGATTAGAAATTTACAGAATGTGCAAAGGATAGAAGTTACGTCATAGAACCATTAAGCAAATGAGGCAGTTTGCAGTTGTTTTCTTATATATTCCCCACCTACCATGGAGCAGCAACAAAGCTCTCTGCTAACCATTAGACATTGGACAGAAATATTCATTATATGTGCAAGCAGTCAAGATGGTCTATAGGTGCTTATTACCATTCACAGAGTGATACTATGCAAGGGAAGATCCCACAAGCTGACTACTGTTTTCATCAGTTAACCACTTCTCACCCAATCACAAATTGTCAGGGCTGATTTTCAACAAGTGTGAATGGTAGTAAGCAGAAGAGGCTTTCCTGCAGACCACCTTGACTGCTGCCATTGATGTTGTCAACAGGCAGCCTGGCCTTTGCTGTATAAGGGTTGGCATTATTTTTCAAGGTGGTAGCATGGGCATAATGTTGTGCTGTAATATTGAGCCATTTCCTGACTTTTTGAATCGTGGGCACAGAAGCACCATATCCCACATTCATAAACTGGAGATTTTTTTTTGGAAGAATTGTGTTTCCTTTTTTTAAACAGAAGTTTAAGTATACATGCACCATACACAAATTTGAAAGCAACTTCCCTCATGTAGAATTATCCAGTGCTAGAGGATCTCTGAAGATCTGTACATGATGTGTACTGTGGCTGCTGGGAGATGACAGAAGCAAGAATAGCTGGGATGTGGCTGTAGTCCCCCTGTGCCAAAATATTTTGAAGGGCTGTTTTTGGACTTCATGAAATGGTGAAGCACAGTTGTGGGTAGATATTACACATACAACAGGGAAACATATACATCTATTAATGCTGTACTGACAGGATGTGTGGAATAGAAATGAAAACTCTGTAAGACCATCCCCAGCCACAAAGCCAAAAGCAAAACAACCAACAACAGTAATTTCACAGCTTAAATGAGTGACCTTCTAAATATTAATTTTTATTTTCTATTTTTAAAGTATCTTTTAAAATACAGTAGTTTTACACCAGAAATAGAAACTCTTTTAAATATATGTTTGGCCAGGGAGGAGTTAATAAGTTATCCTTCTGAGTCATTTAACTTGGTCCTGACTGACAGGGTTAAAAGTTCAGATCTCCCTTCTGTTCTCCATGTTTATGTTTAGAACATACCCAGTTAAAGAAAAAAGGGGGGAACACAAGTAACTGTTTAGGCAAAGTACAGTGAGACAAGGGCTAAAATCCTGTTTTGCCAGTGGTTAACTCATGCGGTGTAAATCTCAGCAGTGAATTTCTTCAATGAAGAAATCAATATAGGCATTTGCAGGTGTGAAAAAGACTGCATGCAATAGGAAATATCTACACTGAATTCTTGTGGCAATTTACTGGCTAAATTTACATTGATTCTGTTATGCTGGCATAAAAGATGGGTCAGTGGGAGTGGGGAACCTGGAGTAAAAGAAAAGTAACCTCAAGCCCAAACTCCAGGTAATGCTTAAGTTCACTACAGGGTCACTTTGGTACCTTAGAGGCCTTTTGATTTTAATAGTGTATCTTCTGTATTGCATCATAAACTGCTTTTGAAACTTCCCTGCCTTGTAAAGTGGCATGCCATGTAGTGTAGGATATAATTCTGAAATCAGTTTGCATAGAACATTTGTACCATTAGTATGTGGAGAAGGGATTGTTTGCAAAAACGGGGAAAAAGAACTGTATAATGTTGATTGGCTGCATGACCAATGGGATTCTGGAAGGGACAAAGGCAAACCTGAATCTTTCCCAGCAAACTTGTGCATAATACTGGCTTTACATGTCCGTGTTTACCTGTTCGTTTGTTTTTTAAAGATTCATGAGATACATTTTAAATTGAATGAGTTTGGGAGTATTTTTTCCTCATGCGCGCGCGCACACACACACACACAGTGCCCAACTTTGCTATTATATTTTGGATCCTTTCACATTAATGGGTGAAAAGTTATAGCAGTGTACTGCCATGCTTGCTACTGGCCAGCATTCCAGTGGGGATGGTATCCTTGAGAACAAGTATCCCCACGTGGAGAATGCCTGTATCATCATTCCAGTTTGTATTATTTTTGTCAGTTCATAAAAAGGTCTGCTGTAGTCATGGTAGCTTGATGGGCATATTGGTTCACACAAACAGCCCTTTTGTATGAACACTTCCTGATTGCCCTTGAGCCCAGTTGACACTCTGTACCCGCTTGGATTTCAGTTATTTATACACTGGGCCTTAGTAACTAACTGTCACTATTTCTTTTTTATACATCAGTTTCATGCTCGAAATAAGCATGTGAGAGAAAAGGTAGTACATTGATCTTATGATCTGTTTTCCTGGAGTGCTGAAGGTGTTCAGAATGTCTTATGACAATCGTCTTCTCGTTGTGCTTTGAACATTAGCAGGGTTTTGTTTTTGGTTTGTTTGTTTGTTTTGAATCCTTTGAATGCCTTTACGTGTTGACAGTTTTCTCAGGTAGGGAACTGGTATGAAAGGTGAGTTCACCCAAGAGTGCACATGCAATGTCTGTGGGAATGCAAATGCAATCTGAAACCTCTAGAGCACTAGCCCAAGTTTGTAAACAGAAAGCAATCCTTTCCCTTCATCTTGTTGAGCTCACTGAAATCTTGTGCAAGTATTACTGCTTTAAGGTATGCACATTTATACTCATATTATGCGTGTAGGCATCCTTCAGTCTCAAGAGACTATGGTAACGTGTTCTGTATGGAGGATTTGGAACAGCATCTAGGGTGGCTGCGGAGGTCAATTCGAGAGTGACAATCCCTTCCACACTGAAGACAAATACAGTCTGGCCCCTGTCCAGCTTCCTGATTTTGCTAGTTTCGGGACTGCCTCTTTAATCATATTAAAACACATGCATAAATGTAATTTTTGAATATCGAGTAGGAAATGTAGGAGGTGGCTCCACATATGAAATAAGTTCATATGGGATCTTGTGCTGGGCTGTCCAAGTCAATGAGGATGTTTCTTTGTTTGAAATGAGGGCTAGGAGCAGAGAGCATGCTTGGTATACTGTATATTGCAGAGTAATTTTTTTAAGGTGCAATAGTTTAAGAGATTAACTTTAAAATCATGTTGTTTCAACTCAAATTCTTATCTCTCACTCTCAGTTGAACGTATCAAGATAAGTGGTTTGTGGTACCAAATATGATTAAGGACTCTATTCTGTAAAGGGTTTTGAAATCAATCCCAGTGCACTTATTTATCATTTTTGTATTTCATCTTGAAACCAAACCGCAGTTGGATTACAACACGTCTCCCCCCCCCAAGAAAAGAAAAGAAAAGTCCAAATCAGGAATAGGGAGTTCCAGCCTGTGTGCTCTTTTGCCATTCCCAGCCCCCCTTCTCCCAAACCTCTTTGGGTGATCTTTCTGCAGTGCTGAGGGATGTCATCTCTCATCAGTGACAGGAGATAAGAGCCATAGTTTCTCTCAGGTCAGTACTACAGAAAGGGCTGCCTTTCTGTAGCATTGTTGTGGGAGTTGATTAGAGGGTAGGACTTTGGAAGAGTAGGGGCTATGACCTGGTGTCATCTATTTCCCATATCATATCCTGGGAAATAATCTGTCCCGTGGAGCCAAAAGTGCTCTCCCCCTTCTCTCTTGGTCTGACTCTTTCCGTGCATGTTCCTTCCTTTGCTTCCTCCAACCACAGATTTTCATAGAGTAGTTAGACCTATTGTTGTAAGGGAAGGTATTGTCTGTGGTGTGTGCTTAAAATTTTTTTAAAAATTAAAAATTCCTTGCAAGTGTTTAGCTTTATCTCTGTTCTAACTATGGAAGCACTCAATTAATCATATAATACTTTCAAAAGATATGCCTCTGAGAGTACCACTTTTTGTATGTATGCTATGTCAGAGATTGAACGGTTTACCTATGTGCAGAAGGTATGTAGGGTGCTATCTTGTTCTTACTATGGGAGAAACTGTTTGCAGTGTGACCTTACACTTCCATCTTCTTTGTAATGGCTTCAGCAGATATTTATGCCATCTCAGGCAGAGCAATGTCATGTACCAGCTGCAGAGATAATTTTTATTCTGTTCCTCATCATTGATTTTAAACCGTGCACAAGGAACGTGCAGCCTTTAGGTTGAATGTGACCTATGGGGTGTCCCCGTCAAGCATCTCTAGGCAGAAGAAGTCTGCTGGCTCCAGTCAACATCTGAATGAGGATAAAAGACTTTCGGAGGTGTTCTTACACTGCCTTTATGTTTTTAAAAATGTCTCTATGGGTCCCAGTGGAGGGTCTTTGAAAACCTGATTGCCACATGGGGTGTTCTGCCGCAGGAGGGGGTTAACCTCCCTTCTCCAATGCTGTACCACTCCCCATTTCCATGCTGCCATCAGATTTTAAATTTTTTCTAGGTCTATGACTGCTGACCTTGTACAGTTTCAAGGGAAGCAGGCCACAGAAGGACTTCCCTGCTTCCCCACCCTTTGGGGAGAAGAGCAATTTTTAAAAAAACAACATTCAGTTATGTTTATTATCATCTAAAGAATTTACCTTAAATATGAGAAATGTAACTGTCTGTTATGGGAGGAAGCTAGTTAATACAGTGGTGCCTCACTTAACAGCTGATTGGCGGTTCCAAAATGGCCACTGGGTAAAAAAATGGCCGCCCACTGTTTTCTGGGACGGATTCCTCGCTTACCGGGCAGTGAAAATGGCCGCCGTATGGAGGATTTTCACTTAAAGTGTGTCTGAAGCCCATAGGAACGCATTGAAGGGGTTTCAATGCATTCCTATGGGCTTTTTAATATCGCATAGCGACGAAATCGCTTTGCAGAGATTTTTGCTGCACCGATTATCGTCGCTATGCGAGGCACCACTGTATTTGAAATTCTGTTAATGATTTGTTCAACCCTATTTCCTATGCTAATAAAAACAAAGTATTTTACAGTGTTCTGTGACTTTTCAATGACCCTCTTAGGTTCCTTTCTCAGGCAACTAGGTTATCAAACTCCAGTGGAGCTGTGGCTTGAAATAATCTCTTTGGAATTATGTTTTATATTTTGACATCCTAGCAAGACAGTTAAGCTTGATGGAAGAATACTGTAAAATATTCAGCTTCAAAACAGTGAACTTACAGAGGTTTGCTGTTGTTTGCCTTTATATGATAGCATTCTAAACTAATGCTCAGTCTGTACCCTTAAGAGATATGGAGGTCTATGGAGGGCGGGGGTAACCAGTAAATCTTTGGTTTTCAGATTTTCAGAAATTGTACATCTACTTAGACTCTAGTCAAAATGTACAAAGTAATTGGCAATAGAAATAAAATTTGTTTCCCTCATCCCCTCATGGGAACTCCATTAAACCCCACAGAAACAGCAATTGTCTGTGGTTGTAGGAGGGAGTGCTTTGACTTTCAATTTCTTGCTGATCACTTTTGTTTGTTGGTATGCCAGGTGAAAAATGTGCTCCATCTGGCTAAGCCCTCCTTATGAACTGTCTTAAGAGTGTAGATGCATCCTCCATACTGCTGAGATGATAGCACAATATTAGCTCTAACCTACTGGGCTTAGTTGTGTGTCTCTGTGGGAAATCATGGCTTGTTCTGGTCTTAAAAAATGACTTTAAGTGTGCCATAGAATTTTACAAGCAAACCGTACAGTAAGTGAGCTGCTTCGTTTTTATGAAGTAACGTGTACAAGGAAGTTCTAAGATTTATTCAATGGTCCTTGAAGAGACCCAGGATTCAATATGCATTAAACCAGTATTTCTAAAGTGTTTTTTTATGTCCCTGCTTTCTCTTTATTCCTATTTTGGTTCTTTTTCAATGCCTGCTAGAGCAGATAGAGCATTCTTCCTCATTTCTGCAGAAGAATTGTGAGATGAGGGGAGTGAAACCATGGGCTCCTTATCGTAGCCCAAAGGAGAGTGGATACAGTACTTAGTCTCCATTAACGTTCTTCTTCATGGAAAGATGAAACCATAGCTATTGAAGAACAAAATCTTATCCAAAGTTTTATCATGCTATATTGTATTTTCATAGTCCTGCTGGATCATGTGTGAAAGATCTTGCTAAGAGCCACAGCGAAACTGTGGAATCTCGGCGTTCTTTACCAGGATCCTGGTCATGCTGATGTTAATTTCAGGGTTGGTGTGTGCTTTTAAAAGCACCGTGACAGTTGAAATCCCCCATCACTTCTGATATCTGTTCTGAAAAAAGGTGGATAGCTTGAATTTGTATCATACAGGGATAACGACACAGAGCTTATGGTGCAGGAACAGGTGGCACCACTACTTGCAGTAGGTGCCCTTGGTAAAGAATAGGAGAGAAGATTAAGGTTTGAGGGAAGAAATGTTAGAAAGCAACAGTTTAGAGTGCCTGCAGCCTGGCTTTACTTGAGCAGGGAGAAAGGAAGCAGTTGGTTTACCTGTCTTCCCAATAACTCAGTTGTCCAGCCTAGTTGTTTCTTGAAATTACTAGTTGATAAGCATGGGATGTTTGAATTTATTGTGCTGCAAATCTCATAGTTCTTTGTTCTGGGAGGTCCACCTCACATACTTATAGCTGCATTATAGGCTTAGAATTCCTAGATTCCTTTTCTGCATAGGAAGACAGGGCAGAGTTAGGCCCGTGCTGGGCCTCGGAAGCCTTCCCAGCTAGAGTTTCTCCAGGTGCAGCACTGGAGAATGGGTAGTTGTCTGTGGGAATGGGTATGTGAAGTAGAACTCCCAGAATGGAGAATTAGGGATTTCTAGTAAAAATAAAAAAAATCAGTGCCTACTAATTGATGGCTTGTTCTTATAGAAAGTATGCTCTTCAAATGTACAGTATCAGATGCAGCTGGAAGGCTCTGTTCACTTTAACAAAACAATGGTAACTGACTCATTCCCAGTATATTTTGATATACCTCCCCCTAGTCCTCAGTCTGCTAGCATGATAGATTTTGCAGGCAGTATAAAAGGAGAGCAGGTGTAGTATAAAAAGTTGAATGAACTACTAGGATTCAGGACACCTGGGTTCAAATTCCTATTAACCCATAGAAACAAGGGGTGGGGGTCGCAACAGCAATGGTAAGTAATAATTACCATGTGCCATCAAGTTGATTCTGACTCACGGTGACCTTTTCCAGGGTTTTCTAAGTATAGATATTCAAAAGTGGTTTCCATTTTCTAGTGGCATCCTGGAACTACACAACTTGCCCGGTGCTGCAGAGAGACACAGTAGGGGAACAAATTCACAATCTTTGGGTCTGCCACCATGTAGCCAGCTCACTAAGCTATCCAGCCAACTCAGCAATGTGAAGATGAAATCTCTAGGTGAACTCCTGGCTGTCTGGTGATTGCGAAGGATTCCTTCTTCTGTGCCCCACTGTGTCATATATATACACAGTGAGATCATTCAGATATTGCCAGTGGTGATGTAGAATAG
This sequence comes from Pogona vitticeps, assembly GCF_051106095.1. Classification (NCBI taxonomy): domain Eukaryota; kingdom Metazoa; phylum Chordata; class Lepidosauria; order Squamata; family Agamidae; genus Pogona; species Pogona vitticeps. Next base: position 99,296,941 of record NC_135785.1, read on the forward strand.
GATTGAGCAACTTCTCCAGGGTTTTCAGAAGACCTACTCTTCAGCCTTTCTCAGTGCCCACAACAGCTCCTTCATTAAAAAGCCACACACACTCCAGATGGCCCACAGCACCTTTTGTGAGGTGTGATTGATCATTTGGGACTTAATTTCCCTTTTGTTTTTATGGAAGGTGTGCTGGGTTGCACTTTCCCAGCTCCAGTGTAGCAGAAGTAGATATTGTGTCTGTGGAGTAAGTTAGGAGAAAGAGCTATAACCAGAGAGCAGGAGCTTCAAGCTATGCTGGGTAGTTTTGATCTAATACAGTGGTGCCTTGCTTAACAGTTACCTCGTTAAATGACGAAACCGCTTGACGATGAAGTTTTTGCGATTGCACAACGATGTTCTGATAGGAAAAATTCGCTTCACGATGATCGGTTCCCTGCTTCGGGAACCGATTTTTCACTAGACAGCAATTTTCAAACAGCTGATCGACAGCTCTAAAATGGCCGCCCGCTGTGCAAAATGGCTCCCCGCTGTGCTTTAGGACGGATTCCTCACTATACAGGCACCAGAAAATGGCTGCCCTATGGAGATTCTTTGCTTTACGATGAGGTATTTAGCCCATTGGAACGCATTGATGGGTTTTCAGTGGGTTTTAATGGGTTTTTAAAATTCGCTTGACAGCAATTTCATTTAACAACGATTTCGCTGGAACTGATTAACGTCATCAAGCGAGGCACCACTGTAGTTCCCAACCTTGGGTTCCCAGATGTTCTTGGAATAAAACTTTCAGAAGTCTTCACCACTAGTGCTAGCCAGGATTTCTGAGAGTTGTAGTCCCACAGCATCTGGGGATCCAAGATGGGATAGCACTGCACTACAACAACCTGTGCATACTAGATAGTGCAGATTGTACTTCAGATTGACAGCAAGACCATCTGAGTATAAAAGCAGTTTAAAAGGCAGTGTTGCAGAAGCAATAGTCGAAACCACAGCTGTAATAAGGGAAATAGCATGAATAAATTTGTGATAATTTCTGCGCAAGAACTAGATTTTAAAGGTGTGGAGGAGGAAATAGTGTGATTTGTTCTTAGCCTGTCAATGAAAGTGTACACAAATGTAAGGAAGGGTTTTGTACTATTTATGACAGTGGGATAGTTGCTGAAAAGGGAGGATGATTAAAGAGCTAGGCAAGTTGATTTCAACAGGCTTTTCATTTGTTATTGAAATAGCTGGCATGAATTTTCTATGGAAGTACTGTAATGGATGGGCAGAAATTCAAGGTTTTGGAAGAACATTTTAATAGAGGACTGGCAAGAAAAACTATTCAGTGACTGAGTGACAGCTGGGGGGAGAGAGTTTCTCCACCCATGCAGCTGCCATTGCCCTCAATTGAGTTGAGTACTTGGATTTGTTGCTTTTGTTCTGGCTGCCACCCCAAACAAACTGAGCTGGTGCAAGTGTTATGTCAACTAGCAAACTCCCACAGATAATTCCTGCCACACCCTCAGTGGCAGATGATAGTACTGAGATAATTCAGAGTGTTCACTTCCAGTTCTTGACATTGCAGCATCTCCAGTATGCACGGCTTACAGGTATAATAGGTATATAGAAAATTGCCTTCATTATGAGTCAGGCCCACTGATTTGTCAGTATAGTCTACAGAGACTAGTAGCGTTCCAAATTTCAGAGAGGTGTATTTCCTTATCTTCTTATTTGAAGGTTTTTGTTTGCAGTACATGTGTGGTTCCATTGAGCAATATATACTTTTAATTGGTCATTACCAGCCTGCACACAAAAATAAATCATTCACATTGTTTTCAGGGTTTTACATAAGAGATGAGAAACACATGTGTCCCTCCAGAAGTTCTAATCAGATTATTAGTATCACAGGATGATGGGAGTTGCAGTCTACCAAACAGCAGCTGTGCATTCTTTATGTCTAGGTTAGATAGCTGAATGACCACCTGACTCTTCCTTTGTTCTACCCTAGCCTGTCACCATCAAAGTTTAGTCAGAAAGGTGCTGGCCACGGGAATGGATTGAGCGAAGCTGTACAATAGTAGGACATAGCTTATTGCTTCCATTCTTTCTTGTCCTGGGAAAGCAACTTGTTCTCTGCCTACAGTGGGATTGGAGTACTCTGAACTCAGTGATGGAGAACTGTTATCTCTCCATCACTCTCCAGAAATAAGTTTGTGATTTCTGTCCCATTAATGTCAAGCATGATACATAAATGGAAATTAAAGAGTTATGTTTAAATATAATGACTAGTATGATGGCCAAACTGATGGGGGGCACAAGTAAGTTTCCATTTTATGTTGTTTAAAAACATTTGTGTTTTGGTCCTGCAATCACAGTCCCTTTGCAGAAGCACATTTATGCACACAGATCTGCTATTTATGCTATCTGCTGTCTTTGTAGGAGTTTAAAAAAAAACCTGAAATAAAACTATTTACATCAGGGAGCTCATTAGGTAAAGGTAAAGGTTCCCCTTGACAATTTTTGTCCAGTCGTGTTCGACTCTAGGGGGCGGTGCTCATCCCCGTTTCCAAGCCATAGAGCCAGCATTTTGTCCGAAGACAAACAATCTTCTGTGGTCACATGGCCAGTGCGACTTAGACACGGAACGCTGTTACCTTCCCACCAAAGTGGTCCCTATTTATCTACTTGCATTTGCATGCTTTCGAACCGCTAGGTTGGCGGGAGCTGGGACAAAGCAATGGGAGCTCACTCCATCGCGTGGATTTGATCTTACGACTGCTTGGTCTTCTGACCCTGCAGCACAGGCTTCTGCGGTTTAGCCCGCAGCGCCACCACGTCCCAGGGAGCTCATTAAATGTATATAATAATAAATGTAATAATCTTTGGTTATTGTCTCTATGGCATGTTCCAGGTCCATGTAGAGGTAGGCACTGTTGTATCTGTGGGTGTAGCAATATATGTATTTGCCTCCTGTTGCTTCCATAGTCTCTGGCTCTGTGCTTTTTTATGTGTGTATTGATGAAATACTGTACGTGGTTGTATAGTGGTGGTGGATGCCCAAGGGATGAGCAGAAAAACAGGATTTCAATCTTAAAGATCATATGTTGGTGTTTGATGTCTTTGGAAGTGCTTATAGAAAGAAATTAACAAAGAAAAATGTAGTACATTGTTCAGTCCATAGTTGGTAACTGGATCATTTTCTGCTGTGGTTTCCATATTTTTAAAAGTGTGTTTCTTTTGCAGCAAGCAAGGGCAGAGCAAGAAGAGGAGTTTATCAGTAATACTCTGTTTAAGAAGATTCAGGCTTTGCAGAAGGAGAAGGAGACACTTGCAGTCAACTATGAAAAGGAAGAAGAATTTCTCACTAATGAGCTCTCAAGGAAGCTGATGCAGGTACTTTTTCTTTTACTTGACTTTTTAAAAGAGGGGAAAAAAACCTGTTTCAGAGTTGGAGTTTGGTTTGAGGGATTATATTTTGTGTTACTACTGTCATAGCCTCAAAAACTAGTTGTAAATGTTAAAAAGGGGGAAAGAAATGTATAAGTATAAAAACAACAGAACAGATTAAAATAGTCTTGTTTTTAAGAACTAGGTCATCACAGGTGACTAGGAATTCCAAGTAGGTGAGTGAGCAGCTGGACATAAGAGGATGGATTGCTTCCCTTCTTCTGTAGCCTATTGAGAAATATAAGAAACTAATGGAGGAACGTTTGCTCTAATAGGTTATTAAAGAAAACCAATAGCTTTTTCTGAAGCTGGCATAGAAAACAGTATGGAATAGTTGGAATGTAATGAGAAATCACGATTTATGAAGCTGGGAATTAATACTTGTTTTCATACTGTGATTTGGAGTGCAAAATCAAACTACTGTACACATTTCTGTTTGAACTTAATGGAAACTTGGATTTTGAGTATCATCATGTAACTGTTGAGGCCAGTGCTGGAGAGACATTCATGGGCATAACCCTCATTCTTGGGTTAATAAATCGGGTTTATTAAAGTGATATTGTTACATCAGAACCAGCTCATAGACTACATCTTGAGCAAACATTATGAAGATTCAAGAGATGCTACAGTGTTGCTTTAGCTCTCCTGGATGGAGACATCTTTATCAGTTTACTTAAAGGATTAAACCTGCTTTTTAAAAACCTTGTACTGCTGGGGAAAATACTGCTAAAAAGGTTTTGAAACTGTGAGTTTCAGGATGTTGCGAACATGCAACTCTCATTCTGCAGCCATTCAAATAGTATAATGTTTGCACTTGGTTAATTTATAGTTTCACAAAGTGTTTTCAAAGTCCATGGTGAACACATTAATCTGTTCTGCTTTCTCTGGGATGTTCAAGTCATACAGATTTTCAGGGTCTCTGATTGCAGATAACATTGTGCCATTGCAAAACAGTTAGCAAAGCGGCTGCCTCCTAATGCTTGAGCACATGCATTGTTAAACCTTTGCCTTTCACAATTTAGGGACTAAGTAGATTAAAAGTGGCATCTGGGAAAAGCTTCCAGAAGGTTTTGTTCAGTACATTGTAAATGCAAAGCTGACTGAATATGAGAGCTGTAGTCCTCCTCCCATTAGCTGCTTGGCAGGAATTTCCTAGATCAGCATGATTTGCATTATTGTTAGAAACACACTGATGTACGTATCAGCTTGTCGGTTTTAGTGCTAGAAGGTATTGATTTGAAATGTGCTTCAAGCCTGGTAGTCTAATTGTTAAATAAAAGTAAGCTTACACATTCAAATAGACTTTACTCAGATACCCATCTCCTCTGAGAACTTTTTTTTTCATAGTGGCGTATTGTAACACGTGTGCTAATCTGACCTGTAAAATGCCTGGATGTTGCTTTTAGTAAAACTGTACTTACGTATAGGCCCTGTAAAGCCATTTTGTCCAGTTAGCTTTATGTAGCACAGTAATTGATTTCATACATAATGCGTTGCAGAAACAGAGAAGATGGAATGCCCTATTAGCAGCCATCTTGAAATGGAGGCTGCTTGTCAGAAGAAATGCTTCACAGAGTGACTGATTATTGTTCAAAATGTTCAGAGATGCCCATGAGTTTCCTTTAATTCTCATGTTCAACTGAGCCACAACATACTTCCTTCATTTCTTTATTTTTCTTTTCATCTCCTAACATACTTCACACTGGAGATGCACTTGGTACTAGTTTTTCTCTGCAGGCCATGAGGTGCAAATTACAGTGGTTCCTTGCTTAATGATTGCCTCGTTAAATGACGAAACCGCTATACGATGACTGTTTTGTGATTGCTTTTGCGATCGCAAAACGATATTTTAATAGGCAAAATCCGCTTTGCAACGATCGGTTCCCTGCTTCGGGAACCGATTCTTTGCATTACGACGTTTTAAAAACAGCTGATCGGCGGCTTCAAAATGGCCGCCTGTTGTTTAAAATGGCTCCCCGTTGAGTTTTTGGACGGATTCCTCGCTATACAGGCACCGAAAATGGCCACCCCTATGGAGGATCTTCACTGGATGGTGAGTTTTTCAGCCCATTGGAACGCATTGAACGGGTTTTCAATGCGTTTCAATGGGATTTTTTTTATTTCGCTTAACGAGGATTTCACTCTACAGCGATTTCGCTGGAACAGATTATTCTCATTAAGCGAGGCACCACTGTATGTTTTAATTGCTTGGATTCAGTATTTCTAAATTTCCTACAACTTTTATCCCTGGGCACCCTTACCCAAGGCTGCTTAGTGATGATAATTATTATAATGATGATGTTGATAAATACAGTGCTAAACACACCGTGAATGTTTAGTGAAGATATTCAGATGAAGTTTGGAACAGATGTGCAACTTTGTCTGTACACCACGGCAAGATTCAAAAACTAGATGGAATAAAGTTTTAAAATGCCAGTATTGTAAAATCACTAACAAAATTGAAAATAAAATACCTTGGAATTCTAGAGGCAGATAACATCCTGCACACAAAAGTTAAAGAACTGACAGAAAGGGAATACATCAAAAGACTGTAGAAAAACTTTAAATCAAAATTAATTGGTGGAAATACAATCAGAGCCAGTAAACACATGGTCATTAGATACCCAGCTAGAATAATAGATTGGACCCAAAATGAATTAGAAGAACTGGATTGAAAAACATGGAAACTAATGAACATGCATTGTGTACTACATCCAGAAAGTAATGTGGATAGATATTTACCATGAAATATTGGAGGCCATGGATTACTGCAAATACAGCAGACAGTAGAGAGGAAAAAAAGAAGCTGAAATGATTATATCAGTACAAGCAGAGAAAAATTACTTAAGGCAATGAAAATGGAGAATATTTTGAAAACAATAGAAACAAAAGCTCAATATAGGAAATAACTATTTGAAAATAAATTTAACAGTTGGAAAAATAAACCACTACATAGACAACACCTGAGAAATATTGGAGAGCATGATAATAATTCAACACGGGTGTGGCTAAAACTGGGGGCCATTAAGAAAAAAAATGAAGACTTGATTTTCACTGCACAAGAACAAGCACTCCAAACCAGTGTGATGGAAGCTAAGATTCAAGGAATTAGTGCTACCACCAAATGTCGACTCTGCCAAGAAAAAGATGAATCTCTGTCATACCTCATCTGCGAATGTCCAAAGATTGGACAAAAATATTACAAAATTAAACATGATAGAGTAGCAGAATTAGTTCACTGGTCATTATGCAAAAAAATATAACTTGCCAGCCTCCAAAAACCCCTGGGAACATTAGATAAAGGTGGTGTCAGAAAATGATGACGTCAAGATTTTGTGGGATTTCCATATCCAAACTGATGGACACCTTGTACATAGCATACCAGATAGCAGTAATAGAATGAAGAAATGTCCAGATCATTGACATTGCAATGCCAGAGTTTATTATAAGGAATGGTAGAGTTGACAATAAGGAATTGGAAAAACTAACTAATTCAGATTTTACCTTTAGTTTATTTTTTAAGTTTTATGTAAACTGCCCAGAGTAGACACATTCTAGATGTTCTATAAGTTTAATAACTAAATAAAAGTAAATAAAATAAATAACAAAATACAGACATCTAGCAATTAAAATATCTCACTTGTGGGTTAAAGATACCTCAGTGGTCCCCATTGTCATCAGGACTTTGGGAACAATATCAAGAATTTTCAGACAGTATTATAAGCAATTGGAGACTCCATAAACAAATCTTCAGAAGCTACAAAACCCGACAATATTAGGAAGAGCATAGATGCGACATTGATATTTAACAGACACTTAGATTTTTGGTTTAAACTTGTATCTGTTATATAATACCAGTCAATGTTTCTATAATTTTGATTGACTGTGCCTGGTATTTTTGAATAATAATAATAATTTATATTGCACTCTATACCAGATGCATTCAAATAAAATCAATAATGTACAAACATGCAACACATTTAACCACAATCCTTAGATAATACTGTATATGTGAATGTGATTCTGTCCAGAAACACTGCTTTTGTCACAGCTGACAGAGTAAAGAGCCTTTTTGCCCCAGAGCTCTGTTAGGAATCTCAGCTGTACAGTCTTCCATGCATAGGACAAGTCAAGGTAGCTAAAGTTAACAGCTGATATATTAAGAGAAGAGCTGTTCCAAAACCACTTGCATATTTGTAGGGATATTAAAGAATCTTTGCATGTGTTATGTTTCATGCAGGAGAAAGCATCACAACCAGGGGAGAGGGTGAGATTAAAAAAAAGGTACTTTTAGAATTCAAAATAAGGGGGAGGCTCTTGTCCTAATTCATGGGCTGAACGGGAAGCCTCTGAGAGATTGGACTGAATCCCCTAGGCCTTCATTTTCCTGTCCCTGCACTAGAATTGAGGAGTCTTGGTTTGTGACAGATGCTGTATTTGTTAACTAGGGAGCCGACAAATTGAGTCAGGTAGCAAATAGCAACCAGGGGAGAGGGCGAGATATAAAAATGTACTTTTAGAATTCAAAAAATACATGTTCAGGCTATGAATAAGTCTATTCACATACAAACTCATCAAAGGTTTCTCCCCTTCCTGCCTCACTAGCTTTCTTCCCTCTGAGCAGTGTTTTGCTTGTTGCTGATCGGAATCAATTTGCCCATCTATTGCATAACCCAGAAATCTGTCAGACACTCATCTACCTTGCTCATCTCTTGCTAACACTATACGTAAGCATATAAGCAGAAGCAGCACAATATCCCTTTAAAAGGAGAAAGATTTATTCTGTACTTACATTTATTGTATTGTGTCTTATTCCATTTCAATAGACCTTTCCTGTTTTTTGTCAAATGCCATTCTTCACTTTTACTTTTGTCATAATTTATGTATTTTAATCTGCCATTTTAAGAAATCCCTCTAGTGGTTATGTTCCTTGTTCTGAGTGTTTGTCATCACTAATGTTGTACAGTATTACCTATAAGAATTGTGTAGCTTTAAAATACATTCGATTTTCAATGTCTCTTATTATAGCTACAGCATGAGAAGGCTGAACTTGAACAGCATTTAGAACAAGAACAGGAATTCCAAGTGAACAAATTGATGAAGAAAATTAAAAAACTGGAAAATGATACCATTTCAAAGCAACTAACTCTCGAGCAGGTAAATGTGTTATCTGTGTTATATTACACTTTTGATAATAACACTGTGACATTAGCTGGGCTGGTATATTGACATGAAATATTCAGTTGCTCAGGGAACATAACGATTTCACACAGCTTCTATGAGGGACAGAGAATTTGTCAGTTTGGCTGGGATTAACATTTTACGCGTCGGAAAGGTGTAAAACTGGGAAGAAGTCCTGATAGATAAGATGGGGAGCTTACAGGCAAGGAGATGTGAAATATGCAGAGTAAGTAATAGACTTTAAAAGAAGACTTTGAAGGCAGTTTGGTGGAGAATTCATCTCTAGGAAAAAGACAGAAGAGACAGAAAATCCAGGAAAGAAAGAAGCTTGAAGAAAACTTGCGTAACACTGGGCAGAAAGGACAGAGCAGGAGCTAGGGATCCCTTTTTCCTCTCTACATTCCCTTGAAAATAATTGTTTGCGACAACATGCTAGCAGCAAATTAGGCTAGGACTACCCCATTCTTATTCTTTCTGTACACCATCATGGCCTGTTACTATTTCAAGAATTCAAAGACTTGCAGAAGGAGGTCTTTTGAAAGCATGAATCAAAGTGCTTGACTCTCCTGGCCCAGACAAGTCCACTCCCTCCTTCCCTGTGCTTGGACACTGTTTGGAAATCAGAGCCACTTGGCCAAATCCACACTATCCTGGTGCTCAGCTCTCTGCCCAAATAGGAAGGAAGTACTGCTTTCTGACCAAGCAGAGACTGAAGGTGTGGAACTGCCGGGTATACCACAAGTTCTTGCAGTTAAAGGATAGTGTGACTGAAGAAATGCAGTTTTGTACATAAAGGGGTTGTGTACAGTTGTCAGTAAAAAGTGAGTCAGCAAGGGAAGCCTGGAGGTCTGGATTGTTATCTGGGCTTAATGTTACAGAGTCTAGAGTCCCAGGATGGGGTATATTGGGTTTTCAGATGTTTTTGAGTATCAGCTCCTAGATGCTCTCACTGGCATGGCCAAAGATAAGAAATTATGCAGTAGGAAATGCACTCTCAAGCAATGTAAAGGTGACACATTCCCTGTCATGGTCACAAATCTTGATCCTCACAGCTGTTTTTTTCTTGTCACTGGGGCATTGGGGTTTTGTTACTTTAAGAAGGTGCCATGAGAACAATCAGAGAGAGAGAAAGAAATGCAAATGGTGCATATTACAGATAGGTTTGAAGTTGCCAGTCACTTCTTCAGGATATCTGAAATAAATTATCAGATCACAACATTGTTTGGCATCTCTTACTTACATAATGATTTATCTTCCTTGGGAAATCTGTCATTTGCTTTTTTATATCACAGGATATACTTAAAAATAGGTTGGGATTTCTCCATGGCTTAGCAGTTCAGTCAGCAAAGAAGTTATAGTCCTACACCTGATATTTATGTGTTTCATGACTATTCAAATTTTTACTTAGTTGCAGTGTGCAAGAATCACTTTAATACTGTCACATTTAAATTGCATTGTAAAATATGTATATGTAAAAAACAAAAAAGCACATTTATTCATAGTAATTATTACTTCTAGGCAGCTATTCCCATAATCTCTCATTTCTAGCCAGTAAAAAGAATTTGAGCATTTGAGGTTTGGGAATGACATTCATTTCTCTGGGATACTATGTTCCAGCATGGGCTTTGATGCGCAGCAGCCTATTTAATGTTGGCTGCAAAGGTGGTTTTTCTGCAGAAGTATACCAAAAGCCATTGTACGCTGTAATGTTCCTTCTTGGATGCACACCTTAACGTGTTGAGGGGGTTTGAGTGTGTCAGAGAAGCTGACAGCAGTGCTTTCAGGAAGTTAGACTCCCATTTCAAGCCTGGACTCCTAGCAGGGTTCGTTTCGTTTAGTCGTTTAGTCGTGTCCGACTCTTTGTGACCCCATGGACCAGAGCACGCCAGGCCCTCCTATCTTCCACTGCCTCCCGGAGTTGTGTCAGATTCATGTTGGTTGCTTCGGTGACACTGTCCAACCATCTCATCCTCTGTCGTCCCCTTCTCCTCTTGCCTTCACACTTTCCCAACATTAAGGTCTTTTCCAGGGAGTCCTGTCTTCTCATGAGATGGCCAAAGTATTGGAGCCTCAGCTTCAGGATCTGTCCTTCCAGTGAGCACTCAGGATTGATTTCCTTTAGAATTGATAGGTTTGTTCTCCTTGCAGTCCAGGGGACTCTCAAGAGTCTCCTCCAGCACCACAATTCAAAGGCATCAATTCTTCGGCGGTCTGCTTTCTTTATGGTCCAGCTCTCACTTCCATACATCACTACAGGAAAAACCATAGCTTTGACTATTCTGACTTTTGTTGGCAAGGTGATATCTTTGCTTTTTAAGATACTGTCAAGGTTTGTCATCGCTTTCCTCCCAAGAAGCAGGTGTCTTTTATTTTCGTGGCTGCTGTCTCCATCTGCAGTGATTATGGAGCCCAAGAAGGTAAAATCTGTCACTGCCTCCATATCTTCCCCTTCTATTTCCCAGGAGGTGATGGGACCAGTGGCCATGATCTTAGTTTTTTTGATGTTGAGTTTAAGACCGTTTTTTGCACTCTCCTCTTTCACCCTCATTACAAGGTTCTTTAGTTCCTCCTCGCGTTCTGCCATCAGAGTGATATAATCTGCATATCGGAGGTTGTTGATATTTCTTCCAGCAATCTTAATTCCAGTTTGGGATTCCACCAGTCCAGCCTTCCGCATGATGTACTCTGCATATAAGTTAAATAAGCAGGGAGACAATAATGTTGTACTCCTTTCCCAATTTTGAACCAATCAGTTGTTCCATATCCAGTTCTAACTGTTGCTTCCTGTCCCACATATAGGTTTCTCAGGAGATGGACAAGGTGCTCAGGCACTCCCATTTCTTTAAGGACTTGCCATAGTGTGCTGTGGTCCACACAGTCAAAGGCTTTTGCATAATCAATGAAGCAGAAGTAGATGTTTTTCTGGAACTCTCTGGCTTTCTCCATAATCCAGCGCAAGTTAGCAATTTGGTCTCGAGTTCCTCTGCCTCTTCGGAATCCAGCTTGTACTTCTGGGAGTTCTCGGTCCACATATTGCTGAAGCCTACCTTGGAGGATTTTGAGCATAACCTTGCTAGCGTGTGAAATGAGTGCAATTGTGCGGTAGTTGGAGCATTCTTTGGCACTTCCCTTCTTTGGTATTGGGATGTAGACTGATCTTTTCCAGTCCTCTGGCCACTGTTGACTTTTCCAAACTTGCTGGCATATTGAATGTAGCACCTTAACAGCATCATCTTGTAAGATTTTAAATAGTTCAGCTGGAATGCCATCACCTCCACTGGCCTTGTTGTTAGCCAGACTTTCTAAGGCCCACTTGACTTCACTCTCCAGGATGTCTGGCTCTAGGTCAGCAACTACATTGCCTGGGTTGTCTGGGATATCCAAATCTTTCTGATATAATTCCTCTGTGTATTCTTGCCACATCTTCTTGATGTCTTCTGCTTCTGTGAGGTCCCTTCCATTTTTGTCCTTTATCATGTCCATCCTTGCACCAAAGGTTCCTCTGATATCTCCAATTTTCCTGAACAGATCTCTGGTTTTTCCTTTTCTGTTATTTTCCTCTATTTCTTTGCATTGTTCATTTAAGAAGGCTCTCTTGTCTCTCCTTGCTATTCTTTGGAAGTCTGCATTCAATTTTCTTTAACTTTCCCTATCTCCCCTGCATTTTGTTTCCCTTCTCCTCTCTGCTATTTGTAAGGCTTCCTTGGACAGCCACTTTGCTTTCTTGCATTTCCTTTTCTTTGGGATGGTTTTTGTTGCTGCTTCCTGTACAATGTTACGAGCCTCTATCCAAAGTTCTTCAGGCACTCTGTCCACCAAATCGAGTTCCTTAAATCTGTTCTTCACTTCCACTGTGTATTCATGAGGGATTTGATTTAGATTATACCTGAGTAGCCCAGTGGTTTTTCCTACTCTCTTCAGTTTAAGCTTGAATTTTGCTATGAGAAGCTGATGATCAGAGCCACAATCAGCTCCAGGTCTTGTTTTTGCTGACTGTATAGAGCTTCTCCATCTTTGGCTGCAGAGAATATAATCAATCTGATTTCGATATTGCCCATCTGGTGATTTCCATGTGTAGAGTCGCCTCTTGTGTTGTTGGAAAAGAGTGTTTGTGATGACCAGCTTGTTCTCTTGGCAAAACTCTATTAGCCTTTGCCCTGCTTCATTTTGAACTCCAAGGCCAAACTTCCCTGTTGTTCCTTTTATCTCTTGACTCCCTACTTTAGCATTCCAGTCCCCTAGAATGAGAAGAACATCTTTCTTTGGTGTCAGTTCTAGAAGGTGTTGTAAATCTTCAAAAAATTGTTCAATTTCAGTCTCCTCAGCAATGGAGGTTGGTGCATAAACTTGGATTATTGTGATGTTGTAAGGTCTGCCTTGGATTCGTATTGACATCATTCTATCATTTTTGAGATTGTATCCCATTACACCTTCACCCACTCTTTTGTTGACTATGAGGGCTACTCCATTCTTTCTATGGGATTTGTGCCCACAATAGTAGACATGATAATCATCTGAGTTGAATTCACCTATTCCTGTCCATTTTAGTTCACTGACGCCCAGGATGTCAATGTTTATTCTTGCCATCTCCTGTTTGACCACCTCCAGCTTCCCAAGGTTCATAGATCTTACATTCCAGGTTCCTATGCAATATTTTTCTTTGCAACATCGGACTTTCCTTTCACTTCCAGGCACGTCCACAGCTGAGCGTCCTTTCGGCTTTGGCCCAACCACTTCATTAGCTCTGGAGCTACTTGTACTTGTCCTCCGCTCTTCCTCAGTAGTATGTTGGACGCCTTCCGACCTGAGGGGCCCATCTTCCAGCGTCATATCTTTTAGCCTTTTGTTTCTGATCATGGGGCATTCTTGGCAAAGATACTGGAGTGGGATTGCCGGTTCCTACTCCAGGTGGATTGCGTTTAGTCGGAACTCTCCACTATGACCTGTCCGCCTTGGGTGGCCCTGCACGGCATAGCCCATAGCTTCTCTGAGTTGCTCAAGCCCCTTCGCCGCGACAAGGCAGCAATGCATGAAGGGGCCTAGCAGGGTTACTGAAGGCAAAATGTTCACAGCTGAGACACCAGACTCAGATGCATACACCTTCTTCAGGAGTGTCTGTTGCATCAGCAGAAGATAAGGGATAGTTCCAATGGTGATGGAGCATTAGCTGAAGGTGACGTTGGCAGAAGATGTCTGACAGACAGTGACAGTAACACTCAAGCTAACTTTTGTTAGTATTGTGCAGAAGCGCAATAGTAAACCACTGCTGAACCTTTCTTACTTTGTCACTGACTATGATGTGTCAGTCCAAAACAAAAATACAGTGGTGCCCCGCTTAACGATTACCCCGTTTAACGACGAAATCACTTCACGAGAATGTTTTTGCAATCGCTATTGCAATCACAAAACAGTATTTCAAATGGCTTATTTCACTTCCCAACGATCGGTTCCCTGCTTCGGAACCAGTTTTTCGCTTTACGACTATCAGAAAACACCTGATCGTCGGGTTTCAGAATGGCCGCCCACTGTTCAAAATGGCTCCCCGCTATGCTTAGGATGGATTCCTCACATTGCAGGCACCAGAAAATGACCGCCCTATGGAGGATCTTCGCTGGACTGCCCGTTAGAACGCATTGAACAGTTTTCAATATGTTTCAATGGGCTTTTTACTTTCGCTTGACGATGATTTTGTTCTACAGCGATTTCGCTGGAACAGATTAACGTCGTCAAGCGAGGCACCACGGTATAGTGCTAGAGGATGAGACTCCCAGGTTGGAAAGCACTCAGTCAGCTGCTGGGGAAGGACAAGTACTAATAGTGCTGTTGCTAATGACACAGCTAGATTAAAGCCAGAAGTGAAGAGTCCAGTGCTGCACAAAACATACAGTTGGAATATCTCCAGTGTGAGAAATACGAATCAAGGCAAACTGGAAACTGTAAAGCAAGAAATTGAATGTATGAACATTGCAGTGGTTCCTGTCAGTGAACTGGAATGGGACATTTTCAGTCAGACAACTACCAAGTATTAGATTCTGGAAGTGACAAACTCAAAAGAAATTGAGTGATTCTAAAACTGAGGCAAGATATACTAGCAGAGACAGCTAGAGGCTATAATGCAAGGTCTGGCCAAATAGTATCAGTCAGGCTTCAGGCAAAACCTATCAACATAACCATTATATAAGTCTATGTTCCTACTATAGTTGCTGAAGAAGATGAAATTGAAAGCTCTTATACAGGCATCCAAGAGGAAATTGATAAAATGAAGTGATAAATGTAGGGATCTTACAAGATTTAAAGCAACACCTGCACAGCTGGTGTTAACAAGGATCTGCCCCTGGGAATGACCATACACTCACGCGTCCGGCAGCGGCCTCGCTCATCCTTCCAATCACTTCCAGGTCCCCACTCTCTTCTTGCTCAGCTTGCCACTCCAGGCAAGGGGAAGGAGGACAAGTCTCCCTGCATGGGTGCTGAGTCGCTAGCCAAGCAAGAAGAGAGCGGGGCGGACACATGAGTGGATGTTCCAGCCCCAGGGGGCGGACCCGCGTTAACTCCAGCTACACGGGGATATTGGTATATGAATACCCCCATCTCTAATTTGAAGCAATGATAGCACAGAAGGAAAAAGTAGATGAAAATAATTTATTTTATTTTATTCAATTTATATGCCGCCCACACTACCCAGAGGTCTCTGGGCGGCTTACAATAATTAAAATTCAATACAGTAAAAGATAAAATAATTAAAATACAATTAAGATACAATTAAAATTGCCATCAGACCCACAATGTATACAGTTTAATGTGATATTTAATTGTAAGGAAACAAATAACCAATCAATTAGATTATCAAGAAGCCCTGGAGGAAAAAATACAAAAGAAAGAAAATACCTAACATGTATACTGGGTACCATTGTAATTAATGGAGGAGATCCAACGTATCTCAACAGCTTAATAGGAATGTCCCACTTGAAAAAAATTACAAATAAGCGAATTTCTTTTACCAATTTGCACTTATTTTACTACACACTCAGTTTGTATCAAGATTCTTCGAGATACCGTGGGTCCAATAAATCTTTGTACTGCATGTAAAACTAATTTACTGTATGTGCAAGTTGAAACTAGAAAGTATTGGAGAGAACTGTGATTGAAATATAACTGTAGGCATCTCCATATGTCAACATTTGTTCAACTTCAAGATCCATAACAACAAATACAAACCTTGTCAAGCCCTATAAAAGTTGCCACTCCAATGTTTTGAATTTTTAAGAATTTAACACATTCTTGAGCCGTATCTATTGTATCCACAACTATGTGATCTAATGCTCCACACGATGATGAAATTGCAACATCATACTTTTCATCTATAGCCCCCAAGTCACCCAATCTTCCATATATTCCAGGGATATTACCAGACTTTTTCTGCTGGATTAAAGCTTCAAGTACTTTCCCTCGGCTTTTATTCACTGCCAATGAACTTCTTGCTTCTTCCACTTTCTGACGTAGGCCTCGAACATCATTTTTTATGTCTGTTTCATCTTTTACAAGATTTTCTAGTTCATTCATTTTCTGTAACCATGGTTCTTCGAGTGGACCTCTGCGTCACCCATATGTGTGTATTCACAGAGGCCACGAAGAAGCACTGTTCACCAGTAGAACTTGCTTAATTCATCTTCAGCTTGAGGTAGTTTTGACTCTAGAACTTTGATAGCAGCTAATCTTTCCTTGCGTGTTGTTGAAGCAGACTGAAGAGCTTCTTTTGCTGCTTGTAGCTGAGATAATGCAATATTATGACGGCTAAGGTACAAATCAAGTTCTGACTTGGCAACATCCATATTTGACCGTGTTTCATTAACTATTTTGCTAAAGTCCATAAGTTCTTTTTCTTTCTCCTCTTTCTCTTTTTGCAATCCTTGTGTTTCCTGTTTAAGACTATCCATCACTTCTTTTAGTTTTTCTTCTGCTCTTTCCTTCTCTTTTTCTAGAATCTCTGTCTTAGCTTTTGCTTCGCTGATCGTAGCCTTGCTATTGGCAGGAACATTTTGTAAGTCTTCAACCTTTTCTTTATCCTTCTGAAGCTGCTTCTCTAGCTTTTTTGACTTGCTTTTTGCATGTTTTAATTTTTCTCTTACTTGAACATCTTCCAAATCCAACTGTGTAAATTTCTTTTTGTTTTCTTCTATAAATACTGTGATTTTATTAAGTTTCTTTTCTACTTCTTTCAGAGCTTTAGTCTTATCTTTCATTTCATCTGCTAGTTTACTGCTTTTTTCATTGACGTCTGTTGTGTCTTCATGTATTCTTTCCTTCTGTGTTTCTAGTTCAGTTATCTGTTTCTGCAGTTCATAAATGTAGTATTGACATATCTTGTTCTTTTCTTTAAACATTTTGTTTTCCAAAGAAAGAAACTCAAGTGCTTTGTTCCGCTCTCCTTCTAAGGAATCCTTTTCTTTTTCCACCATTTTAACTCTGTTCAACTTCTCACCTCTCTGTTCATTTAATAGCTCAACTCTTCGACATAATATTTGAATAGGCTCTTTTAATCGTCCTGATCCTATTATATCTTCTAAATATTCAAGCATGCCTTCATCATGATAATGATGAAGATAATGAAAGGGATAATAAGATAATGAAAGGGATAAGTAGAATTTATAGGATACTAATAGAAGCAGGGGACCAACAAAATGTTCTTAAAGCATTATGGGAATGATGTTCCCACTGTCTTTAAGGAAATAAATGAAATATTAAAGTTAAATATAGACATTTGTCCTAAGATAGCTCTTTTATCAATATTTAATAATACCCAGTGGCTCTGGACAAGGAAATAATTAATTTCAAAATCTATTAATAGCAACAAGATTAATGGTAGCAAAGAGATGGAAAGTTAGGCATGGTTTTCGGTTGGAGGAATGGTATAAGGAAATTTCAAATATAGCTTTTAACGATAAATTAATGTGTAATATGAAAATTAAGGATTGCTACGCAAGGACATTTTAATTTATATATGGGAAGATTTTACTGAGTTTGTATTTTTAAAAAAGAAAGGGTACTTTGACTTCACAAGAATCAATGCAGTTTTGGAAGAGGACTAGGGCTCTACAAAGAAGGAAAATCCAGATGGTCAAGCTGGATTCTAAAAAGGAAGAAGCACCCAAGATCATAGTGCAAATACCTGCTGACTACTAGAGCATACCAAACAATTTCAGAAAAAGACGAATCGATTCTTTATATACTATAGCAAAGCCTTTGGCTATGTGAATCATGAGAATATCGATTGTTCTAAAAGGAATGTATATGCTTTAGGACTTGATTGTCCTGTTTGTAACCTGTATTCCAGACTAGAAGCTATCATTAGGGCAAAATATGGAGAGACAATGATTTCCTATTGGCAAAACTGTCAGACAAAGGTGCTTTGTATTTCATGTACTGTATCTGTTAAGTCTTTATGCAGTATCTGTCATACAGAAAGCAATATTAGATTCAGATAAAAGGTGGCATGAATATTGGAGGGAGGATACATCAGTAATTTAAGCTAGTGACTTCTATTTGCAACGAAAGAAGCAAGTGCCAAAGCATTAAGAAGACTGAAATCATGACTACAGAAGAGCTTTAATGTTAACAGTGAAGTAATTGAAATGATGAAAGATTTTGTATACCTTGGTTCAGTCATCAGTCCAAATTGAGGCTTCAGCCAGGAAATCAGTAGTCTGAGATTCAGAAGGGCAGTAATGGAGTAATTAGAAAAGATAAGCGAGTGTAAGGACATGTCAGTGGAGACAAGAGACCAAGATCATCCACACTCTTGTATTCCTGATTACTGTGTATAAGCGTGAAAGGTGGATGGTAAAGAAGCCCGGCAAGAAAAAATGCTATCTGAAATATGGTACTGGAGGAGAGCTTTGCAGAGGCAAAAATGTTGAAACAGAGAATGTCATACTTGAGGCACATCTGGAAAAGGCAAGATTCTCTGGAAAAGACAATTATGCTGGGAAGGTTTGAAGGCAGAAGGAAAAGCTAACTATTAAAGGAAGCCAAAGGTTTGAGTTTACAGGAGCTGAAGACAACATTTTGGAGATTTTTCTGTTCTTTTTAAAATGTTTTTCTTTATTTTCTCAAAAAGAATAGGGAATACAGAAAGGAAAATAGATAGGAGGAATTTTGATACTTAAATTTTTTTTGATGTCATTTTAATTGCATCCTGCAATTACAAGAAGCAAAAACAGAAATAATAAGATAAAACTGTACTGTACAGAGTTATAATCATAATGTTCAAAATGCTTTCTCCTTTTTTTGTTTTCAATTGCTTATTTATATTATTGCAGCTTATGTTATTTGATTAACCAACTTAAAAGCACAGAATACAGTGGACCCTCTACTTACAGAATTAAACCGTATTGGAATGGTGGCTGCAGGTCAAAAAGTCTGTAGGTCAAGTCTCCATTGACTTACAATGCATTTAAAACCGATTAATCCCTAATCGGCCGTTTTTGTTCTGTTTTTGTTCCATTTTGGGTTTTTTCTGGTCTGTAGGTCGATTCTCTGGCTGCAAGTCGGATCTAAATTTTGTGGCCAGAGAAGTCTGTAACTTGAAAAGTCTGTAAGTCGAGGATCTACTGTATAATATCAGCTTTTCTAATATACTTCCTATGCTTATTTTAGTTATGGCAGTATCTATAAGTATAATCAAACATTTACGAAATACTACATAACTTGGATTTAGGGTAGCCATAGGTCAGAGATGACTTCACCAGGGTGGATAAAAATCAATGCTTTTTAAAAAACAATATTGTTTTAAAAAATCAATTTTGAATTTAAATCGTCATATAAAATAGTTTTTTTTAAAAAATTAAATCATGATTTCAACCATGATTTAAATCATGAAAACTCAAAACTGTGGCTTCCTTTTAAAATTGTGATTTAAATCAAATTCACCCTGGATTTGACTGACACAGCACATAGCAACAACAAACACTGTAATGCAGAATGGAATGGTTGAGTTCTAGCTAACTGTACTAGGCTACACAAAGAGATGGGGAGTTTTGTATTTTTCATTGTCCTCAAAGTAAAAGTCTGCCTATGCATGGCGACAATATATAGGGAGGAGGTCGGGCAGAGGCCTCTGTCAATTTTTACATTCATGGTGCTTTGTGCATGAGGAGACGTGTAAATAAAGTATTCCCTCCCCACCTATGGTCTGAAATACTACAGTCTAGAACTTTGTTAGCTAATTCTTTATAAATGTAGAATAGATAACCAGGCCAAAAGTATTTCTATATTAATTCATAGAATTATATTCTAAATGTTAATATTGCAGGTAACTTTTTAATAAGGGAGATGCTTCTTTTTCAAAATATGAGCTACACATTTTGTGTACTGCATTCTAGATTTGTGCTTGCCACTTTTGTGTCTTTCTTCCTCCTCTGATAGACTCTAGACATAAAATAATTTTCTTAGTTTGCTATCAGACTCCTCTTTGGGGATTTGTGAAAGCAGTCCCCAAAAGTATTTGCTACGTTTACAAAGGGGCAGCAGCGTGATGCTGCCTGAAGGGTGGGGCAAGCTGAGCCAGGAAAACTCATGAGGGGTCCCAACACTTTACATGTCTGCATGGGGGCAAACAAAAGCTGGGAGTGGATCACAAGTTACCTATTGCAGCTTCAAGAATTGGAATCAAGGGAGCAATGCCATAGTAGCAGAGGAGGGCTTCTCCATAGTTTCTCAGTGATACAGTAATGCATACACTGGCTTTTAGAAGTGTGCATCTTAATAGATGAAAGTGTCCATCGCAGCAATGTCTTCACCTGGAGACCACATGGGTGTCCTATGGCCCATCTGCTTCATATGGAATAACCCAGTGTGTGTGAAATCACAGGTGAAAAAAGAAGAGTCTTATGCTACCTTTAAGACTTACAGATCTATTTTCACGGATGGCAATACATTTTTTCACACTCATGGCGGACAGTATTCAGCCCCTCGTATATATGTACATTAACCTTGATTGTGGGGGTAGGATCACAGTATACAGTGTCCATATATACCCCTTGTCTAAGGAAGAGGATTGTAATCCCTAAAAACAGCTTTCTTTTTTCCTTTACTGCTGCAATCCATGGCTTTACCTCTTTGAAAAAAGGCAGGAAAATGTTGAGGTAGAGTTAAAGTACATAACTCCAAGGTAATTAGGAAATAGTCTGCCCAAGACAATGTGTTTATGTTCGGAATTTTAAAAATCATATTTAGCATTTATTGACTTGGGAAGGATCTTTTTAACCAGGTTTGTGAAGGACAGATTCTGTAAGCTGAAAAAATAAATTGGGCTGTTGATCTAACTGTAACATCATGTATCATAGGATTTGATCTTGTACAGAGGATGCTTTTGCTGACTAGCAAAAATGTTGGTGTTAAAATATGTACCTTGTATCCCCTCACGTAATAATAGATGAGAAGATGAAAGGCGCCCAGCAAAAGAAAAGCTAGGTTATGGGGCAGCAACCTTTGTTGAAGTAAAAGAAATGGCCCCTAGGTGGCAGCTGCTGACTAGTTTACATGGTAGCAGCTTATCTTGAAATGGTTTCACTAGAATTTAGGGTAGATTACAGTCTTCCTATCTACCCTGAGTTTTAGGATCTAGAAGAAAACCTGTTAGGTATCCTAATATAATGGCATTATTGGTATTCTTTATGCTTGTTCTTTTATCTGGCTTTTATAATTTGATTTTTAAATTGTGATTTCACTAGATTTTAAAATTAACTTTAATTTTGTATTTGATGCAGGTTATTTTTGAGCCAGTGGCACGTGGAAAACATATTAAAAGTATGGTAAAATTAAATGGTGTTACAGAGTATTTCTGTAAATTATAGAAATGCAGGCTTTGGTATAAAGCATATTAAAGAGGCTAAAGGCTGTTTTCATTAAGGTGTATTCTGGGTTAAATTTAAAATATAACATGTTAAGCATCTTGACCTAAGTAAAATCCTAGCAACAAGTGCATAAACTCATTTCTGTAGTTAAAAAAGAAAGAAAGACGCCTCACTGTCATTCTTGACTGGGAACAAAAAAATAGGGTTTATTTTAATGATCTGCATTCAGGAATGATCCCTAGTGATGTGTATAATAAAAACACAAGCTTCTGTTTAGTTTTGTGTTTCTTCATTGGCGAGGGGGATACCTCTTTTATTTTCTTCTCTTTAATGCAAAAATTTCTTTTATTTTAAATGAAGGGACTAACTTTTGGGGGTAATTTAATTCTCTTCTTTCTAATTTGTATTCTTTAGCAGTCATCCAAAATCCCTGAAGAAATCATTAAAACTAGCCCAAAAAAGCAAGGCAAGAGACGATCAGTTTACTACAAAAGTAGGCAACAGTACATCTGAGCACCACTAAACAATATAACCCCCAAACCCCACCAAAATATACACAGTTCACAAGCTAAACATACACAGTGAATCCACCAAATAATTAAAAAAAATAAATAAATGGGGAAAGCCCCCCCTCACTATACAGGGAAAAATAGCGAAACAACACCACACAGAGAAACCAAGCAAAGCAATCAGTCAGTCAAATAAAGGCCAAAATCTCCCCTTCCAAATGAAAATGATTTGAATATAGGGAGATTTGCCTTTTTGTCTTCTTTTCTCTGGGTCTCACAAGCCAAGCAGCAGTTAAAATAATCACTAAAGAAATTGCCAGGTGTGTGTGGGTGGAATCCCCACAAAATTGAGCAGAAGAGGAAATGATCCAAGAGTACAAACTCAGGCAGAATGGCAGCATAATATAGAGAGTGCCAGGAGCTTGCACGTCCAGAAAGAATTAATGAAACAAAGGGGGAACCAAGCAAAAATGGAACTAACAAAACCAGGTCTTCTGCAGCTTCAAAATTCTCACTCTTCCTGATGCTCTGATTGGCTGCTGAACAAGCCCTCACAACATTATTGGTGAAAAAAAAACAGACGCGGTTTGGCAAACAAGGGGTGAAAGAAAAGGTAAACAAAAAAGGAAAATAAGGGGGAAGTGATAAGTGTGTTCCTCTCTTAGAATCAAAGAACATGAAAATGGGGAGGAGAGACTCTTTTGTGTGATTTTCATTTGTATTAACATGAAAATCTCATTTCTAATAATTGCTCATGAATTACACATATACTGTGTACGGCTAACCAATGTTAGAGTGGTTTATAAATGTGGCAAGTCATATGTAAAGAACAGGTGAGCAAAGTTTCATTTCTGTCACACCTGTAAAGTATAGACATTCAATATTGTTAAATAACTTGTACAGCTTCACAATGCAATCTGCTGGTTCACCATCAGATACAGTGGACCCTCGACTTACAGACGGCTCGACTTTCAGACTTTTCGAGTTACAGACTTCTCTGGCCGCAAAATTTAGGTTCCACTTGCAGCCTGAGAATCGACCTACAGACCAGAAAAAAACCAAAATGGAACAAAAATGGAACAAAAACGGCTGGTTACAGGATTAATCGGTTTTCAATGCATTGTAGGTCAATGGAGACTCGACCTACAGACTTTTCGACCTGCAGCCACCATTCCAATACAGATTAATTCCGTAAGTAGAGGCTCCACTGTAGTTTAGAATGGGGCTCAACAGCTTCCACTGAGCTAGAAGTCAGCTGCTTGTCACAGACTCCAGGTCACCACAGAGACGATCCAGTCATGCTACCCTTGTGCTACCTGATGTGGGTGCTTGCCAGGTGGGTCAATGATTGGGAAAGCTTTCTGTGAGCCCTTTCTTCCAATACACTCCGAGCCATTTCTTCTTTGGTGCTTCAGGCAGAACAAAACAAACAGGTTGTTGCTCCTGGTTGCAAACCAACTCTGCAAGGTAAAAACTTGAAAGCCTACAAAAATGCTCAAAAACCTCCATGCCGTAAGACACAGAATTTGCACGTCGTAAGACACAGAATTTTGCTTGAGTCGTTAAGCCTTTTACTGAACACTTGTTTTACTAAAATTTCTTCAATAAATTATAAAATTGCAATACAGTTGTACAGTTTTATAATTTATTGAAAAAATTTTTAGTAAAACTTAAGTGTTCAGTAAAAGGCTTAACGACTCAAGCAAAATCAATATAACGTAAAGCAGTTCTATGTTAGAGAAAAATAAAAGCAGTTTCAGGCAATTAGGACTGGTTCCCACAGAAAACAATAAAGCTATCTAATTCTGAGCTATACTTAAAATGTAACTGAGTTCCAAAGCATGACTAAAGTCACCATGGTTATGGTTACGTATTAAGCAATCATAAAGATATTGATATAAGCTAGCTGCTACTGTCCTAATTCATACTTCCATCTGACCCTATATCCCATAATCCCCTCATGAGCCAGCTGAAAGCTTCCCACCAGTCAGATGAAGCCAATTAATTGGTTTCTGTTGCATGAGCACTCATAGGTCCTTCACAGGTGTAAACCATTCACATGTCATAAGAAGCCAGGCACAAGCTTCTTCTCAGAACATATCCCAAGGCCATAGATAATATTAGAGAGGATGACAGGATTACAGGAAATAGGATAACCCCGTTTCTGCTGTTTTCATCACACAACTCACAAGCTGTTGGTGTGTAAATGGCTACTGTACTGTCTTTCCAGTCTTCTATCAGTAAGGCATATCCTATTTCATTCAAGTTGCAGTTCAGGTTGCATGTATGAAAGAGACTCTGTCTTTTTGTATTTTTGTTTCTGTTGAAATTTGGAACTCTAGGTTTGCTGATCTCCTATGGCGTGATATTACTAAAAAGAAATTAGAAGAACTATCATCATAAAATATTTTCTGCTGTCTGCATCTCTGTCATAAAACTGACAGCAATAGCTGAGCTAAAGTAGCTAAAGCTATTTGCCTTGGATGTGGGGAAAACTCACAGAAAACTTCACAATGCCTATTTAGTTATACCTGTAGGCTTCTAATTTTACCATTATATTTCTAAGAGGAATCCAGGTGCCTTGTGTGGCCATTCTGTTGCATGTTGACTAGGTTGCAACAGGAGTAAGAGGAAAACCATGTCATACCTGTACTCATCCTGCCTGTGAAGTCATCAGGTTCTATCTACTGTATGCCCAGCAGCAAAACAAAAAGCAAAGAAACATGAACCTCACCAAGCTTGGAGAAGTAGAACTAAAAATGTAACAGCATCCATCTGTGTCAGGGTAGGGAACTTTTGGCCGTCTGTGTCCCTCAGCCCATGACTCTCTTCAGATCCTCCAAGCATGATGGGTTCTGGGACTTGCAGTCCAAAGTATCTAAGGACCAAAGTCTGTCTTGCTTTCCTCTGTGGACAATGGTCTGTTTTCCCCATCTTTTATAGATCAGATTTCTCAATATATCAAATATATGGTTTGTATGTGCGTCTTCTTTCAGAAAAGTTAATTTTCTGTATTAGAGACAATCTGGAGTGAGATCTTTGTGTGTGATGATTAAATCTTTTGTTTCTCCTAGTGAAAGTTCCTTCCTCCCAGTTGCTGTTTGCATGAAGGGGAAGTTCATATCAGCACCAATAAGAACTACTTTCCCACCACAAATAGTAGCTGTGGGGGCAGGATTTCCTGTGTGTATCACAATATCTGCCATCATGGCACCTGTCCAGATTGCTGCCTCAGTGGCTTCTTTTTAAAAGGGCCAACAATGCATCTAATGTGACAGTTTGTCGCTAATCCTTTATAGCTGGTTCAAGCCAGACTCTGGAGCATGGAAGAAAGCAGTGAACAGTTGGACTTCAGTCTGACTTAGCTACTAGAACAGTTATGCGCACTTGCAAAATGTGACTTTTGAATAGCCAGGGCTGTGTTCTGGGAGACCTGTATGGAACGAGGGTTCCAGTCCCTTTACCAGCTGATAGGTGATATTTTCAGGAAATAGCTGGTTGTTTCTCAAAGTAAACAGTTATCTGATGTTTAAATTTGAACCAGGAGCATTCTCCTCTATCCTCTTCCAGCTCTAAACATGCATAATAAAAACATTTTGGATGTAGTGGTAGACCTCAACATTGATCAAAGAAAGAGGATTCGTCCTTCTCTCTCTCTCCCTTGCTGCTTCACTTGTGGTAGTGGGCCTAATTCTCTTAAACAGAATTGGCCCTCCAGATGTTTTTTGGAGTGCAGCTCTTGTAATCTATTGGCTCTACCAACCAAGGCAGGTGGCAGTTTCAAGCCAAAAATATCTGCAGGAGCATAGCTTTCCTCTCCTGTGATTTTATTGGGTATTTGCATCTTTTGCTGATGCAGTAAAATTGTATGTTTTGAACATAGGCATCTCCTGAGCAGTTCTTTTCTTTGAAAATTGTGAGTGCTGAGATGTAGCAAAGCCCTTGAGCAGCTGCTTCCAGAGAATTAATCATGTTAGTCTGTTACAGCCAGAGCTACCGGCTCGTGACATCTCATTGAGTGACTTCCCGGGGCATTGAATTTCATGGACTGGACTTACTTCATCAGATAAAGAAAATGTGGTTCCCTGTTGGCAGGGTCACATGCATACACATGTATCTGTAAACAAAACCATTGCAAACAGGGCAACTGGATATCCAGGAAATTGCAAGATGCAGAGTCTGTGACAAATCTGTGTAAAACCTAAATGTATGCATGCAAGAAAGACAGAGATCATTGGCAGTGGCAGCAATTAATGATAACACAGTCTGTGTAGATTTTACATTCCAATTTGATACCTATTTAACACCTATGCTGTGGCTGGAATCTTTGAATTTATAATTCAAAAGCATGTAAAAATGCGAGTAGATAAATAGGTGCCACCACGGTGGGAAAGTAACGGCGTTCTGTGTCAAATTGTGCTGGCCATGTGACCACGGAAACTGTCTACCGACAAACGCTGGCTCTACAGCTTGAAAACGGGGATGACACAACTGGACAAATTGTCATGGGGAACATTTACCTTAGAACAATCAGTAGCTGTCTGGTGTAAAATATTGTTTATATATCCATTATTTATTTGTACAGTAGTGGAAAAAATGATACCACTGTGCATGGATTAGCTCAGGCTAAAGTTAGCATTACAGTGGAACTTTGTTGAATCAAATGTACCACCCTGATCTCCATTCAGTTATCATTCCAGTGCAGCTTCCAATTGCAAAATAAAGCAGAAGTGTTCATAATATGGTAACTCTTTTTAGAGTGAAATGGGCTAAAATAAGATGAGCTCAAAAGAACTTACTTTAAAAAGGATTAAAATATGAAATGCTTAGATGTGCACTGTATGCATGTTGCCACTTGAGAAACAATGTCATACTCATTCACTTGAGTGTCTTCATGCATTCTTTTGGTTAAATTAAAATAAATGGAAGGCATGCCTGGCACTGGAGATTTAAATACTACCTCTCTATAGAACTGTGGTTTGTGCCATTTCTAGATTAAAATAAACTGTATTAAAAACAACAATGACAGGGAAGCTTTAGGCAATGGCTGAAATCCAGTAGTTAGTTGTGGCTAGAGTAGGACCACAGAAGCAGTGGATATTTGGTAAGTCTACTCTTCTGTAACTTCCATTGATTCAGTGAGTGTCCTCTACAGTAGTTGCAACTTACCATTTGATTTTGGCCAGACGACATGCTTACTATAAAATCAAATGTTCTCAAGCTGAGGGGCCCCAAACATTCTTGTTCGTAACTCTCAAATGCCCTAGCCAGCACAACCAGCAGTCACGACTTCTGGGACATGGAGTTTAAGAGCATCTGCAATTCCAAGGCAGGAAACAGGTACTCTAGGTGTAAAGCAATAGGCATCTCTTCTGGACATAATGAGCAGAATCTTGCAATCCTCTGAACATTGTGTGATAACAGAGACCAGTGGTTCCCAAACTTCTTTGACTCCCAGCTCCCTTGACTTACTGACCACAGGCCATGGTCCCCCAAAACAATAGTTTGGGGGAAGTGGGAAGAGGGGAGGGGAGAAGCAAAAAATAAAATAAAAACTTTTGGGAACTGTTGATTTAAGGGAACTGAGGAAGGAAGGAAAGAGAAAGACATCTGAAGGAGGGAGAAGACGGGAAGATGGGAAGGGAAGGGAGGTGGGGGGAGGAATGCGGGTGGCTGTAGAGGGAAACTGAGGCAGGGCAAAGGCAGGGTCAGGCATCGGGGGGGGTTGGCTGGGATTCCCCCCCCGGCTGGTGGGGAGATGAGGGTGCTTCCTCTGTAGGAACCCAGGCCTCAAGCAGCCAGCCTCCTGGGCCTATGGGAGCCCTCATGCTTGCCTTCTCCAACTGGCTCTGACTGGGGCACCCTCCAAGAGGGCAGAGTGTGGGAGGACAAGTATGTGATACGGGTTACGGGTGGGGGGGAGAAGGGGATCAGGGATCCTCTCCTCCCTCCCCTCCCCTGCACCTCACAAACTTTTGCACTGGCTGGGAGGGATGGGATCTCTCGCACACACGCCCCCACACACACACTGTGCGCACTCTTGGGGCAGCTCTCCTTGCAGCTGCTTAGCTGGCAACACCTTCGATGTCCTGTGGGTGCCAAGGCAAAGGGATCAGTGAGACCCAGGCTGTGCACCAATGTGGTGCCAAATCCTCAGAAAAGGGGATGAATAGGAGAAATATGTACTGCCACCCTCCCTTTTCCCCTTCCCTGTTTAGTGGCCAGCAATCTACTATATTTTGAGGTTTAGTTTCCTGCATTCCTGCCTTCATTCTTATTTCAGCTGATGATTTTGGACTGGTTGCATTGGTGCTCTGGATGCCCTGCCCTGCCTCACCTCCTTCTACAGGAGCCCAATCAGAAGCAGAACCACAGGCTTCCCTGACCCACCGCCTGTGTGAGGAGGCAGGGCGGGGGATCCAGAGCACCTGCACAAGTCCTGTGAGTCCGAACCAGCCCCAAATCATCAGCTGAGATTAGGAATGAAAGTAGGAGCCGAAATCTCATATAGTAAATTGTTGGGCACTAAATGAGAAAAGGTCATGGGCAGGGAGAAAAAGAAGGGAGAGTTGCGAGGAGGATTCTGCAGCACTCCTACTGAGGGTTCTTGGTGTACTAGGGCGCTGGGGACACACTTTGGAAATCCCTGACCAAGACAGTTATGAGTGAGAGCAACAATGTGTTTACTACTATCTGCCTTAGGAAGCATTGTCACTTCAATGGTCTGCTGAGCCACTGAAGATAGAAGCCGACCTCCTTCCATTTGTTAAGAAAGAATTTTGGTTCCTGCTTTTTGTGTACATGTTAATACACTTGACTTTTAAAATCTAACAGAAAATTTTTAGGAAAATCCAATATAAATACGTAAGGAATATTTGTTTTACTTTCACATTGTTACCCTTAAACCCTTATTTACTGTATTTTTTGCACCATAAGACTCACTTTTTTCTCACAAAACAGGGTTGTGGAAAGTCTATGCGTCTTATGGAGCTAAGAAAACAGATTATATTTTCCTGTTTTCTTCTCCTAAAAAATTGGTGCGTCTTATGGAAAGGTGCGTCTTATGGAGCGAAAAATACGGTACATTGTTTCCAACTGTATATTACTTCATTGCAGGGATGTAAATCCTCACATTCTTTCTTATGGCATAGAAAAACTTCAAAAGTTTCCTCCCTGCTGGGTGAGGGCTTTCCCCCCCCCACCTTTTTCACATTTTGACTTTAAAAAAAAAAAGTCTTTGTGCAACAAAAAGGGGGGAGGGTATCTCATAGTTTGCATTTGTGTGTGTGTGTGTAGAAAACTTGTACACAAAACATTGCCCAAAACACAAGATTTCTAGAAACAAGACTTGTCTATTTCTAAAAGAGATGCCTAGGAACAGCATCTGTAAAGAAGGGTTGGTCAAAAACAAAAGCTGGTCTGTTCAGGAGCAAAAACACCTCAAAGCAGAGGCCCATTTCTCCCACTAGGTTTCTCAGTGTATCAAGACACACCTTTTTAATGAAGCAGAAAAATGAGTGAAGACTCATTATATCCATACTTCAGAATGCAAGCAAATCAACCAGCTCAAAATTTTCCTACATGTCCTTGCCAATTGCTAAGTTGAACTTCAAAGTTACTTTGTGAACTCTAAATTACCCTCGTGCTGGAAAATGTTAATCTTTGGTTTTCTAAATATTGCTTTAGCACTAATAAAAATGTACTTACGACATGCTGCTGATATTACTGGATGTCTTCATTACTAGCCTTTTTAAAAAAAAACACTAATTTGTTTCTTACACATCATGTCAGAAGTGGTTTGAAGGCAATTTGGCTGATAGTACGCTTTCAACATGATGAGAAAATTTGGTTTGTTTTACATGCCATCAAGTCACCTCCAGTTTATGACAATCCTTTGGATGAGGGCCTCTTATGTGATGGCACATAATGAGGCTTTCCTTGAAAATCTTTAATTCTGGACAGAATCATACCAGAAGGGACAGTCTTTCAGATATTTTGCCATTAGTCTCTTTAGGGCTTCAGGGCTTCATCATGGTTTCCTCCAAGGTGTGTGCATGATTCTGCCCCCCTCCGCACAGGGCTCCTCCTCCTCTGTGTACCCACAGCGATCATTTTCAGCCCTGTTGGTTCCAGTCACAATGGAAGCTGGGTTTAGTCTCTAATGTCTCACTGATCTTTTCAAAGCAAAGTGTGGGACATGTGAGATCCCTAGTGATTCTACAACCCCAGTAGAAGGGCAGGCTCTCGTCTTGGCTATCAGAGTAAGAAGGGATGCCTGCTGTGATAAGCAAACATATCTCAGTTATTAGTAAGTGAAGTGATTGCTCTTCAGCTTATAATGAGATGGTTTGATACAAAGGAGCACTGAAACTATTTTAAAAATTCTCTTCAAGAATGCATGCTTGATACACATTTCTCATAATCTTAACGTGCTACGTTTGCCTGCAATAAACATAACAAACCCCTTCCTGCTGAGCATGATGACATTCTGCATGATTTACACTTCCATGATGAACATGACAAAAGCGGTTAGTCATGAGGAGATAGGAACCCCAGAATTATTTTGGCAAAAGCCTTAATGCAGAAATGGGGAGCATGTGTTCTGCACTGCAGCTCTGATAAGATAACATAAGATAAGATAAGAAATTTGTCATTGCACTCACAAGTGGGTGCAACGAAATGAGGTGCTCTTCCCCAAGGTAAAACTGGACAACACCACTACAAAAAAAGTTAAAAATATACACAACACTCACCATACAAATATAGATACCCCGTTTCTCCCAGCAATTAAAATTCCACCAAAAACTTATGACCCCGCATTTAAACTCAATACTGCACTTGGGTAAAAGCTGTTCTTGAATCTGCTTGTCCTTGCTTTCAGTACCCTGAATCTCCTTCTCGATGGCAATAGTTCAAAGAGCTGATGTCCCGGATGAGAGGAGTCTTTCAGTATATTAGATATCTTCCTCTTACATCTGTTCTTATACAATTCTTCCAAAGAGGGGAGTGAACAGCCAATGATGTTTTGGGCCGTCTTGATCACCCCTTGAATTGCCTTTTTCTCTGCCACCGTGCAGCTCGTAAACCATACACAGAGACAGTAGGATAATATGCTCTCAATCGAACTCCGATAGAAGGTGATTAACAAACTCTCAGTCAATTGTTGCTTTCTAAGAGTCCTTAGGAAATACAACCGTTGTTGCGCCTTCCTGATTAACGCAGTGGTGTTTGCATTCCAAGTCAGGTCATTTGTTATGATGGTCCCAAGAAACTTACATTCAGCCAGAGGTGATCAGCCCTCACCTCTGGCTGCGCAGGCAAGAGCTGATGGAAGTTCTAGTTCAATACTACAAACCTCTCCCAGCATTAGTATAATCACCTCTAGTCATAGGCTGTAAGCATCTCATCCTGTGGATAACCTCTGTAATGGATGTTGCAAGGATCATCACTGGCTGCAGCCTATAGCCTTGTCTCCATGTTCTGAGCCATGGAACTGGTAAGATAATTACTTTTTGAACCGTTTGCAGATGGATGTGGACAGGGTTTGTTTGTTTTAGATACAAATGCCTTGTGAGTAAAGACCATCTAATTTTTTTTTCTTTATCATCGGCTTGTTTTAATGTAGTCCCTTAGTTCAGTGGTTTCCAAACTTGGGTAATGCAGATGTTTTGAGTGCAGTTAGTGGTGAAGGCTTGTGGTTGTTGCAGTCTAAGAACATCTGGATTACCCAAGGTCAGGAATCACTGCCTTAATTGATAATTTTGAAATTGTTTGCACAATGAACATACTGCAGCGGTGATCCTGCTAAAGCTTATGAAACAATAGTTGCCGCCTTTTTTAAAAAAAACTAATTTTTGTTTCCTAGCTAAGACGTGAGAAGATTGATCTTGAAAATACACTAGAACAAGAACAAGAAGCACTAGTGAATCGTCTCTGGAAGAGAATGGATAAACTTGAAGCAGAAAAACGGTTTGTCTTGGGGGGGGGGGTTGGTTGCATTGTTTGTGGTTAAATTTGCATATCTCACAAAAACTTTCTCTTAGCTATTATTATTATTATTATTATTATTATTATTATTATTATTATTATTATTATTATTATTATTATTATTATTAATTGTATTTATACCCCACCTATCTAGTCATTTCGACCACTCTAGGTGACTCTTTAGCTATCTAAATAACAATAAAATATTTCATTCAGGAAGGCATCTTCTTTGCTTCTGGAGGGTATGTCTGTACGGGATGGCAGTGTATTGTTTCCACTATCTCAAACAGTGCATCTCTCAGTACTAGTTGCTAAAGAATGGGAGTAGAATGATATTTTGCCTATGCATCCTGCTTGCAGAGTTCCAAGGGGCAACTGGTTGGTCTTTGCAGAAAACAAGATGTTACACCAGACAAGACCTTGGGTCCATTTTAATGGAGTTGCTTTTTACAGTCCTATTTTCTTTCAGTGATGCAAGTTTAATGTGTCTTGCTGAAGAGATAGGATTGCTGAGCAGTTGGATAGTATGTAGGGTCAGTGTAGTGCACCAGAAGTCTTTCCTGGTGTCCTGTGAAAAGCTTTGCTTTAATGTTATGAAACTGGCTTTCAAAGCTGGAGAATAGTATTTATGCAACATTCATTGGCCAGGCTGGCTTTTGATAGGAACTGACATTTTACAGCATTCATTGGATTTTACAGGAGCAGCAAACCTTTGAGGTTTATGAAGAAAATACATTTTTGTCATGTGCCAGTTGTTAATCGAGTTAAAGAAAGGTTCAGGGTATATGTGATTTTTCTAGTTGCATGAAGACTTTTGTTGATCTCCCAAAACACATGAAAGTCAAAGTTCTCCTGTTAGGGTTTGGTTATGCGATATATGATATTATGGGTTTTGTTCCATTTTGTTCAAAGTGTTTTAGCACAAAAAAGTTTGTGGTATTGGTATATAGTTAAATGATAGCAAACTACTTTACCAGACATTTTTTCTCAATACAAAAATGAATTATTCAACTGTGTAATGTATAAAAAGGCACTTTAAAAAGACATTTCTGAAACACAGAAATGTTTTAGAAATGAAACTTGTCTGAGAGCATGGGAACAGGCAGGGTGAAGAGATAGATGATCATTTGCCAAGTGGTAACTTAAGTTCAGTAGTGCATCTTAACTAATTGGTAAGCTGATTTTCTCTAATATCTTGTTGAATGCCATTGAATTTACTACTTTCTTTCTTGTTTCATCCTATTTCTGGTCCTCGTCCACAACCTTGACTTAAATCATATAGGTTACCAGCTCAGTGAGTGCTTATACCCAGAAATAATGTTACTGTCTGATCAAGTGGTCTGCAGTTTGAAGTGCACTTCTCTGCCACAAGTTAACCAGGTGGCTCTTCCCCTCTGCATAGCTGCCTTGCATGGTCACAAGTGTACAGCATCTGGGCAGAATGTGACATTTATCTAATTCATATATTCATTTCCAGCCCCACTGATTGTGTCAAATTGTTTATTGTAGATTTTTTATTATTGAGAAGTTTGTTCTTTTTAAATGGATTTAAGTCTCATGACTACATAATGTTGCTATTAGTTATAATATATTTGGTGGCAGTGGTTATAATGTATTTGTTGAGTGCATAAATTATCCGGGTAGTATTTGGGACATACAACAAAACAACCCTTCCCCATCTAATATATGCAACAAGAACAAAATACAAAATAAGAAGAAATCGAGAAAGAAGATGGTTGAGTTATAGCAGAAAAGCCTGGCATCTTACTTTTTCAAATGTTTTTCAAACTTGTAGTGCAATGCTGTGCAATTTGTTAGGAGTTCAAGTGCATCTTAGTAGGCTACGAGCAATGTGAAGACTCAGTGTAAACTAGAAAAGAGACCCTGCAGAGAGTCAGTGATGAACCATGGTTTCATGATGATGGTCCATGAGTTGGTCCGTAAGACTTGTGTTCTCCCCACTTGCATGTGCATTGGTTGATGTAATGACTTAGACATAAAACAATCATTTGTATAGTCCACAATTTCAGACTAAATGGCATACTCTTGATTTGTTGCAAAACTATGAGCCAAAATATTTTGCTTCCAATTCTTGTATGCAAATGAGAGAATATTAGATAGGTGTAAGTTGTAGTTTGGGTGATGCACTTAACAGCAAATTGTTAATTGACATGAGTTGTCTTCCCATCTGGGCTGAGTCAGCATGTTTAGTTAGCAGAAATTCCCAGAAAGTTTAATGACAATTTTGGATGATACTGGCTTTTTCCCGTGTGGTATGATATTACCAAGAATCAAAGCAGAATTTCAATTTGTTTTGGAAGACAACTTGCTGTATATTCCATTTTTTTTTTCAGAATTTTGCAGGAGAAACTAGACCAGCCTGTGTCTGCTCCTCCATCACCACGGGACATATCAATGGAGATAGACTCACCAGAGAATATGATGCGGCATATCAGATTTCTAAAGAATGAAGTAGAAAGATTAAAGAAGCAACTCAGAGCTGCACAATTACAGCGTAAGTCAGAACTTCCCTTGGCTGGGTGCTCTTACACATTATGTCGGGCAAGTTTTTTAATTAACCTTAAATATGGGAAGTTTTATGTAGAGGGCATGTTTGAAAATACAATTTAATCCTAATCAGCAGTACCTTCTGTGGCATCCACCCAGGTCATGAATATTCACAGGATATCTGCATAGACCAGTGGGAATGCTGGAGGGGCCGGACTCAAGAGGTAGAAGAGACTCAGCAGGATGATTGGGAGTTAGAGAGATAGAGAGAGTTTTGGGAATTTGGGCGAGAGAGTGGTGGTTGAGAGGGATAAAGGAGAATGTTTGTTTAAGAGTTGACAACATTGGTTGTTGTGGGTTTTTCGGGCTCTTAGGCCATGTTCTGAAGGTTGTTCTTCCTAATGTTTCGCCAGTTTCTGTGGCCGGCTACTCCTGTCCTCTGAATATACCGGCCACAGAGACTGGCGAAACATTAGGAAGAACAACCTTCAGAACACGGCCTAAGAGCCTGAAAAACCCACAACAACCATTAGATCCCGGTCGTGAAAGCCTTCGCGAATACAGTTAACAACATTGCTTATTCTATCAACAGCTGTAGCAAGAAACAATTTCTATTTGGTTCTTTTAAATGACATATGGTCTGGACATCTATCATTAATAATAGGTAATGTTGATGTAGTCAACTGGGAGCAACTTAGGGGCATGTAGCGTGAGCTCTTGGTTTGGTGAAACAAGCAGGGGCCACGGGGGGATCATGACACCTTCTTTTGGTTCTGCTTTGGTATTATTTTTGAATTAGAATTAATTTAAATACTGTAGAGTTATTTTACTATGGCAGATACAAATTTCAAGCAATAATTACATGTGACATTCTGATAACCCTAAACGGTTTGGGACCTCAATATTTGGCAGACTGTCTCCTCCCACCCAGATCTACCCGAACCACCCGTTGTAGCCAGCAGGGACGGCTGAGGGGCCTGACGCCAAGAGAGGCTCGGAAAGAAAAAACTAGAAACCGGGCCTTCTTGGCGGTGGCCCCTCGGCTGTGGAACACCCTTCCAACAGAAATTCGGCTGGCACCCTCGCTGGGTGTTTTTAAAAGACTGTTAAAAACTTGGCTATTTAGGCAGGCCTTCCCTCCAGTCAGCTAACTCTTTTCATTTCTTTTTTCTTATCCCAACCTAGTATCCTTTCTTAATTAATTGTTTTAATTAATATAGCAATTGTATTTTATGACTATATATATATTTTATATAGATCTATTTTATGTTGTAAGCCGCCCCGAGTCGACATGGTCTAGAGGGGCGGGGTATAAATTTAATAAATAAATAAATAAATAAATAAATAAATAAATAAATAAATAAATAAATAAATAAATAAACTAGCACTGAATCCTTAAATGTCTTTTTAGGCCAATATTTTAAAGAACATTATCTTATCTGAGAAATACTGAAGAAATTATATTCTGTGTGCACATATACTTTGGCATTTTATCTCTGCAGAAATCCTGTCATGCATGCTTCTGTCACCTTTGATAGATATATAGCAGCATAAAAATATTTTAATTTCATGCCTTTTCACATTTCCAGGTAATTTAAACTATGTAAAATTTCTAACTAGAATTTTAATTCTGCAAATTCTATCAGGTGTCTGACAGAATATTACTGTACTCACATAAGTTTTTTCCCTGTGTTCTCTTTCACTCCCCTGGGTAGCTGTGTACTGTTACAATGTTGCTTAAGCTCTAGTGCCCTTCAGAAGTGTTGGAACACAGCCTCTGTCATCCCCAACCACCATATGTTAAGTACTACCGAACGGTTCTGGATGCTGAGGCATATAATCAGATACATCAAAGGTGTACTAGTTTGGGGAAGATTGTGCTAGAAGATTAGAAGTGAGTCTTGAGTTTACATGCCTTCTACCTGCTTCCTTTCATGGATCGTTTTCACTGCATACGGAAATGAACTGAGAAAATTCTGCATATTATTGGACATCTGATGAATATCTGCTGAACTTTCAGCAACAAGATGGGTTGATTTTAAACCAAGGCAAGTTTAAATTAGCACATGTATGGAGCAGAGAATTGGTTCAGATCAAATTTCTTACTTTGAAAATCATGTCTTTCTCAAACAAGACTGGATGCTAATTGGTTGCCATAGCAGTGGAAACTGGTACGTAATACCTCAGTGCACGATATCCCCTGTCCATGCAGCCCGCATGCATTTTTGCAGTAGAGAGGTATACTTGCCAAGAGGGAAGGGAGAAAGGCACATGCAAAGGCATTAGAAATGAGGGAAGCAGAGAGTGTGTGTACAGACCAGATGGTAAATGCAGCAATTGTTCAAGTTAGTTCCTTATTATCTTTGGGTGGAGTGAGAAAAAGCTCTCACTGCCCTTGAATGCCTGCAGGATCAGTGACCCTTCAGTTTCCTCCCTTATTATTCTGAAGCAGTTCCTTCCGTTTCAGTTTGAATAAAAAGTTGAATCAGAGCAGTTGATTTAGCTGTCTGTGATATAATGTTTGCAGAAGAGAATTGTGTTTTAAAGAGAGAGAGAGAGAGAAAGCCTGTTTTACACAGACCTTTTATGCTAGTTTGGTAAATTAATAATATATGACGTATAAGGATGATAGGATACATCAATCGCTATAAACTTGCCAGTCTCTTCAGTGCATTGCTTTTGCTCTTGCTGTTCTCAGAAGT
This sequence comes from Pogona vitticeps, assembly GCF_051106095.1. NCBI lineage: Eukaryota > Metazoa > Chordata > Lepidosauria > Squamata > Agamidae > Pogona > Pogona vitticeps. The sequence goes on from NC_135785.1 coordinate 99,334,093, forward strand.
GAGGATATGTGCAAATTCTTGTCTGATTCATTAGCAGAATAATAGAACTTCATTTTCCTCTGCTGCTTCTTTTGAATGCTCTGTTCTTGTCCCTGAATGACCCAATGCATTGGGATAATTAATTATGTGATATTCTGTCATATGATATGGAATATAGCATTGCTGGAAGTTTTGAAACTAAGGTACTGTAGTTCCAAAGTAGTTGGGATAATGACTGTCAAAGTTACTCCAGGACAAAGAGGCCCATGCTAACCACTTAGCCACACTACTCTGATTGTCTTGGTGTAGATACAGTCCAGGAGGGCCAAATGCACTGATGGCTTAGGGAAATCTTCCTGCCAGGACTCTCCTAACACCTTAGTCCACTCTGACTAAGCAGTGTCTCCGAGGAGCCCACAAGATGTACAATCAGTTCTTGGTCTATATGTTTGTTTCTGTCATCATAGCCAGTTACTATTATCTAGAACAGTGCTTCCTAACTACAACTTCAAGAAAGCCTAGCCAGCACAGCTAGTGACAAAGGCTTCTGGGAGCTTTAGTCCAAGAACATCTGGGGACCTAAGATAGGGAACCACTGGTCTAGAGAGTGGAGGGTCTTTCTCCAGAATCAAGGCTTGCAGTTGAATTTTTGTTGTAGTATTATCATAGCTTTTGTAGTATGACGTTTGAATTCCCCAGAAGGTAACAGTGGAACAGTCCAGTGACACCTCTAATATCTGAATGGATTAGTTTGGTCTTATGGACCGGCATTTGATATAATTTCAGTTCCCCATTGGTTGTGTTTGTTGCTAGATTTGTTTGTTCTTCTCTGAGCTAATAAACTGTTTGCCTCAACTGTTCTGAGGAGAGGTAGTCATCAGGGCCTGGAAGCTATGTCCTACCGCAGAATCTACTAGAAGAAAATATTCTTTCAGAATGTAAAGACCTGTTGACTCACTCTCAAAAAAGTACTTGAAGCGCTCAGATGACCGTGTGATTCCTTGTTAGTACAGATGAGCTTGCCTAGATCCTGCACCCTACCTTCCCTTTCCCATGCTCAAGAGGACAGAGAAAGATTTTGCTTTTTCTTCATCTCCTAAAAACAAGCCTAGAGAGCTCTGGTTGATTTTAACCACAGTTAGTTAAATCAGATCAAGGTTTAAGTAGCTACTTGTCTAGTGATCTTTATTCTTGTCACATGGGAAAGTTCTGACTTCTACTTTATTGATCTGTATTAGCAGTATCTACAAAATAAAGTTTAATAGTAAAAATCTTATTTAAAATCTTACTGTTTTAGATTCAGAAAAGATGGCACAGTATTTAGAGGAAGAACGTCACATGAGGGAAGAGAATTTAAGGCTCCAAAGAAAACTGCAGAGAGAGATGGAAAGAAGAGAAGCATTGTGCAGGCAGCTGTCAGAAAGTGAATCAAGTTTGGAAATGGACGATGAGAGGTTTGTGTTGCTGTAAATTTGGGTGCTTTGGTCTGAAAACCAGCCTTCTCAATCTTAGGTAGAAATCTAGGTCTGCCAGGCAGAAAACAGCCCCAAGTCATTTTTCCCTCTTCATACTCCTTACTTCATGTCCCATATGATTGCATTTACTGTTTTTGTGGAATGTCAGCTGCCAATGTGGAGCCAAGGGAGGGGGAGACACATAACCTAAGAATACCAGGACGCAAGATAATTTTTTTTGCACACTGGGGGCAGAGGCCTTGGCATAGATCAGATTTGCTGGCTTTCCTGACTGTATGGCGTCCTTATTACATGCAGGAATAACCTTTTCCTTGTCTTACTGTCTGTTTTTGCAAAAGCAGCAATGAAGGCATTCACACTGAAGCACAACATGATTTCAAAGACTGCCACACTCTTTAATGTTACTGTTGAGTAATAACTTGCTGTGCAGTGAGACGTACCTCCTGGTCAGAGGATTCAAGTTTAATTTTGAGTCTGTGTTTTTGAAGTTTCAGTAACCCTCTCACCTGAATGGCTCTCATAAATTTAATAAACCTTTGTTGGTATGTGAATTTGAATGGAGAAAATAATTAATTAAATCATCGAACATTTGCTGTAGAACAATCCCTTTGAAGAAAAACAAACAGGCATAGCAGTTTCTGATTTTTTAAAGTAAAAGACATTGTTGGGAAAGTTTATGGCTCAAAGGCAGAAAGCATGTTTTGCATCCGAAGGTCGCAGATCTAATCTCCTTATGTTCAAATCAAGCCAGAAAATTTGTGTGTGACATCCTGGAGAGCCAGTGCCAAGTCATAGTTAACAACACCAGGCTGGGTAGGTCAAGTGTCAGACTGAGGATAGGGCCTGTGTTCCAGTGCCAGGGCCCCCTTCAGTAGGCACCATCAGTAGAGGAATTGTGAAAGAGGGGCAGCAGGTGGGAATGCCATTTTGAGATGGGGCTTATGGATACAAATCACAGTATGAGTATATATGAGATGATTTGATTAATTATTATGTTTTCAGATGAGCCAGAGGGCATTTCTGAGTACTTTTGTAGTTTTGTACTGGCTTTAGTATTTAGTTTAATCAACTAAATACTAAAGCCAGTATGTGCTGGTGCCCCTCTAGATTCTTACGTTACATATAAAATACGGTAAAGGACAGGTGGCAGAGGAGAGCCTTAAAGTAAAATAAAATAAAATTTAAGAAATACCTTTGGGCAGATAAAACTAATTTGTTTTTCTCTCTTAAATTAGATATTTTAATGAGATGTCTGCACAAGGATTAAGACCTCGCACTGTGTCCAGTCCTATTCCATATACACCTTCACCAAGTTCTAGCAGGCCTATATCACCTGGTAAATATATATGCATTTATTCCCCACTTTCAGGTTTTCAGTCTGCATCATGGTAGTATTTAATATAAATGTCATAATAAATACAGTGATAATAGTACAGATTTAATACATAATAATATACTGTGTTTTCAATTTATTTATTTCTGTATTTTAGGGTTCTGTATTAAGATTTTTAAAATGTGTTTTAATATTAATAATCTGGAACGCCATTTTTGGCTGCTAATTAGGATGTAAGATTAATGAATAATAGATATACAACAAAATTTGTATGCCTCATTTGTACATTAATTCTTCTTTCTACGAAAATAACAAATGAAGGCTTGAAATGCACATAAGCATTTTTGTCACTATTTAGGAAGTGTCTTTATTTAGCATCTGTATGTAACTAGCCAGTAAATGGGATTGAAAGTCTTTTAATGGTGAAAAGACCTTTATCGGTGTACATACTAATTATTGTGTTGTATTTTATTTATTTATTTTTAATCATCTTCAACTCCCTTCCTAGTTTAGGAAGAACTTTGCTCTTCTGCTTTTCTCTTCCATTTTGTGACTGATTTTTGTCTTGTTTGGCGATTATTACTCCTAGCAGTCAGTCGTCATGAAGATTTGGTGATGGGAGGGGTTTGCCTCGGGGAGCCTCCTGACAAACCCAGTACTAAATGTCCAGCTGATACAGGGCCATATTGTCATCCACTCACCCACCCATACAATTTTTGAAGGTTTTTGCAGTGACTACACTTTTGAAAGAATGTAAAGCAAAGACTGAAAAAAGATTAACTAATTTATGTCGCCTCTCTTAGTATCTACAATAAGCCTTGTTGTCATATAAATGAAGGTGCAAGTCCAATTTTCCTGATGCAAAAGATGAGGCATACTGCTTTCTTTTCCCCAAATGCATTGGATATTCTGGGTGTTTGGGCTCACTAATATTTGTAAACTTGCCCTGTTTTCCTTTCATTGTTCTAGGTCTCTCGTATGCAAGCCACACAGTTGGTTTTACTCCCCCAACTTCACTCACCAGAGCCGGCGTGTCTTATTATAACTCCCCAGGCCTTCATGTGCAGCATATGGGACCATCCCATGGTATTACAGTAAGTATTTCATGAATGCACATCCAAGACTCCTAAACAGCATTTCTAAAACAGTCTATGCTTGCATTTATATTTGTCCCGTTGGAGTTTCTTCAAACTAAACTAAAATCCATTCTGCAGTTCTCTTTTCACAGTAGAAGAATTATTAAATTGTTATTGCAGGATAAAGAAGATTAAAAATATTTCCCCCTCCCCTTACAACCAGTTTACTATCGAGTGGCCATGATAGATTATGTTTCTCAGATCTGAGAGTGGGGCAGTTCTATCCATGGCCTCTCTTAGGCATTGTTGGTGTCCCAGGCTCGGCTCCTGTGTTCTCTTAGAACTGTTTCTGTGAGTATGCACCTTGCTAATGCCTTTCCTTGAGAATTTTAAAAAAAAATGGAGCATGCAGCTTCCAGGTGTCTTTGCGCATGTAACACCAGAGGGCCTGACAAGAACATTGTAAAACTAGGGATCACAGACTATGGCATGAAGGCAGTGGTGCAAATGGGAATTAAAGATACGTTGAAGAGATTTGGCTTTCTGGTCTACAATAGTGATGTGGTTGAAAACTCTCTCACAAAAACCAGACTCAGATAGGTGCTGCTCTGAAGGATGTGTGATTCTTTGAAGGCTGTTGGAGTGCAACTCCCATCATCCTTTAGACTCTCATAGACTCTGCTGATTAGGCCTAATAAGAGTTGCCATCCCAGCAGTATCTGGAGCGCAGTACATTCCCTCATATACAGGTCTTTCCTGCTCAGAAACTCATTCTTAAGAGGAGCCAGCAAGAACAATGGTTCCAGTTGATAGGATTCCAAACAAATTGTAGGTGAAAGACTTTTGAGCTATTAATGAGAGTAATTCTTCCATGAATGCAAGCTGTGGGGTAAATAACATGTGACAGATGCTATTTAATATATATGGTAACTGTTGTGCCCTACTTAGAACTGAACTTGCACAAGACTTCTCATCATCTGTCTCATCTGCTTATTTCTCTTTTGTTTGTGACTGAGTTGGTGTGTAGGAGTGAACAGTAGATGTGCCTAAAGGAAGAACTGACTGAGCCTTCCTGCAGCAGCCCAAATGACTAGGTTTTCCTTGTATTTGAGTACAGTCCACGAAGACTTATGTCAGATAAAAAGTGTTAGCAGTTAACATGCCACAGAAGTCACTAACAACTCCTCCAGCTGAATCTGTATTACTGATTACTCAGAGATAGGCATAGGGGATAAAGATCCATGGAATGGAGGAGCTGGGTGGGGGAATATGTTGCCCCTCACCTGGTTATATGTATCTCTAGAAATTTCTCATAATAGGCAAGATATGTGATTAAACCACACAAGACAGGAATAGAGAAAATTGTTGTTGGACCTCCCGTGGTTTCTCAAGGTGTCGGGTGCAGTTAGAATCTATCAAGCAGGAAGAACTAATGGAAATTGGAAGTGCATAGGATTTTTGATTCAAAGGATATATTCCTGTGCCTGTGTACTCATTGTAGTAAACTGGCTTGTATGCAGAAGTCTGTAGCTCTGAGTAGGTTTCAGAGCACTGCTGCATGCTCCCACTGCCACTTGATGGGAGGTTAAGCTGTAGTGGGTTTGTGGCTTGAATTGCTTACAGATAAGTAGATTTTTGAAAGGCAGTTTAATGCTGCACACTCGCTTTGGTCTCATTTTGCGTGTAGTATGTATTTGGCAATGAAGTTGGGTACCTTTCCTTTGCTCAAGAAGTACCTCTTCCACACCTCACATATTTGCTTCCTATTGCCTCACCTGTTAATGCATTTTGGATTGAATCCTAGCTTGAACAGATTGGAGCTCAGCCCCTTGGGTCGCATCGGCTCCTTAGGGTTGGAGCTCTTGAGATTTATGGAAGATATGATATTAGAGGATTTAGAAGGCTATCCACTCCTTCCAATATGAAAAGAGGAGCAATTTAGGCTCTAGGCCTTTAGAATGTTACCTCTGAATAATTCTGAAGGCTAGCAGAGTATCATTGTTGTTGAGGTGCCTTTTTGAAGCAAAGTGTGATTTCTGATAAAGCCCTGTGTGGGCATTTGAATGCTGAGTACACTGGAGAGTCAGAATTGGAACACCCCACCTGCTTACCATTAGTACATGTGACCTAACAGATATATGAAGAGCTTATGCACTTGATACCTGTAGGGCCTACAGATAGAAGCCAGGTGGCAAAAAAATGTTAGTTTGAATCACATGAACCAGTCCGGAGTACAGTGGTTTGCAGGGCACACTTTAAAAAACAGCACACACTACATGTGATGTGATCACCTACATTTGTTGTAAATAATGCATGGACAGAACATGAAGTCCTCTAATGCAGACTAAGCTAAATCCCCAAATGGCAGGGAGAAATAGATGGAAGCAAGAGCACAAGATTTAGATCTGCTGTGATCCTCAGCTTCCATTTTGTATACAGTTTGAACATGTTAGCATGTTGCTCCAACTGCTTAGAGAAATACTTGTACCTGTGGCCTGATGATGATGTTTTTCATGGAGGAGGAATAGCTTTGGCTCTCAGGATTCACGTGCTCACCATCACAGCAATGATAGTGAGTGGCCTAATACAGCTGCCAGTTGCCCAGCAACAGGCTTAGCACGTAGTGGCACTTGCTCAGCTATTTTCTTGTCCTTCACTTTCAGATTGTTTCTTTCCTTTTCCCAAATCAAGGAAACTGTAGTTTAACACTTTAAAAACAGGGCTGCCATGCCATGGTTTGAAATCATTTCCCTAGCATTCTACTGTGTGGTTGGAATGTTGGATTAGGGCTCAGGAGACCTGGGTTCAAATCCGTACTTGGCCATGAAGCTCACAGTGTGACCTTGGGCCAGTTGTTCTTTTTCAGCCTAACGTAGCCCACAAGGTTGTTGTGAGGTGAAAGGTAGAAAGAAAGAACAGAGCCCTGGGCCCATTAAAGGAATGTTGGAATAAAAATGTAATGAATAAACAAAAAAAATGTTAACAGTTGTCGCAGGGAGAAAATGTCTTCATCTTTTGTGCATGTTGAGTTAAACTTGGGCTTCCCTGTTTTGTTCTGCAGAGGCCTTCACCGCGAAGAAGCAACAGCCCTGACAAATTCAAACGGCCCACTCCTCCTCCTTCTCCCAACACACAGACCCCGCTGCAGCCTGCTGCCCCACCACCCCCGCCCCCACCACCGGTGCAGCCTCCGGTCCAGTCGGCGACCTCCCAGTCGGCCACTTTCCAGCATTCAGTGCATCCTTCCTCTCAGCCTTAGTGCATGTGCTCAGCAAATCTGTATTCAGAGTTGGACTCATAACACAGAGCAGTTTACTTCAAGCCAAAGGCTTAACAATGGTATATTTGGATTTGACTTATTTGCACTGAAGTTACTGAGGCTTCACTGTTTTTATTGTGTTGTACCAGTTTGTCCAAGGGCCGCCTACAACGCTAGGACATTTCCTACATGGAAAGCACATCCATATAGGAGATAATCACATACGTTACGTACATGGTGGTTTCTGTGGCTTCTTTTCTGTTGACATGGAAGTGCTTCCTTTGTAAGAAGTGTGCGGTATTTGAAGTTGTTGCAAAATGCAGCCGACGATCTGGATCTACAACACTAATTTCAAATACAAATTTCCATCAGTGTTTTATTTGAATTTAGTACATCTGTCCTCTGGCTGGAACATTGCTATTTTTTTGGGTATTACAGCATTATGTTTAGCTGAGGTCCCAAAGCTTTATCTTATCCCCCTCCTCTCTCTACCCCCGCGCCCCAGCTTTTAGGTTTGTAAAATAAAAGGGACATCTTTTTATATTTTTTTTCATGACAATTTGCAAATAAAATTACAGGTATGGTCTGTATATTACGAACTCCTAGATATTACTGGTGTGTTTCAAGCATATACAGTAAATCAGCACTACATTTCAATAAACAAAAAAGATACAGCTTTTAGTGCAGAAGTGAAAGTCAGACATCTTCATGCCCAGGCTCATGTTTTTTAAATGTATTCCTTACGTTTCACTTACAGCAGTAAAATATACATGACAGATACATACCTTTTATCCAGTGTGTGGTACAGTCTGAAGTACAATGTGGGAAGCCTGACTTGTCAAAGTATATAGAATGTATTGATCCATGGACCTTAAGAGTTGATTGTTTTATTTCTTATTCATGTTGACCTGTAAAACTGTCCGTACTGTTGTTTTCATCACAATGATCTTCTGTAAGTGTGGTTCTGCCAACAAGATCCTTGTGGCCAATTCAATTGTGTTCTCCAGATTTCTGCTGTAGAAAAGCAATTTGTATTAAAAACAAAATGGCTGATTCCCCCCCTCCTTGTTTAAAATATATTGTGTGACATCCCCCTCCCAAATGTTTGAACCAATATTTTAAACATTCAAAGAAAAATCAGAAGACAATATGATTGAAAGTGCACATTATAGCAACATAATGATATAACAGCCAAAAATGTTGTATTGCTTGGTAGAAAAGGAACAGATTACAGAGAAAGTTAGATGACAATAGCAAATGCGTATTTAGCAGCATAAGCCGGTACAATGTATAAAGAAATGTATTCTGAAATACATTCTTTCCATTCATTTAGCACAAATAAATTGTTTGGTTTCACTTTGCAGTGGAACAAAGTGTCATTTTCCTTTTTTTAAAAGGGTGTCAACTTCTGCAGATTGTTTTTTAACAATTCTGTGTGGTAGCAATTGCCAAATAGTGAAGACTGACTTTTCCTATTTCCATTTGATGCACAAGACAGGAATGTGAGAGACTATTTTCTGAGTAAACTCTTTTAATCTGAACATTAACTTAATTGTTTGTTTTGCAAAACTTTTGTGACATAAACATGTTACACACATTCTTAAGGGAGGGGACCCAGAATTCTTAAGGGAAAAGATTCATAAGAAAGAAAGAAAGAAATAGGATGTTCGCAGAGTTTGACAAGAACACATGCTTAACTCCCGCAGTGAAATCAAATTTTGGCTCCATTATGCCCATTTTCCAACTTGCACATACTGTACATTCAGTGACATAGCCAGGCATATGCATATCTCATGGAACATTGGTTACCTCATTAACCATTATTTTAAAATGGGACTTAGAAATGCATCTTTCTTCCTGACAGCTGTTGATTTCTTGCTTAAGTGTTCAATCATGCTTTAACAGGAGCAAGTTGTGTGTGTTTGTTTGTTTGTTTTTGCATAGCTCAGGTTAACCAGGTGTAGTTTGAAATGAGATTTAACTTCTTGCTAAAAACAACAATTACAGATAAATATACAAGATGACACATGCCAACGGAGAACAGTAAATATCTGGTCAGTATTCATAGGTAATAATAAACAGAATTCCAGATAATCCTGCTGTTATTGTTCGTGCTGTTTAATTTCTCCTGTTTAGTTGCTCCTGCCAATGATTTCTAGATCTAGAGTAACCAGAAACTAACAGAAACTTAGCATTATGTCTGAGCAGTAGCTCATGGTTTGTCACTTCCCTAACAATCCAGAATTTGAAGCCAGCATGAAACTAGGATTTTGCATCCTGATTAATGTCAGGTTATTTTAGCTGTGCCCAGTGGTGTGATAAGTGAAGCAGGGATGCTTGGATTCCTGAGGAACATATGAAAGGTAAGATAGGATTCTCCAGGATTCTGGCTTATTGTTATCCATGAATGCAGTTTACCTGTGATCTTTCATGTAAATTAAAATAGAAAATTTGTGTCCTGTTTGCATATATCCCAAGCTATTCAAAATCTCATTCTGACCCACCCTTCCATCTTTTTTTCATAAAGTATTCCCACTGTTTACTCAAAGAAGCTCTATATGCATAGCAACTTAAGACAGTGGTTCAGAAGCGGACTAAAATGAAGAGGTGACTCTAGCACTGCTTAAACATCATACCAGTGCAATTTAAATTTAATTTTGGGGTGGTCTCTAAAATGGAAGCCCCTGTATTCCAGCATGAGCATCTGTGTTAAATGCTGTATTTGACATTCTCTCGATTTGCTTTCTATCAGATAATTACTTGGTGAAAGAAAAGTAACAAACAATTGTGCACACATATTCGAATACTAGTTTGTGAATTTTCATGGTGATGCAAGAATGGACTTAATCATATAATCATCTGTAGGCTTGAAAAATGCACTCAAACCTGGCTCCCATTCTCTATTGATTTTATGGGTGATCTTCCTTCTTGTACTGCTTGATTTGCCTACTTTAACTTCTATTATTGCTCCACCGTCTATTGGCATCAGCATTGCTTCTGTTTGGAATGGCAAACCCACAGTTATCAGTCTTGTATCAGTTTCCTTTAGTGCAGCAGTCATTTGGGGCAGTGAAATGATTTATTTGACTTTTTTTTGAAGCAGCTGTGTGGACTAAGATATGATTTTGAAAAGGTCTTTTCAATTATACTTTGACATCATTTGCAAGCGTTGCTTTGAGGATTATTTTGTGGGTTAAATTTAGCACGAATCCCCAAGTGAAACAGAGCCTAACTCCATGTGGCTTTCTTTGCTCATGCTTGTCTTTTATTACTTTTTAACCTTTCTTTTGTCTTCTTCCTATAAAAATTTGGAATAGAACTCTTATGGGCAGGACCATTTAATTTATTCTATTTTTTTAAATTTACTCTATAAAGTACTTGTGGAGAACTCTCACCTTTCGAATAACTTTAGCCGACATCCCCTATAAGCTCTGGTAGAGCCAGTGCTGAGGGATCATGGAAGTTATAAACCTGAAACATTAGAGAACCACAGTTGCTCACCTGCTCTATAAAACATCATATATATCAGGAAGATGGGAGATACATGCTCCTCCATCCAGGTCATGCAGAACTCCGCCTCCCATCATCTCATACCACTGGCTATGCTGGCTAATAATGATGGGAATTCCAGTCAAATAGCATTTGGAAAGCCCTTTTTTTTTTTTGCCCTCCCCACACCTGATACTCACTGATGGTGCTATGCCAGTGATGATGGGGGATTCAAAGAGGATTCTTGCATGTGAGCCTAAATTTTGGGACACACACTGCTTTGAGACTGCTCCCTGTGTTGTAGTTTGTTGTGTTTCAAGTGCTACCTTAGAGGGTCCCCCAGTCGTTTGGAGGGGTAATCCTGTTGAAGGCTACTATTAGGCAAATACAAGCCTTCATTTGAATATAGAAGTTATTTTGTAGCCTGGATCCCGACCCAAAAGTATAAGATACAGGGCAAGAGCAAAGCCTGGCAAAGTAAATTTTACAGCCTATACCGCTAGCCGTATTGGTTAGGAAGTAGAGTCCGAAAAGTAACTTTGCCAAGGTTTACTGGAAAAGGATGCATTTGTTTTTTTTATTTACTGAATTTATATCCTGACCATCACCTTAGAACTTAAGGGGAGGCATAAGATGAACTTTTTGAAAGTGCAGATAAAAAAGACAATGGTAAAATGAAAACAAACCAATCATAATATTGAAATATAACTGAGTCAAAATCAATTTGGAAGATTGAGAAAGAAAGAAAGAAAAAGAAAGAAAGAAAGAGAAAGAAAGAAAGAAAGAAAGAAAGAAAGAAAGAAAGAAAGAAAGAAAGAAAGAAAGAGCACCCCCCCCCATTAAAAGTCACTTTCCAGTTGCATTGACCGTGAGAATCAGCAAGAGCATTTTATTTGCTGAAGGATGTACGGTGAATGATGCCTCATGGTGGCAGAGTGTGCGTGTGTACCTGCTCTTCAGGAAGCCATATGCCATCTACTTTGCTGGTTTTTATATTTCTACGTCAGCTAACAAGACATTTGAAATGTCCTTGCCAGAAGATAATTTACCCAAGGTGTGTTTGATTATAACCAACTCCTCCTCCTGAATGTTTTCAGGGGGAGGGGGGAACATAATGCAGACAATCTCATCTGCTTGGAGAAAGAGTTCATAGTACAGTACTATTTTGCATGAAACTAGCACTGCACTCTTTCAAGCCTTTAAGCCTTCAAATTTAAGGTAAGATATAATCATTGCAATTTGGAGAAATGGGATTGGGATCATGGAAGCAACAGGCACGATTTCTTCCGTTGGAGGCATAGCCCTTTTTCCTCTGGACTGTGGTACTAAGGTGGTCTTCTGTTTTGTTACTGAAGATCTTTCAGCCACATGCTTGGCTGCAAAATAACCACAACAAAACCACTGCTGGAAGCATATACCTTTTTACAGGATCTCTGGTAGCATGTGGCTTAGGGATTTTTTTTTTAAAGAAAAGGCTCATATACCTCTTGTTCTAAGTCTTTGGCATGAGGTTGCTGACCTTGATCAGGGATGGGCAAAACAAAACCTCCAGATGTTTTGCACTGCACCTCACCTCAGTCCTAGCCAGCACAGCCACTGGTAAAGAATGCTGAGAGGTAGTCCAACAACATCTTGTTCTCTGCACCAGCCTTAGATATGTAATTAAATAGTTGTCAACGATCTGTGTGAATCTCACAACCCAAGATGAGTCTATGCAGAAGAGCTACATGTATGGGTCAGCAATGGCTGCGAAGAAGGTGAGTCACTATGGACAAGATAGGTATTCAGTCTTTGTACAGGGTTGTTCTTGAGTATACCCCTTCACTTTCTATGGGAGAGACCATGCCATTGCCCTGCATGCAGCAGGAGGTCCTGGAAGGATGCTAGAGAGGGAAATATTCACAAGTGGGTTCTAGAAAAGCTGGCCTGAATCGTAGCCTTTCTCTTTCACTTGAAATTTCTGTGACTTTATTTTGCACATCATGATGCTTACTCATCTCTATAGTTCTGAAATTGGGCAAAGGGTCAGCCTACAGGACGGTTTGGATCTGTGTTCTTTGAAATTAGTGGATAAGGTGGCCTTGTAGGTGTTCTTGGGCAGTGATTCCCCAAGCCCTAGCCAGCATATCCTGTAGTGAAGGATGATGTGAGTTGTAGTCCAACATCACCTGCAGAGCCATAAATTGCTTACCCAACCAAACCCCCACTTCAAAGGCATGTTGAAGGTGGTGGCCTGAGGCAGTGAGCAGTTAGCGAGCTTTAAGACCCCTCAGTTTGTGACAGGTGAGATGTGAATTGGGGGAGACTGGATTTATAGTAAAAATATAAAATCCTGTTAAAAATCTTGGATTTAGATCTTTCAGAGACAAATTTTTGATATAGGACAGATTAGTGGTGGAGTTTGGAACCCTATTGCTTGGAACTCACTCCGTGCCTTTATATGTCAATTTTTCCTTTCTATGTTTTCAGTTATACTTCCCTCCTTGCAACGTCCTTTCCCATTTTGCCTTTCAGGGCGTCATTTTTCATAAGGATTTTTTCTGTTGCACCCATTGGTAACTGTAAATACAACAACAGGTTTGAAATAACATTTAAATTATGTGAATCAAGCTGGTGGTTTCTCATTATCAGCAACAACAATAAACATTTATCCCACCTTTGTTCCAATAAGCTTAAGGCAGCATATCCAGCTCTCCTCCGTGCTCTGTCCTCCTAACAATTCTGTGAGGTATGTCAGGCTGAGAAGTGGGTGATCCAGTGAGTAACATGGCTCAGGAGGGACTTGGTTCTGGCTCACCCAAGTCCTAGGGCAACACTGGAATTACTGTATGTATGACATTCAGTTTCCCCTGTCTAGAATGACTTCACAATTACTCTGGGCAGCCATGGAGGTCAAATTGGTGACACCCCGGGTTCAGATTCCATTTTTGTACTCTCATCCCAGTGGTCTCAGCATGCAGACTTTTGAAACCCAGGACAAATCCTGTGTAAGATAAACAAGGAGAAAAATGCAAAAGCTTGGGGGTGAGTTTAGTAGGTTTTCCTAGATTTAAAAAAAGAAAGCATGCATACTATACGTTGGAGGATAAGCAGATGGTTTCCTTCAACGATGCATAGGCCAGATTGGAAAACCATGTGCTTCCAACCCCAATTTGATGTGACTCCTCTTCCATTTCTATGCAGGGGATGTATGCATAGAAAGCACCATAATGACAGGTGTTAGTTTATATATATATGAATTCACTTTTCCCATTTGTTTAAAGAGGTTTTGTTTAAAGGGAATGATCCTCACCAATTACGGGAGTGCTAAAAAAACTGGTAACGAGAAACTACTTGAAAGACTGGTAGCTAATAAAGTATGGAAAGGTTTTTTGAACTGCCACTTTCAGAAGCTAGGATGGCCCCTGGGGAAAATCAAGGAGTTACAATCCAAAATGTAACCAGCCATAGTAGCTGTGGGATGTCAGTAGCTGAAGCTTGGAGAAGTGTTTTCCAGACTCTGGAACAGGACGTGCCTTGATTTGCTCCTGCCATGTACTTCTAGTTACAGCAGTGCTCATTATGTTCCCACATTATACTGAGCATAAATCTCATCTTGAACAACGACAAAAAAATTATAATAAAATGCAAAGCATCCTGGGAGATACTTTATTTTCACTTCAAAAAGCATGCAGAACTTTCTAAAGCAGGTGCAAAGTACAGCATATCATGCAAGTAAAGTCCAGCTAGCCTTTAGCCTTAAATGGGTAGATTCGAAGCTTTGTCTTCATTATCAACTCCTTTTGTAAAGTAGGTTTTTGTTATTTCAACGTGTCCAAACATATCTCATTGAATTTAGGAGGACTCAATTCTTCTGTTTATACAGAGACTCCTTTAGCAGATTTTAATGAGCTGCAACTGCCATATGCCAGCTTTATTTTAAAAAACAAAACAGAACAACCAAATCCATGTGTAACTCTAGTAGATCTTTCCAAAACAAGTATTAGCCATGCCATCATATTAAAACATCAAACGAGATAAAAGGTACTGCATTCCTAAAACTATTAAGCAACTCTAGGAATATTAACACAGGTTGTCCTGATTTCTGGGATGCATGTGTGGTTCATTTGTGCAGTAGTTTATTGCTCCGTTTCTGGAATGTAATTAAGGCCTTTATAATTAACTGCTGGAGAGTGCTTGCCAAAGTACAATGAATCTAGATTTCTGTAATATGCTTTTTAGTTGTTATTGCACGGTGCACACTGTGCTTGATATTAGGAGAGATTTACCTATTTACGTCGTGAAATTGTACAATGCTGTATTTATGGGAGTCTACCATTTCAGGCTGCAGAGGTAGGTGGGATAGCACATTTGAATCCTACTGTATCAAAAGCACCCTGTTCATGAAACTCCAGCATATATGTGAGATGGTTCCAGCTCAACCTTCTTCCTCAAGTATTCATTTTCCATTTGCCAAAGCTAGTACAATATTCTTCATTTTATGTTTGCCCAACACATGGCTTTTCAGTTAAAATAGAACCAAAGCACCAGGACCCAGCCATTTTACATGATGAAGGAAAACACTAATGAATAACAATGAGTAGCATAATGGCTACTGTAACGAGCTATTGTGCCCCAGACTATGGATAAGGTAAATTAGCTTATTTCTGACCTCAGTAAGAGTCAACTGATGAATGTGTCTTAAAAAAAAAATAATGTTTTCGAACTCTGGCACTTATGGTAGGTAGGTTTGTTTGTTTGTTTGTTTATTGTCATTGTAAGTATATACACAGTATACCCATACAATGAAATTCACAGACACCCAGAGACCAGACACATGCACACACATAAAATTCCCCAAACACTCCCCACCCACTAAAAAAATCCCCCAACACTCCCCACCCACTAAAAGTCCCCACTAAAAATACAAACATCTACACCGCAGGCCAAGTAACAGTCCAACTAACTATTCACTACTGGTGGTCTTTAAGCTCATTATAAAGTGCAATTATAGCTCTGGGATAAAAACTATTCAGAAAACATGTGGTCCGAGTCTTAATTGTTATGTATCTTCTGCCAGACGGCAACAGTTCAAAAAAGTTATAAGCAGGATGGGAAGTGTCTCTCAGGATTCTGTGTGACTTCCTCAGACAGTGGGATGTGAAGATGTCATCCAGGGTTGGTAGCTGGAGCCCGATGATATTCTGGGCAATTTTAATGGTTCTCTGTAGAGCTTTTTTGTCCGCTACAGAGCTACTCCCAAACCATGCCAGAATGCCATATGTTAGGACACTCTCAATGGTGCTATGATAATATGACAGAAGTAAATGCTCAGATAAATTTAACTTGCCGAGCATTCTCGGGAAATACAGCCTCTTCTGTGCCTTCTTCATTAGCATGTTGGCATTTATAGTCCATGAGAGATCCTCTGAGATGTAAGTACCCAGAAATTTAAAACTACCAACTCTCTCCACTTCCTCGCCGTTTATAGACAGTGGCAAATGTACATTTCTCTTCCTCCTAAAATCAATTACGAGTTTCCCATCCACCCCAAATATTGTGTCTTGTGTAAGTAGAGATTAGAATAATAAGCAATAAGAATAACCACTTCCTTACATGAGAGAAAATTCATGATACTGGTGAGATGGGTTCTGCACCTGTTCTTGATGACGTAAGTATTTCAAAACAAGTTTCTCATAACAACTACATCCCACAGGGCAACCTGTTTATGCTGTGCCTTCTGCAACAGCCATTTCTTTCAAGGCCTTTCCCTACCCTACCTGCATTATGTGTGCTATTCCTTCGTCACAGTAGTTGTGATGTTATTGACTGGCCGACACATGATAGATAAAAATAATTAATATCATTTCTAATGAAGCACTTGCAATGTGTAGAAATGTTGCAGAATTTTAAATTTTTCATTAAATTCCTCTCGCTGCACAGAGATTCACACAGCAGAATAGCTTCATAGAATAACTCAATGTGAGACATTAGTAGCAGACAGAATAAAAACTGTTTTCTTTACTTACAGCATCTCCAGGCACATATTTTATTTTCATAGACCCCTATTGGAGTCAAATTAGCACTAGCTTTCTATCAGTCAATACGGCTGCCCCTTGCTTCAAAATGCAGTGGTGCCTTGCTAGATGATGATAATCTGTTCCACTGAAATCGCTGTTTAGTGAAATCATTGTCTAGCAAAAAGCATTTCCCCACTGGAATGCATTGAAACCTGTTTAATCTGTTCCAATGGGGAAGACTCGTTGTTATCTAGTGAAGATCAGCCATAGGAAAGCCGCTTTGCAAAGCGCCGATCAGTTGTTTAAATCGCTGTCTTGCGAAGCTTAGGTCCTGAAAACACCTGTTTGCGAGCACGGAGGGAGCTGTCAAAATCGTCGTCTAGCGAAAATTGGTTTGCGAAGCAGGGACCAAATATTGTCCAGCGAAATTCTCCCATAGGAATCACTGTTTTGCAAATTGCTATAGCGATTGCAAAAAACCAATGTCTAGCGTAAAAACTGTCATGCGGGGTAACTATCTAGCGAGACACCACTGTGTTCGTCGTCATCGTTTAGTCGTGTCTGACTCTTCGTGACCCCATGGACCAGAGCACGCCAGGCCCTCCTATGTTCCACTGCCTCCCGTAGTTGTATCAAATTCATGTTGGTTGCTTCAATGACACTGTCCAGCCATCTCATCCTCGGTCGTCCCCTTCTCCTCTTGCCATCACACTTTCCTAACATCAAGGTCTTTTCCAAGGAGTCTTCTCTTCTCATGAGATTAACATCAAGGTCTTTTCCAAGGAGTCTTCTCTTCTCATGAGATGGCCAAAGTACTGGAGCCTCAGCTTCAGGATCTGTCCTTCCAGTGACCCACT
The DNA here is from genome assembly GCF_051106095.1 of Pogona vitticeps. NCBI lineage: Eukaryota > Metazoa > Chordata > Lepidosauria > Squamata > Agamidae > Pogona > Pogona vitticeps. The sequence goes on from NC_135785.1 coordinate 99,351,560, forward strand.
GTGTTACCTGAGCAAATTAGGCAAGCTACAGAATATCACATGTGAGGTGTAGAACTTTGTGCTTAGGATGTTTACACACAAGCTTCATTAATGTTGACTTTCTTATGGCTGAGGGTAATGGGTTGTATCAGCAAGAACCATCTTCCCACTCCCTGATATTTTGAATGTAGAAATACAGATCTTATTTGTGGGCATTAACAGGAAGAGACAGAAGTGACATCACAGGCGCTCACATGTTGCTGTGCATTTCCAGTCTTACTGTTCTTGAATTATTATAGTCTCACTATTAGGCAGCAAGCCGCTGGAGAAAGAATACAGAATTTAGCAAATGGAAATTTTGCCGTAGACTTGCTAGGTCAGGTCAACAAGTTCTGTTATGGTTTTCTAAGTCATTGAAGTTAGTTTCCACTTCAGTGCTTAGTGTCAAAACAAATACAGAAAAGTATGATCAAAAGAGCTAGGTGGCTAATGGTGTTTCATGAACTTTTAGAATATAATGTTGTTATTAGAAATGTCAGATGCCTTCATAAAAGTCACCCAAACTCTTAGTGGGTTTTTTGTTTTGTTTAGTTTAGTTTTGTTGGGCAAAGTAGCAGTTGTTCCTTAGCCATAGTAACACTAGCAACCATAGTCACAGATGTTAGAAACACTGACAAGAATCCTGCTGGTGTGTTACACTGCAGAAGTTGAATTCTGTAACTCCCTGCTGTGAACTGCCACTAATTAATGAGGTGCTTGTCATGTTACAAGGGCACCTGCCTGAGGTTGCAACAGGCCGCCCTTAGCGATAGCACCAGCACCTCTTTAGTCAGTGGCAATTCACAATTTAATATAGGTAAAGGTAAAGGTTCCCCTTGACAAATTGTACAGTTGTGTCTGACTCTAGGGGGCGGTGCTCATCCCCGTTTCCAAGCCATAGAGCCAGCGTTTGTCTGTAGACAGTTTCCGTGGTCACGTGGCCAGTGCAACTAGACACGGAACACCATTACCTTCCCACCGAGGTGGTACCTACTTATCTACTCACAATTTTTACATCCTTTCAAACTGCTAGGTTGGCAGGAGCCGGGATAAACGATGGGAGCTTACTCCATTGTGTGGATTCTTACTGCTGGTCTTTCAACCTTGCAGCCCAGAGGCTTTGCGGTTTAACTTGCAGCACCACCAATGTCCCTTACAATTTAATATTGTTTTTGTTGTTTAGTCGTTAAGTCGTGTCCAAGTCTTTGTGACCCCATGGACCAGAGGACGCCAGGCCCTCCTGTCTTCCACTGCCTCCCGGAGTTGGGTCAAATTCATGTTGGTAGCTTCAATGACACTGTCCAACCATCTCGTCCTCTGTCCAAGGGACTCTCAAGAGTCTCCTCCAGCACCATAATTCAAAAGCATTAATTCTTCGGCGGTCAGCTTTCTTTATGGTCTAGCTCTCACTTCCATACATCACTACAGGAAAAAGCATAACTTTGACTATGCAGATCTTTGTCAGCAAGGTGATGTTTCTGCTTTTTAAGATGCTGTCTAGGTTTGTCATCGCTTTCCTCCCAAGAAGCAGGGATCTTTTAATTTTGTGGCTGCTGTCTCCATCTGCAGTGATTATGGAACCCAAGAAGGTAAAATCTGTCACTGCCTCCATATCTTCCTCTTATATTTGCCAGGAGGTGATGGGGCCAGTGGCCATGATCTTAGTTTTTTTTTTTTTATGTTGAGCTTCAGACCATTTTTTGCACTCTCCTCTTTCACCCTCATTAAGAGGTTCCTTAATTCCTCCTCACTTTCTGCCATCAGAGTGGTATCATCTGCATATCTGAGATTGTTGATATTTCTTCCAGCAATCTTAATTCCGGTTTAGGATTCATCCAGTCCTGCCTTTCGCATGACTGCATAGTTAAATAAGCAGGGGAACAGTATACAGCTTAATTTAATATACAGAGACATAAATCACCAAGAAGACACTGAGCCATCATGACAGATTTCCCACCACTCACTGCCCTCTTTTTACCTTTGGTAAGTTGTCAAAAATTACAGCCATTACACATGTCCGGTGATTGGAACAGAAAAATCCTTAACTAATTATGCCACAGTAGGAGCTTCTCTTACTTGGAGTAATGAAGATTAGCTTTCTTTGTTTCATTATTAGTCTTCAGGATGAAAGCACATAATTCCTTTGAAGTCTGATTTCAAAACAAGAATGTCTCAGTCACCTCTCTGATATTAACAAGCTTTATACAGTAATCACAAGCTATGTCTACTGTCTTTTTCCAACCTTCCAAGTTGTACTTAATGCAATTTTTTCTGCCTGAGCAAACATTACCTTGCTCTTTGTCCACAATCAAGCACATTTGCTACAAATAGGGCTTGTTCAGGCAGTCATTTTTCCTACTGTTTGGTGCATTGCAGGAGCAAATTGGTTTGCTCTTTTTTTCCTGTGACCACACGATGTAATGGCTAGAGTGGACCAATTTGCTCCCAAATCACCCCAACCTGCTCCTTATTTGAGCCTCTGTCTGGAGCTTCAATGTTTTTGGTGTGGGGTTGGTGTAGTATACTTTTGTCAGTTCCCAGCATGTGCAGTTACTGGAAATGGACTAAAATCAAGCCTTGCAGCTGTCAAAATTAACAAAGCTTGTTCCAGTTTCAATTTCCAGTAGCGTGAAGTGGCTTAATAAGCAAGCCACTTGATATTGGAAAATTTAACACTTCCCCTGCTCCTCTGCAGAGGGGCATGGAAAGTGATTTGTTTTTACTCTGCTAGACCATCACTGTTGTGCTGAATCGCTTAGATTAAATTTACTTGGTTTTTTTTCCTTTGCCTTTGTATGAAGTGCTGATTGTAACTGCAGCTGCAGGCAGCTTTTCAATCAGAACTACAGACAAGGCAAAGGGAAAAAAATAATCTAAGTGTTTCAGCTCATCCATGATGGTCTAGAACAGTGGTTCTTAACCTTTGTTACTCGGATGCTTTTGAACTGCAACTCCCAGAAACCCCAGTCAGGAGAGCTGGTGGTGAAGGCTTCTGGGAGTTGCAGTCCAAAACTCCTGAGTAACCCAAGGTTAAGAACCAGTGGTCTAGAACAAGCAAAACATAATAATTTCACTTTCCCTGCCCCTCCACAAAGGGGAAATGTTCAGTTGACAGCAGAAGAAGCCAGAGGATTGCTTGAGGTCAATATGTCATTTGGATGTGAGGATTGTGCAAAATGGCATATTGCTGCTCCTCCTGACCTCAAGCAACCCTATTTAGATCACACCAGCCTACACCAAAAGGGCCAATGTAGTTGCACCCATACTTCCACATGATAATGAGGAGGATTAGGTCTAAAGGGGAAGTTGCTAAAATCAACTTTTATTTACAAGTGGAGGAGACTCTTTCATGCCACCCTGTGATTGTAGTTTGCACAAAGACAAACATGAAGGCATTATACATTAATCAGTGTAAAAGAGAGGAACACAAATGGTCCTGATCTGGCCCATGAAGGTTTTGGGGGACCCCTGCTTCTCAGAGTTCTATGGCTTACAACTTATTATAATGTGATGCATAGACTAAATCAGTATACTCCAAGCTTTCTGATAGACAAGGTACACCTTTTCTGCACAGAAACTGGAGGCCCATGTCGTTCTTATATCATAAAAAGTCAATTTTTAATAGGTATAAGAATGCAAACTGGCCACCTTGAGAGGAATCCACCTCCTGTTTTTGTGCCACAATGCTATTCTAGGGATGCCTCCTTGAGCCCCCATAATTCTGTTCCTTAGGGAAAAGAACATGACTAGATAGCAACTCCTCTCCTCTCTGCCCCTTAGCTCTAGTGGCTAAAACTGATCAGAATTGTGCTCAGAAGCATCTGTAGGGCCATGGATTCCACTCCTTGCACTGTCTGTTTCAGGAATGAAACACAATCGCACTAGTGTTCACATTTACAACTGAATTCTTTATAGCTCACAGTATAAAATATAACACTGACATGAGGGAATCTGGAGTTTAGGACTGGGCCAGCTCTAGCTTCTGAGGATCCATGGGGCACCTTGTTGCTGTTAAGTTTTGTCAAGTAGCCTCTGACTTCTGGTGATCCTTGGTATAAGAACCCCCCCCCCCCCCCCCCAGAATGCAAACTCAAATCTGTGGCTTGCTCTTGGAATTAATCTATCTCATATTTGGCCTTCTTCTTTTCCTGCTCCCTTTCACTTTTGTTAACATCATCATCTTTTCCAACCAATCTTGTCTCCTCATGATGTATGTGTCTGAAGTGTGAGAGCCTCATGTTTCATCATTTTTACCTCTAGGGAGAGTTCAGGCTTGATTTGATCTAGGACCCACTTGTTTGTCTTTCTGGCAAGCAGCACATTTCAAATGATCTAAGACTCACTTCTTAGTTTCTGTCTGTCTCAGGATAGATCCTGGGAAAGGCCAAGAGGTGCAAGAATTTAGAATGCCCCACAACCCCCAGCACCACCACCAGGGAGCCTGCGTAACACTTCTACATCACACAAGACTTGGCAGAATCACAAACACAACTTCTGACTAGGCCAAGCTCCTTCATGCTGAGTGAGTGAAAATGAAGATGATGATCCTGGCCTCTGCCAGCTAGGGATCTTAAAGGGTCACTGCTTTGGCAACTGCCCAGACTGGGCACCCATGAACCAGATCAGTCTGTCCTGATGCTCTGAGTAACTTGAGCTGACGTCTTTTAGATATTTTTCTTGAACATCAGAGCCTTAAGGAAGCAGGTCTAAACAAACCGAACTAAACAAAACAGATCAAAACTAGTTTCTAAATTTTCAGATTGTAGAAGGAAAAGCCTCAGTGGTTTTGGTTTGGGCTCTTTTTGTTTTAAATGCTTGCCACCCAGGAAAGCCCAGTATCCTGCTGTTTTTGAAGGCAATTCATCTACTACTGACATAACCATGTCACTATCTTTCCAGGATGATGCACTTTAAGGAGATCTCCACAGTGATTTAGTTATCTGGCTAAGGCATAAACACTGTTAAAACTAAAGGAAGAGGAATATGATGTTGGCAAAGCCAGAGCTTTTTAAAAATGTGCAGAAGATTGCTTCAAGTGAAACTCTAGCCAACAAAAATGTTACAGCACTGTTGAGGAGCATAATCATTTTCCTTTATCTAGTAAGCTACTGTTTTCTCTTGCTGTCCAGCATCATCACAGTGCTCATAAGTGATTCTACTATTCCAAGAAAATCCAGAGACAAAGTTGTTTGCATACAGCCTCTGCAAGGGACAAAAACAGAACTAAACAAAACAAGCTGTAACAGGTTTGTCCAGAAAACAATGAAAACCTTGAAACTTTCTTGTGAAGTGGTGTGCTTAATCTGATATTTGAAATGATTCAGTGCTCTGACTCAGAAGCATTAAATCACATGCAAACTCTGTATTTATCTACAGAATGAGGTATATAGTTACTGTGGTGCAAACCTGATATGCAAATCATACACTCTTACCTGTGTATTTTGGACTTTAAAGGTAAAGGTTCCCCTTGACATTTAGTCCAGTCGTGTCTGATTCAGGTCATCCCTGTTTCCAAGCCGTAGAGCCAGCGTTTGTCCATAGACAGTTTCTGTGGTCTAACCAAGTCAATCTCTCTTCAGTTGTTAGGAGTTGGCTCTTTGCAAAACACAGACCTACATAGGCCAGGTGACAAGTCCCCCACAAATTGTTGCTGCTTTACAGCTATTTCGACAGTCAAGTGGTTAAGGTTGTTTACTGGAGACCTGGCTACTGAAGATTTCTCCTAAAAAAATTTAAAATAAATACACATTTGATAAAATAAGTTTCCAATCTTTTCCCACAAGGTCAGCAACATCTCATGATCTGAGATTCAAGGCCAGGGGATAACCTGGGGCCAGGGGATAACCCCCTTGTGACATCGCAGAGGTAGTTCAGGAAAGGATGGGGAGGGCCATTCCCCCCCCCCAGACTTCATGCTGCTCCTGCCAGGACTTGTGCATCTAGATTCTAGAACAGTGATCCCCAACCTTGGGCCTCCAGATGTTCTTGAACTACAACTCCCAGAAGCCTTCACCACCACCTCTGCTGGCCAGGATTTCTGGGAGTTGAAGTCCAAGAACATCTGGAGGCCCAAGGTTGGGGACCACTGTTCTAGAAGGTTCGTAAGTTATGATGCTGGTGCTGCACTCAGCTACCTTGTTTCAAATGGGTGTGGTGGAGCCAATGTGGGTGCACCAAAAAAAGAGACAGGAATGAGGAGAGGGGAGTGAAAAAAAGAGCTGGTGGGTGCATTCACGGAGGCCCATCAGGCCATCTGGGGCAAAAGAACAGAAACAATTCCACATAGTTTGTTCTACTGAGTGCTGCTTGAACCAAATATTTTCCTCTGCACCTGGAGCTGCATAACAATGAACTAAAACTAGCAACCCCAGGGCTCTCTTTGAGTTAAATTTAAGTAATATATTACTTTCTGTTTCAGAAATGTCTAAGAGGCTGTGATACCAAGCAGTTAAAGATTAAGAATGACTGGCCTAATATGGAGGCATTTCCATTTTTAGTGTATCAGTAAATGAAACAACAAGATGTTTCTGTGGAAGATCCTCTGCTCCTTGAGTCTGGGAAAAGGCTCAAGAAAACTATATTTAACAGTGAGTAACAGACAACCTCTTGATTACAAAATCTATTCCTAGAAACTGCATTAATCTCATTAAAGAGTAACTGAAAGGTGCCATATTAAGGACCAAGGTGGAAAAATTTAGTGTTAATCCACAAAACAGATCACACAATTATTCACTTTACTTCATTTTCTACCAGTCTGCAAGATTATTCTGAAGTATCTTATATGGGGAAGCTATTGGGAGATGAAGGTTGCAGGATAGGTTAAACTATAACCACCAATAGATGGTTTTAAACTTTGTTGGAAATGCTCTTTGAATTCCTCTGTAGCACTTTACAAGAGTAAAACTCTACTTAACCTTATATGACTGTTTTTCTTATCTCTCCTTTGCATATAAATTCAGAGCTTGTTGAACTTTGAGTAGAACACTGTTCCTTCTTCATTCTAATCATTCCTTTCCCCAGATATGTATGAGACTATAGACTACAATTATTTACTTGTGATAACTGCACCTGTTAAATAAACCAAGTTATATAACCCCTTGTTGTTGTTTAGTCGTTTAGTCGTGTCCGACTCTTCATGACCCCACGGACCAGAGCACGCCAGGACCCCTAACTTGTGCTAAAGGCTTGTGTTCCTTTTTCCCCAGCCCCACAGCTAAACTGAAACTTTGTGTTTTGAAGTAGACCACATTGGGGGGGGGCGGGCAGGGGCAATCACAGAATAATTGGCCAACCTTTTGGTCTTAAGAGTGGGGTGTAAAAATCCCAACCTTACAAGGAATGGGGCTTGAGATCACACCCTGCAGAGGTATTTTGAAACCTGAGTCTGAAATCTCCTCTTCAAGCAGATTTGGCAAAAACACTTGCCATCAGTTTTTGGACTTTTGTATAATTTTTCTGCACTATCCATGGAGCAGTGGTATTTAGCCTGATGAAGTGGAACTCCTCCATGAAAGCTTGCAATTGGATTTTTTTTTTTTTTGGTAAAATTTTATTTAGAATATAACGTTACAAAACAAAAAGAGTGAAAACACTAACCCATCAGTCACTACAAAACCAGGTATACGAACAACAAAAGATAAAAGAAATAACCCACTACTAACTAAAGCAATTCCTCCCCCCTTCTTGGGTCAGAGACTCCAACATCGTTTGGATCTCGGATTTCTCCAATTGGTTTCCAGTGAGAACTGAGTATATAAAACGCCAAATACACTCCTGAATATTTTTTTAGTGGTTCAATAAAATATATCACCTGCTTTTATATTTGAGTAATCTTAAACCTCTTCCTTGTTTTTTCTGAAAGAAGAAGGCAATGTATGGCTAGACAAGCAGTTTTCTCTATCCGTGGAGCAAAAGGAAGGTCTTCTTGTGACTACACTGGCCACAAATAGCTATTATTTTATTTATTTATTTATTTGATTTTTATCCCATGATGATTTGGTTCATGTTTGACATCAGGCGCTCCTCTCAACTGCAGTCCCACAGGCCAGGACTTAGTTTTAACAATAACATCTTTATTTAAAATGGCTGGAGGTTGCTCCACCATCACTTCAAAGAGTTTATTTTCCCTCATCAACTGGTGGAACTTCAATAAACTGCCCCTTGTAACATCAAACATAGTCTCTCTTAATTGTGTGAATTCCACCAAATAATTCGCTCTGTTGATTCTGTAATTTTCTCTTTCATGGATCTCACCCATTCTATGTCCCTGGCCCTCAGGAGACTCCCTTTCTTCCTTTCTGTGGATCCTGGCCATTTTCTCTGAATCCCTGATCCCTGAGGTGTCTCTCTTTAGCTCTCTTGCCTTCTCTGTTCTCTTCACTCTCTCTCCCCACAATATGAACGGTTATGTGGTGGCTGACCTCGTCTCTGCCTCTTAGCTTCCTCCTTGGGCACTCTTAATTTAACCAACTCCCCTGCCTAGGGGTCTTCTTTCTTGACCCACTCCCAACTCTCTGGTAACTTAGGCTGTGTGATGATTTCTGTTTCCTATGGGTCTCCTCTCATGTCCTCCCCATTTCATCATTCCTTCTCCTCCTCTATCTCCCCTCCTTTTACTCCTTCTTTGATAGTCTCCTCCTCAACCTTTTCCCCCCCTTGAACCCCTTTAGTACTTTTTCCAGGTTTTCTTTTGACTGGGGATGACCCTCTCTCTTTGTTAGGTCTATTTCCACGCTCATCCTCCCCTTTGGCCTGCTGGCTCTTGTTGGTCTCTTGTTTCCTGGGTTTTCTGGAGCATCTGGTCTTTTGGCTCATGGGAGAGATTTTAGCTTCAATGCCATTATCCCAGTCTCTATTGGGAAGCTCTTCATCTCATAACCACCCTGAGGGAATCAGCCCACTAACCTTTCTTCCTCACATCCACCTTTCTCCTTTGGTGGGGACCCAAGATAGCATACAAAAAAATTAAGTCAATAATTAGTTCAAACAAATCAATCAAGATTCACACACACACACACACACACACACACACACACACACACACACACACACACACACACACATACACACACACACACACACACACTATATATTATTTTAAAAGTATACATTTAAAAAGACTTCTCCATTTCAGCTGCCCTTTCTCTCTCTCAAAGCGTCTGAAAAGCATGTTTTCAGATTCACCTCTGAGAGAGGAGGTTCTATAATATGTAAATTGTTTCACTAATTTTAATTATTGAATACTGACTTTTAAAACAGGCCACTAATACCTATTCTACATAGCAATCTTTATTTCCACAATGGGGAGAGTATTTCAATAACATAGATTTCCTTGTGTATCAAGATCTTTATTAAAACTGAGTAGATTAAAAGTAGAGGATTGAAATTAGGCTTCATAATTCTCTCTTCATAAAAATATTTTTGCAATAGTCCACCCACAATAGGTTATTGAGCCTTATGCGTAACTCTATAGATTTCTGTCTGGGATGTTTATGCCTTCCAAATGATGCACAGACCCTTTATTTGCACTGCTTTTGCATTCAGCTCTTGCATATAATCACTAGAGCTTTTGATTTCATGGCACTGAAATAATGTCAGCAGCAAAAAATTTTTTCAAAATTCAGTCCTGGGAAAGTCTTTGTAATTAAGAGTGCTTCTTAATTAACAAATGACAATTTATGTGATATCAAAAAGCTATTTCCTACAAGTTGAAGAGTGTTACTGGCCTTAGGGGATATGAAAAAGAATAAAAAGAAGATTAAGAAGGGAGGAGGAAAAAGCAAAGGTACTATACACTAAATAACTCAGTTAAAGAAACAGCTTTTTTTTCATTGGGAAACAGGGGCTCTTGAAGTGGAAAAGTTTGTAAATTTATTTTATATTAAAGTACCTTTTTATTGCTTTACATTAAAACATTTAATTCTCTGTTTTAACATATTTAGCTATACTACACCATTGTCTTCCCAACAACCATATAATATTGCTTTAACAATTATGGTTGCAGGAAAATAAACATGCTGGTTAAAAGGTGTGGTGTCCAACAAGTAGCTCATTGAGCCATCCAGTTTGGTCATTATGCCCGGCATGTGGAAGAACAGCAAAAGCCATAAAATAATAATTATTATAATCATATTATAAAACAACTAATACTCTAATCTTGACAACTATATGCGTGGTGTCTTTCGTGTATATATATATTTTTTTATTTTTTTATTTATTTATTTGTTTGTTTGTTTGTTTGTTTGTTTGTTTCATTTCTATCCCGCCTATCTGGTCGGATTTGACCACTCTAGGCGGCTTACAAACAGCCAACAATAAATATTAAAAAATTACAAATAAACGAAGATAAAGACCATAAGAGTATAGAGAGAAAAGATCGTCAGGGATTAACTGTTGGGAAGGCCTGCTTATACATGAGTGTTTTTAATTGTTTCTTAAAAGTGCCCAGCGAGGGGGCCGCACGAATCTCAGGAGGTAAGTTGTTCCATAGGCGAGGAGCCACCGCCGAGAAGGCCCGATTTCTGGTCTTTTCCTTCCGGGCCTCTCTCGGCGTCAGGCTCCTCAGCCTCACCTCCTGGCTCGCACAAGTGACACGGGTAGATTTTGGTGGGAGAAGGCATTCCACCAGATATTGAGGTCCTAAACAGTTTAGGGCTTTATAAGTAAGCATCAATACTTTGAAGTCGATGCGGAATCGGATGGGCAGCCAATGCAATACGGCCCGAGTGGGGGAGATATGTTGGTATCTTCTCACTCCACTGAGTAGTCTGGCCGCAGCATTCTGCACCACCTGAAGTTTCCGCAGCAGCCTCAAAGGTAGCCCCACATAGAGCGCATTACAGTGGTCTAATCTTGAGATTACAAGCGCATGTACCAAAGTAGTGAGGGCCCCCACGTCAAGGTAGGGTCGCAGCTGGGCTATCCGCCTAAGATGGAAAAATGCGGTATGGACCACAGACGCCACCTGGTTTTCCATAGTGAGCGCCGGGTCCAGATGGATACCCAAGCTGCGAACCCCATCGCTGGCAGGCAGGGTCACGCCCCCAAAAATGAGGGAATTTCCCAAATCCCCAGCTGTGGGAGCGCCCACCCTCAGTACCTCCGTCTTGTCCGGGTTCAGCCTCAGCCCGTTCTCCTGCAACCATTCCCGTACGGTCTCCAGGCAACGCTGAAGGGACAGAACAGCATCTCCTGCAGTTGGAAAAAAGGAGATGTAGAGCTGCGTGTCATCAGCATATTGATGGCACAGAGCTCCACACCCCCTGATGACCCTCCCCAGCAGCCTCATATAGATGTTAAACAGCATTGGGGAGATGATCAACCCTTGTGGGACCCCACAGTTGAGGCTCCATGGGGCCGAGACATTCTCCCCAAGCTGTACTCTCTGGGGACGGTCCTCCAGGAAGGAACGGAGCCAGGCAAATGCCCGGCCACCTATACCCAACTTGGAGAGCCTCCCCAGGAGGTTACCTGTGGTCAATGGTATTGAAGGCTGCTGAGATGTCGAGGAGGACCAGCAGAGACGTTTTGCCCCTGTTGGCCTCCCTCAATAGGTCACCACACAGGGCGACCAATGCCGTTTCTGTTCCATGGCGTGGCCTGAATCCCGACTGGAATGGATCCAGGGCGTCTGTTTCATCCAGGAACGCCTGAAGCTGATCGGCCACCATCCTCTCGACTACCTTGCTTAAGAAAGAAACATTGGCGATGGGCCTATAATTGCCAATTTCGTCCACCACCAAGCTCGGTTTCTTTCTTATGGGCCTAATGAGTGTGTCCTTGAGGGCAGAGGGAAATCTGCCCTCAAGGAAAGACCCATTAATTATTACAGTAGCCCATTCCGTTGTTGAAGGCCTGGCTGCCTTGATTAGCCAGGCCGGGCAAGGGTCCAAAGAGGAGGTGGTGGCACGACAGCGGTCAAGCGTCCTGGCCACAGTGTCGGGCGAAACGGGCTGAAAAGAGTCAAAAGTCACCGGACAAGACGGCGCGCTGGACATCTCAGCTCGACTCACTATGTTCAAAAAGGGGGAGAGGTCCCGGCGGATGGCCTCCACTTTAGATTTTAAAAATGCTGCAAATTGGTCCGGGGTAAGACTAGGGGGAGGCCTATCACTCGGGCCAACTCTGGATAGGTCACGTACTATACGGAATAGTTCCACCTGCTGATTGGACGCCTCGCTTATCCGGTTAGCGAGGTATGTTCGGTTGGCAGCCTTTACCTTGGCCTGGTAAAGGTTAGTAGCGACCTTGACAGCTATACGATTAAAAACCGTCGGGTCCTTTCTCCATTTGCGCTCTAGCCATCTCCTGACCCGCTTCGACGTCCGGAGATCCTGAGGGCGTTTAGGTGCGATCGTGTCTACGGCACTAGCCGCAGCAGTGAACCAAGCGTCGACCAGAGCCTCGACAGGAGCGCCAGCCAGGTCAGCCGTAATCCCTCTCATGGCATCCTGGAATCCAATCGGATCCAGTAGCCTTCGAGGGCGGACCATAACAATAGGTCCTGGCTCGCTGCGAGGGGGGAGAGCCACCTTGGTGGTACATCTTATTAGGTGGTGATCCGACCATGACAAGGGTACCGACTCGAGGTCAGTCACCATCGGACCACTCTCGCTCCCATTGGTGGAAAAGACCAGGTCTAATGTATGGCCGCCCACGTGTGTAGGACCATTAACATGCTGGGACATGGTCTCCAAGAACTCAAGAGCTGGACCGGAAGTCTCTGCCCCCGCACGCACGTTGAAGTCCCCCAGTACCAATAGCCTCGGGGAGCCCAACAGTGCCGCGGAGACAAAGTCCACCAGCTCCAGAAGGGAGGTGGCTGAGTCGCGGGGAGCACGGTAACCCAGCAAGATCCCAATACCGTCCCTAGCCCCAATCCACACGTGGAGAGCCTCAAGACCCGGCTTTACCACCGAGGAGCGTCTAACTACCTCCAAGGTGGACTTATAGATGATGGCAACTCCCCCCCCCCCGTCCTTCCAGTCTACCCTGGTGTTGGACAGCATAACCGGGCGGACAGATGAGAGCTGGGGGGGACCCCCCTCTCCGCCAATCCATGTTTCGGTTATGCAGTCCAGGTCTGCATCTTCCTCCAAAATAAGGTCGTAAATCAGTTGGGTTTTATTAGATACAGACCTGACGTTCAACAACACCAGGCGTAGAGTAGAGGGCTGGCTGGTCTGGCTACCTCGATACTGGGGGTTGATCTCCGTCTCAGAACAAGGAACAGCCTTTAAACATCTGTTCGTAGTTCTTCTGACACATGTAGGGACGGAGTCAATGCCATATCGCCCTCTACCCGTAATCACAGAGATGTTTTGTGGCCCTTCGCTGGGAGGGCAGGCCCCCCCATTCCATGACGAAAGAGAGAAAGGAAAAAATAGAAGAAAGAAAAAAGAAAGAGCTAATAACTTAATACAAATATACTAAAAAGAAAATTATACAATACAAAACTAAAATAAATACAGCAATAAGGAACATATAGACCAACAATATCAAACTTAATAATAAATAAAATTAAATAATCAATAAAAATAAAAATAAAAAATAAAAAAATACTAATAACAGAGAATCATAATAGCTGCCCCCCCTGTATGTTCAAATTTTTCAATCTTCCAACCTGTAGCCTTATCGTTGGTCTCATTGGTGGGGCTAATTTATAGTTCTTGTGCATGGGGTGAGACTTGCAGTTTTTATATATTATAAAACACATTATTGGGGTGGGATGGAGAGTTACTTCTACAAACTTTACCAGTTTTCTCCACTCCCCCCCCACCATCTTCTTTTCCTTTCCTTATTTTTAGCATTTTCCTTATTTTCCATTCCTTACATCAGCTTAGCCATGAACTAGGAGATCTGAGCCAGATTCCCCTCCTTCAGTCCCTGCTAGCACCCAGCAAATAGCAACTAATACTCTAATCTTGACAACCATATGTGTGGTGTCCTTAAATCACATTGGTAAGCCAACCTTTTAAGGTTTGATAAGATTATTAAGAGACCCTTCATATGACCCTAAGTGGTCTAACTATATCTGTTTGTTTCATTATGGACCACTTCTTTGTGAGCTTTGGGAAGACAGTGTCCCCCACAGGGATGGATTAGGGTCATTTGCTTCCAGAGCCTTATGGAATCCTAAATGCTCTGGGGAATTCCAGCAGCCAGGGCTGCTGAAACCTTGATCTCACTATGGAGTGGCGCAATGGAAATGGCTATTGATGCAGTTGCCCTCAGGCAACCACTCCAACATGGTGGTGTCCAAAATGGCCTGTGATTCACAGAAGATTTATGAGCAGTGAAACATAAACGTTCATGGCTAGATTGCAGGTGTCAAAGTTGAGTAGGAGTGAAAACAAGTAGCAGTCTGTCAGTGTTACAACGTTCATTGTTCCAGAAGACAGCACTGTCTTATTAGTTAGCCAATTAGACTCTGGTTCAGAATGATTTGGAGTGGAACCGTCAATGACCTGGGCATCGGGGAAGAAAGTTCTTCATGTTTCCTTAGGACTAAACTTTAGAGCATGAAACTGCCCATAGCCAGATTTGATTGATCCACCAATCTTCACTCTCTTTGGACGGGGACAACTTGGCCACAGTGGTTCATATACTGGTAATTAAAACAACAACAACAACAACAACAGACTATTGCAATGTACTCTACATAGAACTGCCCATGAAGATAACAGAGATGCAATAGCTAGCACAGTAAACAGCTGCTAAATTGCTGTCAGGGACACCTTACAAAACCCATATAACATAGGTTCTAAAAGATTTGTACTAGCTACCAACATGCTTCCCATCAGAGTTTAAAATTTGAAGGAACACTAGTTGGTTTTTGGGATATTCAATAAATAATTCAATAGATAAAACCAATGTAACCCATTTATATCTGCTTGTATGTGCCTGTTCAATACAAAGAAGAAAAGCAGAGTTTTTCTTGGACACTCAGTGTATCTGTCTTGTGTGGGGCAAATAAATTAAAAGTTGTTCAGAAGGAGGGAGTAAATTGTACAAGGTACAAAATATTCCACTGAGTCATACTGGACTTAACTCTTTTGGGATAAATGCCAGCTGTGACTAACATAGGCTTCTGATTTTCCCTGGGGGTCTATAAAGTTCTGTAGGGCTCTTAGGGCAATGTTCAGGTGTTAGATTCCTTGACCTGAGGTACACATGACCCTTAAGGCAATGTACTGCCAGCTATTTCACAACCTGAAATGGCAAGGTTAGTTTTGAGATGATAAGAAAGGTCGCATTTATAACATAATGCTGTTCTCCAGCACATTCATAATTTGAAAATAAAAGCACCTGCATGTTTATATGTGAAAGATTCCAGCTGTGGCCAAACTGAGTCTTTCTTGCTTTGTCTAAAAACAGAGGAATGCACTGCTGTCCTTCCATCTGTAACCTTATATCCAGCTAGTACAGTAATGCGCTTGAATAACAGCTGGTTTACAAGTACACAAGCTACTTGTGAGGTTAAAGAGTTCTGTAGTGAGAGGCGTTCTACTAGGGCACCCTTACTTTCATCTGTGAGATACTGAAGATTATGTTACTTAGTAAATAGCATTCCATCAGGCCAGATTATCTGTCCATCTATTACTGTCTGTGTAGGTTGCTTTTGCTACCCATTGGCTTTGACAGAGTCACAGACTGTTGCCTAGTCTTTTTGATAAGAGACACTGAAAATCCAAGTGGGGACATGACAGTGTAGTCCACCTTGGGTGTCCTCTAGCCACCCCTGCTTACTGCAAGATCAAGTACAGCATATATGATGGAAGACTGCCTCATCTCCGCTTAACTAACTCCATTGAAGGAAAGTCACCATCACCTGGGACAAAGTGATAATTGGCTGAACAGCTATCATCATTTGCAGGTTTTCCCCTAAGAATCAAAATCTTTGCCACACCATTTTCAGCCATTAGTCCTAGTACAAAATGTCAAAACTACCTCTTATTAAAGGGATACATAAGCTTACAGACATTAAGATGTAGTAAAGATACTTACTACCAACATGAATTTGACCCAACTCTGGGAGGCAGTGGAAGAAAGGAGGGCCTGGCATGCTCTGGTCCATGGGGTCACGAAGAGTCGGACACGACTTAACGACTAAACAACAACAACAGAAACCTACAGCTACAGGAGTCTGAGTTTACAAGGCTACCAAAGGTTCTTCCTTATCTTTCACAAAAGAGATAAAAAATAAATGCTGATATAGTGTCATTAAGGCTCTGTTTTTATATTAACTGGCAGGCTGTGTGCAGCAGTCTGGAGTTTGCTCAGGTCACACCAGGCCAAAAAAAAAAAGAATGAAAACAGCAATAATTTACAGTGCAGCTAGTTTGAGCTTGGATTCCCCATACAAAAGGATAAGCACTGTGGATATTCTGGGGTGTTTTGCTGAGGAAATTGAGATCAGTCAACATAAGGGAACAGAGCAAGTGACTGCCAGAAGGACCACTTGCACTGTCCAGAAATGTTTATAATCAGATAAAGCTTGTTAATCATCAGGTGCCATTAAACTGTTTTGGTTACAACTAAGTGACATGACTAGTCCCTCTGAACTATTCAAAATATGAGTCTCATTCCTCCAAATTTCAGTAATTTCTATCAGACCAGATTTACCTTAGGTATGTTATGAGCATAAGTTAGTTTTTTCTGTATTATACAAATATCAGAAACTCTGAGGCATATGTATTCTTAGGTTCCTTGCTGGCCTGCCCTGCAAATCACCAGATGCTATTTCCATTGTTTTGCTTCCTTCTTTGTCATACATGTTCATGTACCTAATACTGAGTTTTTGCTTCTGTCTCCTCCTCCTCCTCCTCCATAAGGTTAAATTTAAAGCTTCCTTGATGAGACTTGCAAGACTTCTGCCAAACATGTTCTTCCTAGCCCTTGTGAATTATGCCCCATCTCTTACTAGGAATCTTTCACTTTGATGGCATAAACTCTGGTGAAAGAAATAAAACTTTTTCTGATGACTCAGTCAGTGTCCTCCTTTCAGTAAAAAGGAGTGATGAAAACAGTTTCTGCTCCCAGATCCAGAAACTGGCTGCTTCCCATGCAGCCCTTATAAGCTTTGGAGATATTATTTTACACACCCGGACCCTTACCCCCTTATGGATCAGCAGAACTCCATAGCAATGACAGTCAATTGGTTTGATGAGGCAACACTTGTATCATATCATGAATATCTGTTTCCCTACAAAGTTCTGCTTGTATTCTTACATGAAAGCCACAAGTCATCGTCATTCCAGAAAAGCAGCCAGTTGGTTGCATGAAAACCCTTCATTTCAGCCAGGTACATGTAAGAAGTTTGCAAATTTTACAGAGCCTGCAAAGAGTGGGGCATGGAAGTGTTTCTGGGTTCCTATATATGGTAGCTATAAGGTCTGAGTTCCTATATATGGTGGCTATGATGTATGTAGAAGGGGAAGAAGGGGAAGATATGGAGGCAGTGACAGATTATACTTTCTTGGGCTCCATGATCACTGCAGATGGTGACAGCATCCATGAAATTAAAAGATGCCTGCTTCTTAGGAGGAAAGTGATGACAAACTTAGGCAGCATCTTAAAAAGCAGAGACATCACCTTGCCATCAAAGGTCTGCATAGTCAAAGCTATGGTTTTTCCAGTAGCGATGTATGGAAGTGAGAGCTGGACCATAAAGCTGACTGCTGAAGAATTAATGCTTTTAAATTATGGTGCTGGAGGAGACTCTTGAGAGTCCCCTGGGCTGCAAAGAAAAGAAACCTATCCATTCTGAAGGAAATCAACTCTGAGTGCTCATTGGAAGGACAGATCCTGAACCTGAGGCTCCAATACTTTGGCCATCTCATGAGAAGAGAAGACTCCCTGGATGGGACCCTGATGTTGGGAAAATGTGAGGGCAAGAGGAGAAGGTGATGACAGAGGATGAAATGGTTGGAGTATCCTGGAAGTGACCAACATGAATTTGACCCAACTCCGGGAGGCAGTGGAAGACAGGAGGGCCTGGCGTGCTCTGGTCCATGGGGTCACGAAGAGTTGGACACTACTTAATGACTAAACAACAACATAATGTATGAAACAATGATCAGTCACCTGTTTCGGTTTCCCGTTTATACAATAGCCCACTGAATATGCAGTTGTCTTTTTTCCCCTTCTGATTGCACAAAGAGAAGTCGTTAACCCTTTGTGCAAGAAGAAAACCCTGTTACTTAAAATAGGGCAAGGTCTGGCTTGTGTAGCTGCAGAGTGGATACTATTGTGGCACATACAGAGCACTCTGCCCATGGAGCCCTTATCCTCTGTTTTTGCTAGTGTGATTCTAGCATCTGTCTACATAACACAGGAAGGTGTCTTACACAGCAGCTTACTGTTGTCTGCTCTGGCTGGCAGTTGGGCCAGATCTGCATATCTTTTCTGATCTTTCCTTGACCCATAGTCATTCCTGCTGTTTCACATGATGTTAAGCCACCCCCCACCTCCTGGATTAAAATGGCTATTGCTTGGGGTGTTTTTTGTTTTGTTTTGTTTCTTTTGTTTCTCTTCTCTGCAAAAATGCTGGGCTCCTTTTTCCCCTCTATACGTTAAAACTTGCAGAAAATGCAGAGCAAAGTGAAATGAGGGTGATACATGGTGTCAGTTTGGAAGTCTCTTGCTTCACTTTGATATGACATTTTTTTCCTGACATATAAATTAGGCTCCGGTCTGTGCAGTCTGAGGCTGGAGTCTTTCCTAGTCCTGCCTGCAGATGTCTAGGACTTCACCTAGAACCTCTAGGTGCTGTATCACTGAATTGTGGGCCAGTGCTCTGAAGTATGTATGTGAAGCAGTTATTTTAGCATTTAAGAAAAAAAATATCTATAAATGTTACATCATTATGGGGGATGTGGTGGCGCTGCGGGCTAAACCGCAGAAGCCTCTGCTGCAGGGTCAGAAGACCAGCAGTCGTAAGATCGAATCCACGCGATGGAGTGAGCACCCGTCATTTGTCCCAGCTCCTGCCAACCTAGCGGTTCGAAAGCATGTAAAAATGCGAGTAGATAAATAGGTACCACCACGGTGGGAAGGTAACAGCGTTCCATGTCTAAGTCGCACTGGCCATGTGACCATGGAAGACTGTCTTTGGACAAAACACTGGCTCTATGGCTTGGAAACGGGGATGAGCACTGCCCCCTAGAGTCGAACACGACTGGACAAAAATTGTCAAGGGGAACCTTTACCTTTACCTTACATCATTATGAAAGATGGGACACAGCAAATGTGAAACGTTTGTGCAAGATAACAGCAAAGCTCTGAAGCACCTGGGTATGTGATTGGTATCTGTGGCATGGAGGTGGTGTGCTCAAGAAGGGCAATGGCTCAAGAGAATTATAACCTAAACTTATCTATGTGCTACAGGAAGGTGAGCCCTGCTGTATTCATTGGGACTTATTTCCAGGTAAAATTTG
The DNA here is from genome assembly GCF_051106095.1 of Pogona vitticeps. Classification (NCBI taxonomy): domain Eukaryota; kingdom Metazoa; phylum Chordata; class Lepidosauria; order Squamata; family Agamidae; genus Pogona; species Pogona vitticeps. Next base: position 99,371,014 of record NC_135785.1, read on the forward strand.
TATTTGTAAAGATACTGATGGGAAAGGAGGAGCAGGGTGTTGGTGGCAGTAAATACTGATTAGAGGAAGATGCAGGAGGCAAAAAAAAAAAAGAGAGAGAGAGAGAGAGAGAGAGAGATTGGTATCTCAAAAGCAGATGTAATATCATGTTTAAGACTGGTGACTCAGGGTGGGTTAGATCCTACCTTGCCAGACTATCTGCAGGACACTGCTATTTTAGCATAGTTCCCTTTTCCTTAGAGTATATGGAAAATGCTGGCTTATTTTGCAAATGCTGTTGTAAGACTGGCTGATTTGATCAGGAGAACCCTCCTGACTACTTAAAAAATCACACTGCTGGGCTAGGAGAAGGAGTAACAGCCGAGGTCTACAAGGGAAGGAGGAGATGCCATCTGCATGTACAACCAGACTTTGTGCTTTTTAGGAGTTAAACCCATCTGGGTCCAGCGAGGTTCCCTTGCAAGTAAGAGCACACAGGAGGGCCACTAGAACGGATTCCTTAAGGTGTGCCAAAGCTTGTCACTGACATTTATTTTCAAGACTAGGGCTCAGCCCTGGGATCTATGAAGTGACAGATAAACAGCCCGTGAACCCGGCCGGAGTCCATTTCCCACATCCCCTGAGTCAGGAGAGAGTTTCCCCTCCCTGTCATTCGGGGAAGGAAGCCGTCCACAACAGAGCTGCCACACAGGCGAGCCTCGGTCCGCCTTGCTTCCCCTCGCAGCTTAACTGATGGCAAGGCTCAGCCTTGGTGTCTCCCTTTCCAGTGCCAAGGGCTCGGCCTTGCAACAGAAAAGAAAGTACACCAGGGGCAGCTTTGCATGTCCCACCCACCGCACTCCCGCCATCTCGCCCGTTTGTCAGCACAAGGTCTCCCTGCGTGTGTGTGTGTGTGTGGGGGGGGGTACGTCAGGCGCCTGGAGCGGGAAACGGCGGCCTTTCCGGACCCATCTTAGACCCCAGCCTCGTTGACCTTCTTCTTCCAGCTCTCAAGCTGTGCCGAGCTGAGAAACGCGTCTAACTGCCCTCCCTCCGTCCTCCCCCCGCGCCCCATCTCCAGTCCGAGAGGAGCAGCAGCTTGGGGGGGGGAGATGGGTGTGACGCGGGCAGCAGGGTGACCCAACTTTCGGAGACCCGTCTCCTTTTAAGGCTTCCTTTCACACAACACTTGATCCCAGCATCCTCGCGACATCGAACGATAGTGTTTCCCGCGGGTGTGTGTGTGTGTGTATGGCCGTCGTAGCCCAAAAAAACCCCAAACCCCCCAAAACAAATAAATGGTGGCACGTGAAAGGCCCCCAACTCTTTATTCATAGCGTAAGCATTCGCAGACCGCGGGCCACGTTCTCAGACGCCAGCCGGGGTGAAAGATCTCCCTTCCCAGGCGTGGAAAGGGTCGCCCTCCCGCGTTCTCTCTCCCCCTTCGAGAAGCGCTGCGGGGTGAAGGGGACTCCAGCGGGCGCCGAGGGGGAAGGGGCCGCCGGCGACCATGGCGGCGCAGGTGCGTTGTCAGGAGGCAGGCTGGCTGGCAGGCAGGCAGAGGCAGAGCTCTCTTTGGCCGCCTCCCTGGGGTGAACCTGGGGCTGAGGAGATTGCTCGCAGACCTTGGCCGCTCGCCTCTTTCTGGCGGCAGGAAAAAGCAGCGGGCGCTCTCAGCCGCCGCCGTGCTAAGGCCGCCGCCTCCCTTTTCCTCCCCAGAAAACACACATACACACACACAAGCCGCACAGCACCCTCTCGCTTAGTTACAACCGGTTTGTACCGGCCGCCGGTTCTGGCTGGCTGGCTGGCTGGCTGCACCCGGCAGTGCCGCCTTCTCTCCCCTTCAGCTCCCTGCTGGAGGATGCAAGGAGGGCGGCGAGGGGGGGGGGCAAGGCGGCGAGGAAGAGCCTGCTGCCGTCTGGCCCAGTGACCGACCGACGGGGCCAGCCGGCTTGTTCCAGCCGGTCGGCGGCTCTCCCCGGTGGCCTGAGGACAGCCATTCAGGACCTCCCGGGGCGGAGGAAGTGTCGCGCGCAGAGGCGGGGAAGGGGGCACGCGCGGCCGCCGATTTCTCTCTCGCCTGGGGCGCCCGCCGGGCGGGGGCAGGAGCAGGTAAACGCGGGAGGGGTGGGGGTGACGACGAGGAGTCCTTGGGGTGGGGTTTCGCGGGGGTCACGGGTGGGCAGAGGGTGGGGCAAGGGAGGCGAGGGGTAAACTTTTTTTCAGGGCTTGCGGGGCGGGTGAGCCAAGAGGAGTCCCTGCGGTCTTGTTTTGTTTCCAGACGTCAGCTGTGGAGGGGTGTGTGGAAACGGCAAGCGGTCTCTCTCTGCAGCCGCGCAGAGATCAGGCAGCAGGGATCATGTTTGCCCCCCTTGACCTACCTGATCACCATCCTTTCGCAACAGCCAGGGGTGTTCTGAGTCTCCCAGAAACGTAGGAACTTGCCGCCTTTCTGTATGCCACTTGATCTCTGACAAAATCATGTAACAACGTGGGTTATTTAGTGGGCCCCTTTTTATACCTGGGACTCCCTAAGACATGCTGAAGGCAAGAGGAGAAGGGGAGGACAGACGACGAGATGGTTGGACAGTGTCATTGAAGCGACCAACATGAATTTGACCAAACTCCTAACATGAATTTGACCCGACTCCGGGAGGCAGTGGAAGACAGGAGGGCTTGGCGTGCTCTGGTCCATGGGGTCACGAAGAGTCAGACACAACTACTAAACAACAAGACATGCTGAACATAGAGTTATTTACTTCTCAGTAAGTGTGCAGAGATCTTTGTTCTTAATTGCTAGTGAGTGTAAAAGTGTCTGGGTACAGATGCTGGGGCTGCTTCCAGGAATAAAAGGAGGAAGCTGCTGCAGAGAGGTACAGTAGTGTGTGCACTTTCCCTCTTTTCTTTCTACATGGATTTTCTGGTAAGAAAGAAGACGCAAGTGGTGGGAAGTCTCAAACAGGAGATGACATGATCTGGACCTTGTACAAAACTTCAGGTCAGAGGCAGAGCAGCTCCAAGATAAAAGTTGTATCTGGAACCACTCTTGATAATGGTGGTTGGACGGTGGCCAGAAGTTCAGTTCTGCTTTTCCAGGCCCTAACTGTGTGTTCAGCTGAGTCTAGTCTGCATTTGTAAACTTACTTGCTCCTGTTTAGACGTTATGGTCTTAAATCTGTGTTTCCTTCCATCTCTGCTGCTGTACACCAAACTTAATATTATAAACGTATTCGGGAACCTTGTTTCCCAGGATGTAGTGTAAAAGTCCGATTAGGTTGATGGCTACCAGATGAATCTATAAGAGTGAGAGTCTGAGTCTGTGCTCCTGGAATTGTGAGACTGGGATGTACATTACTCAAGTCCTGTAAAGGTATATATGTCACAGACAATGGTTGCTTTTGAAACATCCCACCATTACCAATATTCTTCCCATGCATAACATGCCTTGCCATCTCTCTCTGTCTTTGATATAGCACATGGTCTATTGTGTGGTAAGTGAGCTGCATCAGCAAAGGTTGATGCCCCATCAAGAATGTTTGAACTGGGCTGAGACAGCCTGGACAGTTTTTGTTACTTTTGTTGTCATGCAGCATGTTACAAACACACAGTGGCAGAACAGACAGCTCTGTGCCAGGGAATATTGTGCCATACAGATATGTATGTGTGCGTGCGTGCATGCACACACACACATGATTGGAAGAGCTGCCATATATTTGCTGGTGGAAGAAATTGTAAGCATGAGTAAGTATGTGGTTGTGTAGGTTTGATCACAATGTGGTGTAAGAAATTCTCGAGTATGTGAATGCAGAATCTAAGCCTTTTTCAGATAAAAAAGCCTTTTTGTCTCTCTTTGATCATATTTCCAAGATCACCTCTGAAACATCTGTTTTATTATAATATCACAATGCTAGAAAGATGGCTAGGTGTTCCTTTATTTCAGAATACTGTAATTTTCATAGAAAAGACATTTGCACCATGTGGCTTCATTATTTCTCCTATTTTTGGAGTATCTTTTTTGAGAAATTTAAGCAGGTCCTAACCATGTTGTAAATATTCCAGCTTTATGGCAACACTGACACAGGGCACATCCGTCAATGTTGAGGTGAGGTGCCAGCCTGTTCAGTCCACAAGCAGCTCCTGTTGATGGTATCATCTAGCCTATCATCAGCTAGCTTTGAAGTACTGTATCTTGAGAATGAAAGTGTGTGTCTAGGGCTGAAATTCCTATTCCCTTGTGACGACCTGTCCTTCACTATGTATCTCTAGATGTTATGATAATTTTAAGGCTGCATTTTGGTAATATTTTATGTTTTAATCTTTTGATCTGATTTTAAATCATATATTGTTTAATTTGTCTTTTGATATTTAACTTACTGTGTTTTTAATTGTGTGAATTTTAATGTTGTGAGCCACTTTGAGTCCCTTGTTGGGAGAAATGTGGCATATAAATAAAACTAATAATCATAATCATAATAATCATAAACATAACAACAACAACAACCACAACCATCTGTTCTATTTTATGGTGTATTTGTACCTTCTGAATGTAGTGCAAACATGTTGGATGTTGTCTTGAGCTAGCCATGTATTACCATGTCCCATTATTTTCTCTAGCAAAGTCTACCCAAAGAGCAGCAGTAAATAGGACAATTTCTTCCAACCTTATATCCTTCAGACATGTTTAATTAAAAATACCCATCATGATCTAATATGACAGGAGGGCAGCACAGGTTGTGGAAGGCTGATATGGCATAATATACAATTACTACGTCTACCGTATCCAGACAGAAATAAAAAGCAAAAACGAAACGTACAAAACAAAAATGTTGTGACACCCTAAAGACTAACTGTTATATTTCAGTGTTAGCTTTCTTGGAGACATCTGTTTCTTCAGATGTGATTGCAATCTTACGAATAGATATCTGGGTAACGACCTGATCAAATAAAAGCAGTATCCAGCCTCTGCTTATTTGCTGACTTCTTTTATGGTAACCAATCAGAAGTAGTTGGAAAACTAGAGAGCCTTGTTACCATTTCATTCACTTGCAAGGAATGAGACCAAAGAAATCAGTGACTCGTGCTCCAGCAAATGATGTCATCACTCCTGCACTTGAAAAAAAAAAAGCTCTGGGGCTTTTCTCCCTTGCATTCTACCTCCACTACACCACTGGTGCTGCCGCTGGTGTCATTTCTGGACAATGTAAGGACATCATTTATGGACGTAGTCATCATTCATAGACGTGAGTGAGGACAAAGTGTTCTTAGTCGTGGACTAAATACGAAGGTAGTGTTTGGAACATCAGACCCTTAAGACTACACCACTCTTGTCGTGTCTTGTGGCCACTACTGGTAAGCTATACTTTCTTGGTTCAATTTACCTGCATTTTCCACCTTTGTATATTCTTTTCCCCAGGTACTTAGAGTAGCAAGCATAGGGATATCAAGTTTTATCCTCATAATAGATATATTACACTGCAAGTGGTTAGTTAGACGGAGAATTGGTGATTGCTCAAAGGTCCCTAGAAATGCCTTGATCAAAGAGAGATTTTAAACGAGAATGCTCTGTCCACTATTCCGAGTATGGGCGGAAGATTTATCAAAGCCCACGAATGATTGCATGGAAATTCTTAGGAAGAACACTGAACTCTGTGAATCACCTTGAGCCTTCTCCAAGAAAAACATTTCTTGTGTTTTTAAAACAAAATTGCCTACACAGGGTCATTTAGTAGAGATTACTTGTGCCTTAACTGTTAAGAGATCTTGACTGTATACCTCTGATGTGCCAAGGGAAACCACATCAGTGGATTGAAAAGGTTCTGGTTTGAAAAGGAAACAAGAAAATGGAATGATAAAATCAGGTAACCATTGCATCATGTGACATTATCTGTCATCTTTTCCCAGTATGTATAACACTGTGAACTGTAAGGTGCAGCATTTATCTGACTTTTGTGGTGTGCCATAAAAATGCTAGGATGTAACTGCTTCTTTCAGTTAACTATTCGTCACTTAAACAATGCCTTGCCAATTCAGATACTTGGCGAGCATTATAAAAAAAGCATTGTAAATCATTTAGTGCTTGAATTGATTGTGTAACACAGTTACTGAAGTTAGAGATGTAACATTTCCAAAAATTTCCATTTTTTCCCCTAAAAATGTTTCATCTGTAACAGGAGTACTGTACTACTCCATGCTACTGGTTTATATTAGTGCAACATTACTTGGGAGGAAAACTTATTTGTCAGAAACTATTATGAAGAAATAAAAATTTCTGAAAAGAGGAAGCACATTTTTTTCTTTGCAGAAAAAGTTGAAATTGAAAGAATTGTTCATGATAGAATTGCAAACTATCAACGACTCTTGGCTTCTGAAGAAATGTTAGTTGGGCTATCAGATATACTTGCTTTCCAAAAAAAGTGGGAAACAATTTTTATCACACCAGGTAATCTTAAGGAAGATCATTTATTAATTCAGACTCTGAGAATGTGTATTGTCTGAAATAAAGCAGTCATTCTGACATCCCATCTGAATATGCATCTCATGCAGTATTGTAATAGGTAGCAGAAGATTTGATTTAGGAATCTCTGAATCTCAGCTTTTTAGCTGCAGCCTAACTAGAAACGGTTTAGGTAAACTACTGCTCCCATATCCTCAGTCTCCAGAATCTGCAATGTAGTTTAATATTGGCATAGATTATCTTTGCAAGGATTCCTGCAATGTGTGTGTGTGTGAATATTTGTGATGCAGTATGTAAATGCTAAGAGTTATTGGTTTTATGAAACAGAGGGGTTAGCCTGGATCCAATTAATAGTCCAACCTAGAGTAGACCTATTGGGTTTGCTTCTGAACATGCATCACTGTTGATGCATCATTCACAAGCTGATTCAATGGGTATGCTGTAGTTTGGACTAGGAACTGGATTTACATTGTTGAGTTATAAAATGCCACATTTAAAGTTTAGAAAATTGCTAGGGAAAAATAAGTCAAATTGAGTATATTTTATGGATAAAGTATTACCAGTGAATAAATCAAAATCATTTGGCTTTCTAGGAGTTTTCTAAATCATTACAAAAGACTGTAATTCCCCCCCACCCCTTTGTTGGTCTCCTTATATCTCACCTTGGGTGCAAGGTTGCTGTCTGAGTGATGATGACAGTTGAGTCACATTGTGTATGGGTCTGTGTGTTGTTTTTGTTTTGTTTCCAAGAAACTGCCAAGTCTTTGAAGTCACTATATAAAATCATCCCTATGTATAAAAGCACCTGTAGACTAGACTGTATTTCCACATTTATTTCCACTACTTGATTTTGGCAGTTCTTTTGATTCGTCTACATCTGATATTTCCCCACAGGTTGAGTTGCCAGATACACAAACAATAGCACATTCTGGAAAACTGAATGAATAAAGATTGCATTTTGTAAGTAATATATGTTTTTTTATTTCTATTGTTTCTATGATTTTTCCCCTTTTTCTTTACTAGATTTCCGTGTAAATTAAGATGCATAACGAAACTCAGGGCTGTATCCAGTCCTGTCTATCTGCCACCAGCAGAACAGAAACTGCTGGAGGAACAGACATGCCCTCCTACGATAGCCCCCTGCCATGCCTCATAAATATATGGAATTGGTAGCCCATTTTTCTGTGAACAGTTAAACCTCAAAAAATTATTGTCTTGGTTATCCCTTTAAAGCAGATTTGGGAGTACATGAGGGAAAGCAAGCAAGGGGGTGCCCCACAGCAAAGGCAGAAGGTTAATTTGTGCCATGTTGGATGCAGCTCCTACAGTTTTTCTTTTATTCCTTATTAAGCATTTCTTGTAATGTTTACTTTACTTTGCAGCTTTCTTTTTTCCTGATATTTGGATATCTTGATTGTTCCCAAAAACTGAAGCTAATCTTGTTGTCTTTGGAGGGGGGAAAGGGGGGTGAAATTCCTAGGATAGCTTTTTAAAAAATGAGTGTATGTTAATTAATTGGAGGAACTGGATGAATGGAACAGGGAGACCGCTCTAATTGGGTTGCTTGAAAGGGCTTGCCGTCTTGGAACGGACCATCTAGCCCAGCTGCCGTGGCATCTAAAGAAAGAAAAGCTGCCCATTTGGGCCTCCCTGCAAAGCAAACATTCAGCCAGGTTTTCATATAGAGGAAGAGTAAAGACATCTTTGAATGACTGTCATATTTGGACAGCCGTTGAAAAGGATGGTGTGTCACTTCAAGAGATGGGCATGAACTGATCCAGGCTGGTTCATGACCCAGTTTGGGTTTTGCCGAAGCAAAACAAAATGCCAGTTTTTTTTCTACTTGGTGTTTCGTTTGCTTCAGCAAACCAGGATGGTCCAACTGCCCCCTTCCTGCTGCCACGGCCGTCTGGCCTACCTGGAGTGGCGCAGGTGGCACCATCCCCTCCTCCTTGCCAGGTGCCATGCTCTGAGGCAGAAACTGGGCTCCTTGCAGGGAAGCTAATTGCTGCCTCTGAGCATGCACCAGCCTCCCAGGTGATCAAGGTGACCAGCAAAGAGGCAGGCACATGTTCAGAGGTGATGCTCCAGCTTCCCTGCAAGGAGTCCCAGTCACGGCCTGGGAGCATGGCACCTGGGCACTTGGGGAGGAGGAGGCGGTGGTGGTGGTGTGAGAAGAGCACGTATCCCCCCCCCCCAGCTATGAACTGAAAACTGAATCTCGAACCAGTTTTGTTTTCCGGTTGGTTCATGGTGGGTTATGGTTCGTGCCCATCTCTAGTCTCTTCTCTTTCTGCCTCTCTGGTTGGAAAGCCTAGCTTTTAAGGGAGAAGATGGTTCATTTTCATATTCAGGCATTACTCTTTCACTGTGTTTCAAAGCATGGGTGTTATTTGCAAATGATCCCTCCGGATGGAAAAGTAATGTGTTCTTTAGTTGTACTAACAAGGTAGATTCATGCCCTTAATTTAGAGCAGGGATGGGGAACATAAGGCTCTCCACATGTTGTCAGGCTTCAGTTTCTCAGATCAGTCCTAGCTGGAGATATATGCTGCGGCCCAGCAACCTGTAGGGCCACATTTTCCTTATCCCTGCTGGCATGCAGGGATGGGAGCAATTTCGTGTATCAAAACTCCAGTGCAAATTCTTTTCTGCTGGTTCGTAGAGGCAGTGGCTCAGTTCCGAAAGCAAAGGCAAATATCAGTATTGAAATAATGAGCTCAATGAGAACACTGGGATTCTTGCATTTTACAGAGTATATGGATGGCAAAACTTCCAGTGGCAGTATGCAGAGTGGATCTGGGACAACGCACTAAATTGTATATGGATTATGCAACCCAGATTTTTTTTTTTTACTCTTTAGTAGGTATGTGCAGCCCTGAACCACATTAGGATCAATGTATGTAGGTGGGGACCATTTTAATGTCTCTTCAGCAGTTTTTTGTTTCAGTAACTTCCATAGTATTGTAGTTTAAAAGAACAGTTCCACTGCCATGAATGTTTTCCCCCTCTTTTTTTTAATCTATAGCATCACTAGAAGAAGGGACTAGTAAATGACTGCTTAGTACTTTCTACCTAGGAGACCCTTGCAAGGGGTCACCATAAATCAACATTGACTTGAAGGGACATCATAACAATTATTATCATTACTGAGTGGTTGAAGTAAGATATATTGGAAGCAGTTGCAAGGGAAACAGAAGCCTCTCCTATGTGTAATACTTGTCCAGTCTGGACTGGAATCAAAAATCTTTACCAGAGAATAAGAAAGGAAAAAGATCTACATTACATAGTATTGTACATATTTAGCATAGGTACCATATGTCATTTTTCTCTTAAATGGCAACTGAGAGGTGGACGTGGTTTGTTATATAACAAATTACCACCAGGTGGCAGTGGTAGAGGATGCTCTAGATTTGTGGCCACTCTGTAAGAGTGACAGTTCCAGAACCGGGCTGGTATCAGATTGCCCTAACAAATATTAACAAAGATTCAGTTCTTCAATAGGGCTCTGGTTTATGAATGTGGGATATTGTGCTTCTGTATCCATGATTCAAAATGCCAGGAAACGGCCTGATACTTGCTTTGTGTTTGGGTGAAAATCTGTTAACTGATGAAAAAAAGAGTCAGGTTCAGGGATTTCCCCCTGCTTGGTGAGTGGTAAGGACCACAGGAGAGTATCTTGTAGATCATTTTGACTGTTGACATCAGTGTTGTCAACATTCAGGCTGCCTTTTGCTACTCAAAGTTTGGCATCTTTTTTTACTGGCAATTTATTTATTTATTTATTTATTTATTTATTTGATTTGATTTGATTTGATTTGATTTGATTTGATTTATATCCCGCCCATCTGGTCTAAAAGGGCACTCTAGGCGACTTCCAATATAGTAAAAACAGTGAAATAATACAAAAAACAAACAGTTACATAAATCATATTGTAATAAACAGAATACAACAATAGAATAGAAAATACATAAGGAGAGAATAAACAGAAAAGTCAGATATTAACTGGAGGGAAGGCCTGAATGTATAGCCATGTTTTTAATTGACTTTTAAAAGTGCCCAAAGTAGGGGCCGCGCAAATCTCAGGAGGGAGATTGTTCCAGAGGCGAGGAGCCATTGCCGAGAAGGCCCATTTTCGTGTCTTTTCCTTCCGGGCCTTCTCGGCATCAAGCTCCTCAGCCTCACCTCCTGGCTCGCGTGGATAGATTTTGGTGGGAGTAGGCGTTCTGCGAAATATTGAGGTCCTAAACCGTTTAGGGCCTTATAGGTAAGCATTAGAACTTTAAAGTTGATGCGGAAACAAATGGGCAGCCAACACAGCATGGCCAGCGTAGGAGAAATATGCTGGAATTTTCTCACTCCACTAAGGAGTCTGACCGCCGCATTCTGCACCACTTGAAGTTTCTGCATCAGCCTTAAAGGCAGCCCTATGTAGAGTGTGTTACAGTGGTCTAATCTTGAGGTTATGAGTTCGTGCACCAAGGTAGTGAGCGCCCCTGTGTTGAGATAGGGCCGCAGCTGGGCAATCCGCCATAGGTGGAAAAAGGCGGTGCGGACTACCAACGCCACCTGTGTTTCCATGGTGAGCATCGGCTCCAGATGTACCCCCAGGCTGCGGACCCCACTCTTCGAGGCCAGGGTCACCCCCCCAAATGTGAGAGAATCACCCAAGCCGCCGACCATGGGGCCACCCACCCTCAGAACTTCCGTCTTGTCCGGATTCAACCTCAGCCCATTTTCCTGCATCCATTGCAGTACGGCCTCCAGGCAGCGCTGAAGGGACAGGACGGCATCACCTGCAGTTGGTGAAAAGGAGATGTAGAGCTGGGTGTCATCAGCATATTGATTACACGATGCTCCACATCCCCTGATGACCCCACCCAGCGGCCTCATATAGATGTTAAACAGCATTGGGGAGATAATCGACCCCTGTGGGACCCCACAATTGAGACTCCATGGGGCCAACACCCTCTCCCCAAGCTGCACTCTCTGGGGACGGTCCTCCAAGAAGGAACGGAGCCAGGCAAGCGCCGAGCCACCAATTCCCAACTCAGAGAGCCTCCCCACGAGGATACTGTGGTCAACGGTATCAAAGGCCTCCGAGATGTTGAGGAGGACCAACAGAGACATTTTGCCCCTGTCAGCCTCCCTCAACAGGTCATCGTACAGGGCGACCAATCGCATCTTTGTACCGTGGCGCAGCCTGAAGCCCGACTGAAACGGATCCAGGGCGTCTGTTTCATCCAAGTGAGCCTGAAGCTGATTGGCCACCACCCTCTCGACCACTTTGCTCATGAAAGAAACATTGGCAACAGGCCTATAATTGCCAATTTCATCCGCCGCCAAATTAGATTTCTTTCTTATGGGCGTAATGAGTGTCTCCTTGAGGGCAGATGGAAACCTGCCCTCAAGGAAAGACCTATTTATTATTGCTGTGGCCCATTCTGTTGTTATCGGCCTGGCTGCTTTGATTAGCCAGGCCGGGCAAGGGTCAAGCAAGGGTCAAGGCAGGAGGTGGTGGAATGACAGCGATCAAGCACCTTGTCCACAGCATCAGGCATCACCGACTGAAAGGAATCGAAGGTTACCAGGCAAAACGGAGCGCTGGACATCTCAGCTCAATAGTGTGCAGCAAGATAGGGCCATTTCCTGGCATTTTGAATTGTGGCTACAGAAGCACAGTATCCCACATTCATAACCCCAGAGGTTGTTGTTGTTGTTTGGGAGGGGGAGAATTTAAGAACCTAGGTTTTTTTTTTAATAGAAGTTTAAATATATGTACATGACACAAAATTGAAATAGCAATGTCCCTGATGTAGAATTATCCAATACGAAAGGATCCCAGAAGATCTGTACTCTGGTTGCCGGGAAAGGGCAGAAGCCAGAACAACTGGGATGTGGCTGCAGTCCCTTTGTGCTAAAATATTTTTAAGGGCTGTTTTGGACTTCATGAAATAGTGAAGCAAAAGTGTGAGTAAGTGCAACACAAATGACAGTGAAACATACACACCCTTTAATCTCCAAGGTAAACTAATGCTGCTACAGAATGCAGTCTAAAAACTTACCTTCCAGTTTCCAAATCCTTGCTCTACAAATATATTGCCTGCATAGTTTCCAAAAGATGTCACCTTATTTTTAAAAACAAATAAAAATAAAATAAAAATTAGTGGCTGGGAGTTAGCAAAGACTGTCGCTTGAAACCAAGTCAGAATCACCCATACTATGTAAAACATGGACTGAAAAAAAGATGTGCTGGGGGGGAGATAATTCATATGAAATGTAGTGTTGGAGGTAAGCCTTAAAGATACAGCAGACCATCAAAAAGGCAAATAAATGAGTGTTCAATCAAGTAAAGCCTGAACTCTAACTAGAAAAAAATGAGGAAATTGAGGCTAGCCTACCTTGCACATATAATGAGAATACAGAACAGACTGGAAAAGACAATGTTACTGGGAAAAGTGGGGTGGGAGTCATAAGAAAAGAAAAAGACCCAACAAAAGATGGATTGACTCTGGAAAGGAATCCACAGCTGTTAGTTTGCAAGACCTGAACAGAACTTACTTGAAAAGACAATATTGCTAGGAAGTGGGCAAGCAGTAGGAAGACAGGATGACCTAACATGAGATGTTGTCAATAGCTGTTAATGATAGGACATTTGGGAGGTCATTAGCTCGTGTAGTCACTACAGTGAGAAGTGAGAGAGATAGCTCATGGAATCTTTAGAGGTTCTTTAAATTACCAAGCAATTGTGTAGTGACAGAATGGGTAGAATGGAGACTATGACCGGATATAAACACCAAAGCTCTACTAACATGAAGAAAGACCATCCCCAGCCACAAAACAAAAACAGTAATTTCAAAGGTTAACCGAGTGAGCTTCTGAATATATGTTTTGTATTTTTCATACAATATTTTTAAAAACTATGTTTAATTTTTGTTATATTTAAATGTTTTAAAACATTCCTGTTGTGTCTGCACTTTTACAACCAGAATCTTCTTGCAAACATTATTCTGAGAAGTCTGTTTGGTCAAGAAGAAGTTAAAAAGTTTTGTTAGCTAACTATCAGCTAATGGGTCCTGATTGACAAGAGTCAAAAGTTCAAAAATTGCCCCAAGGCTTAAGCTGATTTCCCCTTTAAAAACTTACCTGAGGATACTGTTTGGTCTTGGAAATCCTGAGAGAGTGATTTCTGAAACAAAAACACAAACTGAACAAAACACAACTGCTGCTTTTCTAAAGTAATGGGAAATATATATAATATGCCTTACAAAATGGTATGCTAATTCCCTAAAGATATGTGGCAAAATGCCCCACTCTCTGGAGGACTGTTATTCACTTACTTTTTAAAAAAGTAAACCCAATTTTTGCTGATCTGTAATTTTTCCTTGCCCGTGGGATACATTCTATCATCTGCCTGGCAAGCCTGTACCACACATGTTCAGTGTTATACCAACTAAAACAATTCATAACATGATTATAAACAATACATAACACAACTGACTTAATCATAATTGATCTAATGAATGTAACTAAAACTTTGTGCTCCCCTTCACCAAGACCAATAAAGATACTTCCACTTTTCCATTTAATATAATGGAGCCTCTTATCCCCTCCCAAATGGCAATGTTCTTTGTGAAGGTAAGTGTACTTTTTTATTAATACAAATTCTATAAAATCTCCCCTTATATCATTAAAAATATTCTCAGCCTTCTGATGATCCGTTACCTCTATTCATTTTACTAATCAGCTCGGTTTTTCTATTTGTGTTTGTTTTCTCACACAGAACGTCTGAACTGTGACTTCTTCCTGGAAAATGGTGTTCCAGAAGTCACCAGATGGTGGATGGGGCTGGATAATAGTGCTCGTGTCCTTTTTTACCCAGTTCTTGTGCTATGGGTCTCCATTAGCTGTTGGGGTTCTGTATCTAGAGTGGCTGGACACCTTTGGGGAAGGAAAAGGGAAGACTGCATGGGTTGGATCCCTTGCAAGTGGAGTTGGGCTGCTTGCAAGTAAGTCTTTAAGAAAAAGCTTAGAATTTAAATTATAATCCTTGACAGTGTTAGGTATCTTTCAGATGCCTTTTGAAAAAGCATGCAATTTAAAATACATGTGTGCTTTTAAATTTCTGGCCCAAAGCAAAATTCTTTTTTTTAAAGAATTGAACATCTTAGAATAAGATCAGAACAGGCAATGGTGTTTCAGCTGTTGTTTTACGTGGAAGTGAAACATGCAACTTTAGTATATGAAACTGCCAATATATTATAAGTAGTTATTATACATCACTTCTATAGCAATATGACATCTAATACAAACTGCACTAGTCATATTGTCTTGTTTCTTCAGATATCATTCTTAAAATCATGCCACCTTACTCAGAATTTAGCTGACCTTCTTTAGTAAAGTTTCAGAGGGATAATTCCTGTATTTGTCATTAGGTTTTTGGATCTCTACTGCTTTTTATATGTAGGTCTGTTCAATTTACATGACTGAAGAAGTTTACATGTCTCAAAGGTACAATTACAATCCCAGTTCTGAATAATTTTTAGTAAAATAGAACCTCTCTTATTCAATATTCCTTGTGCTATTTCTTTCTGTTTTCTTTTTCTTTCTTTCTTTTGCTGTGGAAGAAATAAAGAATGTATATATTCAAGAGCTGGTGGTTAGGAATTCTCTAGTGTAGTAGTCCATTAAAATATAGTTTATAGCTACATATGCTGGTATAAAACAAATGTCTTGTTTTTGTTTTTTTGTCTGCGAATGGAGTAAATATTAGTTTAAAACTTTAACATATTCCAGATGACTCGACATGATGCATTTCTTTGTAACAACAGAATCAGAAAGGGTTTTTCCCATCTTGTCTTTTGTGCTGTGTTGTCAAAGTTTTAAATATTGCTTATGTTTTAGATTCATGGCTATCCAGTTGAATGCTGCTGCCCAAAAGGGAGCACATGCTTCATTGTCTCTTCCATAAGACTGATTGGCTGGAGACCCTTTTCGCCTGTCAATTATTGTTGGTCAGCAATTTCCTTGAGCCCAAACTAGTATGGCCCAGTAGGCAGGGAGGAGCTGTAGTCTCACTATATCTGGAGAGTTGTAGGTTCCTCAAATCTGTCTTAAAGTTATTAGAACCATGACGGAATTGGAAGGGGCCTTTATAAGGCCATCAAGTCCAGCCCCTGCTCAATACTGGAATCTAAATCAAAGTATATCTAACAGAGAGTTGACTAATTTTCTCTTGAATGCCTCCAGCTTTGGAGCACTTATCACCTCCCGAGTGAATTGGTTCCAGTGCTCTACCGCTCTAACAGTTAGGACATTTTTTTCTGATATTCAGCTGAAATCTGGCTTCCTGTAGCTTGAGCCCAATGTTATCTGTCCTGCACTCTGGGATGATCAAGAACAAATTCTGACCCTCCTCTGCATGGCAGTCTTCAAAGTATTTGAAAAGTGCTACAACATCTTCCCCTCAATCTTCTTTTCTCAAGACTAAACATACCCAGTTCTTTCATGTAGGGCTTTGTTTCCATCCCCCTGATCATCTTTGTTTTCCTCCTTGGAACTTGTTCCAGTTTGACAGCATCCTTCTTGAAGTGCAGGGTGCAGAAGGTCTAACCAGTGTCAAATAGAAGGGAACATCATGGGATGTGGAGACTATACTTCTGTTAATGTGGCCTAAAACAGCTTTTGCCGTTCTTTGCAGCCACATCACACTGTTGGCTTATATTTAGCTGGTGATCTACAACAATTCCAAGATCCTTAACTGTGTGTTTGGTTATTTCCCTCCCCCCAATGTAGAACTTTGCACATATCCCTGTTAAATTTAATTCTTGTCCTGGCTCCTCTTTTTTCAGCAGTATGGAATAGGAGGGAGAAAATAACTAGGGATCACCATGCGGGCATGTTATTGTTTTAAATACTGCAGGACAGGAGGTGATTTTAATTGGAGATTTGTCATTTTTGGCAGCTATTGATAGTTTGCCTTTACTTCTTTTTTGGTTTAAAAAATCTCATTACTTGATGGCACTATCAGATTCCTGTGGCAGAATAATGAGAAAGGCGTAAGGTTCCCCCCACCCCCCAATATATTGATATTATGATAGGGGCAGTGTTGCCTGTGATATGTGTGCTCATCTTTCTACTGGGCAGGTTTTCATGTTTCAGAAAGTTTCAGAATCTGTTTGGCAGAATGACAGAGGGGCAGAAAAGAGTGCAGGTAAATGAAACACGACTGTGCTGACTGCACACTGTTTTGAGGCAGATATGCTTGAGGCAAGACTGCCCAGTGGCTGCAGGACCATGGAAAGCTCCAAGTAAACGATTTATTTTAAGAAATGTAAAAGTCAGTGGTATCTTTTATGGGACCACTTAAAAAAAATCAGAGTTGCAAGCTTTCATGGAGGAATTCCACTTCATCAAGCTCCAAACTACCACTCCATGGATAATGCAGAAGAGACAAGAGTCCAAAAATTGATGGTACATTTTTTTTGCCAAGTCAGCCTGGAGAGGTGATCTCAGGACTCAGGTTTCAAAAATCCTCTGGGGGCCGTATCAAGCACATAGCAAGCAACATTCCTAGCATTATGTTTGGAATATTTTAGTGGTTCAATAAAAGATATCACCCACTCTTATATTTGTGAAATCTCAAAGACCACACAACTTCTTCTTGTTATTTTGAGAAAGACTCTGAAGTAGACTATGGCATTGGGAATCTACTTCTGGGCCACAGCTCCTTGTGGTGGAGTGTGAATCCTTAAAATGCAAAGCATCTGACCTAAGGGCAGTTGTTTTTTCTCCTGTCTGTGGCCTTGTTTACCACTTTCTCATTTGGCATGCCTTTTATGCTGTTGGCTAAGCAGGGTGGGATGAGAGGTTTATGAATTTGCAGGTGGATTGAGCTCGGGGGGAAATGAGCACAAGAGGTTCTAGGCTTGGGTTGCGAAGGCTTCTGGCTACTAGCTGCAAATTCAGCATCAAAAACCCAGTCTAATCTCTTCTCTTCTGTCCTTGAATGGGTGACCTCATGGAATATCTGTTGGACAGAATGTGATGCTCTATTCTTATTTCCCATGCTGCTGGCACCGTCAGTCTGCAATTACTTACCACCTTTACAGTATTCTTTTTTTAAATGTTCTTTTTGTTATTATTATTTATAAAATCCATCCATGCTTATTTAACATTGTGTCACTTGGATTCAGCTTATAATCATTTGTTAATACAACTACAATAAATATTAAGCTCTTAATCTATACAACGTGCTTCTAACCCTTGATAAAACAAGTTCCATGTTTGATAATATTCTGTATCTCTTTTCCTTTGATTTTCAGTGTCAGTCTATCCATTTCGGCGCAGTCCAATATCTTTTTAACCATTTCTTGATTCATAGGTGTTTCTTCATTCTTCCAGTATTGTGCGAACATAATCCTTGCAGCTGTTAAAATATGCAGTATTAAATATACATTTTGTTTATCAACACTTTCTGGTATTATACATAATAGAAAGAGTTCTGGCTTAAAATCTACATTTTCTTTTGATTATTTTAACAAGACATATATGTATTTTCCCCCCAACATTTTTTGCTTTATCATAGGTCCACCAAAGGTGATAATAAGTTCCAGGTTTTTTATGATATTTCCAGCATTTACTTGACCTATTATAGTACATTTTAGCTTATCTATCGGGTGGTAAATGCCATTTATAAAACTTTTAAAATTCTCTGTATAAGATGTTGCCATTGTCATTTTATAGTTTCTAAACCACAGTTTTTGCCATTTTTTAAAGTCAATATTATATCCAAAAAATTTTGCCCATTGAACCATTGTTTCTTTGACCTGTTCGTCCTCCATTTTCCAATTTCAAAAAATTTATATATTTTCCTAATTAATTTATCATCTGATGTTAACATTATTTAGTCAAACATTGTCTGTTCTTTATAAAAATCATACATTTTTAATCCCTTTCATACCTAGATTGTATTTGCATTATGGGCCACCATGGTGCATCTAATTCCTGGTCTATAAGGTCTATATAAATCAATTTTTTTTTTCAAAATTCAGAGGATTGGGATGAACAAATGCTTCTATAGGTGAAACCTATCCTGGTATTTTTGTGTACATTTTCATTTTTATTTTTTCCCATATTATATACAAGGAGTTTCTAATATAGTGGTTTTGCAAATACCTGTGGGTTTTAGCTTTCTGATACCATAAAAAGGCACATGAACACAACTGTAAATCATGCCCCTCTAAATACAGAAGTCTTTTGTTTTTCAGACTAATCCATTCTTTCAGCCACATTAGGACAGATGACTAGTAATATAAGGTCCAGTCTGGTAAACCAAAGCCTCCTTTTTCCTTGGATTCTTGCAACATTTTCAATTTGATTCTAGCTGTCTTTCCTTGTCAAAGAAATTTTAATATCGCCTTGTTTAGATCATCAAAATATTTCTTTTCTATTTTCACTGGCACTGTTTGAAACAGAAACAGTAGTTTTGGCAAGATGTTCCTTTTGGTTGTTGCAATCCTTCCTAATAGTGATAGTTGTAGAACCTTTACAGTATTCTTTCATGCTGTCTCCATTACTGGACAGGTGGCTGGTAGGAGATACCAGTTCTCAACAACTTTAGTCATTGTTGGCATTGTTCTATCTTTCAATGCATGACAATTTGTTAAAACGGTGGAGAACTGGTAAATTATGAAGTCTTCCACAGTACCATACTGTAATTTTGTTATCAAAAATTGGCTCTGCAAGTACACAGCTTTGGAGTGAGGTTTATTTACTTGCATCGGAGTCATGGAAGATCTAAAGCATGGCGGCAGATAATGGGTTGGTATTGTGCAGCCAGTGGGGTGCCATGCAGCCCAGCAAGATTTGAAGTGTGGCTCCCAAGCCCCACATTGCAGAAATATATGAAAATGGACAATCACATCCCAGAAGCCTTCAGCAGGCATGAACATCAATTTTATGCTATTTTGGGTGGAGTATATCACTTTGAAGTCCAAAGTGCCTTCTCTTCCAAAACTGGCAAACAGTTTATGTTCACTTCTGCTTTGGAAAAAAGGTTTTGTTATGTGGTGATCTGGGGTACGTGCATAACGGGGAGGATATAGCCCCAGGTTGGTTCTATAGTTGCTGACCCCATCTGTCATCTCAGAGAGACACGTAAGTTTATTCTTGCACATTGGATGTGTTGATTCCAGCACATAGTTTCTACATACTTATTGAAGAGTTCCAATAAAGCCTAGCTTATTGAAGCAAATGAACAGAAACCTCTTGTCCCCAGTGCTTCCTTGCTGCTTAAATAAAGCTGTTCTCCTCAACAGGATAGTAACAGGCAGAGTCACATCATCAGAACCACTGGCTGAAATTCAACAGTAAATCACAACTAGACCAGGTCCACTGGATCAGTGGGGATTTGGTGAGGAATGTACTCCTTTGTAAGTTCCACTCTTTCATTGGGTCTGGTCTAGTTGTGACTTGCTACTGGAATTCAGCACTGAGTTAAAATATTTGGGGAGCAGGGGAAAATGTAGATGTGCTAAATAAGATTTACTAAATAATAAGAATAAGAACAAGAATAAGAATTATTTATTTTTTATTTTATTTTTTTTTATTTATATGCTGCCCATTTAAACCGAAGTCTACCCTGGGCGGCTAAAGTAGGAAACTTCTGTAATGTTAGCAGTCATTGCTTTTTTTGTTTGTGTTGTGTTACTGGATGCATTCTCTCCCCCCCCATCACTCCAGTATAAATAAGTTAATGCATTTGCTTACTATCTTAAAATAATTAAGAACAATTTTGTTTCAAATTGAAATTGTTAGCATGTTTGCCTAGCAGCAAGTTTGACTGTCACATATGCTCATAAGATACTTCAAATTAGACTACTGGATTATTTTTATCCATTATGCATACTTTTGACATCTTTAATCAAAATAGGGGGCCAGATCCCTACTCTGATTTGGGCAATGGTTTAAGAACCCATCATTCAGTGTGCATTTCCTTTATGTATGCACAAGATGGCACTGTTGTTGTGAACTTTGAGTGTAGGAGATCCTTTCTGTTCAAAAAACTATTTCTTCATCCAAAATGTGAGTTGGGGCAGTTTTATTTTTATTAAAGAAAAAGCAGCAAAGAAAAAAAGATGTTGTTGCTGTGGGTAGAATCAGGGGATTTAACAGCAGCCCACTCTGGAGAGTGGAAATGTTAGTGGAGCTGATGACCCACCAGACTTTTATAAATTGTGGTCCACTAAAACTAGTTGTTGATAAAGAACAGAAAGACGTTGCCAATTACATTACAGAACAGTCTCGAGATTGGACAGATTAGAGATGGAATTCATGAAGTCTTGACAGGAAAGTTACCAGTGGGGAGGTATGTGTGGAGATATTAATTAAAGCCTTGGACATCTAAGGAGAATTCAAATAATGCTCTCACCTCCTTTCCTATACAGGGTTGTAGGTTCAGCTGGAGGCTTGAAGTGTCTTGGGTTAAATAGCAGTTTATTAAAGTAATTGCAAAACAATTAGTCAACTCTCCAGCCAAGCGAGCTCATTGTGCCACAACATTCCTGACTGTTGAATGTGTTTAAAATCAAAATATGTAAAGGAAAGAATTGGAAGTGTACTCTACACACTATAGTACTCTGGTTTTCCAGGACCTTGGTGCATCAATTGCTTTATATTGCAGGCCTTGATTCCTTCAGGCATTGTGAGATAATTATGCTTATCGTCATAGCTGCAGCCCACCATATTCTAAGTTACAAACCCTTGGAGTTCCAGTAGGTGCAAAAAAATTAGAGATTTCATTTTATTTTATTTTATTTTGCTACACCAGGCTATTAGACTTTGAAGTATTTTTGTGCACATGGAACAGAGGAGCAATGTAGAAATAAAGCTTTTATGATTAGATAAGCTGATGTTGCCTGGGATTATTGCAACACTGAAAAAGATTTGTCCCTTGATACTCAGGTGAGTTTTGATGTGATTGGAAATGATTTATTTCATTCTGGAATTAACCCTCTTGTGGGATAGATTCAAGCTGCGTCGAACATAGGTTTCTGAGTTTTCCCCCAGAGGGCTATAACGTTCTGTAGGGCTCTTAGGGAAATGATCGGGCACCAGGCTCCCTGACTTGACACCCCCTGGATGGATGTATCAGAAGCAGAGAGCACTTTAGATGTCTGAGGGCAGTGGAAAGGGTGCACCACTCAAATCTTAACTGCCTTTGTTATTTTAAGGCTGTGCTGTAATGTTGTATGCTGTACACCACTTTGCTAACACACCGCTGTGTGACTTTGCCCACCCCCTTGGAAAAAAACCCTGCAGACACTTTTGAGCAGCAGTATCCGAAGCACCACTGTGTAGTTGAGTCTAGCCGCTGTTCAAGGGCCCCATAATGCCCAAGAGTAACATTATGTTAGGAGCACTGTGGGAAACTGAAGAAGATTCAGGCATAGACACTAGAAGCTGTTCTGGGTTTTAGGTCCTTGTAGCCGCCTGAACGAATATGGCTGGGTAAGCTCAGTGAATGAGGCATCTGGCTCCAGAGCCAGAGATTGGGTGTTCAGTTCCCCACTCAGTATCCCGGAAGAGCCAAGAAGGGAGTGAGAAACCACCCCTGTGGACTCTCCACCTGGAAAACCCTGAAAAGGGTCACCATAAGTCAGAATTGGACAGGACGTCATCATCAGTTGCCTCAGTGTGGTGGTCGTCCTGTTGGGCGGAAAACAGTGAGGTTTTTTTTCCATGTAACTTTTGGCATCGTTTGCACTGTGAATAATTTTAGAACAGAAATGCAACTTTGTCTTTCTCTCAAAATCTCTAAAAATGCAACATTTCTTTTTTCAGTACTTCAATATTTAGGTGTGATGTAGGTATCATTATATAACTTTGAACCTGAGCTATACGACAGGGAATGCGATATGGAAGTGAATACTACGGAAAGAGGATGTCACCTCTTTGGCTCTCAGAATCACTCGTGGGCCTTGGCTAACCTTCCGCTTCCTGGTTCCATAAAACCAGATAAACACTAAATTGGAGTTGGGAATGAATTATTTTTCTCTCCTAATAACATGGAAAACTTTTAAAGATAGCTACTTGTTTTCTGATTGAGTGGACTTCCGTCATAAGGGGGGGGGGGGATCCCAAGCACTTGTTTATGCAGTTTCATTTTTCAAGTTCTTCTCCACTTTTATTTTTTAAAAGTCCTCTCTTGACTCCCTGTTCTCACACAGGTCCTATTTGCAGTACATGCGTGTCAGCTTTTGGAGCAAGACCGGTCGCCATCTTCAGTGGCTTTATGGTTGCTGGGGGCTTGATGATCAGCAGCTTTGCACCTAACCTCTACTTCCTGTTTTGTTCCTATGGAATTATTGTTGGTAAGAGAATTCATAGACGTTATTTTTAAACTATCCATTTGCTAAATATGTATTTGGCAGTGGGCTCTTGAGGGCCCTTGACGTGTAAAGTGTGTTCTAATGTTCAAAGGGTACTTTTTATCATTAGGAGGCATAGAGCATTGCAATACATGTCATTGTCACTACCCTGTTTTCCCGAAAATAAGACCTAACCTGAAAATAAGTTCTAGTATGATTTTTCAGGATGCTCATAATAAAAGCCCTACCTCAAAAATAAGCCCCAGTTAATAAAAATAAGTTAATAAAAATAAAAATAAAAATAAGCCCCACCCTCCACCATTGTGCAGCCACCAGAAGAAGATGACATCACTGTATTTGAATAAATGTAGATTGTTGTACATGAAAAAAATCCCCTGAAAATAAGCCCTAATGCATTTTTGGAGCAAAAAATAATATAAGAACCTGTCTTATTTTGGGGGAAACATGGTAATTCCAAGGAGGCTTGACACAAAACCCTTTTCATTTCCAGTGTTATCCTTCATGCCACTTAATCTCATAAATCAGATTGGCATTTGGGTAAAAACTGTCAAAAATGTTAATTTCATAAGAAGAATACCTGATTTCTATGTTATGAACATTTTGTATTTTTAGGACTCGGGTGTGGCTTGTTGTATACTGCAACAGTAACTATCACATGCCAGTATTTTGACAAACGCAGAGGCCTTGCACTTGGACTAATTTCAACAGGTAAGGTTTAAAGCCTAAATTAATCCCCTTTTTCTGAATATCGTTATGCAACTATAACATGTCACTATGATTTCATTAAGCGCAACAATTTTAATGAAAACAGTGAAACTATGATTAAGAATTGGTATTTAACAAGGATGCTAAACCATGTTTCGAAATGGTTTAGTTGTTTGATTGTAACAGAAAAGCACTGTATTTGCTTTGACTACTAATAATTATGATGGTTTCCGTTCCTGTTAGATTCCTAAATAAGTAACAGCTCCTGCTGATATTGGTGCCTACTTGTAATTTGACAAGTGAAACCATAGCTTCGCCATAGGTCCTTCTCACATCCAGGGTTGAATGCCCATGGCAAAAGTGGTTTGCGCAGACATTCTTCCCTTTTCCTCCTTTTTATGCCTCACTTAATTCTAATGAATAATATGCCATCAAGTCAATTCCAAGCCCCTTCCAGGATTTGTTAGGCACAGAGTGCTCAAAAGTGTTTCCTATTCCCTTCTTCTGAAGAGCTCTAGGACTTTACAACTTGCTCAAGATTATGCATGCTGCCTCTTTCTCCTGGAAGGTACAGTAAAGAATCGAACTCTCAGCCTCTGGTTCCACAGCCAAGTGTCCAACTCTTACTTCCTCTTTTAATTCAAACCATGATTTGTTGTGACCTCTGTGCTTCGAAATTAGGTTTTGTCTTAGCTCTTTAAATCCGCATTGCAAACCTGCTAGCAAATTAGGAGCTTTGATAAAGAAGGATTAAGTAATTGAAACTGAATTTGTGAGGATAGAAGGCTGGAGAGGATCCATACGATCAAGTCAGTTTTTTAATGCCTTACCAAAGGTTGGTAGATCCGAATGGAACTTCGGTGCTTATGATCTTAATCCTGGGAAAGGAAGCAAATGTAGTTAAACACTGTGTTTGCACCAAGCTGAAACATTGACGCTAGCTATAGTTCAACATTGTATTTAGCGAGAGCCATCAATTTTAAAACATTGTATTTAGCCACAGCTGCCCTGTAAGTAGCGTGTAGCAAATGGGGCTTTGCTGCAGGACACCAAAATTTATAGGGCATGAAAATCTAGGGGTAGATCTGATGGTCCATGTTACAAAATAAATGGCAACATCTCCTGGCCCCATTCACATTTTTGTGTATGGAAAGCATAAACTTTATTTTATTTTATGTCTTGAGGAGACACCACATTTTTCTTGTTTTTTTATGGGGCTCATGCCGATGCTTAAGGGCAAAGTGGGTCGGAGATTGTTCCACTCGTCCCAAGTACCAAATGACTAGTTATGGCTCTGATCACCTACGTTAGAGTATATTACAATAGTAATAAACTATTATGCTCTAGTGGACTGCATGCAGTGTGGATGTTATAGGTTAATATATGAAATAATTCCCATCCCAGTGTGGTACAGTGGACTGAGTGAGGACTAAGACTCTGGAGCAGGGTTCAAATTCCTGCTAAGCCATGGAAACCTATTGGGGGAGTGGAACCGGTAAAACTATACCTTAAATATCTCACTTACCTTGAAAGCCCTATTAAGGTCACCATAAGTCAATTCTAATGGACGTGGTGGCGCTGCGGACTAAACCGCAGAAGCCTGTGCTGCAGGGTCAGAAGACCAGCAATCATAAGATCGAATCCACATGACGGAGTGAGCTCCCGTCGCTTTGTCCCAGCTCCCGCCAACCTAGCGGTTCGAAAGCATGCAAATGCAAGTAGATCAATAGGGACCACCTCGGTGGGAAGGTAACAGCATTTCATGTCTAAGTCGCACTGGCCATGTGACCACAGAAGATGGTCTTTGGACAAAATGCTGGCTCTATGGCTTGGAAACGGGGATGAGCACCGCCCCCTAGAGTTGAACACGACTGGACAAAAATTGTCAAGGGGAACCTTTACCTTTTTTAAAGTCAGTTCTGACTTGACAGCACAGAACACACACACACACACACACACACACACACACACACACACACACAAACACACACACACACACACAAACACACAAGGACACATGAAATAATTTAACTACTTTTATTTTTTCCTTTTAGGATCCAGTATTGGGCTTTTTATATATGCGGCCTTACAAAAAGAATTAATTGAGCTGTATGGATTGGATGGGTGTTTGCTTATTGTTGGTGCATTGTCTCTAAATATATTAGCCTGCGGGAGTCTAATGAGGCCTTTGAAGTCAGAAAGTGCCACCTTACCAGATATGCCATGCCTTGAGAAGATTCCAGAGCAATATCTCATTTATAATGAAAAAGAGAAGAATGTTTACGAAGAAAGCATAAACATACTTGAAAAGTCCAGGAATGAAGAAAAAAATGTGAATAGAACATCTCTTCATGATTGTAAGCAGGAGTCTCTTACAATGAAGAATAAACTGTTATCATTAACACCCAGAGAGACAAACACTTACAGGAAGAAAGTTGTAGAACGGACATATTTTTGTAAACAGCTTGCCGAAAAGAAATGGCATTTGTATTTAGACTACTGGGAGGAAACACTGGGTCTTTTTAAAAACAAAGTGTTTTCATCACTTTTTATTGCCATCTTCTTCTTTGACATTGGTGGCTTTCCTCCATCACTGCTCATGGAAGACATAGCAAAGAGTTCAAACATCAGTGAAGAAGACTGTGTAATTCCACTTATTTCTATAATAGGCATCATGACTGCCATTGGTAAACTTGTTCTAGGAATATTAGCAGATTTTGCCTGGATCAATGCTTTATATCTATATGTTTTGACCTTAATAATGACGGCAGTGGCACTGGTTTTGATTCCATTTGCCCAAAGTTATGCTACACTGGCAATACTTTCAGGTGTTTTAGGTTTTCTGACGGGGAATTGGTCAATTTTTCCATATGTCACCACAAAAACAGTAGGAATTGAGAAATTAACACATGCTTATGGAGTACTGATGTTTTTTGCTGGACTTGGAAACAGCCTCGGACCGCCAATTGTAGGTAAGATTTCTTCTTTAAAAGCATAGTCCATTATACTGTGGAATATTTACTTGATTTTAAAGTTGTGTTTCCATCTAGAGAAGTTAATTTTCGTTGGCTGTAGCAAATACAAATTTATTAAATAAGAAATCCTGGAAAGTGAAATACCTGATTTCTGCTTAGAGGTCATTGTAAATTTGAGAAAGTAGATCTTACAGACAAAACCCTGTTTGTACAAAATGGCCCTTGTTTAATTTTCTGATTCACAAAGTTTCAAAACCATATATTATTCTATTATATTTTCCCAGGTTGAGGTAGGAGTGGATGTAATATTAGTGATCTGACAGTATCTGAGTGCAAAGACATTTGGGAGCAATGCTGTATATATCTTGGTGGGCTGATCCGGAAGACTGAAGGTTAACTCAGCAGAGCAGGGAAACACTGCTAACAAGAATATTCTATCCTGCTGTAATTATTTGGCTCTTGTTACTACCCTGACCTCCAGCCAGGTCATCAGAAACTATGGTTTGTGTGCTGGAATTGGTTCAGATGTAAAAACAAACCATGCCTTGCCATGATATCTGCATGCAGTCAATGTTAACCTCACAGAAAAGCAGCTAATATTCTCCATATACTCCATTCTCCTTATAGAAAACAGCAAATGTAGTCTTTTACTGTTTAATCCCTGGATGCAGATAATAAAAGAAACTCAGGAGATCATTATGTAAAGTATGCGCAAACTGATAATACCTCTTGTTCTTTTCCAGGTTGGTTTTATGACTGGACAAAGTCTTATGAGATAGCATTTTACTTCAGTGGACTTTGTGTCCTATTTGGAGGGCTGCTTTTGTTGGGGGCAGCCCTGCCATGTTGCAATAACACAGACAGTAACAATCAACCAGAAAAGCCACTTCCAGACACTTACTCCTACAAAGAGGCAACAAGAGTGTAGGCAACAGCGTGAAACAGTTGCTGCTACTTTTTTATACTGCAAAGCAAGACATTTTTAGTCATTTCCATTTTTTTAATTTATGAAGTAAAAAAAAAATCTTTTTGTACTATCTTCAGATGTTTTATAGCTTTGATCCCAGAGCCCATTGCAGGGGTGTATAGCCCATTTTTGACTATAGCACATGAAAAATACCATCAGCACGAGGTGCCTCTTGCCTTCCCTTTGCTGATAATCAGAAAGCCCTGTTGTTGCGCAGGAGTTATATTTCTGGTCTACCTTCCATCAGGGGCTCAGAATGCATGCACTGGAACCGTGAAACATATGTGGAATTCCTCTGCAAGGGCTTCCCCAGTAGTTCTGCTGTTGGGGACTCTACATATACAGAGTGGTACACTCATGTTGAGCACTGAAATCTGCATACACCCTGAAGCATGCATTGAGGTCAGATCTGGTGCTAGTATGTTCCCTCACTTGTGGCTTCTTTTCTGATGGCGTATTGTACTACATATTCACCAGCGGAATATTTTTTATAATGGAACAAAATGTATTTTATATGAACTTTCATGGAAACAGTTTTGCTTTTGCATATCTTTGGACAAAGATGGCACTTGCTTCCCACTGCAGAAATGCTGATTCTTCTGTAGGCAGAAACTTTTAAAACAGCCTGGTCATATCAGCCTGAATGTAATAAGAGTCTGAGCGCTGCTTCCTCAGAAGGTAAATGCCTTGTTGGATGGCCCAGCAAAAGAGCTTGGTCACCTTATCTGTGGAAGAAATCAGAGGGGAAGAGTGAAGCTTCTGAAGGTGCTGCACTGCTAATAGCTTACTTCTGACTTCTTCAGAAGCCTATCTTGTGCATGTTTGTGAAAAAAAACTGTTCAACCAAAATCTGTAAAACCAAGGAATAAATATAAGTAATGAAACAATAATTAAGAGCTTGAAACATTTTTTCCTCTTGCGTCGGTTCCAGTTTAATGAAACTCTTAGAAGTCCCCCTAACCTCATCAAATCATTATACAGTATCTGTTAAACGGCAACAGAATTAGCCCTTTCAAAGATTCAAAGGAGTTTCATTTCTAAATGGTCATATATTGAAACATGGTTGCCAGGAAGAAATGATCCAATAAGTTATTTAATAGGGCCCTTGACAGAAATGAATGGGGCTAATGTACTAAGTCCACAGAACATGCACCAAAGTTTTTAAAAAAATCTAAATTGGATCTGCCAAACACATACAAAACCATTTGCTGTCAAAGATTTTGTATCTATTCCTTAGCCATGAAATCTAGCATTTCATACTTTTTATTTATTTATTTATTTATTTATTTATTTATTTATTTATTTATTTATTTATTTATTTATTTATTTATTGTATTTATACCCCGCCTATCTAGTCATTTCGACCACTCTAGGTGGCTTACAACATAAAGGATAACAAGTTCAAGAAAAAATTATAACAATTAATTAATTAAATGATTCTGCAAGATGGGAAAAATACAAAATAAATCAAATAAAGGGGAAAAGAATAAAAAAGGAAAGAGGACAGAAATTAACTGGAAGGGAAGGCCTGCCTATACATCCACGTTTTTAGTTGGTTCTTAAAAGTATCCAGCGAGGGTGCAGTGCAAATCTCTGGAGGTAGATTATTCCAGAGGCGAGGAGCCACCGCCGAGAAGGCCCGGTTTCTAGTTCTTTCCTTCCGGGCCTCCCTCGGCGTCAGGCTCCTCAGTCTCACTTCCTGGCTCTCACGGGTGACATGGGTAGAACTAGTTGGGAGTACTTTACTTTGCTCATCCCTCTCGGCTCTTACGATGGGGCATAATAAGCAGAGCCCCTTCATATAATAAGACAAATTAACTTTTAAGCTGATTCCACTACAAGGCCTGATTAATTCAGTTACAAGTTTGCTACTCTTTGTTGTCTGTGTGGCCCTGATCCAAATATACAGACATGTTGAGCCTTTTAGAAGCAATCATGCCGACAAGCTGTTTGTAAAAAGAGGAAGAGTGGATTAATGTTAGCCCCAACCTGTTCTGCCTCTTGAACAGGCCATAGCTAGTTTCCAAATGGTGCTCCTTATGCAAATCTCCAGCAGCTGGGTTTTAAGGAAGCACTGCAGTGTAGATATAATAGTTTGCATGTCCTATCTAGGGATACATGCTCAGAAACCCATTTCATATCTATGAACGTCTTTGGATGGAGTGTCTATATTTCATTAGGTTTTCAAATTTGTACAACAAGAATGAAAAGCAGAACTGCAGTGTTCAAAGGATGAAGGCACATTTTTGTGTGATGTGTCATCTTTTGGAAAATTATTGGGGGAGGGCAAAACAAGCTGAGACTCTTCCAGGTCTCAACTGATTATTAAAATGGACCTGTTTCCCAAAATACTGTGCTGGAAATGTAGGTATTTCTGCACATAGATCTTACCAGGAAGAAAAGAAGAATGTGGAGGACTTCTTATGCATAGAGGTGTTTTCTGACATGCAGCTTCTTAACTGTGACATTGAGCAAGAATTATTACAGTTTTAAAAAGATTTGAGAATGACTTGATGGAGCTAGAGTGCGGTGAAGGAAATGTCACATTTCCATTTACTGCACAAGAATCAAGGTTAGTTTTTGATGGAGATCAGGAGTTTCATCACCATCTTGTGGTCAGAAGGGAAATGAAGAAAATGATCATTTCTTTTTCCTCTCTCTACTACTGCTATGATTAGTAATGCTATAACATGTCTGGGTTGTATTTTTACATTTTTCTCTAACCCTGATGCTATTGGTATAGCTGGATGTCTTCATTCCAGCAGATTGCTGTTTTTCCTTTTTTTTTGTTCTCCAAGAAATGGTTGTGTACAATTTAAAAAGGAAATAGGTAAACATATCTGCAGTTCACAACTATGCACAAAGATGCTTTAGTCAACAGGAATACAGTATGTGTAAAAATGCATTTGTTGGGTAAATAAATGTATCCACTACAGAAAACGTATTCAAAAGTATTTATAAATTACCACATAAGATGGAAAAAGAAAAGCTTAGAATCAGAAAAAGATAAAGCAAACAATGAGAATGCAGAGTGGATTCAGAGTGAGGCGATCACAATTCAGTGTTTTTCTTACACCTTTCAATAATCTGCTATCTACAAAGCCTTCCTCTTGAATAAGGGTCCCTTATCCCCTATGGCCGAGACCGATACTTAGAACCTAAGCTTTGGTCAATGACCTGTGCAAGTTCTGACTGTGTATTTTTTTGATATCTTTGTGTGTGCCGTATTGCAAGAGGCTCCCAAATGTCTTGGTTTGCTATTGGTGTGAAGGGCTGCCCTTCTGGAAACATCACTCCAGTGCTATCTTGGGCCAGCAGAACTCTTTGCACAGTGCTTGGCTTGCCAGACTGTGCACCTGATTTCTAGGTGGTTGTTATGTGTCATCAAGCTGTAATCGACTGATAGTGGCCCGAGTAGAGTTTTCAAGGTAAGTGAGATATTTAACGTGTGGTTTTGCCAGTTCCACATCTTTGACATATAAACCCCTAAATGGCTTGGGCCCTGGATACCTGAAGGAACGCCTCCTTCCATATGAACCTACCCAGCAGTTAAAATCTAGCCAGGGGGGCCTTTTGAAAGAGCCCTCCCTCAAGGAGGTAAGAGGGACGGCTTGTTGACAGGGGGCCTTTTCGGCAGCTGCCCCCAGACTATATGGAATGCCCTCTCAACAGATTCGTCTGGCGCCGATGCTGATGACATTTCGGCGCCTGTCAAAACCTTCCTGTTCCAGAAGGCTTTTAATTGAAATAACATCAACTGTGGGTCCTGATGGCGATTTTAATTGTATTTTAATCATTTTATCTTCTATTGTATTTTAATTGAATTTTAATTGTTGTAAGCCGCCCAGAGACCTTTGGGTAGAGGGGGCAGCATATAAGTTAAACAAACAAACAAACAAACAAACAAACAGAGAGGCTCCATGCCCAAGCAGGGATATGAACTTAGGCTTCCTGAGTCTTGGTCCATCACTCTATTCACTACATCACAGTGAGTTTCTTCTGATTTCTATAGTCACTTATAAAACAAACCAAATCGCTTCCCATAGGGGTATGTTGGAGATTCAGCTCTTTGCTAATAAATATCTTTTTCATTTTGTGTATTTGGTGTGCAGCCAAGCCCATGTGCATGCATTCCAGAGTCCTTTCTACTAGTATTAGATTGTATTGGACTTTATTTAGGCCTGCATATGACTACCTTATGAGAAGATATTACAGTATCTCAATGAAAACCATATGCAGGGCCAAACCTGATGCTTGTCATATACTAGAAAAGCCTTCTGTAGATAATTTAGCTTGAACCACTAGTTGGCTTTGAATGAATAGGGGAGTGGGACTGGGGACACGACATGGGAATGGAGCCTTAAACTTTGTTTCCTCTGTAATCCTGACAGGAATCACACCTCCACCCATACCTTCTACTGTATTTCCAAAAGAGGGGGAAAATTATTAGTACCAAGGAGAGCTCTCCTCTCATTGAGGATAACAGTCAGTGGCAGGATGCTTCTCACTGGGACAGGGGTAAAAATCTAAAAAACAAATAAATAAACACTCTCCCCCCCATGTTGTGCTTCTGATATATTCCATATCTGCACAAGCCAGGTATCTTTCCCCCCCCAGATCAGCTGCATGACAAGCAACATGCTTCTGTGACCAGACAATCCAGATTCTGCACCATCGAAAGTTGAACCCTGAACCCATTATAGATCAAGCCTTTAGGTCAGGGGTCTCCAAACATTTCACCTTGAGGGTCATGTTATATATTTTCCACATTTTTGAGGGCTGAAGGAATGTGCACATGAGCGTACGCCCGCCTCCTGCCTGCCTCCTGTCCGCTCACATGCACCGCCCTCCCGCCCCCCCACACGCATGCACAGGTTTGCGGACTCGAGCCTGCAACATTCGCTGGGCCGGATAAAAAGACAAGGCAAGCTGGATGTGGCCTGCTTTAGGGTATGGTACATTTAACGGCATGTTTCTATATTTCCTGAATCTTCTAATTATTGGGAGACAAAAGTGCATCCACAGCCCGCTGAATTCTGCTAACAGCAACAAATGATGTGCAAGAAGCATATTGTTGTACATTTCTTTATTACCACAATTGATTATGCTTCTACTAATCATGGGGAGGGATGCAAAATGCTGCAGAAATTATTGATTCCAAGCCTCAGCTTTAAAGATTTCACCTGGCATGCCTCTCCACTTTTGAACATAGCATCTCATAAGGGACAGCGGTGTTTAGTATGAAGGTGAATTAATTAGGAAGATTCTTAAAATTTAGCACCTTAAACCAATTACGCCCCCCATCTATAAAAGGATCATCCATTGGATAGAATCTGAAAGTAAGGAATTAACTATTAATGTACTTACCTAAACCAAAGTCTTCTGTTTTGTTGAGAAGAGAGTGTAAAAAGTTCTAACAAGTAACATTTTCTAATTAGCTTTCAGGGTGTTTTATAGACATTTTGTGCAAAGCTTTTCACTGTTTGTGCCACTGCCTTTCTGATCCAAAGATTTTTTTTAAGTAATGTATGAGTTACTTGTAAATAGTAAACAGCATTTCAAGAAGAAACTAATTTGGCTCTCTCTTTTTTTGGCAATGCTAATGATAATCGCAATAACAAAGCTACTTTCAGAAGATAACTGTCCAAGCTCTACCTGGATGCTAAATTGTCTACGAATGGTTCTGATTCATGCAGACACCGTCCCCCTCGGGCTGGAGTGTGGCTGGGAAAGGGCAGCTGGTAAACTCAGCTGTTCTCCTTCCCAAGGAGTGTCAGCTGGGCAGGCTGTGGCATTGCCGGAAGTAACACTGTCCTGTTGTGGGTGTCAGATGCTATGGCAACACCTTTGATTGTGACACCTCAGTGAGTTTTTGTTCTAGAATTAACTTGACAAAAAGCCTAGAAGGCAGAATAAGAAGGAACAAAACCCCACATTCTATCCTTGTCAGGACTTTTCTTTTGAACATTTGAAGTACTCAAGATCAAGACGCCACATATGACTGGATAGTTGTTTCAGTGTTTTGTACAACGCTTGCATGGCAGTCTGGCTGAGAAGATGACACGGACTGGCTGAAGAACATGATGTTTGTATGTTATGTTCTAATGTGCTGCCGCTCGGTTCTTTGGGCTTAACATGGGAACAGGTGCCTCCTTTGCAATCTGTGTAAGTGGAACACAATTGGTCATTGTTTCTCAAATATGTTTTTTATACATCTGCAAAAGGAGAAAAAAAAATTCTCTGATTTCAGAAGGTTTTTAAAAGGGGGAAGATGAAAGAAGTAGAAAGAACTTCCAAAATATTTAAGTAGACTTAAGGGGTTGTTCTAACAAGTTATGCATTTGGGTGATCTGTTCAATTAATGCTTTTGTAAAAAAATAATAATTCCCATCAACATTTTCATCTTTTTAACTTGCTGATTGCATTTTACTCTGACATGTCCCATTGATTAGAGTGTGATGTATTCTCAAATAACTAGGAAAACATTATGACTGAGATTCATAATAGATTTTCCACAATAATGATGTCCTACATCTTTTGCTCACCACACCATTTAAAATGAGGTGATGGTGGGAGGTCAATCTCAGAATTGTGATGAAAAATGTCACACTGGGGAAAAACTTTGGTTAGTTATGCAGCTGTGGCTTGGCCCTATGCCCACTGAGCGAAGCAGTTCTGTTAGCACACTGTGCACGGGTTGCAATGGAACTATACAACTGATTGCACAATCAATGTAGGATTTTGTCATTAATGTTATAAATGAACACCTCGAGTTTCATTATGCTCAAAGGAATATTACATTAGAGCAGCTAGCTTTTTTTCTTAGCTCCTTTGAAAATAGGTGTAGTGTTCCTCAAGCTGCTGCTTAACCTTAAAATACAGACCTGTGACCTGCACAATCCATATTGACTTTGCTCTGATATCAGTCTTCAGGGCAGAGAGACTTTATTTTATGAAAGGACTAAAATATTTAAATTGCACTTTATATCTATTAATAGCTTTCCTCTCCTTGGGAACAGGATTAAAGTCATGAAGTAGTGTCTAAAGGTAAACGCAGAAATTCATCCAAAGCACATGCTCTAAATTTCATTCCAGTCTCACTGTGTTCAAAAAATATATGATGGTTTATTTATCACATAATATATCTTGCAGTTAAACTGAAGGCTTCCTTCAAAAATAATCAGATTGCTGCACTCAGTAATAATCTCGCCATAGGCATTATCCTTACAATTGGATCTCATCATATGTTTTTTACTAGGTAACAGGCAATTATACCTAATTATTGAATTATTACCTATTAATTCAATAAAATTTATGTTAAGTATATTTATATATAGGTTGACAAATATAAATTTCCCCATATGTATGTCGTAGGAATGTCCTCTGAGCATATTTTTGTCATGGCAACCGAGGTAAACAACTGAACACAGAGCAACACAACAACCTGTTATGTAGCACAATAATTAAATAGGGTTTTATTTGATTACAAAATGTAAATGACTCTAGAATAATTCAACCTCAAAAGATACAAATGGAGCCCCCCCACACATATTAACATTATGAAGATTAGCAAGCAAGTGTGAGATTAAGATCAGTGTGCAATCTGGCATCAGTTCATACATGTTGTCCAGATCTTATCTTAACTTTTTCTGTCTCATTCTATCTCATACCATAAATGTATGATGGATTCGATACATCTACATTACAGTCTTCAACCCTTGTTATTAAACTTAACAGCAACCCTGATGCATATTATGGTACAAGCTCATACATTTTAAGCAAACAAAGCTTCAGGTCAAAGTATTCTGTATGGAAATAAAAATCTTAGCTTACTTGCATTTTGATAGAGTGATGGTATGAAGACAAGAAAATAATAGAAGGTAAATCGGGCCTTAAAAGGCTGGTATTACTTGAGCAACAGTGTCCTTTAATGGAAATTGTTTTTGGATGTGAGTTTTAAAAAGGCGCAAGTTGAAGAGGGGAAAAAAGCTTTGGTTCTGCTCAGCTAAGAGAACCAAAATTTCCTTGCTAATTTGAGATTTTTGTTTTCTTCCTAGTGTTTTGTGCTAATGAGATACCCAGTGTGGTGTAGTGGTTAAAGAGATGGGTTAGGGCTTGGGAGGCTGGCATTTGAATCCCCGTCCAGCCATGAAAGCTAACTGGAACTGTTGAAGCCACTCCTTAAATATCTCTCTCACTTTGAAAGCCCTATGAGGGTCACTATCAGTCAGTTTCAAATTGATGGCACATAAACAAACATTGTGCTAATACCACACGCTGTATATTTTATGTCTCTTTCCTGAATCACATGGTTTTTCATGAGTCATGCAATTCGTGCAAAATGTTTTTCTGTTCCTTCTCGGCTTCAGACAATTTCTTCTGCATCATTGATTTAAGAATGCTCCGAGAAGCAGTTACAGCAAAAGTTATTTTCTTTTTGTTTTCAGCAATCGTTATCCTCCATAGAAGTTAGGCGCTGTAGAAATAAAATTGGACCAGTACCTCAGAAAGCATTTGGAGTTCCCCTAAACCACTGTACTGAAGAGGGAACACACCATCATATTCCATTGGTTGTTAAACACATGGTAGGATATTTAGAAGAGTTTGGTAAGTGCATGGTCTTTTCAAAAGACTTTGCAGAAGTCTGTCAGAGGTTCATATCCAGTTAACACTGAGCAGTGTACATTTGTATTTCTGGTTTCATGTGGCATGGGGACTTAATGTGCCTTATTTCAATTTACTACACGGCTGTCAATATGTTATAGGAGTCATGTATGGGTCATGTGCGGGCATGCACAGGGCAGTTTAAGAATATTTGGGTGCATCTGGCACAACACTTGTCACAATCCCTTTACATGTGGCTGTGGCCAGAGGGAGTCTTGGGTTTGGAAGAGAATCTCAAGCCTGTCAAGATGTCAGAATTGGCCCTGATTGGGGAGCATATCAAAGTCAAAATGGCCTAAGCCATTGGTTCTCAACCTTTTTTTTCCTTACACGCTATCAATCACAACAGAATGCTTTTTAATGCAATTGTATGCATTTTTATGCATAAAATACTAGCTTTTCTGAGGACATTTATAGACTTTCAAGCATTCTGTTATTGTGGGGTGGGGGTTGAAATGAAAAAGAAAGGGCATATCAGTGACACTCTCTAATGGGCAAGGAGAGCATGGAATTAGAAAAGAGACAGAACCACTCCTAGCCCAACAGTTGCGGGGGGGGGGTTGCTCATGGCTGGTAGGAGCATTCGGAGAAGATGGCATATCATACTTGCAGGAGGACATGTAGTCTGAAGAAGAACACATGCTTAAAAAGTATTATGAAATTCTTGTGTCCTGTCTAGGCTGCATCTTCATCCCACCAGTGGTATTCCTACTGCCATTATTTGACAACCATTATTTCAAGATAGACTGAAATGATCCAGGATGGCCTTCATACCAACACATTTTTATTAACGTCTTGGATGAAGGAGTGCAGAAAATACTTACCAAATCTGTGGATGACACAGCATTGGCTGGAATAGCTAATACTTTGGAAGACAGGAACAAAATTCAAAAAGATCTTGATAGGCTCAAGCTTTGGGCGGAAAACAACAAAATGAAATTTAATAGGGATGAGTGCAAAGTACTTTGGCGGATTGCCCAGCTGCATCCCTATCTTGATGTTGGGGCATTCACCAATGTGGTCCATGGGCTTGTAATCTTGAGATTAGACCACTGTAATGCGCTCTATGTGGGGCTACCTTTGAGAGTGATGCAGAAACTTCAGATGGTGCAGAATGCGGTGGCCAGACTCCTCAGTGGGGTGAGAAAACATCAACATATCTCCCACACTTTGGCCACCTCGCATTGGCTGCTCATTCACTTCCGCATTGATTTCAAAGTCTTAATGATTACATATAAAGCCCTAAACGGTTTAGCACCTCGATTTTTGGCGGAACGCGTCCTCCCACCTAGATCTACTCGCATCACTCGTTCCAGCCAGGAGGTGTGGCTGAAGAGCCTGACGGCGAGGGAGGTCTGGAAAGAAAAAACAAGAAACCGGCCTTCTCAGCAGTGGCTCCCTGTCTTTGGAATAATCTCCCCTCCGAGATCCACTTGGCCCGTTTGCTGGGAATTTTCAAAAGCCAACTTAAAACCTGGCTATTCAGGCAGGCCTTCCCTCCGGTCACCACTAAATCTATTCTCTTTCCTCCCTCTTGAATGACTGTTTATTGTTGAGATATTGTTGTTATTTTTCAGTTGTTTTATTCTATTTGCTGTGAGCCACCCAGAGTAGACATTGTCTAGATGGGCGGCATATAAGTTTAATAAACAAACAAACAAACAAACAAACAAACAAACAAACAAATAAAGTACTGCACCTAGGAAAAAGAAATCAAACACACATTTACAAAATGGGAGACACTTGGCTCAGCAATACTATGAGGAAGAAGGATTTTGGAATTCTTGTAGATCACAAGCTGAATATGAGCCAACAATGAGGTATAGTGACATAAAAGGCAAATGTGGTTTTATAATGTATTAATAGAAGTATAGTCTCCAAATCCCATGAGGCACCAGTTTCCCTCTATTCAGCACTAGTTAGGCCTCATCTAGAGTATTCTGTCCATTTCTGGACACCGCATTTCAAAAAGGATGCCAACAAAATGAAACAAGTTCAGAGGAGGGCAACAAAGATGATAGGGGGATGGAAACCAAGTCTTATGAGGAAAGACAAGAACTAGGCATGTTTGACCCAGAGAAAAGAAGACTGAGGGGAGATATGATAGAACTTTTCAAATACTTGAAAGGTTGTCACACAGAGGAGGGCTCGATCTGTTCTTGATCATCCCTGAGTGCAGGACATGTAATAATGGACTCAAACTACAGGAAGCCAGATTTAGGCTGAATCTTGGCGGGGGGGGGGGGGGGAGAACCTTTTTAACTGTTAGAGCAGTATAGCAATGGAACCAATTACCTTGGCAGGTAGTGAGCGCTCCAAAGTTGGCGTCATTCAAGAAAAAACTGGACAGCCATCTGTCAGATCTGCTTTGGATTCCTGCACTGAGCAGGGTGTTGGACTCAATAGCCTTATGTTGTTTAGTTGTTAAGTCATGTCCGACTCTTCATGACCTCATGGACCAGAGCACGCCAGGCCCTCCTGTCTTCCACTGCCTCCCAGTGTTGGGTCAGATTTATGTTTGTAGCTTCGGTGACACTGTCCATCCTTCTCGTCCTCTGTCATCCCCTTCTCCTCTTGCCTTCACACTTTCCCAACATCAGGGTCTTTTCCAGGGAGTCTTCTCTTCTCATGAGATGGCCAAAGTATTGGAGACTCAGCTTCAGGATCTGTCCTTCCAGTGAGCACTTGGGCTTGATTTCCTTCAAAATAAATAGGTTTGTTCTCTTTGCAGTCCAGGGGACTCCCAAGAGTCTCCTCCAGCACCACAATTCAAAACCATCAATTCCTCAGCAGTCAGCCTTCTTGATGGTCCAGCTCTCACTTCCATACATCATGACAGGAAAAACCATAGCTTTGACTATTCGGACTTTTGTCGGCAAGGTGATGTCTCTGCTTTTTAAGATGCTATCTAGGTTTGTCAGGTGTCTTTTATTTTGTGGCTGCTGTCACCATCTGCAGTGATCATGGAGCCCAAGAAGGTAAAATCTGTTACCACCCCCATATCTTCCCCTTCTATTTCCCAGGAGGTGATGGGACCAGTGGTTTGGGATTCATCCAGTCCTGACTTTCACATGATGTATTCTGCATATAAGTTAAATAAGCCAGGGGACAATGCACAGCCTTGTCGCACTCCTTTCCCAATTTTGAACCAATCAGTTGTTCCATATCCAGTTCTAACTGTTGCTTCCTGTCCCACATATAGATTTCTCAGGAGATGGATAAGGTGGTTAGGCACTCCCATTTCTTTAAGAACTTGCCATAGTTTGTTGTGGTCCACACAGTCAAAGGCTTTTGCGTAGTCAAAGAAGCAGAAGTAGATGTTTTTCTGGAACTCTCTGGCTTTCTCCATAATCCAGCGAATGTTAGCAATTTGTTCTCTAGTTCCTCTGCCCCTTCAAAATCCAGCTTGTACTTCTGGGAGTTCTTGGTCCACATACTGTTGAAGCCTATCTTGTAGGATTTTGAGCATAACCTTGCTAGCGTGTGAAATGAGTGCAATTGTACGGTAGTTGGAACATTCTTTGGCACTGTCCTTCTTTGGGATTGGGATGTAGACTGACCTTTTCCAATTCTCTGGCCACTGCTGAGTTTTCCAAACTTGCTGCCATATTGAGTGAAGCACCTTAACAGCATCATCTTTTAAGATTGTAAATAGTTTAACTGGAATGCCATCACCTCCACTGGCCTTGTTGTTAGCTATGCTTTCTAAGACCCACTTGACTTCACTCTCCAGGATGTCTGGCTCAAGATCAGCAACCTCACTATCTGGCTTGTCCGGGTCATCCAGATCTTTCTGTTACAATTCCTCTGTGTATTCTTGCCACCTCTTCTTGATGTCTTCTGCTTCTGTTAGGTCCCTACCATTTTTGTCCTTTATCATGTCCATCATTGCACAAAATTTTCCTTTAATATCTCCATTTTTTTAACAATCTCTGGTTTTTCCCTTTCTATTAATTTCCTCTATTTCTTTGCACTGCTCATTTAAGAAGGCTCTCTTGTCTCTCCTTGCTATTATTATTATTTATTTAATTTATACCCCGCCTATCTGGCCCACCGGACCACTCTAGGCGGCTTCCAAATATAAAATCAATTAATAAAACATAGACAAACACATAATAATCAAACAAGGACAGCAGTAAAAATAAAAAGGAAAAGTAAGAAAAAATCAAGAGTTGGCTGGAGGGAAGGCCTGAATAAACAGCCATGTTTTTAATTGGAAGTCTTTCTTTGGAAGTCTGCATTCAATTTTCTGCAACTTTCCCTATCTTGCTCGCATTTTGTTTCCCTTCTCTTCTCTACTATTTATAAGGCCTCGTTGGACAGCCACGTTGCTTTCTTGCATTTCCTTTTCTTTGGAATGGTTTTTGTTGCTGCCTCCTGTACAATGTTACGAGCCTCCATCCATAGTTCTTCCGGCACTCTGTCCACCAAATCTAGTTCCTTGAATCTGTTCTTCACTTCCACTGTGTATTCATAAGGGATTTGGTTTAGATTATACCTGAGTAGCCCAGTGGTTTTTCCTACTTTCTTCAGTTTAAGCTTAAGTTTTGCTATAAGAAGCTGATGATCAGCCACAGTCAGCTCCAGGTCTGAGCTTCTCCATCTTTGGCTGCAGAGAATATAATCAATCTGATTTCGGTATTGCCCATCTGGTGATGTCCACGTGTAGAGTCGCCTCTTGTGTTGTTGGAAAAGAGTGTTTGTGATGACCAGCTTGTTCTCTTGACAAAACTCTATTAGCCTTTGCCCTGCTTCATTTTGAACTCCAAGGCCAAACTTACCTGTTGTTCTTTTTATATCTTGACTCCCTACTTTGGCATTCCAATCCCCTATAATGAGAAGAACATCTTTCTTTGGTGTCAGTTCTAGAAGGTATTGTAAGTCTTCATAAAATTGGTCAATTTCAGCCTCTTCAGCTTTGGTGGTTGGTGCATAGACTTGGATTACTGTGATGTTGAAAGGTCCACCTTGGATTCGTATTGAAATCATTCTATTATTTTTGAGAGTGTATCCCAGTACAGCTTTTCCCACTCTTTTATTGACTATGAGGGCTACTCCATTTCCTCTACGGGATTCTTGCCCACAATAGTAGATATGATAAACATCTGAGCTGAATTCGCCCATTCCTGTCCATTTTAGTTCGCTGATGCCCAGGATGTCGATGTTTATTCTTGCCATCTCCTGTTTGACCACATCCAGCTTCCCAACATTCATAGATCTTACATTCCAGGTTCCTATGCAGTATTTTTCTTTGCAGTATCGGACTTTCCTTTCACTTCCAGGCGCATCCGCAGCTGAGCGTCTTTTCGGCTTTGGTCCAACCACTTCATTAGCTCTGGAGCTACTTATACTTGTCCTCCACTCTTCCTTAGTAGCATGTTGGACGCCTTCCGACCTGAGGGGCTCATCTTCCAGCGTCTTATCTTTTAGCCTTTTGTTTCTGTTCATGGGGTTTTCTTGGCAAAGATACTGGAGTGGCTTGACAATTCCTGCTCCAAGTGGATCGTGTTTAGTCAGAACTCTCCACTATGACCTATCCATCTTGGGTGTCCCTGCACGGCATAGCCCATAGCTTCTCTGAATTACTCAAGCCCCTTCGCCATGACAAGGCAGCAACCCATAGCCATATAGGTCCCTATTATTCTATGATTTTATGATTCTATATGGGAAGTGGTAAAGGTCTTTTGTCCAGTATCTGCTTTGAGGGACATGGTAACCTTTTCAATGGGTTTAGGTTTTGCATCTGAAACTAAGGGCTTACCATTCTGATTACACACACATACTGTACGTGGGGGCGAAACAAGATATTAGAAGGTCAGTGATCAGGAGTGCCCCCATTTTCCAGGTGTGTTTAGTGGACAGAAGCGTAGAAGAGAGAAGTGTTGTCTCCCCCCAAGCCATGCTATTTCTCTGATTAAATCACCCCACAGCTAGTGTCAGATTTGTGTGAGTTTGGGGGCAGAGAAAACATTATTGGTCATGGTCACAAATCCCATTTTTCTCACTTATTCATATCTTCTCTTTAAATGTAAATAATTACTGATTTAACAAACAGCAACTCAGGAAGTAATTATAAAAATAAAATTGATAACTGATTCACAGAACACTTGAAGAGGGATACTTGTAGAATGGAAATGATGATTACCTTATTTCTCAACGGACACTCTCTCCCTTTAGATTTTGACTGTTCTGGACTATGCATTTATGAGCCAGTATTCATAATATTAATGTGCTGAAAATATATTGCTTGTGCCTTTTGTTTAAGGACAAAATGTCTTAGTGCTGTGTACTTT
This sequence comes from Pogona vitticeps, assembly GCF_051106095.1. Classification (NCBI taxonomy): domain Eukaryota; kingdom Metazoa; phylum Chordata; class Lepidosauria; order Squamata; family Agamidae; genus Pogona; species Pogona vitticeps. The sequence goes on from NC_135785.1 coordinate 99,413,446, forward strand.
TTCATACTATTATTTGCTGAAAGCTTTCTTCGTTAGATATTTGCTGTGACAGGCCTGATTAAAATTATTCTCTCCCACTATGTTTATTTGTGTTGCCATGACAAAGACGTACATAGAAATAACTCCTACTTTGTATGAGGAAGTTTTAAAACTGCCTTCTTAGGTACATTTATTTGAAATGGTAATTGAGTAAAATTTAGTAATTATGATAACAGCACTAGGTCTTAATTGTCACATATTTTCAGCTTCCATATTAAGGTATGCCTTTTTCCCATTAGTGTCTGACATACAAAAATTAGTGAAATTCAATGTTGCGTCTTGCATGTTTTGTAGGAGAGTAATTATCTACCCGCTGTAATGGGAATTTGGGACTCTGTAACAAAATGTTGCAGTGTAGAGCTCAGTTTGCCAGTCAATTTGCCATGCCCTTTTCAGTGATGCTCCATGCCACTCTTTGGCTTTTCTGCTTTCCTTCCCACAGTCTGTCACCATTCTGTGCCCATTGAGCATGCTCAGTTTTGATTGAGCTGCTTGGGGGTCTTCTTGCAGAGCTTCTTCCCCCTTGGGATGCTTTGTATACTTCTGTGAACACCACAATTTCTGCAAGCCCACTAATAATTCTTTTTTTCTTCTTCTTCTTCTTCTTCTTCTTCTTCTTCTTCTTCTTCTTCTTCTTCTTCTTCTTCTTCTTCTTCTTCTTCTTCTTCTTCTTCTTCTTCTTCTTCTTCTTCTTCTTCTTCTGCAATGTAGATGGTGCTGTTTGGTCTTCAGGCCAACCTGTACTCTGAGTCTGGTGTTGGTATATGAGAAGTTCGCTAACTATCTGTTTGTTTGTTTTTAAGGACTAAAACACAAAGGCCTATTTCGGATCAGTGGTTCAGTAACCAAAGTCAAATCACTGAAGCAGAAGTATGATGAAGGAAAAGAGGTGAATCTTGTTAATGAAGGAGATGTCAATTCTGTTGCTAGCCTTCTTAAACTCTTCCTGAATGAGCTCCCGGTTGCTGTCTTTCCCAACAATCTGTGCTATGAAATTTTTACTCCTTTTGAAGGTAAAAGCAAGGAGATGGGATGCTCCTGGTCCATATTTTCATTCAATTGGATGTGTTGTTATGTCTCAGAAAGATTCTAAATCATACACTTCTGGAACAGAAGGAGGATTGACTTGGATGAGACAATGGTCTGAGTGTAGATTTTGTCATACTTAGCATAGACTCACTAAAATCAGCAAGACCACTTACTTATGAGTATAATATTTTAATATTTATAACTTACGGTGTCTTTACTTATTTATTAATGATACTGTGAAGTGTTCTGAGTCCCAGTTCTGGAAGAAGGATGAGATATAAGCAATACACAAATAAATAAATGACTAATTAAAATTTTAATTGAAATCTCGTTAATTTCATAGTCCCACTCTATACTGTATATGGCTAAATAGTGATTCAACTTGATGCATTTTGTTCACTTCTGTAATTGGAAGCCAGTTTGTACATGACAAGGATAAAATGGTTTGACCTGAGCAAAAGTAAAAAAACAGAGTGCTCAAGTAGCTCTGAAATTGTGACCATTGGTGTCAGTTTGTATACTTTACTTTACTTTATTGGTTGATTGCTTAAAACCATAGGTCATCGCAATATATCAATGACAGCATCAAACATACAGTATGTGGCACTGTCATATCACAATTACACTTAAAAGGAAAGATTTAGGATTTTGGATGCTTGGCACGAATCTTCTTTGCTGCCAAGGCAAATTTTGCTACTTGGTGGGTAGTAAATACATCCCTGTCCACAAACAGCGTGCAGAGTTGAGCCAGAGGAGGGCTGTCACACAAAGTTTTAAGTATGCCAGCCAGGAATTTGCTCCTGGGGTGATCATATAAAAGACATCTTAACAAATAATGAGAAATATTTTCAATTTCTCCTGATCCACATATACAAAGTCTCTGATCAAAAGGAACATTTTCATATCTTCCTACTAATATACGTAGCTGTTGGCATACACCGAAAGTGCAGAGCTGTAAATGCTTTTCTTAGAGGGGCTGAGGTTAAATTAACAATGTAGTCCTCCAAACAGAATGATGTTTTATACAAAGGGCACCAGCAGTTATAAGACGTTTCTGAGATGGCATGGAGATCCTGCCACTTAAAGACATATTTTTTTCTTTAACCAATTGCTTGTATACACTGTCTTGCTCTCACACTCTACATGGGTGACAACTTAAGCTTTAAATTTCTCTCTCTCTCTCTCTCTCTCTCTCTCTCTTGATTTTACTATTTTTTCCTCAATTTTTTTTTCATTTTTACTCCTGTTCTTTAGAACTTCATGTACTTAAGTGTCTAGCTCTGCTTCCAAGTCTGTATCTCCAACCACATCTGAGCTGTATTTTTTAGTGGTCTAATACAAGGATCACTCACCCTCCTTTTGTATTTTCAACACACAATGATTGCACATTGTCTTTTTAATCCATCCTAACATTAGGTTGGTGTTGATTTTACACATGGAAAAGTACTCACTCACTGTACTCAGCCCAGCTTCCTGAAACTTGATCATGTCAGATGGTAGGTGAGAACTGCATGTCTGAATGCAGTCAAAGGTAAGGGGAGAAAGTTGCGCCCTGTAGAAAGGGCTAACATCAGGGAAAGGGTTCCAGGCTAACCTAGTTTTCGTGCTAGTGTACAGTACTAAGGCTTCCTCCCTCATGTGGGAAGTTACGAAGATGTGATTCTGCCTGAAATTTCAGGTAGGAAGGAGCAGTTCCAGGAAGTGTGATGCTGTGTGATGCCTGTTTGTCTCTCAAAATAAGATTGATTGTCATTTTTTCCCCTCCCCTTTCTCCTTGGCTACCTCTAGTTTCTTTCTGTTATGCTTGATTAACACCCCAGGGATGTTTTCCTTGCCCTTGTCTTGTCCCACAAAACACAGGATGGATTTGCATGTTGCAAGGAAACTGCAGGAGGAGGTGTGTGAACAATTTGTACACCTCCCACATGCATTTTTTTTGCATAACACACAAAGGGGGAACTTGCCCATTGCCTCGTGTGGTAATAAAGTATAGGAAAATTCCAGGTGTACATTAGATCTCCTGGACTCTACTGTTGCACAAAGGGAGTCATGTCTGAGTCACTTTTGCTTTTGCTTTTACCATTTTTGGTTACCCTTCTAACCAGTGAGTGTCTCCCTTTAGAGCTACACCAGGCATATGCTTTGGTATCAGTGTCCAAAATGCTGCTGGATGTCTACAGGTGTGCAAGAGGAATCATGTAAGTAGTCATGGCTCCCTGATGAGGTGTGGGGTGCATGCTGGTTGTGCACCCAGTTGTCCTGCTGAACACACACTCAGAGCACACCAGGAACCTCGTCAATCTGGTGCAAATAAGCCACAGCAACGTATGCGATTCCTCTTGCACACACATACAATCTCGAAAGGTTTTTGTGTAGTATCTATGGGTTATTGATAGCAATAATGGCAACTGATGCCAGCCTACACCCACCTCAGTTAATTGTTAACATTTAATCCTTCACAGATAACATTAACCACATTGCAGAATGCACAAGATGTCTAAAAAGGCTATTGAGCAGCTTGCCGAAAGCCCACTATCGCCTTTTCCATTTCCTTATTAGATTTCTCCTCAAAGTGGCCTCGTACAGTGATGTGAATCACATGACTCTGGAAAACCTAGCCATTATTTTTGGCCCCACTCTTTTCCGGTAAGAGGCTTTTATGATTATGATATAGCATCAAAGAGAAAGATTTTCCTCATCACATGGCATTCCACATAGTTTTAGATCACAGATACCTATTCTCTGCTAGAAAACCTCTTTGCATATATTATGCCTAGCATAGGAGAAAGGGTCTTGCCTTTCTTTCTCTGTGAGGTGCTAGTTTTATTATATGGAGTTGTTCCTTGAAGGAGTTTTCAAATACAGTGGTGCCTTGACTTACGAATGTCCCGACATATAACCATTTTGAGTTACGACCGGCTCCAGACGCAAAATTTTGCTTCAACTTGTGGCCAGAGCTTCGAGTCACAACCAGAAAAAGGCAGAGGGGAAAAGGTGGGGAATTCAAATTGCTGTTGGTGGCAAAGCGGCTGCTTCTTTGTAGCTCTTTGGCCCCAGCAGTTAGAAAGTGAGCGATCGGACGAGGCTTCGGACTGTCTGGTAAGGTAAGGTGCTGCTTTCTACTTTTAAAAAACTATTCGGGGTGGATTTTGCAGTGTGATTTTGGGCTGGGTGGTGGGATTCTGTTTCTATGCTGTGATGGGTCTTGCAGGGTTTGCTTGTTTTTTGGTGTTTTTTCCACGATTTCTGATGGGTCTTGCAGGGCTTGTTTGTTTTTTGGTTTGCTTTTTTTCTCCATTTCCAATGGGTCTTGCTAGGTTTGTTTTCTTTTTGGCTTCCCCCCATTTCCGATGGGTCTTGGGGGGTTTGTTTGCTTTTTGCTTTGCTTTTGTTGCATTTCTGAAGGGTCTTGCATGGTTTGTTTCTGCTTTGCTTTTTTTGCATTTCCAAAGGGTCTTGCATGGTTTGTTTGTTTCTCCCCCCCCCCCTTCAGCCGGAATGGATTAATCATGTTTCCGATGGGTCTTGCAGTGTTTTTTTTTGGGGGGGGGTTGGTGATTTTTTCTTCGGCCATAACAGATTAATTGCATTTCAATGCATTCCTATGGGAAATAGTGCTTCAACTTACAACCATTTTGAGTTATGACCAGAGTTCCGGAAACAATTATGTTCATAAGCCAAGGCACCACTGTATAAAACAGCTTGAAATAAAATATTAAAGGATATCGTTTATCTCCTTGACTTTTGCTGAGCGTATATTTCAGCCTTGAGAATAAGAAGCTTATATTTCTTAAAATGGGAAAGTTCTATGATCAGATAGGGATAGAGTTTCAGCTTGCAGGGTCTACAATGATTGAATATTCATTCATTCATTCATTCATTCATTCATTCTTCAGCTGGACCCCGGGGTCTACCTAACAGAGTCAGCTGGAAAATATGCGCCCAGGCAGGCAGGCAAACACTAAAAATTAAGGAACAAGGCACCCTTCAGCACATATTCAGTGCAAGAAATTCAAACTCACGAACCCTTTTAAATAAAAATCCACTTCTGGATTTATCAGCAGTGTTAATTTAGGGGGGAATTATTGATTTTCTTTTTGGTAAAATGTTTTTATATCAGGAATTTGGTTATTTTTAGTTAACAGAGCACAGGACAGAAAAACAGAGAAGCATGAAGAGATTTGGCTCACTCTCATCATCCCTCCTTCATCACACAGATCTAGTCCTTTATGTCACATGTGTCAAACTAAAGGCCCGTGGGCTGAATCTGGCCCACCGGGCTGTTTCTTATGGCCCTTGCAGTGTTGCCTGCTACTGTGCAGTATATAATACACAGGCACTTACACAGTCACCCATAATGCTCCACAAGGATGCTGGGAATCCACCCAGCGGGACTTCTAATCCCAGCATTCCGAGGGCGGAGCTTGTCACTGCACTGTTTGGCTGCACTCGGGTGAAGCTCCTGAGGAATGCCGAAAACCGACCAGCTTGGCACCCTTAGGAGATCAAAAGGGTGGGGGAAGAGCTAGGAGAAGTTCTTCTGGACCGAACGTGGGCATCGGAGGAAGAATTGAGGGGCGGCGGCCTGTCTTTTTTCCCTCTGAAGAGATCCACGAGGCACAAGCTGGAACGGAAGCGCCATTTTGGTGACAAAAAGCAGTGAGTACTCCGGAATTTCCGAGGAAAGAGGAGAGCTGATGATTGTAGTTAAAAATGGACAATAATAAATAAAACTTGGAGCCTTTTAAGCTAACGAACTGATAAAAGAGATAAGACCGAAAGAAAGCTTAGAAGCGGCAAATCTTTTGAAGCACGGTCCTATTTTAATGAACTAGCCTAAAAGCGAAACTAACTCTGGCCAGACCGTGCCAAGGTCAGAAAAATAAGACTGTGCCTGGGAATTGCTGATGAACTAAATAATTGTGGACTGATCCTGTTTGACTGTGGCAAAGTACTTGACAGAACTTTTAATAACAGATCGAGTACCGAAGCTTTGAGACGACATGCTATCTTTGTGGGGGGAAAATTTCCCCCCCCCTGCCACATACTTTGTTAAGTGGATTTACAATGTACAATCGACTCTGCTAGATAGACTGTGTATGGGGGAGCAGACGACACCTACTGGAGGAAAGCAGAATATCATTACCAGGTTTATTTCTACGGAGAGAAAACTCCCCCCTCCCTCTTGCTTTGTCTGCTGAAAGGAGAAGCCGTTGTTAAGTGGATGTACAATGTATTGAACTGGATAGACTGTGCGTGAGGAGAGGAAGACACCTACTGGAGGAAAGCAGAATATTATTGGCAGATTTTATATATCTAATTGACTTTGGAGCTTTTTTCCCTTTTCTTCAGAGATTTTGCAGCAAGAACGAAACTGAACTGTGGAAATATTGAGGTGGGAAAGGCAAGATTTCTTTTCCTCCTTTCTCTGTTTCTTCTTCTTATCCTTTTCTACTAATCTGGTTCTGGAAAAAACAGTAGAAGTTGGAAATACCGGAAGATTGCCTTTTATCTGGGTGAGGCTGCATATGGTTTGAATTCCCTGCTGTGTTAGCGCATCCAACCGTTTGGTTAAAAACCCCTGGGACACTAGAACTCTCCACGATATTAACTCTTGGGCTTTTGGGGTTCTACGGAGCCTGGATCCTCACAGAAGGACTTGGTGGACAATTCAAGAGATGTGGTATATGGAAGTTGAAATTTAAAGTGCCATTTTTTATATATATTTTTTTTAAAAAAACCTGTGATATATATACATTACAACATTGGGCAAAGATTTGGGAAGGTTAAGGGAAGGTGGTTGATAGTAGGTTTTGAACTGGGGTTGATTTCATAATGGCTGCAAAGAGACCAAACCCCAACCCCAAATCCCAAACACCAGGAACCTCTCCAGCCCAAACATCAGCACTAGGGAAATTAACCTCTCAGGAAGCAGAAAAGTCTGATAAAGAATGGCAGACCACTATGCAGAACCTGCTGTCCACAGGATTTGATCAAATTAATCGACGATTGACCGAAATGACAAACCAAATGACGTATATACAGGCAGAATTGACTGAGACAAAGGAGCAGGTAACACAAATCAAAACTAAAACACAAGATATAGAAGGGAAAATGAAAAATACAGACACCAGACTAGATAAAGCTGAAGAAAGTGTACAGCAGATACAGAGAGACCAAAGGCAATGCCAGGACAGGCTAATAATGCTGGAAATGGAACGTGCTCTTAAGATGCTAAGAATCCAAAATGTACCAGAAAAGGGATCTGAGGATTTGGAGACAGTAATGAGTGAAGCCCTCGCACCAGCAATAGAGATGGATGTAGCGGAATTCCGCCAAGGTCTGGAAGCAGCCTTCAGAGTGAGTACAGCATATGTTAGAAAAAATAATTTACCTAAAGAAGTACATTTGAGATTCACGAAGAAGGCAATCAGGGATAAGGTTTTAAGGGCTTCACAAGAAAAACAATTGATAATAGAAGACAAGAAAATTAATGTCTTAAAGCAAATCCCATGGCAAGTGAGACAGAGAAGAAAGGAATATGCATCTTTGGCACAGCTACTCCAACAAAATGGAATCTCATATAGATGGCTAACACCAGAAGGGCTATTTTTTCGGATTGATACACAGAGATACAACATAACATCCCCGATGAAGGCACAAAACTTCATAGAAAAAAATGAGAAGAAGCTAAAAAAAACTGACAACAAGGAATCAGAAGAAAGATCTCAAGAGGAACAAAGCCAACTATCACAAGCAGAATCAGAAACAGAGACAGAAGAACAAGAAGCAATAGAGCCAAGATGTACTAGAAGCATGATGAAGAAAAAACAAAAGGATAGTAATTTAAATCAAGATGACTAGAAAACAACTGAAGATTCTATCAGTAAACGTAAACGGCCTAAACTCACCCCAAAAGCGAAAAAAGATCTTTCTACAACTGCAGAAACAGAAATCTGATGTTATATGCATCCAAGAAACGCATGTGAAAAGAAAGGATTTGAAATTATTAGAATGGCCAAGATTAGGAAAACTATTTGCGGCTTCAGACGTGAGCAAAAAGAAAAAAGGAGTAGCTATCTTTATTAAGAAGGAATGGGAGCCCTCCCTAATTTTTGCCTCAGAGGATGGAAGGATAGTAATGGTGGAAATCCAAAGAGAATCTAAGAAATTCCTAATAGTCAATATTTATGCACCAAATGGAAATCAAGAAAACTTTTATAAACAATTGCAGCGAGAATTGGCAAATAAAGAGTATGATCATTACTGCATAATTGGAGATTATAATGCTGTTTTCGACAGAGAACTAGACACAAAAACAGAAAAATCTAGTAGAAAGAAGAGAAGCACAATTCCAAGAAATTTCCTACAATTAGCAGAAGAATTAAATATGGTGGATGCATGGAGAACATGTAATCCAAAGACAAGGGATTATACTTTCTACTCTAACAGGCATAAATCGTGGTCAAGGATTGATACATGTTGGATATCAACAAACCTAATGAAAGAGTTGGAACAAATACATATCTTACCGAATACGTTTGCAGACCATAACCCAATTTTGTTACAAATAGGAAGTAGAACAAGAGAATTCACTTGGAAGCTGAATATATTACATCTAAAAAATGAAAAATTTAAGAAACAAGCAAAAGAAGAAATGGACTTTTTCTTTAAACAGAATATGAGACCAGATATCTCAATGTTTATGATATGGGAGGCAAGTAAGGCCTTTTTTAGAGGAATAGCCATAAGATTTGCAGCAAAACAAAAAAGAGAAAGACAGAAAAAATACGCGACTCTGGAAAGTAGATTAGCCATAGAGGAGAGGCAGTTGAAACAAAACCCAACAAACAAAGAACTTATAGAGAAGATAAAACTTACACAACATCAGATAAATATATTGCTCACTGAAGAAACCGCAAAGAAGTTCAAATTTGCAAAGCAAAATTTTTTTGAGAATGCAAATAAACCAGGAAGATGGTTAGCATACAAATTAAGGAAAGAGAAGGAGAAGACAATAATCCAAACCTTGAAAGACGAAAAGGGAACAGAAAAATTCAAACAGGAAGAAATAAAGAAAATTGCTGAAGATTTCTATAGGAAGTTATATGAGAAAAAAGAAGTGGATAGAGAAGCCCAGGAAGAATATTTGTTGAAGCACAATAAAATGAAATTGTCTAAAGAACAAATTCAGGCCTTAAATGAGCCTATAACGTATGCAGAAATTACAGAAGCCCTTAAAAAACAAAAAAATGGGAAAGCACCAGGCCCAGATGGACTACCAGCAGAATATTACAAAGAACTGGAAGAGGTGCTTCTCCAGCCATTTAAAAAGCTTCTAGAATGCATTGAAGAAGAAGGGAAAATACCAGCAACATGGACTGAAGCAACAATCTCTCTTATACATAAGGAAAACACGGAAGGTAAAGAAATACAAAATTATAGGCCAATTTCATTGTTGAATGTGGACTACAAAATATATGCGACTATCCTGGCAACTAGATTGAAAAGAATTTTAACCCACTTGATACATCAAGATCAGTCTGGGTTTCTCCCTAAAAGACAGATGAAGAATAATATAAGGATAGTTTTAAATGCCCTGGAATACTATGAAGTACACCCGGAGAAACAGATGGCTATGATATTCTTGGATGCGGAAAAAGCATTTGATAATCTTGACTGGAATTTTATGATGCACACATTGAAAACACTGCAGGTTGGAGAAAGATTTATGAAACTAATTAAAGCAATATATACGGAGCAAAAGGCAAAAGTAAAAATCAATGGTGAACTATCAAAAGAAATCCAAATACAGAAAGGTACTAGACAGGGGTGCCCACTCTCCCCACTCCTGTTTATTTTGACTCTGGAAATACTAAACGAACAAATTAGAAACAAAAAAGAATTGAAAGGATTAAAAGTGAAAGGTCAAGTCTACAAACTCCAGGCCTTTGCGGATGATTTAGTTATCATATTGGAAGAACCATTGGATTCAATAGAGGACCTGATGACAACGTTAAGAAATTTTGGTGACATGGCAGGAATGAGAATAAACCAAAAGAAGACTAAATTACTTACCAAAAACATGAGAGAACATGAAAGACAAGAGCTAATAGAGAAGACGAACTTTCATGAGGAGAAGAAAATTCGATATTTAGGAATACAAATTACAAAAAAGACAAGTACATTATTCAAAGATAACTACATGAAACTAATGAAGGAGATACAGAACAATTTGGAGAAATGGGACAAATTACAACTATCGTTGTTGGGAAGAATTGCAGCAATTAAAATGACTATTTTACCAAAAATCCTATTCTTATTTCAGTCAATCCCTATAATATTAAAACAGTCATTTTTCAAAGAATTTAATAAGATAATCATGAGATTTATATGGCAAGGTAAAAAACCAAGAATTAAAATTAAGGCAATGCAAGATGCTAAGCAGAGGGGTGGTTTTGGTCTTCCTGACTGGGTTCTGTATTATAGAGCTTGTATTCTAGATTGGATAAAAGAATGGATAACTCTAGAAAATGATAGATTACTTAGCTTGGAGGGACATGATTTGAAATTAGGCTGGCATGCCTATTTATGGTATAAAAAGGACAAAGAACAAAATTTTTTTAATTCACATATGATAAGAAGAGCTTTACTGGGAATGTGGAGAAAAATTGTACAACAAATTTATTACAAAATACCTGTATGGGTGTCACCGTTAGAGGCCTTTATCCAACCCAGTCTTATGACAAAAACAAACTTTTTAAAATATCAAGATCTATTAAAAAAGGATGGTGAACTAAAGTCTAAAGAAGAGCTAGAGTCACAGAATATATATATAGAGTGGTGGCCTAGAGCACAGCTAGAATCTAGATATACAAAAGATAAAATAGAAGGCTTCTACTTAGAGCAAACGATTTCTGACAAACTTTTATTAGGTTCAAAAGAACAAACTGTTAAGAAAATGTATAATTATATGTTGGAAATTAAGATGCAAGATGAAATGGTTAAGGAATGTATGATTAAGTGGGCACAAAATATAGGGCATAACATTGATATTGATCAATGGCTGAAAATATGGCAAAATAATATAAAGCCTACAAGATCGGTGAACTTTAAAGAGAATATATATAAGATGTTTTATAGATGGCACATGACCCCAGAAAAATTGTCAAAGATGTATACAGATGTATCAAATAAGTGTTGGAAATGTGAATCACAAGTGGGAAGCTATTATCATATGTGGTGGTCATGTGGAGTAGCGAAACAATATTGGAAAAGAGTACATGTAATGTTGGAACAAATATTGCTCTGTAAAGTGCCATTAACCCCAGAACTGTTTTTATTGAGTATGATACCTGAAAATATAGATAAGTCAAAGAATTATATAGTTATATACATAGTTACGGCAGCTAGAATTTTATATGCTAAAAATTGGAAAAGATCAACGGTACCGAAACAAGAAGATCTTATTGAAAAGATACGGGAAATAGCCGAAATGGACATTTTATCAGAAGTTATGAAGGACTATCCCCTGCAAAAGGCAGCAGAAAGATGGGATCTATTTAACAAGTGGACTGAATCAACAGGCAGCTTGTGAACAGTACATATTGAAAGGAGAACTGAATCTAGAAGGCAGAAAAGAGTAAATAGAATAATTTAAAATCTTGATATGGCAATAGGTACAGAATGGATGAAAGTATGTTATTGTCTCCCCTCTTCCTCATCAATCCCAATTCCCTTTTCCTTTTTGTCATCCCTTATAAAAAATAAAAATACAAAAAAAAAATAAAAATAATCCCAGCATTCCAAGCAGCAAAGAGTCAGAAAGTGCAGCTGCTTGAGCAGCATACAACACCTTGGGAAATGTAGTCCCCGCTATTGCCCACTTCTATTCTTACATTTATATAGTCTTACAGATACAGCCGGCCCTTTGAGGGTAACTGTAATGCCGATGTGGCCCAAGATGAAATTGAGTTTGATACCTCTGCTAGTAAAAATCATCACTCTGGGTGCATCTTTAGATAGAAACTAGCAAGCTTACACAAAATTATCATCTGTAGTTACAATCAGAGGGGGAAAAGACAAAATGAAAAGATGGTCAGGGACAAAGATGTCAAAGAACAAAGGGGACCCAACTAACACGAAGAATAGGCTGGTCCAATCCCAGAGGTGGGGGAAAACGTTAACAATCATGTTAGTAGCAAAAAGCAACCATTTAGGTTGTGACTCCCCCCCCTCCTGCTGGCCCTCAGTGGTAGTGTATGCAATATGGCTATTTTCCCAACAAAAACATATTCTTAACTGTTCTTTTTGTTTGTGAATTGGCCATCATAAACCCTTGCTGATTTACTGCAACTCACCCCAAAGATCCACAATAAAAGAACACATTTAGCCATTTTCTGTCCCATCAGTATCCATGCACATCAGTATTTGTAGGTGTGTAAGTGGTGGCGCTGCAGGCTAAACCGCAGAAGCCTGTGCTGCAGGGTCAGAAGACCAGCAGTCGTAAGATCGAATCCACGCAATGGAGTGAGCTCCTGTCACTTTGTCCCAGCTCCCACCAACCTAGCGGTTCGAAAGCATGCAAATGCAAGTAGATAAATAGGGACCACCTTGGTGGGAAGGTAACAGAGTTCTGTGTCATGTGACCACAGAAGACTGTCTTCGGACAAAACGCTGGCTCTATGGCTTGGAAACAGGGATGAGCACCGCCCCCTAGAGTCAAACACGACTGGACAAAAATTGTCAAGGGGAACCTTTACCTTTAAGTGGCGGCAGAATTAAGAATGATTTGTTCACTAGTTAATCCTGCTCGGTCCACACTGAAGTCAAAGAGAATAAACCACATCTGTTGTTCAGTGGGCTTCTTTAAACTGATTACAGTGGTGCCTCGTTTAACGAGTGCCCTGTTTAACGATGAATCTGCATAACGATTGATTTTTTGCGATCGCAAAAGCAATCACATTACGATGTTTTAAATGGAGGGAAATCACTTTGCTATGATTGTGGGGAAGTGCTTCCCCACGATCATCACAAAGGCCCCACCGATCAGCTGTGTTTCGAGGGGTGGAGAGAAAGAACCCTGAAGAACAGCTGATGGGCAGCGGGGAGGGGTTTGTGAAGCTGGCTGGGAAGGCAGCTTCACAAACCCCTTGGAGCTTCGGGCTGCCTCTCTCTCCCCTTCCATCTCCAGCCCCGGCAACCCGGGCTGGAGATGGGTGGGGACAAAGAGACAGCCCGAAGAACAGCTGATGGGCAGTGGGGGGGGTTGCGAAGCTGGCTGGAAGGGGAACCGGCCGGGGGGCGGATCCAAGCGGTGGTGGCGGCAGGGGCTTGGATCTGCCACCCGGCCGGTTACCCCATCCATGGCCGGACTCCTGAGAGTCCGACCATGGAAGGGGAAGCCGGCCAGGGGGCGGATCCCAGGTGCCCTCCTCCCAACCCATCACCCCCTTCTCCGCCGCCGCCGCTGGGCTTTGGAAGCGGCTTCCAACACCCAGCGGCGGCGGCGGAGATGAGGGTGCAGGGTGGGTCGGGCAGAGGCGGGAGGAGGGGGAAGGCTCCGCCACCACCGCTCGGACGAGCTGGCCAGCGTTTTCACGGCCAGTGCATCCGAGAGGCCTCGGGGGAAGGCTTCTCCACTGCCTCTCGGACGTGCTGGCCGGGTGCAGGGCGGCTCCAAGTGGCGGGGGCGGGGGCAGGGGAGTTCCGGATGGCTTCCAGTGCTTTGCCTGGAAGCCATCTGGACACCCCCTACCCTGTCCCCCCCCCGCCGCTGAGAGCCTTCCGAGCTCTCAAAGGGCTTTCTCCAATGTGGGAGGGGGAAAGCCCTTTGAGAGCTCGGAAGGCAAATGTCGGTGGTCGGCGGTGGCTTTGGGGTCCTTCCAAAGCCACCGCCGACTGCCGACATTTTCCCCCAGCTGAGCGGCGGGGCTTTGAAGCTCCCGCCTCAGCTGGGGGAAAATGGCAAAGGCCCCATTTTCGGTCAGCTGGTCGGCGGTTCCAAAATGGCTGCCCCCCTGTTCTGCCTCACTTTAGAGGCACCAAAAATGGCCGCCCCTATGGAGGAACATCGCTGAACGGTGAGTTTATCCCCCATAGGAACGCATTAAACGAAGTTTAACGCATTCCTATGGGTTTTTCCATTCCGTTTAGCGATGTTTCTGCATAGCGACGATTAATCCGGAACGGATTAATGTCGTTATGCGGGGCACCACTGTATATGTTTCTGCTGGATAGCTCAAAGCCTTAGGCAGAGGCTGGGAGTTCGATTGCCCACTGTGCCTTCTTGTAAGGGGCTGGACTTGATGATCCAGAGGGTCCCTTCCAGCTCTGCAATTCCAAGTTGAAGATGATGATGATATTATTTCTTCCTGTGACTACTTACTCAGCCTGCCTGCCTGTAGGGGGTATGGTGTGTTAAACAATTGCTTAATTACAATGGTGGCATTTTTAGATTTATTTTGTGAATTTTATGTGGATTGGGGGGTGGGGGGGCAGGATGCACTGCACCAGAGCTACAAAGTATACTACTGTTTTGTGAACTGTATTTCTTGTACCATAAGTTGCATTTCGCTTATAATTACACCAATAATGGTTTCCATGAGTTAGCAGACAAACCAGACACCCAAACTGCTTTTTTAAAAACTGCCAGGATTAAATGGAAAGTGACTGGGTACAAAATCATTAAAAATGTATGTTTTCCCCCGATTAACATTTGCATTTTCCATTAGTGAAAATCAGCATCGGTGGTCATGTTATGTAAGAAGCACAGACTATGCATGCTGAGATTTCTCACTGTGTTCCGGCAGTGCTCTGATGCTTTGTGATTTTTAGCATAGAAGGATAAGACTCTGTCCTGGATTTAACAGCATGCAAATGAGTTCCTCACATAATCTGTTGGCAGTGAGCAGACAGCGTACATGATAGATGGTGGTTGTGAGAGATAATTGATGGTGGAGTAATTATGAGCTGATGAAAATATAAAGAGGTGTTGTACAGAAGTTTAGAATATAAAATATATTCAGGCATGTATTTCCATAGGTGAGAGCTCATTTCTTTCCAGAAGTCAATAAAGCGGGGGGCTAATTAAACCTCTTTGGGGCAGTGGATATGGAGAAAGTATTGGGAAAAGCAGATTCATTTTATAGATGAAGTAGATTTGAAGTTGAGAGCTGAGAAGCCCCAACCCATGTTTAGATTGAGGGCCCAATGATGATATCAGGGGATCTGGCCACACTCCTAACGAGAGGAATGTCTCCCCAAAATATTACCTCATCAGACGTTCCTGTCCTAGACACAAAAAGAATGCCATTGGTCTGCTATGTTTTCTAAGGGCTGTAATTAGCTGGAGTTTTTACGGATATTTTCAATCTATCCTTGTTGCAGTGTTCAGTCCCCACTTGCCTGAAGACATCTATTATAGTGCCAGTCCCCAAGCAGCCAGCTGTGGTATCTCTCAATGATTACAGACCAGTAGCTTTAACATCTGTTGTTATGAAATGTTTTGAGAGATTGGTGCTGGATTACATTAAGGCTAGTCTTCCACCTTCTTTGGACCCATGGCAATTTGCATACAGGAAAAATAGATCTACTGATGATGCTGTGTCCATTGTACTCCATACTGTATTGAGCCACTTAGAACATCAGGGAACTTATGCGAGGCTGTTGTTTGTGGATTATAGCTCTGCTTTTAATACCATTCTACCAAATAGGTTGTTTTTTAAAATGATCAACCTGGGATTACCTCAGGAGATATGCATGTGGATAAAGGATTTTCTGACAGATAGGCCACAGTCAGTAAGGATGGGATCTCACCATTCTTCTACCCTGGTACTAAGTACAGGAGCTCCCCAGGGCTGCGTGCTAAGTCCCTTCCTCTATTCCCTGTACACACATGATTGCACCCCACTGTATAACACCAATGCAATTATTAAATTTGCGGATGATACGACAGTGGTGGGGCTCATAAATAAGAACAATGAGTCTGCTTATAGAAAGGAAGTACAAAGGTTGATACTTTGGTGTAAAGAAAATCATCTCACACTTAACATCAAAAAAACTAAAGAACTCATAATTGATTTTAGGAGGAAGAGATATGTACATTTACCACTGTACATAAACGGTGAGGAAGTGGAGAGAGTTGGTAGTTTTAAATTTCTGGGTACTTACATCTCAGAGGACCTCTCATGGACTATAAATGCCAACATGCTAATGAAGAAGGCACAGAAGAGGCTGTATTTCCTGAGAATGCTCGGCAAGTTAAATTTATCTCAGCATTTGCTTCTGTCATACTATCGTAGCACCATTGAGAGTGTCCTAACCTATGGCATTCTGGCATGGTTTGGGAGTAGCTCTGTAGCGGACAAAAAAGCTCTACAGAGAACCATTAAAATTGCCCAGAATATCATCAGGCTCCAGCTACCAACCCTGGATGACATCTTCACATCCCGCTGTCTAAGGAAATCACATAGCATCCTGAGAGACTCTTCCCATCCTGCTTATAACTTTTTTGAACTGTTACCATCTGGCAGAAGATATAGAACAATTAAGACTCGGACCACACGTTTTCTCAATAGTTTTTATCCCAGAGCTATAATTGCAATTAATAATGAGCTTAAAGACCACCAGTAGTGAATAATTAGTTGGACTGTGTAACTTGGCCTGCGGTGTAGATGTTTGTATTTTTAGTGGGGGACTTTTAGTGGGTGGGGAGTGTTTGGGAATTTTATGTGTGTGCATGTGTCTGGTCTCTGGGTGTCTGTGAATTTCGTTGTATGTGTATATACTTACAATGACAATAAATTATTATTATTATTATTATTAATTATGGAAGTGATGTACAGCAGTGGTCCCCAACCTTGGGCCTCCAGATGTTCCTGGACTACAACTCCCAGAAGCCTTCACCACCACCTCTGCTGGCCAGGATTTCTGGGAGTTGAAGTCCAAGAACATCTGGAGGCCCAAGGTTGAGAACCACTGATGTACAGTATGGAGATGGAGAAACCTGCAAAATTTCAAACACATTCATTTTCCAGCTCATTTCTTTCCTTTTAAAACTAGCAGCAAACATTTCTGTTTTCCAAGTTCCTTCCTATTAATTTGCAGAGAGCAATTCACAGGGGACTGATGAATTATGGGGTTAAAAATTCCAGGCACTACAGTTTGAGAGCCACAAAGTAGTGCTTTTTATCATGCAGTAAACTGCCCAGAATAGTACATTGCACTAATGTGACAGTATACAAATTTGAAAAATAAATATAATAAATAAATACCGTAAATAAAGTTGATAGCATTCAATTTCCCTTTTGTTTCCCTTTCCAGAATTCCCTGCAGTCCTTCAGGGCATGAAAAACAAATGCTGTGTAATGCCATCCTTCTGTGTTTTCTCCAGCACTACGAGGAGTTATTTCTGGATTGCCCTGAGAACCAAACCCTACTGAGTGAAGGAAATGATGAACCCCAGGTAAATGAGTTGCTTATGACTAAGACAAATGGAGTGGTTAACAGAGGACTCCTCATTAGGTCCTAGATCCAGTGGGGCACCTGAACATCCAGAGAAACATGGGTTCTTCCAGACATATCATTGACTTTGCCCAAGTTACAATGGTACTCAACCTTTGGTCCCCATATGTTCTTGGACCAGAAGCCTTCACCACTAGCTGTGCTGGCCAGGATTTCTGGGAGTTGTAGTCCAAGAACATCTGGAAACCCAAGGTTGGGAACCACTGCACTAGTACACAGTTTTGACACTGATATAACTGGTTTAATTTACAAGATTCAACCATTTCTCCTCTTCTCATTTCTTTCACTCGAATCGCACTGAAATTCCAACTCTTTTTACTCCTCTAGAGAGGTAAAGTTTTGTTTTGTTTTCTTTTTAAACCCCCATAATTTTCAGATTTAACTACTCTATTTCTCTTGGGTGTATTTATGGGTTGGTATGGCCTGGGACGCTTATGGATGTGTCAGTTTAGATGCATGCTATACTATGTACTGTGGGAGTGACCCCCACAGACACATAATGCTCTGTTGTTTTCTCATTTTAATTTTCCATTGTCCATATTCTACTACCTCCAAAGTGGTAAATTTTCCTCCTGGTTGTTTTCCTGTTCGTTCGCCCCCGTTGTTGCAAGTTTAGCACTAAGGCTGCCTGGAGCTCACTGGAAGAAGGAGATGATATATAGTAAAATCAACTAGTAAATAACTTAACACTCTATGATCAAGCCTGGGTAAGAAACCCCTGCCCAAAGTATGGGTAGCTATATTGGCTTTCAGCTCTATTTCAGCAATGTGACACATTCTGTTCCATATAGTTTTTGGCATTTCACACTAAACAACTTTTAAAAAATACTGCATCATTGCAGGGTCACTTGAGATGCTGCAATTAGGCACTGCACTTAGGAAAGCTATTAGGTAGGAGGATGAAATTGGCTTGGGAATCCAATATGACTGGCAGGTGGTAAATATCAGTAGTAGGTGGCTCTGTTTGGACATAGGCACAACCAAAGCCATCATTTAGTGAGACCTAGGGAAAGAAAAGCTGGCTGGATAGCTCAGTGGTTTAGGTATCTGGAACCAGAGGTTGGAAGTTTGATTCCCTTTGGTGCCTCCTCAATGTAAAGCCAGCCTTTGCAATCTTTATATCCAATACTAGCAGAACTGAGACTTTGTCGGTCTTCCCACCGGAACCTTACACAGTCCCGGAGATTTCCCCAGCCGTGTGAAGCAAGTTTTTAGGGTGGCCAGGGAAGGGCCGAGCTAATTCTCATGGGAGCTGTGCATTATACTGTACTGTGCGTTTTCAGTTCTACTGTATGGCATGAAACCAGGGACTTCAACACAGATGACTACAAGAAAGAAACATCTGAGATGTGGATTTAACATGACATGTTGTGAGGATGTACTAACAAAGAAAGAGCAAGACCCTAAAAAGTCATAAAATGCAGGTCTCTAGAATACTTCATGGCATAATAAGAAATGAAAAGTATAGATAGTCACAGCTCATAATTAAAGGTAAAATAAACAAGGAAAACAAAGTATAAGAAACAAGGAAAAGAAACTGAGAAAAAGAACTTACTGGCTGAAGAAATCTGGGAGCCCAGAGTGGATGCAACATAAACCCATGTTTAGAGCAATTACATCGGCAGTAGAGATGGGGATATTTTTGTTCATGAACAAGTTTGTATATCTCCATCCCAGCTGGACCTAATGAGGGTCCAGCCCGCAAAATTGGCCCGTCCACTCACACACCCCAGTGCCGCAAAGGTCCCGCTCTTCTTGCCAATGGTACTGTCTCCTTGCTCGGCTGGCCACTCCAGCCAGGGGGCGGGAGGATGAGTCTCTCCGCATGGCTGCTGAGTGGCCAGCCAAGCAGGGAGACAGCAGAGCTCCTGGTGCCATTGGTGGGAAGAGCAGGGCCTTCACAGTGTCGGAACATGTGAGTGGACGGTCCAGTCCTGGGGCTAGACCCTCATTAGGTCCAGCTGGAATGGGGATATTCATATTCGTTTCTGAATACAAATATCCCCGTCTGTCGTCAGCAGTCCTCCTGACAGCCCTGACGATGTCCAGCTTTGATAGGAGAGAGCGAGAGAAGAAGGTGCAAGCAGCAGGATCCAGCAGAAAAGCAACGTTGAATCTAGGCCTATGCAGTTTTTTTTTTATGTGTTGTGCGTCACATATCACAATAAATTACAATTTCTCCATTGCACAGTGAGGGCAGACAGGAAAGCTGCTTAGCTTTTCATTCATAGTTTTCCTTCCAAAAAATTATAAATGATCAATGCTAGAAAGAGCATGATAAACACCAATACAGCCATATAAGAAGCACTATATCTTATTCCAGATAAAGTTTTGTTTTTAAAGTATCTTCTCTCTCATCATTTTGCATCTCCCTCTTTCTTAATGGACACTTTGTTGAAAACTATGAAAAGGGGTTGGGGAGAAAGATGTTTGTTTTCAGAAATGACCAAAATATCATGATCAATATGATTAAAGAATGTTATTGATGTTGGAGCTGTAATAAATTGGTTCATGGGTAACTGAGTTTTAATCTATCGCTTGTCTAGCTCTGTGTAAGATTAATAACGGAAGCTCATGTATCTATTGTAATGTATCTGGTTTAAACTGTGAACTGAAAAATCTGATGGCACAGTTCAGTTATTTAAAATAAATGAACTGGCTTGGTACAGTGTAAGGGACACAAAAAACTAGGAAGAAGAATTCTGGCCTAGACTTTCCTTTCAAAGGCTATTGTTTATCTGTTTGTTGTTGTTTGTTGGGTTGGTTGGTTGGTTTGTCCCACCTGCAGCCTGAAAGTGCAGCATCCCTGGGGCAGTCGTATTGTGTGACACAACCATGAGCTGTGGGGCGGTTTAAATGCTGTTGATTAATGGTAAAGGGAGCCATCATATCTGATATGGGGCATATCCTTGAAATCAAAGGATATCAAGAAGATTCATCTTCACTTACAATCCAATAATGCATCTCCTTTGTCAATGGCGGTTTATTTCCCATTTATTATGCCCCACAACCTTGTTTCAATTCTTCTTCTTTTTTTCTTCACAGCACCTCTGTTTTACCCCACTGCCTCAGGGCCTCCAAGAACAGATGGAGGAGATAAATCTCCCGTAAAAGCTGTGCCAAGAGCCGGCGACTCAAGATGGCTTGGCAGCTTCCCTCCACTTGGTGTCAGTATTACTTTTTCTCAAGCTCATGGGTCAGCTCTCTGCACAAACTGGATTGATTTTAAGTTAGAGTTTTCAAGACCTTAAAAGAAGAAGAAGAAGGCTCTTTGCCCCTGATAGTGGCTTCCTCTGTTTCCAAGACAAGGTGTATTGTAACAGATTTAGAACAATGACATGTTTTTTTTCCAAAGAATATCAGACTGCAGATCCCCTGAGGATTCAAACAGAAAACACTGCAATTTATGTAGTCTGTGACCTGCCAAGAGAACTTTGCACTTATGGGTGGTCTAGGAATGTTGCAAACAAGCAAACAAGTTGTCAAGACACAGAGAGCATTCAGGCCGTGAGACATAAGGGGAAAAACCTAACTGGATTTACAAACATTTGCAAGATCTTGGCAAATGGAATTGGGGATGGGAGAGAGGGAAGTTTCTATCCCTCTTCCTACTATATGCAGTTATTTGGCTATAGTACTTAAGTTCTGATATGTGAAATGACTATTCTAATAAATATTGAAATGGATCTATGCATTTTAATGTAGGATAAAAGCATTAATTCCCTTTTTTCCCCCAAAGAAGCTGACTGATCTATGTCATAACCAGGCATAGTTATGAAAGAAAATAAACACAACAGAGGCTCTTTTCCCTCTTCATTTATGCAACTCCCAAGACAATTTAGTGCACACACACAAAAATAAGTCCCACTACAACAGTGGGATATATTTCCAAGCAAAGGTGTATAAGAGCCTTCACTGTGAATGGATCCAGGTTGGGCCCTTGGACTTTTCAAATCTCACCATCTCCCCTGGCCCAGCCCAATCTATTGGGTGATGACTCCTTCTTCTTTGGGGAGCATTACTGTCATATTCTGTTGCTAAATATCATTAGATGCATTGCCCTTCTCATCTTCTGGGATTTCCTCTTCCTGGTTAGCACTGATGTTCAAAGTCTCCATTTTGAGTGCATTCAAAATCAAGGCAGCTCACTTCACAAAGCTGGCTGAAAAACCCAGTGGTTTAGGCATCTGGCTGCTGAGCCAGAGGTTGATTACAATAAAAAAAAATAGTGAAAGAGAAAAACAAAAAAAAAGAACCACCACAATGCCACCTACTTCCATCTTTTGATGTTTTCTTTCATTTTTGTCCCTGGTTGCTTTCCTCTCCTCTCTTCTCCTCTTTATTTAGTTGCACAAGGGACGTGATTTTGATTTTCTGTCCAGGATGCCAAATTGTCCACCATGTAGAAATCCACACACTGGTTATCTGCCCCAAAGTAGAGAGCCAAATTAGGAAGAATGGAGGAAGCAAACTGCAAAGGCAGCCAAGATAATCTCTTCTCCCCTCTAGGGAACAAAACAACTAGCTTTTCTTTATAGACTTCTGCCTGGTTACATGAGCAGGACCTCCTAAAAATAATAAACGTGCACCCAAGCTTCTATCAATATATTTCATTCTGATGCTACTGCAACTCCATTCCTCAATAACTGTTTTACCCACAGTTTAATATTTGCATATTCCTCTGGGAAATAGATCAAGGAGCCTGCCAAATCCATCTAGCAGAGTGATAGGCAAAGGGGATATTTTTTCAGTTCATCTGCTTGGTTTGCTTTCTAAATTTGTAATTGAAGGGTGATTTTCATCACATCCCTCTGCGTGAAATCCATGACAGTAAATTCCCTTCTATTTAACCTAACGTTTACAGTCCATAATGAGCTCCCTTCATACAGAGCAAAAGCAGACATCACAGACAATGGAAATCCCAACTGCAAGTCTATGTCAAGGAGGTCTCCCCTTTGCACTTGGCTATGTTCAGTTCAATGTGGCTCATTTTTGCTGGTAGAGAACTGTAGACCTATGGTAAGTTGGACCAGATGTTGTAGAAAGGAAACAGGATCTTGGCCTGTGGTTGCTGTTTTGGCAGCAATCCTTTGTTTTGTTTACAGACTGAAATGCAGACAAACACACACACCACATGGGAGCGACTTCTATATGGCCTGGTCCCATCAATATACAGTATTTATCCAAATACTGTATGCCAAGACTGCAGCTAGGTGTTTATTGTTTTGGTTGTAACTCTGTTGACTTCGGGCCAGAGGTAATGACTGTAAACTGCCACCTGGGCAAAATGTAACTTGATTAAAGAGAAATAAAAATGTGATTACTGAAACCACACAGGGTAGTAATGTGGCTCTTCTAGCAGACTGTATTCCCACTAACCAGAAGGAGGGTTGTGATAGGGTGAGATACCTCTTGAGGCGATTTGGAATTTGGCTATTCCCATTTTCATGCAGAGAAATTTATGGGGAATTCTGCCTGATTTCATCCCCCACTCTTAGAAAAGGGGAAAAATCAGTCTAGAGGTAAAGGAAACAAAAGACTTGTAGTCAACAGTACTTGCCTGTATTCTTTCCTTTTCTGTAATCTGGAGCTACCTCTCCACACATCTGTCTTATTCGGAAGGCACATAATGGAGGGAAGGTGACTAACAAAGGAACAACAGGAAGGAAAGAGTAGTTTCAAAGACTCTGAGGCATGGAGGGAAACTCCTAAATTAATCGCAGGTGCTCCCCACAGAAACCCACTGTTAAAGGAGAAGCCTTCAAGACTGTAATTTTTCAACATAACCCATGGCATTGGTCTCCCCCATGGGACACATTTCTTATTTCCACACATACTGCTGCATCTGCAGGCAACTTCTTTTCAGCTTTTTGGGGTGTGTGTGTGTGTGTGTGTGTGTGTGTGTGTGTGTGTGTGTGTGTGTGTGTGTGTGTGTGTGTGTGTGTGTGTGTGTGTGTGTGTGTAAGGCTGACACTTTGCATTCCTGACCACCAAACCATACCAAAGCCAAAGGGATTCTTTTATTAAAACATCCTTGTGTTCTTGGCACCTGAAACAGAAGATCTGACAAACCTCTGTTCCTATCTATGGCAAGAAAAATAAAATAACTAGGTAAATGCTTTTGAGTTGTGGTGCTGGAGGAGACGCTTGAGAGTCCCCTGGACTGCAAAGAGAACAAACCTATCCATTCTGAAGGAAATGACCCCTGAGTGCTCACTGGAAGGAGAGATCCTGAACCTGAGGCTCCAATACTTTGGCCATCTCATGAGAAGAGAAGACTCCTTGGAAAAGACCCTGATGTTGGGAAAGTCTGAAGGCAGGAGGAGAAGGGGACAACAGAGGATGAGATGGTTGGACAGTGTCATCGAAGCGACCAACATGAATTTGACCTAACTCTGGGAGGCAGTGGAAGACAGTAGGACCTGGTGTGCTCTGGTCCACAAGGTCATAAAGAGTCGGACACAAATAAACGACTAAACAACAAGGTAAATAACCACTTGATTTTCTTTTACGACCTTCAGGAACTGTTGCCTGAGGTAGGCGCCTCACTATGTCCCACAGCAAAGCTGGCCTTGGTCACCCAGTGAAATGGACAAGCTTTAAGGACAGACAGAGGATGATATTTCCTCATCCAACACACAAGAACTCTTGGAGTTCATTGCCACAGATGATGTCAAGGCTGTGGGATTGGAGGGGGTTCAGGCAAAACAATGGCTGCTTTCTGCTTTGAGGGTAAGGGGCCAAACTGGCAGCATCTTCCATGCAACCCACCCTCACTCCACTCCCAAGCCAACTACACCAGAGCACAGAGTGCTGTCCTCTGAAGATGCCGGCCACAGAGACTGGCGAAACATTAGGAAGAACAACCTTCAGAACATGGCCAACGAGCCCGAAAAACTCACAACAACCAACCCTCACTCCAGTTTTCTAACAGGTGAGACATATTCTTTATCTCTTTTCTCCCTCCCTCCCCTTCCTTCCAAGGCTTCCCCACACATCTATTTAAAAATGTGTAGCCTTCTAATTTTTAATGACAGCTTTGTGTCTGTTAATCATTATTTGTCTCTGTGATGGAGCTCTTTTTCCCCCCCTCTGAAGCTCTTATTTTTATCTGGGATAAAAATAAGATAGAATTTTGAGTGGGTTCAAGATTTTTGCTAAAATCATCTATTTTTCACTTTCTTGGACTTACTAAAGGATAAAATGCACCTTATCTCAGAGATTTGCATGTTTACAAAGCTTGCAGGAAGTTTATACACCTCAAAACATTCTTACACTTTAAGAGCAGAAACAAGCCAAAACAGTTACAGTTGCAATAGTCTCACCGACACATTTGGTCAAAGGAAAAATGTGTACATAAGCACACATAAAGTGTGTAAATAAACAAGAACATTGTGGTGGGGGTGGGGGAAAGGGTTCAGAAAATGTGTACAGATTTTCACCTTGGAAGCAAAAAAAATATAAAATCACAGTGTTATGGATGGGTTGATAATTTGGAGAAACACAATAAAATGAAGCTCTGAGTTCTTCAAATCCTGATTATTTATTTAATGTGGCATCTCCAGATCAATTTCTAAGAAACCTATACTTTCCCAGCTTCAGAAATATTTAAATGTTATTACTGTATTAGCCATTTCACCCTTTCTGGCATGTACAGTATACAACCTTTCTTGCAGTGTTTGAAAGTAGCCAGCAAGATTTTTATATTATTTCCCGGTCTGCACATTGCATCCATTTATATGTTTACAGATTCAAGCGATGGATGCTCAGATCGGATATTGTGCAGAAGCTATTTTCAGCCTCAACTCTTCTATGAGCCCTTCTTTTAATCCAGTTTTCTTGATTCTATTTCTGCTTCTATTGATTTTCAGCAATTTTTCTAATAATAATAATAATAATAATAATAATAATAATAATAATAATAATAATAATAATAATAATAAATGATTCATGATCAGTATCCGACCTACAATATTATTCATCTATTCTTTTCTCAACCCCCCTGTTGCATTTTTACCAGGAACACCTTGCTTGGTGAGATGGCAAAACATCCTTTTTTACAGATTGCCTCCTTTTTGCCTTTTATTCAATTTCCTGTTTCTTTCATTCTATCATTTGATTTTTTTGTAGAGGAATCTGTAATAGTGAATTTGCATATATACTCTTCCTGGTATCTTCTGCTTTTATTTTAAAATTGCAGTCCAATGTGCACCTATCTGGGAGGGAGAGTAAATCCTGCAAAACACAATGGGGTGTGTGTGAGAGGGTCCAGACATGGCAGATAAGCCCAGGATTGCATTGAATGTTTAATTATATTGTTTAAATATCAAAAGGTGGCATCCGTTTGCACCTTTTCCCTTCACTACGTTTGTTTTATATTCTCTGTGCCTTCCACCAGCCCTTAAAAGAAACATTCTCTACTTTTCTTTCTTTTTTAAAAACATCACCCTTCTTAGTTTGGGGTCCATGTTAGTCGTGCTGACCCATGGCTCCATACTTCACTGCACTCCTCGTCTACATGTTTCACCCAGCCCTATTTTTTTATGCCTTGTGTATCTTTTGGAGCATGTCAAGAGATGCAAATGTGTACACTCCTGTTTTCCTCATTATTTCTTTATAAATAATAAAAATATATACGTAACAGATGTTAGTACCAGAGCTAGTTTTAAGGCAGGGATAGGGGCACCTGCATTTCCTTGAAGGAATGTAATGCTTCCAGGGCTCCATGGCAATGTTGAGAGGGACCAGAGCGGGGAAGAGGCTTGGGTGGTAAGCCACCACACACTATTTTTCTTTGAAGACCATCATTGTTCCTAAAGCCTTCCCTCTTTCTTTCCTAAAAATTTAATAATGGGATGTGATAATCTTAAAAGACAGTAATCCTGTTCAGGTGTTCTAGAAGCAGGTAAGATAAACAATTGAGGAAAGAGTACCCTAGCACAGACTCTCTATCATATTCTTCTGCTGCTGTCATCATCTCTTTCTTTCTTTCTTTCTTTCTTTCTTTCTTTCTTTCTTCCTTCCTTCCTTCCTTCCTTCCTTCCTTCCTTCCTTCCTTCCTTGTGGGAGGAAACCCCATTCACTCCCTCCTCCTTCTTGGAATGGCTCTTGGTGGAGTTAATGAAAGACTGGGGCCCTCATCCTGAGCACCAAAATGGCTAGTTACATCTCTGCAGGCAACGTTTTGTATGGGTATATTTTTCGGTATTTGGAAGCACGTTATAGAACTTACTATCAGTTTTGTGGTTCTTGTCCTTCTACTTCTCTTTCTACTGTGTGGTCTTCTTAGCTTTTTTTTTTTGTTCCCTCCCCCTCATGTTTTTAGCATAATAAAATGGGACAATATTTAAAACAGAGATCAGAATGCTTGAATAGGGCTAAAGAGAGTGAAGGACTGGGAACTTCTCAAGTCACCTCCAGCTGAAGAGACCACAAGAATGCAGGGGGGAAAAATGAAACTGGAAATGTATTTTTGAAAAATGATTACATGTTTTGGAATGAAATACTGCAGGGAGGTCCCGGAGTCTATTTTTTTTAATGGAACTCCTGAGAAAAAGCATTTGGAGAGGTGTTTGGTGGGGCCCTGAGGCAGCAAAAACAGCTCTGTGGAGAGGTTCCATGCAGCCCCAGGGCTTGGCTTTCCACCCCTGACATAGAGCTAGATAATACATTTTTCATATTTTGGGGAGTGGTATTCCCTCAGTTGGTCAAAGGTGTCCATTGTTATGGCACCTGTTTTTCCTTATCCCATATCTAGTGTTTATCGTGCTTTCCTTGTAATAGCCATGGGAAGTTAAGAATGAACTATGAGGAAATTACATTGTGAGAAGAGAAAAAAAGTTTAGTCATGGGGGGGGGGACACAGTCCCTCTAATGTCTAGCTTAGATCTCCGAAACAGGAGTTTATGGTTGTCTTAATTTGAAGTAAACCAAGTCCCAACACCTGAGCCTGGCGTGCTCTGGTCCGTGGGGTCACGAAGAGTCGGACACGACTGAACGACTAAACGAAACAAAGTCCCAACACTATTTCTTGCTCTTTCACATAGAACTGCCGGGTAGCTCAGTGAACTAGGTATCTGGCTGCAGAGCCAGAGGTTGAAAGTTCAATTCCCCACTGTGCCTCCTTGACAGGGACTGGACTCAATGATCCACAGGGTCCTTTCCCGCCCTGCAGTTCTAAGATTATTGCTATTATATGTCTCAAATTTCACTTTCTCAGCTTCAAGGCTAGCCTACCTAGATCAAAACTGGCTTCTTCATTATATACCACTGCGGCAGCATTTTCTTTTTTCTCAGGCCCTATTAACTGTTAAGCTGACGTTCTCCTGAATGTGATTTTTTTTCTTTTTTCTTTATGAAGGCCACTGACTGTGGAGTGACGTTATTGGAGGAGATAAGACTAAGTCAAACCAGATCATTTTCAAAGTGCATTGCAAAGTTAATCTCTCCAGCACAATTTTCAAAAGAACAAAAGAATTTAAACGTTCCCAAAATAATCCCCAACCTCCCACAGTGTATCCCTCCTTTTCTTGCACACAGAAAAAGCTCAGGTACACAGGAATACAGGCAATTTTTGTGTGATTTATTCAGAGTTGTTACAGTGCTCTGACTTAGAATGCTCAGGAGGTTGGGAGCCAGAGTTTGGGAGTTCAATTCCCCACTTCTGTATCGCAGAAGAGATAGCCCGTGTGGCCTAAGGCAAGCTGGAGGAATAGTAAACCACTTGTGAAGAAATGGAGAAAATGCAGAAGCATGAAACATGGAATTATCTTGAAAAATTCAGGTTTCTCTGTCCATGCCTGGGAACAGCTTGTTGGGAATAGGAAGGGCTGTGTTTGCCCAATAATGGGGAGTAAGACCTGCAGTTTATCTCTTGTGTGAGTGAGGCCTTCAAGGCCAAGTTGGCTTGCTCTCCTGTACTGTGCTAATTGGAAAATGACTTCAGCTGTGTGAAGGGAGGGAGCAGAAAGTGCTGTTGTCCTCATGAATATTTGAGGAAACTCGAAGTCTGATTGGCAGGCTGTCTGGAAGAGTCCAGAATGCAATGTTTAATGTATAAAAAGGGGTTCGGGGGTTAGTTTAGTTGGCTTTGCTTACTTCTCAGGAGATCCTATGCTCAATGGCTGCCCTTTTATGGTGTGCCTGGAAGGATGCACTCTGTGTATGCTTTAGAACTATGCTGACAACACACTAATTTTTTTCTAATGTGTTCTGGTGTTCTCTTAACTGCCTCATCATCTGTCTCAATTGTCTTTTTTTGCTCCCAAGTGCTTTTTTGAAACCTTTTCCCCGAACCTTTTGGAACTTTTCCTCCCCCCCCCCACTATCTTTAATAAAATAGAAAAATCTCTCCAACCAACTATGTACATATACATACATGTATACATATACACTACTACAGCCAAAACCATTTGTTCCTTACTCCAAATGCCTCTCAGAATAATCTAATCTTCCTTGGCCGTGGCCTAGCATGTCGGTGGGAACAGCTTCTCTCCCATAAACTTTCCCCAATCTCTAGATCGCCTCAGGAAGCTTTGCTCTGTTTACTAGGACTGGTGCAATTCCTAACATCTGGGTGGATTCCTGGGAAAGATCTGGGTGCAAAGCCCACATATAAGGTTTTCTTTTCCCATAAAGTGTGCAGCTTGCATCTGTATAGTAGCCGCTTGCCAAAGATCACAAGAATGACACAGTTCTTCTGAGCTTCTTGGCATCTAGGACTAGAACATAATAAAATGAACAATTTATTTTCCGTATAAAAGGTACCAAGGTTTTAATTTGACAGTCTGATTCTGATGCCAAACTTTTGTTCTGAGGATGTTTAATTATCTCATATTTGCAACAACAAGAACAAGGGGATGGGAAGCATATGCAGTTTACTGAAGGAGAGAGCCAACTAAAATATAAAGATTATTACACTATTTTATTTTGGCAAACATCTCATATCAGAATGTGAGCAAGGTGTGGAAAGGTGGGTAAAAACAGGCAATGACTCTTCACAGTGAAGTGCAGCATGGAGCAAAGTTTAAAGAGGCAGGATGCCAACCAGAAATATTCATACAAAGGCATTTAAAAAATAAAATGCTAAGGTACAACCAGCTTTGCTCAATCCAGTGCCTTCCAGATGTGTTAGATCACAATTCCCATTTTCCCCAGTTGGCACAGTAAAGCACAAGGTCGGGCAAAGTAGCCAGTTTTGGAAGTGATTTGGAAAAATAATATTATTACCTGTTACAGGTGGAGGGAGGGTAATGAGAGACACCAGGATGGTTCAAATAGTTTTAGTGTCAATTATGTTAACATTTGAGGGGTACTGAGTAATGCTTACTTTATTGTAAAAAAGTAAAAAAGTGAACAGCAATGTGCTACTAACGAGTAAAATGTACGTCTGGACCCAGTGCTCAACATGGAGACCCAGGTGTCGTGAGTGGTCCGTCCTGCACACTTCCACCTTTGGTGGATAGCCCAGCTGCGTCCCTATCTTGATGTGGGGGTGCTCACCACTTTAGTCCATGCGCTCATAGTCTCAAGATTAGACTACTGTAATGCGCTCTACGTGGGGCTGCCTTTGAGATTGATGCAGAAACGTCAGATGATACAAAATGCTGCGGCCAGACTTATAACTGGGGTGAAGAGGCAGCTACATATTTCCCCCACGCTGGCTGGGCTATCCACCAAACATTTCCACGTTG
The DNA here is from genome assembly GCF_051106095.1 of Pogona vitticeps. Lineage (NCBI taxonomy): Eukaryota > Metazoa > Chordata > Lepidosauria > Squamata > Agamidae > Pogona > Pogona vitticeps. The sequence goes on from NC_135785.1 coordinate 99,443,730, forward strand.
ATTTCAAAGTTCTTACGATTACTTATGAAGCCCTAAACAGTTCAGGACCTCGATATCTGGCAGAGCGCCTTCTCCCATCCCATTATGCCAGTGTCGCGACTGCCACCTCCTTCTACGTCACCACAAGAGATGACAGGTCACGATCCTTCACACACACACACAGTACTTCGCTGCCACCAACCACACATAAACCTGACACTTCAGACTTATTGTGGATTTAAAAATAAAAATGATGTTTTATTGAATACATAAAATAAAATGAAAATCACTGATTAAAAGAATTACTTGTCAGACTATATTTCTCAGACCTTAACCCTGCACAGTTCTTGGTTACTTAACACATAGTTACCTAACCTATATCTAACCCTCTCACTCTCCCACTCATTCCCCAACAACAACCCTTTTCCCTCTTTGCACACCCCCCTTATATACACAAACTCCACCCCTTTTAGACCCACCTCCTGCCCTGCCATAGGCCAGGAAACTCCAGCCTTAGCCAAGACAGGCAGGCGACGTCATGGCACACGTCACAGCCAGAGACACTCGTTCTAGCCAGGCTGGGCGACTGAGGGGCCTAACACTGATCCGGAAGGAAAGAATGAGGAACCGGGCCTTCTTGCCAGTGGCCCCTTGCCTCTGGAACAACTTGCCCGTAGAGATCCGCCTGGCTCCCTCTCTGGGTGTCTTTAGAAATAAACTTAAGACATGGCTATTTTGGCAGGCTTCCCCTTCTGCTGTATCTTAATATTTACATTTTCACGTTTTGGATTTTTGCATGTTTATTGGTTCTATTGTTTTTAAATTTTGTAATGTCGCCCAGAGTAGACCATTGGTCTAGATGGGAAGGGTATGTATAAGTAAGTAAGTAAGTAAGTAAGTAAGTAAGTAAGTAAGTAAGTAAGTAAATAAATAAATAAATAAATAAATAAATAAATAAATAAATAAATAAATAAATAAATACTGTGTTGCTTTCCACTTAGTGAGCAAGGAGTAATACCAATGCACTGCTCCCCCCCTTCTAACTTTTCCAAGCTTTGAGAAGAAGAGGACCCACTCCATTCGGGAAAGCCACACCCACCATGTTTTCATCCATGAGCTCTTCTCTTGCAGAACCAGCCCAGGAGAAACCAGTTTCACCGGTCTGAATCAGAAGGAGCAATACAGGCCACTGTTTCACTGAGCACATGTGACATCACAAGCCATCCTCCTTCCCAGAATCTCTGTGGAGTAGTTTTTCAATTCAAAATAACAGTCTGGGATTTAAAATATATGAATCATTCAAACAGCATTGTATAATCAATTGCTAACAGGAAGCACAGCCAGAAGCCAAATCACCAAGGAGAACCTAGATTTGCTGTGGAGGAAGGCACACAAGTTATTTGAGCAGAAAAGATAAAAACAAACCAAGTAAATCATGGCATTTTTTTCACCTTTTAAAAACCCTCAGTAGGGTTTCACAAAGAATATAAAAAATTCAGAAAGAAGTCTAGAATGTGTCATTATGATGAGCTGGGCTGCACTTTCTAAATGCAGTAAAAAAAATCCATTTAGTAATTCCTGAGGCGTTGCTTTGTCATAATGTCTTGAATATAGAAGTTTCGGAAGAGGTAGCCATCTTAGTCTGTACTAGCACATCAGCAGGGATGGGGAATTCAGTTGTGAGACTTGATGTCAAATTGGACTTAAGTCACACCAGTGGCTCAGTCTGGACTCAACTCGGTTTTTTCTCATGACTAGTACTTGACTCAGAGTCCGCCCACCTCTCCCTTTTTTTGGGGGGGGGAGGGGAGAATCCTGTTTTTAATACAGACTTGGACTTGGGGCTTGGTGCCAAAGATCCGGGACCCAGACCCAAAGACTTGCCAACATCCTTGCATATTAGGCAGAAGAAAAGAAAAGAAAAAAGACTAAATTGTTGTGGCACCTTAAAGACTAACTGCTATACAGTATTCTAATCTGAGTCCTCTCTGAGGAAGTGGATTTGACCGTGAAAGCTCACATTAATTTTTTTATTTTTCTTTTCTTTTTGCTTCAATACAGAAATCAAGCTCAATCAGTCAAGACCGCAGAAAAAAATAACTTCAAAAACAACTACTGTATCCACTTCACACCTCTGAATTCAAATTTTTGTTTCTTGTTCCTACTTAATATTGGACAGTATGGAAAGCTAGACTACTTCTAAGAATACTAGGAAATGAAAAGCAGAGTTAAGCTTTTCATTTTGCTAACAGTCGTTTTCAGACTGCATTCATTGTTTACGGTACTCTTCATTGATCAAGTAACCTTTGAAGACCCATCAAAATTGTCACCTACTAAGTGTCTACATATAAGACGTTGTTGATAAACTCTCCAGTGTCCTTGACAACTCTTCTAGTGACAATGAGAACATCATTTGAATCAACGAGTGCTTCTCCAAAGATGTTTTCATCTTTATTCTCTAGAATTCTCTAGATTCAAGCCTCTTTAAAAAAAAAAACAAATGCATCCATCAGTCCACTGAGCTGGCCTTTTTCAAAAGCTTTCTCCTAGTCAACAAAGCATGCGTACACATCTTTGTTTATGTCATAACATCCCTTCCCAAGTCCTTTTAAAATGCTGAAGTGAGAGTAAAAGGGCATACAGCATGAAACCAAACAATAGAAATGCAAGGTGTTGAGTATCAAAATATCCAGAAGGCAATGTATCAGTAATCAAGCAATCAAATGTTATGTTCTTAATTTTGAGAACTAATATTAGGACTCAGGTCTTGTGGCTTTTCCTAGGCTTCTGGTTCATCACTCTGAGAACAGAATGCTGGACTAGATGGTCTAATCCAGCAGGGGTTTTCTATATTCTTATGTCTCTTTCTTCTTTGTAGTGTAAACAGGTATAGAGACATGCTTCTTTTGCCTAGTGTGAGGGCTTTTTTCTTGTTCTCTGTAGCAGAATACATTTGCCCTGTTCAGATCATGGGATTCACATGACCCACAAATGTATGAACTGGCAATAGGGAAATGCCAGCTGAGCATTGTTGCATGGCATACTAGCTGCGGCCACCACCTCATTTCTCCTTGTGGATGAAGATGGCCTCAAAAGAGATCCATACTGCACCTTAAAAGAGATCAGTCTACATGAACTTGCAGATGTTGGGAGGAGAACAAGAAATTGAGGTAGGATCGTTGATACAGCCACACACCTGGTTGACCTGCACTCAACCTCACTTTTGAATACAGCATTCAAAACAACAACAAAATCTTTTCAGCTCGCAGAGCCACTGCCTTGTTAACAAATTGTTCAGTAGCATTGTTATTAACTGTTATCAGCTGAACCACATCACTGTTCCTTGGCATTACACTTTTTCCCCCCTGGAGTCATTATTTAACCCTGCATAAAGCATATCTGCACCTCAGTTTCCTTGGAACAGAGAGGGCCTTTGGATTCTACCTAAGCAAGCACCCCATCCCTTCTAACTAATGCTTGATTTCTACCATTTGTGACCTGGGAATAGTGGGAGAGAATGAGTCCTGAAAGTTCCCAGATGACAAGCCTAGATGCTAAAGAGTGCTGTCCTCTTTTGACTTCAGCACTTGCTCTGGCTAAAATTATGCAGTACAGACAGCATGTTGTTAGAAGCAGGAATTCCATAAGTGCTGAAAGATATCTGATTGTCATTGCTTGAGCTTTCTCATCTCCAGTATTTTACAAATTAGCGTGCATTATTTTGTGATTGGTCATTGAGAGGTAAGCCAGGCTTTGTCTGCAAGACGGATTGCGCAGGTACATGTGTCTGTAGAATTGTCATCAGCTTCTAATAACAGGCTGCCTATATCCTTTGACATGGTGCTTACACTCCATCTCCTAGGGAGAGGGAATCCCACCAAGTATGGGCTGTCTACAAACAAGGCTAGCCCAAAGACTTCCTCCCAAAGCTGAACAACAAAGGCCCATCCAAATTGAGGTCTCCGGACCTCATACCTGGAACATTTGTTTGAAACATGAAAATAGAAAATCCCAGAAACAACTGTTCCCATCCTTATCAGTAAAATATTTAACAATAACAAATCTATTTGTCTATTTGCTGCCCTTTCATGGCAACCCAAATCTGCTGTCTGTCTCTCGCTGGTGGTAGGGCTGGCCTTGGCAATGGTGTTGGGAGCTGCTTTTCTCAGGATGTGAGGGCAGCAGTAGTTTGTAATGTGTGAACAGAGAGAATGGCCAGTATCCTATTTCTAGTCTTAACTAGACAGTAGACACATCAACTGTTCAAGGGTGACACACTCCCACTGACTCAATGGGTCTATTCTGGTTGGAACTAGCAAGAGGATCCTGGTCAATGAACGTAGGAGGGGTACAAACAAAATGAAAACACACAAGCATCCCTGGATTTTCATGGGTTGTGATTTGTTTGTTGTTTCAACTATCTCTTGATAGGCATTTCCAAAGTCTTGCGTATTACAGGCAGTGGCTGGAATCTAGTACAGTAGTTTCTCTGCACAGACCTCATGGCATGTAAACCATGAATTAGGCTGAAGCCTTTGTTTTCAATTTTTGATCCATACCCTGTTAAGAGACAGAGAAATGGAAGACAAAAACTATTTTTAATCTACTCATCTCTCTTCAATTTAATCTGCTGTTACTAGGCCTAAGCCCTTTGGTTGCCACAGAAACCGCTGCTGCCTCCCAACTGTGTAGTCCTAAGAGACTTAATTGCATTCCAAGTTTCATAAACTTTCTATTGACCTTCCCCTGGCAGACTCATGCGTGTCGCCAGATAATGAGTCAAATTAATAGTCTAACATGATGGACTGGCTTTCCTGCAGCATTGCATTTTCTCCTCAAATATCCTTTTTCTGTCCACTGAGATGCTATGTAGCAATGGTCCCATACAGATTCCGAAGTCAGCAGAATTCTGAATAGAGATTGAAGATTTGAGGTAGGAAGGTTAGAAAGTAAAATATTGCCAGCAATGAAGATGGAAAATCATCACAGCCTAGGCAAGCTGATCATAATAGTCAAAATTCAAAAAGGTGCATTTTTACAATAGAGAAGAGTGAAAATGTATCAGGATTAGCAATACAAGCAGTACCTACAGTATGTTGCCTTTGTGTGTGTGCTTGTGTGTATGTGTGTATCAACCTGCCATTTCAGCGTGCACCTCTCTCAGGCCATTAGTGACCCCTGATGACAAGAAAAAATGAAAGAGAAGGAACGCCCCCCAAATCCACGATCAGATGACTCAAAGGGGAAATTATCCAAATAATAATAACTAAAGAAACAGAAAGAGAACATTTAAGTAGGGGAAAAAATCACTGATAACCACTGTGAAATAAATTGGGGAACATTTGACCTTCCAGATGTTCTATGCTACAATTTAGCATTAAGTTGCAACTGGAAATACTGACTGAGATTTCTAGGAGTAGAAGTCCAAAAGATATGGAGAATCAATGTTTCTTCATCCCTGTAGTGTGACATTGAGTCAGAACAAAGTGAATGCTGATGGCTCCAATCACCTTTAGACACACTTCATTGCCTACATCTATTTGCCCTGGGCAAGGATCCACAGTTTCATTGGCATCAGATTGACATCTATCAAGTTAATTGGATAGCAAAATTCCAACTTCTGTATCCAGTGCATGTTGATGAACATAAGCATTAGCATTCAGAGAGTATACAATTTCAAAGCTAGAAAAATAGTTTATTTAGGAAGACACTGTAAATGTCTGTGAAGACTGCAATAATGTTATTTTATATAGAATACTTCCTTGTTTACTTCACCCAACATAATCAACTGTTGCGGAGCAAAAATAACAAATTTAAGTTTATCAAATCTTCGCAAGACTTTATAGTTATACCGTTGTTTTTGAAGTGTTTGGCACTCTCCACTAACTCTTCAAGATTAGAATGATCGTAATGTTTTCAGCATACAGTACTTAGAACTTAACAATGGAACACTTTTCTCAAGACTGTGTTACAATAAGACTACAGAGTAACAAAGAGGCTGCCTCACAGCCCTTTAGTCTAGTCTGGTAGTGCTACTCTCAGACTTGTATTTTATGCTGTGCTAAATAAAATCAAAAATCTTAGTCCTATTCTGGTATGATAACAACAGAATTCAGCCGTTCGTGTGAACCATGCAAGTCAACAGTTTCTGCATGCTTCCTTTTCTTTTGCTTCTGCTAGTTGTGGAGAGAAACAAGGAGTTCTACATGGCACTGAAGTCCTGGTTACCAGGGGAAATGAATTAACCAACAGTTCTGGTTTCTGATGTTTCAAATGTTCTGGTATTTCAAACCCACTGAACACACCTAATGTACCATTTACATTTCAGTCACTACATACAATGTATGACATTAGCATCTTAGTAGTGCAATACTTGTTTAAGTTATGTATTCCTGATAGTGCATTAGTAGGTCAGGGTGCTCAGTTTAAACAAGATACTGTGTCTGGATCGGAACCTGTGATCCACCAGATGTTGCTGGCTTGTGCCTTCCTTCATTCTATGGGCTGTGCTGGCTGATGATGATGAGACACAATGAACTAGATGCGGCCAGTGGGCAAGGCATAGTCAGGGATCATGGGAGGTCTAGTCCAAGAGCAGCTGGAGGGCTTACAGCTTGGAAACAAATGTTTTGGGGAAGGCTGATCTTTCTAGCTTTTTCTAGCAATGGTGCATTAAATGCCTTCTGATGTTGGCTTTATCCTCCCAGTGCTGTTTCTCCTCAGCCACAGCAATGTTCAGTCTGCCTCTGTACAATGAGCAATCATGGCTAACAGGCACTGGCAGAGTTTTGAAAGCTCACCCCCTTCCCTAACTTCCACTCCACGGTACCACCAGAGTCTGCAGCAGGGCCAAACCAGCTGGCAGGCAGAGGGAAATGGCTGTCCCACAAGGCAGAGGTGTCAGAGGACATAGTTGACTGTCATCTGGGAGGCCCTAAATCCCCTAAATTAGTAGGCTACTTCCAGAGATGGTGGAAGATGATCTTCCATTATTAATGACAAAGAAAAAGTAAGTCTTGCCAGCTTTGGTGCACAGAAGAGAATGAGTGCACATTTTCTTCTTCGCCTTAAGAGACCAAATGTTGTAGACCAGAACTGGTTTGTTGTGCTTTTCAAGAATGAAAGAGACACTGATTTGAATTTCATCTGTTCTGTTTGTGATGTGTTCAGCAGAGAAGAGTCATATGCATTTGATGGAAACATTAGAATGGAGCATTCTCCCTTAAACCTGTTTGTATTCAGCTTCAAAGAAATTCATTCTAACAGTCCATCAGCCAAATGCTTTGTCTCGTACACTAACCAGGCAAATAACATCCAACAGAGCACAAGGGAGCTGGACAGAGATTCCATGTCTATTCATAGCTTCCCTTAGATAATCAAAATACTTCTTTACTTTTTTGGCTCTGACACATAACTGTGGGAACAAGGCTTCCTGCCCCTTGAGAATTACTGTATAAGGGGAAAATGCCTGTACTGCTTGACATGCATTGTTTATGTAATACGCCAGTTTGGGAACAGCCAAAAGGAATAAGGCTGTCTTGTTCAGGCCAGAAGGAGAAGTGCAAAAGGCTTCAAATGTTTTAATGTGGTCTTCTAGAGAAGGAAGAGCCATGGAGACAAATGTCAGAGGTTAGAAAACATACTTTTTTGTATGACAACTTTCAAAATGCTCCAAGCTGGAATCTGCAATTTAATGACACTCCTCCTATTCCATTTGAATGCATATCCCCATCCAAATAACAAAAGACAGAGCCATTTTGAGAAACCCTGATGTAACTGATGCAGATAAGAACTTAGGGAGAGCCCTGTGGAATCCCACTGAAGCGCTGTTTGTTCCAACATTCCCTTCTCACAGAACAGTTGCCCATGGGAAGCCCACAAGCAAAAAATAAGTATAACAGCACACTCTGTCTTGACTTCACCAAATACAGGGGCACAATGTTCTTTTCATAGGGGGAAGACATACTAGCCATGTCTAGTACCTCCATCCTGTATGGGTTTATCTAGCCCTCTTTGAAAGCTGTCCAAAGAGATAGCCATTGCTATTTCTTGCAGTACTGAATCTGACAAGTTCTTCTTCCAATCCATCTGGTATCTCCCATAGGTACCACTCTGCTCTTTTCTCTGGTGTGAACAAAAGCTTGTTTTATAGATAGATTTCCCTTCCTTGTAGAGTTTTTCACATGCTTTATTGATCTGGTTAGATCTTGATGCCATTACTGTAGAAACAAAGTCACTACCTTGGCATAGAAAACATTGGAGTGGCAAACCACCCTACTGGGAGGGAAAAATCTTCCTGTTGAAATACTATAAGGACGAAACAAACCATTCTGCCCTCATAAGGTTACTATAGTGAGAACTAGAGACATAAAAGTGTCATTCACAAGTATTTGAAAATGGCTTGAACTCCCAGTTTTGGCTTCTAATTGTTGAAAGTAAATTTGAATTTATAGGAGGATTACATCTTGTATTCTCTCCCCACCCGTATGACATTTGAATGGGCACTTAAAAGTTCCATGCAACATCCTTGCTGTGTAATCAGAACATTTGCTGAAAGCAAACAGAGTCATCATCGAGTCTGCAAGTAACCAATAGTTTAACAGAAACAGGGCATAAATCATGAAATGAACATGAACATCAAGGGCCAGTATCTGTCGCTAGTTCTATCCAAAGTAGACCCATTGACTCAATGGGATTTACTTAGATGTTGACTTATGATTCACTCATTGGTTCAGTGAATCTACTCTGGATCGGGACCAGCAATAGGATACTGGCTAAGGCGTCTTAAGTAAGAGAAGTCAGATAATCAGCAACTGAGGCAATTGAATCTGAAGATTTTTTTTCTCTCAGCCACAAAAAAAATATGGCAGCCAGCTAAGTGCTGACCGTAAATTATAAATCAGCGGAACTTCCCCCAGGAGAATTTGTTCTTGGTCAGCTTTCTATGAAGACTAGAACAACTAATGATTTGAGGTAAGCACTTTGTTCTAAAAACAACACTGTGGCCCAGCCAATTTAGCTTTCAGCACTATAAGAGGTAGGTTTGTTTCTCTTGGAGTGATCTTTCAAGGCCTTGGTGCAAATGTCTTTGTGTGTTTGCTGCTCTGCTGTCAACGATGAAAGAAGGAACTCTGGCAAAACGGCTGGCCTGCCAAACTGAAGAATGAAGCGGGAGAAAACCTTGGTGCTGACAAGAAGCCTTTCGCAACCAGTGTGCTTTCCTGCCAGGTTATGTCCACAAAAGGTCATTCTGTGATGCATTTGCGGTTACCTTTCAATAGTTGAAGGCGAACCAGTCTTTGTTAAGAGGGAATCAAAAGAAGGAGGAAATGACTATCACATATTCACCACGAGTGCCCCAAAAGCTGAGGTGTCCTCCTCCCCCAACATTAAGAATTAGTGTAGTGAGCTGGCTTTTGGGTGAGTCCAAGTATAATAAATAATATATCTTGTGTTTTGTTAACACTACAGTATTGTACCTGGCCGCCTGAAGAACATTCTTGGTGGGTTTGGCGCGCAATGTAAGAATGTTTAACAAATGCTTGCAAAACTCCATGGGAAATGGGCAGAGAAAGAGAGACAAATTTGCAGCTGTTTCAAGAAGCTGAAAGGGTAAACGTGGGTCTTCAGGTTTCCATTTCTTTTATTAGCTTTATATGCCACCCCATTAGTGTAATGCACTACTCTGGGTGGTTCACAAGAAGTAGAATATCAGACTGATAACAAAAAAAGTGTGAAACTGAAAACCCAGAACCATTAGAACAGCAATAATAGTTTTGCACTTTCCTCTAGAAGAGGGAAAACAGAGGTGCAGCATCAGGCAGGGTCATTATAGGAATGAAAAGCAGTGTTTTTCTGTGAATTTCGTTGTATGGTATACTGTGTATATACTTACAATGACAATAAATTATATTATTATTTTAAGCTGCCTCCTGCATGTTAGTGGGGAGGGGGCCAGACATAGCTCCACTGGAAGCTGCTCCCATAGAGTTGGTACCCCTGTGAAGAAGGCTCGGCTACTTGTAGAAGACTTCCAGGCCTCCCTTGGAGTGGTAATAAGGAGGAGCATAGCCAGGGAGGATCTCGTGGGTTGGGCAGATCTCTTGTAGATTTGGTCAATGTAATTAATTGTTCTAAAATAGAGATAGATAACAGGGATCAAAATCAGTTGCAGAGGCTTCTTATTAGATTTCCAAGTTATAGCACCCATTTTGAAAGATCCACCTCTCCACATACTCATTATAAAAAGCTTTCTCTACTTTCTCTCAGGCTTAAGGAGGTTTGCAGGGGCATGATCTTTAATATTTTTGGACTGCAACTCTCAAAACTCTCCAAGAATTCACTAGTCAGAATTCAGGGAATTGCAGCTAGTAGGCATCCTTCAGTATTGAGAGATTATGGTAACATGCTCTGAATAGAGGTCTTGGAACATCGTCTAGTGTGGCTGAGAAGGCCAATACGAGAGTGACAATCTCTTCCACACTGAAGACAAATGCGATCTGTCTCCTGTCCAGCTCCCTGATTTTGCTGATTTTGGGATTGCCTCTTTGCCTCGGCCAGCTGGACAAGGGTCTCTTCATATTGGGAGAGGCCACGCCGCACTGCCTGCTTCCAGGCTGAACCCTCAGATGTCAAGGTTTCCCATCTGTTGAGGTCCATTCCTAAGGCCTTCAGATCCCACTTGCAGATATCCTTGTATCGCAGCTGTAGTCTCCCTCTGGGGTGTTTCCTTGCACTAATTCTCCATACAGGAGATCTTCTGGAATCTGACTGTCAACCATTCCCATGATTTGCAGTACACAGACCGAAATTTGTGAACCTCTAGATTTCACCTCACTCCCCCAGAAAAGGGCTTTTGGGCAATTTACCTCATGTACATTTCCCCCCCTTTCCCCTTCTTGCCATAGTGCTTCCTGGAAATCATAATTATTTGGGAGGTACCTTGTATAGAACCTAATAGGAATTAAGGCTACCTCTCCCAGTGTCCTCCTTGCCCAGGAGGGCCTCTCCCCAACCCATCAGTCATGTGATGGCGGGGAGGTTTTGCTGATATAGGTTGGAAGATGCTGGGAGTTGATGTCTCAGTCTCCATTAGCCTTTATAGAGGGCACCCCTAAAGAACTAAGACACCCAGGAAACACTATAGCAGGGGGGAGAGAGGGAGAAAAAAAAAAGAAAAAGAACTTGGTATCAGAGGTAGATAACTAGAAAGCCCTTCTTTCGGGGGGTGAAATCTAGAGATTAAGAGCCTCGTGGCGCAGTGGTTAAAACGCTGTACTGCAGCTAAAACTGTGCTCACGACCTGGGGTTCAAATCCCAGGTAGCCGGCTCAAGGTTGACTCAGCCTTCCATCCTTCCGAGGTCGGTAAAATGAGTACCCAGCTTGCTGGGGGGGCAATGTGTAGCCTTTATAATTAAAATTGTAAACCGCCCGGAGAGTGCTTGTAGCGCTATGGGGCGGTATATAAATCCAATAAATAAATAAATAAATAAATAGAGATGTGGGTGTGTGGGCTGCAATCCCCAGAATTCTGTCTATGGAATTCTTGAAGAATTCTAGAACCTGCAGTCCACCAAAACCACAGAAGTGTACACCCTTAGTGGTTTGATTTTAATGGGCAATTAAGTGTTATCATCTCTTAAGTCCAAACCTTCTTCTTCATTTGTTGGTATGGGCTGATCCAGCTGTCTGCATTTTTGGAACCTCCTTGTGGTGGTGATGGGGCTTTGTCACCATGAGCACCAGCACCTCCAAATTTACCACAATGCCACTGCCTAGGATAGAGGCAAAGAGTTATGGAAGATTGTAGCATGAACATCCAAGAAAGTGCTCCTGGTATATGCACCTCATTTGCTCCCTGCAGTCTAAACTTCCTGAATTTCTGAAGCTTATCACCCTAAGTTCACTTTGAATTGAGAGTGAGAATAAGAAGCCAATGTAAGTAGCTCTTCAGTTAAAGATATACATTCCCATTCCCAGAGAAAAATAAGTTGCGGACCACCAGGGACCTGGAGATAGAACGCCCAGGGAAGCCATTCGTTCAAATTGGTCATATAAATGCTAATTAAATACTAATTTTCCCTTAAGGGTTTTCCCTTAAACATCTTAAGGGAAAAAAAGTTAATTAAGAAGAATGTTGTTCAGAAGCGTGTAAAGAAGGAATTATTAATGAATGAGCAAGACTCAACATGTTTTGATGCTCCATTGTTAATGTGTACCAAATATTTATGACTACACTGTGTATAAGATAATACTTTTGTCTAAAATATTTAGATTAAAATTTGAGGGTTGTCTTATACAGGAAGTAAGGAGGGGGGAGGGATCAAAGCTTCCCCCCTCCACTTTCTTCTGAAGAAAGAAATATTGGGTTAGAAAATGGGGGGAATCTTATACATGGGGTGTCTTATACACAGAAAAATACAGTAGCCAATCTGTTCTAATGGTTTACAATAGTATACAAATTATCCCCATAGTTTATTATTATAATAATTTATAAATAACACTTAATGGAGAAGAACCTAACTTTTTAAAAAGGGAGGGAGAACCACTCCTTAAATAGGGCTTCCCTCTAGGCTTTCAGGTGAGCCTCATGAGTGGCTCAGCAGCTGCTACACCAGGACATTCCTGGGTCAGACTGGCCCCAATCCTGCAGCTGCTAGGGCCGTGTGGGCCAGATCCTGACACTAAGGCATTGTGGGAGACCATCTCTCCCACAATGCTTTGGCTTTGAAAGTCTGAGCTCATAGTAGCCACTGCTCCAATGGTGTTGTGGCAACTGGCCGCAAGTCAAAGCTGCTGCTGCTGCCCATACTGCTGTCGTCATCCTCAACTTCTGGCTCTTACTGTTCCTGCCTGGCATTGGGGGACCAACTGGCAGCAGGTTGCTTCTTTTCATTTTTACAGTCACACATCTCAGCCTTTCCTTTGTCTGGTCTGGATGGGCATACTGCTGAACCAATGGCAGGGCAAAGGCTGAAATGGAGGACGGTCTGGCAAAAAACTGGACCAATGACCATACAAATGTGGAGGCAGAGTGTGCACCTATTCAATAGTACAGAAAATATTTTGTACATACTCAGAAACACTCAAAATATTTCCAAGTAAGTATTCTTCACTGTTGAATCCCCCACTGGTCTTTGTAGTCACTTAGGCTGCACTCACTTCATAATGGCACTGGATCACGGGCCTGTAACAGGAGTACAGTACAGATACAGTATGACTCTTTCTTAACCTTTCCTTGGTTGAGACAAACACTCCATGATATTTGAAGGATGGCATATTGCTGAGAGAGGCATTCTCAGTAGATCTGTGCTTTTGATCGGCATTCTCAAGCCTGGCATTTTCCAGAAATGTTAGACTACAAGTCCTAGCATCCCTGGCCAGAAATGGAATTATGGGATTTATTGTTCCAGATGTTTCGAAAGTAGTTTGGAGTAGCCAGGTTGCAAAAACTAATTTGATCTACAAGAAGATCCAATTTGAAGGAATTAACAACAAAATAGTAGTAGGGAAAAGGCTGTAAATCGTAATAACACATCATTTTTCTCATAGAGCATCCCTTGACATATAGTAATGGCTAGTATCCTGTTTAAAAATATAGAACCTCTATGCCCACAGTGCTCTGCATTTGCTTGGAAGATGAATGGATTGCATAAATGAGAAGATTGTCTTGTTGCCAACAACAGGGCTTTTGCTGAAACACAAATATCTACTGGATTCCCTCTTGAGTGAGTAGGGTCAGAGGAGGAACCACGTATCGAAGAGACTATTTGCTGGGCAGCTTTCCTCAGACAGGACCAGGACATTGATCTTTAATAATTATTTTAAAATCTCAGAAGCATTAATCCAAATTCAATTATGTTTTGGGTCCTCTAGCCAAAATCTTAACAAATAAGGCCTTTCGTAATAACATGCTGCGCTTTGTTTGATTTTTTCAGCTTTACTTTTATTGTTTATGAACCGTATTGTCTCTTTGAGATCAACCAAGTGGAATTCTGAGGAAAGGAAGAAGGGAAGCAGGCCCAGGAAAGCGATGGTAGGAATTCTAAACCAGTGGGACAATCTGTGCAGGCCTTTGCTAAGTTTGAGAATGATTCAAAAATAAAACTGATTTTCTTCAACACCCCAGTCTGGAGTATAACACTAACAGTTTTATTACATGACAGAACTCTACAACAGCTGTCAAACATATATACAGTATATATACAGACCATAAATGGTTTGATAAGTTGGTCAATAGTGTCCTGAGTGCTTATGAATTAAATCCTCTTATTTAAAAATAGTAAGTTTTTTGGGAGGGAGGTGTGTCCCCCCTTTTTGGCAAGTTATATCTAAAAATCCTAGGTGTGAAATAAGAGTTTTCCAACAGATGAAAACTGCAGAGTTTAATTCCTTTGTGCTACTTACACTAAATTGAAGTCAAATGGATTTGAGCTGCCCAGCATTGTGTGGGGTTTCAGCTTTCCTATTTAGTGCTTTCCTATGGAGCAGTTTCTAATGTTTTGTGGCTTTGTATAAACTGAGAATATTTTGACCTTTAAAAAACTGAAATATGCTTCCAAGATATTTTAAAAGGTTATATAGTTGAAATAATATTCAGGCTGCCTTGCAACAGTGTCTGATCTTTCCTCCCTAAAGATGGATTTTTCTTGGTAAGAAAAAACAGCTTGATGTTTTGAGTCAAAGGCTCAAAACCTCCTCCCATTGCCATCTGTTGATCTGCACCTCCTCGTCTCCTAAGTGTTTCTGGCTTGCCAGTTCTTTTTTCATGACTAGCCAACCCCACATGCCTCTGTTGTACTCACCGATTCTGTGGTGGAAGCAGGTTTTCCTAACCAGGAAAACATGGAATGTGGGACTGAATCAGGCGCCATATTATACTAGCAAGATGCTTATCAGATGTTGGAAAGGTAAGTGTGAAAACCAGGTCCAAGGTGTGGCCCTTCTCATGTGTCGGGCCGATGACACATTGAGACAGTCCCATGGTTGTCATGGCGGCCATGAAGTCCTGAGCCGCCCCAGTCAAGGCAGCCTCAGCATGGATGTTGAGGTCCCCCAGCACCAGCAGCCTGGGAGTCCTCAACACCAGGTCCAAGACTGCCTCCGTCAGCTCAGGTAGGGAGACTGTTGGTACGCAGCAGGGTGGGCGGTACACCAACAGAATCCCTAATCTGTCTCGTGAGCCCAACACACAATACAGGCCCTCAAGACCTCCTCTCAAAGGGATAGGAAGCCTGGTCAAGGAGATAGAACTCCTATAGACTATAGCAACTCCCCCTCCCCGACCCTCCGAGCGACACTGGTGCTGGACTGAGTACCCAGGAGGACACAGCTGGGAGAGGGGGACACCACCTTCCTCTCCCACCCAGGTCTCAGTAATGCACGCCAGGTCAGCACCCTCATCCAGAATTACATCATGGATGAGGGCAGTTTTATTTTGTACTGACCTGGCGTTCATCAACAGCACCGTGTGGCTCGAGGGTTTGCTGATATGGTCGCCTGATACCATTTGGTTGGAGGTAGGACTAGAAGAGGGGATAGATGTAAGATATCTAACCTCTCTTCTCCTACGCGGGCATGTTCTACCCCCACCACCATTCCTTCCCCTACCCAGCACCACCTCAATGGCTGCCCCCTCCAACGCCCTCCCCCCTTCCTGTTCCATCAGGTCCACTGTGGGTCTCTATGCAACCTGATGGCAATTAGTAATACTAACAGTTAAAACAAACAAACAAGAACAAACCCACACACCCTTCTAATGCCCCTTCTCCCCTCCCAGCCAGGTGGCTGGTGTTGAGGAAGGGGTGGGGTGGCCCAAAGCAGCAGCAGCAGCAGCAGCAGGGTCCCGGTCCTGAAAGGCAGGGGAGTGCAGGCCAGAAATACTCCCAGGCACTGACTCTCACCCAGTGCCTGGGGACGGCAGATGTTACCAGCGACTCCCCCGACAACAGGAACGTTGCTCTCGCAGGGCCCTGGCACCGGCTTCTTGCTTTTACAGCTTCCCTCCCCTCCCAGCCAGGTGGCTGGTGTTGAGGAAGGGGTGGGGTTGCCCAAAGCAGCAGCAGCACCAGCAGCAGCAGGGTCCCGGTCCTGAAGGGCAGGGGAGTGCAGGCCAGAAATACTCCCAGGCACTGTCTCTCACCCAGTGCCTGGGGATGGCAGATGTTACCATGTCTGGCAGATGTTACTCGTGTCTGGACCTGATAATGGACTGGATGAGGGTTAATAAATTGAAACTCAATCCAGACAAGACGGAAGTGCTGTTAGTGGGTGCTTCGCCGGACAGGTTGGAGGGCCACTTCCCTGTCCTGAATGGGGTTACACTCCCCCTAAGGGACAGGGTCCGCAGCCTGGGGGTGCTCCTGGACCCCAGTCTAACTTTGGAAGCTCAGGTGGACTCGGTGGCCAGGGGTGCCTTCCTTCAGCTGCGGAAATTATACCAGCTACGGCCCTACCTGGACGAGTGGAGTCTCATGACAGTTACACATGCACTGGTAACATCTCGTATTGATTATTGCAATGCGCTCTACGTGGGGCTGCCTTTGAAGACAGTCCGGCGACTGCAACTGGTTCAGAATCGAGCTGCGCGGCTGGTGAGTGGTGGGGCCGCCAGAGAGCACATCAAGCCGATTCTGTATAATTTACACTGGTTACCAGTTGCTGTCCGGGCCCAATTCAAAGTGCTTGTTTTGACATATAAAGCCCTAAACGGCTTGGGCCCTGGATACTTGAAGGACCGCCTCCTTCCATATGAGCCTACCCGGCTGTTAAGATCTAGCCAGGGGGCCCTTTTGAAAGAGCCATCCCTCAAGGAGGTAAGAGGGATGGCTTGTAGATAAAAAGGGCCTTCTCGGCAGCTGCCCCCAGACTATGGAACGCCCTCCCAACTGAAATTCGCCTGGCGCCGACACTGATGATATTTCGGCGCCAGGTCAAAACCTTCCTGTTCCAGAAGGCTTTTAATTGAAATAACATTAACTGTGGGTCTTAATGATGGCAATTTTAATTGTATTTTAATTGTATTTTAATTGTATTTTAATCATTTTATTTTATTGCATTGAATTTTAATTGTTGTAAGCCGCCCAGAGACCTTTGGGTAGAGTGGGCGGCATATAAATTAAATAAATAAATAAATAAATAAATAAAGTAGGGAGCCAAGAGATAAAAGGAACAACAGGGAAGTTTGGCCTTGGAGTTCAGAACGAAGCAGGACAAAGGCTAATAGAGTTTTGTCAAGAGAATAAGCTGGTCATCACAAACACTCTTTTCCAACAACACAAGAGGCGACTCTATACATGGAAATCACCAGATGGGCAATATCGAAATCAGATTGATTATATTCTCTGCAGCCAAAGATGGAGAAGCTCTATACAGTCAGCAAAAACAAGACCTGGAGCTGACTGCGGCTCTGATCATCAGCTTCTCATAGCAAAATTCAAGCTTAGACTGAAGAGAGTAGGAAAAACCACTGGGCTTGTCAGGTATAACCTAAACCAAATCCCCTATGAGTACACAGTGGAAGTAAAGAAGAGATTTAAGGAACTAGATTTGGTGGACAGAGTGCCTGAAGAACTTTGGATAGAGGCTCGTAACATTGTCCAGGAGGCAGCAACAAAAACCATCCCAAAGAAAAGGAAATGCAAGAAAGCAAAATGGCTGTCCAAGAAGGCCTTAGAAATAGCAGAGAGGAGAAGGGAAGCAAAATGCAAGGGAGATAGGGAAAGCTACAGAAAGTTGAATGCAGATTTCCAAAGAATAGCAAGGAGAGACAAGACGGCCTTCTTAAATGAACAATGCAAAGAAATAGAGGAAAATAACAGAAAAGGAAAAACCAGAGATCTGTTCAGGAAAATTGGAGATATTAGAGGAACATTTCGCGCAAAGATGAACATGATAAAGGACAAAAATGGGAGGGACCTAACAGAAGCAGAAGACATCAAGAAGAGGTGGCAAGAATACACAGAGGAATTATATCAGAAAGATGTGGATATCCCGGACAACCCAGACAATGTAGTTGCTGACCTCGAGCCAGACATCCTGGAGAGTGAAGTCAAGTGGGCCTTAGAAAGCCTGGCTAACAACAAGGCCAGTGGAGGTGATGGCATTCCAGTTGAACTCTTTAAAAGCTTGAAAGATGATGCTGTTAAGGTGCTACATTCAATATGCCAGCAAGTTTGGAAAACCCAACAGTGGCCAGAGGATTGGAAAAGATCAGTCTACATCCCAATCCCAAAGAAAGGCAGTGCCAAAGAATGCTCCAACTACCGCACAATTGCACTCATTTCACACGCTAGCAAGGTTATGCTCAAAATCCTCCAAGGTAGGCTTCAGCAGTATGTGGACCGAGAACTCCCAGAAGTACAAGCTGGATTCCGAAGAGGCAGAGGCACTCAAGACCAAATTGCTAACTTGCGCTGGATTATGGAGAAAGCCAGAGAGCTCCAGAAAAACATCTACTTCTGCTTCATTGATTATGCAAAAGCCTTTGACTGTGTGGACCACAACAAACTATGGCAAGTTCTTAAAGAAATGGGAGTGCCTGACCACCTTATCTATCTACTGAGAAACCTATATGTGGGACAGGAAGCAACAGTTAGAACTGGACATGGAACAACTGATTGTTTCAAAATTGGGAAAGGAGTACGACAAGGCTGTATATTGTCCCCCAGCTTATTCAACTTATATGTAGAATACATCATGCGGAAGGCTGGACTGGAGGAATCCCAAGCCGGAATTAAGATTGCCGGAAGAAATATCAACAACCTCCGATATGCAGATGACACTACTCTGATGGCAGAAAGTGAGGAGGAATTAAAGAACCTTGTAATGAGGGTGAAAGAGGAGAGTGCAAAAAACGGTCTGAAACTCAACTTCAAAAAAACTAAGATTATGGCCACTGGTCCCATCACCTCCTGGGAAATAGAAGGGGAAGATATGGAGGCAGTGACAGATTTTATTTTCCTGGGCTCCATGATCACTGCAGATGGAGACAGCAGCTACGAAATTAAAAGACGCCTGCTTCTTGGGAGGAAAGCGATGACAAATCTTGACAGCATCTTAAAAAGCAGAGACATCACCTTGCCAACAAAAGTCCGAATAGTCAAAGCTATGGTTTTTCCAGTAGTGATGTATGGAAGTGAGAGCTGGACCATAAAGAAAGCAGACCGCCGAAGAATTGATGCCTTTGAATTGTGGTGCTGGAGGAGACTCTTGAGAATCCCCTGGACTGCAAGGAGAACAAACCTATCAATTCTAAAGGAAATCAACCCTGAGTGCTCACTGTTACATACAGCACTGATGTTACCTGTCTGTCATGGGTTTGGAGGGAAAGTTCCATCCTATGGGGAGTGGAAGGCGGGACATCAGGAGGAGGGGCTGTACTGTATATATATGTGGAGTTTGTGAGGAGAAAGCTGAAGGAGAAGCTGGAGGAGAGCTGAGAGAAGCTGAGAGAAGAAGCTTGAGTGGGAGTCTGTGTGTCAGACAGGGTACTACTGTGTGTCAGTCAGTACCAACCTGATAGGTTCAGGTGTCTTTATGGGTAGCCAGAACTGATAGGTTCAGGGTCTGTGCTTTATTTAAAGGTGTTCTGTGTGAACCAAACTGGTGTATGTATGATTGAGATTAAGCCACGTTACTGTATCTTATTCACTTGATCATTTTATTTTCCCTGTGTGTTATTTAAATAAACCTTATTCCTTTATTTGTTAAAAATCCATTCCTGGTCTGTGTGACTCCTTACAGGGAATGGTTGGTGGCAGCTTAGTGAAACTGTGGCCTATCCCAGTAGGTCTGGGGTTGTCACATTGATTGGTGTCCAGCGTGTGGGATACGACTGGTCCAGTAGTCCAGTGGTCCAGCAAAGCCTTGGCAAGTGTGCCCAGAGCAAGGGGGGTCTAGTCAGGGACAATCTGAGGGCGCGTAGGTAATCTTCTAGGCGTACCTCACGGGGAGGTGCGCTAGTGGAAGAACGTGCCAACTGGGGAGACTAGATTAGGGAGCTCTGAGGCAACCTGTTTTGGCGGGAAAAAAGCTGAGGCAAAACTGTGTAAAGTAGCAGTGATCTAGCTTGTCTGCTGAGAGGCCTAGCAGAGGGGGGTAGACTCCGGCTGGCAACAGTTGCAAGTTAGTGCTGAAGAACAGCAGCAATCTATAGAAGGCTGGTTCTGAGGCAAAAGAAAGAAAAAAAAAGTGGTCGCTTTATTTTGAGGCTTGACTTTTGAAAGCAGCCTGTTCTGGGGGGGGGATTATGCCCTTGACTCGAAGCCAAATGGCAGAAATGGGTGAAGTGAAAGACCCCCAGGTAGACCAAGGTTCTGAGGATGAATTTGGCTCAGTGCAGGGTGACAGCACGGGAGAACAGAACCCAGAACTCAGAAAATTGCTCCTAGCCCAACAGCATGAACTGAGGGTGAGGGAAATGGAGGAAAGATTAGAGAGAGAAAGAATGGAGGAAAGAGAGAGACAGAGACGATTTGAAATGGAATTGGAGAGAGAGAAAATGGCATTTGAGTTACGAAAATTGGAACTGATGAACCAGAATAATAATAACAATAGGGATTCTGAGGGAGGCCAATTGTCTAAAGCTGACCTGAAGAAATTCCCTGTGTACCACAAGGGAGATTGCCCTGAGGTGTTCTGTTCCTTAGTGGAAAGAGCGTTTGTGGACTTCTCAGTAAGGGAAACTGAGAAGATGACCATTATGCGATCTTTAATCAGTGGCAGCCTGGCAGAAGTCTATGCAGAGATGCCAGAGGAGCTGCTAAAAGACTTCTCTGAGTTTAAAAAACTGGTGTTTGCCAGACATGGGATAAATGCGGAACAGCTGAGGCAGAGATTCAGGTCCCTCACAAAGAAACCAGAGCAGACTTTTACCCAAGTGGGGGCCCAACTGGTGAGGCTGCTAGAGAAATGGCTGTCGCAGGAGGGGACAGAGACCTTCCAGCAGCTCAAAGGCTTGATAGCGCTGGAACAGTTCTATTCAGTCCTGCATGGGGAACTGAAGTTCCAGGTGAGGGAAAGGAAACCGAAATCTGTGGCAGAAGCAGCCGAGATCGCAGATTTTATTTCCCAGATAAGAAAGCCCTTAGGTGCTGAGTGGAAATCGGTAGGGAAACCTAAAGAAACCTACAGCAAGTACTCTCAGGGACCAGGAAAAAACCAGCAAGTGGGAGGGGCCCATGGTGAAGGGAAGCCCTCAGACATGAAACCAAGACCTCAGATTTTGGAGGGAAAACCAAAACAAGATGAGAAAGACTCAAAATACACCAGAAAATGTTATTTCTGTCAAGGAAAGGGCCATCTAATCTCAGAGTGTGAGAAATTAAAGCAGTTAAAAGGAAATGTGCCTCATGATTCGAGTGGAACCAAGCCAAAAGCTGTGTTCTGTGTCCAGAAAGAGCAAAGCTCCTTGTCAATGAGGGAGCCTGTTGCCATGGCTACTCAATCTGGAACAGTTACATCTGCTGATCAGGCTGAGGAAAATGGTCCTCTTGTGGAGGTCAGGCGCTGCTTACTTGTGAGAACAGATTCACAGTTGTTTGAAACAGCAGGGGTGGACGTAGGAATACTTGACCATCAGTATCGGGGGTTAAGGGATACTTGTTCCCAGGTGACCCTGGGCCATCCAGATATTATTCCTAGGGAGTATATAATCCCAAATGAGAGCATGAAGGTGGCAGGGATTGAGGGGCAGGTGATCTCACTGCCAGTAGCTGAGGTACCTGTGAACTTTCAAGGCTGGAGGGGAGTTTGGCGGCTAGCGATTTCATCGACTCTGCCAGCAGCCGTGCTCGTGGGAAATGACCTGGCTGAACATGTGAAACGGGTGCTAGTGATTACACGTTCACAAGCTACCACGGGGACAGTTCAGGGGGGTACTGATGAGCCCGAGACGGAAGCAGAGGGGAGTTCCGAAGCTGTGGTGGAAACCTTAACCACAGACAGCAGATTTGGCCAAGAGCAAAAGGCAGACGCCACTCTCCAAAAGTGTTTTGAACAGGTGACAGACGCCCAGCTAACACCTGAAACCCCAGTGAGATTTCTAGAGAAAAAGGGGATTTTATATAGAGAGACCCTGAGGAATATCTCAAAAGGGGGAGATGGGATCAGAAGTCAGCTAGTGGTACCTGAAAAGTATCGCCCCATGATCTTACAAAGAGGGCACTCGGACATGTTTGCTGTGCACTTAGGGGTGAACAAAACACAGCAGAGAATCACACAGAATTTTTACTGGCCTGACATAGGGAAGCAGATCAGGGAGTTCTGTAAAAAATGTGATGTGTGTCAGAGGCAGGGGAATAACCGTGACAGGACCAAAGCAAAGTTGTGCCCTTTGCCTGTGATTGACACTCCGTTCAAATGTATAGGGGTGGATATTGTGGGACCTTTGCCCAAGGCCACAAAGAGGGGGAACAGGTTCATTCTCACCATTGTGGACCATGCCACGAGGTACCCTGAAGCCATACCCTTAACTAACATTGAAACTAACACAGTGGCAGATGCCTTGGTGGGGTATATGTCCAGGATGGGATTTGCCTCAGAAATAATCACAGATTTGGGAGCATCATTTACATCGAAGCTCATGAAACGGTTATGGCAAATCTGTGGAATTAAGCACAAGGAAACCACTGCCTATCACCCTGAAAGTAATGGGTTAACTGAGAAGTTCAATGGGACTCTAATGCGCATGATTAGGGCTTACTTGGCAGAGAATCCAAACAATTGGGACCAGAAGCTGCAATCCCTTTTGTTTGCTTATCGATCAGTGCCACAAGCCAGTACCGGGTTCAGTCCGTTTGAACTTTTATTTGGGAGAAGGGTGAAAGGGCCCCTTGATTTGATCAAACAAAATTGGGAGCAGATCACCCAGGATGACCCACAAGATGTTGTGACATATATAGACTCTTTAAGGAATGGCCTAAAGAGAAACCTTGAGCTAGCAGCAGAGACCCTGCAAGCTCAAAAGGTCAGAAAGAAAGCTTGGGATGACCAGCAAGCCAGGAAGAGGCACTTTAACCCAGGGGAGGAAGTGCTTTGGCCTAGGCCCTGCAAAGAGAACAAACTGCAGCTGGGTAGCCCAGAAATAAAATACTTGGGTCACATAGTAGGGGGAGGAGTGATCAAACCCCTAGAGGCCAAGATAGAGGCAGTTCGTGATTGGCCTAGACCCAACACCAAGAAAAAGGTCAAATCATTTCTTGGGTTGGTGGGCTACTACCGAAAGTTCATCCCGAGGTTTAGCGAGATTGCGGCTCCGCTGACCGATCTGACGAGGAAGAAGACTGATGACCGCATCCCGTGGACCAGCGACTGTGAGGAGGCGTTCCAGAGGTTGAAGGAGGCCCTCATCAACTATCCAGTGCTGCGTGCTCCAGACTTCGACCGGGAGTTCATCATCTACACCGATGCGTCTAACAGCGGGGTAGGAGCAGTTGTTTGCCAGGAGGATGAAAATGGTGACCAGCATCCAGTGTCCTACCTGAGTAGGAAACTCCAGAAAGGTGAGAGACATTTGGCAATCGTGGAGAAGGAGTGCCTGGCCATAGTCTACGCGATCCAGAAGGCCAAGCCTTACATCTGGGGAAGACATTTTATTCTGTGCACTGACCATTCACCACTGCAATGGTTAAAGACAATGAAAACCCACAATAGCAAACTTATGAGGTGGGCTTTAAACCTGCAAGACTATGACTTTGAAGTGAAGGTGGTCAGAGGGTCAGTGAACTGTGTTGCTGACGCCTTGTCAAGAAGACCTGAAGAATGAAGACGGCGAAAGAAACATGGACTATGTATATATTTTGATGACAAAAAGTTAAATGTACCTGTGTATTAAACATGATTGATTTGTATGAATAAAGGTAACTTGATGTATTGTAGATGGTAAATGTTAAAATGCTTAATTGATATGTTTATCATAGAGTAAGTATGGTATTGTATGTTATGGTATAACTGTTTTTGTATGTTTTGGATCCAGGTTGTTTTTTGGAGAAAAGCACCTTAGCTTTCCCCCTACAAAACAACTTATAAAGAGGGGAGGTGTTACATACAGCACTGATGTTACCTGTCTGTCATGGGTTTGGAGGGAAAGTTCCATCCTATGGGGAGTGGAAGGCGGGACATCAGGAGGAGGGGCTGTACTGTATATATATGTGGAGTTTGTGAGGAGAAAGCTGAAGGAGAAGCTGGAGGAGAGCTGAGAGAAGCTGAGAGAAGAAGCTTGAGTGGGAGTCTGTGTGTCAGACAGGGTACTACTGTGTGTCAGTCAGTACCAACCTGATAGGTTCAGGTGTCTTTATGGGTAGCCAGAACTGATAGGTTCAGGGTCTGTGCTTTATTTAAAGGTGTTCTGTGTGAACCAAACTGGTGTATGTATGATTGAGATTAAGCCACGTTACTGTATCTTATTCACTTGATCATTTTATTTTCCCTGTGTGTTATTTAAATAAACCTTATTCCTTTATTTGTTAAAAATCCATTCCTGGTCTGTGTGACTCCTTACAGGGAATGGTTGGTGGCAGCTTAGTGAAACTGTGGCCTATCCCAGTAGGTCTGGGGTTGTCACATTGATTGGTGTCCAGCGTGTGGGATACGACTGGTCCAGTAGTCCAGTGGTCCAGCAAAGCCTTGGCAAGTGTGCCCAGAGCAAGGGGGGTCTAGTCAGGGACAATCTGAGGGCGCGTAGGTAATCTTCTAGGCGTACCTCACGGGGAGGTGCGCTAGTGGAAGAACGTGCCAACTGGGGAGACTAGATTAGGGAGCTCTGAGGCAACCTGTTTTGGCGGGAAAAAAGCTGAGGCAAAACTGTGTAAAGTAGCAGTGATCTAGCTTGTCTGCTGAGAGGCCTAGCAGAGGGGGGTAGACTCCGGCTGGCAACAGTTGCAAGTTAGTGCTGAAGAACAGCAGCAATCTATAGAAGGCTGGTTCTGAGGCAAAAGAAAGAAAAAAAAAGTGGTCGCTTTATTTTGAGGCTTGACTTTTGAAAGCAGCCTGTTCTGGGGGGGGGATTATGCCCTTGACTCGAAGCCAAATGGCAGAAATGGGTGAAGTGAAAGACCCCCAGGTAGACCAAGGTTCTGAGGATGAATTTGGCTCAGTGCAGGGTGACAGCACGGGAGAACAGAACCCAGAACTCAGAAAATTGCTCCTAGCCCAACAGCATGAACTGAGGGTGAGGGAAATGGAGGAAAGATTAGAGAGAGAAAGAATGGAGGAAAGAGAGAGACAGAGACGATTTGAAATGGAATTGGAGAGAGAGAAAATGGCATTTGAGTTACGAAAATTGGAACTGATGAACCAGAATAATAATAACAATAGGGATTCTGAGGGAGGCCAATTGTCTAAAGCTGACCTGAAGAAATTCCCTGTGTACCACAAGGGAGATTGCCCTGAGGTGTTCTGTTCCTTAGTGAAAAGAGCGTTTGTGGACTTCTCAGTAAGGGAAACTGAGAAGATGACCATTATGCGATCTTTAATCAGTGGCAGCCTGGCAGAAGTCTATGCAGAGATGCCAGAGGAGCTGCTAAAAGACTTCTCTGAGTTTAAAAAACTGGTGTTTGCCAGACATGGGATAAATGCGGAACAGCTGAGGCAGAGATTCAGGTCCCTCACAAAGAAACCAGAGCAGACTTTTACCCAAGTGGGGGCCCAACTGGTGAGGCTGCTAGAGAAATGGCTGTCGCAGGAGGGGACAGAGACCTTCCAGCAGCTCAAAGGCTTGATAGCGCTGGAACAGTTCTATTCAGTCCTGCATGGGGAACTGAAGTTCCAGGTGAGGGAAAGGAAACCGAAATCTGTGGCAGAAGCAGCCGAGATCGCAGATTTTATTTCCCAGATAAGAAAGCCCTTAGGTGCTGAGTGGAAATCGGTAGGGAAACCTAAAGAAACCTACAGCAAGTACTCTCAGGGACCAGGAAAAAACCAGCAAGTGGGAGGGGCCCATGGTGAAGGGAAGCCCTCAGACATGAAACCAAGACCTCAGATTTTGGAGGGAAAACCAAAACAAGATGAGAAAGACTCAAAATACACCAGAAAATGTTATTTCTGTCAAGGAAAGGGCCATCTAATCTCAGAGTGTGAGAAATTAAAGCAGTTAAAAGGAAATGTGCCTCATGATTCGAGTGGAACCAAGCCAAAAGCTGTGTTCTGTGTCCAGAAAGAGCAAAGCTCCTTGTCAATGAGGGAGCCTGTTGCCATGGCTACTCAATCTGGAACAGTTACATCTGCTGATCAGGCTGAGGAAAATGGTCCTCTTGTGGAGGTCAGGCGCTGCTTACTTGTGAGAACAGATTCACAGTTGTTTGAAACAGCAGGGGTGGACGTAGGAATACTTGACCATCAGTATCGGGGGTTAAGGGATACTTGTTCCCAGGTGACCCTGGGCCATCCAGATATTATTCCTAGGGAGTATATAATCCCAAATGAGAGCATGAAGGTGGCAGGGATTGAGGGGCAGGTGATCTCACTGCCAGTAGCTGAGGTACCTGTGAACTTTCAAGGCTGGAGGGGAGTTTGGCGGCTAGCGATTTCATCGACTCTGCCAGCAGCCGTGCTCGTGGGAAATGACCTGGCTGAACATGTGAAACGGGTGCTAGTGATTACACGTTCACAAGCTACCACGGGGACAGTTCAGGGGGGTACTGATGAGCCCGAGACGGAAGCAGAGGGGAGTTCCGAAGCTGTGGTGGAAACCTTAACCACAGACAGCAGATTTGGCCAAGAGCAAAAGGCAGACGCCACTCTCCAAAAGTGTTTTGAACAGGTGACAGACGCCCAGCTAACACCTGAAACCCCAGTGAGATTTCTAGAGAAAAAGGGGATTTTATATAGAGAGACCCTGAGGAATATCTCAAAAGGGGGAGATGGGATCAGAAGTCAGCTAGTGGTACCTGAAAAGTATCGCCCCATGATCTTACAAAGAGGGCACTCGGACATGTTTGCTGTGCACTTAGGGGTGAACAAAACACAGCAGAGAATCACACAGAATTTTTACTGGCCTGACATAGGGAAGCAGATCAGGGAGTTCTGTAAAAAATGTGATGTGTGTCAGAGGCAGGGGAATAACCGTGACAGGACCAAAGCAAAGTTGTGCCCTTTGCCTGTGATTGACACTCCGTTCAAATGTATAGGGGTGGATATTGTGGGACCTTTGCCCAAGGCCACAAAGAGGGGGAACAGGTTCATTCTCACCATTGTGGACCATGCCACGAGGTACCCTGAAGCCATACCCTTAACTAACATTGAAACTAACACAGTGGCAGATGCCTTGGTGGGGTATATGTCCAGGATGGGATTTGCCTCAGAAATAATCACAGATTTGGGAGCATCATTTACATCGAAGCTCATGAAACGGTTATGGCAAATCTGTGGAATTAAGCACAAGGAAACCACTGCCTATCACCCTGAAAGTAATGGGTTAACTGAGAAGTTCAATGGGACTCTAATGCGCATGATTAGGGCTTACTTGGCAGAGAATCCAAACAATTGGGACCAGAAGCTGCAATCCCTTTTGTTTGCTTATCGATCAGTGCCACAAGCCAGTACCGGGTTCAGTCCGTTTGAACTTTTATTTGGGAGAAGGGTGAAAGGGCCCCTTGATTTGATCAAACAAAATTGGGAGCAGATCACCCAGGATGACCCACAAGATGTTGTGACATATATAGACTCTTTAAGGAATGGCCTAAAGAGAAACCTTGAGCTAGCAGCAGAGACCCTGCAAGCTCAAAAGGTCAGAAAGAAAGCTTGGGATGACCAGCAAGCCAGGAAGAGGCACTTTAACCCAGGGGAGGAAGTGCTTTGGCCTAGGCCCTGCAAAGAGAACAAACTGCAGCTGGGTAGCCCAGAAATAAAATACTTGGGTCACATAGTAGGGGGAGGAGTGATCAAACCCCTAGAGGCCAAGATAGAGGCAGTTCGTGATTGGCCTAGACCCAACACCAAGAAAAAGGTCAAATCATTTCTTGGGTTGGTGGGCTACTACCGAAAGTTCATCCCGAGGTTTAGCGAGATTGCGGCTCCGCTGACCGATCTGACGAGGAAGAAGACTGATGACCGCATCCCGTGGACCAGCGACTGTGAGGAGGCGTTCCAGAGGTTGAAGGAGGCCCTCATCAACTATCCAGTGCTGCGTGCTCCAGACTTCGACCGGGAGTTCATCATCTACACCGATGCGTCTAACAGCGGGGTAGGAGCAGTTGTTTGCCAGGAGGATGAAAATGGTGACCAGCATCCAGTGTCCTACCTGAGTAGGAAACTCCAGAAAGGTGAGAGACATTTGGCAATCGTGGAGAAAGAGTGCCTGGCCATAGTCTACGCGATCCAGAAGGCCAAGCCTTACATCTGGGGAAGACATTTTATTCTGTGCACTGACCATTCACCACTGCAATGGTTAAAGACAATGAAAACCCACAATAGCAAACTTATGAGGTGGGCTTTAAACCTGCAAGACTATGACTTTGAAGTGAAGGTGGTCAGAGGGTCAGTGAACTGTGTTGCTGACGCCTTGTCAAGAAGACCTGAAGAATGAAGACGGCGAAAGAAACATGGACTATGTATATATTTTGATGACAAAAAGTTAAATGTACCTGTGTATTAAACATGATTGATTTGTATGAATAAAGGTAACTTGATGTATTGTAGATGGTAAATGTTAAAATGCTTAATTGATATGTTTATCATAGAGTAAGTATGGTATTGTATGTTATGGTATAACTGTTTTTGTATGTTTTGGATCCAGGTTGTTTTTTGGAGAAAAGCACCTTAGCTTTCCCCCTACAAAACAACTTATAAAGAGGGGAGGTGTTACATACAGCACTGATGTTACCTGTCTGTCATGGGTTTGGAGGGAAAGTTCCATCCTATGGGGAGTGGAAGGCGGGACATCAGGAGGAGGGGCTGTACTGTATATATATGTGGAGTTTGTGAGGAGAAAGCTGAAGGAGAAGCTGGAGGAGAGCTGAGAGAAGCTGAGAGAAGAAGCTTGAGTGGGAGTCTGTGTGTCAGACAGGGTACTACTGTGTGTCAGTCAGTACCAACCTGATAGGTTCAGGTGTCTTTATGGGTAGCCAGAACTGATAGGTTCAGGGTCTGTGCTTTATTTAAAGGTGTTCTGTGTGAACCAAACTGGTGTATGTATGATTGAGATTAAGCCACGTTACTGTATCTTATTCACTTGATCATTTTATTTTCCCTGTGTGTTATTTAAATAAACCTTATTCCTTTATTTGTTAAAAATCCATTCCTGGTCTGTGTGACTCCTTACAGGGAATGGTTGGTGGCAGCTTAGTGAAACTGTGGCCTATCCCAGTAGGTCTGGGGTTGTCACACTCACTGGAAGGACAGATCCTGAAGCTGAGGCTCCAGTACTTTGGCCATCTAATGAGAAGAAAAGACTCCCTGGAAAAGACCCTGATGTTGGGAAAGTGTGATGGCAAGAGGATAAGGGGACGACCGAGGATGAGATGGCTGGACAGTGTCTGCAAAGCAATCAACATGAATTTGACACAACTCCGGGAGGCAGTAGAAGATAGGAGGGCCTGGCGTGCTCTGGTCCATGGGGTCACAAAGAGTCGGCCACGACTCAACGACTAAACGACGACGACTTTACCCTACAGCAATAAAAGCAGCTTGGTTAAATATATTTCACGACTGTTTCCAGTTCTGTGGTTACGATTTGTCCCAATGAAGAGAGTCTTGGTTGATTTGCAGAGCTACATTTCTTTTTTTGTTTGTTTTGTTTTTTGTTTGTTTGTTACCTGCTGGACAGTTAAACAGAATATTTTATGTAGATATAAAAAGCAAATTTGCACTGAAGTAATACATGATTTTCTCAAGCTGCATTCCAAAATGGAAGAGGCCCTAGAGATTATATTGCAACTATACATAGCTGGCTGGATAGCTCAGGGAGTGGCTAGATGGGCATTTGTTCCACTGTTTGTGGTGTGTTTCTCACTGTTCCTTTCAATATTTATTCCATTGATTCTACAACGTTAGTATTCATGAGGAGTAGATCCAATCTTGGCACAACATGGTGCGTTTTTTTTGGCCAGCAAGGCTTGTGTGTGTGTGTGTTTGTAGGGTTTCAATTTGTATTGTTTTTTTCTTATTTTCAGCTTGTGAGATCGCTTATATTGGTCCCTTAGGCCAGTGGTCCCCAACCTTGGGCCTCCAGATGTTCTTGGAGTACAACTTCCAGAACCCTTCACCACCACCTCTGCTGGCCAAGATTTCTGGGAGTTGAAGTCCAAGAACATCTGGAGGCCCAAGGTTGGGGACCACTGCCTTAGGCCAATTGTCGGGTGTGTCCAGATGACATTAATTCTGAAGCACAGCATGGGGAATGGGGGCAAACTCTATTCCTTTTGCCAGCCTTCAGCTCACACTGCTGAAGATTACAACTGCAATGCAATTTCTAATCTGCCAGGGTTTGGTATGCAGAAGTTTGCATCAACCCAGGACAAATTTCTCTGCAGTCATGCCTTCAATGAGTTGGAACTAGAGGGTGAGAGAAGAGCTGGTTTATATGGTCCTGGGCAAGTTGCACAACCCTAGAGTGCCACCAGAAGAAGGGACTCGTAAACCACTTTTGAGTACTTAATACCTAGGAAACCCTAGCAATACTGTCATAAGTCAGAATCACCTTTGTGGTGTGTAATTATTACTATTACTAGGGCATACCAAAGAATTTCAGAGCAAAATAAGTTTGTGCTTTACAGATTACAGTAAAGCCTTGATTATGTGGGTCATGAAATGTGATGGATTAGAGATGGGCACAAACGGCTGGTTTGGTGGTTTGCCTTGGTTTGTTTATCGCTGCAACAGGTGCCCACTCAGACGCAGTGCCCAGAGGAGGCAGGGCAGGGAAGCTGGGATGCTGCTTCTGAGCGAACACTCACTGGAGGAGGTGGGGCACTAAACGCCTGTTCTGGTGGTAAACAGACTGGGCAGAACTGCCAAACCAGTGGTTTGAGCTCATATCTGTTGTGGATAATTCTGAAAGAAACGCATATGCCACAACATTTGATTGCTGTACCATATTACCTAACGTCTGGACACAAAGCTTCCATTTGGTCAAAATCTGAAGAAACAGAATGGCTTCCAATTGCCAAAGGGGGTCAGACAAGAGGATATTTTATCTCCCTCTCTGTTCAGTCAATATACTGTATGTATCATATGGCCGGCTGGCTTGTATCAGAGAACAAATAGCTTTTCCTCGTTTAAAGGAGGCATTGGGCTACTGTTGTTACACACATATATATTGTGTTAGGTTTGGCCAAAAGGATTTGAATGAGGGCTTTCTGCCTGACTGTCTACAAAGGAGAGCAAAGAGGCAAACAGACGTACCGGTCCTTTTGTGTCAGATACACAACCCTTCTCAAAAAGTCCTGCTCAGTATCAACTGTACTGCTGTGCCAGCTATGCCCAGTGTCGTTGAGGTGCCAGTCCCTTGTGATATCACAAAGCCACTCCAGCCAGACAGCTGACAGGCAGTGTATAGTAACAATTACTAAAGCTGCCTCCCATCCAATCCTTATATATAATCTGTGCAGAGTGCTAATTGGCTAATCTTAGTGACAATCACAAAGCTGCTGTATTTCCCCTCCTCTAGCTATCTGAGCAGAATGCTGATTGGCTGACTTTACACAAATGGAAGAATTGGTCTAATAAAGGTATCACCTACCCCTGCATTTACATAACCTTGAGTACTCTTATTGTTCAAGTTCTGTTGCATGCTGTCTATAATTTGAGGGACTAGAAGGATTTTTTAATGGGCTGATGTGATTATCTATGTATCCAGCAGTAACCAATTGTTCCTTCCAGCTTTTGAATTCAAAGACAGCACTAGCTCTCTGCTGAGTGTTCTAGCCCTCTCTTTTGTCAGTTGGTGGCAGTAGTTAGTTGCATTTGATCAGTTCATTTGGTTGCTAGTACAGTGGTGCCTCACAAGACGAAAGTAATTTGTTCCACGAGTAGCGCTGTCTTGCGAAAAAATCGTCTTACAAAAAGCAGCTTCCGATAGGAATGTATTGCAATGCATTCCTATGGGAACCTCACAAGACAAATGAATTTTTTTCATCTTGCGAAGCATTGGGCTCGGAAAAAAAGTCTTGCGAAGCACGGCCATAGAAGAAGCCATCTTGTGAGGCACCATAGAGATTGAAAAAAACATTCATCTTGCAGTTTTTCGTCCCGCGAGGCTTTCGTCTTGCGAGGCACCACTGTATGTGTGCAGTAAAAGAAACAACTATACCCAAATCTATAATTTCAAGCAACTGTAACTAAATAAATGTTTTCATTCTTTCTCCTACAAATAATCTCAGAGTGAGTGATTGAGACTTTAAGTGCCAGTTGATGAGAAAGGGATAGATCTTGAGGAACTTGAATTTATTCTCCTCCATGGATCTCTATACTGTACTTCTACTGTGTAGTAAAAAGAGAATTTTATCAGAAATTAAAAACCCTGTAACATGAATTACATACAGTGACCAATCTTGGAAGCTAGGAATATACTATAACACTGGAAAAAAAACAGAGATGAATAAAAATACTCAGCATTATAGAGACGATCTGGGATTTATACACACAATTATGTGCCGGAGACGTAATTATTAATCACATCTGTATTCTCAAAGGCTTTCACGGCTGGGATCTGATGGTTGTTGTGGGTTTTTTGGGTTCTTTGGCCGTGTTCTGAAGGTTGTTCTTCCTGACGTTTCGCCAGTCTCTGTGGCCGGCATCTTCAGAGGACTGGAGTAGGAACTCTGTCCATGCTCTCTTGCTGTTTGTTGGACAGTTGAGTATTTATAGCTGTGGGAACAGCTTTTGTCTTTTTTCAGGAGATAGGGTGATCAGTGTGTTTTTAGTTGTGATAAGAGGGGAGAGATTATCTGTTACTGTGATTGATGGGTGTCGTTAGCTGGTCTTTTTTTTTGTGCAATGATACCTGGTCCTTGTGGCTGGGTAGAGTTCAGAAATAACTGAACTCTACCCAGCCACAGAATTTAATTCAGAAATAACTCGAATTAAATAATGCTGTGAATTAAAATTTTCACTATTCAGGAAGACAAAGCTGCCAATGTTTCTCTGGTCCGTACTTTCCCCCTCACTAGTCCTGCCTTCATTCCACTTCCTAGCTACAGCAAAGAACAATGTCTGTCCTGTACATAGTGCCAGGAGAAGTTACGTCTATGGGCTCATGTGTCCCACATGTACAAGCAGCATCCCTTTGATGAGGAATTCTAGGAACAGGAGATGAAAAACCTAAGTTTTGGGAGTCCAAGCATTGACTGATGGCAAATGAGGGAAAGGAACATACACATGTACACACAGACGAGTGGGGATGTGGAAAATCTGTTTTATCTCCTGATTCAACAAAATATTTAAATGTTAAACAATTTCCAAACTCAAGTCTAATATTACTTCTGATACATAATTGTGAAAAAGAGCTGTTGTGGTGAAGCTGGAAGAGTGAGAAAACAAGTTTCAGGAGATGTGGGTTCAAATCCTCTCTCAGGAAGACCTTGCATTGCCCTCCTACCTGCACATTAACACCCAGCATCAGAGGCAAAAGGCCAGACCCAAATGTTTCTCCATGAGATGCTAATTTTCTCTTCTGCCTGTGTAGTTCTTAGCTGGTTGTGCCTAGTCTACCATTTCCTTCTTTTCCATGTTTAGACTCAGCCTGAGAGGTAGATTTTCATTCTCTAGCTGGCCATGATACAACCATTGTGGGCCTAGCTGCATATTCCCCATACTCTTGGCTAACCAATGGCTTCTGCATATATTCTCTGCATTCTGTAGCCAGCAGATACAGGTCTTCTTGGGCATGTAGTTTTACAAACTGCAGCAAATATTCTCTGGAGGCAAAACATAACTTATGCACCAGCTTTATGATTGTATTCCACCAACCCCACCCCCAGGAATAGAAATACAGTGGTGCCTCGCTAGACGATGATAATCCGTTCCACTGAAATCGCTGTTTAGTGAAATCATTGTCTGGCGAAAAGCAAATAGTCGTCTAGTGAAGATTCGTTTGCGAAGCAGGGACCAAACATTGTCCAGCGAAGTTCCCCCATAGGAATCACTGTTTTGCGAATCGCTATAGCAATCACAAAAAGTCAATGTCTAGTGAAAAAACTGTCATGCGGGGTAACTGTCTAGCGAGGCACCACTGTACAGTAATACGAACCACAATCTAATCTTAGCACTGCAGAGTTGGAAGGGACCCTCTGGATCATTGAGTCCAGCCTCTGTTGAGGAGGCCCAATGGGGAATCAAACTCAGACCAAAGAAGTACCTTATTTCAGAACACAAATATACCAATCCCTCATAGAGCTGTTGGGCAGAAACAGAAAGCTGGTGGAGCAATCCTGCTGTAAATGCGTCCTTCTTAATTTCAATCAGATTGGCAGCTTCTGGTGTCCAACATTTCATTCTTCTCAGGGGCTGAGTCCACTGAAGTAATTAGGTTTGCTGTCTAAAGAGACACTGCACAGAAATAATGGGAATAGAGAAGGGAAAGGAAAACAAGATAATTAGGCACAAGTTTGTAATGTTACGAGGTTCCTCATTCTGATGCAGAGATGCTCCAACTTGTTCTTACACTACAAATCCCAGAATCCCCAGCCAGCACAGCCAATGGTTATGGAGGTGGTCCAAGAACATCCGGGACCCCAAACTTGGGAACTACTACTGGTTGTTAGCTTGGGAGAGGGAAAATCTGATTGAGATGGTTTCTCAGAATGGCCCTGTTTACCTTCTCTTCTCGAGTATCTGCTTCTTTGTTATGACTCACTTGCATTAAAAATGCTAATCAATGTGGCAACAACGGTCCCTTTAAAACATCAGCCTGAGTGTATAGCTGCCAGGAATGAGGGTGTGACATGGAGAGCATGTGTGTGTGTGCAGTTTCCCTCTCCACCCTATGGCATGCATTGGATGTAAATGTGGAGGGAGTTGTCTGAGTGTGCTTTCTAAAATTACTTATTGGAAAGAGAAATGTATTTAGCACCCTGTCCAAAACATTTTTCCTTTAGTTTTACCCCAGATGTGTCAGCGCAGAGGCCAGGCATGAGCCTCTGCTAAGCCTTGTCATATTGAGCACCGGCCTCTGGGCTACAGGAAAGAAAGTTACCAGTTTGTTTAAAATAACTAGGTCAGACACTACCTATTAAAAGCAAATGCACAAGTCATTCCATCATTTAATATTTATTCACTGCAGTCTATAATCTGTGAGTGTGAATCATCTCAGTGTACACTTGAAAGAACTCATGGACCTATTAAACAGAATCTCACAGAGCAAACAAAATTTTCACTCTCCTCTCTTTCTGTTACGGAATCCAAACATCACAAACAGTAACACTAGGAATATCTTTTCAGAAATCACATCGACAATCACAAAAGAAAGCAAAACAAAAAGCCCTTGAGCCGTCTGTTGTCAGACATGTCAGTTTCATAATAACATCTGGAAATATTTCCAACAGAAAAATAATTCCACACTGAGAAACTAGAAGCAATGCAAAACCTTTGCTTGTCTACACTGCTTCCATTAGAGAGGTGTTGTTGTTGTTGCTGCTGCTTTTCCACATTTGGAAGTCATTTTTTTAACTGCAACTTTCAGAATCTTGGCTGGTTGCAGATTCTGTGACTTGGCAGTCCAAAAAGTAACATTTTCAAGGTAAATATATATATTTATATAGAGATGACTACTCAATGTCCTTACACTTCTGTGAAATTTTTAAATGGTAAATTGAACTAAGAACCTTATACCCATAAACCCCTTTGAAACCTTCAGGTATAATTGCTAGACTAAATCGTACTTCCTTTTTATGCACAAGAAGACCTTTGTATGTATGAATTGACTCAATAATCTTGCATAGATGTGAAAATGAGTTTAAAGGAACCATTTGCAATGATGGGCCGAGAAGTAATCAAACCTTTTAGATTTTCTTACAACAAGTTCTGCGAATTAAGAAACAAAAAGCTTCAAGTATAATAGTTAGCTTTTCCTCCCATGAGGTGGTTTGACTTTGCTAGTTTACCTAGGCTTATCTGCTAAAGAAACATAAGTAGATATTTCTAGGTATGTGTGTACCTGCAGTGATTTTAGGCAGTAATTACAGACAGAAGCACTGGAAAATGCCACAACTGCCTTCTTGAAATGTGAACTTTCCCCATGTTCTGTAGTAATTAAACTGAGTAATTCCCTCTAGTTGTGGACTATGTGTAGGTAAGTGCTGAGTTCTATAACCCCCAGGGGAGCAGTGGCGAACTATAGCGGTTAGAGGGGAAGAAAAACTCTGCTTGACAAGACCAGATGACTGTTTTAGTTGGGAGCATTGTAGTTTGGCTTTATAGTATGTCTCTCTGCCTTAGGAGAAACTGAAAAAGGGTTTCAGGTTCAAGTGAAGTTCATTTGACCTCGCAATACACCCTGGTGATTCATGCCGAGCACTGACTGAAGAACAAGAATGAGAAAGTCAATATGTCATGGAAGAACACTGCATTGAATTTAAGATCATAATCCTCCTTTATTGTACTCATCTGGCAGAAGGAAGTGGGGCCTCCAGCCAATGCAAAAGT
The DNA here is from genome assembly GCF_051106095.1 of Pogona vitticeps. Lineage (NCBI taxonomy): Eukaryota > Metazoa > Chordata > Lepidosauria > Squamata > Agamidae > Pogona > Pogona vitticeps. The sequence goes on from NC_135785.1 coordinate 99,480,286, forward strand.
ATTACCTAATAGTCCTATACCTGCCACAGGTACCATCAGTTTCTTGTTGTATATGAAACCATAGTGACAAGAAAGGGAGTCTTCCTGGAAGAGCATGCTAGGTGCTCTTGGACTCCATCTCTAATCAGACCCACCTGCATGCTCAGTGGCCAAGGAGGTTGAAAACAGTAATTCAGCAACATCCAGAGGGCCATAGAGGCCTGCCTTGTCTTATACGTCATCAAGAATGTTGAGATGCTAACAGCCTCCTCATGTTGCATCCTTCTTAGGGCAGGGATGAAAGTGGATTATTTAGCCAGAATGTGGTTGCCAAATGTAAAAAAGGAGTCCATCTAAAAAAGGAGTCTGCTATATCAGACCAATGTTAGTCTAGTCTAGTATTCTGTCCAGCTAGACGTCTAGCATTCTGTCTCTCTGAAGTGCAAAAGTACTTCGACCTACAAACTTAATCTGTATCGGAATGGCGTTCTTAAATTGAAATGTTTGTAAGTCGAATCAGCATTTCCCATAGGAATGCACTGAAACCTGATTCATCTGTTCTGGCTGTTTTTTTTTCTTATGTCGAGGCGACATTCTTAAGTCGAAGCACTCGTTCCCATAGGAACTAATGCAAAGCCAGTTAATCTGTCCTCTACCACTAAGGGGAGAATTTTTCTTCTTTTAATCTAAGATGAACTTTGGTTAAAAAAAGGGAGGGAGGGAACAATGGGGAAAAGAGAAAAGAAGGTCATCACTGGGGCACACAAACCTCTCAGACAAAGATTTGTGCTTTTAAGCACAATAAGAGAGAAGGCAGAGAGAGAGAGAGAGAGAGAGAGAGAGAGAAGACAATGGGGGGAGAGACTTGAGTCTAAACTGCATTTTACAGCCTGCTTGCATCAACAGCCAGCTGTCATGAGTGCAGCTGAAGATCTGGAACCTGAAGGATTAACTGTGGCTGAGGAGAATGCTGAGCAAATAGAAATACAAACACCTGAATCACCTTCAGATTCTCCTCCCCCAGTAGACAGGCTTCGGGCTAGGCTTCGGGGAAGAGTTATGACCAAAAGGTCAGAGGATTGCTTGAAGGCTGCCTGCAGAAACATCCGATCAACTAGCCCTGAGTACTGACAGGATGAAAAGGCTTCCAGCAGTTCAAGGGGCTGTTTTACTGTATAAACAGCTCTCAGACGGCTGAAAATCCGTGGAAGCAACAACTCAAACCTCTGGCTTGCATCCACGCTCCTGACAACCTTGAACTGTGTTCTCTGGACTCTTGGCTCTGGACTCTGACCCTGGACTATGTTGTATGTTTTGGCTTTGGACTCTGACCCTGGACTACATTGTGTGAGTTGGCTTTGGCATTTGGATATCGGCTCTGCATTTCCTGAATTCCTGACTTTGGACTGGCTTATAGGACTCTGCTGTTGTAACCCCCCAGAACGTGACACCAGCACAGCCACTCACAGAATATTTTCTGATTTTAAGAAAAGAAGACTTTGAAGCCACATTTTAAACCCACACATTTTAAAACAAAAGAGAGGTCACAGTACACAAAACCTAGAAGCCACAGAACGCAAAAATAAGTAAATAAATTTTACGTTTTTACATTATTGTACAGTCTAATTTTCACATTTAATTTTGATTTAATATTACACTCCACTTTTCACATTTTAAATCCACACTGCAAGACCCATCAGAGCACTGAAACATAATCTCCCACCTACACCTACCCCCCCACCAAGCTGCACCCCTCCATACAGTAAATAGAGTGTACTGGCCTAGAACAGGCAGTCACTCTGTTTTTAAAAAGAAAGTGAAAAAAAAATCCAAAAATCAAAAATTACAAAAGCATATACAGTACAGTACCAGGCAGTACAGTACCAGGCAATACCAGATAGTACCAGGCAATCTGAAGTCTCTCTCCGTGTCCACTCTCTAACCACTGGGATGAGCAAGGTAGCAGACAAGCAGCCTCTCTGCTGGCCAACAGTTACTGTAACTGAAAGTTCAAATGTTGCGCTTTCCCCACCTTCCCTGTGGTTTTTTGTTCACAATTCAAAGCTCCGTTCGCAAGTTGAAACAAAATTTAGCAAACAGAACTGTTCGTAAGTCGAAATGTTCATAAGTAGGGATGTTTCATAAGTCGAGGCACCACTGTAAAACATATAAGTGACAACACTGCCATTTCATGTACTAATATTATTCATTGTGTTTACAATTATTGATATGTATTTATACATTGCTTATATCTGAAGATTTTTAAGTGGTGCAGAACAAGAATAAAACACATGATATAAAATAATATACAGTGGTGCCCGGCATAGCGAGGTTAATCTGAAGTTTAATGCGTTCCAAATGGGCCCAAAACTCACTGTTCTCCGTTGTTTTCCCATGTTCCGGTGGCCATTTTGGGTGTCCCGGCGGCCATTTTTGGTGTTCCGGCGGCCATTTTTGGTGTTCCGGCGGCCATTTTGGGTGTCCCGGTGGCCATTTTTGGTGTTCCGGTGGCCATTTTGGGTGTCCTGGCAGCCATTTTTGGTGTTCCGGCAGCCATTTTGGGTGTTCCAGCGGCCATTTTGGGTGTCCCGGCGGCCATTTTTGGTGTTCCGGTGGCCATTTTGGGTGTCCGGCGGCCATTTTGGAACTGCCGAACACCTGTTTCCCCATCGTAATGCGAGCATGTCCTCGCATTAGCGATGGGGAAATCCGCATCGCAATGCGGATTCATCGTTCAATGGTGCGCTCGTTATGCGAGGCACCACTGTATAAGAAACAATATATAACGTGTAACTATCTCAGAAATTTTGCAAAAACACAAGTCTTCAGCATATGCCCAAGAATAAGAATTTAATGGAGCATCTATGAAACCAGAGGAAAAAGTTTTCCATGTAGTGAGAATAGTGGGTACTGCCATACTCAATGTTCTGCTCCAGAGGACTGTGGCCTGGATCTCAGGGGTATGTGGTGGCACCAGGAGGGCCTTCAAGTGGCCTCTTTGACATTTTGACATTGCGGGGGGGATGAAGTGGTACCAATGGACTCATGTCAGGGTAATGGCATAGTTCTGAACTGGAGGAAGATCGGTTTCTGTATTCTGTGATCCAGTGACTCGCTCCTTTTTTGAGCAACATAATTCGAAAGTTTCTTGTTCAATGCAACATGTAATGTTTTCTAGTTAATTTCAAAAGTCTTTTAAGGGGTTCTAGACAGTGGTGGGATTCAGCAGGCCAACAAACGGTTCTGCAGAATCAATAATAAATTAGCTACCGGTTCTGTAGAACTGGTGCGAACCTGCTGAATCCCACCACTGGCCAGGATCAGTGGTGGGATTCAGCAGGCCAACAAACGGTTCTGCAGAACCAATAATACATTAGCTACCGGTTCTGTAGAACTGGTGCGAACCTGCTGAATCCCACCACTGGTTCTAGAGCATTTTTAGAGGCATTTTCACAACAATTCTTCACATTTTATGCCAACCTTTTATTGCTTCTAAATGGGAAGGGATGTATTGTTTTGCACAGTGTTTTCAAGGTGCAACATCAGGACTGCAGAATATTTCTCTGTATTTTTCTGGGCTGCATACAACAAAGGAACAAATTATTTCTGTGAACAGCATGATTTCCTTTAAATAAACAGAAACACTAGGGGTTGCAAAGTCTCAAGTATTTCTCGCAACTTCTTTGAAAATAGGCTTCTTTTCTTTTGTTGTTGTTTAGTCGTTAAGTCGTGTCCGACTCTTCGTGACCCCATGGACCAGAGCACGCCAGGCCCTCCTGTGTTCCACTGCCTCCCGGAGTTGTGTCAAATTCATGTTGGTCGCTTCGATGACATTGTCCAACCATCTTGTCCTCTGTTCTCCCCTTCTCCTCTTGCCTTCACACTTTCCCAACATCAGGGTCTTTTCCAGGGATTTTTTCTTTTCTACATGAGTGCAAAAATGGCTAAATCTTGCTTCATCTTGATTAAAATCAGCAACACCCTCACCAGAGGATTTTCCAGGGTCTCAGTGGGCATAAGGAGCAATATGAGGGACTAGGAGGAATTTCTATGGGCTGAGTTGACTGTCTATCTGTCCAGCACTAACCAATCATTCCTTCCAGGTTTGAATTCAAAGACAGCACCAACTCTTTGCTTAATGTTCTATCCCTCTCTTTTGCCAGTTGGTGGCAGTTGTTTGTTTTTCCTGCTGAAGGAAGGAAGGAAGGAAGGAAGGAGCAAGCAATGACTTGCCACATTTTGACATTAGACACATTATTACCCCCAAAGCAAAGCCCTGATAAGCCCTTTGAGCCCAGAGCCTTAAAAACTGACTGTATCACTAATTAAAATGCAAAAGTCTCTGTCCCACAGTGGAGTGTGGAATCCAGTTTGAAGAATTAAGCTACTTCTCTCCACAATTAATTTGCAGAGCCATCAGGCTTAGTGAAACTGCCACCTTAAACTGCTTTGGGCTGTTGTGAAAGGGGGGCAAACTATTATAGTGACCCAAATAGGGCTTCCAAGGTATATGAGAGACATTCAAGGAAGGGATTGTCATTGTCACCCTCTAGTGTGTTTTCATATCCAAGTATGGGTTTGAGCCCAAGTCTCCTTAGACCTAGTCCAATACACTATCCATTACACCCATTGGCTTACAAGCAAATTGTTATTTACTAGCAAATGTGTCTGGCTGCACCCAGGTTAAAATCTCTGGGCCCTGATTTTGTCCAAATGACCTCTTTTCCATCCCCTCCAACCCATAATTATTTCTTTTGCACTCCTTCCTCTCCTTCTCCAGCCTGGCTCTCATTCAGCTTGTACCAGCTGATGCATATGATCAGGACCTACTAAAAAGTATCAACCCAGTGGGAGCTTGGGTGGAACTGGTTTAAAGATATCATCAATCCAGTTGTTTAAGTTAGGAAATCTGTGGCATCTATTCAAACAGACATTTCTAACTTCTAACATTTCAGAGTCAAACAAAGGAGGCTCTAACCAGTTTCCTGATATATCCAGTGCAGTTATTTAAGTTAGGAAAGTGGCAGTGTCCATTTTCTTCTTCTTCTTAACCTTTCAGAACTGTTTTAGGATAAATGGCTGCAAGAACCTGAATTCAAGAGGTAATCAACCCAGTTCTGCAAATAAGGAATTCAAGAATAACCATGCCCAACTTGGGGTGTTTCTAGCTGTGTTTTGGAGAATTTCCAGAGGCAACAAACAGCTCTTGAGAATGACTTATGAAATATGACCCATCCATTTTGTTAAGTTGGGAAATCACTAACATCTGTGCCAAATTTTATTTTTTGAGCTCTCACCATTTTAGGAATCTTTCAGGATAAAAACACAAACTTCAAACATATTTATAAGATTCTGTGTAATATGGCTGCATGTTTACTGCCAGGAAGAGGAAAATGTGATTCAGGGATTTCCTTCCTCAGGTGGCGGGGACAGAGAGTAGTTCTACTGATGAGAATTTGAGGCTGTGCCTTAGATAGCAAAATGTCTATTCCATCCTGTCTACTGTTTACCACCTTGCACAGAGTGAGAGCTGCCAGCAGGAGGGTGAAGCTAGGAACCTAATTCAGTCAGGAAAAAAAAAAAAAAAGAGAGAGAGAGAGAGAGAGAGAGAGAGAGAGAGAGAGAGAGAGAGATCTACAGAGGCGGCATGCAAGGTTGCAAAAACTCCAGCATTTCCAAGGTAGCGTGAGGGTTCACAGCCTCAGAGCAAAGATGTTTGTATGTGCATAACACTTGCACAAGTTGTTGGTGCATCAAAAGGGGAGGAGCCAGGAAAGAGTGTGAAGGGAGAACAGAGGGGTTTAGGTACTTGGGCCCATTGATCCTGCTTCCTGGAATAAGACAGGGAGTGAACCATCAGTGCTGTGACTCATCAGCCTAGAAAAACTGCTGATATATCATTTGTGCTGTAGGTAAAACCACAGAGAGTGCAAGTCCTAGCAAAAATAGCAACAACAGATCCAGGTTCCAGGTGTATTTTATTACATGTCCCCAAAATTCCTTTGTCTCTGGCTGCGGGTTACCATAGAACTTATCTGGGTTTTACTCAAGGTCTGTTAACTCAGACTGCCCTTATGTCCAATGAAACAATCAGCTGGCTTAAAAGTGTATCTGTCCCTTCCTAAATCTTCTTTGCCTCATCCCATGGTACACAAGGACCTCCCCCCTGGTTTCAGGTTTTGGCCCTGAAAACTCTGGGAGTGGTATCACAGAATACAAGGGGCCTAGAAGGCTAGCAAGCCCAACCTCCACCTCAATGCAAGAATAGCATGGATTTGGCATATCTAGAAAATAGAGACCGTTTTATCTCCACTGGCGGCAGTAAAAGGTCTTTGGCCAGCACTCATCCTGCCAGGCAGCTTTTCTCTGTTGTGCTTCTGTGGGGCTGTTAGGGCATTTGCATCTGATCCTAATATCCCTTGGGCACCGGTGCATTCAAATTTAATTGCCCAAGATATCTCAGCATTACACCAAGCCTCCAGTTGAGCCATATGCATCTGGGCTACAGTTATACTGCATTCATCTCATGAATTCCCTAATGGCTTTGCAGTTTCACTGAAGTCTGCATAGATAAATAACTGTATTCTCAATAAATCAAGAGGGAGACATCTTTATTTGGTGTGTCAAGTCTCATTTGTGGATGTATGTCTGCAAACTTTATTAATGTCTATAAGTCTTTTTATATCTTTCCCTTGCTGGACCTTTCCACCTCCTCCTTACTGATTCGAAACTATTTTTGGCTTGCTGTAAATTTGAGCAAGTCAGATTCCATCAGGAAAGGAAAAAGAGGAATGGGCAGGAATGAGAAGGACTGGCACAAATGTTTTAGCTGCTAAGAAATACCCTGTTTCCCGGAAAATAAGACCTAACCTGAAAATAAACCCTAGTATGATTTTTCAGGATGCTCGTAATATAAGCCCTACCACAAAAATAAGTCCCAGTTAAGAGAAACCCTGCCCTCCACCATTGTGCAGCAACCAGAAGAAGATGACATGACTGTATTTGAATAAATGTAGATTGTCGTACATGGAAAAAAAAGAGACATCCTCTGAAAATAAGCCCTACTAAATTTTTTGGAGCAAAAATGAATATAAGACTCTGTCTTATTTTTGGGGAAACATGGTATATAGAGGTTTTATATACCTATTAAACTTTAGTCTTGGTTGGTGTAACAGTTTTTAAGTAAATGCAGTTGAGTCAAGTCTAACATATGGCAACCCCAGTTCAGGGTTTTACAGGTAGAGAATACTCAGTAGTGGTTTACTATTCCCTTCTTCTGGGGGTGCCTCAGAGCTGAGCAACTTGCCCAAGGCTACACAGGCTGGCTTTACTTGTAGGAGGCACAGTGGGAAATTGAATTCCTAACCTCTGGGTCTGCAGCTGGATACTTAAACCACTGAGCTCTCCAGCCAGCTTTGGGTGATATACTGAGATGTACACACATCTCCCTATATGCACATGCATATCTATATTTGCACTTATAAGTATACTTTCTTGGGACTAAGTCCCATTGAAGTAAGTGAATAAACCCAGAGAGATTTGGGCTGCCGGCAACTACAGTGGGCAGCTTAACCCAGTCCAGAATATTTCTCCAGCTCTCTTATGGTGTGATACAAAGATTTACAGAAATAATTTTGGAGTGAAACTGATCTTAGTTTGGGTAAATTCTGTTAAAATAGGATGTATGGCTATTCTTTATGGAGCTACATTTTTTTTTTCAGAGGGGGTGCGTGAGCAGTATTTTTATCTATGATTTTGGTAGGAATTTTTAAAAACAACTTTCTGGACTTCTAGACCAGAGGTCAGTGGCAGAATCCAATCTTTGGATGAAGGTTTCCACAGTTGGTCTATATGGTAGCTCCAATTAAAAGGATCTCGCCTTTAGCAGGACTGCGTGATGTTGAAAGACTGAGGAACAAAAATAGGCTACACAAAGTAGTTGGAGATTTCAATCCAAGGGACTCTTGTGTAGTGTGAATTTGACCATCTTGATTCTGTATATATCTATCTGATTGGCTTTAAAAGATGGGTGGGGAATCTTTGGTCTTCCAAATGTAAAGGACTACATAACTCACAATTCTTTTCCACTGACTATGATGGCTGGAGCTGATGGGAATTGTAGGCTGAAGTATCTCAAAGGCCCAAGGTTTCCTACTCTGTCCTATAGTGTTACCTGATGAATGATAAGGCAGCAAAATAATGCTAACAATTTTTCATGTGTTCTGTGGATGAGGATGATTTCCTGAAAGAGCAATTCAGGCATAGAGGTGGTGGTGGTGTGGCCGCTTACAAATAACACCCCCCCCCAAGAGGTCATACATTTCCAAAAAGGAAAACAAAAGAGGGTGCTGATTTTCATAAAATTGCATAAATATTAATTTATCTATACAGAAGCAAAATTAGAAATGTTTCAAACTCAGAATTATGATACAGCACACCTGAGTGGTGAGAGGATGACCTTGGTGATTGCTGAATCTCCTGACCAGGTGTTAATTCTGGATGGCCATCCTTAAGGTCTCTGATCTCCCTCCCGGTCTTTAATATCATACTCCAGCTGGAGAGCTCTTCAACTTGATGGTATCTTCAAAAAGAGGATTGTTCTCTAGCAGGCTTTCCTCTATGAAAGAGGGCCAGTGGTTGTCACAAATGGAAGTTTGTTTTTGTGCACATGGTTGAAAAATGGGATAAATAAATTATTTGACATCTTAAGCTTAAACATGAGAGAAGAGAAGAGAAGTCAGATCCTTATTCTAAGAGTGGCCTTGGTTGCCAGATGGCCAGTATAAAAACCTAACTAACTAACAAACAATAAATTAGGCCCTAGAGTGCTAGAAATAATAGGGTTGCAGTGATGGATTTTGTTTATGTGTTCAAATCTCCTTTCAGCCATTTTACTAGAGAAAGAACACTTTCAGTAAACAAATGAATATGTGAGCTTGAAAACTTGTTCATAATTCTGGGGGTCTTTTATTTACAAATAAAGTACAAAATGAACAGTTTTCAATTGTTGATAAATGAATGTATCCCTTCTATTTTATGGTATCTTTGTGTTCCTGCAAAGGAATTGTTTAATTACAGCAGGGGTTGTGTCTCCTGGGCATTGAAGCCCAACAAAGCAACTTCTCTTATCTTTGCATTAGAGGCGACCCCCACACGATTTTAAATTTCTGGAGGCCACAAAGGAGGAGATGAATCCCAGAGAATAATCTCTAGTGATTCAAAATGCAAATGTTACCAAGGCATCCTTCAATGCTGGGACAAGGCTAAGAGAGATGCCACAACTAAGAGGCTGTTCCTTGTAAACAGACACAGCTGGAGCATATCTGAACAACATCCCTCATAGTATCTAAGATTTAGGATTAAAAGTACATTGCCTCGACCAGCTTGGTCCTCATTGTGCATTCTACTTCTTTTGCACCTTTCCCTGCAAATCACTGACATGACTTGCCACCAGGTGGAAGTCTTGAAAAGTAAATGAGAAGGGCTACTGGACTGAATGGCCATCTGGATTTCTCTTGCTCTTTTTCAGGGATAGAGTTTGTGTTTATTAAATCTATTGGACCTCATTTGTCTGCCCTGAATAACAGTGTCGAAAAACATTTTCACAAGCTGGGAGATGAGAGCTGATATGGCTGGCTCCATGTCTGTTTGCATTAAGTACAGAAAGGCAAACATGCTTGATAAATTATGTCTCCTTGACAATCTGAGGAAGGAAAAGTATGCATTGTGCTCTTTTGATGGGCCTATTCCTCTCACTTTCCTTTTTAAAGGATTAACAAGTGTGTGTGGGGGGGGAGGGAGGCTCTGTAGAATCTGCTACCTTTCCATACAGATTACTGTGGTTCAAATGGCTATGCAGAAATGACACCACAAAATTCTGCTTCATAGTGTATACAAAGCGTAGATCTAGTATGCACACGCTGGAGCTGCCTGTACATATAGTCTGCAATTGAATTTTCCATCCTTGAGCAGTGAGGTAGTGGAGCCAGGACTCACAGGATTGAAACCCTGATACAGTCAGAGTATCGGGGATTATGGTACAATCTGCCATCACCCTCTCTTTTCTGAGCTCAACTGCAGTCCTCACAGTAGCTGGGTGAAAAAGTACCGTAAGTGTCTCATAAACAGTATATGTGATTGGAAGCTATCCCTATGCTAATGCAAAGTATTTCAGATGGGTTTGATCATAAACAGGCAGTTAAGAGCCATTCTCTCTACAAAAGATTTGTTCCTCATTTGTTGTTATGGATTTTGCCTCAATTTCTGGATTCTCTGATATGAGTTAAAAGGATCTGTCATAATGACTACTATCACGTCCATATTTTCAGTTACATTGCTGTACCTGAGGAAGCAAGCTAGTTTAAAGGGGGCATGACAAGCTACATGGCACATTAATTAATTATTATTATTTTATTATTAGCAGCATTTATATTCTACCTTTCCCCCCCCAACAACCTCCCAGTAGTGTACATGGCTTTCTTCTCTCCACTTTATGCTCATGACAACATCAGGATAGATCACCCTGAGAGACTGCAACCGGCTCAAGGGCACCCAAACAGTTTTATGCCCAAGTGAGAATCTGAACCTGGGCCTCCTGAGTGTAGGCTAACACTCTAACCACTCTGCTTCTCTGTTTCTCGTACATGCAGCTCTGTCAACCAGCACAGGAGACTAACAGGAGAGACTGTGAAGAATACCTGGGAAGCTTCCCCTACTGCTTCTCAGCCCCTGTTGCCTGAGGAACCAGTTGCCTCACTCTTGCCTTCAACAGGGCTAACTCTATGATGAGCAGACTGAGAACTCCTTAGATTAAAATAAAATTGTGCTTTTTAAAGTGCCTTTTCACTCCAGTCCTGTATCATCTATGTAAGCAGGTGCAATTTTATGTGAGCAATCACCCTATTTTGACATATCTGTAGAGCTCTTTTCTACTGATGCTTTTCAGAGTCAAAATGATGCGTAGGCAGTTACAAATTGTTCTATTAAACCTCGGTGACACACAAGACATCATCTTATCCCACTACATATGATCAACACATCTCAAAGGCAGTAGCATAATTTTCCTGTCTTTGCAGATCTTTTGAAGAGAAGCCTTTTTAAAAAGTTGTCTATGTGTGTTTGTGGGTGAGTGGGGGGATGAAATCTTTTGTGCCATGTTATAAATTAAGTTATTTAAAAATGCTGCCAACATAATAGAGGCATATAAATTATGCTGGGAAACACAGCCCAGTTTTATGCCTCTCTGTACAGTGTTTTTTTGAAAAAAAATCAGAACAAGATTTTGTGCTTTTTGTTTCCAAAAAAACCCCATTGTAAATATTGTTAAAATGTTCTGCAAATGTGTAAATGTTGTGTTCACAACATTTGTGTAAAGATTGTGGATTTTATGGCCCATTTTAGGTGCTGGTTGTTATCTTTAAAACCTGAAACAGTTTGGGACTAAACTATCTACAGGACTGTCTACACCCAGGCAACCTGTCCAGGCTCTCGGACTAGCTACGCGAAGGCTTGACTCACCTTGTAGCAAGTAAGATCTCTCATGGTGGCAAGCACAAAAGATGGGGTCTTCTGTGTGGCGGCCCCATCCTTACAAAATATTTTATCCAAGGATGTGAGCACACACACCCCTCCTTCAGTATTTTTGAATAGGATTTAAAGACACGATTGTTCCAGGCTGGTTTTAACCGACTGAAGTGGTGCAACTGTTGTATTGTATTGCACACTAACACTATATGACCCACCTTGAGGAAGCTTTCTCTAGAAGAGCAATACAGAAATATTTCAAAGAAAGTGTGGAGAAATTTGCAGATTTTTCTGCTCTTAGAAAAGCACCATGTCATGGAAAATTCTAGAGTGGACTCCATATCTCTGATATTTAATCTTCTACTGAAAAATAATTTTCTTTGGATGGAGAGCATTGATTTTTAATGAACACCTACTTGTAACTTGGGCTCTATGATTACTGTAGATGCTGACAGCAGCCATGAAATGAAAAGACGCCTGCTTCTTGGGAGGAAAGCGATGACAAACCTAGACAGCATCTTAAAAAGCAGAGACATCACCTTGCCGACAAAGGACTGCATAGTCAAATCTATGGTTTTTCCAGTAGCGATGTATGGAAGTGAGAGCTGGATCATAGAGAAGGCTGACCACTGAAGAATTGATGCTTTGGAATTGTGGTGCTGGAGGAGGCTCTTGAGAGTCCCCTGGACTGCAAGGAGAACAAACCTATCCATTTTGAAGGAAATCAAGCCTGAGTTCTCATTGGAAGGACAGATCCTGAAACTGAGGCTCCAATACTATGGCCATCTCATGAGAACAAAAGACTTCCTGGAAAAGACCCTGATGCTGGAAAGTGTGAAGGGAAGAGGAGAAGGGGATGACAGAGGATGAGATGGTTGGACAGTGTCATTGAAGCTACCAACATGAATTTGACACAAGAGGGCCTGGCGTGCTCTGGTCCATGGGGTCACGAAGAGTTGGACGCGACTTAATGACTAAACAACAACAACATGCAGCTTAAATTGGTACAGTCCTGATTTGGTATTCGTCAAATGAAACTATAGTATCAAAATCTTTAAACATAACCTGCAATTATTTCCTGTTTCTGTATTGCCACATCTGCTTTTTATAGGAATAACTGGATCTGGATTGATACTCTTTTCTTGGCTATATAGTCATGTGATTAAAAAAAAAAATCAAAGGTCTCTTGCTTCCTGAACTTAATCTGATGAAAGTGTTAGTCTAACATGGCATATATGTTGAAAATCTAACAGGCACTGTGATTTCCTATCAAACTTTGAAGGGCAATTTAATTTAAAGACTTTATTAAAAACACAAGTTGTGTATTTTGAAACCATGTGCAAAACATTCAAGGTTACTTGGGGACAGTTGTTATAGGCACATGGATGTGATGTTAACATATAATCCAAAGGATAATTTATGTTATCTGAATAACATTTTGACAAAAGAACAAAAAATGCATGTTGTCACTTCGAGCTATTACGCTCTGAATATCACACAACAAACCAAGTTTCATATGCACTTGATATGAGGGTCAAGTGATATGGCATGTTAGATATGTAGCATGCCCCCAGCCCTCTCCTTCATTTGTCTTTCTTTCAAACACTGTATAAGCAAATGAAATTTGGATCAAGATCACCCTGTGCAAATAGATGGGGCTTAAATCTGCACCAGGAGTGGCTCCCCCTCCTTTTTAAAAAACCTTGTGTGTTTATCTGGAAAATTTCAAGAAACAAGTGCCATTGGGTAGATTCAAAACTCCTCTACCTTATCTTCGAATGGTTCTGATCTGGACTGGGTTGCTGTATAGTTACTTGTGAATAAGGAGCAGAACACAGGGCATCTGCATGGTACATATTTAATGTACTGTATAGTTTGATGCAGTTAATTTCAGCTGATGCTACGTATTTAATGTCTTGTATCTCCCCCCTTTTAAAAGCACATCTTCATGTAATGAAGGGATTTGTCAGGGATGCTAAACGCAATGTCTCCAGGAGGTTAAATTCCATTAAGAGTCTACACAGCTAGCAGGATTATGCAAGATAGAATGGTCAAAGCTGGGACATCAGACAAGATGCATCCATATGGAAGTGTCAGCTAAATGTTAAACTGAAGCCAACTTCTCTGCAAGTTGTACCCACTGGCTCTACCCCTACCTTCTGGAACAACAGAACACAAGCTTTTTGCATGACAGCCCTTCAAAAATTGGGGACAGCTATTGTGCCTGCCTCCTCTGTTTTCATCTTCTCTTGTCCAACTCATGTCTCCAGATGCCTTTCAATGTATCTGCCTTTCATAAACAGAGATCTCTGTGGACAACCTGAAGAAATCCATTCTGTATGAGAACATCTTCCATGCTTGTTTCATAATTAGATATCTGGTTTCTATTACTTTGAATTGGAGCTATGCACGTCCCTGAGGAATTACGTTACCAAATATAACCAGGCAGCAGCAGTTCGTTGTAAGAATCCTGAAGTCATTGGATTTGTAATTTCAGTTAATGGACAACTGTCCCAATTCACCAAATAAATTCTGTGTGGAAGCTTCCAGATATAAATCCATATCTACATCTTGATACTAAGTAGGGGTGGCATCTCTTGATGGGGTACAAAGCTCACTGTGAAAACTCACTGTGGAAACCTCATTGTTTATAACAAGAGCAAAATGCGTTCTAGGATGAATCGAATATAACTTTATGGAAGTAATTCCTGTGTTGAAGAGACAGATCAAGATTACCTCTCTTTTAGAGATGTGGTTTTATACACACTTGAGTGTTAAGCCCAATTGACATAAATAGAACCAGCTACTGAGAACATGCATAGGGCTGGGCTATGAAAGTGACAGTTTTCCGTACCTCTCATGCTTGCTACTATTTTTAAGAATTCATGGGACACTGTGGTAATTCTTTGTAAGAAAATGACTCTTAAAAAGATACAAGCTAGTGGAATTATGCCAGTACCTTTGAGACAGCCATCACATATGGTGAGTGAAACGGATGTTTTGCAAGAAGTCAAAGAAATTGAAGAGAACAATTTGTCTCAGCCTACACACCCCCTCATCATTCTAGTGATGGGCAGCGTCTCTAAACTGACACAACTGCACATTTGTGTGTGTGTCTCTCTCTCTCTGTGTTGACAGTCTAGCTTTGCTTCATTCCAGATCGGCCTGTTCCAGAGGTTTGTCAGGGCCAAAACAGATGTGGTATTAAATGCAGGAAGACATTTAATTTTCCTGTTCTCCCTTTCAAAATAAAAGTTACAGGCTGGAGCAAGACTGGGATTCTGGTGCACAGGAAAGGAGATTTAACACTCTCCTTGCCCCTCTGTCTTGATGAAACCCACTCACACCAAGACATTGCTGTTGGACCCAGGTGTTGACTCCCATCATGTCTGTCAAGAATAGCCACAGGTCATTCTGACCAGTAGGTAACTGCCACCACATGCATCTGTCCAAATCAATCTAAGTCAGGAGAACCCCAGATTTACACTCCAGAGGGTGTCTCTAGGCTGTGAGGCAATAAGCGCCCACATTCAATTCCTACTGCTCCCAGAGACTCAGGCAAAAACGTAGTCACCTGCTAGAGATGGAATGGAGGGCATGTGCCATCTTGTCGTCTGTCTCAGGGATGAAAATGTCTTTGCTCAACTTGAAAGGACATTTTTGAAGTTCTTTTTTTGCTGGAGTTGTGTTATGTATTTTGCTTTTACCCCATCCTTCTTTCAAGGAGATTGGAAAATATATATTGTTCTACTTCCCAATTCATAACTGCCCTGTGATAACAGATTTGATTATTGGTAACTAGTCAGAGGTAGCCCAGTGAGCCTTAGAATTGTGTTGGAATTTGAATGCAAGTTTCTCCTGTTCAGGTTTCAGTGACTTCATCATCCTGGCTTAGTAACCATGTCTATGATGTCAGATGTTATGGAACCATTGCCGTCACATGATATAATAATGCATTCCATTTGTGCAACATTCCTTTGCTTCCTGTACAGAGTTCAAAGACTTAATTTGTAGTGAGCTCTCTAGTTGTAGGTATCTATTTTCAATCCAAAGGTTGTGCTCTGGAGCATAAGAAACAAGAATAACTTGAAATGTTCCAGATCATGCATCGCCATTCGCAACCCACACTGTAGAATAACTACAGGGAATCCCATGACAGCAAAGATTAAGGGAAAGAATTTCCTGAGATAATTTTAGACTCTGGACTTAGCATTTTATACCCTCATTCTAGTATTGTGCATTATTTCATCTGTTTCTAAATGTTGTAAACAAGTAAAACTGAATTTTGGGACTCTTTCTGTTCATGATGCTTTTGAGTAGGGCTCTACCTGGGTGGCACTGCTGTTCTTTCCAAGCGTTTCTCTTTCTACAGATTTGCTTCCCTTTTTGTTCTACAAATGAAGACATTGAAGTAGCAGCGCAGTTAGAGTACTTTTCCTTGATTATATTGATAGCAGAAACAAGCAGCCTCGTGTGGATTACAAAGGATATACTCCTACCCTCACAAGCAGGTTCTTTTCCTGCAACCCACCCTAGCTGTTCCTTCTCTTTCTCATCCACTCAGCCTGGTATCTTTCAGTTTCCTCCACCCTGATGTTCTTCCTCTCCTCTGCGCTTAGGTGCTCATTCTCAGGCCCCTCACCCATTCATCCACCAACCTAAGCAGTCTTCCTGTGTCCTCATCTACACACCTACCCTGATGGTCTGTAACACAAAGTGCTTTCTTTCTCTATCGCACAGCTATGCTCTCTCTCTCGCGCTCTTTCTCTCTCTCCCCCCTACACAGGGGACCTTTCTCTCGCAGAGGTTAGTATACTGTCTCTCACTGCCCCTCTCCATGCATCTTCTTTCTTCTTCTCTGTCTTCTCCTCTACCCAAATGCTTCTGTCCTTCCGAGGTCCGTAAAATGACTACCCAGCTTGCGGGGGGGGGGGGGAATGTGTAGCCTTCATAATTAACTTGTAAACCAACCAGAAAGTGCTTGAAGCACTATGCGGCAGTATATACACAGCACACTTTGCTTTTTTTTTTTTTTTTGCTTCTTTAGCCCCTTCCTCTGCTCATTCTCCTATGCTGTATCTCCTTACAAGAGAGCAAAATCTCTACTCCCATCTTTCTCACACAACTCATTCTCCTCCTCCTCCTTGTACAGCAGCTAGATTTCTCTGTCTCTGTCTCAACAGTTTGAAGAATTTTGGATCCTCAAGAAGGAATCATAATCTAGAGAGTAACCATTCTCAACAAGGGCCATATGCCCTCCTAGGAGGGGGGCTGGCACATTTGAAGGAGGCTACAGAGTGGAAACAATTATTTACACACCACCTTATAAAGTTCATTATGCATCTTATACAATCCTGATTAGACCTGTATTTCTTTCACATTGTGTTTTTGGCGGTGGCCAAAAAAGGTTGTGAATGGCTGGTGTAGAGGTCCACTGAAGAAATGAATTGAATATAATAGGCTTGACTGCACCTGTATACTTTAGCAACATAATGTTACAACAACTGGTCTCACTTTTCTAGAAAAACAACACTAGTCATCATGGACAGCTTCTCTCTAGTTTAGGCATCCGCCCAAACAACACAATGGTCAATCTTTCTTCTTTAGGAAAACAGCATCAGTCACAATGGTGATTCGCCTCCTTCAGACAGGCAACATTAGTCAAGAGTCACGATGTCCTGTATTTCTTCTTCAGTTGGACAGAATCAGCACAAGGTCACAATGGCCAGCCCGCCTCCTTCAGGCAGACAGTATCAGCATGAAGTCACAATGGTCAATCCTCTCCATCAGCAGTGCAAAGTAACAACAGTCGCTCACTCACTTTCTGGAAAGCAGTTTTAGTGCAAATTTATAATAATCCATTCATATTTTGCAGACAGACAGCTTTACCATGGGAAGAGATTGGCCAGTCTTTCTCTCAGACAGATAGCAGCATGAGTTTATGGGCATAGGGACACCAGGGTCTCTTTCATGGAAAAGGCAGCAGTGTGTGGACAGAGAAATATCAGGCAAGGTGATGCACAAACCAGAACTCCAGCTACTACAGGACCTCTGCTTTGTGTGAGTACCTCTGTCTGGCCTGCCACCAAAAGTGGTAAAGATCATGGAAAATAGTCGGGCAATGTCAGTAGTGCCTAAGATATTTACAGGGACAGTTTTCAGGGTATTCCAAAATTGTGCATCATTTGAGAGAGACACCGGCAGGCTGCAGGAGGGCAGAAAAATAGCAAGTACTGGGCCAACACACTAGAGATAATAAGTTGTTTAGATTTTACTGGCATTGCCATTGGGATGTGACACGGTCTCAACTATGTCAACCACACCTTACTGTTCTCTTTATCTCAAGTGCTACTGCTAGTAGAAGAAGGCTGAGTTTCTTCTCCATCCATGCTGACAGCAAGAACTCCCTTTTTTGAATGCCTTGAATGGAGAAGTTTGTCTTAGCCAACTTATATTGTTGCCTAAATCCTTATGTCTAGGTAGGTGGGAATTTTCTACCTGTGCTTAGGGTGTCCTAAAGGTACCAAATGTTTGTACATGTTATATGCTGTCAATTTGGAACCAATTTCTAGTGACCCTAACAGAGCTTTCAAGGTAAGAGAGATATTTAAGGAGTTGTTTTACCAGTTCCACATTACCCGAGTACGTTTCTGTGGCTGAGCAGAGATTCAAAACCAGGCCTTGTGAGTCCTAGTCCATCACTTTATCTGGGTATCCATTTATACATACTTTCTAATTATTTTTGTGAAAGGTTGGGTCTGTGACATAAAAATCAACACTGAAGTTCAATAAATTTAATTTTTATCTATATAATCCAATCAAATATTCAGAAATCTGCATGAATAATTGCAAAGCCTTGATAATGATATGAAGTTATTAATGAAATACTGTATTTCACAAGCAGCAGAAGGACCCCGCTTTGTACTCTTTCCCAACTCTCACTCAACCAAGCTAAGCAATCTGTCTGTCTCTTTAGTTACCAACCTACACTGGTGTCCTTTCTGTCCCACAGAATTACAGTAAGTGCTTTTCTTTACTACCCAATTGATTCTCTCTTTCCTCCCCCTCCCTTTCCCCCCTTGTCGCCGGTTTTTCTCTCCTGCATCCTTCTGCTTGTTCACCCTTTTCCTTTGCTCAATACCATATCCCTCCACCTCATCTAAATATCAGGAGGGGAAAGGATGCTATCACAGTATCAAAATAATACATACACTGCCCTGAGAAGCCAAGTTGGCCCCCTCTCTCTTGTTCTTCCCTTGTCAGGCAAAGATCTTCCTCTTCAGGCAGGTTTTTAAGTAGTAGTTGTTGTGGGTTTTTCGGGCTCTTTGGCCATGTTCTGAAGGTTGTTCTTCCTAACATTTCGCCAGTGTCTGTGGCCAGCATCTTCAGAGGACAGCACTCTGTGCTCTGGTGTAGTTGGCTTGGGAGTGCAGTATTTATGGCTGTGAGATAGGCTTTTGTCTTTTCCTGTAGATGGGTGATTAGTGTGTCTTGTTGTGGGTGTATTGTTCTGATAAGAAGGAGAGATTATCTGTCACTGTGGTTGATGGGTGTCGTTAGCTGGTCTTTTGTGTGTAGTGATCCCCTGTCCTTGTGGCTGGGTGGAGTTCATTGACCTTTTGCATGCTGTATTTTTGATAGCTGGGAGCCATGTTTTGTTGAGACTGGCGAAACGTTAAGACGAACAACCTTCAGAACACAGCCAAAGAGCCCGGAAAACCCACAACCATTAGATCCCGGCCGTGACAGCCTTCGCAAATGCTTTTAAGTAGTACACTATCTCATGAATACTGGGTTTTAAAATTGGTTTTAAACTTAATTATTAAAATCTTAATGTATGTTAAATTATTTTTTAACATGTGATATTTATGTAATGTTTCAAAATCTTTTTTTATCTGTTGTGAGCTGCCTTGGGCCCCCTACAGGATGAAAGGTGGTATATAAATAAATAAATAAATAAATAAATAAATAAATAAATAAATAAATAAATAAATAAATAAATAAATAAATAAAAGCAGACAGTTATAATTCTTTTGCTCCAAATAAGGGATGACACCTGTCTTCCTGGTTTGTTTAGAAAACAGTTTTGTTTTCCTTTTCCTCAAAATGGGGAATTTTGAGGGAAAGGGTAACAGAGTTAGCCGCCCAGAGTAGTCAATTTGACTAGATGGGCAGGGTATAAATTCAATAAATAAATAAATATTAGTGTTTGTTGTGGGTTTTTCGGGCTTCTTGGCCGTGTTCTGAAGGCGGTTCTTCCTAACGTTTCGCCAGTCCTCTGAAGATGCCGGCCACAGAGACTGGCGAAACGTTAGGAAGAACCACCTTCAGAACACGGCCAAGAAGCCCGAAAAACACACAACAACCATTAGATCCCAGCCGTGAAAGCCTTCGCGAATACAAATATTAGTGTGTTGGAGCACAAAAGGCTGAGTTTTGTGATACCTGCTAAAGACTAGCTTATTTAGTATGGGTTTTAGAAGAAGTAGCTGGGTTAGTCTGTGCAAGCATGTCAGGCAAAATCCAAAGAAACAAAACAGAACAGAAAAGACAAAAACATGTGGCACCTTAAATACTAACTATTATATTTTAATGTGAGCTTTTCTGGACAAGTCCACTTCCTCAGACATATAGAAGAAAAAATTTTAATACATGTTTTTACAGACTGCAACCAACTTCATTAGATGTGTGATATCTGGAAAGACACTCTGGACAATGCCTGACCTCAGTTCTCCCAGATTTTAACATGTTGTTAATTAAAAATGTAAATTTTAATAACTACATGTTCAGAGGCTGTCCATCTCTGAATACCAAATACTGGAGACAAACATTAATCATCAGAAGACACCTGTCAGCATCAGGATCTTTTATTTTTGTGATCTTGCCATAGGCATTAAAAAAGGATGCTGGAGTAGACAGGCTTTGATCAGTGAGGCAATCTTATCACCCATGAGGCTCGGGCAGTGACCCAACCTTGCTCAGTGCCGCTGGCAAAGGCCATCACAGAGATGTGGGAACTGCTGGGTTAAATGTGAAGCTGTTGGTTCTTAAATGAATTTTGCCTAAAGAAATATGAGCTAGTCTTGCTCAGTAGCACATAATGCTTTCATGTTGTGAATAATTGATAACCATTGGGGCTGTTTATGGGTCTTGAGAGTATTGCTTGGGTGATTGATTGTTGCTTCACATAAAGCCTTTATGTGATTTGGCAAGTATACCTGGATCCAGTAGATAATAAATGTGTTAGAGGCTAGAAGTTTTCTTCTTCTTCTGCAGGCATTTAATAGCAATAGCCACATTTTGCATTAAAAGCAACCTGAACTAGGCACATCATTCACTGGGATGGTTTGAACTTGTGGTTGTGAGTCACTTTGCTGAAAGCTGATTCACACATCTGTAATCCAATTCTGTGACAGCACCACTTGGACTTGAGGATGATTAGTCCAGCTGGTGTCACTGGAAGTAAGCTCCAACAATTTGTAAGGCATTTTATCTAGCATAGGTACTATTGATTTCAGGAGAACAGACTGTTTCACGCATTCTGTAGAGGCAAACATTGTTTGCCACCAAGTGTATGCTCAACAAAATGGTAGCCAATCCCAGCTCTCAGAAGACCAGGAACCACCAGAGGTAGAGCCCAAGGACTTTTGGCTCTTTGGTGCATCTCCCTGAACGATGAAAGAGTCTTAGATTCTGGATGGGCTCCAGTCCATCCAGGCTAATTATCCAGGCAAAACAGGAAGCAAGGTCTGTGAAATGCTTTCTGTTTGTGCCAAGCTTGGAAAATTTATTTTTTAGGGTTACAATTCCCAGAATATCCCATCAACACAATATTCTGAGGAGCTGATGTCCTCTTACATACTTTTCCCACTTCCTCTGTGCCATAGTCATGTGATAGTAGACCCCCTCATTTTCTCTTTATGTATTTAACCCTAATAAACTCTTTCCCCCATGATGACATCCTTTTGTTTATTATTCTAAACTGCTGAATAGCTCAGTGGTTCAGGTATCTGGCTGTAGAGCCAAAGGCTGGGAGTTCGATTCCCCACTGTGCTTTCTTGACAAGGGCTGGACTTGATGATCTGTTGGGTTCTTTCCAGCTTTGCAGTTCTCAGATTACAGATTATAGAAACACCAGATGAATTACAGGTAAACATTGAATAGTCCCAATTGATCTGTAACACTATGCAAGCTGTGAGCGAAACCATTGATTTGGGATTGGAAGAATATAGTCTTGGGACATAATTTCATACGGCTTGAAACATGGAGAAGCAGGGATGATGGAACTGCTCTCACTTTCCTTCTCTAAATGAGAAGGATTGGGCAATGTATATGTATGACACACAAATTTGTCAGGATGCTGTTAAAGTCATCCAAGTGATACCTTGGTGTTCAGTTACACAGTTGAAACTGAAGAAACAGAGGTTAAAACACTTGAAAAAGTCTGCTCCCTCCTTCTGACCAATGTCCAAAGTGTTTGGCATGCTAATCCTGTAAAAGTCTGAAGTGTAAAACGATTTAATCAGACATCTGTGTCCAACTGGCACTCAGTTCAAAGATCAGGGCTTAAAAGAAAGAGTCTGACAAGATAATCTTAGTCACAACTGAGTCATTTCTTCGAGTCATCCATTTTTACTATTTTTAGTGGCTTTCGATAAATACTCTGGGCTGGGCACGTACAGATCTTTTACCACAAATTAGGGCTGCAGTGGCAGTTCAGATGAGGAATGTGGTCTATGTTGTTCTATTAAATAACCTTATGCCCATGCATACAGATTGGAATTATGCTCTATTATATTGCATGTTCACATTACATTAAAAAGAAAGAAGTTTTTAAAAACGAAAATCTTTGCCTGTTTGGCGTATCATGTGAATGGGTAAGCACCATGAGCAGTATTACCAGTAATCATCCTCTCCAAGTGGAGGAGTTCAGTGTCTCCTTTCGCATTCCAAGTGTTAACTCTCCTAACAGCTCCATACAAGGCATTTGTTCCATGAAATGTATCTGATTGTTCCCTGAATGTCCTGGCTCTTTTTTCACCATCCAGACAATACCAGGAGCTAAGTGAATTTTTTGTCTGAATTCCCAGAACTTTCTGTGCCTGCTCAACCCCTTTATTTTATCTTTTTTATTCCACTTTATCATACTTCTCACTCTAAAATTAACCCCTTTTAAATTTCTTCCTTTTAGAAATAACGGTGTACAGTGGTGTCTTGACTTACGAACACCTTGACCTACGAACAGTTTGAGTTATGAACAGCTCCATTCACATAATTTTGCTTTTACTTGCGAACAGAGCTTTGACTGACAAACACAAAAAGGCAGGGAGAAAGGGTGGGAAATTCAAATTGCTAACTGTAGGTTGCGACGAGGCTGCTTCTTTGTAGCTCTTTTGCCCCTGCAGTTAGAGAGTGTGCAATCTGAGGAGGCTGCCTACTAAGGTAAGGTGCTGCTTTATACTTTTGAAAAACTATTTTGGGTATTTTTGCAGCGTGGTTTTCAGCTGCGTGGGGAATATGTTTCTGTGCTGTGATGGGTCTTGAGTTGTTTGTTTTTTGGGTTTTTTCCCCATTTTTGATGTGTCTTGCATGCTTCCCTTGATTTTTTGCTTCATTCTCTTTGCATTTCTTATCTGCTCCATTTGTTTTTTGTGCTTTTGCAATGATTCATGGATGTTTCCCTTGCTTTTTTGCTTCACTCTCTTTGTATTTCTAATCTGCTCCGTTTTTTGTGCTTTTGAAATGGTTCCTGCATGCTTCCCATGCAAATCAGAAAAGGTTTTGCAAGGGTCTATGCTGGCTTAGTTTAAAATGTGTTGGTGTAAAATGTGTGGGTTTTAAATGTGTTGGTTTAGCATGTGTTTTAGACTCGGAACTCTCTCCATCCCCATTGTCTTCTCTCTCTCTGTCTCCCTCCTTTCCTGCCCTTTTTAAAAAACCTAATTCATCTTAGGTTAAAACAAAATATTCTCCCCCTAGTGGTAGAGGAGGGATTAACCAGTTTTGCATTAGTTCCTATGGGAACAAATGCTTTGACTTACAAATAGTGCCTTGACATAAGAACAAAAAACAGCCAGAATGGATTAATCAGGTTTCAATGCATTCCTATGGGAAATGCTGCTTTGACTTTTGAATGTTTTGACTTACGAACACCATTCCATTACGGATCAAGTTTGTAAGTCAAGGCACCACTGTACTTACATTATTATAGTAGATATTTTGCGCTATGGCACATCCCAAAAATAAAAAAGGAATGTAAATACACTAGGTGGTAGAGGTGGCATCTCAGGGAGACATGCTAGGGATGGTGGTTATGTTTTTTCCAGATAAGGGAAGTTTTGATTTAAAATAACGAAGGGCAGTAACATATTGCCAATTTCTGTATTCAGCAGTTTTAATAAATCCCTTAACACTTATACAGTATCAGTTAAATATCTCTGTTGTGTTACAGACCATAATTAAGAAACAATGGACTGACACTGTAAACCTATACATCTAGTTAGAAGGGAGTCCAAATGCGTTCAGTGGCCCTTAATGTGAAGTACATTGTACAGGACTTCAGCCTAATTCATCTCTAGTTTGCAGAAACATTACTTTCCAGCTTCTCAAGCCAAGATCATGTTTGCATTTGCAGAAATCTGTGGAGATGTTTAAAGAATAATCTAGCTTTCTTTGGGATAGAGGAATTCCACTGTGGCCATAAAGCTGTCCTACTAGCAGCTTCCTCAACCATTTCAGGGCAACATACACAAAAGATTCTGTGTTTCAGAGACATCCTTCTTAACCTCTAAGTGAAAATGAAAACCTGCTGACAAAAAAAGTGTGTGCTCATGCAGACTAAAATGAAGTGCTGAGTTATTTTCAGAGAGCTGCCTTTTGTCCTGGTTGTTCTAGATTCTTGTTTATCTGTACCTCTAGGTCATGTCCTGCTGAGAACTTGTCTTTGGGCAAAAGAGAATTTACTTCTTCTGACAGGTACACATATGCACCAGACACAAATTATTCATTGTAAAAAAAATTATGTTAGATGCCTTCTGATCCCCACCCCCTTTCCTGAACACTAAGATGATGAGGTGTCTCTGGGTACAATATGTCCTCATTCTTAGAAACGTGTGGTAAATCTGTCAGGCAGCAAAACTGAATAAATATAGAAAAAGTATGAAGAGACAGGCTCTATAATTGAAAGGTCTTGTATAATATCAAAGTTTCAGTTGATTATAACACATGGTCTGTATAATATAGACTACACAGCATGTGTCTGAAAATACAACCACGTACATTGCAGGCACAGAAACATAACACATGACATTTCCATAGCAGCTTGAAATCTGAGACTTTTGTATGTCAGGACAGAAAAATTAATATAACAATTTATAAAGATGGTTGGCCTGGCTGTTAGTTAGAGTGAGGTGGTCACCTCAGGCAGAGGCCACCTGCTAGCTGTTTCCTGCTTGCTGTCACCTCCGTCTGCTTGCTCCTAACAAAGTTGGCTGTTGGCTGCCTATTGTCACAAGTCTCTTCCTTCTAAACTCTGCCCCCTGCCCTGCTGCACAGAGGAGCCACTTATCAGCAAGAACAGTTGTATTTTGGGCATCCTGTGGTCCTAAGGATCAAGGCGAGGCATAATTCAGATAGCTGTCAAAGAAGCTATCATTCTGTGGTGAAGGACAGATAATAAAGGTTATAAGAAAAAATTATTGTTCCATTGTGGCCCTCCTGCCCCTTCTCCTTCTATATGAATGTCCTCTGTGATGGTGGTGGAGGCTGGGATGGTGCATCTTTTCCTGCCTCAGGTAGAGGGAGAACCTGTACCAGCATCGTCTATAAACAAGACAATTTCACATTTCCCTCTGATAGGAATATCAGAACGCTTCACCTCAGAACACTTTAGATAGCACGTTGCTTTGCTTTGCTCTGCTTCAGGCACGAACCCTTGTGTGTATTTACTAAAACAGAGCCTTGCTTACAAAATATGACCCAATTGATTATCATGGAGAAATAAAAAATGGCTCTAAACTTTGTACATCGACAGAAAGGCGAAATCTGCGGGCATAGTAAACCTCTTCTGGTTGACTGAAATCTGTCAGAACTGAACCAACAGGTCTAGCAGCAAACGAGTTCTTGTGCTAGGTGCCTTTAAAAATGGAGGCTTGGACAGTACCCTACTTATTTCTTCAGAGAACTGGAGAAAATGTTCTCCAATAGTCGCCAGTTCTGCCAGAATAACAACTGAATTTCAGATGAAAAACTTTGTGGATACAAAAGGAGGTTCTAATGTTTGGTTTTTGTGGGCAGTTTGTATGAACATGGTATACATTAAGAACGGGTAACCTCCCGTCTGCATCCTGTTCTCAGATGTTCCCAATGCTGTCTGCAAAACTGGTGAGAAATATCACCTGATTTCCACTTGCCTGCATTTCAGCTGATCAGCCGGGTGGCAGGAAGAATACAGCTGTTCTGAGTCACCTCCTATTACCAGGTACTGGATAATGACCAGTCAGCATCACTGGAGGAATCTTTACATATGGGGCTAAAATGGTTGCCAATGCAACAGACATCACAAAAGTGTCCAGTTAAATAATCTGGATCAAGAGAAAACAACAATAGGAGTGTTTTGTGAATTTTAATGAATTTTAAAAATGTAGGATTTTGTTTTGTTTTCTGTTCAGTGTCAGCACACAACTCACAGAAAGCGCTTTATCCTTGTTAGAGAAGATGGATGGCACTTCACTGAGAACACTGGGCTGTAGCATTTGTGCATACACTAGAACAGAATGTGAAGAGTCAGGGAGATTTGAAAGCTTGGAGTGCACACAAAAAGGGTTTCCCTTTCCCCTTTTGTTGTTTAGTCGTTTAGTTGTGTCCAACTCTTCGTGACTCCATGGACCAGAGCACGCAAGGCCCTCCTGTCTTCCACTGCGTCCCAGAGTTGGGTCAAATTCATGTCGGCAGCTTCGATGACAATGTCCAACCATCTCATCCTTTGTCGTCCCCTTCTCCTCCTGCCTTCACACTTTCCCAACATCAGGGTCTTTTCCAGGGAGCCTTCTCTTCTCATGAGATGGCCAAATATTGGAGCCTCAGTTTCAGGAACTGTCCTTCCAGTGAGCACTCAGGCTTCATTTCCTTTAGAATGGATAGGTTTGTTCTCCCCTTTTAGTAAGGAATTTTCTTTGTGTGTATTATGTGACTGTGTTACAGTAGGACGTCCATAACTGTAGGGGATCTATCTATCTATCTATCTATCTATCTATCTATCTATCTATCTATCTATCTATCTATCTATCTATCTATCTATCTATCTATCTATCTATCTATCTATCTATCTATCTATCTATCTATCTATCTTTCTTTCTTTCTTTCTTTCTTTCTTTCTTTCTTTCTTTCTTTCTTTCTTTCTTTCTTTCTTTCTTTCTTTCTTTCTTTCTTTCTTTCTTTCTTTCTTTCTTTATCCCGCCCTTCTTCTAGACATATGTCTACTCGGGGTGGCTCACAATAAAATTATTCATCTACTGCGAATGCCTGAAACTGTGTATAGTAGTGAACTCTATATACAACATACAAGGCCCCTTGTATGTTGTATCATGTCTGCATAAAAGCAGGTACGGATCCCACAGACACAGGGATCCTACTATACTTACATACACAGAGAGAGTTGGAACCTGACCTAACCTACTTCCAAAACCCCAAGAGCACTCCCAGCCCCCTCTCTTTTTGGGCAGAGAGGCTATTGGTCAGACTACTTTTCACTCTTTGCAGAGACACCGACCTACTTGTTATTGTGAAGATCTGTGTAACTGAGCATCTAAAACTCTACCTAGTCACAAAGCCCTTAAAGTATTCTTTCCCTGAGAAATTCACTATACCTTTCAAATATTTTCAAAAATGCTTTTTTCCCAAAAAATATGTTCCTCACAATCCCATTTCTCCTTGAAGAGGATGAATCTTCCCTTGAAGGAAAGATGAGGTTTCCTTGACTGCGGTTTATATCGCTGGTTTTATTTACTGCTTTGCATTAATCAATGACATCTTTCATGTTGAATTCTCTTTTGTGTTACTTTGATCCTTTGCCTCTGATGTCCCTTTCTGAGCAGTTTGGAGTCAGAACCTGTGTGTATTATAGCAGATTTTCTTCCCTTCTCCTATCTTCTCAGTTCTTACAGTTAGAGGACTTTGATGTATAATGTCCACACAATTACAATCTGCTGTATTTTCTTATGCTAACCAACATTACAGAGTAATTCAGCTTTGAAAATGCGAACTAATTCTTTTTTACGTGGAAGTTGTGGGCTGATACGGTGATACTACTTTACATCCAGTGGTTGTGAATATGATCTTTGGAGTAGCTATGAAAATTGGTTGTTGTTCTTGTTTCCTTTTCATGCTCTACTACACGGAGAGTTCATAAGAGTTTGCCTTATATATACTACGTACAATTGTAGCATACATGTGGTCTTGTGGCTTTGAGTTTCTCAGTATTTCCTCCCCTTTTGGAAATGCTTACTAAATTCCTGAAGAAAAAGAATCTCATAATATTTGTTTACAAGTAATTGCAGCTGAAAAATATGATACTCAGAGTCTTAAGGGTGAATGGAACAAAGAAATGCATTATCCTGTTTTACCTAATCAATAGTTGTGGCCACGGCTTCCATAGCATCTGCACTGACAGATACTAAGGTTGTATCCAGATGGGGGAAGTTGAAGCAGTCTGGTTTGTGTTTACAATGTTCTTATTTTTAATGCAATTTAATTTTCTCTTACTAGAGTGATCCTTCTGTTCACACAAAGGACATTTTTTCTCCTGTGAGAAGAGTAGAAATAGGTCTTTGGGTTGCCCCAGTTTGTCTCCCATTCAATTAATGGTACTCCCTTTCCTGCACTCTTCCCCACCTTTTTCTGCGGCTGTCATTCAGTGGGTCATGGCAACTTTCTTTTTTTAAAAAATAAAGTAGGTTAAATAGTACAACAGCAATGTGTCTATCTAACATGGTATACACAAATACTGCCTATGTATCTAGTTTATCTACAATAGTGACACATCAATAGGAAACATATAAAATGTATATAAAATGTAAAACAGCAGAGCAGATAAAAATAGAGGAGGGGGGTTTCTGTGTTGTCCCTTTCAGTGCCACAACCTGCAAAATATGTCACAGAGTGTCACATCAGATAACAGTGCCCACTCACCACCCACCCAGGCTACAGAACAAGCTAATTAGGAGCATGCAAAATTGTGCAAAAAACAATTGCCGCCCTGCCACTGTGTGAAAAAGGAGTGAAACAGTTCTACAAAGGACTTGGGATGCATCACTCTAAATCAAAATATGTATGGACACCATAAAACTAACAGCACAAAAGTGATACAAATAGTGAACTACCCTGCCAGTGTGGATGTGCCCATAGCTGTACCACAGAGAGCAAAAATTAGCGAAACGTTAGGAAAAACAACCTTCAGAACACGGCCAAAGAGCCCGAAGAACCCACAACAACCATTAGTCCTTGACTTATACTGTACTGCACCATGCCTCTTTATTAAAAGTCTGAACAAACTAGCTAAATGCTGATGGTGTGTTTGCCCCCATGCATTTTTCAAACTCATTAATTGGTTATTCCTAACTGTAGCTTCCTTAGGGGAACAAAGTTATTACAATTAAATTTTGTGTTGTAACAATATTTCAATATTAGATGTGTCTAATAAAATGCACAAGGGGAAACACACTGCCAGTATTTACCTATTTTGGTCAAAGTTTTACAAAAGGGGCATGGTACAGCCCAGTAGAAACACAACACTTGATTTTGTTCTATATATCAAAACTTAATATCCATCAGCACAGCTGCTGTGGAAGCAAGGCTACAACCACTGATTAGACAAAATAAGACAATCCATTTCTACACATATGTTGTTTAGATATTAACAAATGACTAGTGGAAATAGATTCTCTGTGCCTTTCTGGCGGCTAAAAAGCTTACATTTCAACAGTGGAAAATAAACATGCACAACCCTTTAATCATCTGAATCTGTGGCATACAGGCATCTGCTTTGTATGGATACCTGTCTGGACATTTGGTGGACTTTCATTAAACTCATGCCTATGGATATTATTTCTATTCCTTTTATTGCTATATTTCTATTTTTCTGGGTTTCCCCCCTCTTTTATTCACTATTCTTATATGATTACACCACAATAATAAAAAAAAAGAGCACCCCTTCCTTTTACATATTCTTTCAGAGACAAGCTACATAAACCCTGGCGCGCTATGAGGGTTCGTACTTTGCCTGCCCTGGTTTTAGCTGAGACACTGGAGACACTCGTGTTGGAAAATCATAACTAGGTTTTATTGGAACCTGTAAGAACAAATCTGTATGCCCAAATTCAACGCCTGCATTTTCTCTCATCGCCAACGGGTCCAGCAAGGGCATCCAAACATCTTTAACAAAGGGGTTACAGTTCAAGTCGTCCCAAGGTCCCTTCAAAAATGGATTACTGTTTTCCATCTCACCACTCTCTATCTCAGGGTTTAATAACGGGGTGGTCTCTTCAACTCGCCCCTCCGACCCATAAGGGTCTTCCTCTCCTCGAAGAGGGGTCCACTGTCCATCAGGTACCCCCTCCTCTGGGCTTCTTCTAGACGCCATATCCGGTGCTCTCTCTCCTCCCTGTCTACCGCCTCTTTTTCCTCCCTGAGCCGCCTGAGCGACTCTCTGGCTTCCGACTCACCCTGATAGGAAGGATGCTGCGGTAGCCCCCTTCGCCATTAATCAGCTTCTTCTCGGGGGATCTGTACCTTTCCCCATTTACCGGTCCACGGGTCCTCTACCCATATCATTTCCCAACCCCCTAGTATTACGTCCACCTCCCTTTTATATCTCCCATTCCCACCTCCATGACGGACCTCCCCCTTTCCTCTCTTCCCGCCAATTCACTCCTGGTCTGGGTGGCCACTGTCATCTTCGACAGTTCCTGCTCTAATTCCCGGGTTATTGACTTCCCGCTGTTTGGTCTCTGTGGGTGGTGCACACGGGTCTGTCTGTGCCTCTTATTCCTTTTTGAGGGAGGACGACACTCTGGCAAGAGCCTCTACACTCTCGCCTCGCATCTCACACTCACCTTGATGTGTGAATCAAGTCTGCTTCTCCTTCATTGAGTGAAAACAGTTAACATTTTTCTTCTTCATTGAGTGAAAACACTTAACATGTTAATCTTTGGAAGCTCTTGATGTTACCACTCCAGGGATTTTAAAGGCAAAACCACAAAATGCAATTGAGCCAATATTTCTACTTAAAAACTGATTCATAACATTTCAGATCCTCATCTGTTGTTCTTTTAAAATAACTATACTTGTGGTTAACTGCTTTTAATGCATAAATCTCCTATTTCACTCCTTAATAATAAAATGAACCAGCATTCTCAGAAAGCTATGTGAGAAGAACCACAAATTTCTTCACAATCCTTATTTGCAAACAGGAAGCAAATTCTGTGGCAGTTCTGCCGAATAATAATGCAGTGAAATCCAAAAAGTAATAGTCCCACCAGAGCTGAAAGCATTAATCACTTAATCCATGCAATCACTTCATTAATCACAGAAATTTTTAAATTGGATTTTTCCTTAGAACAGTCCTCTGTGCAAACTTATAAACAATCTCTGCACAATAAACACATGGCTTGTCAATTTAGTCAAGAGAAATACTTGATTTTGTTAAAGAAACAGGCTTGTCATTTCATTTACCCAGAGATAATTCAATCAATAAAAATAATTGTTAAATGGTTAAAGTTTATACATTATTTTACAGCTGCAGTTTGCTCATAAAATGGCATATGGATTTCCTGTGGTGGATCAGACAAAGATATTCATCACGGTCTGTGTCCTTCCTTTCATCAGTGGGCTTAAAACTCACCGTTGAGCGAAGATCCTCCATAGGCGCCGCCATTTTCGGTGCCTCTAAAGCAAGGAATCTGTCCCAAAACACAGCGGGCAGCCATGTTTTTTCCCTGGTGGCCATTTTGAAACCACCGATCAGCTGTGCAAAAATGGGGGCGTTGCAATGATCGCTTCCCTGCAATCATCGCAAAGCGAAAATACCCCATAGACAGCATCGCAAAGTGATCGCTTTTGCGATCGCAAGAACAGCGTTGCTAAGCGATTTCATTGCTAAACGGAGCGATTGCTAAGCGAGGCACCACTGTATAGCAATTCTTCTGAGTAAGAGGGAGTAAAACATCAGCTATAGCAGTGCCACAAAAATACAGAAGCAACTTATGGGGCCATAGTAGATCTTGGTCTAGCAAATAACACAGAGAGCACTAACTAATGACAAGAGGTATTCATCCCGACTTAGTCTATAATGTGCAGAATAGGAATGGAGACTTCAAGGGAACCACAGGGATGAGGAAGAGTAGAGTGCCTGATTCAGGTATAGTAAAAATCGCAGCAGGTATCAACCAGCTGGTTAGCAAAACTGAAGTATTGAATATAACAACTAGTATAAGGCCCACAGCCTCCTGGACTCCAATGAGATACCTAGAAGATGATGAATCGGGATCACTAATACAATGGTGCCTCAACTTATGAACGTCCCAGATTATGACCATTTTGAGTTACGACCAGCTCCGGCTGCAAAATTTTGCTTCAACATGCGGCCAGAGCTTTGAGGTACGAATAGAAAAAGGCAGGGAAAAGAGGCGGTGAATTCAAATTGCTAACCGTTGGTGGCAAAGAGGCTGCTTCTTCGTCGCTCTTTCACCCCAGCAGTTAGAGTGTGTGATTGGACAAGGCTTTGGACTGCCTAGAAAGGTAAGGTGCTGCTTTGTACTTTTTAAAAACTGTTCTGGGTGGGTTTTGCAGTGTGGTTTTGGGCTGGGTGGTGGGATTATGTTTCTATGCTGTGATTGGTCTTGCAGGGTTTGTTTGCTTTTTGGTCCCCCCCCATTCCCCCATTTCTGATGGGTCTTGTGGGGTTTGTTTGCTTTTTGGTTCCCCCCCCCCATTTCTGATGGGTCTTGCACGGTTTGTTTGCTTTTCTTTTTTCTTTTTCCCTTCGGCCGGAACGGATTCATCACGTTTCCAATGGGTCTTTCAGAGAGAGAGAGAGAGAGAGAGAGAGAGAGAGAGAGAGAGAGAGAGAGAGAGAGAGAGAGAGAGAGTGTGTGTGTGTGATTTTTTTCTTCGGCTGGAACGAATTAATTGCACTTCAGTGCATTCCTATGGGAAATGATGCTTCGACTTACAACCATTTTGCATTACGACCGGTGTTCCGGAAACAATTAAGTTCGTAAGTCAATGCACCACTGTAAAACCAATTACTAATTATTCCATCTCACTTCCAGCCAGCCCTATGTCCTCAGTGCCAATGAATGAAATAGGCCCAGCTGTATCAAACATCAGCAAGGTAGGTCCACAATATGACAAAACTGAATATAGGTATCTGGAGAAGACTCTGGGCATACCTGGAACGTAGAGGCAAACTCGGAATCACACAAACTGACTGCTCATTCAGTAGGACTCCAGCAGGCCAGGTTTCCTGACAGATAAATCAGCTCTGAAGAGTGGGCATCTCAGGGCAAAAAAATGGGGGAAATAAAGGCTGCAACAGGCCACCAGGTTTTTTTTTTTTAATGGAGCATGTCTGGATGGAATAAAGATCTGATTGGATGTCTATCAAAATACAAAATGATTTTGTTGCAAGGAACATGGCTTATAGCTAATGGTATGATATGCTTACCAAACTTTATAACATGGACCAAATCAGCAAACAGAACAAAAAATATGGGCAGAGCCATAGTGTGTGTCTGGGTCTTACCATTCTGATTAAGGAGTTCCAGCACCTAACCTCCTCTCATTCAAACGTGTCATGGGCAGCAGAGTTATAATTATGATAAATGCCCCCAATCTCTAGAGCTGGGCACTAGATTCCCAAGTGTATGTTCATATTATCAGGGGATTTCAATGTCAGGAAGGGCTCATCATTGCGAAAATTTGCAGAATTATGCAATATCTGAGATGATAGTTCCCCAATTTTCTAAATTACTGGAAATCTAAAGATTAAAAGATAAATAATGTGGGTCTATTTATGATCATTTGCATGTTTGACCTACAGATCATAGCTTCCAGTGAACCTAATTCAGTATAACTATTTACTTATTTCTCTGCATATTCAGATTGTGTTCTCAATTACATCTGTGTTTCAAAAGGGAAAGCCCATTTATTTTCTGGGATAACTGTTAATGATAGGTTAGATAGTGACCACCATCCCTTAACAGTGAAACTAGCCATGTAGTCAGATTTAAGGTTAGCTCCATGCTCTGACAAATGGGCAGGACAGAAGCCCGAACATCATCAGGAAAGAAGACTAAAATGGCAGAAAGTAAATGTGAGCAAAATAAATGCCCTCTACAACTCAAGCAAGGGTAAAGCACTATGTGATATTATTTCAAAGCCTGCTTCTGATGCTGACTCAGTACTGCAAGCGTACCAAGATCTTTGCAAGTTTCAGAGACCTTTTCTGCTAACTCAAGGTCAAATAAAGTAAAATTCTTTAAGACTCTATGGTTTGATAAAGAATGTAGAGTAGCTAAGGCGAAGCTGAGAAGGCAATGAAAACCCAATTTTTATAAGAGAATCTTAGGGTGAATGTTCTTGGAGTAGCACTTCAATGATCAAAGAACAGGTGTGCACAATGACTGGACCTTCTGGAAATGGCCCACTCCTGATTTAACTCTTGGCAGCTGGACATACCTCAAAATGAAGTGCAGCCTCCAGTAGTCTGATATCTTCTATGAGTCCTATAGAGACATTCTTAGGAAATAAAGATGGCAGATTGCTGGAGATGTGTGTCTCTAAAGTTAACTCACCTGCCCAGTTTAAAAAGTTAAAAAGGTGCTGGGAGAGAAGTGACTCTGAGAATGGGAAGAAGCATATGAGAGGGTTATGGAGAGAATAGATAGCTGAGGAAAAATTAAAAATGGATGTGTGAAAGAGATTGGCACATGGGGGGCAATTGGCTGAAAGAAAGGCAGGGGAAGGAGAGAAAATGAGAGAGGTGAGTGAGAATTGGCTACCAGAAGGAAAAACAGAGAATGAAGGGTCTGACAATGGGCTTCTGTTGGAGCAGAAAACTACCCATTCAGAGAAGTGGTTTTCTGTCTTGGGTCTCAAATCTTGCTTCTCCCCTTGTACTCACATCTGCTTGCCTTTCCACTTCATCATTCTGCCTCCTGTGAGTGTTCTGTGACTGGTCATGCCCACCATTGTGGCGATTTTGAGACTACATCCAGGACACTTACTCAAGAGTTAAAATGGAGTCCAGATGGAGGACTCTGGGTTTTCTGTGTCACCCTGTTTCCAAGCCAAATACAAACCTGTAGTTTCAAAGGTAGGCTAAGGTGTATGCATAATACCTGCCCTTCTTTGTTTGAAGAACTGGGGTGTTAATATCCATTCCACAGCTTCCTCAGCTGTAACTAACACCACAACTCCAGTGCAGCCTATACCCTCAACTAACTTACATCTAAGACAAATGCCTGGCAAAATCCAACTACAAATAACATTTGGACTCTAAGACATGGGTGCATGCCCGGTGAAGTGGACATTTAATCCATGAAAACTAGCCGATTGTATGATTTCTTTAGTGATCTATAAATGTATCACCTTCTCCTACATTTGCAAATGTGCCCAGTAACTCAGAAAAACTGTGATTCCTGACTTCATTTAAAAATAAATAAGTCATACCTGGAGGCCATCTGTAGCTCTTGGGCAAATGGCTTCTTCTGTATTACAATTATATATCATGCTGGCTAGTAAGACTGGAGAAGGGCATCTTTTAGAGGCAGTGGATAATGATGCACATTTGCATGCAGTGCCATAGTTAGACATGGACACACTCTGAAGAAGAGTATAGAAAATTACCACAGGCAAGAGGAATCTCACAGAGCATGCGAGGTAGGTGTGAACAGCATTGTTTCCCTCAGATGTTCTACCCCTCAAACTCCCAAGGGGCCCCAACTAACATGGACAGTGGAAGGGATTTGTGGACTGAAAGTTCAAATCACTTGGAGGGCCAAGTGTCCCCCATTTCACCCTTCTTTTGGTAAAATATGTTGATAAACTCTGATGAACAAAGAGTCTAAGAATAGCAATAGTCCTGCTATAAGTTGGATGCTGTAAGCCACCCAGAGACCTTTGGGTAGTGTGGGCGGCATATAAATTAAATAAATAAATAAATATTATTAAGTTTATGCTTCCATATCTTTATTAATGGGATAAACTTGAATTCAACCAACCAAACATCATTTCCCAAAAGTCAGCTTTCTGTGCATGACAGAATGGGATATATACTCGAATAGTCCTTGGAGCAATAGAGGTAGTGCATCAGTAGAAGCAGGTTAAACTCGGGAGGGGGGGAGAGATACAAATAAAGGTCCTGTAATCAGTGCTAATCACACTATGTAGGGTTGACAGCAAATATTGAAGGGCATCAAGCAGAAATGTGGCCTTCTTTAATATGAACTATGCTGCCTTAGAACAAGCCGAGCAAATATTTAATTCCTCCATATTACATTTGTCATTATTCTGTTTCTAAGAATGAAGACTCCAACCAAACAACCTATACTATACTCACAAGTCAAATGCATACCTTCCAAAGGACTTTAGTTACAAACCACTTGGGAGTATAGTTTACCTGAATACAAGCATATGTCTTTTTAATGTGTACAGAAGCAAAACTAAAACGTTCTGGCACCTTTCAGATTAAGTTTTATTTCAGTGCAAGTATTTCTGAATTACAATCCTCTTCGTTGAACATTTTGAGTGCAGTATTGAGGCCTTAAATTCATATATTCACAGTGTACCTTGTGGGAGTTGGGATGAAGAATAATGGGATATAAAAGATGACAATTTCATTGTGCTATTAGAATATTTAACATTGTAGGCCAATATATAATATTTAGGTTTTTGTCCTTGAAGGGTTGAAACAATAAGGTCTGCTTTCAGAAAAAAAATATGGTTGTGCTGAGATGACAGCTTTGACAAAGAAAGTTTTGGCTATACATCAGATGTTAATGAAAACAACTCATTTTTATATATGAGTGGTTATTATAGAAAAATGGAATTTCAGAGGGAGGCTCGGAGGAGGTAAGGAGAGAAAGAGACTGAGCAAGCAGAAGATCCATAACATCCAGTATGCAACTCAAGGCTTAAAGAAAGATTGGGGCTTCTAGCATCACATACTGGATGTTATGGATCTTCTTCTTGCTCACTCTCTTTCTCTCTTTCTCTCCTCCAAGCCTACCTTTGAAATTCCATTTTTCTATAATAACCACTCAGAGATCAAAAACAAAATATACTGGAGGACAGGTTCTTCTGACACAGTTTTTTGTGTGTTGCCATTTATGGTGTCAGAGCTGTGATAATTTATTTTCTTGTGCAGATACTGTATGCTGGCTGGATAGCTCAGTGAGTTAGGTATCTGGTTGGAACTCTGATTCCCCATTGTGGCTCCTGGAACACAAGCCAGACTGTCTAGCCTTGAGCAAATTGCAAAGTCTCAGGGCGCCCCCAGAAGAATGGATGATAAACCACTTTTGAGTACTCTATACCTAGAAAACTCTGGAAAGTGTTGGCATATGTCAGAACTGATATAACAACAAGTAATTATTATTAGATACTGTCTAGTTTGCCCTTTTTTGAATGCCAAGGGGCATTTTTTTGGAAGAGGATTACATGTGTTGCATCACAAGATTAATAGAGAAATGAAATCCTGATGTTGAGGATGACATTGCTGGGACAAAAAAAAGTGGCTCTAGAATAGATGTGAGGGATGCAACTGGAATCTGAGTTGTTAGCATAGTCCTGATACTATCACATGTTGTGCGGTCAGTACCTGTTTTTTGTACAGGGAAAATTTGGCTCCGAGGCCCTTATGGTGCCACTGGCGAAGCTTGCATATGTGTGGGTGGGTGCGGTGGGGATGGGAATGTTCAGCACTGACAGCACCAGCAAACTGACATTGTGACAGACAGCAGTAAAGCTAAGAAAGCTGAAGGCAGGGGGCTGGTTACCACTGGGAAGACACTACTGGCAATCTGTGAAGAGCCTTCTCAAGCCTGTTGCCAAATAATTTACAGTCTAAATGAAGGAACAAAAAAAGGGGAGGGGGCTTTGACAGAAAGACTTTCTGGGAAGAGAAAGATCCCACTGAGTGTCCTTGCATCAAGAACGGGGAAGGTTTGGCCTACCAGATCTTGTTGTGCTATAGCTCCTTGCAGCCCTCAACAGCGACTATGCTTATCGGAGCAGGTCAATACCATCTGGATGGTCACACTTTGCTCAGCAAGGACATGCATGATTCTGAGAGCTGCAGTCCAAAACTTTCCCAAGCTCTGCCTGTCTCTGTCATGTTGCTGAAGGTCTTTTAAAACCTTTAACTGGCTCTGAATGTAACAGAGAAGCTCTGAACTCAAGGAAGATGACTCCCTCTCCCTAGAGGAAAAGAATCTGCAACTTTATGAGTTTTAGACTTACACATACAGATAGACTGGCTGCTGGCCTAGTCCTGGAATCAATTCAGTTAACAATCTTGTCTTGCACATTTTCCATTGGCAAAGCATGAGATGCAGTTTCCTAGAAACATCCCTCTTTCAAATTAACTGGCTCTCATGAGAAACCACCCCAAAGAAGCAATTAGTGGCCTGTTTACCCAGCTCAGTATTCTCTGTGTAGTACTGTATTAAGCTGTAGCTTCTCCCTTTATGCCGAACAGTCTGATCTCTCCTCACAAGGAAGTCTTTTGAATAGCAGGGTTTGAAGTCCTGTAGGCCCACCTACCATTCTCCTCCCTATGCCTTAACCAGAGTCGCCAAGATGCCCACTGAAACAGCCCCATCTCAGGCTCTGACTGTCAGCAGCCAGCCGTCCTAACATACAGTAATCAGAGGGCCAGAGCCCCACAGGCTGACCTCTTCCCTCCCGTCATAATCTCTCTGTGTGTAGGGGGTGGGGAACGGGATGCAGACAGAGAAATAAAATGGGCGAACGAATGTAAGCAAGCCAGTCTTTCGAGGTTTGAAGTCCAGTTCAAAAGGGACCAGCAGCGGTAGAAGCAGCTCTAATTGGAGACCAAGGTTTATTTTGTGGGCTCAGGTAAGTTGCGGAGGGAATCAACGGCAGGCAGCTGAAGGCCTGGCTGTGGATATCTCCAATTTTTGCGTCTGGCTTTACCTGTCAGCCCCCCTCCATCGACAACGATCACACCTGCCTTGACACGTTCACATGCCTATAAAGTACAACACACACACACACACACACACACAAACCATTAAGACTCAGTAGCCATCCCTTTCCACCACCGGATACCTGGGCTTCCTCTGGCCTCAGGGCTGGGAACGCCAGCAGGGACTTGGCCAATGGTTTTCCTCAGGGACTAAAGGGGAGCCCTAAATCAGAACTGGCGTGGCCGCACATGATTATTACGGTAATTATTACACCAATTAACTCCCCTTCCAAACGAATTCTGGCCTCACCAGCGACCACCGCCTAAGTTCCCTCACAGACTTCACCCCCCTCCCCGCCGCAACCGCCTTGCCAAAGACCCACTGCGT
Organism: Pogona vitticeps; assembly: GCF_051106095.1. Lineage (NCBI taxonomy): Eukaryota > Metazoa > Chordata > Lepidosauria > Squamata > Agamidae > Pogona > Pogona vitticeps. Next base: position 99,519,381 of record NC_135785.1, read on the forward strand.
CGCCAACGGCCCTCTTCCTCCTCCCCATGCCCTTCTTCGGCGGTGGGGCCGGCGTGGTGGTGGTGGTGGTGGCGAAGCCCCGCCGCCGAACCACGAAGGCTTGCTTTTTCCTCCCTCGTTTCCCTCTATAATTTTTTCCAGCGACGCGGGCTCCTCTTTCTCTCGGGACGCCCGGCGCTAAAAGCAGAACCTGCGAAGGGAATCTCCGGAGATGACTCATCGGCACCGGAATATCTAGTCCCAGCCCGTCTCCATTATTATTATTTTGATGGTGGCATTTAGCAGGGAGGGCAAAGCGCCCTCCCCTCCCCCCCAAAGGCTCACGCCAAAGCCTCGAATTAATGGGGGGGGGGGGAAGGAGCTAAAGCACCGACTCCCTTCCCGCCCGAGGGCGCGCGTGGCGGCGACCTGGGTGCTACCACCTGCCGCGGTTTCCACACGTTCGTTCAAGACCGCAGCAATGCCTGATGGGCGTTGTGGTTTTGAGGGAGACCTGCGCGGCTCAAATCCGGGGTGGAGTGGAGTTGAGGGGGGGGCGGTTTGTCCTTGTGATTGTGAGCATGTGCAGAAGAGGGCAGGATACGGTCTTGTGTACCAGGAGGTTGCACGCACACACGCACACACATATATACACACGACAGCGTTATCTCGCCTCGCCGCTACCGACCGCCCCCCCCCTTTCCCACGCCACAACCTCCCGGCCATGCCATGTGTCTCTGTGCGTTGCCCTTGCAACGGGTGAAAGGGATTCCGGGAGGAGACGGCCAGCCTTTCTGATCTGCCTCCGATGTTTTCTTGCTTCTGCTTCGGCATCCATCACCATTCCTTCGCCAGCCCTGCTGCTCTGCCAGAGTAAGTGCCTCTTTTGAATCTCTCTCCCCCTCCTCTTCTTATTACTCCATTATGGATCGCAGTGTGCCAGGAGATGATGCTTCAGCGGCGGAGCAAGGAAAAGGCACGGCGAGCTAGTTTCCAAAGCCCAGCTTTTTCTCATTTTAAAGCAAAATTTTTTTTTTAAAAATAAAAAAAATTATACATATATAAAAGGATAGGAATCATGCATATTCTGCGATACCTGCTTAAAGGAGGAACCTGCTGAAATTCTACACAATACGAGCAATCGCTCTTCTTACGTGCGGGAAGTAGTTAACCCTTTAGCCCCCGGAATGCGTTTGATAGCCGCTGCGTGTGTGTGTGCGTAGCATTGTTACAGGTCTTGCGACTGGGGGGGGGGGGAATCTTTCTTTCAGTCTGCAGGGCTATCCGTGTGTGTGTGGTTGGGAAAGAGTGGGGAGCACCCTGGGAGACAAAAATATCTTGGAAACGCACCTAGTCGACTACGAGTAAGGATATTTGACTTCTAAGTTCACACGAGCCATAGTTACAGCGAGGGTGGGGGAAACCCACTCGTAGAGCATCTTTTCTGTAAAAATCAGTGGGCTGGGTCAAGTCTATTTTCTCTTTAAAATGACTGTGTTCTGTGAAAAAGGCATCCTTTTAAAAAAAAGAGGTCAACAAGAGATTATTTGAAAGCAATGTAGTGTTACTGTTTTTCTAGATATAGTTTTCTTATCTGAAATTATTACAGTAGTTGCATTTCTGATTGAACTGTACTTACCATGGCAGAAATGTCATGGTCTGTTTCAGCATCATTCCTCCCCCCCCCCTCCGCACAAGTTTTATTTTTGGAGTGGTCAAAAAAATATGAGGGTTCCCCAAGGTGAAGAGAAGGGGAGTAATTTCTGGATTTGTTTATGTGTGAACTATATTTTCAATGGTCAAAACAGTGGGGGGGAAACAATAATTTTAAAAGCCCAAATGTAGTGATCTGTTTGCTGCACAGCTGCATGAAAGGGATTTTGCATTGGCTAGACTTAGAATTAATAAGAGATGGCTTTGAAAAATGGCTGGAGGAGGTTGCAGTAAGTTCCACTAATCAAGTTGCTCCTACCACACCTTTCTTGGGCTTCACCAGGTCAAAGCTCCACCTGTCTGTTCCACCTATGCTCACCTCTCCTATCAGCTAAAGGGAATCACCAGCATCAAGTCTCTCCACACTGCACTTCATTGGCATCCAGATGTTGATGAACTACTTACTGTACCTTTACCACTACTCAAGTTAGTCAAAGCTGATGGAAATTGGAGTTAACAACACTTGGAGGGCCACAGATTCCATGCCCTTTTTCTGTATTCAGACAACATTTACCTCCAATGCTGGGAGCCCTCATGTCTTGTTTCTGGACTTTCCAGAAGTATTTGTCTGAAGGCTAAAACAGATACGGTATGGGATTTCTGCAACCAGGTATCCATCTGTTTTAATCCTTCCTGAATCCATAGTCACTCTGGATCCAGGGTGGATCTGACCAGATCTACACATCAGACAACAGGAGTGACTATGGATTTAGGAAGAGTGAAAACAAATGCATAGATCTGATGCCCATCATAATGGGACTGCAGTGCTGGTGGTGGATGGAGATAATGTGTTACCTTTTTGCCATTCACCCAGTTTAAATCTGCCTACAAAGCTTTTGTTTGTCTGATGAAGAAATTGTACAAATATTGCTTGTACTGTATGTGTTTTCCTCCAGAACCTTTTTTGTGTGTGCACACACGCATGCGTGTACATGAAACTTAAAAAAAAGTTTAGAAAGGGCTCTACTCCCACTTAAAACTGTTTTTGGCTGTGCTGTGGGAAACACTGAGCTACTTGTGCCTTACTCCCGGTGGGAAAATAGCGTTTTTAGAAGGCTGTTTAGATCATGAAAACAGCAACAGTGGAAGAGATTAAATTCTCCCTTGCGACTGCTGTTGCTTTGGCCAAAATGTTTTAAAATGCAAATAGATCTTTATGGCCACCGCTTGTATGTGTAGGCCCCATGGGTGCAGTACCTCGATAGCCCCCTGAGGGAGTACAGTCCTGACTGATTTTGGAAGCTCTTCAAGGTCATGACCTGGTTAGGAATTGGATGGGAAACCACAAAGGACATCCTCTTGGGCCTAGGTTGAAACTCTGCCTAGATCCCTGGAGAACTGATGCCAAGTCAGACTGAGAAAACTTGGCTAGATGCACCCATGCTGATGTTCCTGTCTGTGAAGAGCCTCCTCTTTGCTCACCTTTAGTTACACTGGGGTACCCAAACCATCTAATTAGCTTATTTATTAGTTAACATTTTTATTCTATTTATCCTATCAGTTTAAAGTGGCGTATGTGGAGTTCTTCCTCCCCACTTGATCCTCCTAACAGCTAGTGAGATACGTGGATAGCGGAGAAAAAATAACTGTTGCAAGATCCCCCAGAGGAGTTCCTGGTTTAGTGGGGACTTGAACTTGGATATCACATGTCACCATCTTAATTTTGTTGTTGTTGTTTAGTCCTTAAGTTGTGTCCGACTCTTCATGACCCCATGGACCAGAGCACGTCAGGCCCTCCTGTCTTCCACTGCCTCCCGGAGTTGGGTCAAATTCATGCACCATCTTAATACTTCAGTCTAATCACTACATTTGGCTCTGTAGATATTCAGTGGCATGTTTACAAGCATTTAAACATTTAATGTGTCTTTTTTTCTTTTTCTTTTTTTTAAAGCAACATTAGGGGGTTAGAGGGAGGGCAGCCTGAATCAGAAGCATGGATGATGGCTTTAAATCCTTCCTTCCCTCCCTGTTGCAGTCTAGACAGGAACCAAGTTCATTCTTAAATTAGTCATTTGAAGTAAGAAGGTTCCCATTTTTAAGAGTGGGAGTTTTCCTCTTAATGCAAGAACCTCTATGTGTATGGATGAGGGTCATGGCAGAAAGGGAAAAGATTAATGTCCATTTCGTCTACAGTGTAGGTCCTAATTTATTTCTCTGTGTACTTCCCCGCTTTCTTTTTATTTTGATTTGGAGGAAAAATAGTCATGCTGAATGTAAAAGCATGTCCAAAGTAGCCTTCACAGTTATGGAACCTCAAAAGCCAAGCAAACAAATCTGAAGTATGTTGTGGGTGTTTCAGTGATAATTCCAGGATGTGGGTATTGATGTGTAGACTAAGTTTGCAGACATATATGTTGACTTTACAGTGGTGCCTCAGTAGACGATTACCTCGCAAAGTGACAAATTCGCTAGAAGATGACTTTTTTTTGAGCAATGTTGCGATTCACAAAACGATTGTTCTTATGGGCAAGATTGTTCCTATGGGCAATTTTTGCTGAATGATGTTTGGGTCCTTGCCTTGTAAGACAGTTTTTTTTGGGGGGACCCTGTTTCACAAGACAGTTTTGTCCCCCATTGAAACACATTACTTACATAGGACCTAATTTTTTATCCCAAAAAAGTATGGGAGAAAGCGTATGCTGCTGGCTTTCCAGGGTCTGCCTCCTAGAAAACCAACAGCATATACTCTCTCCCTCACTTTTTGGGATAAAAAAGCAGCTGTTATGTAATTAATGTGTTCCAATGGGGGGGGGGAATATCTTACAAAGCATTACCAATGGGGCTATGACTACAGATTTAAATGACAGAGGATGGTAAAAGCAGCCAAAAATCAAAGGGTGAAGAGATTGTAAGACCACCAGGAAAATCACAAACACAATCCCCCATTAATACAAACTATGCAATTAAATTCCCCACAATTGGGGAAATCATTGAGATAAGCACACCCAAAGTGCAATGGATGAGCTTTACCCTGGGAAAACCACTTTTATGACATGGCATTTTCCCTGCAAGGTATGAGTTGGAACAGCCCTTGTACTTCCTACCCCATTTTGGCCCCTGACCCCCCCAAGGCATGGTGACCCCCTGGCTGCACCTCCCACTTAGTACAGGGCTGCACAGCCCCAGTCCTGCCAGAGGCCAAGAGAGGTCCTCAGTGTTTTGGGGTGCCCTGTGGGACCCCCATCAGGGGTTAGGTGTTCCTCCCACAATCCTCTAGTGCACAGGTATCAGCATATGCTAATACAGTGGTGCCTTGCTTAGCGATTGCCTCTAACGATGTATTCGTTTAGCCATGGGTTTTTTTGAGCAATTTTGCACTCCGTTTAGTGATATTTCCTATGGGGAAATTTCGCATAGCGAATTTCGGGACCTTGCCTTGCTTAGCGATGACAGTTTAGGTCCCCCTGTTTTGCTTAACGATGTCCATTTTTGCAATTTTAACTGTGTCTTAAAATGTTCAAAAATGGTTTTAAGTGCTTGAGATTGTTAGTGCACCTTGCAAAACCTGTGCAAACTTAATTTGGCTTTGTTCTGAGTCTTCGTTGATTTTTGGTGAATTTTTTTCTCCCCCATTGGAATGCATTGAACTGTAGGTTTGACAGCTGTATATATATAAACCCATGCTGGAAAACCCTGTATGTACTCACTCAGAAGCAGAAAGCAGCACCAGGCAGTCCGAAGCCTCTCTGAAAACTCACACTCTCTAACCATTGGGGTGAAAGAGTTACAAAGAAGTAGCCCCTTCGCCGACCAACGGTTAGCAATTTAAATTCCCTGCCTTTCCCCCCACCTTTTTTCTGATTGTAACTCAAAGCTCCGGTGGCAAGTCGAAGCAAAATTTTGCGGCCGGAGCTGATCGTAACTCAAAATGGTCATAGGTCGAGGCACCACTGTACCTTAGAAATCCTGTTAGGGGTTCCCATAAGTTATCTGTGACTTGACCACACATAAAACTGTTTCCCTGAAAATAAGCCCTAGTATGATTTTTCAGGATGCTTGTAATATAAGCCCTACCCCACCCTCCATCATTGTGCAGCAACCAGAAAATGACACAACTGTATTTGAATAAATGTACGTAGATTGTTGTACATTGGGGGAGGGGGAAGACATCCCTTGAAAATAAGCCCTACTGCGTTTTTTGGAGCAAAAATTAATATAAGAACCTGTCTTATTTTCGGGGAAATATGGTAGCAACAAAGTGAAGCCACTGAGAGCAGATGATGTACTGAAAATGAGAGAAAGAAGGGGGGGGGTCATGCAGTTCTCAAGAATAAATGAAAATTTTCTATAATAAAGAACATTTTATAGGCATATTCTAAATGTTAATGAGAAGGGAGAGTAGTATAGTGGCTGAACTGTAATTACTGTCATTATTTCTCTGTTTTTTTATAAATTTAAACTATTCGCTGAATTTGATATATATATGGATGGTATGTAAAACTATTTTTGCCCCTGACTTTAAAACAAATCTTACACTAATTAGTATAAAAATTATCTGAGAACTCTAAAATTCCAAAGACATCTCGGTTGCCTGTTGACTCTCCAGAAGTAAAGGAGGGAAAGAGCCAATTGCGCCGTCCAAGGGAAGGAGTTCCACCGTATGGGAGCCGCCATAGAAGGCCCTCCCCTGAGGATCTCAATACAACTGGGGGCTCACAGGGGTTCACAGGCTTTCAGGTAGCCTAGACCTAAGCTGTAATGAGCTTTAATGACCAGCACTTTGACTAAGGTAACAACTGTGGCTCAATATTCTTTTGCACAGACTTGTATAGGTAACCATGCACACCAGTGGTTCTTAACCTTGGGTTACTCAGGTGTTTTTGGACTGCAACTCCCAGAAACCCCAGCCAGTACAGCTGGTGGTGTGAAGGCTTCTGGGAGTTGCAGTCCAAAAACACCTGAGTAACCCAAGGTTAAGAACCACTGATGTACAAAATAAACAATATTGGGATTTTTTTTGCAGAGGTCTTTTAGGCACACGAGGGAGACTTTATATCCTGCTTTCTTTGAAGTGAGGAAATTAGCTTACTGACGCAGATTAAGTATAAACAATAATTTTGTTTAATCATGAAGTTATGAAGATATTAATTTTTTTTAATTAATATGCCTAATCCTTAGCATTGGCCACAAGGGGCTCTTCCTCATAATAGAGAAAGAGCTTTCAAAGCAGCAGGGGGAAAGATGAAGAAAAAGAATCTGCACGGGTTATACTGTTATTTGACCTGCTTCGTAGACAGGGGTGTATCAAGTCCCCCTGTCCTTCCCTGTCGGATGCTGCTACAGTGGGGTCTCTACTTAAGAACATCCCTACTTAAGAACAATCCAACTTAAGAACAGCTCCATTTGCTAAATGTTGCTTCTACTTGAGAACAGAAATCCAAGATAAGAACAGGAAAAAAACTTTTCCTGCTCTTTTTTTAACCTTAGGTCATCTCAGGTTAAAAAAAAATCTCCCCCTAGTGGTAGAGTACGTATTAACCAGCTTTGCATTAGTTCCTATGGGAACTAATGCTTCAATGTACGAACACACCTCTACATAACAAAAAAACAGCCAGAATGGATTAATTGGTTTTCAGTCCATTCCTATGGGAAATTTTGCTTCAACTTAAGAGCATTTCAACTTAAGAACACCATTCCAAAACGGATTAAGTTCTTAAGTAGAGGTTCCGCTGTAGTTTCTATGGACGGAAAAGAGCAGATACGGATTAAATGGTTTTCAATGCATTCCTATGGGAAATGCAGATTCAACATAAGAACTTTTCAACTCGAAAACCACCTTCCAATACGGATTAAGTTCTTAAGTAGAGACCCCACTGTATTCTGTACAGCAGAAGTGCGTGTGCTAGGATTGGTTGTGGACCTGGGAATCTCTTAAATCAAGGGTGGGTAGCTTGGGAGGGCTGAAGGGTGACTTTTGTCCTAACAGATTTTAAAATACTGTGTGTTTATTTTGCTTCTGACAATTGTTTTGGCTTTTCCATGTGGTTATACAGTGGGGTCTTGACTTGAGAACTTAATCCGTATTGGAAGGCGGTTCTCAAGTGAAAAAGTTCTCAGGTCAAATATGCATTTCCCATAGGAATGCATTGAAAACCATTTGATCCGTATCTGCTCTTTTCCGTCCATAGAAACTAATGGGAAGCTGCTATTCCGCCTTCGACCACTAGAGGGGGATATTTTTTCTTTTTTTCTTAGGTCAAGAAAGGTTCCGGGAAGGCAGGGAAAATACAGTCCAGGCAGTCCAGTACCAGGCAGTCTGAAGACTGTCTCCCAGTCCACTCTCTAAACGCTGGGAGGAGTGAGGAAGCAGACAGGCACCCTTTTCACTGGCCAACAGTTAACTGAAAGTTCACATTTTGCACTTGCCCTGCCTCCCACATGGGTTTTTTTCAGTTCTTAACTCAAATCTAAGTACGTAAGTCAAGTCAATATTTTCCTATGAGAGCGGTTCTTAAGTCAAAATGTTCTTAACTCAAGCCGTTCTTAAGTCAAGACCCCACTGTATTACATAGGTCAGTCTCCATCTGGTGGGTGGCTTCATATGTTATATCAGTACATTGAGGGGTATGAGTGTACTGTACACTGATTGGTGATGTTTGTCTTTTCTGCCCTGGGTGCTTGTGAAGTCTCTCCTCCTCCTCCTCTTCCATTCATGGCAATCACAAGTCCTCTTCTAATACTGCCTGAGCTATGCAAACACAAGAGGCCACTGAAATCTTCAGAAGTAATTAGTGGGTAAAGCAGGCCCAAAATCAACCCAATAACGAAGAAGCATGAAATGCTCCCTGCATTCTCCCTCAAGATTTTACAAAGACTGATGGCTGCATCCCACTGAAGTCATGTTTGTCATCCAGTTCTTCACAATAGTGTACAAGTTGCCCTCCATGGAAACGTATAAACAGGGCTTGGAGGCAGTCAGTTTTTCCCCGTGTTGCTTAGAAACATCCTATTTCTGAATGAGCTTCTCCCCAATTGCTGTTCTGACGAGTAGCTATGGACAGATATATTGCCTACTGGCAAAAGGTGTGGTTGTTATGTGCTGTCAAGTCACCTGAGACTCATGGCAACCCTTTGAATGAGCAACCTCCAAAATCTCCTGTCCTCGACTTCCCTGCTCAGCTCTTGTAAACTCAAGCCCGTGGTTTCTTTAGGGAGTCAGTCCATCTCATATTTGGTCTTCCTCTTTTCCTGCTGCCCTCCTTCTCCATCATTATTGCCTTTTCCAAAGAACCTTGCCTTCTCATGATGTCCCCAAAGTAGGACAGCCTTAGTTTCAACATTTTTGCCTCCAGAGAGTGTTCAGGCTTACTTTGATATAGGACCCACTTGTTCATTTTTTGGCCCATCCAGGTATCTGCACATCTCTCCCACACCATATTTCAAATGAATATTTTTCTTCTGTCAGCTTTCTTTACTGTTCAGCGTTGACACCCATGCAAAGTGATGAAGAATACAAGAGTGTGGAAGTTCTTGGTGTTTGTTTCCAGTGACACATCCTGATACTTAATGATCTTTTCTAGTTTCTTCTTTGCTGCCCTTCTGAGTGTCTTGGCTGCGATCTCCCTTTGGATTGATGATTCACCTAAGATATAAAAAAAATCTTTCACTATTTCAGTTTCATCATTGTCAGTGTTAAACTTGTATAGCTCTGTAGTCATGATTTCAGTCTTCCTAATGTTCAACTTCAGTTTTGCTTTGGCAGTTTCTTCTTTCATTTTCCCCAGGAGACATTCTTTGTTGCTCTGTCAGTAGGATGTACGTGGAAATCTTAAATTATTGATGTTTGTTGTCTGCAGTCTCTCTTTGGATTGATGATTGAATCAACTGGCAAAAGTGCCCAGCCTTACATGGTTCAGAAACCCTTTACACCTCTCTCTGGTATTCTTTCCTTTCTCCTAACTAGATGCTCTATCTGTGTTCTCACAACATCCACTGATCCAAGATAAGTACCTCAGTCCTCATCCATCTCTATCCACCTATCACAGTGCCCTTTCCCTTCTATGGAAGCTGGCGCTTTTTCTTGTTGCTCTTTCTCTTCCCTCATCTACCTCCCTGGGGGATCTTTCTCTCCCTCACCCCATTGCTCTTTTGCTCATATTCTGTTCTCTTTTCCTTTCTTGTTGATGTTTTTCTCCTGCCACTCTAGGACTTATTCAACCTTTCCCTTTGCACACATTTCACCCTGCTTACTCGAGAACAGGGCTCTTTCTTCCTTACATTCAATATTCCTTATAGCTTTTTGAAGAGTAGAGTGGCCTGGCAGATGGGAGCAATGGTTGCAGACAGTTGGTCCAGATGCCCCCTGAAGGACTTAATAGTCTAGGACTAAATGTGATTTCCTCTCTGTTGATTAAGGGAAGTTATCTGTTTAACTGATGGAAGATGAGATAGAAGGATTTAAATTAAAATAAAGAATATTAACAAAAAATAACAAATTTTCAAGCAAATTATGCAAGGTGCATTACTCAGAGCCCCTTTGGTAAGCATCCCAATTTTCAGGTCTCTAGGTGTCATGGTTTTGTAGCTATGGGAAGAATGTGTGTGTGTGGCAGAGAGAGAGAGAGAGAGAGAGAGAGAAGGGGAGAGAGGGAGGGATCTTTTTTGTTATAAATTAACTTGGGTAACCCCCTTTAAGAAACATGGAGAGAGGAGGCTACTGAGATGTCCAGTGGCAAAGAATGCCGTAAATTGATTATATGTTGGGCAGTTGAATGCCAGTGTGGTTTAGTGGACAGACTGTCAGACTAGGAAATCTGAGTTCAAATTCCTGCTCAGTCTTGGAATTGGAGAGTGGCAATAGTGACCCACTCCTTGAACATCATACATACATTGAAAATCCTAGTAGGATTGTTAAAAGTTGCAAGTGACTTGACTGAGCAAACAACAAAAGAGTTATAATGAATCCTCGAGGTTTTTCTTCCTAACGTTTCACCAGTCTCTGTGGCCGGCATCTTCAGAAGACAGGAATTAGAACACTGTCTCTGTTCTTGAACACAGAGTTCTAACTCCTGTCTTCTGAAGATGCCTGCCACAGAGATTGGCGAAACGTTAGGAAGAAAAACCTCCAGAAGACGACCAAACAGGCCAGAAAAACCTACAACTACCAAAAGAGTTATACTTTGTTCTGAATCTCCCACTGATCAATTTTCTTTAGGTCACCCTGCATTCTACTATTATCAGAGCAGGAGAAAACTATATTTTTGTTCATTTTCTCAAAATAGTGCACAAGTTAGGTGCTTTACTATTTTCCCCCCTAAATTCAAATACTGTATCCTTTTCTTATGAGTAGGTAGGTAGATTTATGATCCAGTCCAGGGTTCTACAGGCAGATGGTGATGGCCTTGCCTTTAAGCCAGATCAAGTGTCGGTCTGTTATGCTTTAACTGTGACTCTCTCCAGAACGGGGCTGTGCAGTCTACTCAGAAAGAAGCCTTGTTGTGTGCATTGGGATTTTCCCGATAGCTGCCTACATGCTGAAAATTGGGTAATTCTGTGATTTTGGACCCCAGGCCATTTGGGATCTAGACATTCATGTCCTTGTTATTGTGCTTTATTCAGAGGTCAAATACATTTTACAAACAAACAAAATTGAGGGAGCAGCAAAAGGCTGAGTGACTCACGCATTATCGTTTTGCACTCTTATTCATGTCTAAAGTGAAATGTTGTTAAGAGTGTCACTTAGAGAGGGTGACCTTCCTCCAGCATTTTTCTTTTTAGCTATATGGGATGATTCTTCAGAAGCATCGATGCGGGTGACCTTCCTCCAGCATTTTTCTTTTTAGCTATATGGGATGATTCTTCAGAAGCATCGATGCTTCTGTGCAATCCACCACTTTTAAAACACGGGTGGCTATTATTATAAACAGTTAAATAAGTCTATATATAGGTACACAGCACATGTTAAAGGGATAAAATCCTATACATAAATCAAAATTCAAGGAATGACTGACTTACGGTACGCAGTTACCATTGTCATGACTGATATAACCTAGGGATAGATAACTTTCAGTCCCTCAGATATTGATGAAGTAGTATTCCCATCATAGCTTACCATTGGTCAGGATAGTTAGTGCGGTGAGAAGCAGAGTTCAGCAGCATCTGGAGGGTCATAAACTCCTTAGCACTGATATAATCCATTATAAGGTGTTAGAAAGTTCATTGCAACAAAATGTTGTTAAGATATACTACTCGTGTGATTTAAATTTGAATATTTCCCAAAGTGGAACATAGAAACTTCCTAGGTATCTCCCGTTCACCCTCAATCCTGAATCTTGTGTTGCAAGACATTGCATATGATGTTCCCAAGTTATTCTGCTATGGCATGGTGTTCTTGAGGTATGCAGCTCACCTGAGATAACAGGAGCTTCTGTGTGCCTCTGGAACTTTGCATGTAGGTAATATACACAACATAAAAGAGGAAGCAAAAATGCACTTGTGCCTACTTCCTTTTCTTCTGGTTCTTCACAATGGCTGAAGCTGGCCTGTGATGTTAGTGGTTAAACAAAGAAAATATAAGGCCGAATCAAGATTTGCTCATGCTTACAGCAGTGCCACAGTAATCAAGAGGACTTTAGGTCACCATGATTAACTTAAACCCTACTGGTTGCAACTCTTAAGTTTGTCTATCTAGATCTAACCCAACATGTCCTAATGTTTTTTTACAGTGCACATTGCTTCTTGGTTACATGATTCCTAGCTTGAGTGGAGGAAACCTTTACATCACATTGTGACGTAGTCAATTGCTCAAAGAGCCACTGGCTTCAGACTGTCTACCTGTCTAGTTATTTCTGAATACAGTAGTAATGCTGAAGAAGAGGGCCAGTCCTATTTTATAAAGGATTCAATTTGGTTTGGACACCTTTGAGATATTTTCAGTGCATATTGCTCATTCACCTTGCCGAAGCTCAGCCCTACTACTGCTCCAAGTGCTACTGTTGTATTAAGAGATCAACCCCCCTCCCCACATTATTCCCTTCCATAGGGATTTTGTTTTGGCCATGGTTGTCTGGCTGGCAGTTAGGAGAGGCTAATAGGATGATTTGTGGCTGATCTCCTGTCTCCCTGACCATTTAACCAATATATTCCACAGAACTAGGGGTTTTTGTATAACACAGAGTTGAAGTAACATTCCATTAAGCAAACCTCTAGAGAGCCATACCTTTGAGTGTTGACATAGGCTGGTTGTGGACCTGGTAGGTGGGGTCTCATCCCAAATTTTCAAAAGATGTCCTCCTTGCCCACTCTAATCATAAGCCACTGTGACTTTCCTGCTGCCTTCCTCTGAGTAAATAGTGCCAGAACTTGAAGAAGCTGTCTTTGTAATTTGGAGGGAACAAAGGGAAATTTTTTATTTTTGGTCTTTATTGACACATATGCATTTGTTTATGTAGACTTTATTTAAGGCATATGAAAATAAACTTCTGTACTTATCCAACACTTCAGAATGAGCTTTTTAGCTGCCCTAAAGATAAAATATGCGACCAGCAGGAAATCAATAATGATTTTGTATCCATTTTCAAGGTGTGGCGAGGATACAGAGTCTGTACATGAAGACCAAACGGCCAATTCCATTCACAGGTATCTTGCTATTGCATTTTACAAAATAAAAATATATCAAGGAAATCTCTCTCCTTTTTCTTCTTCTTTTAAAGTGAAGTTTTAAAAGAATTGAATTCTCAAAATCCGTTAAATGGTTGTAAATTACTAGTAGAGAGCGATTCTTTAACTGATTAAGTATTTGAGGGCAGGGTATAGCTTGTGCCTTTTAGAGACCATGGGTGGAAATTTTACCATGCTTTAGTGACCCTGGGCCCCCCATGCAATATTTTTTGCAAGCACTAGAAGGTGCATGGGGACATTTTAAAAGTTTAAAAGACCATATCTGAAAGTTAAACCCATTTTTTCAGTCAATAAAACTCTGCTGTTGTGACTTTTACAAAAATAAAAACCAAAAATATGCACACTAGCCCCCTTAATCAAACTTTTGCTCCTTTAGTTCTGCCCCCTTTGGAAAACGGCTCTCCGGATGCCATCAGATCTGGCATCTGCCTTGCTGAGGTTGCCTTTTGGTACCCTAATCCATCTCAGCCCATTGAATTCTTTGTGGGAAACAGTAAAGCTCAGACCTGGGAAACTGAAGGGATACTAAAAATTTTAGGTGAAGTTTGAATTTCATTAATTAAAAAAGGAGGAGGAGCTGGTGGGGTGCAAAAAATGGAAGTGACTTTATCTTGGAAGTAAATGGATACTGCATGGAGGAGGATGAGAGAAACAATGCATAACCACTGGATATTTTATCTAGAAATACGGTGGCAGTTAATCTTTCTTAATTAGCTCTCTGTTTAAGGCCCTAAGAAGGAAAATCTGGGGCCTGGATGTTACCTGTCAGTAGTTATCACTGGGAGAGTAGATTGAGCAGACACTTACGTACTCCACTGTTGTGAGATGCACAACTTGGAAGTACAGTAATAGGTTGCAATACAATTCATTGATCATAAGGCATTCCTTTAGGTGGTAATGACTTTCAAATGCTGCTCCTCTTTTATCTCAGAGAAAAAAAGCCCCAGAACATTCCTTTTCCTTGCTAGAAGAAGGGAGATTCAGCTTGCTGTGGGGTTGCTAACTCAGCCCTTCAGCTGATCTCCATGTTGTTTCCCACAGAAATCCAAGTTATGCAGTACATGTGGCTTCTTCACACAGGGCACCTGCAGATAGTGCTAGTGATATAGTTGTATGGATTTCACAGGCTGTAGTCTTGCGAACGATAGCACATAGTTGTCATGGAGAAAGTCACAGATGCAACGCCTGCTACTAGGCCTTGTAGCCAGAAGAACAAGGTAACAGGTTTCCCATCTGGCCTGCAAAGATTCTCATTTATGTTCCCCCCCCCCCCCTTCTGGAACTAGAAAAATTCACCATTTCATGCTGGAAGAGAAGAGAAGAGTCTTCCCTCAGTTCTGAATGCAAAACAGAGATAAGAACCTGGATTCCTAGTGTAGAAACAAACAGACAAATACCCAGGCATTATTTAATCCTGGAATGGAAACTCAGTTCTTATCTGCAGTAACAGGCAGTGAGAGTGATGCGCTCAGTCCCAGGATTACAGAAAGACCACCTTTAGCAGGGAGCAACTTTTCTATAGTGCTAGGAGAAGACTCCAATCAGCTATCAGAGATTGGGGATTACCTGATCTAGTCCCTAGACAATACTGGGTGAACTGAACCTGTGGTGTGATGTGCAACAAGGAAGCTTCCTAAACTGAACATATCTGATATATCGTCTGTTTAATAAAACACATTCTTAGCTTACAGTGCATTTCAGTAGCTTTAAAAATATTATCTGTGCACACAGTTCTCTCACAAAATGTTAATTAAGGAGAAGCAAAACTTTTGCTAAATCTGAAAACTAATAATGACCATAATGGTTGAAGCTTCATATTTTTGCTCATTTTTTCTGGGGACTTAAATTCTTCACAGTGCCTTTAAATGTTGCTTTTATTTCCTTCTAGAGATGAAAACAAAGAAAACTACCCAGACAAAGCTATAGTCTTAGAGGAAAACCAGGCAGTGTTCCAAGACACACAAACACCCTGTGATGGCATATTAAGGGTTGGAATGGGGAACTTAAAATCCCGAAAGCCCACATCTATTTCAAAAACAGAAAATGGGAAAAACCGTGAAGAAAGTCAGGTAATAATGAGTTCTCATCTTTTGTACTGTAATGTTGTGCTGCAGTTCAACAGAGGGAAATGCAACTTTTAAATGCAAAGCAGTAGCACTGCTAATATTGTGGCAGTGTGCTTCCATTTTTGATGAGGGTCATATACAAAACCATCTGGGTCATCAGCCACATTCCATCAGGAACATAGTTTGGGAAAGGTTCTCTTTCATGACTACTCCCAAGATCCATGGCCAGCATGGCTTTGTAATTATAGCCTGAGATGCTGCTAAAATGGTATATTCTTACAGATATATAATACTCAAATTGT
The DNA here is from genome assembly GCF_051106095.1 of Pogona vitticeps. Lineage (NCBI taxonomy): Eukaryota > Metazoa > Chordata > Lepidosauria > Squamata > Agamidae > Pogona > Pogona vitticeps. The sequence continues at coordinate 99,535,060 of NC_135785.1, forward strand.
CATAATTTTATGGAGTCATTTACTCACAGCTGAGTTTTCTTTTGTACATCTTCATTTTAGCTCTCTTTGTTTCTTTTCCTTTTGGTGCTCGTGATACTGATGGATTCATGTTCAGGCTTCAAAGGTGTGTGTTTTCTTCATAGTTGCAGGAATAAATGTTTCATGGCTATTCCTCCTGCATGCTGAGGAAGCGTTCTCCATCTTGTGATAAACCTCCCATAGCTTCCAAGATTCTGGGTATATAACAACATGGGGCATTGGCAATTTGCAAAGGAAGCTCAAGACACCTTTAAAGTGAGGGGGGGACACCAGGGAAATAAAATGGGGTGATTGGGGTTCAAAGTAGGCTGTTTTTCAGAGATCCTCCCCTAAAGATGGAACATTTCATGTACTTTCTTTGTGATTGGTTGTTAGAAGGCAACACAGGCCTAATTTGCAAGTCTGATGGTTGAGGACCACTCAAAGCCTGTTGTGGGAAGTAAAATGGGTTAATTGTAGGGAATACAAATTTCTGTTAACATTTACGTTGACCCTTAGATAACAAAGGATATATGTTCCACCGCTAATTTCTAGTTGTGATGTGATGGGTTGAATATACTACAGAGTGTTTAGAGGAATGCTATAATCTATGACTCTATAAACTAACCATGTCTGTACCACAACTGAATGCTCATTCTGCTGTAAAAGAAATCAGAGAACATAGCAAGTTATCCCAAACAGGCTGGCATCTGTCTAGAATATTTAACTTTGACATATTTGCTTTCCATTGGAAATTAGTTTCCTTGATGGCAAATATTCAACTAGGACATCCTTCAAGTGCCAAATGAAGTGGTGAAGTCTGCAAAGGGTTCTGTGCCGCATCAACAGTTCTGCAAACACAGCTTTTGTTCTGCGTCAGGAGTGGAGAATGTATGGCCTTCCAGAATGTTGATGCACAGTTCCCATCATGTCTCAATACTGATTATTCTGGCTAGGGCTGATGATGTGCATCCAGTGCTATTTGCATGCTCTGATTTTCTGGGACCAGAAAAAAAAGTACAGAATTTGGCACAGGGACCAGAACATAGCTTCTTCAGAAATTGTTTCATTTCATTTCATTTATTTATTTAAAACAATCTTCATTTTTGAAACAACCTCAGATTCTTATAACTGTGAAACGACTTGTGGAAATGTGTGAGCAATGACTGCTCAAATCTTTGAAAGTAGTGAGATGACTGAAACGTTGCCCAGCATTTGAGGGTAGAACTTCAGTACTTCTTGCAATCCTGAGCTCTTCTACATTCTTAGTCAGATCAAGATAAATCACATAGAGCAGAATTCGCAGCAGGAGAAATTACAGCAATTGGTTGTTCTACATAATTTAAGCAGGTTGCAGAATTTTTTGTTTTCTTGGTATGTTATTTAGATTGCTTAGAATATGGATTCTATGTTGCCCCCTTTGGCACTGTTCTGCCTATTACAATTTAAAGATATTAATCCTACGTATTAAGGCCTAAGTACAACTGCGAGTGCCAACTAGAGTAAACTGACCGAACCTGTTACTGAATGGTGAGTCAATGGTTATGTAAATTCCATTGATTAAATAGGTTTAATCTGTTTGGAACCACCAGAATTCATGTATTCATTATAATGAAGAAGAAGAACTGTGGCACTTGGAGTCGGGGTGGTTAGGAAAATGAGAGACTGGAACTGTAAATAGCAAGTTACTTTTAATCAGTCCCTTTTTGTAGTAACTGAGGTACAACTATTTTTCTTTATTCATTGAAACTACAGTAGTGTCCCACTTGACGATTACCTCATTAGATGAGGAAATCGCTTAATGACTAGTATTTTGCAATCACTATAGCGATCGCAAAACGATGTTTGTATGGGGTTTTTTCGTTTAACGACAATCAAAACAGCTGATCGTTGGGTTTTCAAAATGGCCACCCGCTGTGCAAAATGGCTCCCCGCTGTGTTTTAGGACGGATTCCTCGCTATACAGGCACCGGAAAATGGCTGCCTTATGGAGGATCTTCACTGGACGCTAAGGTATTTTTCCCATTGGAACTTCATTGAACCGGTTTTCAATACATTTCAACGGGTTTTTTACTTTCGCTTGACGACTATTTCGTTATGCAGCGATTTTGCTGGAACGGATTATCCTCGTCAAACGAGGCACCACTGTATTTTGCCTGAAGAGAAAGGTCTTGCCTGCTTGTGGAAGGGCAGTTTCAAAGACTAGGAGCAGCAACAGAGAAGACCTTCTCCCATGTCTCAATCAAACATATCTGTGAGGGTGGAAGGCCTCTCCTGATGATCTTAACAACCAGTCAGGCTCATTAAGGGAGACATGGTCCTTGAGTTAGGTTGGGTCCAAGCCCTTTAGGGCATTATAGGTAAGAACCACCACTTTGAATTCTGCCCTGAAATATATTGGCAGCCAGTGGAACTGCTGTTACAGAAGGGATGTGTGATCTCTGTGTCCAGTCCCACTTAGCAATCTGTCTGCTGTGTTTTCAAGCTGTTGAAGTTTCCTTACACTTTCCATAGGCAGCCCCACACTTTAGAATGTGTTACAGTAATCCATCTGGGATGTAGCTAAAGCATGTGTTAATGTGGCCATATCAGACCTCTCTAGGAGCTCAGTTTTATGCTTGATTGCAATGTAATGAGAAATCATTCCTTCTGTAGTTGTAAGTGTTCTTAGTTATACTGGGATGGCCTCATTACTTAGTTGCATTTTGTATTATAGGTTGGAGCATTCTGATTTTTAACAAAATCATAAGTAAAAGGGGAACTTGAATCATTTAAGGAGGTCTTCAATAACAAAACAGTACAGTAGTTTCTTTTTTAAAGATTGCAGTTATGACACTAACAAACTACTTTTGAAGGATTTGGAGCTATGACTGTAACCAATTATTTTTTAAAAAAGAATATTCTAGTCTCTGGTTAGACTACAAAATGTGTTTTCTGTCTTCTTGTCTTCTATCACACATATTTTCATATGAATAGCCATGAATATGGATTGTAAAATGATTCATTCTTAAATGGTATAGATATGTACTTCTAAAATGGTATGAGCCTCTCTTCTTTAAAACACAGAGCAAAAAGAATTTGTTAATTTTTGGACTAATTTTCAGGTTGGGACCCTGAGAAAATAAATGGATGATAATATAGATAAAAATCAAGAGGGGCCAAAAACTTCTATTTGGAATTCCACTGTTTGATTTAAACTCAATAGCTGTGAAAAAATAAATAAACCTAAACCTCCAGTGCTTCAACATTGTGGATGTGTTTCTTAACCACATCAGGCTTAGAGAATTAAGTATTCTTACAAAAATTTGAAACTCTAAAAAGTTCCTACACAATCCTCCTGAGTTATTTTCCATAATCAGGGTAGGAACATTCATGGAAATATGCAATGCACAAGGCCTTCCTCGTGACCCTGGAACTCTGGTTGAGCTGCAGTTTTGCTCATTAACTAAGCCATCTTATTGATTAATCATATTGATTAACACTTTTAGCCTGAGAAATAAAAGTCCAATTGTGTCCTCTTTATTTCAAGGGCATACTATTATGCTCTCCCGGCAATACAGAGTTGATCTTTTTTAGTGGTTACTTGTCCTGGGTGAAGATTTTAAAATCCTGTTAGTTTGACATGATTGAGAGCTAAGAAAAAAAAACCGTAGATTTTTATGTGCTCATGATTTACTTCTGTTCAGTTCAATGAACAGAGCAGTTAAGTGCTCAGGAGCTTAGACTGGTCTATCAGCTTGTTCTGCGAAACATCTCAGATGCTGATGACAGCAGTTGTCACTGCCTGCGTAGAACCAGTTACCTGGCCTGCAATATATTCACATGAGTGAAGAGCTGGTGGACTAGTCTGGGTATCTGTCCCTCCTTAAAAGATGTTCCCAAAATATTGAGGATCATCCTTTTGAATTCACACTGCCTGGCCTTATATCCAGTCAGAAATCAAAGATGACAATATGTATTCCTGTCCAAACAACTTGGGAGAGCCATTTCTTTGGGGAATATATTGGTTGTGGAGCCTCTAGCAGGCTGGCTTTTGACCCTCCATGGTACAAATGAGGCTGATGGGGGCAGATGCATAGAAAGCAAAAAGATGAAGCCATACTATTAAAAATCTGGTCTCTAATCAAGCAAGATCGAAATCCAGGGTGAATCCAGTGATTGACCTGAGAACTCCTGGTCCCTTCCTAACTCCTGTACCCTTGTCCAAATATATTTTGGTCTATAGATACCCAAAACTCATTCATTTTGGTGTGTGCACTTCTGTAAGATCCACAAAGTGACACTACAAATTAAATGTTGATTAACAAGTAAATAACATGGCATGAAATGTTGTCTGACAACTGACATGAGGTGTATGAGCTGTCTCACTTTAGGCTAGATGGGGGAGATGTTATCCTCTCCCCTTTTTAATAAAAAGAATTATGCACGGAAGAAAAATGGGATATCGGAGGAAGGTGTGCCTTGAACTCCTTGTATTTATGACATCTGGTTTTGTAGACAGACAATGCTTTGCCTATAGGAGTGGGCAATTATATGAGCCCTTACCTGCGATGGTTACAGCTCAGCTCAAGTGAGAATTTATCCTTAGTGCCAAGTGAGCTTGAGTGTGGATTAATCCTTAGCATCAAGCTAGAGGTGTTCGTCTGTTGATTACTTATCTTGAATTGGATGTAGATAATTATATAAGCATTAATGCAGCGAATATAAAATGTGCAGCTTCTCATGTTTGAGGCGTGGAATTCAAATACAGAGATAGAGTCCTGTGGTCCGCCCCTTCCTGTTTTTCTTCGTTCAAATGTCCTGCGTCTTCCTTGATTGCCTCTTTTTCCTAACATAGGAAAGGGAGAAGAGATCAATGGGTTGAGGGTGGTACGTCAATAGACCATCTCTTGTTTTTATTACTACCCTGTGATGCCCTAGCCTGTTTTGCCTGCCATGCCACTTCCTAAATGCCAAGTAAGTCAGCCAATGCTGTATAAATGTTAAGTCAGCTGATGCTGTACAGGTGGTTTATGACAAGATTAAGCAATAACTGAAACAGGCCAACCAGTGCCCAAGATTTTAAAAAATAGGAACAAATATAAACACTGAAAACTATAACATTAAAATGCAATTTATTTAAATGTAGTTTAAAAACACATTGATAAATACAAGGGATAGCAATCATTTATCCATAGCTCCTTTTTGAGCAGCCAGCCAATTGTCAAAAAGCTCACCTAAATTAAAAGGTCTTTTTTTGCTAGCAAGTGTACAGCAGCAAAGTGCATACAATAATGGCAGGGAGAACTGTGACTTGCCTCATCTTTCTGTGCAGTTACTGCAATTCAGAAAATCATTGATGGAGACTTTGGTGTTCCAAATGTGTTGGTGTCCTTGGAGTGCCTTGGAAAGCAAATGGATTTTTTTTTCTCAGCTGGAAGCTTTATGATAGCATGCAGGCTCCCCACTCCATCCCTTCAAGACAGCTTCTCTATGACCAAACTTCCTTTGCAAGTGAACAGGTGAATAGAAATGATGGGTGGCTTTCTTGAGTGTGCTCAGACTGCTCTGAAATGATTTTCTTCCTGATGCAGAGTAGCAAATGGTGCTCCTTTCCCCTGCCCATACAGGTCTTCAAGGCACATAATATTCAAAGCTAGCTCAGTTCATTTGGCAGATAAAGTAGAAAATTCCACACAAGCACCTCTTCCCACGAATGGGAAGTTTTTTAAATCAAATAATTGACAATTAGCTGCCCTTTTGGCATACCCCAAATCTGCTGCTTGGTGAGCTTACTGCTTATATAGGGCACACTCTAGCACATCCCCTGAGGTGTTTGCAACATGCTCGTTTTAAAGGAGGTGAATCGGTGTGGCAAGGGGTCCTTGAGGAAATAAATGTGTTGGCAAGCAATGCTCTCATTGTGGAATTCAGCCCCACTGTTGTGCTTCTGAACATCCACTGCAAACTGGAAAAGTTGCTCTAAAACAAGGGGACAAAAATGCATGCTTTTGATATTTGTGTGTGTGTGGTTTCCCAATTAATTTGAGCCATCAGCTGCAAATACCTCTTTAAATGGATAAATAGTCTAATTATCCTAACATTTTAACTTGTCTTTAATTTTATCTATTTTACATATGTCCATAATTTTAAATAGTACAACACTCTGATTATGAATAAAGAAAGAATGAATTGAGTATATTGTGCTGCCTTTAAAAGAGTATTCCTGGTTTGCAGCTGAAATTTGGAGGCATGGTTTTCAGGGGCCTGGGGGCCACATGTCCCCCCCCCTTGCCATGTGGTGTAGGCTTTCTGTGACAGAAGCTGAATAATTTTGGATAAATTATCTCGTTATTTTTTTTCATATCCATGACTGAAATCTTATTGCTCAGTGTATTAACTTGCAGATAGAGTAGGCTCAATAAATTAGCAGGGGTTTGGTGAGTTAATTCCTCCATAAGTTTCATTGATTCAGTGGGCCTGCTCTAGTTGTGACTTAGCACTCTAAATAAGAAGATTTCAGTCAGAATCTGAAAACATTTTACATCTGGGAACAGCTATAGTGCTGACATGGAAGGTAAGCATGCAATGGATTGGTTGGTTGGTTTTTGCTCCTGCTCTGTGCAATCCTTACATCAGGTTGTTTCCATTGCACTGAAGCAAAATGCAGTGGACAGCCTTCACTTTTCCCTCTCGGGCCCTCTCCTCCCCTCCCTCTCCAGATCAGCTGTGATTACACGCTTACTTTTTTTTTTTGTCCTTCCCAAAATAGCCACTTGACATCCATCTGTCCACTGTTTACTTGAGTGTTTTATATTTCTCGATATATTATTCCTTTATTTTTATTTTTTACAGGAGATGGGAAATGCATTGCCATGGCTTTCAGACTGTCAGAGGAAAACAGGGACACCAGCTAATGAGTACACAGAGAACGTGGCATTCAGATACCAGGAAACAGTCATCAAGTTTCAACCCAGGTATTCTCTTTTGAGTAAACAAATCTTTCACTTCAGTTTACATGTAAAGTGAGGCTAACTGATTCATGTTCCCCCCCTTCCTGGCTTGCTCAATTTGATCCACCAAGCCAAGTGTAGAATGACACTCATTTTTAGTGTCCCTTTGACTACCTCACAAAACCTTCTCCTATTCTTGGGGGAAGGGGAGCTCAGCTGAGGCATAAAAATAGGGATTTGGGGGGCCAGCTTTTTGAAAGGCTTTAATTTAATATGTTGGTGAATCACATGTTACACTGTTTAAAAACAGAGCTGAGTGTACTCTTTGTGTGTTCAAAGAAAATGAAGGGCTTGAGTTGGTCGGGGGGGGAGATGAAAATTCTTTGCCCCCAGGTAACTACATCTCTGAATTAAGACATACTGCATTTGATGACTTTTTAAAAGTTTGTGATTATCAATTTATCTAATAAGAGGAACTAGTGGATATTATTTCTGTAGGCATCCTTCAGTCTCGAAACACTATGGTAACGTGCTCTGAATAGAGGTCTTGGAACAGTGTCTAATGTGGTTGAGAAGGCCAATTTGAGAGTGACAATCCCTTCCACACTGGAGACAAATACAATCTATCCCTTATTCAGCTCCTTGATTTTGCTGGTTTTGGGACTGCCTGTTTGCCTCGGCCTGCTGAACAAGTGTCTCTTCAAATTGGGAGAGGCCATGCTGCACCGCCTGCCTCCAGGCCGAATGCTCAGATGTCAAGGTTTCCCATCCATTGAGATCCATTCCTAGGGCCTTCAGATCTCACTTGCAGATATTATGAACTTCTGGGATAAAATGCTTTGCAGGCTGTGCATTTTGCTCAGAAAAACATATTGAGCAACTGGTGGTGGTGAAGTATCTCAGTTGTTTGTTATTAATATTAGTTACTTTTGACCCAGCAGAAAAACTTCTCATGCTTTTTTCAATAACAGTCCTGCATTACTGCTACCTTGTTTAAATTGTAAGAATTGCCTCAAAAGTGGGTTGAATCAAAATGAAAAATGTTGTGGCCTGCTAGGAAACAAACCAGGAATGGTAGCATTCACATAATTAGCAATTGCATTATTTTTTAAAAAAAACCCTGGTAAATTTGAGGAACAAGGGTTTCAATCTGGGCAGTAAAAAAAGCATCACATTTAAAAGCCTTTATGTAAATACATGATAGTGATTCAGATAATGAGATTATTTCCCCTTTAAACATTGTTCTGATCCCATACCACTCTGGTTGAATCCCCTGCTGTCTAATCTGTGTTTTTAATGAATTATTCAAAGTACCTGAAATGATTCATTTTAATTAATCAAGAATGGGATTTTATCACAGAAGTAACTTTCTGGCTTACTGGAATTAAAGACTCTTGGAAAGTAGAATGACACTCCCCTTGTTTCCCATGTTCATTTTGCAGGGTAGATCAGAGTGCATTCATTTCACCAAAAGATGCTACTGAAAATTTACATGACTTCCCTGAGGTAAGTCTGACGAAAAACCTTATAAAGTCTGATACAGAGCACTGTTGTCAATGCTGTTCATTTAAACAGGTGAGAGACACAAGATGCCAGTTGTGACGTGCTATCATGGATAGCGATTCTCTCTTGGATCTCTTGCAGCTACTGTGAGCATAGTATCAAGTTATGCCTATGTAGCTAAGCAATAGGATTTTGCCCCCTATCAAATTAGTCCTGGTTGGGCTTCATTTTGTTGTGCAAAAATAATGCGTCACATACATCATACATTATGACTACAGTATATGCCTTATGATATGCATGCAAATCAAGAAATTATTGCAGTGTGCTTGCAGTTCTTTCTTTTTTGGCACTGTTTTGAAAAAAAGAGGAAAAGCCATTGAAAATTGAAGGATTTTTATGTTTAGACAATTTTAAGAACTGCAGGAAAAAAACGGAATTTTTGTTAAGGTGAGAGGAGGATGTGAAAATGTTATGTACTGATAACTGCAAAGGGTGCAAGAACGAAAGAAGTGACGCTAGAACAAAAGAGTCAACCAGCATTTAGGATGAGCAAAGAAACAGGTAGAATCAAGATGTGTTGTTGAAGAGTAAAACAGATTTTTCTACGGTGGTAAGTTTGCCCATTAAATTGCCTGGAAGCTCAGTCAGTTAGGTTTCTAGCTGGAGAGTCAGAAGCAGTCTTCCATTTCCCACTATGCCTCCTGGAAGAAGAGCCAGTCTGTGTAGTCAAGGGCAAGCTGCACAGTCTTTGGAGTACTGATCAGAAGAAGGGAGTGGTGAACCACTTCTGAATATTCTATAGCTAGAAAATCCTGGAAAAGTCAGAATTGAATTAATGGTGTATAATTTTTAAGTTTAACTATTATGAACAGCTTTAAAACAAGTAGAGATTATTATCTCTATTTATTATAAAAACAAAAGTAAAATCCCATTATTAGTTCCAACTGGAGTAGATACATTGAATCAAAGTGACAGTGGTAAGTCAGTCCTGCAAGTGAGTTCCACTTATTCAGTGATTCTACTCCACCTGGGACTAGAAATAGTATTTCATCCCAAAAAGTTTCTTTTGAGATATTAAAGTCTAATAAATAATTAGTGTAGTAGTCTGGGAGGTGTTAACTAGGTTAGAATGAGTACAATTCATGGAAACTGAATTAATCAAGGTGCTCTTCCTACAGATTGAATTTAACTAGAGTACTGCCCCAAAAGCTGCAAACAAGAAGGGGTAAAGCTATGCAAACAGGTTTGCAGTTTTGCCCTCTGCAAGGCCATATCTGCAAATTTTAAGGGCTGCAAATTAGCAATTTGTGGGAGCTAAGATTTGTAAATGACTTCTTTCTGTACCTAGTGCCAGGAGTTTTTGTACTTCTGTACCTATCTTGTTCTGACAGTGCTTCTCTTTGCATAGTATTGCTGTATAAGCATATAAATGAAATGAGGAATCACATATGAAATATAGGTCACAGTAGTGCTTTTTGCAAAGAATTAGGTCTGCTGCCATAGTGATGCCAAGACAGGTCTGCTTATGAGTGAGATTCTGATATACATTAAGAGAATCTTCTGTTCTTACCCTTTAAGAGCCTTCTGTTGCAATTAAAGCTACTGCTGAATCCTTTCCTGCTTAGGTCATTCTTTATTTGGATCAGCCATTCTTTTTAGGCTGTTGTTTACAGCTCAAATCCAGAAATGTTATAGTCTAAATAAGTCTGCCAGACAGGAGAAGCATGTGGAACAGCTCAGACTGGAGACAAAGTGTAGCTCATTAAGCTGCTTGCTGTAAATCTAAGTTTTGCAGGCCTAACGTACGAACAAATTGGAATGAAATGCTGTGTGGAATTTGACTAGGCAAGCTTTAGCAAGACATTAAGGACTGGTATGTCAATCAGTAGGTTAGACGAGATGGAGTAATGACAGTGGCCTAGTGAATCCGGAGTTCACGGGGACAAAGTGAAAGCAGGTTCTAGTTAGCAAGGACAGTGGTGTCATCCTGGGGTGGTATGGCCTTCAACTGGCAATTAAGACCATTTAGCCTGAGAAAATATCCGCTTCTGGTGGAGGCAGAAGGTACAAGAGCTGGGGTGTTGGAATGAATCAGTGCAGCTTCCAGCATATTTTGATTCTTCCTGAGTGTGTAGGTGTGAGGACTGCCACGATAGGCATCTGAACAAAACTTTAGCACTGCAACACTGGTTAAGAATAGTGGGTTTTAACAACTGGAATATACAGGACACTGGTAGCGGGATAGGAAACCTTACTGAATTACATAGAGTGGTGCCCCACTTAACGATTATCCCGCTCCACGATGAATCCGCTTAACTATGAGGTTTTTGCGATCGCTTTTGCGATCGCAAAACGATGTTTCAATGGGGATAATCCACTTGACAACGATTGGTTCCCTGCTTCGGAAACCGATTTTCTGCTAAACGGTGATCTAAAAACAGCTGATCGGCAGCTCTCAAAATGGCTCCCTGCTGTGCAAAATGGCTCCCCGCTGTGTTAAGGATGGATTCCTTGCTATACAGGCACAAGAAAATGGCCTCCCTATGGAGGATCTTCACTGGACGGTGAGGTATTTCGTCCATTGGAACTCATTGAACGGTTTTCAGTGCATTTCAATGGGCTTTTTACTTTCGCTTGACGACAATTTCGTTCTACAGCGATTTTGCTGGAACAGATTATCGTTGTGTATGCCTACGGAGTTAAGTATATCTCTTATAGCCTGGATGGGTGATCCAATAACTTAGCAAAGCATCATCTTTACCTGTTCAAGCCAATTTCAAGATCAGAAGAAAGGAGTCATCAAGTCTGCTTCCCTTTTCTGTTACTTTTGCATGTGTTCACTCACGTCTATTTTGTTCCTTTTCACATTAGTCTGTCAGCTTTTGGAAATGATCACAAAATTTTGCATTTAAGCAAGTATTTTAGATGGCATTCCTGAAGTCTATTCTTTCAAAAATCTGCATTCCGAAATGCATCATCATCATTGTCGTTGTCGTTGTCGTTGTTGTTGTTGTTGTCGTTGTTGTTGTTGTTGTTGTTGTTGTTGTTGTTATGTGCAGAATCTGATGGATAACAATTAGTTGTGATCTGGATATTCATTTTGGGGTGTGTGGATCAGTACCAATTCATACTGGAAATTCATAAACAGTTGATTTGTCAGTTTTCTCTGTCTTTAGGCCCACAAAGAGGTAAGAAATAGATGCAGGTTCAATTCTGAAATGTTTCCATAAATTCTTTGGGACACAATAATCAGTTTCTGGATGTCTTGCTGAACACATGTCTTGCTGAGCACCCACCAGGGGTTCATGCAGTGTACAGTGTCTTTCTTCCTTGTCAACTACTGACTTATGGGAATTTCTCTAGAAAAGATGACAAAATAACTATGACCATTATGCCATTCCTGAAATATAGGGATGTCTGTATAGCTGGATTAGCAGTGGCTTGTAACAGAACACGAGACAGTGCTATGTCACTGCACACACAAAGGAACAGTAACTGAAAACCGCAGTGGTTCTCTTCCCCACCCTTCCTTCTTATCAGCTGTTGACAGTTTCCTTGTTTATTATGTTCAGAAGCCATAGCAATTTCATTCCAGATAAACAGAACTAGGCAAACTTGTGTCATCTTTGATCTTCTCCCCAGTGGCACTTCTGAATCCTACCGTCTTCCTTTGATTTTTTTTTTCTTTGAAAGGATGCTGGAGGTTTTAATGAAGTGTAGGGGAAGAGTGTCAGAAACACCTTCTTGGGTAATAGTTATTGTTGCATGCATTGGACTTACTAAAACCTTATAATTCATCCTAACATCACAATGTTCTTCAAAAGATGCCCATAGTGAGGATCTGTATGATGGGCCAAGTCTGAGCAAACGGGGTGGACTTGGGTTCAAATACTAGCTCCTTTGTGAGGCTACAGGGTAGTCTTATATCACTCCCCCTTGTTTTGAGGTGTATACAGTGGTGCCTCGCATAGCGAGGTTAATCCGTTCCGGATTAACCTTCGCTATAGCGAAACATCGCTAAACGGAATAAAAAAAGCCATAGAAACGCATTGAACTTTGTTCAATGCGTTCCTATGGCTTGAAAACTCACCGTTAAGCGATGTTTCTTCATAGCGCCGCCATTTTCGCGCCCTCGGTAAGCGAGGGCAGGGCGCGAAAATGCGGCGATGACCTTCCGGCGGCCAATTTTGGAACCACCGATCAGCTGTTCTCCCCGGCTTCGTTGTGCGAAAATCGCTAAGCGAATCGCTTAGCGATCATCGCACAGCGAAAAAACCCAATAGGGGCCATCGCTGAGCGAATGCTCCAGCGATGGCCCAGAGTGCCTCGTTAAGCGATTTCATCGCTCAGCGAGGCACTCGTTAAGCGAGGCACCACTGTATATAAACCAGGCATATTAACAGTATACCTAATGGATATCTTGTCAGGAAGAATATGATGTACTTTGCTCTGAGCATTGTGGACAGAGTATTGCATGGATCAGTATCCTGCATGAAGCCCCAACCCTAGTTGAGTCCATAGATGGGTGTCTCCTCCGCTTTGGCCCGGACGCCTATCTGGTTATTCTCCAGATCCAACACCATCAGGAGCAACTACAGTTCAACGTTGCACGTATGCCCTGTTTTCCACTCATTCTGGGGCTTTCCTGGCTCCGAACACATAACCCACTAGTAGACTGGGCACAAGGGGAGTTGTGCTTCAGGGATCCGTGTCTGCACCTGGTTCCACCGGCCACCTTGACTGCAGCAGGATCAACAGACAGTCCAATGATACCTTCGGAATACAGGGACTTGCTGATGTTTTCGAAGAAAAGGGGGCTGACCAGCTACTCCCACATCGACCTTATGATTGTGCCATCAATTTGGTGCCTGGAGCACCCCTCCCTGTGGTACGGATCTACCCTATGTCCGAACCAGAACTTGCGGCCTAGTGGGACTTTCTTGACAAAAACCTGAGACACGGATTTATCCACTCGTCCACGTCACCCCTGTCTGCACCCGTTATCTTTGTTTTTTTTTTTTTAAGGCAGAGAGCTCCAACTCTGCAATGATTACGGGGCCTTGAATAAAATAACCATTCGGGATCACTACCCTCTGCCATTGATCGGTGATCTCCTGGATCACCTTAAGGGGGCACAGATCTATACCAAGTTGGACCTCTGTGGTGCCTATAATTTGGTGAGAATCCGTGCAGGCAATGAATGGAAGATGGCTTTTGGGACTTGTTATGGCCAGCATGAATACCTGGTCATGCCTTTCGGCCTGACCAACGCTATGACTGTATTCCAGCATTTCATGAACATAATCTTTAGAGACCTGCTTGATCGCTTTGTGATCATCTATTTGGATGACAATTTGATTTACTCATGTGACCCCGCTTGGCACACAGAACACGTTCGTCAGGTCTTCCAACAACTACGAGATCACTGACTCTATGGCAAGCTGGAGAAGTGTGAGTTCAACCTGCAGGAAGTCGAGTTCCTAGGCCACATTGTGTCACCCCAAGGGATCCAGATGGACCCAAAGAAAATAGAATCGGTTCTGACCTGGCAGAAGCCCCGGAACCGTAAGAATGTGCAGCAGTGTATTCACGAAGGCTTTCACAGCCGGGATCTAATGGTTGTTGTGGGTTTTTTGGGCTTCTTGGCCATGTTCTGAAGGTGGTTCTTCCTAACGTTTCGCCAGTCTCTGTGGCCGGCATCTTCAGAGGACAGCAAACTGTGCTCTGGGTAAGGCTTGAGAGTGGAGTATTTATGGCTGTGAGAAGGCTTGTTTGTGAGAAGGCTATTGTCTTATCAGGAGATGGTTAACCAGTATGTTTTGTTGTGGCTGTATTGTTTTGATAAGGAGGGGAGATTATCTGTCCCTGTGGTTGATGGGTGTCATTAGCTGGTCTTTTGTGTGTAGTAATCCCCTGACCTTGTGGCTGGGTGGAGTTCGTTGACCTTTTGCACTCTGTGTTTTTGAGAGCTGGGAGCCAGGTTTTGTGAGTTTCAGACTTTCCTCGTTCCGGTTGAAGTTTTGTTGATGCTTGTGGATTTCAATGGCTTCCCTGTCCATATGCATTTTTAGGGCTTTGGGAACAATAACAAAATCCTGTTGCTTAGCAAGTAAATTGCACTAGAGCAGCTGAATCAGTTGGAGGGACTTGGTAAATCAACTCCTCCACGAGTTTCATTGATTCAAATGGGCCTATTCTGTGATTTCCTTTAGCATAGTGTAGCAGTTAGAGGAAGCCCATTTGAATCAATGGAACATACAGAGGTGCTGACTCACCAAATCCTCACTGATTCAACGGGCCTAATCTAGTTGCTACTTTGCATGCTAAGCAACAGGATTTTGGCCAATAAATGTAACTAATTACTTTTTTAAAATGGCTTCACAAGCTGTGAGGGATAATGGGAGTTGTAGTCTAGTCATATATATGGGTTGCATATTCCTCATCCTTAGGTTAGAGTCAGCTGAGTAAAAGTGGAACCATATGCCTCATCCAATCATGTGTTAGTACCACATATAAGTGAGCTCAGTGGTTTGTTAGGTGCTGTCAAGTTGGAGCTCACTACAGTGATCCTAATAGGGCTTTCAAGGTAAATGAGCTACTTAAAGGAACAGTTTTACCAGTTCTTCCCCCAGGAAATTTCCATGGTGAAGCATAATTTGAACCCAGTTCTCCTGAGTACTTGTCCATCACTCTATCCACCACACCACATTGGGTACCTGATTATGAATTAGGTCAGTCTTTTAACTATTTTTAACTGTCTGCCAGCTTTGAACTCTATTCGCAAGTGAGAAAAATTTATACTCAAAATATCAAAGATTTAAAAATGGGGCAAACCCAGCAGAGCACAGAGAAAGGAGGTTGGGTAGAATAACTGAATCCGTTTAGATAGGTCACCGCACTACAACGTATCTTCATTACCATCAAGGTATATATCTTCACTTCTGCCATTCTCTCAAAAAATATGAAGGACTGCTTACTGGGAGGGCTGGCAAAGAATTTTCTAGTGCTTTTAGCAGACTTTTTGCAATCATGAAAGTTGTGGATATTTTAAAAGGCAGTTCTGTCCAAAATGGCCTATTTGTATGTACAGTGCTGCCTCGCTTAGTGATCGCTCCGTTGAGCGATGAAATCGCTTTGCAATGGACTTTTGGCCATCGCTGGAGCGATCGCTTAGCGATGTCCTCTGGCTAAAATTCGCTTTGCGATGATCGCGGGGGAGCGATCATGGCAAAGCAAATTTTTTTAAACAGCTGATCGGCGGTTCCAAAATGGCTGCCGCTGTTTTGCCTTGCTGTAGAGGCACCCCAAATGGAGGAATTTCGCTTTAAGGTAAGTTTTTAGCCCATAGGAGCGTATTAAGTGCCTATGGGCTTTTTAAAATCCCTTAGCGATTAAATCACTTAGCAGTGTTTTTTCCAGAATGGATTAACATTGCTAAGTGAGGCACCACTGTATCATGTAAAGTTAGGATGATTGTTGTGTTATTTAAGAATCTGAAACATTAAATGGGTTGTTGGAATCTTTCCTAACAATCCGCTGGTGCCAATCCTTCTGTGCTTGCTATGTCCATGTTTGTACTTTGCTCCTTAAAGGGAAAGGACGCTAGAAACTTTTTACATGAATTACAGAGGTATTGCAGGGAAAAAAGAGTGCTTTGTTTTGCTGTTGCTGGAGGTGAGGTATCAGACACATTTTTAAAATTCCTCTTTGAGATGTCTCATCATGTCAAGCCAGCCAAAAACTAACAGAATTTATCAAGTATTCTTTCCATTCCTAATAGCCGTGTTTTGATATCTGCTCTCTATTATTTGAGGAAGTTCTGGTCAAACAGCTTCTGCATAATGACCTGTTGATCAAATCCAGGAAGCAGCCTAGACTTAGAGATGCTCAAGAATATGGGTCCAGACAGTCAATTATACTGTCCTGCCTTGTGCTGTGGAAACAGAATCCTTTCCCACTGTTCCTATCCTTCAGGATATAGTTTTCTCCAATAGGTTTGGACATCTTTTGCCCTCATTCATTACATCTCCTATAGTTTTTAAAATCAATTTTTAAAGCACATGTTTATTTGCATGGAGGGTGTAATTTTATGTACACTTCCTTGGCAAACTGTGTTGAATTTAATAACTGTGAATGTTGGAACATTACCTGAACCTGTAAAATAAGATTATGTGTTAAAATATCAGTGAAAAGAAGGATGCCAATGCTCCATAGAACTTTCATGATTATCCTGTTTGTAGATCGAGGGCAGTGGTTCCCAATCTTGGGTAATCTAGGTATTCTTGGACTGCAAATTCCAGAAACCTTGACGAGCACAGCTGGGGCTGAAGGCTTCTGGGAATTGCAGTCTAAGAACACTCTGAGTTACCCAAGGTTGGGAACCACTGGTCTAGGTCAATGGTTCTGAATTTTGGGTCCCCAGATGTTTTTGGTTTAGAGACAAGGCATGGCTAGGACCCAGCTTGGCTTCCTTCTGGTTGCAATGTAAGATGAGGTCTCATTTGCTTCAAGGAAAAGAATTAGTATCATTTCCCCTATCCCTTATACGCATGGTTTCTGGCAAATATAGAAGAGATGGGAGGCATATTTTATTAATGTATGGAGCTGCAATCGTCTCAGTTGCAACCCTGTATTTTTAAGTGCTAAAGTCTTAAGCATACATATTTTTTTTGGAATAAATGTCCCTGGCTGCTATGAGCAATACTTTTGAACAAACATAGCAGAGGACTAGACTGTAAGAGCTGCACAGAAAGGAGAATTCAGCTGGGCATGGCCTTTCCTCCCACTCTGCTGTGATGAGGGGAAAAGTCACACCTGATAGACTTCTGCACAAGCTTTTAAAGGTCATTCCTCTTGGGATCAGGAAGCAATAGCCTTCTCAATGAGTCAGAGTAGAAGAAAGATATAGGATATGACATATATGGACTGACTTGATTGCATGTTTTTGTGGTTTTCGTGGTGCAGTGGTTAAACGGCTGTACTGCAGCCAAAACTGTGCCCATGACCTGGGGTTCAATCCCAGGTAGCCGGCTCAAGGTTGACTCAGCCTTCTATCCTTCCGAGGCTCTTAAAATGAGTACCCAGCTCGCTTGGGGGGGGGCAATGTGTAGCCTGCATAATTAACTTGTAAACCACACAGAGAGTGCTTGAAGTGCTATGGGGCGGTATATAAGCAGCACGCTTTGCTTTCGCTTTTTTCTCATAATACAAATATTGGGCTTCCTCCAGTAAAACTGGTTGGCTAGTGATTCAAAAACAGACAGAAGAAAGTACTGCTTCATACAACTAAACCTCGGAAATGCCAGTATTGAAGCTAAACCAAAAGAAGGGGGGATAGATGCTTGAAGGCTATCCCATGTTCTAGCTCGGCCACCAGCTGCCAGGCTCGAGGTAACCTGCTCAGCCACCCTTCCCCTCTGTCCTTGATGTCGTTAAATGCCAGATCTGCCCTAAATAAAGTCCAGCTTATTCAAACCTGATCTTGGATGAAGGGGCAGATCTGGCTTGTATTACTGAGACCTGGGCGGTGTAGCCCTCTCTCTAATTTGCCCACCCGGATATTCCATCCATCACCAAGGTAGACTGGAGGGTCAGGGAGGGGGAGTTGCCATTGTCTATAAAAGCACGTTAGAGGTTGTCAGTCCCTCTCCCTTGGCGATCCCAGGTCTAGAGGCCCTCCACGTGTTGGTAGGGACCAGGGATAGATTTGGAATAGTGCTGGTTTATCGTGGTCCCTGCAACACAGCACTCTCCTTTCTGGAGCTGGGGGGGGGGCTTCATCTTGGCAGTGATGTTGCGGTCCCCCAGGCTCCTTGTCCTGGGCGACCAACATCCACACTGAGATGGAAACCACTGGTCCGGCTCTTGAGCTCTTGGAAACCACGGCTTCCTTGGACATGTCTCAGTATGTCAACAGCCCCACCCATGTGGCGGGTCATATGCTAGACCTGGTGTTTTCAACAGGCAGGTTGAGAGTGATCTGAAGGTGACGGACCTTCTGTGGGATCCCTTGTCATGGTGGATCACCACCTGATAAAATACAGCACCTCAGTGGAACTCGTCCCCTTGCAGGGAGCCATTAAGATGGTCCACCTCCACAAGCTACTGGATCCAATTAGTTTCCAAGAGGCAATACAGGGGATACTGGCTGATGTGCACTTCAGGAGACCAATGCCCTCAATCCATTCCACTCTGGATTCAGGCTGCGTCATGGCATGGAGGTGGCACTGGTTGCCCTGCAAGATGACATTTTGAGGGAGACTGATGGGGCAAAATGGCCTTGCTGGTCCTCCTCGACCTATCAGCGGCCTTTGATACCGTTAACCACGATGTTCTCCTGGGGTGGCTCTCTGGGTTGGGGATTGGTGGTCTGGCCTTAGCCTGGCTCCAGCTCTTCCTCGAGGACCGTCCTCAGAGAGTACAGCTTGGTGAGATGATGTCCACCCCTTGGACCCTTAACGGTGGAGCCCCTCAGGGGTTGATCATGGCCCCAATGCTGTTTAATATCTATATGAGGTCCTTTGGGGAGGTCATCAGGAGCTTTGGAGCTTCTGTCACCACTTCTAGTCGCCTAGAGTGGTCGTAAGACCAGATGGGCGGGGTATTAAACAAACAAACAAACAAACAAACAAACAAACAAACAAACAAACAAACAAACAAATAAATAAATAAATAAATAAATATGCAGATGACACACAACTCTTTCTCTCTTTCCACCCTTCTGCAAAGTATGCTATCCCATCCCTTGAGCACTGCCTGGATGCAGTGCTGTGGTAGATGAGGGATAATGGACTGAGCCTGAGCCCAGGCAAGATGGAGACCCTGCGGGTGGGTGCCCTAGTGTTTGTGGATTGGGTGCCTCCCTCTCTTTTGGGGGGCTACTCTCTCTGCTAAGAATGAGGTTTGCAGCTTGGGTGTACTACTGGATCCAGCACTCTCAATGGAGCCTCAGATAGCATCTGTGGTCCATTCTCCCTACTTCCACCTAAGGCAGATTACCCAGCTGCAATCTACCTTGACATCGGGTCCCTCACAATGCTGGTTCATACACTGCTACAGTGATGCCTCGCAAGACAAATGTCTTGCGCAATGAAAAACTCACAAGACGAAAGCGTTTTGTGATTATTATTATTTTTTGGTCCTCGCAAGACAATTTTTTTCTATGGCTGTGCTTCGCAAGATGAAATTTTTGTAATACGAAATACCTCGGGGAACAAATTATTTTTTTGTCTTGCGAGGCATCACTGTATTCTCAAGAATAGACTACTGTAACACTGTCTACATGGGGCTGCCCATGAGGCTGTTATAGAAACTTGAGCAGATCTAGAGCACAGCAGCCAGATTATTGAGTGGTGTTAAGAAACATCAACACATTTCTCCCACCCTGGCCGCCCTGCACTGGTTACCTGACTGTTTCCGTGCCAGCTTCAAGGTGATGGTGTTAATTTATAAAGTTCTAAACAGTTTAAGACCTTGATACCTGACTGAACACCTCCTCCTGACGAGATCTGCTCATCCCATATGATCTTCCCAGGCCAGGCGGTTGACAGTTTTGACCCTGAGAGATGCCCAGAAAGAGAGAACCAGAAACTAAGCCATCTCAGTAGTCACTCCTCAGCTTTGGAACAACCACCTGCCCAAAATCCACCTGGCCACTTCACTGGGAATTTTTAATCGACTGTTAAAAACGTGGCTTTTCCGACAGGGCTTCCTGGACTTTACAACACCTTAATTACAACACCTAATTACAGTGAGTGGTCTCAACATTTATACTATCAGTCTTGCTGTCTTGCTCTATATTATTATTATCTCTTATTATTTAAATTTTTGGTTGTTTCAACTTTATTTTGATTTTATATTATTATGTTAATTGTTTGGAATTGTATATGTTTTATTTGTTTAATATGTAAACTGCCCAGAGTGGCCTAGTAGCTAAATGGGCGTTATAGAAGAGGAATGAATGAAAGAGTGAGTGAATGAATGAATGAATAAATAAATAATACAATGTTAAATTCAATGTCAATATGCTAATTAATGCTAGTTAATCATTTTTGTGAATATTTTAAAAAACTTTTATTATGTTAATTGTTAGGGATATACGTTAGCAACATATTCCTTCTACATTTTAAAAAATGTATTAAAATTACTATAATGGCTGTAAATGGGCAACTCAGAAATACAAAATTAAAGTGTCATGAAACAAAAACTCTTAAAATAATGACTTTTGAAATTGTAAAATTTTTGTACAAATTATGGATAATGAATCAATTTTAATAGTGGTGCCCTGCTTGATGACGATAATGCGTTCCAGCAAAATCGCTGTTAAGCGAAATCATCGTCAAGCGAAAAAAATCCTCATTGGAATGCATTGAAAACTGGTCAGTGCCTTCCAATGGGGGAAATACCTCATCGTCCAGCGAAGATTGCCCATAGAGAACCGCTGATCAGCTGTTAAAAATTGCTATAATGTGAAGCTGCCATCCAGAAAGCAGCCATTTTGAGAAGGGAGGGAAGCCATTTTGTGGAGCCAGAAAGCAGCCATTTTGAGAAGGGAGGGAACCCATTCTGCAGAACTGGAAAGCAGCCATTTTGAAAAGGGAGGGAAGCCATTTTGCGGAGCTGGAAAAAACAGGCTCCTAATCAATGTAAAGCGGATTTCTCCCATTGGAACCATTGTTTTGCGATTGCAATAGTGGTCACAAAAATGTCATCGTCAAGCGATTTCGACGTCATGCGGGGTAAGCATCTAGTGGGGCACCACTGTATTGATTCTGTGCTTTCACGTTCAAATAAAATTCACTGGTACAAAACATTGTTATGGCTACTCACCAGAGCTTGAAAATGGGATCAGTCAAATTCATGATAATAAGTCTATCACTGACTACTTTTGATCAGTAACTACTAGTAATGACTCTTGGGCTGGCTGGAATCTCTAGATTAAGTTTGCCATGGAATCCCCATTGTGGGAGGACAACCAATGGGAAGGGCCTGTTTGCTGTCACATTCTGTTCATAGGCTTCCTGGAGGAGTTTCCTTGGTTACTGTGAGAAACAAGATGGCAAGATTTGGTAGGCTTTAGATATGATCCAACAGAGCTCTTTTTTCATGTTCTTAGTGCTTTTCAGTATCAGACCTAAAATTTAATGGTCATATTAGATGAACTGACATTTTTTCAAAAGATTTTTTTTCTTCCGAATGTTTTCCCTTGCTTTCAAAAAGCACTTTATTAGTACTCTCAGATTAAGACAGCAGTGATAAAAGTAAGCTATAGTAAAAATGAGTTTTGGTTTATGTGTCTGAACTAGTCTGCATTCTTGATATTGGTTCCTTTGTTGTTTAGTCATGTCCGTCACTTCGTGACCCCATGGACCAGAGCACGCCAGGCCCTCCTGTCTTCCACTGCCTCCCGGTGTTTGGTCAGATTCATGTTCGTAGCTTCGATGACACTGTCCAACCATCTCATTCTCTGTCGTCCCCTTCTCCTCCTGCCTTCACCCTTTCCCAACATCAGGGTCTTTTCCAGGGAGTCTTCTCTTCTCGTGAGATTGCCGAAGTATTGGAGCCTTAGCTTCAGGATCTGTCCTTTCACTGAGCACTCAGGGTTGATTTCCTTCAGAATGGATAGGTTTGTTCTCCTTGCAGTCCAGGGGACTCTCAAGAGCCTCCTCCAACACCACAATTCAAAAGCATCAATTTTTCAGCGGTCAGCTTTCTTTATGATCCAGCTCTCACTTCCGTACCTCACTACAGGGAAAACCATAGCTTTGACTATTCGGACTTTTGTTGGCAAGGTGATGTCTCTGCTTTTTAAGATGCTATTGAGGTTTGTCATCGCTTTCCTCCCAAGAAGCAGGCATCTTCATAGAATTGGTCAATTTCAGCCTCTTCAGTGTTGGTGGTTGGTGCATAAACCTGGATGATTTTCATGTTGAAAGGCCTGCCTTGGATTTGTATTGAAATAATTCTATCATTGTTGACATTATATCCCAGTAGAGCTTTTCCCACTCTTTTGTTGACTATGAGGGCTACTCCATTTCATCTATGGGATTCTTGCCCAAAATAGTAGATATGATAATCATTTGAACTGAATTTGCCTTTTCCCGCCCACTTTAGTTCACTGAAGCCCAGGATGTCAATGTTTATTCTTACCATCTCCTGTTTGACTACATCCAGCTTCCCAAGGTTCATAGATCTTACATTCCAGATTGCTATGCAGTATTTTTCTTTGCAGCATCGAACTTTCCTTTCACTTCCAGGCACGTCCACAGCTGAGCATCCTGTCTGCTTTGGCCCAACCACTTCATTAGCTTTGGAGCTACTTGTCCTTATCCTCTGCTCTTCTTCAGTAGCATGTTCCTCAGTAGCATAAAAGAAGATGAGCCCCTTTCAACCTGAGGGACTCATCTTCTTTTAGCCTTTTGTTTCTGTTCATGGTTTTTTTTTTGTTTTTTTTTTTTTTTTTTGACAAAGATACTGGAGTGGCTTGCCAATGCCTGCTCCAGGTGGATCACGTTTAGTGAGTTTAGTTTAGAACTCTCCACTATGACCTATCCATCTTGGGTGTCCTTTCACAGCATAGTCCATAGCTTCTCTGAATTATTCAAGCCCTTTTGCCATGAGAAGGCAGCATTGGTTCCTTATCACATTTTAAAAATGCATTGAGCAGGAGGTTAGACTCAATGGCCTTATAAGATCCTTCTCAACTCAATTATTTTATGATTCTATAAAGATGGTATGTATGTATGTATGTATGTATGTATGTATGTATGTATGGATGGATGGATGGATGGATGGATGGATGGATGGATGGATGGATGGATGGATGGATGGATGGATGGATGGATGGATACTGAGAGAGATTTTTAATCCAATGCTGAAAATCTGCTGCCCTCCTACCTTCAGCAGATGGGAAAATATATACAGTATTTAAAGCTGATGTTTTTCCCCTTCATAAAAAGAGATTATATTACAGCATCAGCATTGCTAACAGCAACAACACTGGCCACACAGTGTTCATCACATACATCTGCCTGAGAGGCTTTGTACCATAGTTTGCTGGTGGTTAAATACAAAACAAATATGTATGAGTGAAATGATTCTAAATTAGTGTTTTTCCTCTTCAGAGAGGAGTTAATTGCTTTTGTCTGGGCAGCATTGAGAGATATATTTCAGATGTAAGTTGACAGCAGAGACTATCTTGTATTTAGGAGGTTCACCTGTGTCTTTCATTTTAGAATTATTTGGGTCAATGTCTCTTTTTTCTTTTTCTTTTCTTTTTGCTGTGGGGTACAATCCACCAAGTATGAGTGCAGGATCGGGGGGGGGGGGGTTGTTGTTGGAGAATGAAATGAAAGCAGCCTGTCATTTCTAGGATGGAAATATTCTGCAAATGCTATTCTGTGGATAGCGTCCTCACCATGTCACGTTTGGCTTTGGATAGTGTCTCCCAGAATCCTCCAGTTAAAATGGTCAAAGCTTTTTCAAGCTCTGGATCCATGCCTACTGCTGGCATGCAGCCTCTAGACACTGGCTCCCCAGTGAATGTGGCCCTTGGTCCTGAAAATATTTCCTACCTCTGCCTGAAAAGTTGAAGTTTTGTAGGTGAAAACAGGAAGTGTGCATTCAACAGTGTGCCTTGGCTATCAGAAATACATGAGATGTAGATGGTGGTTATATTTGTACCGGGCGGAAAAGTTGTTGGGCTGAGATTCAAGGCAAGCTTTGCCAGTGCCAAAGAGGAAGAAAGTGTGTGTCCTTTGACAGAAACGTAAAGTCTTGACTTTTATCTTTGCATGCTAAATGAGCAACAATAAAGAAGAAGAATGTGCTGCTCTGTAAGACAATGAGATTGCTCTTTGGTCAACGTTGAGAGAATTTGTACACTTCTGAAACAGACTGTGTGAAATTGAAAACTAGGATAGATGCTGCCTTGTTGCAGGGATTTTTTTAAAGGAGAAGCCCTGAATAGGTTGTGCCTTTGTGAGCAATCACCTCATTCTTTTGTGTGTGTTGTGTGTGTGTGTGTGTGTGTGTGTAACTTTACAAAGGGAAAAGATAACAGACATTTTCTGCAGATTACAAAAAGTATGTTAAAAAAATTCTTAATGTCTTGCTGTCATCCTGGTGGCAAAATCTCTTGTGGAGGCTTGAGAATCTTCCACAGGCTGCCCCGCAGAATCGAGACAGCCTATCATGATCTTAAAGAAGTCATTGGCAAAATTTCACATCCTTAGCCCTGTATTGGAAGGGTCATGGGTTAACTGAGAGAAGATGTAGAAGGAGCCCCAACCTTCTGCCTAGAACGGCAGTATGTCTCTCCCTTTGTTAAATGGATAGTCTGGTGGATAGTCTGACCTCAAAAAAACTAATTTTTCCATATTCAGGATCTGAGCTATAAAATGAGGTAGTCACACCTTTTTAGAGCAATGCTGTGTTCACAGAGCTCTTTTGTATTCAGTCCTCCTTTGAAGGGGAAAGGGAGACTGAACATGGGAGGTAGGCACATATAATTAGTAATACACCCTCCCCACAGGTGGTGCATGTTTAAGGTTGTAGGGGTGCTTCATCATGGCTGGATGCTTGTATCAGATTGTGTGGCTGGAATATTGCTTTACCTCTTCAGGACCAAAATGAGAAATGGATCAAGCATGAAACCATAGCTGGAGGATCTGCTAGGAGATAAGCAGCTTGTTCTTATTGATTTGTTTTCAGCGAGTGACAAAGATCTGTTAATTTTGTCCCAGCACTTGGTGAGAAATGAGAAGGTACATTGGCAAGATCTGCAGCAGCCTACAAAAATGAAACCTCTCTTTAACTAAAGCAGATAAGCCTTTTTTAAAAAAAGAGGAAAGAAAAGAAACAGAGAAAAGAACCAGGAGTGTGGCTGAAAATATAACACTTTGCTTTCGGCAGTCTTTTGTGCACTCTGCTAAAAAAAAAAAAATAGGATTTCATTTGCTCTGGTTTTTGTGAATGGTAGATTGGGAGCTATCAGGTCTTGCTCTCATCACAATGAACCTATGAAATCCCTACATTGCAGTTTGCTCCAAGACTAAGAGTAAAAGCCCTCAGCTTCTCCAAGTGGCTTTCTAGAACAAATCTTTCACTGATGACATTATCCTTCCCTTCTGTCGTAAATAATCTTATCAGTTAAATGAATGGAGCAGGTGACAGTGCTTCACAAGGAGGATGGTGTTCCTGAGTAGTGAATGCACTTGTGCTGAACCCCCGTGTCTGCTGGCAGCACAAATGACGTGGAGGAATCAACTGTCTTGATCCTTGTTTTGTTTCCCACACTTTCCATCTAGCCCGATGTTCCTGTTTTTGCTTGCAAAATTCATTGCTGAAGCTCCAGGCTCTTGAAACTGATCTCTGTTCTGCCCTTTTACCAAACCAGGAAGAAAATCCTCAGCCACCAGCTTCGAAGGACCCAGTCCCTTCCGCAGTTCTAGCCAGCGTGCAAGTCGATGGGGATACGAGCGGAGGTAAGAGGGTCTTTGCTAATAAGCCTTCATGGATATTCTTGCTTCTCCTTGGAAAGGCAGCTTGATGGGTTACAGCTTGACTGGATACATTGGTAGTATGGATAGAATGCAAAAAGATAGAGACTGAGGCAAAAAAAATGGAGATAGAAAGGGTTGAGAAAATGTAAATTTGAGACAGAGTAATGAAAATGTATTTTTCTTCGTGGCACAGGAGTATTAGTTCTTTTGAGGAAGAAAAGTTTGTTTAGATCAGTGGTTCTTAACGTGGGCAATAATGCCCCCCAGGGGGCGATTTCATTTTTCAGGGGTGCGGTAGAACGAAAAGGGGCGGTGTGGGGGCGAAAGAACAGAAGGGGGTGGTAGGGGGGCGCTGGAGTGAGCCAAACCTGTGAAGGCGACTGCAGCCGCAGTGCTGGCAGTAGATCCAGTGCTGCTGCTGCCGCCAGATGATCCAGCTCTTTCTACCTGCCACGTCTTGCCTTTCTCCTTTAGGGGAGCACTGAGTGTGGATCGAGCGGAAGGAAAGGGTCTCTGGGGTCCTCATCCTTGCCCCGTGAAGCACTGCCTCGCACCCGGGTGGGGAGGGAGACTAGGTAGGTAGGTAGGTAGGTAGGTAGGTAGGTAGGTAGGTAGGTAGGTAGGTAGGTAGGTAGGTACTGTAGGTAGGTAGGGTGGAGATCATCACCTCAGGGAGGGGGGCGATGATAACTTCCTCAATGGCTCAAGGGGGGGTTTCTTACGAAAAGGTTAAGAACCACTGGTTTAGATAGCTATTAGAAAGGGCCCTCACAAATGATTATTTCAGGAAGGTATCGGCAATTTTGCTCCCAATTTATTTTTTGTCATTAGAACTTTTTCTGTTTCTTTCAGTGCGTTTTCTCTCCCTCCCCAAAACATACCTTTGGCAGGCCAGCAGGGTTTCCTCTCTGCGCTCTTTGATTGCAAATGGAATGGCTCTGCAAGGAAAGTGAAAGTTTTGAAATCCGCATCTCCTTTTTTATTAAACTATTGACTCTCTTGTTCATCAAGCTTATTATTTCTGTATTTCTCTGCTGCTCCCCCCGGTTCTTGCTAGAAATCAATTGTTGGAAATAAATGGAATTTGTGAACTGGGATTTATTTCTGTTATCTCAGAGTCTCTAATCACCCAGATGGCATGAGATGGATTCCTGGGTTCAAGCAGAAGGCGAATTGCTGTGTACAAAAAATAGGTCATCGATAACAAGGCTAATAAAGCCAGCAGATCAACTGTAGGCCAGCTTAAAATTTGCAGACTGTGCGTGATCTCCATTAAGGCAAATGGGTCAGTATTTCATGGCCTAATCCCACGGTAATATCAGTAGATAAATACCACAACTGTAGCTGAACAGCTTATTTCAGAAGCTTTTTGTGCAGAGTCATTTTGCAAAGGCTAATCTGACGTTCTTTCTAAGAATCCCTTGGATCACGTTGGCAAGGCTGCTGTTTAGAGACGCATTTTCATATCTAGAAATAAGTGGTGCAAAGCCCTTATTGTACTTTATGGGTGGCCTGGTCACCATTAGATATACAATCATGCCCTGATTAATGATTACCCTGCATTACGACAAATCCGCTTCACGACAATGTTTTTGCGATTGCAAAACGATGGTCTAAATTGGGTTTTTTCGCTTTGCAAAGATTGGTCCCCTGCTTCGGGAACTGATTCTTCGCATTACGATGATCAAAACAGCTGATCATTGGATTTTCAAAATTGCCACTGGGTGCTCAAAATGGCTCCCTGCTGTGCTTAGGGACGGATTCCTCGCTATACAGGCACTGAAAATGGCCACCGTACGGAGGATCTTCGCTGGACGGTGAGTTTTTAGCCCATTGAAACGTATTAACCGGGTTTTAATGCGTTTCAATGGGTTTTTTATTTTTGCTTTACGATGTTTTCGCTCTACAGCAATTTCGCTGGAACGAATTAACGTCATTAAGCGAGTACCCCTAAAGTATATCTAATTGTGTAAAGTCAAAGAAAGCAAAACATACTCAGTATGTATAAGCAAACTGTAGAAAATGTTCTACTATTAAAATTACCAAGTCGGGTCAGTTGAATTGGAAACGATAGAAAAGAGGGGCCTGTTTTGCTTGCAGCCCTGAATTGCAGCATTGTGGATCAAATATGGTATATTTTATGTGTATCCATCACTGACTGCTGAAGGTCAGGAGTTCCACTGATACTGTAAAATATTCATGTCCCCCAACTTCAGATGTTACAAGATCAGAATAGTAGCTGCTGAAAAAAGGAATGGTGGGGATGCTTCTTATTTTAGTTCTTGGTAATAGCCAAAATCTTTTAAGGAGACCTCTAAGATAGGTAACACAGGGGATGTTTTACTGAGATCCTTTGAATTGCTTTGTAAAATTACTTTTTTTTTTACAACTCCTTCCAGATTCCTCCAGCAAGCAGGTTGGCCTGCTTTCCCAGCCTCTGCACTTTATGTACACTCTTCATCCTTGCTAAAGCAGATTGGCTCAACGGGTGTCACATGCGGTTGATTGCATTTGTCGGGTGCCTGTCAGTTTGCCCCATTTTGCAGAGTCAGGCAACATAATCAAGAAGATTCCTTAAGCTCTGGGGAGTATATAAGTTGATAGTTGAATGGCCATGGAGGCTCACAAGTTGCGACGTCCTTTACTGAGATAATTCTGATCAGAAAAAGGCAGTGTTCAAGTCTTAGTACCAATTTTTGTACAGTACAGGAAATTATTTTCTTTAAATGCTAAAGGTAAGATGTCTGTCTGTCTGTCTGTCTGTCTGTCTGTCTGTCTGTCTGTCTGTCTGTCTGTCTATCTATCTATCTATCTATCTATCTATCTATCTATCTATCTATCTATCTATCTATCTATCTATCTATCTATCTATCTATCTATCTATCTATCTATCTATCTATCTATCTAACCTTTAGCATTTAAAGAACACTGCCCCCCACAGGCTACACAGGTTTAGCAATCCTGGCTAAACTAGGGTTATCTGGACAAATTTTGTGCCCCAGTAAGTGGAATGTAGGCCTGTATCCTATTTATGGTGCTGGATAGGGAGTGCAAATTGGAGAGTGGTCAGGTTCTTGACATAGCTGCTAGGCTGCCTTAGATCTGGTGGTACAATTTGGATCCAATCCTGAACAAGTAGACAGACATGGATTAAGAAAAAGCACAACAAAGAAGATTCAGACACGCAACCATATACTAATTTATCTGTAGTAATGCAATACTAGAAATGATTTAATTTTTTGCAATAATTATATAATTTTATATTTTGAACAGAATTCCAGTGCTCACTTAGGTAGGGAAGTCAGTGAGTAGGCGCCTGCTGAATCTGCTGTCCATGTGCTCACCATGGCTGGGCAACTTCAGGCTCTTTGACTTTAAATCATATGTGAAACTGACAGGCTTTCAAATGGAGGACACCTTCAGAAGGAGGACTGTCCTTTGACTGTTCTCCAGATAGAAGATTGTTTGTTTGTTTGTTTGTAAAAGAGTACCTGTGGTTACCCTAACCAGGGCAGTAAATATAGCTTCCAATGGAATTGGATGGACATGAGCACACCCTGATTCCAAGTGCCCTCTTTTGCTTCTTTCTAAAGCAAGGGATTGACAACTTGAGGCTCTCCAGGTACTGTGGGGCTGCAGTGCCTATCAGTACTAGCCAACACGGCCCTTGGTGAGAAATGATCAGAGCTGTAACATTACAGCATGTGGAGAGACTCTGTTTTTGGGGCTTTACTCCTTCCCTAAAGAAATGTCAAAGCTGACAGTGCAGAGCATCTGTTTTGTAGAAAGAGCTTCACATGTAGCAATAACCTCTACAATTGCACTTTTTGGAATATGTTGTTGTTATTATTATTATTTCCCTATTTATTTTGTATGGCAAGTACTGTATTGTTTGGCCAGGGAATGAGCTGCAGAACAGTCAGTTCCACACATCGTTCCTTCCTGGCCATCATTCACAAAAGAGGAACTCCAGCAGAACCCTACAGGAGAGAAAAGTTCTGCTTCCTCAGTCTCTTTAGCTAAGTGGCACCTTTGAATGCACAGTTGTGTGAGACGAAGGCAATTCTTGGTCTGTGTAATTGCTAGCTGAGGATTACGTGGAACACTGTGCCCATGGAGCTATTATTCTCCATGGAAAGGATCAGGATTATCGCTTCTACCTCTAGAAGTTGCTTCTGTAGTTCTTAACATGTTCATCAGTCATTGCATACGTATACAGGGTTGTGTTTCTTTGGGGGGGGGGAATTAAGAATGGGTTCCAAGAGAGAGAGAAAATACATACAGATGTAAAAATTGAATTTTTTTGGGGGGGGTGGTATTTAAAGGCAACTAGAATACTCTTTTATTTGAAAGAAAGGTGATTGGACTCCTTTTAATTTTAAATAATAAACCAATATTGAGTGAATTGTGCCAAACATTGTTGATTCAGGATTATAACTTATAGAAACTGTCAATCAGTACCATTTAGAAATTGAGGGGGAAAAACTAGGTCAGATTCTTTTGTCATGATGTCTGCCAGAATGTAGCATTAGCTTTTCCTTTAAAGAGATCTATTAGTAGCTCCCTTTCATAATTATATTTACTGCACATGCCACCCCTATTTATGGATTGCTTTAGCACATTACTGCAATTTTAAGAGGAAGATTACTTCGTACATGCTTTACAAATTTTGAGAAATGGGTATCCGCTTTACTTGTTCTGTCTTTCATGATTACATGGCTTATTGATATTTTGCCTGAACTCCCCATTATGATAGAGGGTATAGCTATGCAGTCCAATGTAGAGGTTTCTAATTCAGTGCAGATACTATTGCATGCATGTGTAGATTCAACATGAAGTTCTCATACTTACTGTCCAGATGTAAGGACCATGACGCTTTGAAAAATGCCACCTCAACGTTCACTGCAATGTAACAGGTGTTCTTTAATACTGTCAGTCCACCGTGGGAATGGAAACAACGGGTGGGACAGAAGGACCCACCAGCTCTCCAACCCCCTGTAAGCTGCTTAAGAAAGAAAGAGGGCACTCTAGAGTTGGTTAGAGAACAATTTGGGATGGTCCACGACTAGGAGTGTGTGAGATATTTGGTTGTGTGAGACAAAAACTTCTTGCGTGATGTTCTGTCTATCCTGGGGTACTATTTAAGTTGCTGAGGTTGGCTGCCATCACGACATATCTCCCCCTATCTATCACTTGCTGTGTAGATATGTTGTTCTTCTTTAAGGTTTGTAGATACACAGAGTTCTGCGTGAACAAAGCTGTGACTTCAGCAGTGTGGTTCTTGTTGCTGACATGGAGGGGGTTCTGACAATGCAGAAGTAGCTCCTCTGCTGCAGTGGTAACGTGTGAATGCAGGTCCTGAGATAAAGGCTTCATGACTCTTCATACTTACCTGGAAGTAATTTTCACTGAATACTGCAGGAGTGGACCTGAGCAGACATCCATATGATTATGCTGGACCTCCTGGTTTTCATCCATATGACAGACTTTACAGACAGCCATACAGACTGTCTGGAGCTGCACACAGTCCTAAAATTATTGGAACATTTTAGTTTGTCTTGAACTGTTGGCTTAAACAGGTGGTATTTTAAGTCATTAGATATAAGTAAAAGCTATTTTGCATATACATAAGGGTGTCAGACATGTGTTCTTCAAGTTTGTTAGGATGAGATAGCCAGGGTGATGAATTCTAAACTCATAATAAATTCCTGATTTGTCTAATGCAAAAATGAGGTAGTCAACCTAAGTGTTAAACTGGAGCAGAGGTGGGCAAAGAGTTGTTCTCCAGATGTGTTGGCCTACAAGTTCCCTACCCAGCAAAGCCAATGGTGAAGGATGGTGGGAGTTGAGTTTGGACAACATCTGGAGGGCTGCACTTCCCCCACCTTTGAAGTATGGGATCCTTTTGTGTCTAGAGCTGGTTTTCTTACTTAGGTACTCTGAAGTTAAGATAAGAGACCCAATCCAGATGAGGACCCTAGCCTGAGTACGGGGGTGGCAGTTATTGTCCGTTTACTGTTTTTCTGATTGAAGTGGGAGGGTCTCATCCTTGCAGCTGTAATTTGAGTGATGAGATTAGTTTGTTTAGATATATCATTCTCTTGAAATAAAAACTGTACATGTGGATCTGTAGGCCA
The DNA here is from genome assembly GCF_051106095.1 of Pogona vitticeps. Classification (NCBI taxonomy): domain Eukaryota; kingdom Metazoa; phylum Chordata; class Lepidosauria; order Squamata; family Agamidae; genus Pogona; species Pogona vitticeps. Next base: position 99,567,151 of record NC_135785.1, read on the forward strand.
GAATGGAATCCCAGCCAGAGAGCAAAGAGTTAATGTCTCTACCATCTGCACTATGAACTGATCTAGATCGGATCCTTTGTGTTTACTGACATTGGAGGGGGATCCCTTTTGCTAGCGGTTTCCATTTTGGTGGTAGACAGGCTGTTTCAAGTGGTTACACAAGAGAAAGAGAGGAAAAACTGGCTCAATAATGTTTTAAAGTATTGTTTAGTTAAGATGTCCTTAAGATATTTCCGTGAAGGACAATGTACAAAGGTGCTACAGTGAGAAAGACTGGATTGCTGAATAGATGGATCCAGACAAGTTCCTACCTGGATAAAGCCCAATTTTATTGATGAGAGGCAGGAACTCCCGTTTTTCTTCTTGCTCTTACATTCTGTAAAAATAATATTGCATTAAAATGTTAAGCCATATTTGAAGAAAGCAATATCTGCAGTTCCACTTGGTCCCCGTTAGCTTTTCCTTGCTTAAAATGTTGGGTAATGGCAACTTTTTATTTTGTTTGTATCCCACAACTTGATCTGAACCATATTTAGCCAGAAGGAGATTTGAGTGAGTTCCGTAGAACTTTCTTCACATAAGGATACTGAGAATGGCAATCTAAAGTTTTATTCTATTCCTAGACCACATACTTTCCATTGTTGACATGACCTTCTCTTCGTACAAGTTGCATTCTTGTTCCACTATATTAAATAACAGTTTTTTTCCCTAGAGATTGCTGATGAACCTCAAAGTCTGTTTTATAATGTGCTGGGCTAATGAGCTTGGCCTTATGAATGCCTGTCAGATTTGTCTTGTTATTGCAGAGTCTGGACAATTCAACAAAGAAGGTCAGGCAGATGCCGACAATGGACATGAAGACCATCATTTCTTAGGGACTAGCAGACTGCTGTATCACATTACTGATGGAGATAATCCTCTGCTGTCTCCTCGCTGCTCTATTTTTAGCCAAAGCCAGAGATTTAATTTAGACCCTGAATCAGCTCCTTCCCCACCAAGTGCTCAACTGTTCATGATGTAAGCTTATTCATATTAATATTTTCTAGAATCTCTTCTGTGTAGCCATTAATGTTTCTCTTTTATTATGTCTCCTGTGCTCTCTTGCTGCTTACTGTATAGCAAGCATCATGTTTATTGATGGGAGATTATTATTTTTGGGGCCTAGTTGCATAAACCAAACCTATGATAATTTATGAATGGAAGTAGTGGCAACTCTGATGAAAGAATCCTTGGAGTTGTATTTTGGTCTGGGTTCTGAGATTCCTGTTAAGCATGTAGCCTTCATTTACAGAACTACAGTTTCCAGAGAAGGCTGGGATAGAGGCTTCCATAATGTGGAGTCTAGACAGTAGCCCATGGAATGAGAATACAGGTGTTACAAACATGTACCACTTTTGTGAAATGTCTGAGGCAATGAAATACAGTGGTGCCCCGCATAGCGAGGTTAATCCGTTCCGGATTAACCTTCGCTATGCGAAAACATCGCTGTACGGGGCAGGAAAAGCCTATTGGAACGCATTAAACTTAGTTTAATGCGTTCCAATAGGCGCCAAAACTTACCCCTCCAGCGATGTTTTCGCGGTCCGGCGGCCATTTTGGAGCCGCCGATCAGCTGTTCGGCAGCTCCAAAATGGCCGCCGGATGACCCGAAATGGCCCCCTGTCAGTGTTTTCGCGCCCTCCCCTTGCTTACCGAGGTCGCGAAAACGCTGCGGGGGGGCATTTCAGGTCGTCCGCAGCCATTTTGGAGCCGCCGATCAGCTGTTCGGCGGCTCCAAAATGGCCGCCGGACGCCCCAATCGTCGCAAAGCGAGTGCGGCGATTGGGGCAGCTCCGTATAGCGATCCCCAAAAAGGGATCGCTATACGGATTCTTCGTTATACGGTGCGCTCGTTAAGCGAGGCACCACTGTATATGTACAGTAGTATGAAAGAACTTGTCCTAGGATTAAAGAAGTTGAGCTAGATTCTCCTGAGAGAAAATAAACCACCCAGAGTAGACACGTTCTAAGTGGGTGGTATGTAAATAAACTAGCTAACTAATTAACTAATAATATTCAGTGCCGGTTTTAAAAATTTAGTACAGGTGGGGCCTTACACACATTATCTTGCTTCTTCTCAGGCAGTCTGAGTGTAGCATTGCAACATGTCAATACTTCCACAGAAATTCAGAGTATCAAAATAACACATTGCAAGTAATAATATTAGTGGCAATGCATCACTTTTTAGTGGAGGCATCACCACTTTTCTTTTTCAAATAAAGTTACCTTCCTCTGTAGGGAGTAGCATTTCTCTCCCCAACCCCATTTTAGAGCATTTTCTATTTTAGATGGATTTTGTATCAAAAGGAAACTTTAAAAGCACTGTAACCATTAATGTACGGGATTACCAAAGACTTACCCTCCAGCATTATAGGTAACAAATTGCTAGGGGATTTACCTAATAAATTCCTTTGAGAAAGTAACTTTGTAAGCTTTGTAGAGACACCAGGACGCTTTCAGATGCTCTTGGGAGAAGGCCCTGCACTGCTCCCGTTCATTTATCCATAGTCTGCCACGTGGCACAGTTTTGTGCTTGTGTATCCAAGTGAGCTCTAGTGCTGGATCATGTGGTGGTCCCTTCTGGGCAGTGTCGTAGTCACAGAACTCTTCTGATCCCACCTTCCTTCTCCCCTTCCAGCATTCAGGCAGTGGTGCTGCCCAACATAGACTCAAAGAGGACAGCTTCTGACTTTATTCCTTGTTCAGCTAGTAACCTCATCCATGATCACCATGATTGCTCTGTTGGTGGTGCTGGAGGACAGACTTCTAGTTTCAGTGCAACCTAGGTCAGCTTGTGTCTATGCCTGCCATCTTCACAAATGATCACTGCAGCTGGCTCTTCTAAGAACACCTTGGTGTGCAGACATTAGCATATGATGTTTTGATATCTATGCTGGGAAGAACTTTACTTGCAGCTTCTTGCAAATCTCATGGCTTTCAGATGAAGAAAACCAGGCCAGGTTATAGCCAATCTCAGTTATCCCTCCTCTGTTCACTCTCTCCTTCTCCTCTTTACTGCTGCCCTCCCCCTATTCTCCTCCTCCTCCCAGTATGGTTTAAACAGTCCAGGGCAGTTCTAGCTCCTGCCTTGTAAAATGACACTAAGGAGAAGCATTCGCATAACTTTCTCATTCTGTAGGCCAAGAAGTTCTTCCAGAGGCAGCTGTGATGACTCAAAAGAACCACAGACAATAGCACAAGTTACAAAGCACCTACAAAGTCTTAAGAGGAAAATCAGGAAATATGAAGAAAAGTTTGAGCAAGAAAAGAATTATCGGGTAAGACACCAGAAGGCTAAGTAACATTTTTAAAAAAGGGTATATGTTTCTGCCATATATGAATGGGGAAAGGGCTCTTAGAAATTATAAGCAGATTGAGGTGTGAGGTGTGCCCAGTTTGGTGGGTGACAGATTGCACAAGGCTGGTTGAGATAATGTTTTGTTCTTGACGTTCTCAAGGGACAACGTCAGTGGAAATTTGCATTGTTAGAATTTACTTCAGACTGGTGCTGATGGCTTGCTAGCAGATGAGCTCATAATATTAGTTGACATCATAAAGGTCTGTCTTAAGCAATGATGTCATAATTGCCCAAATCCTGGTTTATCAACACTAAAAAGATTAGGGAGCACCAGTGAAGACCAGTGAAAGGGCAAGTAGTTAATGAAAACTTCAATATTTTTTACTAGGTGAAAATTCAGGTAAAACTGTAAAAAAGGAGATGTGATTGAAGCCTTGTGGGTGGAGTGTTCTTCACTCTCCATTTTTAGTTTGCTGTATCCACAGTCTCATTTATTCTTGTGAAAAGAAACTGTGCATATGGTTTCTCTTCTTCTGGTGGCAATTATAATACATCCTTTTGGGTTAAATTTATATGTGAGTACCATTGGGGCTGTAACTGTTGTTAGCGAGGGTGGTGTTATGTACATCTGCCCTGATTAATCTTTGCCTATTTTGCAGCTCCACTATAGATAGATACAGTTTGTAATGTAAGAGTCTCAAATATTTTTGAGCCAAGAGACCACATTTGGCATTTTGAATGTCTCTCCCCCCCCCGCCCCCGCAAACCTGGCCCCTATCCTCATAAAATGCCAGACACACACAGTGGGAAAAAGACAAGAACAGAAAGAGGGGAAACAAAATATGTCTGTGAAGTAAAGCATGCAGAGAGACACAGGGAGACTGAGAGGCAGAAAAGAGAGGAGAAGGGAGAAAAGGGGCAAAATAAATAGAAGTAAACATAGGATGAAACATGGAGGGAGAAAGTAAATGGGGAATATTGAGAAAGAGAGGAAATGAGGAAATGGAGAAAGAGAAAAGAAAAGGGGAATGAAAGCGAGAATGAAGGTGAGAAGGCGATAGAACTGGATTAACAAAGAAATAAGGAAAATTGAGTGAGTAAATGGAGAAAGTAAATTGACAGGAAGGAATGCACAAACCGAGTAAAACAGAGGTCATCAACCCCCGGTCCGTGGCCCCGTGCTGGTCCGTGGCCTAAGCCAGACTGGGCTGTGAAGACAGACCTCCTGCCCCCCCTGCATACACTCCTCTCCCCACCCCTGCTTTGTGCACGTGCCAGCGCTGGCATGAGTGCTCCCCCACCCCTTCACGCATGCACCCAAGTGCCCGAGCGCCCATGCAAAGAGGTGGGGGAGCGCTCACACCAGCGCTGGCGGGCAGGCTCTCCCCCACTGCTTCGTGCATGCTCCTGAGAGAATGTGCGCAGTCGCACATACCTGTGCGAGGGCCCCCCGCCTTCCTCGGAGGCTCAGCTGGTCCGCAGTCCCAAAAAGGTTGGGGACCTCTGGAGTAAAACACAGCTCAATTGAAAGCAAGCACACATTCATATGAAGAAAAACAGAGAGGGGGAAATGTGTTTGCGGGAGAGAAACACAAAACATTGGTGTTCTCTACAAGTGGATACAGCAATTTTGCCCTCCCCCCCCCTTTTTTTGAGAATTAGGGAAAAGGAAGATATACTTCTGAAAAGCTTCTGTAGGAAAGAGAAACCCAGGGCTGTGTTCCCAGCCATTTTGGGACAGTACATTGTTTCCCCCTAACTGTACTGAAATATTTCTCATGAGGAAAAATTCAGAGAGATATCCCATCCCTGCAGTGGTAGGCCGCCCGGTTTGATACAATCAAGGCAGAAAAGAGGAAAACCTGATCAACTTAAAAAGTGGAATTGTAGTGCAGGATTTTAACACTACATTTAAAGTCCAGTTTTGCAAGAACCTTGGCCTAATTTACCTATGAAAATGATTTGTTCAAACCCCTGGTAAGAATGGTCTGTTTGTCTCCCAGCAGCCCAGGGCAGGAAAAAGAGAGAGGAAGGAAAGAAGGGAAGAGAAAGGAGTGGGAGGAGGAAAGCTGAAAGAGAGAGTTCTTGCCTCTTGTGGGGTTTTGCCCTGCACTTCACTGGCATTAACCCCAACAGGATTAAGCCCTGCAAGGATGTGGTTCTCAGTGGAAAAATACTTCTCTGTTTCTGCCTTAGACCCTAGCATTAATAACTTTGGAAGCAGCCTTGGATTGTATCTGACACAAATGAAGGAGATCATCCTGTTGCTGTGCAGCAGGCCTAGCAACCAACAATGTTTTGACCTGATCTAGAATTCATATTTGCTGTGCATTGTTTCCCAAGTGTACCTGAATATTTGTTGGCTATTCTGGATTAATACTAGAGTGCATCTTGACAGCCTTGCCGGTCAGTGATGAGAATTGTGTAGGTAATAATAATAATAAAACACTAATAATCTCTCTCACACACCCTTTCTTTCTCTTTCAGCCTTCCCATGCTGATAAAATATCAAATCCTGAGGTAATGAAATGGATGAATGACTTGGCCAAAAGTCGTAAACAGCTTAAAGGTAGACGTAACCATTGAGTACAGTCTTTTTGTTGTAGGGCATTTCCCTTTCACTAATGAGAGGTATTTAATGGATAACAGAAGAGGCCATGTTGCTTACTCTACTCCAGAGTGATATTCCCCAATAGTCCTCAAAGGAAAGTGCAAATTCCACCAAGGAGAGCTGAAAGGCAGATATTTAATGTCATAGTGAATCTTTTTAGAAAGATAATCAGTGTTCTTCCAGGATATTCATACTATATATTCTAGCTGGTTTTATGTGAGTCTCAAAATCATAGATTTCTCCTAAAAATTCTGGGAATGGTTGACACTCCTTTCTGAACAACCCAAATGATGTTAATTCCCTGTTTCTTTTTAGGGAGAAAGAACACTTATAACACCAACCCACTGCCACCTCCACTGCCTGCCTACCCGTGCCCCTGCCATCCCACACCACTGTCCTCGGAAGCAAGCAGTAGGTTCAACTTCCTTTCCAGGAGCAAGGCCTGCAGCTTCTGGGCATACACAGAAGCAGGAGCCAAGTGCGCTACTTCTGGGCAGAAATCTGAGCATGGCCAGAAGAGGTGGGCTTGGCTCCTGGAAGGGAAATACAAGCCTGCTGCTTGCTTCTGAGGACAGCAGTGCCAGCAACAGAAGCAGGTCGGTGGGAGGCAGCAACGGCAGGGGGACTTGATGAGTGAGTTGGAAAAATGGTTCTGAGTCACCAGTCAAGTGCAAGTCATTGTGGAAAAACCCAAGTCAAGTCCAAGTTGAGTGAGGGTTGTGATTCAAGTGTGACCCGACAGTGAATTTCAAGTCGCAAGTCTTCATCCCTGGCATCTGGGTTATGCCCAAGAGGGAGTGAACGTGTTATACTTTTTCCCATTCAAAGAACAATGCAGGCTGTGTTGCAAGACAAGAAGGTGGAAGTTTTAGGAAACCTTAAGTGACCTGAAAAGGGTAGTAACCCTGTCATGGCATTACCACTTTTACTTTACTGTACATGCAAGAAGTTTATAAAGTGTCCTCAAGTGTCCTTTACACTAAGACAGGGTGCCTTAAACCATTCTCAGTCTATTGATGATAGTGCTTCAGATACAGAGTAGGGAGGGGAAGAGATGGAATAGATGGGCTTAGGATTGCAGAACAGGGAGCTAATCACAGACTCATAGTGTTACAGGGTTGGAAAGAATTCTAGTGATCATCTAGTCAGTTCCCTGATAAATGACCATCCAACCTCTGTTTAAAAGCAGAGACTACCACATTTCAAGGTAGCCCATTCCACTGTTCAATGGTGCTTTCTATCAGGAAGTTCTTAATTAACAATCAAAGTCTCCTTTTTTGTATATCTGTGAAGACTCTCAGTCATCCAGGTGAGGTTATCTGGAAGCTGAGTCATGGCAACTGGACTTCTTTCTTATTAGGGTGAAACGTTTTGCTACTCATCCAGGTATCTTCCTCAGTCTGAAGAGAGTTGATAGGAGATCCCTGATATATCCTCCACATTAGTTCACTTCCCCCTGGTCTGAATAGGCTCATTAGAAGGACAAAGGACTGGGGGTGAGTGGAAATCCCACCTCTGTAGCTCCTCTCCACCCAGAGGTGGGATTTTCACTCACCCCCCCCCATCCTTTATCTAATAAGCCTATTCAGATGAGTAGTGAAATGTTTCAACCTAATAAGAAAGAAGTCCAGTTACCATGACTTAACTTTGAGATCTCCTTTCTTGTAATTCGAAAGGTTTTTTTTTCTGTGTAGTTTTCCTGATCTCACTTGCCTTTCCAAAGCCATGGACTATAAAGCCAAGAGTTAAATACCCTCCTTGCCCTGCCCTTTTCTACTGAGGTCTGAAATTATGTACCAACTCTTGGACAAAATTGCAGATTTAGCAGGTGTTGGCATTGTTGGAACAAATATCACCTGGACAGAATCAGTGGTTCAGTGCTTTCCCCTTCACCCCATTATTCTCCTGCATATTTAATCTTGTTTTCAAAAGCCTAGCTATTTAAAAAAAATGACTACTTTTAACTGATTGTGAATTTTCTGCTTGAATCTGTTGGAAGAAGAGGGCAGCCTGATTTGTCTGCTACATTTGAGAGGCACTCCTTTGTGTTATTTGTTCATTTTAGTGACTTCTATCCTGCTGTTCAGTAAAATTCCTGGGACAGCTTAGAAAATTTAAATCACAATAAAGAAAAAGTGACACATAGGAAAACATATTCAAAACAGTAACATCGACAGGAGCAGCTTGACAACTTCCATAAGACCACACAGACTGAATTGTCTAAAAGTCCTGAAAAAGATAAAGTCTTTGTGTGATGCCAAAATGACAACAGTACAGATGACACAGAGCATCATCTCCTCCCGTAGTTAGACCCCCATACTTGATTTGCTGGGGAAAACCCTGAGAATGGATTCTGACAAAGATCTCAGTGTTTGGCAAAGCACATCTGGAGACAGCCAGTCCTTATGAGTACAGCAGAAGAGTGATATCAAGCCTCTTGCCTTCCAGAGGTCTTTCCATCTTCTTTTGGCTGCCAACGCTTCATGTAAGTTAGGTGAGTACAGTCCTACCTAACTTACATTAAGCACTGACAGCCAAATGGAAATGCAGACATTTCTCCCATTGCTGGTGTTCTCCAAAGCTTTCTCTAAGTCAGGCAAAATCCTGTCTCTCCCTCACAGCTTCAAAGATTGCTAGAGAGAGAGAGAGCAGGATGCCTTTTAAAAAAAAATCCAGAGAAGCTTTGGCAGAGCACAGACACTGTGGGGGAAAACACCTGCTCAGACTCAGGAGGTCTGGGTTTGAATCCTTCCTCTGCCACAGAAGTTCATGGAGAAGGTGGAACTGTCAAACCACTCCTTTAATGCCTCACTCATTTAGGGTTTTTATAAGTCGCTTCTGTCTTGATGGCACATAACAAATTTGAGGGAGGGAGAAGCAAAAAGAGAAATGCATTTTATATAAAATACAAGGTTTCTTTATGCAAAACACAAGGTTTGTGTGGAAAATACATGGAGGCGGGGTTTGTAGCATACACAATAATTACATGATTTTTTTTTCTGTGATGGATTTCTCTTCATTCTGAATACATCCTGCATGGGGTGTAACAACAGAGTATTAGAGTTAAAAGTAACACTGGGACAAGTGTTGTCTTCCCAGCTTTGTGGTGCATTTTATGACCCCCCCCCAAGGAGTTTGAGGTGGAGACTTCCGTTCTCCACTGTGCTTCCAGGGAGAAAACAGTCTGTATAGTCTTGGGGAAGGTGCACAGTTCCAGGATGCCCCCAGAAAAAGGGCATGGTTAACCACTTCCAAGGGCTCTGTTTATTGACATTTTGGTGAGCTTCCATACATGGCTGAAGGACTGTAGTTTACTTTTGAAGGTTTCAAGTAGTGTAAATTATCTGAGCAATCCAATTCAGTGAGATGGTGATGGTGCCATCTTTCTCTCTGTGTGTGTGTTTGTGGTGAACAGAATTCTTTGCAAGCACTTGCTTATTCATGTCCTCTGAATTTTCCTCACAGAGCTGAAGCTCAAAATGTCAGAAGAAGAAAGTTGCCCCCTCAAAAAACCTCAAAGAAACCTTCCTCAGGAGAGCTCCAAAGAGACTGTGAATCAGGACTCAGCAGGCGCTCCCTCGAGTCCATCAGTAGAAGAAACCATGGATGGCATGATGAAACGGTTGACAGAGACTCGGCAGCAGCTCAGTATCCCTGAAAACATTAAGGTATGTGATTTTCATATAGTATAACAGATGATTAACTGTTCAGCCTGTTTGTCATATGGTGAACCATCAAAAGCAGTGGGGGCTTCTGTGTTTTACTACCATGTCCCATCAGTTTATTATAGCCTCACTATCAAAACTGCAGGAGAAGATATCTACCTTTAAAAAAAAGGCTCTTAGCAAGGCTTACATAGATGAGGTAGCAACATCTGTTTTCAGAAATATTTCCAGTTGTGGGATAGTGTGTATTACAAAGCTTTCACCGGGAATGAGGAATATACAAAAGAACCCTAATATTTAGATGGAGACTCCTCCCCCTCTGCTCCCCACAGGCATACATGATCACAAGCATTTCCCCTTGCTTTCCAGATGTAAAGTGTCTAAAACAGCTCATACAGATTAATAAAAATTTAAAAACTTCTTGTCCACATGTCTTCTATCTAAAGGTGAAAGAGAGAAGAAAAAGGAAACAGACTTAGACAGTAGTTCTTAAGTTTGCATAGTAGTTTGCATAATGATCAGCTGGGATGAAGACTATTTAGGGGAGAAGGTCAAATAGTAGAGTGAATGGAGTGGCAAGAATACGTAAAAGAAATAGATAGTTAAGTGTTCCTGAATGGGCAGTTGTTCAAAGTTGGCTCCTTTCTTCTTTTAGGCAAATTTGAACATATTTAGGACTTCCAATCCATGCTTATTTCAAGCTCTTGTTGCAATTTGCGGTTGGTTGGTGGGTTGGGTTGGGTTGGGTTGGTTGGTTGGTTGTAAAATGCTTTCCTTGCTCACATATGAAACACTATGCATAAAAATATGTGTGTTTTGAAAAATGCTTCACAACACTAAAATATAAAATGTTTTATTCAGTGCAAAAAAAAAATCCCTTGGAAAAAAGGGATTGTTGGGGGGGGGGGAAAGAAAGATGGAGACTACTGGTTTTTTTTAAAGGGCATGGAAATGCCTGTGAGTCCAGTGCAGAAACAGGACAGAACCAACTTATCAATAAAAAACACACAAAAGAATCTGAATGAATTCAAACTTGAAGAGATATTAGAAGCAATACATTGAAGTTACAAACATCAAAGCCATTGATGTTTTGTTCTGATGAGTTTTATGTATTATGTTACTTGTTTTTTCAGAGGGTTGGGAGTGGAGTGCTGCTGGCATCAGGTGGGTCATTGGGGAAGGAATGTTCAGGTCTTTCCTGCTGCCCCAAGAGGCCCTGGCTGTGGAAAGTTGCCACTATTGGTAGCCCTACAAAACTGGCTCATTCCTTTTTCTGTAGTCAGCATGGCATCCGTGCAGACTGCCATAGCAAATGGATGCAGAGGGGGCAGGAACAGCAGCACTTCTTCTGAAGGCAGGCTGTATACAGAATTGACTTTGTCATGAATGCCTGGCTCCAAGGGGTCCAGAAAGCCAAGTTGCTATTGGAGGGGAGCAATCTGCAGAATCCTGGGTAAAAAAAGGATTGGTAGGCCATTCTGCAGATCATTTCTTCATCTAGTTGGCTTGGCTTCAAGAACCTCTCAAAGCCAAGGAGTCAAGAGAAAGGCCTGGAAAGCACCACTACTCTAGCTGCCTATGCTCCTTCATCTATGGTGATGCTAGCAGGAGCTGTTATATCCATCCGTAACAATGTTGCTATGCCATCTCCTTCATGCCTTCTGGTTGGCAATGGTGGAGAAGGAAAATGTGATGGAAGTGGAACCAAGTGTTCAAGAAAAATAACATGCTGTGCACTGCTGTAATGCTGCATCGCCATACCTTCTCATATATGACTGTTGGTTGGTGATGGAAAGACACCCTGCACAAAATGGGAACAGTGCTTTATTTCCCACATCAGGTCACAGGTCAGACTATCTTTCTAAGGCAGCAACTTCACTGAGAAGCATTTGTTGGTCACAACAGTATAAGGTTATTATCAAGCTGTTAAGAGCAGAAGGCAAATGGTCGCGATCTTGTTCAGTTATGCTCCTCACAAAAAGACTGCTGTTTGAGCAGTTTGACTCATTCCTTGTTCACCTAAGGAAGTATCAGTGCTTTCTTGCACAAACATAAGCCTTGTATATTTAAATGAGCAATTTCTGCTAATGGAATGGCATCCAGGGAGACCCTCTGTTAGACCGCCCATGGAGCTGTCCACTATGCTGGTGCTGAACAAGATCACTGTGACTGTTTTTATTTATTAGAGTTTTAAAAAATGGATCTTCCTTCTGTTGACATAAGCGGCACCTCCTTAATTGGGTGGGGGCACCTTTCACCACAGATTAACATATTCAGCAGAAACTATTAATCTACCTTGTCACTTCTTCATGGGTTGGAGGGATTGTCATATGGAGAAACAGGCCTTTTACACTAACCTTTTACATACACCCAAAACCTGAATCAAGCCATATTTTTCCCTTTCTTATCAAAGGGATTCTTTTGAACAAGGAGGACTGAAGACTATAAGACATTTTCAGGTTTAAAGCCAGTGTCCTGGATTAAGCTTGGAAACAGATAGATAACCAGCGTAGAATATCTAATATGGGACTAATCTGCTGCTCTTTGGAGCTAATTGTGTTGTATAGTCAGTCCACTATATTTCATAGTAGTTGACATTTGCAAACTAATTTCAAGAGTACATTTATAAAAAGCATAAATGACAAAAAACTGGTAGTTATTCTTATGACTATGTCTCCTTTCATGATTCAGCTGACTCTGGTAAAATGTTTTCCTTTGTGCTGTCTATCTCTTGGAATTCCAGTGCAGTATTAGTAAAATCCAGAAGAATCCCCAAGTTGTAAATACAAACTTCGAAGAAAAATGTCCACCCAGAGAGCCCAAACTCTAATTTTACCTGTTTTGGTCAAGAGACCTCACTATGAGATCTAGATTCAGTTTCAGTTCATTATACTGCCTCCAATCTGTGACAGACTTTGGGTTTACCGCTGAACAAGTTTGATTGCCATCCATCAGTGGATGTGATTGCCATGTCCATAATGAAGCAGCTAGATTAAAATTATAAATACTCCCTAGAGGACCATGTTAGGAGAGCAGCATCTGGCTGTTAATGTTTTAACAACCATTTATTTAAATAAGAAGTAATTAGTTATTCAAATACTAATTATGAAGTTAATTTGTAGTCCAGCTGCCTCCTGGTTCCTATATTTTAACTCTGTAAAAAGGCAAAGTAGATTTGCTTAATGATTGGAATGATCATGAAAAACATTCAGTAATTGTATAAGTCAAGTCTGAGAAGCCAGTGTGCAAAACCCTGTTCTGGGTAATAAACTCAGATTGCGGTAAGACAGTAGTTCTCAACCTTGGGTAACCCAGGGATTCTTGGACTGCAGCTCCTGGAAACCCTGGCCAGCACAGCTGGTGGTGAAGACTTCTGGGAACTGGAGTCCAAGAACACCTGGGTTACCAAAGGCTGGGAACCGCTGATGTAGGAAAATTAAGGTTTCACAACTACATACTGCCATTATAGATGTGTTAGCATTCTCTCCTGACCTCGATTTCATTGGTCCTGGTGCAGCAGCAAGCACACAAGTAGTGTCAGTTCTACAAGACTTCCAGTTTAGGCTTTGCATTCCTATATCAAATTCCTAACCAGGATGAAGGAGAAAAACAATTTTCATTCCCAATATATTCAAGGTAGTTTGAAACTAAACTTTTTCTTTATAAACGGAAGGTTTGTTCATAAATTAATATTACTTACATGGACACACAAACTGAAGGTTTGTTCATAAATTAATATTACTTACATGGACACACAGATGCACACATGGGGCAGGCAACCTGTAGCCCTTCCAGTGGTCTTAGGCTGCATTATCTGTCAGCAATGGCCAGCCCAGCCAATGGTGCGGGATGATGGGAGTTCGACTGTGGCTGAAATCCTGTTGTGCAGTTGCACAAATGTCATAACTTTCAGAGATCAATAGCTTTTAGCAATGTTCCCTCTCATTTTCAGCCCTGTTGTGCAGGAATTTCATCCTGTGTGCATGGGTGGGGTTCAAGCCAAAATTGGAGCTAAATGAGTGGCACCACTGGCTGCCAGTGCATAGCCCCAATGGAGCTCTCTGTGTGCACATGCATACAGATCTTAGAGGAAACATGGGCCATAAGATAAGACCGTATCTGTGACATGCCAAGTTGTGCATCTTAGTATTCAGATAATGGCCAAAATTCTGTTGCATAGCGTAAGCCAAATAATAACTTCTGGTCTCCTGGATGAAATGTTCTTCATTCTGTACTAGGGATTAGACAGTGTCCCCTTTTTAGGGACAGGATGGCATTATTGTTATATTGGGATGGTTGCTAGGTTTGTTTAAAGCTGTTGGGGTTTCGAGAAATACTTAAATGTGAAGACATGAATTTCTAAAGAAAAAGATACCTATTCACTCTAATTCAGTACAAGTCATTGCCGTTGCTTTATATGAACTTGCAGTGTCTTGGATGCATTGAACGTGTAAGATTATACTAGTATTCCTTGTAACGACGAGGGGGTGCTGATACATATTGAGCCTTTCCCAGAAAAAATTGAGCTAGGAAACTATAAATTGCAGGGTGTATTGGCCAATTTATCTGTATTCAATGGTGCAAAAATCAACTACCTATTATTTTAACTGGTCCAAAGTGAACATGGCAACACCTCCAGAAAAGTTCAAGGTGGGAGAGCATAGGACCATAGTCAAGTTCCTGTTTCTCCAAGGGAAAGGTGCAAAGCACCTTGATGAAATGTCACAAACTATGGGTGACAGTGGCCCTTCATATGCAACAATTAAACATTGGGTTGTCAGTTTTAAAACTGACAATTTTGGTATTGAAAGTGAGAAACCCAGTGGAAGGCCTGTTTCTGTCTCTGTGCCTGCAAATGTGAAAGCCATCCATGACATGATCATGGAGGACTGTTGAATATCAGCCAAAAGTATTGCTATATATCTGAGAATATCACGTGAGAGAGTGGTGCCATTATCCACAATGACTTGGAAATAAGAAAGCTGGCAACAAAGTGGATCCCCAAACTTTTGACAACCGAACAAAAGAGGAAATGTGTGGTCATTGGTGGCTGTTTTGGAACATTTTGCAAGAAATGAGTCAGATTTCCTGGGCAAACTGGTAACTGGTGATGAGACATAGATCTACTGTTATGATCCTGAGACAAAGGAACAGTCTAAGGAATGGAGGCACAGTGGTTCCCCCAGGCCAAGGAAGTTTCGAGTGCAAAAGTAGGTGCAGAAGCAAATGACAACAGTTTTTTGGGATAAGAAGGGAGTTCTGTTGGTGGACTACCTCCAACAGGGTTCAACCATCAATGCAAAATATTACTGTGCTTTATGGACAAAGTTGAGGCAAAACATCAAGGAAAAACTTTGAGAAAAGCTCTCCAAAGGTGTCATCCTTTTGCATGACAACGCCTCGTTACACACTGCAGGTGAAACAATGGCAAAACTGACGTCCTTAGGCTTTCAGATGATGCCCCATCCACCCTATTCTCCCAACCTGGCTCCTTCTGACTATTATCTGTTCCCCAAACTCAAAAAACATCTAAAGGGACAACGATTTGGGAGTGTCCTGGAGGCAACTAATGCTGTAAATGAGTAGTTACACCAGCAGATGAAAGAATTTTATTTGCAGGGACTTAAGAAGCTGCAGGACAGATGTTGCAAGTGCATTGACCTCCTTGGGGGAATATGTCGAATAGTGTGGCAGTTACAGCTTTCTAGCTCAATTTTTTTCTAGGAAGGGCTCAATACCTATCAGCACCCCCTCGTACTTTACATTTCACTCCTTACAAAAAACCAAACAAAAAACCACTGAAGTAGTCAGACACAGTATATAGGCAGAATTACATCTTCTGCTTTGGAAACACACATCAAGAGATAGAAGGATGTTGTAGCAGGAAAGCAGGGGAGAGGATGATGATGATGATTACGCATTGCCTGTTTTCTGATGCTTCTCTGCTTCAAATTAGCCTTTCTCAAAAACTCTTTTGCATGAACAAGCAGCCGCTGGAGACTTTTCTTATGCATTTACACAGGAAATACGTGGTTCTTCCTAGAGGCCTCAGGAGAGAATAGCTGAAAACAACAGTGCATGTTCATTAAAAATCTCTCTTCTCTGTAGCCTGACCTCTGAGATTCCTTTGCGAAAGAGGTTTTGGAATAGATGGCTCTCCAGACCTTGTTGGACTTCCACTCCCATCAGATTCGGCAGGGGAGGATGAATGTTATAGTCCCACACTATCTGCTGGGCTGCAGATTCCCTGTTTCTGAGTCAAAGGATTAATTCACATGACAGTGTCTGAGTCAAGAGAGTCAATAAATTGTTACTTCAGCCTCAATATTTATGTGACAAAAGTGTCTGAATATACTTCACCGGTGGGGGGGGGGGTAAGATCATAAATTAATACATAATAGAAAAGATTCCTTATTTCACCATGTGTTTAGTTCTTTTCCTTTGAAAATAGTGCCCCCCCTTTTTTTTTTTGCTTTTGCCCTGTGTTCGCATTATAGCTAGTTAACATACAGTGGAAACCATTTCTATGGAAGATACTTTAGGGCTGGGAGTGGGGTGGGAAGAATACTAATTATATGCTTGGGTAATACATACATGGCCCTCTCTGAATTTACAACCTGATTCTTAATTGTTTTATACATAATTTTTTTTAAATAGGCTATGACAAAAAAGCAAATGGCTTTGGAAAAACTCAGTCTCCAGAAAAGCCTACTCTATTTTGAAAGTATTCATGGACGACCTGTAAGTATGCCTTGAAAAGACAGATAACCCCCTCAAAATCATCCATCACATATAAATTCCTTCAGTCAACCATCTGTGAGATTACTCATGTAACATGTGACAGTCAGGTGTTATAATCCATATTTCCTCTACCTCTTAAACTATGTAGCATATCATCCCTAACTAGCAGTGCCATACTGCTCGGGGATAATAGGAAACATAGTTCAAGATTTGGGAGGGCAGAATGTCAAGGAAAGCTGTAACCAACTTTTCAAAAAGTCTTTGGGGGTTCCTGAAGTGCAGTGACTGGGAACATATCCAAGGAGTGCCAATACCTAAGTACATTCAAGCCAGTTGAATTCCAGTGGCCTGTGGGAAACATGCAGCTAAATACTGTGCAGCTAAAATTAGATGCCAAACTGGGGAAAACCCACAACGTACATCACTTTCCATGGCTTCTGATAGTTTGCCACTGAATTGCAGCACTTAATGGCTACAGTGCATTTAGTGGGATTTTTTTTTTGAGTTGCCCCCAAGTGTTGGCACTACAGTTTACTGCTGAATTGCAGCAGCAGAAGCATGTTATGGTCTATGGTGGAGATGACCGAGGGAATTTCTCTCTTGATCCACCATGATTGCCCAGTGCTGCTTTAGTGTGACAAGGAAACCATTTCACATAATTCAGGAAGCTGCAAGTGCTTATGCAGCACAGCAGACACAGAAATGTAAACATTTCATTTCTCCATCAGTTTAAGATGTAAAAAATAGGATGACTTTTAATAAATGAAAGAAACATAGGTGACTGAGCAAAAAAAAAAAAAAATCTCCATCCATTTCTCCTTTTCCTTGATTACTCCTCCAGTTCATTTGCCTTGACAGTTCAAGTGGAGAACACATTCTGAACACTGTAAGTGGAAAAAGACAGGAGCGAGGGATCTCAATGGGCTAAGAGCCAAATTCTAGTCCTCAGACCCTAACTGTGTGGGGCACCAGGGCAGGAAATGGCCAAAACAGCTATTTTAAACGCCTGCCAAATAGGAAATATCTGCCCAAGAGTTCCAGCTTTTCTTTGGGGTTTCTGGGATGTGTGTGTAGTGGGAGAATAACTCCAAGACTCTTAAGGCAAAAACCACCACTCTTGGTGGGCAGATTTTTTTTTTTTTACTGAGGAGGGAGCTAAAGACTTAGTTGGAAACTGTGGACAGCTCCTGGCAGTCAGAAGAGCCAATCCTTCATGGACTAGTGTTGTGGTTCAGGATAAGAGAACCGAATGCTTGTATGTTCTTATTTACAAGTTCTGTTTAGCTCATCTGTATCCCCTTTCTAATTTCCTGTGGGTATCTTCACATTAGACACCTCTTTAAGGATTTTCTGCCTTATTGAGGCATTGTATTATCTATCTGAAATAAACAAGCAAGGAAGGAGCTCATTGCTCCTGTCCATTCTATTGCCACTCTTCACATGTGGTGAACAAGACTGAAGAGGAGAGCCTCCCTTACACGTGGAAGCCTCCTACTTGACCAAAAATCCTGATTTTTCACGATTCCTAATAGTTTGGAGAACATCCCAATATAAACCCAGCTTTTAGCTAGTCATTCAGGAAATGAAGGAGCCGGTGTACCTAGCACATTCCCGATCGTGCATCTGAACAGTGTTTTTTTTTTGACCTTTTGTTTATCCTAGAGAGCACAGTTCTATCTTTTGTCTTCTCCTAAGTGTGGGCTCTGTGTGTCTGTGCAGTTGCTGCCCATAATGTACACACTTCACATGTCAAACATAAAATGAAAGGGTTCCCAGTAGGAAGAGCAAATTTGTCTATACTTTTATATGTTTACCCCTAAATTAATTTTGTCCAGTTTCTGCATTTATCTACGGCTTTTAAACATCTGTGCAACAAAAGGCATGTTATTGCCCTTATTAAATGCTTCATTGAAATATATTTTCTAAAATTGTTATTTTCACAGTACACATTTTAGCCATTTTTTTAAAAAAAATCTGAGAATTCTGTTGAAAGATTCAGCAAAGTGTGAAATCTGGTGGATAACTTTTATTTAAAAGATATCCTGATTATTAACTTGGTGAGTCACTCTTGGTGGTAATAATGGAGTATTTTATTGTTCTATCATTCTTACACTATTTTATTGTTTGTATAATTTGATTGTGTTCAGCCTTATTGTATGTTTCAACTATTGTAAACCGTTTCGGTTTTGTTGATTTAATGAAAGGCAGTATAATATTGTTCTAAAATCAGTTCTGATCTGCTCATTTGTTTGGGAGAATGGAATTCCTCAACCATGCCTTGTTATCAGTTTAGATAGGGATGTCGGTCAAAAGGGCCTTAGAGCCAAAACTTCTCAATACTGTCCGAATGGTCTTTCCTACCCTGCTGGTGCTCGGGGGCTAAGTGTTATCATGAGTCCTTCTGTGAAAATTATTTGAGAAGTCTTGAGGGTAGGACATCAGCTTAATATGTTTAGCCATCAGGGTGAAGTTTTCATTCATGTGGTTTCATTGTTGGCTTGAATCTTTTCCTTAGCTATGCTGAAACGATATTCGCTCATATTGTGAGATGCAAGTGTATGTGGGTCTGAATGTCCATCGCGTTGACACTGATAGTCCCCATAGGCTCTAACTAAAGCAAGTGTTCCTGCCAGAGCTATGCTGCTCTTTTGGGTTGACAAGTCCTGCAGCTGCCAGAGGCAAAGCGTTGCCAAGATTGTGAGTCATGGCATTTGGGATTGCTAGCAGTGACGTTTTGCAGGAGCAGTGAATCTCTGACCCCATCATTCTAGTCAAGTATAGGGATTAATTTGAAGTAATTGTTTACCACCAGAAATTTATTTACCAACCTTTAAATGTATACAGAAGAAGCAATAGCATGAAGTGTAAAGCAAAATGTGAGAGTGACATGTTGCGTGAGCTGTACTATGGTACTATCAATTCTATGGAAATTTAAGGAAACGTATGGATTGTGACAAACACCCCTTTGTTCACATTGCATCATGTTGTGTGCCAAAGAAGAGGGGAGAGTATGTTGCTATACATTTCAACCTTGTAGACAGTATTATAGACAGTACAAAACATGACTTTCACAGTCTGTTCCACATTCCAAATACTGCTGTTTGGTTTTTTTAAAAATAAGAATTAAAAAATTATCCAATAAGTTCCTGGTTGGCAGCAAGTTAGATTTGTATTGGACTGCACGTCACAAATTTTGAGAAGGTTGGACAAATAGTTTTAAAGTCCTAATTGTTGTTCTGGAAAGGTTTCCCTGTGAACTTGTTTTTGATACAGGAGTTTTTTTTGGAGCAAGGTGGAGGTGGCGGCACATACTGAATAAAATGCTGCTACTTTTTCCTGAAATTGAAATGCTTTTATTTATTTAAAATTGTTGCTTAGCACAGTGGTTCTTAACCTTTTTGAAAGAAACGCCCCCTTGAGCCATTGAGGAAGTTATCATCGCCCCCCTCCCCACGGTGATGATATCTTATTTATTTATTTATTTATTTATTTATTTATTTATTTATTTATCTATCTATCTATCTATCTATCTATCTATCTATCTATCTATCTATCTATCTATCTATCTATCTATCTATCTATCTATCTATCTATCTATCTATCTATCTATCTATCTATCTATCTATCTATCTATCTATCTATCTATTTAAGACACGCATGACCCAGCTTTATATCTAGTTTAGTTTGCCTAAAATAAAAAATCACCATATTACATCTTTACCCTGATTCGGGCTCCCTTATTTCAATTTAGTTCTCCTTTTAATATATAGAATATACCCTTTTACAGATCCAGATGATAAATATAAACATGTTTCCAATATTAAGGGGCCCTTCCTTGTTTTCCCTTTTTTCATCTTTCTAGGTAATTCCCTCTCTGATTCCTCTTTTTTCATTCCCTGCTATATCTCTAAACATTCTGTCATCTTTCATGTCCTCTGAAACCATTTTGTAGTTCTGATTTATGTCCACTGACTCCTTTTGTACTTGATCTATCTTCAATGAGTCTTCCAGGCTGTTTTTGGTTAATTTTGCTGTTTTTTCCCCTTTGTCTTCCCCTGGTACTCTCCTCTGGTCCAAGACGGATGTTTCTCTTAGGTTAACTTTCTCAAGCTGCTGCTTGGTTTGGCATACATCATCTGTGATACTCCCATTTCCTTCCTTGTTGTTTCCTGTTGCTTGTGGACTATAGTCCTTCTGATGTTGATTAGATAATTTCGCCTCTTGATAATGAGATCTCACGGTCGTTAATATGTTTTGAAGTATAGATTTTATTTCATTCCAAAATTGTCCTTGTTGTGCCATTCTGTTTCTGCTGCCTAAATGCTTATAAACAGATATTCCAAATTTCCAGAGTCATTTCAAGAGTTCCGCTTTGGCTATGTAAAGTTGAACCAAATTCGACCCAAGGAACAGTTTTTGAAAAGTCCACTTTAGGGTTAATTCCAGCCAGAAGCTCACGAGGAAATAAACAGTTTTTCAGACTTAAGCAACAACAGTATATTCAAGGTCACATCTTCTGGGAATCATTCCAAATGCTCTGGATAGTCAAAACAATGTCCGCACTTAATTTGCAGGAAGGTCTCTTAAGCTTATAACGCCAGGTTGTAAATATTCTTAAAGTATAATTTAAAAAAGTTACTTTCTTCAGCTATCCCTCTCACCAGATTTTTTGCCGCTTTAAAAAGTTACTGAGATAAGATAGCAATTCTTTTTTTCCATATGTAGGGATACGTAGGCAATTAGTTGTAAAAAGATTCTCACCCGATGGAAAAACAGCGATGCCAGGTGCTGTTCCTTGCTTCTCTCAGCCGGCTGCCAGCGACTTGGAAGCTCGCCGAAGCTGCTTATTTCTGCCCGTTGGCTGATTAGGGAGTTTCCTGGATCAAACCGGGGTGGCCGCCGCCCCCTGTGATCAACAGGCTTTCTCCCCCAGTTCACCACCCCTCCAGGGTGGTTCTGACACCCTACGGTGTCCCAAAATGGGTCAGAATTCAGCCCAGGGGACAGAACTCTGCCCTCCTGCTGCTGTCTCGTCGCGACGTCAAGCCGGGAGTCCCCAGAGATTGCAGTCTTCCACTCTGGCATGTGTTTCACAGAACACGCATGCAACAGAGAAAGACTGAGCATGCGAGAGAGAGAGAAAGAAGACCCCCCTGCACACAGAGAGAGGAGCAATGGAGAAGGAGAGGGAGACAAAGAAAGAAGCCACAGAGAAGGGGAGGAGAGGCAAATAGATTAGACTATTGATGTCCTTCCATGAACTGTACTGTATATATTTTATGGTTGCCTAGACCTCCAGATTATTACTTGTACTGGAAATCTGAGTGTATTGTGTGTGCTTAAAAAACCTCTTGAAGGTGGGATATTGCTTTCTGTGTCCACAAATCAAAACATCAGGAAACAGCCTCACACTGCTTTGCAATATCATGCCTACATTGCCGGCAAGAAGGATGCTGAGCTTTATATGGCAAGGGCCAGCCTGAATGTTGGCAACAAAGCAAAGGAAAACAGGACTTTTCCCCATGTCACACCCAGATTATTTTATTCATGAGCTATCTACTTCTCACACAAACATAAAGCAATTGTCATGGCTGCTTTTTGACAATGGCAGTGTCAGACCATTTCATAAAGTTCTACACTGTGGATATAGGAACCGATGTCCCACATTCATAAAACATAGAGGGGGTTGTAGTTTTGTTTTGTTTTGTTTTGTGTTTTAAAAATTGAATTATCTCTGAACATTTTATGAAATGTTTACTCTGAACATTTTTGCTTTATTTCAGGTAAATAAGCAAGACAGGAGTCTGATGAAGCCACTTTATGAAAGATACAGAATTATCAAGCAGCTTCTGTCAACACCATCTTTGATTACAACCATTGTGAGTCTAAAAGTGATTGTGATATGTCTCATGTAGTGTCTGGAAGGCACAGTGCAAACTAACATTCCTCAGGATGGAAAAAAGAGAATGCTGTCACATTTGTAAAGCAGCTCTAAAGTCAGAATTAAAAGTATAGAATGGTAATAAATAATGCTGTGCCACATCTTTTCTTCTGTAGACAGGAGTAGTTTAAACAGCTCTGTATGTTAAGGCTGTTGCAGTGAACACCAACTCTGTATGCACGTGTCTTTAAACAACAGTAAACATCTGGGGAATCTGTTTGGTGGGTAGGCAAAAAAATAGTGTATTTCCACATTTAATGCACGGCATCAATCATAACACCATTGTTTTCCACAGGAGTGCAAATGAACCCTTTTCCACTTACATCTCTTTTGGAATAGAGAGTCATTGACCCTCCAGATGTTTTGGCCTACAATCTCCAAACTCCCTTATTGTTTTGTCATGCTGGATGGAATCCAACAACATCTGGAGAGCCACCAATTCTTCAGCTCTGCAATATTTGCAAGGATCCTTTCTAAGAAATAAACTGCTGAATTAAACATGATTTTACTTGAAAATAAACTTGCTTTGGACTGGGATGTTAGGCTTACTTGCTAACACTGTGGACAAACATTTGCATTCTGTTAGAGGGTGATCTCACAGGGATTGACAGATGAGAACTAATCTGGAGTGGAACATACTTGGAGACAGAGAAGGGAAGGATGAAAAGGACTGTGGCCATTGTACAGAATGAAGGACAATATGATTCAGTAGCCATTTGCACTGAAGCAGTGCCACTATGTGAACATAACTGGATACCTTCATTTAAAAAAAATAGTAAAGAGCACAATTGATTCTACTTCTGTCTGACTTTCTTCGTCATGTATGAATGCTATTAATTATGGAAACTCTGTGGAAGAAAAATGGAGTAGAGCTCAGGCAGCATACATTGATGCTGATACAGTTAGATATCCTAGAGCAGGGGTCTCCAAACTATGGCCCATGGGCCACATCCAGCAGTCCTTGCCTTTTTATCCAGCCCAGTGGGCGGGTGTGCACACACAAGCATTGTGCGTGTGTGTGGGAGCATATGCACAGTGCATCTTTCTTTGGCCCTCAAAAATGTGGAGCATATATGATGTGGCCTTCCTGCTGAAAAGTTTGGGGACCCCTGGCTTAGAGCAACACCGATATACTTGAATCCTTGAGTATGAGTCAGCATATTTGATCTGAGAGTCAATTGCACTCTCAGACTACAGTAGGATCATGATACCTGTGGGGAATTGGTTCCAAATCCCCCAGTGGATGCCAGAAAGCAAGCAAGGATAAATGAAGCACTCACTTCCAGTTTCCTTGGTGTCTGTGCATGGTTGAGAGAGTTAGCCCTGGCCCAGTCTTGCCATATCCCCTCTCTTGACAAAGGACTGGTTTTCCAGCCCTTCTGTTTTCAAGGGAGGCTTTCCTGAAACCAGCAACAGCTACCTTCCCTGTAAATGCAGCTTCTCGATTTTATTGGAAGTTGTCAGACCATGAATGCATTTCCATTAAGCCAACTGTATATATGAGCATAGTCTCTGGTCCCATCTAGTGGTAGCACATCTTGGGAATATGTATTTCTAGGTTTTATTTACTTTATTTTACTTTTTTCAGGTAGTGGATGAGTTAAAATGTGGGTACTGATCCTGTGGTTATGGTGGTCCTACTGTACTTTAAAAAAAATACACAAATCTCTTGTTTGCTCAAGCACCTCCTGTCCTCTGGAATCATCTCAATTACAATTTTGTACTGTAGATCTGATTTGTTGTGTTCTCTTTACCATTAATGTTCTATGATATGCATGCAGGGAACTAATCTGATGACCATACTTCCCTGTTCCAAACAGGAGGAGGAAGATTCTGATGATGATCGCTCCCAGAGTGCTGATGAATTATGTTCTGCTATGATGCTCCATTTGCCCACTGGTGAACATCTACATCATTCAGATGAGGACAAGGAGCCCACCTTTGTTTCCCCCCTGGATGAAAAGAAAGCAATCAAACAACCAGCTCTACCTATGTCCAATTTACATGAGGCTACTATGTGAGTGCTGACTTCACATTGATGAAATGTTAGAAAATCGCACGATGCACTGTTTTTGAGGAAGATGTAACAGACTGATTTCAAACAAGACTGTCCATGGAAGGAACAGGAAAAGCGAATCAGGGGGTTTTCCTGCCGTATTGTGAAGTGGTTCTGAGCTACCAATCAATGCAAGCTTATACACCTAATGTAATGCAACTTTTCTTACTTGCCTTGTGCAAGTACAAATCAAAATGCTGCTATAGCTAGGTGAGTTCAAATTGCTCTGTGCATTATTAGAACTATTAGTGACTACTGGGTTCAAGGTGAGTTAGGAAGATATCCACAGTGCTTTTGAGAAAGCGTGCTGCCTAATCCTGTGCTTTGGCACAGACCGTAAGAGGCAGTAGTAGTCAATGCAGCATGTATATGCCTGAGTCTGTGGTTTGCTACCTAACTTCAAACTATACAACCTTCAGATTCCAATTTTCTCTTTGCAGGCCTGTGCTGCTGGAACATCTCCGAGAAACAAGAGCTGACAAGAAAAGGCTAAGGAAAGTGCTACGAGAATTTGAGGAACAGTTCTTGAAACAAACAGGGAGGTAAGGCCCTGGCATGCATCATGTCTTATCTCAGCACTTCTGCAGTGTCAGTACTGACCTATAGCATCTTATAGTCCAACAAGTAAATCACTTACCTTTTTGCTTTAGGGTGCTTATTCCATG
The DNA here is from genome assembly GCF_051106095.1 of Pogona vitticeps. Taxonomy (NCBI): domain Eukaryota; kingdom Metazoa; phylum Chordata; class Lepidosauria; order Squamata; family Agamidae; genus Pogona; species Pogona vitticeps. The sequence continues at coordinate 99,592,167 of NC_135785.1, forward strand.
AATTGTGGCTGCACAAATCCAAGATTTGGCAGTACAGTGGTGCCTCACTTAACGATTGCCTCGCTTAACAAGGAAATCACTGTACGATTAGGTTTTTGCGATCGCTTTTGCTGATCGTCGGGTTTCAAAATGGCCGCCGGCTGAGGAAAATGGCCCCCGCTGTTTTCTAGAACGGCTTCTTCGCTTTACAGGCACCGAAAATGGCCGCCATATGGAGGATCTTCGCTGGACGAGCAGGTATTCAGCCCATTGGAACGCAGTGAACGGTTTTTAATGTGTTTCAGTGGGTTTTTTTATTTTGTTTGATGATGTTTTCGCTCTACAGCAATTTCGCTGGAACAAATTAACATCATCAAGCGAGGCACCACTGTACTTCCCAGCCTTCGGGTAGAAGAGTCCCCCCACCATGCCCCCCGTGCTCTGAGTTAAAACAGGAGTCCAATTTCACACTCATGTTCCTGAAAGGTTTACCAACAAAGTGTGTTAAGGATCTGGGGGATTTGTCCACAGTGGAGCCATCTGTAGTGAACAGCCCTGTTCCGTCACCACAGAACATTGAAGAAGGAGCCAATGAGTGGACGGAAGGTGGAGGCAAGAGGGGGAGGGAGCTGGATATAAAGACTGGTGGATGGAGTCTGAGGGAGATTCTGGTAGAGACTGAGTGAAATTTCCAGACACTTTCAAGAGTTAGAGATCTGTAAGAGTCTAGATGGAAATAGAGGGTTAAAAGAATTTTAAAGTGATATCAGATTTGATTCAAATGTAAGTGATTAGCAGCCGGTGATTTATCTATTGAATATTATTTATATCTTAACTTCCCTGATCTAATAAATGACTTAAGTTTTAAAAGCGCATATATCTCCATGATTATATGGTATTAAAGCAGTAATACCTGGTGGCAGTGAAGAAAGAAGAAGAGTGAGAACCTTGTGAAAGCCTGGGGGGAATAGGGGCTTCAGAGGAGATCGCCACACCATCTACCCTAATTGGAAGAAGGGGTGGGGGTCCACATCAGCAGTTCAATCTGGGGTGCCATCAGCAGCTGCCATTGTGTGCATGCGGGGAGGGGCCTCTTTTGGGTCTCCCAACATATTCAAGCCTTTACTTCCATCTCTCAGCATTCCATCCTGGATTGGAAGTGCAGCACTGCAAATACTTTGGGGAGTTAATGCCCTAATCATCCTGTGAGAACATTTGTACACCATTTGTCAGTGAGAGCAGCTCTTGACCTATTGGAAGGACCACAAGAGTGACCATAGACCTGACCAGGCTGATCACAAGTGATCCAAGTCAGCTGTATCACATTTTTCCTTTTAAGAAGAAAAATCAGAGAGCTGAACTGAGGCAGCAATAGCTCAGCATAAAAAAGCACTTTCCCTCTTGATCGTGTTCCCTCTTGATGTGCCACATCCTTCCCTCCTCACCTTCTCCCAGAAATAAACAAATCCTCACTACAGAGAAGAAGAAAAAAAGAAGCTCCAGGTAAAAGGAAGGGCCTTAGATCTCTCCACTGATTAGGAGTGATGCACATATAGCATCTTTTTTTTTTTTTAAAGAATTGAGAAAAAGATACCCTAACCAGCCCTGATGGGAAAGGAAACTTCATGAATCTCTCCCAGTTCAGAGCAAGCTCTGAGACTGTTGCTTTTTGCATCAAAACCACATACTGCTTGATATTGTATTTTTGTCTCCTAAGGTAAGCTGTAGTTTTAGAAGAGGTAGTTGTGTTAGTCTGTGATAGCATATCAGGCAAAAATAAAAAATGAAGGCAAAGACCTGGTGGTATCTTAAAGACTCACTGCTATATTTGAAGGTGAGCTTTCGTGGACAAGTCCACTTCTTCAGATCTCTTCTTTGAGGCAAGGAGATGAGGTATATCTGGAAGAATAAAAATAGTGTATGTCTGTGGGGAGGGATGTGTTCTCCTATTCCTCCTTTGACTTTTGAACATACAGTGGTGCCCCTCATGACGACGATAATCCGTCCCATTGAAATAGCTGTTTAGCGAAATTGTCGTCATGCAAAAACCCTTTCCCCATTGGAATGCATTGCAACCCGGTATAATGCGTTCCAATGGGGAAAATACCTCCTTGTCTAGCGAAGATCGCCCATAGGAAGCCATTTTGTGAGCACCGATCAGCTGTAAAAATGGCTGCCTTGTGAAGCATGGGTCTGGAAAACACAGTGCAGCCATTTTGTGAAGCTGAAAAAATTGTCATCTTGCGAACAAACGGTTCGTAAAGCATGGACCTAATCAACGTCCAGCAAAAATCCCCCATTGGAATGACTGTTTCGCGAATAGCTATAGCGATCGCAAAAAGTCATCATTATGCGGATTCGTCATTTAGTGGGGTCGTCGTCTTGCGAGGTACCACTGTACTTCTTTCAGTCATGTTCCTTAACATCTTGCCTCACTACCCTGTTTTGGTTTTGTCATCTAAGGCAGAGGTTGTCAACCCCCGGTCCGCGGCCTGGTGCCCATCCGTAGCCTGAGCCGGACCCGGCTGCAGAGACAGACCTCCCATCCCCTCCACATGCACTCCTCTCCACACAGCTGCTTTGTGCACGCGCATGCGTGCCAGCACTGGCGTGCACTCCCCCATCCCTTCATGCATGTGCGCATGCGAAGGGGTGTGCGCGCAGGCGGGCGGGCATGCAGGAGCTCCTGCTGCACGAAGGGGTGGGGGAGCACTCCTGGGGGGTGGGTGCATGCTCCCCCACCACTTCACGCATGTGCCAAGAGTGCGTGAGGGCGGGGGAGCCCACCTTCCTCAGAGGCTCAGCCGGTCCGCAGTCCCAAAAAGGTTGGGGACCGCTGATCTAAGGCAACCAGTAGCTGGAAGGAAGAAACGAAGGAGCAAAGCACAAAGGTCCTGGTTTTGCTCCAGGAGAGAAATATTTTGTGAATCCTTATTCCTTTGTCACTAAAGTGTTGGTGTTCATTTTGCAGGACCCCCCAAAAGGAAGACCGCATCCCCATGTCAGAGGAGTATTTGGAGTACAAGCATATTAAAGCCAAGCTTCGGCTACTGGAGGTTCTCATCAGCAAGCAGGATGTCTCAAAAACCCTATGAAGCCAGTGACTTGCAATAGTAAAATTCCCTGGTGGGGAAAAAACAAGAGAGAGAATGAGAGAGAGAATTACACAGGTCTGGTTCTTTCTGCACAATGATTTGACATCTTGAAATTCTGATGCACTTTATTAATGTTATACCACTGCAGGTGAGCAATTTTGTGCGCGTGCAGGTGTGAGAGAGATTGAAACACATGTGTGAATTCAGGCAGTGGGAATGACTGAATGGAAGGATGGTTTTTCCCTGTGAGTTGTCTCCTGGAGCTGGACCCAGCGTTCATTCTGATAGGCTTTCCCTGTGCTTTGCCACAGAAAAGCATATGTTTAGTGAGCTGTGTTGGTGGTGGCTCGTTTCTTCTAAAGTTCTACTAGGATTTTTTCTCCTGCAAATGCAGTCACGACAACTATACTGAATATAGTGAATGGATGGAGCAACCTTGAAACAAGTTGTCCCCTTCCCCCCCTTCCCCCCCCAGGCCCATCCTTTGCTCATATTGGGAAGATGATCACTCAGTCTTTCCATAAATGAAATACAGAGGACGTGTGTAGGAAGGCATATTTTTTTGAAGCCGTACAGTACATCCAGGCTTCAGGCTGCTACCCATCTTGTGCTAGTGGACTCTTGATGTTCTGTTTGTCAAGAAACAGGAACAAACAGTCTAAATTCCCCAGTTTAATGGAGATTCCTACTTACCTAGAATGCCTACCACATCCTGTGTGATGTCAGAGCTGGGACAGAAGTGAGCAGGCAATATAATTATTCATACAGACACCTCATAACACAGAGATGAGCAACCTTTCGCCATTTCACTTCATTAGTTGTGCTGGCTTTGATTAAAGAGAGTTGAAATCCAAAATATCTAGGGGAGATGTTAGAGGTTCTCCAGTCCATCCATTGCACAGGTCTGGGTAAAATAAAAACATGCATTAAAATTATTAGACAATGCAATATAGTGATTAAGCTGTAATTAAAATATAAATTTTCAAGTGGAGAAGTCTAGACTTTTAAGGTATAAATTATGTAGAAGTCCTGGGTGAATGAAAGGTTTCTCAGCTCTTTCTCAAAAAATCATAAAAGATGGTACCATGCGAACTCTTTTAGACAATCAGTTCAGTAACTAGGATGCCATTGGCAAAACTTCCCCTTCCTTATTTAATTTGGAAGGATCACTCATAGCTGGGCCTCTGAATGGGATCTTAAGGCTTGGATAATTAATTTTTCCATGTATAAAACTATACTTTAGACTAAAAATTGAGGGTCATCTTATACACGCCTCTGGAACAACCTACCTCCGGAGATTCGTGCGGCCCCCTCACTGGGTACCTTTAAAAACCAACTAAAAATGTGGATGTTTCAGCAGACCTTCCCCCCAGTTAATCCCTGATGTTTTCCTTCCCTTTTTCCCCTACTGTTCGTTTTCCATCTTATTGAATTTGTTTATTGTTCATTATGTTAATAATTTTATATTCAATTGTGTATTTTATGTGTATTTTATTTACGTTGTAAGCCGCCTAGAGTGGTCATAACTGACCAGATAGGAGGGAGGGATATATATATATATATAAAGGGGAAAGCAGGGATCAAATTGTTCAGGCAGGGCTTTGATCCCTGCTTTCCCCTCCACTTGCTGATCCTTAGCAAAAGGAAAGCAGGGATCAAAGCACTGCAGGATCGCTTTGATCCGCGCTTATCCCTCTGCTTGCTAAGTCCCATGGGACTTAACAAAAGGAGGGGGGAAAGAATCAAAGCAATCCTGTGGCTTTATAAGGGGGAAAGGGATTAAAATGATTGTGCAGTTGTGGGATTGCATTGATCCCTTTCCCCTCCTTTTGCTAAGCCCCACGGGGCTTAGCAGGAAGGGAGAAAGCAGGGATCAAAGCAATCCTGCACTGCTTTGATCCCTTTCCCCCTACACTTGCTAAACCTCAGTTACATTTCTTAATTTTGTGTTAGAAAAGTGGGGGTGTCTTATACATGGGGGCGTTTTATACATGGAAAAATACGGTACATGTGGAAGTAAGCAGCTTTTCAGAAAACCTGGTCCCAAGGCCTCCCAGGCCTTTAAGGATGAATGATGACTGTCCCAGAAGTGGCAGCTTGGCTTGGGAGAAAGTATGCAGGTGGCACAGTGCAGAAAACAGCTTCAGTTCCAGCAGGCTCCAGGCTATTCTAACATTTGGTTAGAAGTCTTCAATTTCAGCATCATGAAATATGATATCAGCAATAACCACTCAAAAGGAAGCATGTTTAAGAATCTTTTCTATCATATAGAGATTCTGCAGATGGTTTTTCTCTCTTTCTGTCTCTTTAAGGATTTTACACTTGGTCCTTTATAAATTCATTTCTATCCTGACTAGATTATGCAAAAATAAGAATTCCAGAGCTATGCACAATAAGAAAAATTCTGAACACCTGGTTAACTTCTTCATTGTATCAGAGTTTCCAGATGTTACTTGGGACTACAATTCCCAGAATCCCTGAGGAAACATGGCCATTGGCCCTGCTGCCTGAAAAAGTCAGGGAGGAGTCGTCTTAAAATGTAACATTCCCAAGAATAGAGGTCATGCTTTTCTTAATGAAGCATTTGGGTTTATCCTGTTGCAAAAATTTGACCAACAGAATACAAAGTCCACACCGTTTTTGCTGATTCCCCTCGTTGGGGTGGTTGTGCTAAGAGCAACCTCAAGTCAGTGAGTGTAAAAAAAAATACAAGAAACAGGTGATAATTCAGAGGGTCACGGAGCTTTTCCCCTGCTAGTACTAATCTTTAGGAAAGTGGATACGATAAAGATTAGCTGTTGCACAGAAGGTGGAGGGATGGGCAGTGTATTCTAGGCTGAGGACATCCCTTGCAATCTTGGAAATCGGTGTTTCTTTGGTCCTTCTTGCTACACCATTCTAGACCTAGTGCTTTCCAAATGTGTGCACAGAGGAAATCAGGTGGATGAAACATAGCTCTGCTTCTCTGAAGTAACAGGCTACCTCTCAGCTCCTAAATAAGTACATTAGAATAGTACCACCACTGAAGAAGGCTGGTTTGGCATCAAATGATGGTTTAGCTGCTAGTGCAGCTTCTTGATTTTGTACAACAACACTGCCTTCTTTTGGCAAAGTGGTGGAAAATATAATGTAGCCCTATAGTATCCCTCTCAATGTAGAAAATATGATCTCTCTCAGCAGTGACCCCTAAAGGTTATTAGGAGTATTCTGAGTGAGGATCTACTGTATGAGGAAAAAATTGCAAAAACATAGAAATGGCGACAGGGAGGATCACATTCCCTTTGGCCTCTACCAGAACCATGAGGCTTTTTAATGACCATGCTGGCAGTTGTGACAGTGATGGGTGGCAGTTTGGAAGTTAGAGTACCGCCCTGCCTGTCCCAAGAGCTCTGTTGACAGTTCAGTATATTAATGTGAAAGGTAAGGAACACTTGTTGCTCACCTTTTACTCCTTATGGTTTTGGAAAATATGAAGGAGTACCCGTCTTCTGGCTTAATGCAGTAGTAGGAAACCTGTGATTCTCCAGATCTTGTTGATCTCAAACACTCACTCTCCTTCTGGTCATGTTGGTCGAAGCTGATGGGCACTGGAGCCCAATTAAAGATTTCTTCCACAAGCACTCTGAAGCTTGGCAGCTCTTCCACTGCCCTTTATTTCCTTTCTTCTCCCCTTGCCCATCCTGTCATGTTCCTTCTACCTCCTCTGTCGTAGGTGGGCTGTGGGAAAGGAATTGGATGGCTACTGAAAGATCGCATTGGCCTTCTTAGCTAAGCTGGCATTCGTTGTGGGTGGGTGGGTGAAGGAAGAACTGCAGATGAGGGAAGTTCCACCCCAAGACTAAATGACTTAACTGGTGCCAAGGGCAGGAGCTTATGATTTCTTCTCACCCCAAGGTATCAGGTCTTAGGGGAAACAAACAGCAACCTGGTTGCTTCCCTTCAGTCAGTCTACGTAACTGCCAGTGATGACCAACTGAAGACCTTTCTCATGTGCCAGGGCTGCTTGCCAGTAGCATTCAGTCCACCTGTGGTTTGAAAGGACTTGGGAGGGGCTTAAAACCTCCTGTGGGAATGTCCTATGTTGGGTATCTGTTTAGATACCCTATCACAGTAGTTCCTGACCGTGGATCCCCAGATGATCTTGGATGACAACTCCCAGAAGTCTTGGCCAGTACAGCTAATGGTGAAGGCTTAATGGTGAAGGCTTCTCCAGATGTTCTTTGTCTAAGAACATCTGGAGATCCAAGGTTGAGAACCACTGCCCTAACAGGTCGACGGTCAGGGGGACATGGTCTTTTGTCATAGGAATCATGAAGTAGTTGGCCAGTATGGATATTCTTTATTTTTAGTAATAAAATATCATACAGGTTCCTAAAAATGATGAAGGGTAGGGATAAAAGTGAGAAAGGAATTTGCTGCTCTATGAAGCTAATTTGCCATTTTTGGCACAAAGCAAAACAATGTGATTTACCTTCAACATTTGACTCTCACCTTGGATCTTTAAACCTGTGCCTTATAATCTGTTCCATAATTGGTGCATACAACTGCTCTAGTTTTTTACATAACTATATTAACATCAATTTATAGTCATTTATTATAGAGCAAGCTAAAGTAAGAACATAAATTATAACGTAACAGAAATAAAGCCAAAATAACCCATTAGGGTATTTTAAAAATGAAATTCAGCTGCCTTTATTAATCTTTTATCTTGAAATGATTTTTCAACAATGTCTGCATGGGCACATGCATGGGCTTTAGTAAAGGGTCCTATTGATGGCAGTTACCCATTTTTCCTTCTGCTTATAAGGCCAGCCATTTTTCACATGGCAAAATGGCGGGACACTCCATTGTTCCAGACTTTGTTGCTGTATTAAACACTGGAATGTGCTGCAGCAGGAAGTTCCTGCATGCAGAAAAAAATGGGTATCAGGTACAGGGTTCTTCTATATGCTGGCACTCAATTTCCTTTTACGAATCTTAACAAAAGCCAAGTCAAAATTACTTTGCTTCCTTGGCATTTCTGTGAGGGCATCCCCATTTGTGTTGATGGCATGCACTCACTGTGAAAAAATGCCGTTTCTACTGTGTTCTTATTTCTGTTTTCTTTCTTCTTTTCCTTTAGCCTCATTTGTCCATGCTGTTATTTAATTCTACTGGCTGTTGCAACACACATGCTTTTGCTGAGGATATCAGGATGCTACTTCTGCCATGATAGCAAAATGAAATCCCACAAGCTGTCACAACCCGTAGGGTTAAATGGCTAGGGAGCAAATGAAAGCAAAGGCACCATGAGCAAGATGAACAAAATGACGTGGAATAGAGCAGGACCAAACAGTATGCATTTCATCGTTTTTTCTGGCCTTTGGAGCAAATATTAAAACTAGAACCTTCTTGGCACAGCCCTAGTTATGTCCATTTTACTCCCAGTACAAACTTGTCTTAGGAATGAAAACTGACTTGATAGAGACAAATGGTCTGTCTACCCAGAAGTGGTGCCAGAATGGATTTAAGACACAGGTATGATGATCTGTACTGCATGCAAGTAATGTTGCATGTTACCCTTACCTTGCTGCAGTAATGTTTTTTTAAAAAATCTGCAAACATTTTTAATAAAAACCTAGTTTAGCAAATTGCTTTTTTCACCAGAATGCTGCTGCTCACAGCCTGTCTTTCAATTTCTCAAACATCCTGCTTTCTCAAGGGCTGCCGAATCATTGCATCCACTGAGGTTATGAGCTAACTGCCACTGAATTAAACTATATGATATGCTCAGCTCCACATACAGAAAGATAGATTCCTTAAGTTCTAATTCTCTGTTTGTCTTAGCTCTGGCTTTTCTTACCACCAAACCCTTGCAAATTACTTGATTTTGTGATGGGAGGTCCTTGGGAGGTAAAAGTGCTTCCTTGCATGTGTGATTGCCGTGGCATGGACTCTGAGGAATTCTCATCACTGAAAGTTTATCAACTTCTGATTGGGAGATGAGGATCTTGTGTGGCTTGGCCTTCAATAACAGCTCATGAAATAGAATTTACTGAATCAAAAAGGTAACATCAACCAAGGGCTTTCCATTATCTCTGTCTTAATTAATGCCATTACAAAACTCAGAACATGTAGTATTTTGGTTCACATTGTTTCAGGTAGTACTGGTGTTTTTATTCTTTTTAAAAAGAGGTTATTCCAAGCTTGTCAGCAGGCTCAGTAATGTCAACTAAGCATCCAAGAAAAGAGGGAAAAAAATGCACGTTTTAAATCTTGCTAACAGTATGCAGCCATGGAGAAATGAGGGGTATATGTAAGGATGTAGTTGCAGTTTTTGCTTGCTCAACATAGAAGATGAGCTAGCAGTTGACTTTAGAAATTATTCCAGAGTTTTCTCTTCAGTGGATGTTGATATAGAAAAGATTCCCTAAAAAGAATATTTAAAATCAATTACTCTGGGCTTTCCTGGTATATATACATCATGTGTGCTAAAATATAACACTTCCCATTTGGGTGGAGAGTGTGTCTGCCCCTTTCTATTCCAAGTGAGCTAACAAAATTAGATGTGATAGGATGCCAATCGTAATATGTAATCAGCCATGGTATGCTAGCTCATATATGGTTTCCAGATGTTGTTGGAACAAAGGTCCCAGAGTTTCTAGCCAGTGTGGCCGATGGTTGGAGATTCTGGATGATAGCATTCAACCACCTTACCTTAGTTTAAGATAATACTGCAGCAGATACAACGTGGCCAAAATAATTTTATGCTAGAAAAAAGAACATCTTTCTAGGAAGAATATGAAGATAAAAATGGCATGTGAGGGAAAGCTTAAGCCAGGAGGAGCAGGTAGTAGGCAGTAAGACATTGCAAAACTCCTCCATCAGCTTCTTAAACAAACTGCCTGTATGTGGTTGAAGTAGCCAAAAATGAAGCAAAAATTAATGGAGGCCAATTTTTATTTATTGTAGTACATTTCCTTAGCCCAATGCTATACAATTTGCTTTTTCTAACTACCAAAGCTCGTTTGAAAGCATGCACTTTGTATGATCTTCATATTTCCTGCGTGATGATTGCCAAGATAGTTTAATAAAATAGTGATGATAGTTTATTGCATTATGATATTTTGGATAGATCAATGTATGCAGAATATTTAAACTAAGTGTTATGGTTGTGAACTGAAGAAGGCTGGATTTCTTTCTTTTTTTGGTTATGTCTAAGATAGACTATAAACATGAATATTTTCCTCACTCTGATGGTGCAGAGTACACATTTTATAATAGAGACTGTTCTTGTAATTTGCAATAGATCAGTTCAGAATGGAGCATGGTTTAGTGGGAGTTGGACAGTCAGCAGGGTTGCATTGTTTGGCAGAAAACAGAGGTTCACTGTCAAATATTTATGAAGTGCTCCAGATGGATATATATATATTGTCTCTGGTGTTTCTTGGTTTTGTTTTGTCCTTTTGTATTAATCAGCACAAAAAACAGAGGCATAATCCTTAGTCTTACAGCTCTGGTTCATCTGTAAAGAGGGAAATCCATAGGCAAAGAGGTATGTGTCCCACCCACTTGGTAACTGCATAGGAAGTATGAGAAGGCCTCTTGTCTTTGGGAACACAAACCATGTTGTGTGGTCTCCAACTGATTTGACTGCTGTACTGTGAAGGCCAGCAGGGAGGTTTCAGCAGAAGCTTGTGGGGATCTTCCCATAGTCCAGAGCTGGACAGAAAATACAAGGGATTGTATCTCAGCTCTTTCTGCTATAGTAATAATGATGCTATTCATTTTATGAAGCCTATTTACCCACCAACCCGTTTGTATTTCTGCTGTATCTAAAGCTGAAGCATGATTTTAAAAAAAAAAGGAAAAAAATATTCCAACACTTTGGGAGATCATGTCGCACTATGAAGCTAAGTCAGTTTTTTCCCTATGATGTCTGATGTTTCTGTGTAATTAGCTTGATCATTTATAACTGAATCAGAATGGTCTCCTTCATAAATCTGTTTTAATTAAAAGTTATATTAAGAGCAACAGGAACAGATACACAAGTATTTGAAGTTTACAAACTACATCTTTGATAAGGGAAAATGGTTTCATGACATATGTATACAGTTGCTATTAAAATGTAATCTATATATTCTATATGATTGTATAATATTTTATACAACAGTACAAATAAAATATTTTTCTATTTATTATGTTGAAACACAGGGTTGGTTGGTTTGTTAGCTAATATAAATAACATAAATAACACTGTCAAACAACACATTGGAAGTGCTGACATTTTCCTAGGCTGCAAGAGTTAAATCATGCTGCAATTACACCCTTTCATGCTGTTTGGCGATATCCCAGTTAAGTTGTTCAGTAGATTAAAATGAATGCATATTTAAACACCATTTAGAAGCCAGTAGTTTTTATTTTGCTAAAGCTTGTTTATATAGATTTGTTACATTTGGCAATATGAAGAGGGGTGGGGAAGAAAGAAAATTTAACACCAATTGCAGCATCTAGACATATAAATGTTTTCTAGAAAGAAAAATCCAAGATTTCTAACAGTTGAAAGCACTGGTGACCAAAAAGGAAGAAAGATGGGAAGAAATACAAAGAGCAGAACTTCATGCTACCACAGATTCAGGGCTGCTGTGCCTAATACTATGTCCATATTGAGTCTGCAGTCTCTCTGCCACCTCTCTCCTTAGTTTAGATGTGTAACTGTGTACGGTTGTGCCCTGTGTTCTCCACCACTCTTAGCCAGGTATTTTGAAAGAGAAACACACAAATACATAGATACCACCACAACAGGGTAAGTTGCCTACCCAGAAAGTAAGAGAGAAGGGAATTTGGCAGAGAGTGCAGGTTTTGGCAGCAGTGGGGTACCATGAAGTTCTGCTCAGAGAATACTGTTGAAGAATTTTGATCACTGGTGTTTGCATTTGGTAAGAACAGCATTATGCATGCGTCTGATGAGAACGGCTGACAATGGGAATAGGCAACAGAGAAGGCTCCAAAGGAAGGGGAAGAATTAAAATTAACGTCCAACACTGATGTTACATGTCTTGCAGCTGGGATCTTTCTTAGCATTGGCGGTTGACAAGCTCATTAGCTGATGACCAGTAATTTCTGCAACTGTGCCAAGGGAGAGATCCACAGGGTCAGTGTAAATCACTTCCAAGATTACATCTTGTGCATGGTGGTAAATCATGACTCCATCTTCTTCAGTGCAGGTCAGAAATTTGTTATCCTGCAAGTTCAGCTGAGGGAGGCGCTGCTTACAGAATTCATCTCCCGGAGATCCAACAGGTGCGAGGACGAGGATGACATAGTGGTAAGCTGTGTACATGCAGTAGAAGTCTCCAAAGTACAAGTTAGTATTTGGGTTGCAAAGTTTTTCTGCTGCAATCTCAAACCTGTATCTTCCATATGGTGAATCTTGTGGGGGCTTTCCAGTGTTGAATTCAGTATTGCAGCTAAAGAAGATACCCTCCAGCTTCCCACTAATGGGAGAGCCATGGCTCCCACTGTTATCCTTGACTGAAGGTTGCAGAATACCTCCGTGCTGCTCTCTAAAAATGAAGGATGGGCAACCGTTTATTTTTACAGTGGCATCAGCAAGAATGACACAGATTATGCAGAAGCCTTCATTCCAAATGATGACTTACAAAATGAATAAGAACATTTCAGTTTTAAAAAATTAAGGAGAAAACACAGCTTCGTGAATACAAAAAGCCAAGATGAACTTCAAAATATAGAAATTTTTTCCATAAAGAGGTAAGAATGTATCTAGCTAGAAATGCTGAATTACACTTTTTAAAATGGCACCGTACAGGTTGTGTCTTCAGTGTACAAGGCTTCTAATTGTAGATAGAGGGGCTAATGACTATTAACAGATTTTAATTTGTAATATTCAACAGAACTCCGCTCTTCATTAGGGCTGTTTCACACACTATGCTTTTCAGGTGGACACATGTTTTTTAAGTGTATACCTGAAATGTAATGTGTGACAGAGATGAGTATATTCCTCAAACAGGCACAATAAAAGAGCCAGGATTTCCAGTTGTGCAGAAGCATAAAATTGGTGGCAAACTCCTGTAAGGAGTACCCCTTATTAAGTCAGAAGATACAGCTGATGGGGGATGCTATCCTTCCTACAGTTGTCAGGGTACTAACTAATTCTAGCAAATCTATTGGGGAAGAGCCTTCTGCCTTTCTATTTTGCCATGAAAATTCACATGGGGGTGGGTGGGAAGGTACACATTTCCACAGTTCCAGCATAGCCTCTCCTGTCCAGAATTAATCAGTTAGCTTACCTTTCCTTATTATTTCATCCATCCTCAGGCTTTCAGATCTGGTTCACCAAAACCTGTCCAATTCATTTAAACTCACTTCCCCCGTAACACTCAATATTAACACATGTTGCATTTTGCAGACACACTTCTGTGGTGTCTCGATTCTTCACATGCACGTGTTATATTATTATTATTATTTTTAAATATGATTTTCTTGCACAATAATGAATAGGAAAAATGTTGCATATGTACATACATACAAATATAACTGGAGCACCAAAATGAAGAGGCCTGTGGGAAGCAAGAATAGAGTGGAATGACTGAAATCGTGAATTTTCTCAGGTTTGCTGCACCAGCATAGAAAAATATTGAATGTGCCAAATCAGTGGTCCATGCTGGTAAACAAAACTAATCTTTCACATGGGCTTGGGGGGGGTAGGCTTGTGTCCAGTGGGAATATTTGACATTTCTATTTCTTTGTAAGCTTGCTATTATGTTTTTCAAGTGTAGTCTGTCTCAAGACAAACTTAAGATGTTGTTTATCCTCAAAATATCCATCTTTTTTTGTTTTTGAAAGACAAGATTGGGAAGAAAAAGGGCATCCAACTGAGATAAAACGATTGCAGGTGAGCTAAATATCAAGAAGATAAACATCAGTAAAATAATGCCACCGTTCTAAAATGTGAAGCAAGACAGGTAATCATTCCTGAATGGTAGCATAGTGACATCCTGTGGCCAGTTAAGCTAACTGTATTCCGGAATTACCCACAGACCTGGCAGTAGCACCGATACCAGACTAATCAACACACACCTAAACTATTTGAAACAAAATAACTAATACTCTTTCTAATCCACCTAAATAGATTAATGTTTGTAAACAGACTTATTAAATCCACTTGCTGGACTAAGAACTGCAAGAATAAATCAGAATGGGAATCTGAGTGTAGAGACCATTTGCCCACAAGGAACAGAACACCCATGTTGTTGTCTATTTCTGATAACATTCTTATGCAACTAATCACATGCAGACATCTTAGGTGTATCTGCAAGAACAGCTGGATTAAAGGCAGTGTCTTCGGCCTAAAAAGTAGATTGAGATTTGCACATATGGAACAGTAGGCCCAGGCACGACAGAGTGCGTGCATCTTAGCTTCCAATAAAGTGCCTTTGGTCCCAATTCAAAAAGTCAAAACAGCAGTGGCGCTCCCACAGGTCACTTTCTGATTAGATTACTTTAGGATGCGATGCAGAATTTAACCCACTCTCTAAACGTGTTAGCCAGTGACAGAATGATTAAGTCTACCTAATTTTTTGCACTGTATCCTGATTTATGGCTACAGCAATCCAACCCTACAAATTGTATGCACAATTCCTACTTGTGTCTAGGGTTCATAATCCAACAAGGAACGATCACAGAAAAACCTGCATTCTTCTATATGTTCTCCACACTGGATTTTGGGAATGAGATTTTATTGAGCTAGATGTCATCTTTTATCACAATCCACCAGAACAATGTAACTCTACTCTTTGTTAATGCCAACATTGGGCAGATAGCTCTGTTGGCAAAACAGCTCCACTGCAAAGGAACAGGCAGGTATCTGCGTGCTCAGCTGAATCCTGGGGCTAGCAGAAAAGGTATAGGAAACAGACAAGAATAACCACAAGAGTTCCAAAAAAAAGAGAAAAACCATGCACGTATGCAGTCAGTGTGGGGAGTGGGAAGGCAAGAAGAAAACGAATAAGTGTTGGGGCTCCTCAGTAAAGCCACCTACAAACAGCTACATGGAGACTTCTCCAAGTTAACAACTGTGCTGACTCTGGGCTACTAGGGCTGGGAAGATTTCAAAGTCTGAAATAGGAGGCGAGCAGGAACAAAATGGGAGATCCTCCAGCATAGTGGAAGCACATAACATTTTGATTTAGGTCCCTTTAATCTTTATTTGGGAGGCAGTGAAAGATAGGAGGGCCTGGCGTGCTCTGGTCCATGGGGTCACGAAGAGTCGGAAACGACTAAATGACTAGACGACGAATCTTTATTCTAATGGTGGCACAGTGCATGCTACACTTTCTTGTTCCCAGGTTTTAAAATTTATATGAGCCATTGCACACTCCAACCTCTCAAGTACAGCACCTGTTATGCATCTATATAAAAATGCACTTAGTTACCATCTAATTTCACCTCAGTGATAGCCAATGGTAATTTAGTAAACATATTAAAATAATAAACCAGTATGCAGACAATCCTCTTGCTACCTATAGAATGGAGAAGGCAAAGTTCTTATCTATAGGGAGAGATTTACCTATGAAACGTACTGGACACCTTACCTGATGTAGTCAAAATACTCTTTGTGCTGGTTCCGATAAAAGACCGAAAATTTAAGCATGCGTCCTGCAATCACTTCTGCTTTTTCCAAAAGTTGTGTTAAATGAACCTTTGAATAATCTGTGAATGCAAAACAATCTGCTAGTAAGAATGTCACCTTTCAAGTACACATGGTGTTCTTGGTTGAGTCAATGGGGACTGTGGAGCTGGTCACACTTAAGAATGATATCCCTTTACTTTACACAGATATATCTGGTAGAGCACTTAGATTAGCTAGAAGGACTATATCAACATTCTAGACTCCTTTCTAGAGTAGTGTTTGTACATCAACCAACAAGTTGCTTTGCATGTTACATTGCGATAAACCCAGGTTTATCGCAAACCATACACTTAAATGGGAATGATGACTGACTTGGCTCTTTGATTAGTCAACCCTATGAGACACTTGTGTTTACAAATAACTGATTTTTTTTATATTTATGTATTTGTACAATTAAGGCCCCCTTCCAAAAGTCTTTCCCTGAAATACTTAAAAGTAAATTAGTGGCATTGGAGTCTGACAAAAATCAACGAGTGGTTTCAGATTAAGAGACATGCACCTTGACTGGTAGAAGCCTGCCCTCGGCTCCATAGAAAACCTGCTAGCCTCCCAGAAAATGCTACTGAGGCCAAAAGATACCTTAGATCTAATCCACCACAAGCACTAAAATCAAATTAATGAACAGTTATGACTGAGGGAATATTTCATGTCAGAAATCAGACTTACAAAGCAAGAATACGTATGCTTATGAAATGAAAGTCTATTACCAATCATAAAACAGTGAGCCAATTTGCAAATTATATGAAGTAAAACTTCAGCTGTGACAATTTATGTCTACTCTTATGGAATTCCATCTTGGGGATGAGTTATGTGAAGTGCATTTTTTTGCAGCCACAGAGGAGACCTTATCAATGGTGTGAATTATGGTGCAGAGGGGAGAAATCACTGAATATTACAGAAAAATGCCTACTGTGAACACAACCTTCTGTCCACAGAAGATAGATTTTGAACACTAAACAAACCCAAAGTGAATGATAGCTCACTCACCAAAAAAGGGTGTTGTGTGTGTCTGTGTGTGGGGAAATTATATTTAAAATCTTGTATTTTGTGCAAGAGTTTAAAAAATTCCTGCAAAAAATACAACATTTTCAGTGCAAAATGAAGTTTGTTGTAAGGTTTATTTTTGCCCCCCCAAAAAAACACTCCAATGAATTTTTCATCAAAAGGTACCAAAATTTGAAAAATGCCAAAAACTCTTGTAATCTCATTTAGCAGAAAGAAATGGTTTAAAATATTAGTTAAAAATAAATAAAAATACATTAACTTTTTAAAAATAATGCAGGTGATATCATACATCACAATTTCTGAAAAACAGAAAGCTTTTTTAAAATTTTAATTCTTGCCTGTAAGAACAAAACAAGTGAAGATTCATATCATTACTTATAGTACTGAAGTGCACTATGGAATTAATGCTGGTGGCAGTAAGCAGCAGCATTTGCTTTAAGAAAATCTATGATTCATAGTCTCATATATTTGGTTCTGTTTAGAGATTGGTACAAATTGGCATTGTGGTGGTTCATGCTGGTTTGTGTGTGTGTGTGTGTTTGTGTGTTGTTGTTGTTGTTGTTGTTGTTTTGTCCAAACAGGTATTTGATGCTTCCCAGCCCTGCCTGCTCTGGTGTGCGCCCACTCAGAAGCAGTACCCCAGCTTCCATGCCCCACATCCTCCAAGCGCTGCCTGAGTTGGTGCCTGCTGGGGGTGGTGGGGCTGGGAAGCACTGAACACCTATTTGGAGAAAAAAACAAACTAGCACCAAGGGTTGAACTGGCAGTTTGTGCCCATCTCTAGCTCTGTCCCTTGAAACGACAATATAACTTGGGGAGGGAGATGATTAGGGAGTTGCATGGCTATCTTGCATGTTAATCCAATTGAGGCAATACACAGAACAAAAACTAGTGTCCCAAAAATGAATTTGCATTTCCATCCATCAGTCAGTTGCAATCTATAAAGCAGAATGATGCAAACAAAAATGTGACATACAGACGTTGCTTGTTTTTGATGGGCTAAAACTTTAAAGGAAGAAGCTCACCTGCTGTGCAGAATTCAATGATTTCACTCCATTCTGAAACCATATAATCGCCATCAACTTGCTTTGAGGCAGTCTGTACAGCGACTGTGTATTCAGTTCTTGGGCTCAGGAACCAATGTCCACGGACCGTCATAGGCAGGGGAACGGCTTTTGCCACTAGTTTCGTGGGCACATCCTAATTTGAGAGGGAAACAGGAGAAATTAAAAACTATGCATAGAAGTACCACTATTACTGCTGCCACCACTACCACAATAAGGTTTTCTGAAGTGCTTAACATAACTAGAAGTTGTATAATAATTTAAAACAACATTTGCAACCTCATAAGCATGGACAAGCAACTGTGTTTTTCTCTCAAATGCACTTTCCTCCCTCTCCAACTAGGGGTGTCTGTGTCTTTTGAGCCAAGCACTGCCTTGGAACACCTGGGAAGCACAATAGACACTGTCTAAATTCTGATCTGTATACTATCCTGGGAAACATGGACTAGGATATTCAGTTTCAGAAGCATGGACTAGGATATTCAGGTGAACAAATGTCCAACTTCAGACATCCTTTCTTAAAATCAAAATAAATGATTATTTTTAAAGGCCTAGTGACAATTAGGCTTCTGTATGAAATACATGTCCTTTCTTGTTTCATTGCTCCTAGTGGTGTTTTTACTACTATTTGTCTAAAACCTGCTTGCCTATTGTCAACATTAACAGAAGAAAACAAAATTAATAGAATGGTTGACTTAGGATAAGGCACAGTAATTGTCTGGGGTTCCCTTTAGTACCACAAAGGCTTTCTGCTGAAATTGGCATTATATGAATTGCATTATCTGTTATTATCCAAAAATTCACTGCATAGAACACAGAGAGTAGTTTGTGTTCCAAAATGTATGCTGTTCTAAAGAAAAAGAAGGGGGAAAATCATTACTTTTCTCAACAGTACAGAATACAAATAGGAATCTGTGTAAAAAGGCCCTGTTCCTGCCAATTCCAAAGCCCTGACTTTGGAACAAAAGGGTGGAATATTCTGACTCTTAAGTTTCTGGCATCATGTCCCTTAAAGTGTTAAAGACTTTAATTGCAAAATTAAAAATTGGCCGATGGATCCAAGTGTTTATTTATGCAATTTAGCTTTTCTGAGAAGGCTTAATGAGTTTGCTGTGAAATATAAAATACAGTGGTGCCCCGTATAGCGAGGTTAATGCGTTCCGGATTAACCTTCGCTATGCGAAAACATCGCTGTACGGGCAAGGAAAGCCTATTGGAACGCATTAAACTTAGTTTAATGCGTTCCAATAAGCGTCCAAACTTACCCCTCCAGCGATGTTTTCGCGTCCGGCGGCCATTTTGGAGCCGCCGATCAGCTGTTCGGCGGCTCAAAATGGCCGCCGGACGCCCCAATCGTCGCAAAGCGAGTGCGGCGATTGGGGCAGATCCGTATAGCGATCCCCAAAAAGGGATCGCTATACGGATTCTTCGTTAAACGGTGCGCTCGTTAAGCGAGGCACCACTGTATACTGCTGCAGAAAACAAAGGAGGTAAAAGCAAAAGCAAAATACAGTTCACAAAGAACTAAAATGAAGTGGAACATTAAGGTATCTTGAGTCCATACTACACAGCAGAAACAGAGTTGTCTACCTTCTTGACAACTACAAACAAGATCCAGCCTACACAACAGTGAAACTCTCTCTAGGCAATACTGTGCCCATAGGCTTTAGAGTTCCCCCACAGAAACAACAATTTCTCATACTTTCTTACATGTAAGTCAGGAGTTTGAATTTCCACTGATCCTCCTGAGAGACAGGCCAGTCAACATCACTTGGAATATGTACGAATGACTGGTTATGGGCTGTGTGGCCTTTTGGTAAGCTGCATGGTCCTAAAGTGCCATCAGAAGAAAGGCCTGGCAAACCATTTCTGAATATTTTACTAAGACATTCACCACAAATCAAAATCGCCGTGAAGGCACACGGTATTGGTTTCATTTTGGCTCCAGGTCAAAACATGCTTATTTATTAATTAGAGCCTTTGAGGGTTCATCCAACAGTTTTAATGTTATGTTTTTAAATTGTTTTAACTTTGAATTGTTTTAAATCTGCATTTTCAAATTGTCTTGTATAGCTTTGTAATTTGTCATAAGACATTGCACTATTAAGAGAGGGGTTATAAAGTAAGTAAGTCATTAAGATCACTGAAGAAAACAATAAGTTGTAAGAAGGAGGGAGAGAGAGAGAGACCCCTCTCTTGGGAGTGCCATCCCTCCCACCAACCACTGAGAAAGAGAGCCAGACCCCACCAGTTCCCTCACCCCGGAAGACGAAACCACCTGGACATGACCCGGGGAATTTGGAGGGAGATTTGAAAGGAGTCAGGATTGCAGAACCTGGGACTACCTTGGCAGGCGCGGGAGAAAAAAGGCGGGAGATAGTGAAGGCGGGGGATATAAAAAGGGGGGAAGGAGAGTTGCCAGTAGGCTGGGAGTGGATTTGGGTAGAAGATCCATGGACAGGAAAGATGGCGAAATTGCGTGTCCCCAAAGAAGAAGCTGATGTTCGGAGGAGGCGTGAGTTAAGCTCCAAACCATCATACTGGGGTGAACGAGAAACTAAGGAGTGGAGGAAGAAGTTGAGAGAGGAAAGAATGAGAGTGGAAAGAGAACAAAGGGAGAGGTTAGAATGGAGAAATTGGGAGACCCAAATGAGGGAATTCCTGGAGCATTCTTTGGCACTGCCCTTCTTTGGCATTGGGATGTAGACTGACCTTTTCCAATCCTCTGGCCACTGTTGCGTTTTCCAAACTTGCTAGCATATTGAGTGTAGCACCTTAAAATCTTTTTAAGATTTTAAATAGTTCAACTGGAATGCCATCACCTCCGCTGGCCTTGTTGTTAGTCATGCTTTCTAAGGCCCACTTGACTTCACTCTCCAGGATGTCTGACTCAAGGTCAGCAGCCACACTATCTGGGTTGTCTGGGACATCTATGATTTTTCTGGTATAATTCCTCTGTGTATTCTTGCCACCTCTTCTTGATGTCTTCTGCTTCTGTTAGGTCCCTCCCATTTTTGTCCTTTATCATGTCCGTCTTTGCACAAAATGTTCATTTGATATCTCCAATTTTCTTGAACAGATCTGTTTTTTCCCCTTTCTATTATTTTCCTCTATTTCTTTGCATTGTTCATTTAAGAAGGCCCTCTTATCTCTCCTTGCTATTCTTCGGACGTCTACTGTAGCGTTCACCCTTCTGGCACCTGTGTGTTTTACCCTCACAAAGGCTCATGTCGCGTCTTCCTCTCGCTGCCACCAGTGGATTACCTCAATCCACAATATAAATGGCATTTGTCAGAACACTTGTCTTGTGAATACAAACAGATCTTATTTATTGACGTGAAACAGAAGTTCTTCAGATAAACATTGTACACAAGCAAATCATTAACAGTTCTCTCAGTACATATTTTTCTCTTCCAATATCATTACTAACTTCTCTACCTATTTTCTTAACCAGCCTTATCACTCAGTATCTGTTCCCTCTCTCTCTGACTAACCAGTCCCCTCCTCTCTATCTGGATGTCATCCCAATCTCTATCTGACTCCTCCTTCTCCTGCCAAATCTTCATATAGCTGCTGACTCTGCCTCTCCAGTCCTCTCATAGGCTCATGCAAATGAGCTGATTTGCAAATGACTATGAATGGCATGAGTGAGGTGGGGCGATCATCACATCTACATTCAATTTTCTGTAACTTTCCCTATCTCCCTTGTATTCTGTTTCCCTTCTCTGCTATTTGTAAGGTCTTGTTGGACAGTCACTTTGCTTTCTTGCATTTCCTTTCCTTTCCTTTGGGATGATTTTTGTTGCTGCCTCCTGTACAATCCCCTTCATGGATTGCTGCCTTGTCGTGGCGAAGGGGCTCGAGTAACTCAGAGAAGCTATGGGCTATGCCATGCAGGGACACCCAAGATGGTCAGGACATAGTGAAGAGTTCCGACTAAACGCAATCCACCTGGAGTAGGAAATGGCAATGCCACTCCAGTATCTTTGCCAAAAACGCCCCATGATCAGAAACAAAAGGCTAAAAGATATGACGCTGGAAGATGGGCCCCTCAGTTCGGAAGGTGTCCAACATGCTACTGAGGAAGAGCAGAGGACAAGTACAAGTAACTCCAGAGCTAATGAAATGGTTGGGCCAAAGCCGAAAGGACGCTCAGCTGTGGACGCGCCTGGAAGTGAAAGGAAAGTCCAATGCTGCAAAGAAAAATACTGCATAGGAACCTGGAATGTAAGATCTATGAACGTTGGGAAGCTGGATGTGGTCAAATAGGAGATGGCAAGAATAAACATCGACATCCTGGGCATCAGCGAACTAAAATGGACAGGAATGGGCGAATTCAGCTCAGATGATTATCATATCTACTATTGTGGGCAAGAATCCCGTAGAAGGAATGGAGTAGCCTTCATAGTCAACAAAAGAGTGGGAAAAGCTGTAATGGGATACAATCTCAAAAATGATAGAATGATGTCAATACGAATCCAAGGCAGACCTTTCAACATCACAATAATCCAAGTTTATGCACCTACTACCATTGCTGAGGAGACTGAAATTGAACAATTTTATGAAGATTTACAACACCTTCTAGAACTGACACCAAAGAAAGATGTTCTTCTCATTCTAGGGGACTGGAATGCTAAAGTAGGGAGCCAAGAGATAAAAGGTATAACAGGGAAGTTTGGCCTTGGAGTTCAGAATGAAGCAGGGCAAAGGCTAATAGAGTTTTGTCAAGAGAAAAAGCTGGTCATCACAAACACTCTTTTCCAACAACACAAGAGGCGACTCTATACATGGAAATCACCAGATGGGCAATATCGAAATCAGATTGATTATATTCTCTGCAGCCAAAGATGGAGAAGCTCTGTACAGTCAGCAAAAACAAGACCTGGAGCTGATTGTGGCTTTGATCATCAGCTTCTCATAGCAAAATTCAAGCTTAAACTGAAGAGAGTAGGAAAAACCACTAGGCTCCTCAGGTATAATGTAAACCAAATCCCTTATGAATACACAGTGGAAGTAAAGAACAGATTTAAGGAACTAGATTTGGTGGACAGAGTGCCTGAAGAACTTTGGATAGAGGCTCGTAACATTGTACAGGAGGCAGCAACAAAAACCATCCCAAAGAAAAGGAAATGCAAGAAAGCAAAGTGGCTGTCCAACGAGGCTTTACAAATAGCAGAGAAGAGAAGGAAAACAAAATGCAAGGGAGATAGAGAAAGTTACAGAAAATTGAAAGCAGACTTCCAAAGAATAGCAAGGAGAGACAAGAGGGCCTTCTTAAATGAACAATGCAAAGAAATAGAGGAAAATAACAGAAAAGGAAAAACCAGAGATCTGTTCAGGAAAATTGGAGATATTAGAGGAACATTTCGTGCAAAGATGAACATGATAAAGGACAAAAATGGGAGGGACCTAACAGAAGCAGAAGACATCAAGAAGAGGTGGCAAGAATACACAGAGAAATTATATCAGAAAGAGTTGGACATCGCGGACAACCCAGACAGTGTAGTTGCTGACCTTGAGCCAGACATCCTGGAGAGTGAAGTCAAGTGGGCCTTAGAAAGCCTGGCTAACAATAAGGCCAGTGGAGGTGATGACATTCCAGTTGAACTATTTAAAATCTTAAAAGATGATGCTGTTAAGGTGCTACATTCAATATGTCAGCAAGTTTGGAAAACGCAACAGTGGCCAGAGGATTGGAAAAGATCAGTCTACATCCCAATCCCAAAGAAAGGCAGTGCCAAAGAATGCTCCAACTACCGTACAATTGCACTCATTTCACATGCTAGCAAGGTTATGCTCAAAATCCTACAAGGTAGGCTTCAGCAGTACGTGGACCGAGAACTCCCAGAAGTACAAGCTGGATTCCGAAGGGGCAGAGGAACTCGAGACCAAATTGCTAACATTCGCTGGATTATGGAGAAAGCCAGAGAGTTCTAGAAAAATATCTACTTCTGCTTCATTGACTATGCGAAAGCCTTTGACTGTGTGGACCACAGCAAACTATGGCAAGTCCTTAAAGAAATGGGAGTGCCTGACCACCTTGTCTATCTCCTGAGAAACCTATATGTAGGACAGGAAGCAACAGTGAGAACTGGACATGGAAAAACTGATTGTTTCAAAATTGGGAAAGGAGTACGACAAGGTTGTATATTGTCCCCCGCCTTATTTAACTTATATGCAGAATACATCATGCGGAAGGCTGGACTGGAGGAATCCCAAGCAGATGATACCACTCTGCTGGCAGAAAGTGAGGAGGAATTAAAGAACCTAGTAATGAGGGTGAAAGAGGAGAGTGCAAAAACAGGCCTGAAACTCAACATCAAAAAAATATTGATAATGGCCACTGGTCCCATCACCTCCTGGCAAACAGAAGGGGAAGATATGGAGGCAGTGACAGATTTTACTTTCTTGGGCTCCATGATCACTGCAGATGGAGACACCAGCCACGAAATTAAAAGACGCCTGCTTCTGGGGAGGAAAGCGATGACAAACCTTGACAGCATCTTAAAAAGCAGAGACATCACCTTGCCAACAAAAGTCCGAATAGTCAAAGCTATGGTTTTTCCTGTTGTGATGTATGGATGTGAGAGCTGGACCATAAAGAAAGCAGACTGCCGAAGAATTGATGCCTTTGAATTGTGGTGCTGGAGGAGGCTCTTGAGAAATCCCCTGGACTGCAAGGAGAACAAACCTATCAATTCTAAAGGAAATCAACCCTGAGTGCTCACTGGAAGGACAGATCCTGAAGCTGAGGCTCCAGTACTTTGGCCATCTGATGAGAAGAGAAGACTCGTTGGAAAAGACCTTGATGTTAGGAAAGTGTGACGGCAAGAGGAGAAGGGGACGACTGAGGATGAGATGGCTGGACAGTGTCTGCGAAGCAACCAACATGAAATTGACAGACCTCCGGGAGCAGTGGAAGATAGGAGGGCCTGGCGTGCTCTGGTCCATGGGGTCACGAAGAGTCGGACACGACTAAACGACTAAACAACAACAACTCCTGTACAATGTAATGAGCCTGCATCCATAGTTCTTCAGGCACTCTGTCCACCTTAAATCTGTTATTCACTTCCACTGTGTATTCATTTTTTTAATTTTCTTTTTATTATCAGGATAATCCATGGTTTCAGCCAGGTAAGAACAGATGATTGATAATGTAAGGTCCAGTCCGGTAAACCAAATCCTCTATTTTCCTTGGATTCTTTGAGCATTTTTAATTTGATTCTGGCTTTCTTCCCTTGCCAGATATACTTTAATATCACCTTGTTTAAGTCATCAAAGTATTTATTTTCACTGGCACTATTTGAAACAAAAAGAGTAGCTTTGGCAAAATGTTCATTTTGATTGTTGTAATTCTTCCTAATAGTGATAGTTGTAGGTGTTTCCATTTTTCTAGGTCTATTTTTATTTGGTTAAGTAGTTTTATATAGTTATCTTCTTTTATAGTTACACATCTGGCAGTTAAATATATTCCGAGGTACTTGACTTTTTAAACTATTTGTAGGTCTGACATCCTTCTCTAGTGCCTTTTTAATATTAATATTATCCGTCAGTTCACCATTTATAATTACTTTAGCTATTTGTTCATTATAGATTGTCTCAATTACATTTATAAAGCTTTTGCCGAAATCCATAGCTTTTATTTGCTTCATCGTAAATTGCCAATTCATATTATCAAAGGCTTTTTGGGCATCCAGAAAGATTAATGCCATTTGCTTCTCTGAATGTACCTCATAATACAGTGGGGTCTCTACTTAAGAACTTAATCCGTATTGGAAGGTGGTTCTCAAGTTGAAAAGTTCTTATGTTGAATCTGCATTTCCCATAGGAATGCATTGAAAACGATTTAATCCGTATCTGCTCTTTTCCGTCCATAGAAACTACAGTGGAACCTCTACTTAAGAACTTAATCGGTTTTGGAATGGTGTTCTTAAGTTGAAACGTTCTTAAGTTGAAGCAAAATTTCCCATAGGAATGGACTGAAAACCAATTAATCCGTTCTGGCTGTTTTTTTGTTATGTAGAGGTGCGTTCGTACATTGAAGCATTAGTTCCCATAGGAACTAATGCAAAGCTGGTTAATACGTACTCTACCACTAGGGGGAGAATTTTTTTTAACCTAAGATGACCTAAGGTTAAAAAAAGAGCAGGAAAGTTTTTTTTTTCCTGTTCTTATCTTGGATTTCTGTTCTCAAGTAGAAGCAAAATTTAGCAAATGGAGCTGTTCTTAAGTTGGATTGTTCTTAAGTAGAGATGTTCTTAAGTAGAGACCCCACTGTATTCTAATATGTCCAAGATTATCCTTAGGTTGTACCTTAGTTGTCTTTTTGGCAAGAATCCATTTTGGTTTGAATGGATGAACTCCATTAAAAACTTTTTCAGTCTTTCCGCTATAATTACTGCAAAGATTTTATAGTCCACATTCAATAAAGATATTGGTCTAAAAAATTTTATGTGTGGAGTCCGTATCTTCTTTTGGTATTAGAGTGATATATGCCTCTAGCCATGTCTTGGGTATTTTAGCTTCTAGTCGAATTTCATTGCAGACCTCTTCTGTTGGTAGGCTTCACTGTGTATTCATAAGGGATTTTGTTTAAATTATACCTAACTAGCCCAGTGATTTTTCCTACTTTCTTCAGTTTAAGCTTGAATTTTGTTATAAGAAGCTGATGATCAGAGCCACAATCAGCTTCAGGTCTTGTTTTTGCTGACTGTACAGAGCTTCTCCATCTTTGGCTGCAGAGAACATAATCAATCTGATTTTGGTATTGCCCATCTGGTGATGTCCATGTGTAGAGTCGCCTCTTGTGTTGTTGGAAAAGAGTGTTTGTGATGACCAGCTTGTTCACTTGACAAACTCTATTAGCCTTTGCCCTGCTTCTTTTTGAATTCCAAGGTCAAACGTACCTGTTGTTCCTTTTATCTCGACTCCCTACTCTAGCATTCCAGTCCCCTATAATGACAAGAACATCTTTCTTTGGTGTCAGTTCTAGACGGTGTTGTAAGTCTTCATAGAATTTGTCAGTTTCATCCTCTTCGGCATTGGTGGTTGGTGCATAAACTTGGATTACTGTGATGTTGAAAGGTCTGCTTTGGATTCGTATTGACATCATTCTATCATTTTTGAGATTGTATCCCAGTACAGCTTTTCTTACTCTTCTGTTGACTATGAGTATACTCCATTTCTTCTACGGGATTCTTGCCCACAGTAGAATATATGATAATCGTCTGAACTGAATTTGCTTATTCCTGTCCATTTTAGTTCGCTGATGCCCAGGATGTCAATGTTTATTCTTGCCATCTCCTGTTTGACCCCATCCAGTTTACCAGGGTTCATCACTAATTCCCAGTGTTTTACCTGGTTCCCCTCCTCCCAGAGGACATCATCCATGTGGGCATTGTGTTTATTGCAATCATATAAGGCACATGTCAGAATTTATAGAGCCACAGAATAAAAAGGTTTACACCCTGAAGGATTTCACTAACTGTAATACCAAGGGAATAATCTATGCTATAAGGTATCCATGTAATAATCTGTACACAGGTAAAAACTCTAGACTTCTCAAAGTAAGAATGGGTGAACACCTCAGTAATTTAAGAAATAAACAACTAGGCAGTCCTCTAGTTGGCAATTTTACAGAAACGAACCATAGAATAAAAGATCTGGTGTTCTGGGCTGTGGACAGAGTTACTAGGAACTGTGAAAGGTCTTTACTAAAAAGGGAAATTGACTGGATTGTGAAATTGAACACCCTAGTACCTCATGGGTTAAATGAAGAAATAGACTTTCTCCCTTTATTATGATAACACTGCTGGGTTGGTTATCTCACCACCCTGTACAGCTGTATATAAATGCCTCTTCTAGTGCCTGCACTTTCCAACACTTTCAATTAGTTTTGGAGGTGATGTAGACCAAAGAAAGGTGCCAAGGGTATAAAGAAGCTCGGTAAGTGTTTGATATTCTGTCTAGTATATTTTACCATGCATGTATTTTTATAAAGTTGAGAGTCCCAAGCCAGGTGTATATATATAATTTTTTAAAGAAAATGTGTGGTTTCAGTATTTAATGTGTGGTTTTGTGTTATGCTCAGCTCCTGAAGAAGGCTTTGCTGAAATGTGTTGAGACAGAGCTTTTAATGACTCATTTTAATGACTCATCAATAAAGAGCTTGTTTCTACGTTCTACATCCTGAGACTTAGTTTCTCATTTATAATCTGGACTTCCGTGGATGTACCAGTTCCTTTTGTTTTGCCTTGAAGGGAAGACACTGGAATATTTAGCCAATATCAACATGCAGCATTGGGAGGATGGATGAGTTGGAGATGAAAGGGGAGAGCCTTCTTTTAAGGGTAATTACAGCACAAGGAAGGAATTTCCTCATCTCTCCAATAAATAAAACCTGAAAATTACAGCTTTTGACCAAGTGGAGAGTTTGGGCCACTGTTGCCTCATGCGTGGCTATTTCAGCCTGATGCTTCTTTTTTGTAGCAGGGTCTAGCAAAATCCACATGATTTCACGAGGAAATGAAGGAAATTTCATGAGGAAATGAAGGGCACTAGTTTTTGATGGCTCAACATCAGATCCCTTTGACATCCTAAGTGGAGTGAAACAGGGCTGTGTCCTCACGCCGATTCTTTTTGGGATCTTTTTTGCTGTCATGCTGAAGCACGTTTTTGGAACTGCAACAGAAGGTGTCTACCTCCAGACTAGATCAGATGGAAAGCTCTTTAATCCCTCTAGACTGAGAGAGGAGACCAAAGTCCAGCTGAAATGCATGCAGGACTTGCTCTTTGCCGATGATGCAGCCATTGTTGCCCATTCTGCTGAAGAGCTCCAACAACTCATGAATCGTTTTAGCAAGGCCTGCCAAGACTTTGGATTAACAATCAGCCTGAAGAAAACACAAGTCATGGGCTAGGGTGTGGACTCGCCTCCCTCTATTACCATCTCCACACAAGAATTGGAGATTGTTCATGACTTTACCTTGGCTCAATGATCTCTGACACTCTCTCCCTAAATGGCAAGCTGGATAAATGCACTGGCAAAGCAGTTACCGTATTTTTTGCTCCATAAGACGCACCTCCAAATAAGACGCACCTCATTTTTAGGAGAGGAAAACTGGAAAAAAATATTCTGGCAAATTCATAAGGCAGTAGCAATAGACAGATGTTGTCACATCAATTAGCTCAGACTTCTTGCAGTGTACAACACAGTGAGAGCTTTTGAACAATTTGTAGTTGGCAAAGTTATTCCAATA
Organism: Pogona vitticeps; assembly: GCF_051106095.1. Lineage (NCBI taxonomy): Eukaryota > Metazoa > Chordata > Lepidosauria > Squamata > Agamidae > Pogona > Pogona vitticeps. The sequence continues at coordinate 99,621,259 of NC_135785.1, forward strand.
GCCACAGACAACAACACTACAATGCTTTATATCAACCACCAAGGAGGAACAAAATCCATGTCTTTCTTGCTACTAACAGTACAGTTTTGGGACTGGTGTATTCTCAAGCATGTCATTTCACAAGTCATACATGTACCAGAAGTGGAGAATCATGAAGCAGACTTCTACAGCAGGATGACACACAATGAGTGGGAATTACCATCTCAAGTTTTAACACTTATAATGAATTGTTATTGCACTGAAAGAGATGAATAAACAGATTGTTGCTGGGTAGTCAATAAGAGCTATGATGAAGAAATCACCACCAGCACAGGTGTAAGCAAACAGCAAAGCATGCCTCACTTCCACTCCCTTCCTTCCTTCCTTACAGCAATAAAGTTTTCTCTCTCCATCATTCAGTTCTTTACTTTGCAGCATGCAGCATGTCCACAGAAAGTGTGCTTACTTTTATCAGGTTTTTGCAGCTGATCCTCCTGTTTCCTCCACTCTCTAATCATTTTTTCAGATGAGGAGGCCCAAAATGTCTTTGCACTGTTCGCTGTTTCCATACTCCTTAGCATATTTTACTACCTCTAGTTTAAAAGGAATGCACCATGCAGCTTTTGTTAACACAAAAATACTACTAAAATTTCTGTTTCCAGTTGTGTGTGTGTACGTGTGAAATGCTATTTATGAAATGTTGTGTTCTTAAACCAATTTTCAAGATTTCAAAGCTTTACTTGGACATATTTAGATCTGTGATTCAGATCTGCCCTCTGCAATTCAAATTGCCTTGCTCCTGATGAGTCCATAAAAACTGGCAAGCTAATACACCAAATAAAACCTGTAGCCCTAGTGGTAATATATTAAGGAAAGGAGTGTTAGGTCCCTTTTGGTTTCCCTTTTGAACTTTATTCTGCATATGCTCAGTGCCTTTTTAATCATTCTGTGCTTCAGAATGAAATTTGGCTAACAATACACATTAGCCTCCCCCCCCCCCCGGTCCCTTAATGTTTTAAATATCTGCAAAATTACTTCTATTTAGGCTTAATTTATGGGGAAGTGATGCAGCTTACTACCAAGCTCTGAACTACAGACAGCTATATCTAGCCACCTTTTCCCCATCCAGCAGGCTCTCAGTAGAAATTTTATCTTCCCCTCGCCATTCTCAGGCTTATTAAACTTACTGCCAATTTTAGAAGCTTTTGTTTCTGTCCTCTCTCTCTCTCTCTCTCTCTCTCTCTCTCTGGTTCTCCACATGTCTGGTTGGTCACATGGTCTAACTTCTCTGCAGAAGGTGAAGGGAAAGAGACTCCTCCTTCCTGCTTTGCTTCTCCAATAGAAAAGCTAATTGGATGATGTAAGCAGGCAGATATGCTAATATCTGTGCACTGAAGGATTGTGGGAGGAACATCCAGCCCCTGATGGGGGTCCTGCAGGGCACCCCAAAACACTGAAGAGCTCTCCTGGCCTCTTTTGGGATTGGGGCTGTGCAGACCTTTTCTGATCAGGAGGTGCAGCCAGGAGTCACCATGCCTTTGGAGGGTAGGGCACACAAAGGGCCAGGAGGCTTAGGAGCCATTCAAACTCAAACCTAGCAGGGGAGATACCATTGTTGTAAAAGTGGTTTTCCCAGGGTAAGGCTAATCTATTGCACTTTGGATGAGCTGACCCCTGTGATTTCTCCAAACATGGGAAAATCAACTGCTTAAGTGGGGGACTGTGCTTCTGGTTTTTCTGTACTGCAGTGAGTCCTGGACCCTTTGTGCATGGCAGGAGAGGAAGCTGAACACGTTCCATATGCGTTGTCTCTGATGCATTTTTGGTATCACCTGGCAGGTCAAAGTTCCAAACAGAGTAGTCCTAGAATGAGCTGGAATGTTTAGCATTATACATTACTGAAACAGCAATGTCTATGTTGGCTTGGGGATGTCGTGAGAATGGCTGATGGTCAGATTCCAAAAGCTCTCCTATACGGAGAATTAGTGCAGGGAAATCACCCCAGCGGGAGATCACAGCTGTGACAAAAGGATATTTGCAAATGGGATTGGAAGGCCTTAGGAATGGACCTCAACAGATGAGAAACCTTGACATCTGATCATTAAGCCTGGAGGCAGGCGGTGCAGTATGGCCTCTCCCAATTTGAAGAGACCCTTGTCCAGCAGGCTGAGGCAAAGAGGCATTCCCAAAACCAGCAAAATCAAGGAGCTGGACAGGGGACATACTGTATTTGTCTTGAGTGTGGAAGGGATTGTCACTCTCGAATTGGCCTTCTCAGCCACATTAGATGCTGTTCCAAGTCCCCCATACAGAGCATGTTATCATAGTCTCTCGAGACTGAATCTAATCTAGTCTAGTCTAGTCTAGTCTAGCAAAATAGTGAAAGCAATAGTTGCCTTATAATTGCTGTCCCAGCATTTTCTCCGTATGTGGCTGAGGGTGGGTGGGGAATCAGGTTCAGTACAGCAGCTGTCATCCAATCCTTCCCTTCATTGTGACTCCACCTGTCCTCTCAGCCTGAGGGAAATAGAGGGGGCCTAACTGTCTCAGAACCCAAGTGCTCTATGCTAGTGTGAGTGGAGACAGACAAGTGTGCCATCCTCACAGACTTCCAAGAACGAAGAACATGAAGGATGTGTAGTGGGAGAACTGATTAGGCTGGATGATGATGAGAGTGGAACAAATAAGGCGGTAGAGGTGTTCTTGGCGGAGAGGATGAAGGATTGGGGGGAGGAGTTAGAGACTTGGAGGTGGGATGATCCTATAAGGGAAGAGGAGAAGAGAGAGGAAGGCACGCAAACGGTGGAGACGGGAGTAGAAAGAGAAAAGGTTGCTACCTTGATAAAGACTTTCCCAAACCTGATGAAAGAAGACGGATTACTGCCTTTACCTAAAGGAATTGCTAAGGTGGGCACGGGTGATCAACCGGAGGGATGGAAGTCGGGAACGGATCTGGCCAGCCCTTCAGGGGTGGTCAGGGAGACCCATGGTGGAACCAGTCCTTTCCTCCCCAGATTAGAGGGATCAGTGGTGATTCACCCTTGCTGCCGAACAACTTGTTCAGTACTGACTGCGCCAGTCGGGAACAAGAATTGGGTCACCCACCTTGGGGGAAAGAAACAGTAAAGGCTAAAAGTGCTGGGCCTGGGGGCAACCCTAAGAAATATTGTTTGATAAATGAAGACGACTTGCTGAACCCGTTTGGTTCTGAATTGTTTAATGATGGAGTTAATAAAACGAATCCTTTTTTGACTGTTACATCGTCTCCGGCTGTCATTCCTGCCGAATCCCTAGGCCCGCCTACCCTAGAGAAAGAACCCGGTTACAGTGGCGCCCAACATGGGGCGGGCCAATGGGGAGGCGAGGAAGAGGTGACGAGACTGAGGAAGACCATAGAGAGGCAAGAGAAGATGATAGAGAGTTTGACAGAGCAGCAGATGCTGGTGACCAGACAAATGTTGAAGTTAAGCATGGAGGAAGGAAAAGGTCCGCAAAGTAACGTATGGATAAAGAACGGATTGGTGGCGGGACCTGCTCCCATAAGAATACAAAAAATGAGTGCTAGCGATGACCCCGAAGCTTACTTACACACGTTTGAACGTGTAGCTATGGCGGCCGGCTGGCCGAAGGAACAATGGACATTAATTTTGGTGCCTTGCCTGACTGGTTTACTGCAAGAAGTGGTGGGTACCCTAAGTCCACAGGAAGCAGCCCAATATGATGCAGTGAAAACAGCCATTCTAAGGACTTTAAACCTGACAGAGGACATGTATAGAAAGAAATTCAGAGACTTGAGATGGAAACCAGGCGTACATCCTAGGACCCTAGTACAGAGAATGAAAGCCAATATGACCAGATGGATCAAACCAGAGGATAAGTCTAAAGAACAGATAATGGAGGCGTTTGTGTTGGAGCATTTGGTAACGACTTTGAGCGGGAATTTGAAGGGGTGGGTCCAAAAGAACAACCCAAAATGATTGGAGGATGCGATCAAACTGATTGAAGATTTCTGCGCATCAGAGGAAGTGGGTAGGGAAAGTCCTGCCCAGACTGGAGAACGTGGACGACCTCGTGAGAAGGCGGTGGCGCAGACACAAGTCGGTGGAGAACGAAAGAGCATGGATGTGCCGGGGAGCGCTCGCGCTTGCGGACGCCCGTTCGAACTGATGGGACCGAGACCTGTGCGGCCGCTTACGGTGGACGATCGCGTGTTTAAGGGGCTCATATGCTATGGATGTGGGACCCCCGGCCACGTTCGTCGGGATTGCCCAGGGACAGACTGCTCATGGAAGGACGAATAGTGGTCGGGACAAACAAGAGAGACAAATAGGTTGGGAGGTGGTTGCTTGGGTAAATGGGGAGAAGAAACAAGCTCTGATCGACACTGGGTGTGGGCGAACCCTCGTTCAGGACTTGAAGGAGAAGGGGGAGGACGAAGGGTTCACCGTGCGATGTATTCATGGGGACTCAAAGACTTATAAGACCACGTGGGCAGAAGTGAAAGTAGGAGAGGACAAGAGGAAAATGAAGATTGGGATTGTTCCGGGACTATCGAGAGAGATGTTATTGGGGAGAGATTGGGTAGGAGATAGAACCTTGATGGGAATTAAGGAAGGTATGCAAGGAGAGTGCACCGGAATTGAAGCTGGAGATGATTTTTTACAGGAGACCACGTGCGACCACATGCGTTTGCTGCAGCAAGACGATACTACCTTACAAGAACACCTTCGGGCTGCACGTGAGGTGGGAGCTTTGAAGCAAGGCGAAAAGGGGATGGTGATGGATAATGGATTGTTGTACTATGTAAATGAAAAAGGGGGGAAACGGTTGGTGGTACCACAGAAGTGGCGCATGGCCATTTTACACTTGGCCCATGACATTCCCATGGCAGGCCACCTAGCTTACGATAAAATGAGACCGTGAATTGAACAACGGTTTTGGTGGCCAGGAATATGCAAAGATGTGGAAAATTATTGTCAATCTTGCCCCGAATGTCAAATAACACAACCTAGGCCCAAGTCAGGAGCTCATATGATTCCCATGTCCTTGGTAGACCAACCGTTTCAAAGGATAGGGGTAGACATTGTAGGGCCTCTCATACGTTCTGCAGGGGGACATACGCATATATTAGTTATTGTGGATTACACAACGAGGTACCCAGAGGCGATACCTCTGCGATCTACTACTGCTAAGGTGCTAGCCAAAGAACTACAGGTGTTCACCAGGTTAGGCTTTCCTAAGGAGATATTGACAGACCAAGGTACAAATTTCATGGGACAAACTCTGAAGGAAATGTGGAAGGTCTTGGGAGTTAAACCATTACGGACCGCCGTCTATCATCCGCAGACCAACGGATTAGTAGAAAGATTTAATAAAACATTAAAGGGGATGTTGAGGAAATTGGTAATAGAGAAACCTAAGAGGTGGCATCTACTGGTGGCGCCTTTAATGTTCGCGGTAAGAGAAGTGCCACAAGCTTCCACAGGGTTCACACCATTCAAAATGATGTATGGATGGAACCCCAGGGGCATCTTAGATCTAGTGAAAGAGAAATGGGAAAGTGGGAAAGATGAGGCCCAAACTAATGTAAAACATGTTATGGAGATGAGAGAACACTTAAGGTTGGTAGCTTCCTTGGCCAAAGAAAATTTGTCTCGAGCACAAGACGGGCAAAAAAGACGTTATGATGCCAAAGTTAAGGTGAGACAGTTTGAACCAGGACAGAAAGTCTTATTACTAATGTCAGCATCTTCCGCCAAACTATTTGCCACCTGGCAAGGGCCTTACAAAGTATTGAGAAAGGTGGGGGAAGTAGATTACGAGATATGGATGCCAGATAAAGTTTAAAAGAAAGGCATTTTTCATGTGAATCTATTAAAAGAATGGGTGGAAAGAGAAGCACTATGGGGGGAAGTAAAAGATGAGGAGTTTGGTCCTGAAACAAAAGACTTCCTCAACATCGAGGCTAAATTGGATCTAGGTGAGGAGTTGGATGAGGAACAGGTCCAACAAGTAAGAGATCTGGAGTGCAAATACAAAGAGGTATTCTCAGGTAAATTGGGGAATACAAATTTAGTAGAACATTGTATTAACACTCAGCCTCAAGTGGTTGTCCGTTCAGGTAGCAGGAATTGGCCGAGGAATTTGCGAGAAACTATTAACCAAGAAATAGAGGAGATGCTGAGTTTGGGGGTAATAAAACCATCACGCAGTCCATGGAGAAGTTACCCAGTAGTAGTACCAAAACCTGATGGTAGTGTAAGGCTATGCATTGATTACCGGAGATTAAATGAGGTATCGAAGTTCGATGCTTATCCGATGCCAAGAATTGATGACTTATTAGAAAGGCTGGAAGGGGTAGAATATCTAACCTCGTTAGATTTGACTAAAGGTTATTGGCAAATCTCGTTAAGGCCCGAGGATAGAGAAAAAACAGCATTTGTGACCCCCAAGGGCCTTTATCAATTCTCCAGAATGCCCTTTGGTCTGCACGGCGCAGCCGCTACTTTCCAACGTCTAATGGATAAGGTGTTAGAGCCAGTAAAAGAATTTGCGGGAGCTTACACTGACGATATACTTCTTTATAGTAGAAGTTGGAAGGAGCACCTGGAGCACCTGGAAAAGGTGTTACAAGTTTTGGCCAAGGCACAATTAAGGGTTAACCCAACTAAATGTAAAGTGGCTAGGAAAGGGGTGAAATTTTTGGGGTTTCAAGTGAGCCAAGGGAAGATTCAACCTGTGTCCGATAAAGTAGATCAAGTTACCTCTTGGCCAGTGCCCAAGACGAAAAGAGAAGTACAGCGGTTCTTGGGGTTGGCAGGGTATTACAGACAATTTGTCCCCAACTTTGCCGATATTGCTGCACCCCTTAGTGATTTAACTAAAAAGAAGAAAACGAGGGTGGTCCAATGGGGGGAACAGGAAGCAAAGGCTTTTGAGGAGTTAAAGCAAATTCTGGCTGAGTTACCCAGTAGGTACGCGCCAGACTTTTCCAGGACCTTTATAGTGCAAACAGATGCCTCCAACAGGGGTGTAGAAGCGGTGCTGTCTCAGGAGAAAGATGGAGTAGAATTTCCAGTGATGTATTTAAGTAAAAAGCTGAGTCCTCAAGAGCAAAAATATTCTACCATAGAGAAAGAGGGTTTTGCAGTCAAATGGGCAGTGCAGGCATTAAGATATTATTTATTGGGAGCTCCATTTACACTTATCACCGATCACGCTCCCTTACAATGGTTAAACAGGATGAAAGATGTGAATCCTAAATTGACCCGATGGTATTTGAGTTTGCAACCCTTTACCTTTGAAGTAAAGTACCGTAAAGGGAGCGCACATGCTAATGCGGATTACTTCTCCCGACAGGTAGAGGATACAGATGAATCAGGAGAGAGGACGGCCCACTCCTCTGGGGGGGCGTGTGAGTGGAGACAGACAAGTGTGCCATCCTCACAGACTTCCAAGAACGAAGAACACGAAGGATGTGTAGTGGGAGAACTGATTAGGCTGGATGATAATGAGAGTGGAACAAATAAGGTGGTAGAGGTGTTCTTGGCGGAGAGGATGAAGGATTGGGGGGAGAAGTTAGAGACTTGGAGGTGGGATGATCCTATAAGAGAAGAGGAGAAGAGAGAGGAAGGCACGCAAACGGTGGCTATTTCAGCCTAGTTACAGCTAGGGAAGGAAAAGCTCCCCCTTTTATACATACCTCCTGAAGTCCCTTATCACTGGCCATGAGTTGACCTTTGGGAGACTTGAGTCCACACATCTGGCCAGAGAGTTCATATCTCTGCTGTGTTTCACTCTGAAGGGTTGCCCGTGCTCCCACTCCCCATAGGCAGAGCAGCTATAGCATTTCACCAATCTCCCTTCCTCATCTCACTCTTAGAAGAGGCAGTTCCTCCCATGGAAACAAACTCCTTTTTCTAAGACAGGACGGGGGAATGTTGGTAAGGATGGTGCAGCCTGGCAATTAGAAAACAAAAGCAGCTCTCCCCTTTCATCTGGTGGGAGCAGAGGTGTGGTCATAGTTACTTTGTGTGACTACTAAGGTTAGCACAGGTTGGAAGGGGATGGGCACTCTGATTCCTGATCATAGGTTCCACAGAAGGGAAAACACAGGAACAATGAGGGTAAAAGTAACCTCCTCAGACCACTATGTAAATCTGAACCACCAGCCATTGTGATTTAGGGGACTGTTCCAAATATTTAGGGCACATGCCCTTAGCAATGCCACTACTTCCAGTGTAAAATGCTAGCGCAAGGAGAATTGTGAGCCTGATTCTTGTCGAACGACCACAATTCATGGATGCCTTCGTAAGGATGTAAAGAATACTCACTAATTTCTTCAGCCTCATCTATTTAGGCTGACTTGATGAGACACCTCAATGAATTTTCCAGCCCCATTACTGTCGTGGTATGGTTAAACCGGCATTTGTTCCCTGAGATTCTGGAAAGACTTACTAAAAGAACAGCTGCAAGACATCACAGCTGTAGCTGATAAGAGACATTGTATATAAGGCAAAAACGCCAGTACTTGGTGTGGGTTAATGTTGGTGAAGAGTTACGTGTGTAGGAGTGTTCGTTTGCTGTTAACTGCTGTATATCTACTGTTATTTTCTACTACTACTGCTTATCATCTCATAAGATGCAACTGGTCTCATAAGATGCAACTGCTACTGAAAAGGGAGTCATTATGGTCCGTAGTAGAAGCAACACCCACCCCCTTGACTGGAGAAAATCTACAAAAGGATGAGAGGGCACAAGCTCATATTGGCTTGAGCGTGGACGATGAATTGCTTGTGCACATACGAGGCTTGAACACAGCTAAACAATGTTGGGATGCACTTAAAGAAATCTACACACGCCAGTCTGTGGCCTCGAAAATAAGCCTGTCCAGACGCTTATACAATACAAAATTGGAGCCTGGAGGTGATTTACGAGCTCATCTTCATCTCATGAAGAAAACGCTCAAAGATTTAGAGGACGTAGGAGTGAACATTCCAGAGCTACAGAAAGTACTAATTGTGCTAGGCTCATTAGATAGCAGCTGGGACGTATTTGCTCTGACCTTGGAGGCGATTCCGGAGAGCACATTAACCCTTCCATATATCACCAGCCGACTGCTGGAAGAGGAGGAGAAACGGCGAGAGCACACACAGGAAAGGAGGAGGGAAAGAACCCATCCATCTACAGCAAAGACAACAGAGAAGGAAGAGGCACCACACGTGTATGCAGCACAAAGATGCTACTGTTGTGGTTCAACATCTCACATTCAGCGCTACTGCAAGTCAAAAGAGTCAAGACGACGTGGGAAGACTGCAGGACGAGGCAAAGTAGCTGTGGTGAGAACACAAGATCCAGAGGAAGGACAATGGCTGATCGATAGTGGCGCCAGCTGTCACATTTGCTGTGACCCAACAAGGTACAAGAACTTGAAACCCTCCGAAAGGACTCAAGTAAGCTTAGCCAATGGAGCATCTGCAAAAGTTGAAGGGACTGGTAAAGTATATGTACCTGGGTTGCATGATGTAATATCTAACGTTTTATGTGTACCCTCACTCAAACAAAGCTTGTTAAGCGTATCATGCTTATTGCTAGAGGGATTCACAGTACAATTTAAAGGAAAAACATGCAATATTACAAAAGGGGACAAGTGTATAAAGGTGCCAATGAGAGATAATCTCTTTATCCTAGAAGCCACTCCTAAGGCTGAGATGGCAAGAGCATTGTGCACAAACAAAGAAACCCATAAAGCATGTGCACATCTATGGCATAATCGCCTAGCTCACATAAATTACAAATATATACAAAAAACAGCTGAATTGGCTCGTGGTATAAACGTGCAAGAATGTAATAAATATGTGGATTGTCACACCTGTAAGCAAGTAAAATCACGAAAAGCCCCTGTAAACAAGAAGAGTGACAGACAATCACAAAAACCTTTTGAATTGGTTCATGCAGATATAGTAGGACCATTCAAAGCCACGGTGGGAGGAGCAAAATATTTTCTACTAATAGTTGATGATTACTCTCGATTTACATTCTGTTACCTACTGAAAGAAAAGAGGGAAGCATTTCAAAAATTTAGAGATTGGGTTCATATGATAGAGCGCAGATTCAACCACAAGGTGGCGCAATTACAAACAGATAGAGGGGGAGAATTCATGAGCAATGCCATGAAATCCTGGCTTGAAAAGACAGGAATCCAACATAGGACTACTAACCCGTACTCACCAGCTGAAAATTCAGTTGCAGAAAGAAAGGCAGGAGTACTACAGATCATGAAAGATGCTTTACTAAATCAATCAAAGCTAAGTCAAGTATTCTGGGGGGAAGCACTACAATGTGCTACACATTTGGTTAATAGGGTATATAGTAGATCTGTAGATAACATTCCATATAACTTGCTGTATGGGAAGGCACCAGATCTATCCTATATCAGAAGTTTTGGTGCTTATGCTTTTGTACATCTGCCAAAATCCCAAAGAAAGAAGGGAGCCTCTAAAACTCAAAAACTCATATGTGTTGGATATTCACCTTTCACAAAAGGGTATAGATTTCTAACTAAAGATAAGCGAAATATAGTGATTTCCAGATCAGCTAATTTCTGTGAACAGGAACTATTACCCCAAAGAGAGGAGAATTATTTTCCTACATCAGACATACCCCTCATATTGCAGGAAAGAGAAAATGAGTTGACAAAGCAACATACACCAGCAAAAACAGATAGTGAGGATGAGGAGCATAAACCTTTAACTCCTTCCATAACTCCAAAAGCTATAAAACAAGAAACAACACCGCCTATAGAGCGCAGCCCTATAGTACAGAGAAGAGAACTTCCACCAAGAACAACAAGGGGAGTACCACCCCAAAGGTTCGTTGTAGGAGAAGCTGTAGCATATAATGTACAACTTGAACCCCAAAAATATGAGGACATTCTCGAATTACCAACAAGTGAAAGGAAAAAGTGGTTTGAAGCAATGCATCAAGAGATGCAAGCCATGAAAACACTCGGTGTCTTCACCACTTGTAATTTACCACCAGGAAAGCAAGCTATAGGTTGCAGGTGGGTATATAGAATCAAACCCCAGGAGGGAGCAGATCCCATATATAGGGCACGTTTAGTAGCAAAAGGATTCTCACAAAAGAAAGATATAGATTATGGGGAAATATTTTCACCTACGGTAGCAGCTCAGACCATTAGATATGTCTTAGCACTAGCAGCTCAAAGACAGTGGCATGTGCATCACTATGATGTACAAACAGCTTACCTGAATGCCACACTTGAGGAAACATTGTATATGGAACAAGCACCAGGTTTCGAGCTACCAGAAATAGGCATAGAGCAAAAGGTATACCAATTAAATCGCTCTATATACGGCCTAAAACAATCTGCTAGAAGATGGGCTCTACATCTAAAGGAAAAATTGGAAAGCTTGGGCTTTAAAGCCACAAAAGCTGATGCATGTTTATTCATAAAAGGTACAGGTACTAAACAAATAATAGTGATATGTTATGTTGATGACCTACTGATAATGAGTGCTGATATGAAGCAAACAGAACACACAGCAATAAACCTAAAGAAAGAATTTACTCTAAAAGCACTAGGACCAGTAAAGCAATACCTAGGAGTAGAAATAGAAATAATACCAAAGGGTTTTGCACTACATCAAAATCAGAAAATTAAACAACTCCTAGAAACATGGAGGATGTCAGATTGTAAACCGGCTAGAACTCCTATGACTGTAGGAAGCCAAATTGCAGAAGAAAATACTGAACAATATCCTCATGTAGAACAATACAAATCATTGTTAGGAAGTTTGCAACACATAGCCTTATGGACAAGGCCTGACATATGTAATGCAATTAACATTCTAAGTAGATATTCAAATAATCCAAGCCACAAAAACTGGACAGATCTAAAGAGAGTGTTAAGATATCTAAAAGGCACAACAGATCTGAAACTTAACATTACACCAGTGGGTGAACTAACAATTAAATGTTATGTGGATAGTGACTGGGCAAATGATGCAGAAGATAGAAAGTCCACATCAGGTAATGCCATAATATTTGGAAACACTTTGGTAGATTGGTCAGTAAAGAAACAAGCATACCTAGCATTATCAACCTGCGAATCAGAATTTGCATCAATTTCACAACTATGTACAAGTCTGGTATGGATTAAACAATTGATGAAAGATTTGGGAATAGACCAAAATGATCCAATTACTGTATATGAAGATAATATGGCATGTATAAAATTAGCCAACTCTGAAAAGGTTAAAACAAGAAGCAAACATGTGGACATCAGATATCACAATGTGAGGCAAGCGGTACAAGAAGGGATAATTACCCTAAATTATTGCCCAACAGAAGAAAATCTGGCAGATATACTGACGAAGCCTCTGTCAGAACCAAAATTCATTAAAGGTGTACAAATGATGGGAATGAAATGAATATGTAATATATATATATGCCTAACAAATATGTAAAATGTACACTGTATAAATGAAATGTATATGTACGGTATACAATAACCAAATGAAGGTCTGTATACATGTAAAATTAAACTGTAAAACAATATATATATAAATAAGAACCAGAAACTCAGAGACAAATGGGAGGAGTGTCGTGGTATGGTTAAACCGGCATTTGTTCCCTGAGATTCTGGAAAGACTTACTAAAAGAACAGCTGCAAGACATCACAGCTGTAGCTGATAAGAGACATTGTATATAAGGCAAAAACGCCAGTACTTGGTGTGGGTTAATGTTGGTGAAGAGTTACGTGTGTAGGAGTGTTCGTTTGCTGTTAACTGCTGTATATCTACTGTTATTTTCTACTACTACTGCTTATCATCTCAAGTAAAATACCTCTAAAGAAGGACTGACTTCGTTCATTGTGCTTCTTTCTGCTGGACATCTGCTAAATTCTTCAAACAAAACACAACAATTACATCCCTTGCTTCCAGATTAAAGCAACAGAGAGTGCTATTTCTCATCTTGGTCTCCATAATTAATGAAAATTGTCTGCACTAAATTAGTGTATTTTCCCTTTGGGAGAAAAAGGACACATACAAATACAGAATTATGTTTTGACTATTGAAAAAGATGTGAACAATCCCTTCAGTACTTCTAATCCTTAAAACACTGTGCAAGAAACCAGCCACCAATGGCAATTTGTGTAATTTGCATTATAGTATGATCTACAGAAGTGTGCTCAAACTGTGTGAGAAATTGTTCTCATTCTCTTCTTTTATGGAGAATACCACTAAATGTTTCCCTCCCTCCCTCCTTCCCTCTCCCACCCCCCCCCCAATAGAACAAGGAGAGCGATTTTGCAGTTGCCTGTTGTGTGTGAGAAGGAGAGAAATAAGGAAATGGCACCTCTTTTCCTGAGACAAAATTCAATATGCTTGACTCATGTATAGTCTGAGAAAGCTATAATCTGATCACAAAATAGTCTGGAAGATCTCTATTTCTGGCAGTGTTGAGCTGTTAGGAGAGGCACAGTTTATGTGCTTGCATTATTAGCAAGGCTTTGGGGGAAGACATCTGTAGAGAGAAGAGCCTACATCCTGCCCCTCTACTCACTCAGGAAACCCCTTAAATCATGTATTAGCCCAGATGCCCCAATCCTCAAAATCTGCTATTTTAAGGCTTATTTCATTTCTGCTTGTATTAGGCTTCCAACTTTACCCTGGAGCTTTGTTGCCACGGTAACAGCATCATTTGCTATTTCCTCCACGCCTTTCATACACATGCTGCCAATGTCCAATCAGAGGCAAGACTTTACATCACTGTTAGCAGGGACGGTCTTAGCTCTTTTGAGCTGATATCATAACTATACAGACTACAACTGTTGGTCTGTGGAGTTCAGTTAGGCCTAAGGATGGGTGAAATTTTTTTCTCTTTTGTTTAGACTGAAATTCAAATATTTCTTTGTATTCATCATGGAAAGAACTTTAGATTGTAAACATTTGAATGTGGGCAAAAACAGCTTACAGATTTGTCATTCCGGGCCTAGGGTATGGGTAATTAACCCTTAAATGTTGGCATCTGAATTGTTATATATTCAACAACATTAAGGCTGAATTAAGTTCTAATTTTCTGAGAGGCTCTGCATTTCGATACCTTTTTGGGAGGCAGAGACAATATAGTCCTCTCCATGCTGGGAACAATCTTCCTTTTATATCAAGTCTTAATTATCCCAACAGATTTCATGTTTTTTTTAGCCAGAGAAATAAGGACAATCTGACAATACAGGGCAAAACAATCTGTTTGCAAAAAAGGAGGGGGGAAAGGAGGGGGAAGGGGGTGGGTTTTTTTTTTTTTTTTTTTTTTTGGTTTTTTTTTACATCTCCGCATTGGGGAAAGAAGAGATTGCAGTAAGTGGGCAAGAGTGAAAGCAAGCATCAAAAATCCGATCTTGGATATAAATACAGCAAGACAAGCAGTCCAGTCTTATATATGTTTAATGGGAATTACTCCCAAAGATCTGTGCACAGCATGGCAGCCTTTGTTGTTCATGTTTCCATACCACCTTGCTTCCTTAAAGGGACTCAGGGTGCCTCACAAAAATTAAAACACAAGTAAAGCTAGAAGGACAATAAATACAAATACACCATTAAAAACGATCACACAAACATAACGTTTTTTTAAAGAGCACACTTGAAAATCATAACCACCATCTCAGAGAGAGCCTATCTTTGTTGCCAATGTGATTCTTAAAACCCTGTTTAAAAATAAATGTTTTTACATTGTGCCAGAAGGGAGGGGCCAAACTCATCTCCCAAAGAGAGGGTATTCCACAACCTGGGAACAGCCACAGAGAAGGGCTGTCTCTCATGTTCCCACCTGTGAAGCTGAGTGTTGGCACTGAGAGAAAGACCTTTGAAGCTAAGAAATCTCATACAAACTGAATGGTCATTCAGATAGCTTGAACCCGAACTCTACAGGGTTTATATCAGTCATGACCAGCACTTTAAATTGGGCCTGGAAATGGACTACCAGCCAACAACACTGTTATAACAGAGCAGTTATATGCGCTCTATAATCAGCCCTAATTAGCTGCCTGGCTGCGGCATTATGAACCAGTTGAAGTTTCCAAACTGTCTTCAAAGACAGTCCTCTATACAGCATGTTCAGTAATCCAAGTGGGGTGTAACTAAGGGTTGTGTCACTATAGCCAGATCTGTGTTGCCAAAGAGCAGGAGGTGTATTTAAGAACATTTACTGTAGAACTTCAGTGGCTGCCAGTCTGTTTCTGGCCCAATGCAAAGTGCAGGTTATTACCTATAACGCCCAAATGACTTGGGTTCAGATTATCTGAAGGATCATATCATCCCATATGAGCCTTCTCAGCTTTTAAGATCTTCTGGGGAGGCTCTTCTCTTGGTTCCACCACTTTCCCAAGCTCACTTGGTGAGGTCAGAAAAGAGGGCCTTCTCTCTGGTTGCTCCCAGGCTTTGGAATGCACTGCCCTGAGAAGCCAGGCTGGCCCCCTCCCTCTTGTCCTTCCATCATCAGACAAAGACTTCCCTTTTCAGGCAGGTCTTTTGAGCAGTAAGTTATCTCAGGAATGTTGGTTTTCGACTTACAAGCTTTAAATGTGTTTTCTTTTAATGTTAAATGTACGTTTAACTGTTTGAAATGAAATATATAGTGTTTTTAAATTTCTTATTTTATCTCTTGTGAGCCACCTTGAGTCCTCTGTGGGGATAAAGTGGCATATAAACAAACAATCAAACTAAACTGAGCAAGTGTTCCAAAATTAACAAACAATTGAACTTTAATGATGTTATTAGGTGCTCTTTCAATCATTCTATTGGAGAGGGGACCACAGGAAGCTCTGTGTAAGAGCAGACTATAAATGATTTAAATGTAGTTTATATTTGTTTGTTTATTTATTTATTTATTTATTATTTTACAATATCTTACCCCACCTTTCTCCTGAAAAAAGATCCAAGGTGGCTTACAGCATTAATATTAAAGGCTAAAAAGAGTTAATTATTCAAATATTTAAAAATAATTAATCACATTATATAAAAGCGTTAGATAAAACAGCACTAAAACAGATTTAGAAGCAATAAAATAGACAGTCACTAAGGAAAAGCTTCTTTGAAGAGGAAAGTCTTTGCTTGCAAAAGAACTGCAAAGATGGGGCCAGGCCAGCCTCCTGTGGGAGGTAATATTCCAGCAATGTTGGCAGTTTTATCTACTGTGGCCAAAATAGTCTCTCCCTATTTTGAAAAAGCATGGACATCTTAGGCAGGATGCATAGCTGGCACATACCTATCCTTTAGCTTTGTGTGGGCAGCTAGCGCTGAAGTGTCTATAGGTGAGGAAGGGTACCCTCCTCCACATGTAGCACATTAATGAAGCCAGTTTTTCCAAAAGGACCGGAGTTCTCAGTTCCTCTTCTGCCTGTCAACAGAAGCCTTATTTTTGTCCCCTGTGCATGATAATGTTTTTTGCAGGTTTGTTTATAAAAGCTAAACTAGGTACAACATTTCTTTTAAACTGCTTATAACTATCACTCCAAGTCAGTGATTTTACAAAGCAAAGTGTGCTGCTTTTAACAATGTTAGAAACAACCATTAACTGAATTGATATAAGTACTCCTAGAAATAATCCAGTGTGGACTAATATTTCTTTGTAAGTACCATGATGGGACAAAGGGGGGCATTATTTTGCACCTGAGATGATTAATGGACACAGTCTCCTCCTAATCCAAGAAGTGTTTTAAAGACAGTTGCTTCAACTGCACTTCAGAGCCTTCTCCTGCTGTTCTACATTTTCTTCTGCCTTCCCCAAGAAGGTGTTATCTTGGACTAGCTATTTATCCCTTCAGTCCTCTCATGGTATTGAGGTTGCTGTGATCAATTTCAGGCACGGCAAAACTGCCAAGATCACAGCAGTTCACATACAGCTGCAAAGCAGACAGGAGAGGCATGAGGACTGCATACTGCAGCAGAAGCTGGAAGAATTTGAAGCTCCAGAGGGGAAATATGTAATATTACAGACGGGAAATAATATTACAGCAGGCCTTAAATGAATGAAATACAAGTGACTGCACAACGGGAAGCAAAAACGTGCACCCCTTGGTTTCTTTTGATAAGGCCCTTGGCTTTAGAATTTTCAAAAGCCTTTTGCAAAGCCATCTGTTCAGAATTCTGGGCAAGAGCTATCTATTGCCCAAGAGTACACACAAGGAGAAAAATAAGAACTTCTGACTGAGAGAGAAAAAGGGTTAGCCTGCCTACACATAGGTCTGGGCCAATTCACCATTAAGATACAACAGTAGCTAGCCTCAGCATGCATCTTCTGATAGATTCCCTGGAAGGAAACATGGCCCTCCAAAGGAAAAGATTGCCCCCCCCCCACACTATGGTGCAAAATATGTATAGATTTTTTAAAACTTTAAAACAAGATGGTAGGCATGTATGTCAATAACTATAAAGTGGCAATAGACAAACTTGTATTCTTTGTTTTATCTGCTTTTTTACAGTTTTATCTTCTTCTTTTTCCAGGTAAGTTAGGACAGTGCCCATGGTCTGCCTCACCACATCCCTGTGAGTTAGGCTATCCATGAGAGGTAGATTAAACTTCCTTTTAGTGAGACTGATGTTGAATGGGTATATAATTCTGGGACTACACATGTTCATGGTCACTCTTCTTGACGAAAGAGACACAATTATAAATTGGCTCTTCCTAATAGTTTTTGTGGTCTGTCAGTTACCACCTGCTAGGATAAGAAGGCTTCCTTCAAATAATATGATATTTTAATTTTCCTCCCATCTTCAGATGAGTAGAAATTGTCATAACCAGAGACATTGTGTTGCTAGGTTATTCATAACATTGTACCTAGCTTATAGTGTAAGATTTGTACTTAAGGATGCAAGACTAACTTCTAGAAAGGGATGATGGATGAATAATTCCCTTGCTGATAATATTTTATGGCATTGCCTCTAGGAAGCTGTTGCAGTACTTGCTTTTGCTTGCAAGGTCCTAGTATAATAGATTATTCCTAATGGTAGAATTTAATGGAAAAAAGGAGACCTATAGAGCTTGATACTACAGATTAAGGTTCTCTAAAGGTTAAATGCTTTGGACATTACAACATGAGTCTAATTATATAATAGATGAGTCATCACTAGCTAGGTTCTAGTCAAAAGAACCTTTGATAATGGCAAAGAAAAAATATATAAATTGAGGCAATTTTATAAGGATAAGTTTCCGATCCATAGCAGAAAGAGAGTTAGGGTTGTATCTGAGATGTGGCCCCATTTAACTCCAAACACAGTTGTTTAATGCACGCAGGTGGAAGCTCATCAATCAATAAAAAACCCAGCTCTCTTCTGGAAAGGCTCTGGCTTTATTACATTTGTTACCACAGTTGCTGCTGTTTGGAATTGTTTCAATAGACTTTCAGATATGATTCATTATTATGTACTGGGCAAGCCAGCAGTCCCGCAGCATTCCCAGAAAGAGGGACCGTAATCCACTGCTGAATATTTTATACCTAAAAAACACAGAATTACCATAAGTCAGAACTGACTTGAAAGTGTCAAGGTTTGAAACTCAGAATGTACAGAGTGTTAAAATAATTAAGAAAACTGTTTATAAAAAAGGCAACCCTGAAAACATAAATTTTGCTTTTACAAATGAGCTTTATACAGCCGTCTACTCAAAGTCACTGCAAAACAGCCAGCTAGCTCCAGCAAGTCTGAAAGCAAGTTAAAACAACATTGCCTCACAAAAGAATCTCTTTCATAGCTGACAGCTGAACATGTAAACAAATGATAAAGAAATCAAAAACAAGGAAAAAAAAACCCTCCCAAAGCCCTAAAATGTAGATAGAGCAAATTGGTACCTGACCAACTTGGTTCACTAGTACTTTGTGCTCATGGCATTTTATCTACCTAGTAAATTACCAGTAAATAGTAAATTACTATTAGTCAGATATCCCCACAGGTGCAGGGACCCATTTAATCTAAACAAAAGCAATGATCTGCCATAGCAGCAACTTGCTAGTCTTATAACTAATGGGAGTCGTACCTTCCTAAATGCAATAGAGATTTCCATTTAAAAAATTCTGATGATTTATGCAGACCAAAAGTTTACTACATTGGCAAAATTCTGTTGATTGCAGTTGAAGGGAAATGTAAACATCTGAGAGAAATATAAAATAGGGAGGCAAGAGACACACTACAAATGCTACACACACCAAATAGCAACAACACAGATACCAAGAAGTGCCAGGCATCATATAGCAGCAGCCAAAAGAAAAAAGGGGGGAGGGGAATGCATGGATTTTCCTCCATACATTCAAACTGGCTTGGCTGGGTGAATGTTGATCATATGTGTTGAGTAATATGCTTAAAGGCTAAAGATTGCTTTTTACTTTTTAATGATGTATTTTAGAGACACTCTGCTTTTTATTGTGCTTTTAAAGCTATAAACTCTTGTACTTTTAGCATGTAATTAAAATACAGTGGTGCCTCGCTAGACGGTGATAACCTGTTCCACTGAAATCACTGTTTAGCGAAATCATTGTCTAGTGCAGTGGTTTTTAACCTTGGGTCCCAGAATCCCCAACCAGCATAGATGGTGGTGAAGGCTTCTGGGAACTGCAGTCCAAGAACACCTGGATTACCCAAGGTTAAGAACCACTGGTCTAGTGAAAAGCATTTCCCCATTGGAATGCATTGAAACCTGTTCAATGCGTTCCAGTGGGGAAGAATCGTCGTTGTCTAGCGAAGATCAGCCATAGGAAAGCCGCTTTGTGAACCGCCAATCAGCTGTTTAAATCACTGTCTTACGAAGCTTAGGTCCTGAAAACACCTGTTTGCAAGCACAGAGGGAGCTGTCAAAATCGTCTAGCGAAATTGGTTTGTGAAGCAGGGTTGAAACATTGCCCAGCAAAATTCCCCCATTAGGAATCACTGTTTTGCGAATCACTATAGCGATCGCAAAAAGCCAATGTCTAGCGAAAAAAACTGTCATGTGGAGTAATTGTCTAGCGAGGCACCACTGTATTTTAAAAATATTTTTATTGTACCTTTATGCTCCTGTATTTTGGATTGAAATCTGACTTAAATATTTGGCTGCAACTTAAGTTTAGTTTTCATATATATTTTTAAGAATATGTTTCTAGTTTTTCCTACTTTTGATGTATTTCACAATGGTTGAAGTATTTGTACCTACAGCGTCTTCATAGCTGTAAGATTGATTTCTGGCAAAGCGAAATCGGCCTGTAACTTCTCAAAATGTTACATATTTTCAACAACTCTCAAGTATTCTTATTCTTATGGAACACAAAAGCAATGTATATGCATAAAACTTGTAGTATTAGACAAGCTGATGTCTGGAATCATTCCAACAATAAAAAGACTTAAACCTTGATAATACAGATGAACTTTTATCTGTTTATCTGGTTTCATACTGGAATTATCCCTTTCAAGGATAAATACCAGCTGTGATGAACACAGGCTTCTAATTTCTCCCAGACATCTATGAAGATCAATGGGCCTCTCAAGGAGGTTTTTCAGGCATCACACTTTCTGGCCTCACAATAGCACATTTTTTCCTCCAGTGAGTTCACAGGAGCAGGCATAGTTCCCCTCCGCTACACAACAACCATGTAATGTTGATCAGAAAAAGGATTGGCTGAAGCCCCTCCCCCCTGTAAGTTTCACAACTCAATAATATGTAATGAAAACTCTTATCTTCCAAATTCCAGTCCAACACTCTAAAAATTACACTAGGATGTTAGTACCGAGAGCTCTGTTTTTTGCTATATTTGTCAAATATGGACTTTTAAATACATTTGCATGCAGTTTATACTTCAGCATGACATTTTAATATTCTATGATTAAATTTATCTCATCATTTTTAAATGCTGCAGCAAAACTTGGAGGACATATGATCAAAAGGAATCACCTAACGTGTAACTTCATGGAGTTTCCAATTGCACAATTGGTTTAACCAGTTATTGTCAATTTATTTATTTTATTTTAAGACTAATTGAAAGTTACTGTATTTTAATGCAACATTAAGTGCATTGTTTCTTTTCTTTGGTTGGCTGAATTCCCAAAATCCTGGTTTTAATTCTTTTTTTGAAATTCACATCTTCTTCCACCTCCAAGTGCAGAAAAAAGACTACATGTAATTAGTGCAAACAATGTAACTATTCTGACAAAATCCATAACCAAATTAGTGCACTTGACAATTTAAATAGAAATTACCTAGTCTGAAATACTATTCAGATACTGCTAATATAACAGGGACACAATTTCTATTACTCTTTTTTTCTTAGCAATGCCTTGCCAAGCAACTAAGCAAAACATCTGGGTCAAAGGATTTGAATAATGATGTTTTTTTGAGACACCAAGGATCTTAGCACTACTTACTACAGGTTTAACCAGTTATTGTCAATTTTCCTTCTCCGTAGATTATGGATTATTTCATCATAAGTCTCTGTACTGATGTGGAGAAAGTTCAGAATGAATCGGGTTTAAGCTTGGAATAGATTAGAAAATTCTGTTTTTCCACTGAAGTTTTGGATGCCCACTAGAATTGTGCAAGGTCCTTTTTGTTATGAGATACAGTTGGATCCCTGAACGCCAATGCTCCCTTCATTCCTACTTGCAAATGCCATGAAACAATTCACAAGTTGTTATCTCTGTTGCCTGGACTTTCATTCAGAACCTGTGGCCAGTCCAGGCCTGAACATCTCCAGACCCATAAAGCTGAACACAGCACATCACTTACACAGCACATCACTATGGCCCTCCTAGTGCGACACATAGCATTAGATGCTCCTCTCAAATATCCCATCTCCTGTGTTTCCAGTTTGCTAGAAAGTCATAAAAAACAAGTGGTATCCCCAGATGAGTCCAGTCAAGGCTGTCATTCTTGCTGTCTGAGGTGAAGGCACAGATGGAGCCCTCCATCCCATTCCACATACAGAAAGCAATAGGACAAAACAACTGATCTTTAACATTTATGACACATTAGAATCCTCTACTACTCCCAACTAGATTAGGGAGGCCAGCATAAGCCATGTGACACACACAGCACTGTCTTCAAACAAAAGGTAACCATGCCTAATGGTGATATCAATCAGAGGTAAAGGTAAAGGTTCCCCTTGACAAATTTTTGTCCAGTCGTGTTCGACTCTAGGGGACATGCTCATCCCCGTTTCCAAGCCATAGAGCCAGCGTTTTGTCCGAAGACAATCTTCCGTGGTCACATGGCCAGTGTGACTGGACATGGAATGCTGTTTACCTTTCCACCGAGGTGGTCCCTATTTATCTACTTGCATTTGCATGCTTTCG
Source organism: Pogona vitticeps (assembly GCF_051106095.1). Lineage (NCBI taxonomy): Eukaryota > Metazoa > Chordata > Lepidosauria > Squamata > Agamidae > Pogona > Pogona vitticeps. The sequence goes on from NC_135785.1 coordinate 99,643,572, forward strand.
AACCGCTAGGTTGGCGGGAGCTGGGACAAGCGACGGGCGCTCACTCCGTCACGTGGATTTGATCTTATGACTGCTTGGTCTTCTGACCCTGCAGCACAGGCCTCTGCGGTTTAGCCCGCAGGGTCACCACGTTCCTTTATCAATCAGAACTAAGCAGCAATGGGACCAGTCAGAGTTAATGTTATTAACACCATAGTACAGTATGTTAAAGAAACTTTAGGTGAGGTGAAAAACTTGAGTATGGGCTCAATGAAACTCTTTTCCTTGACAGATTTAAAATCTACACACAGAGAGAAATGAAATATCACAAGTAAAAATATTAAATATTTCAGCTGCAAACAGAATGCAGCACTTACTGTCAGTTGCAGCGTCAGTGTTATTTCTGCTAATAGAACCAGAGACAATACCTTGTGCTTAAATTTGTTAGAATTCTTGTTCTCTTTCTTATTTAGATCAATGAAGTAGTGGGTAATGCGCTCCTTGGATTTGGAATCCATATCCCATGAAATCTTGAAGGAATCGCAGGTGATGTTGCTGATCTTGATGTTGTGTGGAACTGGAAGCTCTTCCATTTCTGCAATTCCACTATCTTGTGATTTATTCCCTGTACAGAATTGGGGTTAAAAAAAGATGTCCTTGTTAACAACACATCACTTGTATGGGTGTTGTTATGCCAACTGTACTTTTCCTGGATAGTTTAAAGGAACTGTTCCCTTAGTAAGGACACAAAGTCAGAGTTGAGAACTATTTAAGATTTTCAAAATACATGTAGAACTAGGGGGCAGAACCACAAAAGGCGCAGCCATGGCAAAACCTGCCGGGAGAGTGTCATGGCAAATATAGCCAGATAATCAGAGAAATGCAACAGAACTGGAAGCTTTTCGGATCTTGAAATCTCCCCCATAAACAGAACAAGACAGTTGCATGGGCTATACCATTATTATTAACTTTATTTCAATGTGTTTTGTTTTCAGGACATTTTCATACCACCCACCATCTTGTCTAAAAAAAGAAAATGTAACACTTTTAATTTAGATCCAGTTTCAGTCAGAAGCTTCCCACATTGTGACTAAAAAAACAAAAACAAAAATAATCCAGATTAGGTACTGCCACAAACCTGGGAAGGAATCTCTTCTTACTACTATCAAATTAGTGAACCACACTCTTTGCAGCTAGTTCTAGGTATATCTTTGGCATCTTCACCCTAAAGCTAGCCACCTCTTTCATAGTGCTAGTTGGTTAGGCCTCAGCCCAAGGACAACCACTCTGCACCCTCTCTGAAGTATTTCGGGTTGCCATCCAGCTGGTACCTCCTTTCCCTGAGACTTATATTTAATCTGCTTGTTGAGTGAAAAGGTCTTTTTGAGATAAACTCTTTCTCTTCTTTTGCATCGTGAGAGCAGACATTTCATAATTATTATGTATCTTTAAAGTTACACTTAAAAATAAATAATGAGTGGAGTTTTCCTCGGGAAGAAACAAAATAAATTTATTTGGCGGGGGAGAGGGAGAACGGTAAATGGAAAGGCAATTTCTCAGGTATTCAGGATGAAAGGTAAAATAATTGTTACATATTTTAACACACACTTTAAGTTCAATTTGCCTCTCATGGTTAACCTACTTTATAAGCTACTCTCCGGCACCCAAAACTCGAGGTGAACTAATTGCATAGGCTCCACCCACACCACTCCCTCGAGGACTCCTTCCTTTCCTCCTCCTCAAAATGGCTGCCACACTGGCTCCCTCCCTAACTGCCTCTTGTCATTACCTTCCTTCACATTCCAGGTGCACCAACCAATCAGCACGCAGCCCTGTACCCAACATTCCATCTCCCATCCGCCAACCATTCCACCACCCAGCCCACACACGCTTGTCAATCATGTACAGTGGGGTCTCGACTTACGAACGACCCGACTTGCAAACAATTCGAGTTACGAACCTGCCCTATAGGGAAAGTAAGAACTCTACATGCGAACTTCCCTCGAGTTACGAACAGGGAAAAAAGTCCCCCCTCCCTCCCCTTAGAGGCTTCTGGAGGGGGGGAAAGGGTCAGAAGCTTAAAAATAAATACTGTACTGTTAAATAAAGTCACTTACCAGGCCTTGGTAGCCCTCAAACCACAGGAAAAAGAGCAGGAAAGAGCTAAAAGCCGACACCCAGAAAGAGCCTGGCAGCCATTTTGTGGTTTTCCCCGCTCCTCTCCCCGCCTAACAGCTGATTGGCTGGCTCTGAGCAGGCTTCCGGAGGCTTGCTCAGCACCTAAAAAGCCTGCCTGAGTGCCTTTGTGCTGAAAAAATCAGCACAACATGCTTTAAAACATTATTTAAAATTGGCTTCGTTTTTTAAAAAAAGAGTTCTAAGTGCTGCCTTTAGTGTTCCCTGCCTTCCCTGAACCTAAGGGGGGAAAAAGAAAGAAAATATCCCCCTCTAGTGGCAGAAGGCAGAATAGCAGCTTCCCATTAGTTTCTATGGACAGAAAAGAGCAGATATGGATCAAATGGTTTTCAATGCATTCCTATGGGAAATGCAGATTCGACTTAAGAACTTTTCGACTTGAGAACCACCTTCCAATACGGATTAAGTTCTTAAGTCGAGACCCCACTGTATCCATGGTTATACAATATCCAAACTTGCTATCATAATTTACGTATACATACAGTACTGTATACTGATATCTAGGCAGACTGGATGAAATCACCTCTGATATCCCATCCTTTGTTCAGGCATAAATCCCCTGCAAGTGCGGGTATCACATTTTTATTTCCTAAGTTTTTTTAAAAAATCCTGAGTGAATAATAGAATCATAGATTTGTTCAGGTTTTTTTTTTAAATTAGGGAATGAAAATGTGATACCCATACTTGCAGGGAAGTTAACAAAGCCATAAATTTATTTCAAATATGAACAGACATGGTATTTTAAATTCAAAAACAACAGGGAGTGTTTAGAATTGTGATTGTCCATAAATTGACAAGACCTCAGTGATAACCAGACAGAACACTATTTTACTGTACAAAGTAGTACTTGCTACCTGGCAACATGTTGTAAAAGTAATGAAGCAGGGCCTGGAAAACGTGCATCTTCATGCACAACAGATGAGCATTTATATTCACATAAGCTGTGCCTGCCAAAACCAATGGGATTATCCACATGACTAAATGTTCATTAACTTTAGTTAAGACTTCACAGTCTGGTTCACAGTAAATCAAAGAAAATGTGGGGCTGAGCCAATGCGTTTGTGTGGGTCCTGAGAGACATATGAAGTAATTAATGTCAGAGAGAACTGTTATGGTTCCAAAAATAATTGCTTTACTAATTTAACAGCTAACCCCAGCTACTATAATAGCCAAGTGGGAAAAAATGAGTACTAAAATTAATCTGAGTTGTGCCATTTTAAGCAGGATATTGTGAAGTCTTCAAGTTCTTGCAGCAGGAATGGAAATCTTTGACAATAATGTTAGTAAACGTTACATCTTTTGTTTCTGCAGTCTCTAGAAACCACCAGCCAGCATAGTCTCTTGATACTGGGAGGTGTAGTCTGAAAAAGTACCTTTTTCAAGGTCTAAATATGATAATGATAAGGAGCATGATAATAATAGTAATAGCAGTGCATTGCGTAAATTTATTACCCCACATTTAATTCCTGCTTTCTAACTAAATTCTCAACCTGAGGCTTCAGATTCCCCCACCCATGATTTATTTTTAATTGTTCTGTCTTTGGCCAGAATCCTGTTTCCATAGGTTGCTGCAACTAACTGTGGCTAATTGAAGAGATGTCAGGGTGCATCTCTGTTGCATGTATGGTCATATGCCTAATTGTACAAGCAAGATGTGCCCTAATATCTTGTCAATTAGCTGCAATTAGCCACTACAAGTTATAGAAACACTACTAGGATTCCAACCTTTATATTGCTGCTAAAATCTGCATTTTATTATTATCCATCTTGAATGCTTCTTTCAGTGGAAACACAGGATTTAATATGTAAGCAATAAACTAATCTCCAGGTTTGGCCCCTCCCTTTTTCTTTTTGCTCATTGTTCCCTTAAACCAGCAGAGAGGGTGGTTAATGGATCACTGGTTCCCTTGGAGCTGGCTCTCTGTTCTTCATGATCAAATGCACATCTGGACACTGTGGGGTACGGCAGAATCACCTTAAACAGAATTTAAGGTGCACACAGGTTGCATAGTCTTAATTCCTCCCAGGCAACAAAAGCAGCTGGGGAGAAGGAAAAGTCTCAGTTTGGGGAATTTTTCTTGGGCCAGACTAGATTCCAATTTTGGAAGGGACTTGTGGAACAGGAAGCTGGACTGGATTTTAAAAACAACAATTTAAAAAAATTAAATGGATTTTTAAAAATACAAATTAGATTTTTGGGGGTGTAAGTAGGATTTCCACCTTTTATTGTAAAAATGCATATTGCTTGAAAAAAAAGCCCTACCCTACCTGATGAGTTTTAATTTAAAATATTTTAGTGATGGAAGATCTCACTTTGCAATGGGGGTTATGAATTCTAATTCTATATTATTAGATAATGGCAGAAATCCTGTTGCTTAGTGTAATATGCCACACCAGAGTAGTGTGAATCATTTGAATCAGTGGAACTTAAGAGGAGTTGACTCACCAGGTCTCCACCAATTTAGTCAGCCTAATCTAGCATGTCTTGCTACACTGAAGTCACAACTAAGCTAGGCCTACTTGAATCAGTTAAATTTAGGGAGGAGATGACTCACCAAATTCCCACTGATTCAATTGGCCCCTTTAGTGCCATTTAACTATGCTAGGCAACAGGATTTCAGTCAACTAGTTTATTTACATAACTGGGGGGGGGGCAGGGAGGAATTTTGTAAATAGGGTCCAACAGTTCATGGACAGGATCCTCAATATAACAAGAGTTCCATGGGGTTCTATATAGATCACTTACGTTAATCATTGTGTCTCCCCCATTATTCAGTCTAGAAGACACCATTAGGCAATACTGCAATCCTAGAGTTCTTAGAGCTTTTTTCTTTTTTGTCTCTTGACATGGTATAATGTTGAAATCTACAGGCTTGCTTTCAATAGCTCCCTTGAGTGATGCTGATCTCTTTGGAGCAATAACTAGCTATTGTCCCTTTGCAACTTTGTGTAGACATAGTCAGGTCCTCACCTCCATCTTTGAAAGTGCACACCTTCAGATACTGGAAGTACCAAGAAACAGAGGATTACTGAAAATGGAGACAATCTGAGCAAGGAAACTATGAAAAATATATATCAAAATAGCAGTTTGTGTGTGTGTGTGATGTGATTAAATCAAGTATTTCTGAGCAGCAATTTAAATCACAATTCAAACAACATGCTTTAAAACAAATCAAACATAGGGAAGAGCCACAGCAAAGGGGGCAGAGGCAGGCACGATAATTTGGCCATTTACCCTCCAAGCGTACAAAACACAGCTGAATTGTGATCTAAAGAGAATAGCTGAAATTCTAACAGGGAAAATTTCTGGCATCAGACTAAAACACAGTGGAGCACTGAGGAATTTTTTTCAGTCAGAGTGCTACATTCCCTCATGATTACACTTACAGGGGGTGCAGCTAAGAGGTAAACACAGCCTATGCCACACACCAAGGGCAACTTATGGCCCCTCATGCTCAGATAGGCAAAACGTGGCAAGACAAATCTGGCTACCCAGCAAAGGCATTCTATTCTTGTGGTAGCAAAGAAGCTCCAATGTCATGAGGAAAGGAAGTGCTGGAAGCCATGTTGCTATTTAAATGGAAGCATTTAAATGTGTGTTTTGTGAGGAAAAGTAGAACTGAAGAAAGCAAGGGAGGGAAGGCTTTGTCTGAGATCACTCATCATCCGAGAAGCTTTGCAATGGACGGCATCTGCACACAAAACATACACACGACCACTTCAAAATATTCAGACTTGAAAAAATGATGACGCCATGGCAGAGGTTTTGCAACTGTATCTGCCTTCCCAAGAAAGTAGTGTCCAGATGTTTAGACATCCTCTTCTATAATGCTCAATGAAGGGACTTAGGAGGGGGTGATAGCAGCAGTCACATTTTATGGATCATTTTATGATTTGCAACAATCTTTGGTGAGACTCCTATTACATAACTAATACTGGCATAGAGGCTTACATTTCAACAGTGAACTGCCACCAATGTCTTAACTGATGGCAGTTCACTACTGAAACTTATGCCAATGGAGTTATGTCACTCGGTGTTAACTAACAGGATTCTGGCCTCTGTGTTCTTTTCTGATAGAACACATCTGTTAAAAAAAAATCTCTAAATCTATACTATGAAACCTCAAATCACCTCCTGAACATGGAATCTGGTTAGTTCTTGTTATTTTTGGATGAAGTTTAGAAGAGACAGTGTGGTTTTATGGATAGGGTGTTGGGGTTCAAATCCATGCTTGGCCATGCTTACCATCTCTCTTGGGATGGAATGGCAAGGGTAAACCATGTTTTGATATCTCTCATATCTCAAAAATCCTATTAGGAAGGTCATAAGTTGACATAACAGCAATAACATAAAGACATAAGAAAAGCCATTCTGAATAAGCTCTAACACTTTGTTTCTTACACTAGCTAACCAGATAACCTTTAGAGGGTCAGAAGCAAGATATGAGGGGCACAGTGCCCTTGCTCTTACTCAACAATACAGGGTATGATGACACAGGGAGGTTGTTATAGGTTTACTCAGGTTGATTTGAAACTGCAATTCACATAGAAATGTTTAATTATCTTGTTGCAGAGTTCCACACTCCACTTTCCAATGACTAACATTTTTACCTAGATCATAGCCTCCCACCCTATTGACACCACCCTCTTTCTCAACTTTGCTTCACCCCTCCCCTCTATCTGTCTTTTGTCCTGGCTTCTATCTCTTTAAAAAAAAATTGACAGGTGATACAGAACTGATTTAATATAATTGCCAGCCTAGCTCCAAAAGAACCAACTAAAACTCTAGTCTGCCCGAAGTAAAATGGTTTATGATAAGGATGAGAGCATTTCCTAGAAACACGAATAAATATAAATAAGAAACAAGATGAGCTTGCATGCAGGAATGTAACTGCTTTTTTTCTCTTGAAATGGGGGTTTGGAATTTGAGGGAGGGGACTACTTGTGCAGGCCTGTCAGGATGTTTTTATTTTTTATTTTTATTTTTCTCGTCAAGGAGGGCGAAATCTAGAGGAGAAGGAATTTACACTTTTATTTGCAAATTGCATCTATGTGTAAAAAGAAGAAGAAGAAGGTGGGTGTGAAAAGCCTCTTGTATTAATCTGATCAAATTAATTAAAAGGAGAATTGAGCACATGCTGGAAGATTGAAAAGGTGACAGATCAAAGAGAAGAAAATACTGATGCATCTTGTAGGTTTCTCTGCCCTCAAGTACTGCTTCCTTTAACTTTTCATTACTAAATGTTAATGTTAATAATAATAATGTTAATAATAAAAATTCACACAATACTATAAGCAGTTGCAGATCTCAGAAATCACACCATCAGAGCTACAAAAACGCCAGTATTAGGAACAGCATACACACTGTGTCAATATTTAATAGATGCATAGGTTTATGGTTAAAACTTGTATCTGTTACATAATAAGAGTCATAATAAGAGTTTTTATAATTTTGACTGTGCCCAGAGTTTAATAATAAAATGATGATGATGATGATGATGATGATGATGATGATGATGATGATGATGATGATGATGATAATAATAATAATAATAATAATAATAATAATAATAATAATAATAATAATAATAATAATAATAATAATAATAATAATAATAATAATAATAATAATAATAATAAATAGGTCCCAATGCTCCCTCTCCCTTTCCCTAACAAATATTTTCCTCAACTGACTTTAAAGGTGAAAGTAGCTGCCCTCCTTCCATAAAATAATTTAGTAAAGCAATTATGAAGGCAATGCTTATCTGATGCAGTACTACATTTGACTGAACCACTAAATTTTTTTAAAAGAAAATATTTATTCCAAAGAAAGACAAGAAGTGCTCACTGGAAGGATCTTCCTTCTGTATTGACATAAGCCACATTGAAGACATAGCTGTGAACATCAACATGGTTACACCAGGATACACTTCTCTGAGCAGATACAGGCAATGACATATGCCGGGGGGAAAACAAAGCAATATGAGTGGAATCATTATGAAAATACACACAAAACCCAGTAGCCCCTGTTGGCCAAACAAAGAGTAATAAATGGCCAAGCAAAAAAAGACTTGAAATACTCATGATAAGCTGTACATCATGTAGTTGACAGGGAAAAACTCCAAATTCACCATGATAACTATAGCTAAAACAAGTGGATACATGGTAGTGTAGTCAAGCCCTATGTTTCTAATACTGTCTTTTAGCACATACAATTTCAACTATAGATTTGTTTTCCGATGTGTATTTTGACTGCTTTTTACGAGAGCAAAATGTGTTGGATTAGCTTGTTAGCATGCAAAGCACTGTCCAGTTTTTCTCTCATTAATGGGCCCTTCCATTTTTCCTGTTAGAGTCAAATTATGTCACCAATGGTGTTTACAACATGTTTCTTTAGACTGTATCTGAGCTTTTACAAAAGTGTGCCTAGGAATTATTTTTCACTGCTATAACCTTCATTGACCTGTCCAGGTACCCTATAAGTTACAGTGCAGTTTCCTAAATTTTTTAAATAAAATTTTCTCAGTTTGCATCAAGACAGTGATACAGAAAGACATACCAGCCATTGACCCTTACAAGGAGCAATGCCTATACTAAAATTAGACATTCCCCTGCATAGCAGCTCTTCCCTGCAGTGGTGCCACCAGCCAGTGCTATTGTGACAAGGATTGTGTGATGTTTATCAGCTTCATACTGTGTAAGAAGAGAGAGATGCGAAAAGACAATGCAGAAAGGAAAGAGGCAGAGACACAGCAAAGGGTGAAAAGGACACTGCAGCATGAAGCCAGCGGCGCAGAAAGAAGAAGCCAGAAACTGCTGGGTTGACAACATTTTGCCCCACTTCTACTGAAGATTCATATTCAGTGTATTGTCCCACAGAAATGCTTGAGTGGTGTCTGTGTAAAGAACAAAAGGTCCAACCTTCCCCCTTCCACAATGTTGTGGTATTGGATGGGTGTGGGGAGGGATCTGGAGATGGAAAGATGAACAGAGATAAGGAGAAAGCAAGGCTAAAGAATTTGGTGCTACTGAGAAACTTCTAAGGGATGTGGCTCTCATTTGTTTTCCTGCCTTGGCTCAGTTCAAAACAGATTCTTCCAGCCAATTTGAAGAGAAGCATGAGATATTTGTGTTTATCTGAAGGAGGCATGGGTTAAGAAAAGACTGAGGAACACTTTTTATGCTGGCTACAGGTTGGGTATTTGTAATGTTGAGCCATGGCTTCAGTTGCGTGAGAGCTTTAGGGACAAAATGATATATTACATATAATCCACAATTAGATCTGAAATCATGTTTGTGCTTAAGAGCTTTGATTTACCCAAACTTTCATGTATGAGAAATCAGGCTTAAAAAGGAAGAACATGCTTATGGTCTAAAGACCAATAATTAAACAAAGCAAACTGATTTGCAAATTATGGGAGGTGAATTAAAAAAAAAACCTCTTGCTGTGACAATCACACACAATCAGCTCTCCAGGAATCCCTTCCTTAAGTGGCGGATTATCAGTTCAGCTCTCAGTTGAAGAGACTGTAAGTCAATTCCAGGAAACAAACCAATTGGTGACTTAGGCCCACTCGTCCACTATTAACAGCTATAAGTTGCACTGCAATAATGAAGCTGGAACTAACCATAGCATATAATACATGTCATGCACCTATTGCCTAAGTAGTTTGCCATATGTGTGGCCCTTAATAGCTGCAATTTTCCAGCATCTTCTGGGAGCACAGAAACGCCTTAACACTATAGGAAACCTTCCTTATTGTTATTAATTTGATGTACAGTTATCACTGATAGACCTATCTCTAGTTCATGTCTATCAATAGCTCATTTGATCACATACTTTAACTGGTGACTTGTGTTGAATGTTCAATTACATCCAACTTTTTAAAAAAAAACACCATTGTGTGACTGTAAAAAGATACAAATGTTGGGATATTATGGTAATTCAATTTCTTTGGGTGATCTCTGAACCAAAGAAAAAGAGAGGAAACTGCTTTGCATTCTTTGTCTCTATTCACTTTTGATTCATTTTCCTCCTCAAGTAAAAAGCCATAGTATCAAAAGCTACACACACACACACACACACACCCTGTTGCGGAAGATACTTTTGTTCGGGAGTTGACACCACTCAATGCAATCTTGGACTGTCTATTCAGAAGCAAACTTCAAAAAGACAATATGCATAGAATTGCAGTCTCAGGATACAACACTAGCTAGCCAAGATACCTGGGGGTTGGCTCAGCTAAGTGAGCTGAAATTGTGCTGAATTCAAAACCCTCCCATCCTAGGCATGGTGGATATTACTCAGGACTACCCTGGATCCTGGCTTAACTTTAATACAGTGGCATAAGTCTGGGCCAAGAGTGGTGGTTCCTCCTCTTCTGCACCTGTTCTTTGCTCTTTGGCTGATTCATCTCACCCAGTGTAGCAGCTGTTCAGGCAGATCTCAGATCAGCCAGCGCAAGGGCTGTGTGCCAACATGAGAGGCTTCTGCTCATTCCTAACCCACTACCGCTAGTGCATCTTTGAGTCTGGGTTACATGGCCTTTGACTCTTTTCTTTATTTCCCAATATACTAATTGTCCTTCAGATGGGCAGTCACAATAGTACAGGATACTAAAAAAATGATAAGTACTCCAAAAGCCTGATAGGATCACAATGCTAGCCTTCTTGCTTTTATTTTCATTTCTTTAAACAATAAATGTGCCTTTCCCCTGGTCACCCTGAGCTGATACTGAACTGATGGCTGTATTCTAGGCATGTTCAAACAACATGAAAAAAAAAAAGGTTTGAGGAAATTTGTAACAAAACATCAGAAAAATGGCTTTGTCCACACACACTTTCCATTTAATTAAAAGCACCACAGACTTCATGGTCTAGTACCTTTCTGATGTGAGTTTTCTTTCCTCTTGTTTAATGAACTATCACTTTGCTCAGTTCACATAAAAAGTCTGAATTAATACATGCAAATAGACATCATGGACAAATAAAGGAAAACAAAATGCATAAAGATGGAGCATTACTTCCTTTAAAAAAGTTGTTTATAGAGTGCATAGTTATTAGATTAACTGAGCCACCTCCCCAGTCACTTCACATTTTATACATGGTTTTCAAAGAGTGTAAGAGTAGAAAAAGCTTCTCTGCAATATTTATTTACCAGATACTAATGATTCCAAAATTAAATAAATTATTTAAAAAAACAATTGAACTGAAAACATAAAAAATTCTACTATGAAGTTGATAGACTTCATAGAATGACTTTTATTTTCCATAATATCCAATGCTTATTGGGAAGTTTCTCCTCAAGAGACATAGTTGGAAGAAGTCAAAAAACAAACTACACACCTCTAAATAGATGCAAAACCTCCCTGATAAATTTTGTTACTTTTGCATTGCTTTATATCTTTTTTATGTGCACTCCTAAAATGTATGCTTATAAATATACAAAATTCATGCTTTGAAACATGTATCATCCATATAAAGGGTGAAATCCAATTGTCATTCTGGAATAGAGTAGACTCGATAAATTAATGGGATTTACGTAAGTAAAATCCTGTTCATTCATTGGGTATACTCTTTTTGCGACTTGTTAGCCCATGGTCAGAGAGTCAGGAGTTGATACAGGCAGAACCAGGTTGTATAAACCATCATTAGAACTGAAAGAATAAGGCTGGTTACATGGCCATGTAGTCTAGTCCACTGTTTGGTCTGCTGCAGGGATGGGCTGATTCACTTCTGATTCACTCCTAAAGACAGCAATCAGATGATGTCTTTGCTGGAGTAAACCAGCATGCCTCCAGAGCAGTCCTAGCCACACCTTTCTAGCCCCTATTGGGGGCATCTATTTTTTGGTGTGGCTAGAATCGCTCTGTTTTGGTTTATTTCCAATGTGTGCTATAGCTGGAAATGAATCAAAAACAAGCTTTTATGTCAATTGCCAATATAATGAAGTGGATTTTTAAAAAAGAGTAATTTCAGGATAATGGCAAATTAAACATTTTCTTGGCTTTGTGGAGGATCTGACAAAGTGATTTTTTTAAAAAAGCATATTAGGGCAGTGCATACATGTTGCATCACTTTTTTTAAAAAAAGTGCTAAATGGAAAATTTCTTCCTGGAAGCAGGAGGGAACAATCAGGGGGATTTTTTTTGTTTGCTTTCTCAATCAGCTCTTGACTAGCTCTTTCTACTGGCATACAGCAAATGCTTTGCACCTTCACACAGGCTTGTAAATAGTTATGTGTGGTGGATAAAATTTACCTCCTGTTACTCAATCTAACATTTATAGAGGATTAGTGTTTTATATACTTATTCTCTCAGCTATGTGGTGATCTGTAAATATGAATCTGCATTTAATATAGACAGGTTCTACATTGGCAATTACGTCAAATGTAGGTCCTTTCAGTATCATATATGGCAACATTTTAAAAAGCAGGTTTTCTATCAAAAGGCCTCAGCAATGCAACCTCCCTAGTTACATAGTCCAAAGACCAACCCAAAGTGAAAAGATTTACAGGCACCAAGTGAAAGCCATACAACCAAATGCTCTTCCCAGCTGTTGTAGAGAGGATTTCTTACTAACTTCCCCTACAGTTCTCTTGCTTGGCAAGAGGTGGGCTGTGGACTGTTTTATTTTTATAAGTGTTGGAGCAGCGATTTCAACACAATCCAGGAAGTTCAGGAAGGCAGCAGCTCACAACTTCCCTGAACGCCTGGAGCAGCAGCGGCAAACCTCTGGCACTCCAGATGTTCTAGACTTGAACGACACAGTCCTCTATCATTGGCAATACAACTGGTAATTCTGTCCGTCTAAAACATCTGGAGTGTCAAAGGCTTGCCATCCCTGGCCTAGAGCATCTGGTGACAGTGATGGGATCCTCTAGACCAGTGGTCCCCAACCCTGGGCCTCCAGATGTTCTTGGACTTCAACTCCCAGAAATCCTGGCCAGCAGAGGTGGTGGTGAAGGCTTCTGGGAGTGGTAGTCCAAGAACATCTGGAGGCCCAAGGTTGGAGACAACTGCTCTAGACACTTGGGTAACTTTACCCTTATTGCACAAAAAAGTAGTAAGTAATTATAACAACGTTATTTTCTAACCTGTTAGCTCCAAGCTCTGGTTCAGATGCCAGGTATAACATGCCCAAGCCTTCCATTAGGCAGGGTGAAGTAGCTGGTTTAGACAGCAGAATCCAAGAGACAGTAGCAAAGTATAAGTGGAAAGACTTGTGTGCTAACCAGTCTAACAAGCACCCCCTACAGGAGATTTCTGCCTTCTGGTACACTGGAGGATGTAGTCCCATCATCAGTGTGGCAGATTACGTTGTGAGCTCAGCTGGCTTCTTTACCTACAGTGAGAGGGGCACTACTTAGTCCTCCATTTTAAATGGTAAAATGTTGCTGGAGGCCATGGTCGAATTCCACACCAAATTCTGTGAAGTTTCATATGGATGGTGCTTCCCTTTATACTGATAATATGTAGTAAAGTGATTAAAGTAGAAAAAGACCATCTGAACATAGACACAGAAAAGTTGGTACATGCTGCGCTGATTTTAAGAATATAACCAGGAAATAGCCACCTCAATGATTTATGCCTGGTGGGGAATATCACATACCCTCAACCCCCTAGAACTCAATGTGACAAATATGTGTCTGAGCTAACCTTAGTGATGAAATCGGTGAATAACTGTTCCTCTGTTCTCGCTCCCACCATATTATCCCATAATTAATCCACAAATGGCTAATTGTATAATTAAGCTATTATCCCTATGAGCAGTGATTAAAAGAATGTCACAGTTGTCAAGCCCTGTGTTAGTTCATATTGTGCTAGCAGACTCCCACTTTTCATTACTGCCTTCCTTCCGGAATAAACACCAAAGGTTTGCAAAATTATTTTAATTGCAAAATGAATAGCCCTTTTAAAGAACACACATTGTAGAGGCAATTTTCTACTTATTCCTCTGCTTTAAAAACAAAATAATTCTTCATTCTCTCAGGCATCAGATTCAGGTATAAATACTTAATTCTTTGATAGACAGCTTTTCAATACACAATGACATCTTGCTCAACTTTTTTTCTCTCTTAGCTCTCTCACTCTCCCTTAATATGAAGGATATACAAACACTACAGTTCATTGATATGAAGATTTTGAAAGTGGGGTGGCATATATTCCAAAGAAAATAAGAATACAGCCACTATGGACAAATAGGCAAATTGTAAAATAGTATTTCCCTATATAATCCATCAGTCTGTCACCAGGAATTACAGTGGTGCCTTGCTTAACGAGCGCACCGTTTAACGACGAATCCGCATAGTGACCCGTTTTTTGCGGTCGCTAATGCGATCGCTTGTGATGTTTAGATAGGCTAAACATCACGTTGCGATCATTTCTGCACCCAGCAGCCATTTTGGGAACAGCTGATTGGCGGTTCCAAAATGGCCACCAGGTGCAGAAAATGGCCACCCGCACCTGCCCTCGCTTACCGGGCAGCGAAAATGGCAGCCGGATCCAGGATTCTTCGCTTACCGGTGAGTTTTTCCCTAATAGGAATGCATTAAACGGAGTTTAATGCGTTCCTATGGGTTTTCCCCGCCCGGATAGCGAAGAATCCCGATAGCGACGTTAATCCTGGAACGGATTAACGTCGCTATGCGGGGCGCCACTGTACTAGCAGGGGACTTTCATAAAATCTAAAACAAGACATTGTTTATTCTTTGTACTAACAAATGACAGAGACATGCTGCTTTAGCAAATAGATGCCCCACTAAGTTACCCTAGGCAACATCTGTTTGCCACAAATTTTTCTTCACATTTTAAAGCTACCCAAATTGAGAATGACAAGGTTCGTTTTCTGGTTTGGCATCAACTAAATTCAGGATAGTAAAAGGTGCTGCAACACTTTTTTGTGGACACAGATCTTCTTTTTGAGGGTGGGATTTAAGGATCCAAACATTGTTCAGAACTTTTCAGAAAAACTCACTCTGCAACATTCTGCCAATAGCTATCTGCTTATAGAACTGACAATTGACATGAGCAATCTAATCAATCATTTCCGGATCTGTGTAAGGGGAATTTACTCCTAATTGTCAGGGTAGAGGGTGCCTTTTTGGCTTGGCCCATAGATAGGCTGCTTGAGCTCTCAGATATTTTCTTCCCAAAACTTTGCAGCCAGGGATATCTCTGATTTACAAGGAACATGATGGGCTAAGAAGCAGCAACAAGGGCTGATATTTAATTGGATTTGTGCGAACATCTCAGGGATTCTCAAAGAGATTGTTTGCAAGTCTATATCATAAAGCAGCAAAGAAATCTTCTCCACTATGACCAACATTACAGGAATTGTTGGGCTATTTTGAGTGTTCACCATCAGAGTGTCCATAACAATGCCTTGAATATCATTCAAGCTCTCTTCCTTCTACAGTTGTATCAGATCCTACAAGTGATGCACATGCTAGCCAAGAGTGGGGAACCTGCAGTCTTCCAGATATTCTTAGACAACAACTTCTGTCATCCTTCAGCACAGGCTGTGCTCCCTGGGGCTAATGGGAACTGGAACCCAACCACATTTGGAGAGGTACACATTCCCAGCCTCTGCCTTAATCCAAAGGCTCCACACGGTCTTACTATCACAGCCATGTGCATCTATTATATCAAGAAAGGGAAGACTTTGGCTCTCCAGGCCTTTCGGCCTACATCTCTCATCATTCTCAATCCGTACAGCTGATGGTAAAGGTAAAGGACCAAGCAAACGGTAGTAAAATTTTTTTTACAAGGGCCTAAAGTTTCACAGCCTGGAATCACACAGTTCTTGTTACCTGAGAGCTCTTGATCCCATTTCTTGCAGGTTCATTGTTTGTTTGTTTGTTTGTTTGTTTGTTTGTTTGTTTAACATATGCACCCACACTACCCAAAGGTCTCTGGGTGGCTTACAACATTTAAAATATAATAAAAAGTCAAAACAATTAAAATACAATTAAAAGATATACTCTAAAAATTGCCATCAGACCCACAGCTGATATTATTTCAATTAAAAGCCTTCTGGAACAGGAAGGCTTTGACCTGGTGCCGAAATGCCATCAGCGTCAGTGCCAGACGAATCTCAGTCAGGAGGGCATTCCATAGACTGGGGGCAGCTGCCAAAAAGGCCCTTTGTCAACAAGCCGTCCCTCTTACCTCCTTAAGGGACGGCTCTTTCAAAAGAGCCCCCTGGCTAGATCTTAACTGCCAGATTGGTTCATATGGAAGGAGGCGGTCCTTCAGGTATCCAGGGCCCAAGTCATTTAGGCCTTTATATGTCAAAACATGTACTTTGAATTGGGCCCAGGCAGCAACTGGTAACCAATGTAACTTAAACAGAATCGGCTTAATATGTCCCCTAGCGACCCCCACCACCACTTACCAACCGCGCAGTTTGATTCTGGACCATTTGCAGTCACCGGACCGTCTTCCAAGGCAGCCCCACGTAGAGCACATTGCAGTAATCTATGCGAGATGTTACCAGTGCATGTGTAACTGTCATGAGACTCCGCTTGTCCAGGTAGGGCCGTAGCTGGTATAATTTCCGCAGCTGAAGGTAGGCGCCCCTGGCCACCGAGTCCACCTGGGCTTCCAGTGTTAGACTGGGGTCCAGGAGCACCCCCAAGCTGCGGAACCTGTCCCTTAGGGGGAGTGTAACCCCATTCAGGGCAGGGAAGTGGCCCTCCAGCCTGTCCGGTGAAGCACCCACTAACAGCACTTCCGTCTTGTCTGGATTGAGTTTCAATTTATTAACCCACATCCAGTCCATTATCAGGTCCAGACACGAGTTCAGCACAGAAACTGCCTCACCTGGATTGGTGGAAAACGAGAGGTAGAGCTGAGTATCGTCAGCATATTGCTGACCCCATGACTATTATGTCACGTTGTTGTGCCTAATAGTTATCTAATTTCATAATTAACTTCAAAAACATATTCGCATCTCTTGGGCAAGCCACACAAAATCCCCAAACAAAGAACGCCCCCCCTCAACAACTCACTGAACTCCTGTATTGTTTGTCCCCCAGTGGCAACTGCCCCTCAATGTGAGCATCTTTCCTTGGCCTCACCTGCCCCCAGTCAGTAACTGTGAACATATATGTATGACATTATGTCAGGTGGTGCATTGTGATGCAACTGGAAACATAGCCTTGGTTGCCAGAGCATACAGAATTCACCAGCCCCCTGGAAAAGGGAGGCTGAAGGCTGGTATAACACATGAAGATAATCATACTGGCTGAATACAAAGCTCATAACTGTTCATGCCTCAACAGGGCACATACAGCCAAGAATTCTGGGAAAGCTGGAGGTGCAAAAAAATCAGTTCATAAATTTTCTTGCATATCATTTTATATCAGTGCCACAAAGATTGGAAGCTCTGAAAACAGGTTGGAAATGGGAGACATCAAGAGGGACAAGTTGCTTCCAGCTGAGCTTCCCGTCTACTCTAAAGCCTTGCTACCACTGGAGAAAACATGCCATTTGTTTGCGTCATCCCTGTGCTTGACTTCAGACAAACTTCCTCGACCCATTTTCATACAGCAAATATAGTTTTAAGTCTTCTTTCCTAGGGAAAGTTATGAAAAACATGGGCTACCAAGAAAAAAATAGCAAGCTTTCTTGGGTTTACCTACTCTGCAATGTAATAAAAGAAACATGGGGCATGTTTCTTTTACATGATTTCATTTGTGTTATTTTACATAAAAAAACATGAGGCAACTGTCCTGTTTAGTCCATGTCTTTCCTAAACGACATCCCTGTGTCACAAGTTGTGGTAGCGCCACAATTATAGAACTCTCTTCCGCCTGAAGTCTGCCTGGCCCGTTCAAAGGGCACATTCAAAAAGATATTAAAAACCTGGCTACCGTATTTTTCCATGTATAACATGACACTTTTTTTTTACTTAGGAAAAAAAATGAGGGTTATTTTATACACGGAAGGAAGCCCCTTTCCCTGCCTTTTGCGAAGCCGCAGAGTAAAGCAGTCGTGATCTCTGAAGCAGCCATGAAAGGGCTTCAGGATCAAAGGGGTGCAATCATGTAAATTTTTTAATTTGGGGGTTAGAAAAGGGGAGTCATCGTATATATTGGGTCATCTTATAAACAGAAAAATACGGTATTTAGACAGGCCTTCCCTGAACAAACTATACTCTGATACAATGGTGTCCAACAATATAACTTCTATCATACTGCCATGCTCCATGTTTTTATTTTTCTACATTTTTAATTGGATCTATTGGATTATACTTTTATCCTCATTTCACTTTGTGATTTTTTATTTTCACCCCATGTATTAATGTCCCTATTTGCTATTTTGTTACTCTGTTGTTTTTTGTTATTTGTTGTAAACCACCCAGAGTGGCCTTTATTTTTTATTTATTTTTATTTATTTTTGGACTTATATACCGCCCCATAGTGCTACAAGCACTCTCCAGGCGGTTTACAATTTCATTATACAGGCTACACATTGCCTTGCTGCCAGATGAGCAGTATAAACAAACAAACAAACAAACAAACAAACAAACAAACAAACAAACAAAGAAGTTCCCATGACTACGCTCTCCAGTAGCAGTCCTTTGTTCTTGTATAGAAATTGTTCTCCCCTCTATTTGCAAATGGATTGGCTCTTCAGATGTTACTGGACTTGTAACTCCCACCAGCTTCATCCAACACAGAAAAGTGTGAGGCATCATGGAGGGTGGAGCTCAGTGGTTTAGGTATCTGGCTGTGGAGTGAAAAGTTGGGTGTTTGATTCCTCAGTGTGACTCCTTTTACAGGGTCCAGATTCAATAATCCATAGGATCCCTTCCAGCTCCACAGTTCTACAATTATCAATATCTACAAGGCCACATGCTCCACAATAATATTTCTACCTCTTTTCATACCCAATTTCCTGAACTTTTAAAATGATTTCTCTATGGCAAGAACTCTGTTGTAAGCGGCATCCATTTTGACATTGCCTGGTTTGTATGGATTAATTACATCAGAGCCCTTTAAAAACAATTAATTACCTATCGACATTTTTTTTTAAAAAAAAGCAGTTCCTCTGATGCTTCATTAAATTACACATGATCCTATCATGGATGCTTACATAACCTTGTCACTGCCTACGTCATGCAGTTTGTTCTCTCAGCAATCATTACCCTCCCACGTTTTATTTGTTTTTTTCAGAGAGCCCTTTAAGTACTGCAACAGCAAATGCATTTGTCAGGGGGGAAAATTATGCAGCTCTTTATTCAAAGCATATCCTCCTCAGTGTCTTTTTGAAACTCATCATGATATCCATTATTTTCATGATTAAATATATCTAAGAAGTACAGGACGTTTTCTTCTAAGTACTGCATCCAGAGCACACATCTGGCAAACTTGCCACACGCAAGTAGTTATGTTACAGCAGTAGCTATTTTCTTTCCTCTTCCTTCTTATGCTCATTGTTTGGATATGCAGAAATAGATTCCTTCCTTCCTACAGGAGCCGGCTGCCATTTTGGCTGAGAGATTCTAGGACCTGGTGGCAAAAAAAAAATCAACTCTTCCAAGCGCTGGACTGCAAACCCTGAGCTTATGAGATACATAATGCTGATGAACCAATAATCCCTTGACTGTAGTTCATCTTTGAGGAAAAGGGCGTCAGCAAAGCAAGCCACTTTCCAATAACAGATAAGGGTATAGATAGAAGGGTGGAACAAGGCCAGTCACAAAGACATGAATTGCACCATGAATTTCTGAGTCGGCTGAGTCCTTATTTTGCAGACTTTCCACCTCAGTTTCTCACAGGTAGTTTCTATATAAAGCCAATATATTTATTATTTCAAACCAGAGGTGTGGCGTAATGAATTATAAAATTCTTTGTAGCATATTACTTCTGGAGGTAATGAAGGGGAGAATGAGCAATGTCATTACCTCCCCATCCTTCCCACTGTAATGGATAGCATCTACTTATTATCAGTACTCCTTACTGGAGGGAGTCATTTTGATTCCCCCCACCCCAAATTTTAAACAATCTTATTACTGTTTGAGATGTGTGTAGGTTTTTTTAAAAAAAAGAACAATATGTAAAGAAAAATAATGAATAACATTTTAAAAAATTATACTGAGAAACTGCAACAACCCCTTTGAAAAAGTAAACTTTTGAGACTGTGGTTCAAAAAAATATCTCTGTGCATAAAACCAAACCATTAAAGCAAAGCCTGTTCCTATGGATTTTGCCATCCTGGAGCTGATTTTAGCCATTTATGGAAGTCTTGTTGACTTTACATAACAAATGTGGAAATGGTAAAAACTGAGACGTTTCCTTTCTTTCATGTCATTGCTCATTCTTGCTTTTAGAGATTAATATCAGTTATTCTCTTAGCTTGACTATTCACATTAAGTTATTTCTGTGGTAACAAAGATGTTGCCAAATATGTATAAATTGGGCTTCCCAGCTACCTAGTAAGAGTGGCTTTCTTGGCTTCTCAGGTGAACAGTCCTACCTCTGCTTATATTTGGCATGCAACAGGTGATGTCTACATCACCTGTTGCATGCCATTTGTATGGCTGTGCAATAGAATTTCTGCCTATGTTTTATAAGCTGCAAGCCAAAGGAAAATTTATGTAGTTAGCCAACATTTCAAAACAGTATATACTGTAATTAATTAACAACAATAGAACTCTGGTTGCAATCTTTTTTGGATTTTTCTTCACTTCACAAATGGTGTGGACAGTTTGACCATTGTTGTTGCTGCTATGTGCTGTCAAGTTGGAACTGACTTATAGTGACTCTAATAGGGTTTCAAGGTAATGGAGGTATTTAAGAGGTGGTTTTGCCAGTTCCCTCTCCCAGTGAGTTTCCACAGCAGAGCCAGGGAATCAAATCCAGATCCTGAGACAAGTCCATTACTCTATCCACTATACCACACTGGATTCAGTTTGACATTTACTACATGAATATCTTCAATTCTAAAATACCCTCAAAATATTTATGGACTGGAAATTCCTCAGAACAGCAATTACTTCTGTATAGTGTCTCCATTTCAAAATCCTCCACCTCTATTTCCTGATTTCTGAATAACTACATACTGTACTGGTTTGACTAGAGATAGGCATGAATCAGAAAAATGTTGAATAGTTTTTATTCGTGATTTGTCAAGGCTGATGAATCACAAATTACAAACTTATGGATTTTGATGAATCAGTTTATCAATTAATTTTTTTATTTTTAAAACCCTATAAAATGCCCCCCCCCAAGCACCTCAAGACACCAGATTTGCAGGGAAGCTTTCCCCGACTCTCCTCTAAAAGCCACACAAGTCTGGTGAAAACTGGGTTTCAGACATCCATGTTATAAACCCACAAAGTGGGTCCCCCCAGGAAAGTGCCCTTTAGCAGCTGGCATGGGAAAACCCAATCTTCACCAAACTTGGAGGTATTGTAGAGGAAAGTGAAAGAAAGTTTCACTGCAATTCTGGTGGCTCTAGGTGCCTTGGGGGCCACTGTATATCCAAATGTATCAACAAATCAAAAATCACTAAAAATTCATGATTTGTCAGGGGCACTGATTTGTATGAATAGAAATCGACAAATTAATGATTTTTGAATGAATTTGGTGATTCATTTTTAAATTTATGCCCATCTCTGGTATTGACTCAATTTGTACCTTACAAAGTAGCATAGGCTGAAATCCAGTAGAAGTTGCAACTAGAGTAGGTCTGTTGAATCCATGGAACTTACGGCGGAGGTGACTCAAGAAATCCCCACTGATTTAGTGGACACACTGTAATGCCATTTAAGTACTCTAGAAAACAGGATTTCAGCCAGTTTATTTACATAATTGGGGTGGGATTTTTTAAATAGGGTCCAACAAGTCTACTGAATCCATGGAATTTACAGATGAGGTGACTCAACAAATCCTCACTGATTCAATGGATCTACTCCAGTTGCGACTTACTAATTGATTCCAGCTGTAGTGTTGATATAGCAGTATTTGTCCCCTTTTATAATGTTGCATTGTTGTGAATTATATTTACTGTTGCAATTCTCCAAATAAAGAGTCAATGCAGTATAGTGGACAGAGTGCCAGATTAAGATTCAGGAGAGCTGGGTACAAATCCTCATTCAGCCATGAAAACTCATTGCAGGCTAAGCAATCATTAACCTTGAGCATCTCACATACCTCAAAAAGCCCTACTAGAATCACCATTAAGTTGAAAGTGATTTGATGGCACAAAACAACAGCATTTTATATATTATATTATATTATATTATATTATATTATATTATATTATATTATATTATATTATATTATATTATATTATATTATATTATTTAACGTATATGCCACCCACACTACCCAAAGGTCTCTGGGCAGCTTGCAACAATTTAAATGTTAAGTATCCTTATATATTAGATTGTGTGTTAGCACTCCTTTCTCTTTCTTCTTTCTCAAGCACTCTCAAGTCTGTTTATACTGAAGACTATTGCCAAAATTAAGATACTTCATGAATATTTTACAGAGTGAGATGGCACCATATCTCTGACAACTTGAAGTGTGGGTATGTCACAAAGCTGTAGCTGAACCTGGTTCCCAGTGTGAGTCCAGTGCATATCTGTGTTTGGAACTGAGTATTCATCTTCATATACTGTGTGATTACCACAAGCCCTACTGAGGTTTGCTTGAAGCATGTGGACCTCAAACACAATGAGGGATAAGTGCTGAATCCATCCCCTCCATTGTGGCTTCAATCACAGAAATGTACAGTCTGAAGAGGAGGAGGCTGGTCAATCTGGGTTGCTTCTCCTCATAAACTGACTTCAACTCCCAAAACAGGATTCTGGCTCACGTGGAGAGGTTACCATCAAACTGTTGCATTTCAATTATTTAAAGCAGCAACAGAAGAAGTAGGGTTGTCACACTCCCTTGATCACATATTGGCTCTGCACATTCTAACCATGCCTGAATAGGGCTGCAGAGGACAAAGAATCTGGCAACGCCGCTGTTGCAAAAATCGTAACACAAGCATCAAAAAAGCACCTGGAAACGAATCCTAAGCAGTATTAAGAGGCTGTGTATTCCTTAGGAAGAGGACACCTTAGACATCTAGAAGTTTTTCTTTTTCTCAAAGGCTTGCTCGCTCAAGAAAAGATAAAAAATAAATAATATTTTATCCTTTTATCACATACCCCCCCCAAAAGAGAAGAGAGAGTACCATTGCCATATTTGAGTCTGAGAATTTAGCCCTTGAAAAGTCAAAAGAATAAACACAACCTGTCAGTTCTACTAAGATCAACAGGCCCACCAAGAGATTAATGTTTTATGCTTCTGTTCACAGGCTTATCTCTCTCTGCCATAGTCAGAGTTAAATTTCAAGTTAAATTGTCTAATCAATTTTAGAGCAGTTGTGCTCATCATGAATACAGCTTAACCAAAATCTCAGAAACAAAGCATGCTCCCTATATTTTATTATTCCCTTTATCGTTTTATTATCACTGATACGCAGCACACAGGGAAGAGAAGGGAAAATAGTTCTGGCAATACTTGCAGCTTTGCCTTATCACTATCAGAACAGGACAACATTAAGAAGAAGAAGAAAGAATAGAGCAAAACACAAACCAACTCAAACCCAAACCAAACAAATAAAAATGTAAAGACCCCATAAAATAATTGTGTCAGATTAATTTCTTTCACCTTTTGAAAACGGAGGGTATCTAGCAAAGCAGCATCACCTTTAAGCAGGCCTTGGAAAGTTATTTAGTGCAAAATCAAATATATATTCAACATGAATCAGCACTACTCTTTCAGACGAGGGACTGCCATTTTAGGTTGCATTAACAGAAGCAATGTAATGAATGGAAAGGAAGTATGAGCTGATTTACACACCATACTGAAATATCAGAATCACAGACTTTACACTGTATGTGAGGGAATCCTGTAAACCAGGCAAGTGAAAATTATATTCCTTCAAATGTTGCTGGACTGCAACCCCCATCATCCTTTTCTACTATGATGGACAGAATTGATGGGAATTTTCGTCAAATATCACTGGATGGGTGATACATTCCCTCTCTTTGCTCTAAAGACTTGTACCAGCATGCACACACTCCCATACCCCTACTCGCACTCTTCTTCATGTAATAACTTAGAATATCAAAAAACTTCAATGTACTCAGCTCCCTAAAATACAAGCTTTATTGTAAGCAGCGAGCTTGGACTTGTGGAGTAAAATGTGTTGTAAAGATTCTCACATGACAAATGTAAACTAGTTTAGTAATCATGATATCTAACTAGTCTGGAGAACCAAATTCCAGAAGGTTAACATATGTCTTCCATTCCAAAAATTCTTACCAGAGATTTTATTAGGGAACAATACAAAAAGACAATTCCTGTAGTAAAACAAACGAACAAACAAAAATTGATGGATGATGAAAGAAACACTTAAAATTGTAAAGGACAGATGAGAAGCAAAAGTAAAAGGTGACAAAAATAGGGTCAAAACCCTCAATGTAGTTTTTTAACAATTGCCATGCAGAGACAAAGAGAACTATTATAATAATCAGTGCAAAGAAATAGAGAACAACAAAGGGAGGGGGACAAGATATGTCTTCTCAAAGATCTGAGAAATAAAAGGGAAATTTAAGCCTAGATTACAAAAACCAAAAAACAACAGTGAAGCACACTATCTGACCAGAAGAAAATAAAGAGAATGTGGAAACAATATAATGAAGAAAATAACACCAAACAGATAAATGAATGACTGACTCTTTTGATGAGGAATCCTATGGTGAACCAGTTCTAGAAAGTGAAGTGAAAGCTGCTCTGAAAATACTGGGAAGAAATACATAATCAAGGATATATGAGATAAGAATAGAAAAAGCCATAGAAACTGAATCCATCAAAATCCTAACAAGAATATGCTAACACATCTGCAAAACAAAACAATGGCCCACAGATTGGAACAATCAATATACATTCCAATCCCCAATAAGGAGATGCCAAGAAATACAGTAACTATAAGACAATTGCTTTAATCTCATGCAAGCAAACTGATGCTCAAGGTATTGCAACAAAGGCTTTTTACCTTTTATGGAGCAAGAAAAATCTGATGTTCAAGTTGGATTCCAAAAAGGAAGAGGCACTCAACATTATATTGCAGATATCTGCTGGCTACTGGAGCATACTAGAGTGGTCTTTTAGACCAGATGGGTGGGGTATAAATCAAATAAATAAATACAAAAAAATTTCAGATCAGTCTATGCTTTATGGATTACAGCAAAGCCTTTGACTCTTGACTTTTATCAAGACAAACTACAGGTTGTTCTGAAAGAAATGTATGTACTTCAGCACTTGATTATCCTGCTGCATAACCTGTATTGTGTACAAGAAACTACTGTTAGGACAGAATATGGAAAGACCGAATATTTTCCTATAGGCAAAAGAGTCAGGAAAGGCTGCATTTTATCCCCACACCTGTTCAATCTGTATCCAGAACATATCATATAGGAGGCCAGACTAGACTCAGATGAAGGAGGAATGAAAACTGATGGAAGAAACATCAATAATCTAAGATATGCAGATGACACCACTTTTCTGGCAGAAAGCAGTAATGATTTGAAATGACTTTTAGCTAAAGTAAAAGAAGAAAGTGCCAAAGCAGGACTGCAATTAAATGTTAAGAAGCAAAATCATCATCATCATCATCATCATCATCATCATCATCATCATCATCATCATCATCATCATCATCATCATAATCCATGACTACAGAACTACACAACTTTAGCATTGACAATGATGAAACTGAAATACTGTGAGATTTTGTATCAGGGTGAAATTGATTTAAAATCATTGATTGTTATCCACCCTGTTTTGTATACCTTGGTTCACTCATCAATCCAAATGGAGGCTGCACCCAAAATCAGAAGACTGAGACACGGAAGGACAGCAATGAAGGAATTAGAAAAAGATCATCAAGTGTAAGGATGGGTCACTGGAGAAGAAGACAAAGATCATCCACTCTATTGTATTTCCAATCACCATTTACGGGTGTGAAAGCTGGACAGTAAAGAAAGCTGACTGGAAAAAATGGATTTGCTTAAAATGTGATGCTGGAGAAAAGCTTTGCAGACACCAAGACTGCAAAAAAAGATGAGCAAGTGGGTCCCAGAGCAAACCAAGCTTGAACTATCTCTGGAAGCAAAGATGATGAAACAGACTGTCCTACTTTGTGCACATCATGAGAAGGCAAGGTTCACTGGCAAAGATAATAAGCTAGGAAAAATTGAGGGCAGCAGGAATAGAGGAAGTTCATATACAGTGGTACCTAGACTTACGAACTTAATCCGTATTCGAATGGTGTTCGTACGTCGAAAAGTTCGTAAGTCGAGGCAAACTTTTCCAATGGAATGCATTGAAAACCATTTAATCCATATCTGCTGGTTTGTGTTCATATGTCAAGGCGCTGTTCATAGGTAGAGGCATTAGTTCCCAGAGGAACTAATGCAAAGCCAGTTAATCCATACTCTACCACTAGGGGGTGAATTTTTTTTATTTTTTTCTTCTTTTGACCTAAGATGAACTGAGGTCAAAAAAAAAAAAAGGGCAGGAATTTTTTTTCATTTTTTTTGTTCGCAAGTCAAGGCTCCGTTCGCAAGTCAAAGCAACATTTTGCGAACAGCTGTTCGTAACTCGGATCGTTCGCAAGTGGAGACGTTCGTAAGTCGAGGTACCACTGTATGATGAACGGACTTACTAAAGGCTTGCATTTATAAGAGCTGAGCATGGCTGTTGAGGACAGGACATTTTGGAGATTGTTCCTTCATAGTATCGCCATGAGGTGGAGGTAAATATTGTGCATAACAACAACGGTGGTCAAGACAAGTTCGTGATTTTAAACAGGTACAGTAGTTCAGATATACTGATGGAACCAAATCCTTATAAATTTGAACAAAGACAGAATGATCTTCTACTGTGCCAACCCAATTCAGTAAAGTCTTCTAAGACACGTTGTTGTTCCCCAGAGGACGTGTCTTAGAAGCCTTTACTGGAATGACAGGTTCTGAAGCACCAGTGTGACCTTCCCTTTCCACTTTTGATAAGGAAATGCATGTGACCATTCTTCCATCTCAATTTGAAAAGGTTGATGCAAACCAGCTGCTCTGCCTAAGGGGTGGAAATTATTCTTCCAGTCAACACAGCTACTATTTCAACTTTTTGCAAGCAGCAGAATCACTGCTAGCGGGGCCACTCATCTCTCACAAGAAAGGATAGACTTAATAATAATTTTTGCCTCTCATAACTGCAAATCTAGAAATATCTGAAAGGGACTATCTTCTAGATAAAGAAAATGTGATTACCGGCAAAGGAAAGTAACAGGTACAGTGGACCCTCTACTTACGGAATTAATCCATATTGGAACAGTGGCTGCAAGTCGAAAAGTCTGTAGGTCGAATCTCCATTGACCTACAATGCATTGAAAACCGATTAATCCCATAACTGGCAGTTTTTATTCTATTTTTGTTCCATTTTGGTTTTTTTCTGGTCTGTAAGTCGATTCTCCGTCTGCAAGTCGAATCTAAATTTTGTGACCAGAGAAGTCTGTAACTCGAAAAGTCTGTAAGTTCTGGCAAGTCGAGGGTCCACTGTATAAGAATTTTAACAATATGAAACTTTAAGCCTCTGGTTCGCATACCTAGGTCCCCAAATGTTGGATCACAGCACCCAGAATCTCTCATTATAGGCTGTGTTGGGTGGAGCTTCTGAAACAACAGTGGCTGAGAGAACCATTTTGGAACCAGTACATTGGAGAATCCTTGGATTATACCCCAAAGAGGACTATTTTAAAAAAAAAATACAGATCTGTTTATTTTCTTTGACCCTTTGGCAAAGTTGGAAGGCCAGATAGGTTTATTAAAATATGATAGTTTATTTATGAGTTTTAAGGTATTTTAATATATAGGCTATACACCTGCAATTTTATTGCTTAATGTTAGACTTTTACCAATTCCCCATGGCAAAGGTGGGGAACCTGTTGCCTTTCAGAAGTTAATAAAATTACTGCAACCATCACCCTTCACTATTGCGGCAGGACTATCTGATAGGAACTGGTCCAACATCTTGAGGGCCACTGGGTTTCCAGGCCCACAAAAAGGTGCACACATCTGTCATCTGGGATGGCTGGGAGATGTTAATGGACAGAAGGAATAATCTTTATCTTTAAAATGCTTGCACACAAACAAAAAATTTTAAGGATCATTTACTGTAATGCTCCCAATTATAAGTGAGAACTATGGTAAATATCTGAAATGTTTCCTCATATGAAGCATTACATCATCTTTTACGCACTAGAGATTAAACAAAGATCAAATTTTGCAATAACCTTCTCCATAACATGTTAATTTTGCCTGTGAAACAAAGGATATGTGCATGCATGTGTATGTGAGTGCAGAACATTCAAACGCACAATGCAACATATGCAACACAGCAAATGGTAACTTCATGTGAGGCTTCCTTTCATCTCTTTCATACCTCATCAAGGCCAACTTTAGCTTATGGACTCACTTTGGCTTTTCCTAAAGTTCCAACTCTGTCACAAATTTACATGGAGCACATTTTTAACAGATGATGACTTGGAATACAAACAACCACAAAAACACCAACCTCCAAGCTAGAACAGATCATTCTTCTTGCATAATAGTGGTATCTCACGGTTGGACAAGGTCATTCTCTAGATGGATTTCTGCTTGAAAGGGCATGAGTGACTAATGGACCTGCAGAGTTTTTAAATGCCAATACCGATCGTCTCTAGCTTCCCATTAGTTTCTCCAGCCATGAAATTCATAGTGCTTGGGAAAAAAAGCACTGAAAAGGTCTTTCAAGAGTAAGGCATGCAGGCTGCAGACAAAATGTACAAGGGGAAAATTAGCTTGTTCAAGAAGAATGCTGATAAATAATAACCATTATCTAGAAAAGCTATAAACAGAACCAACTCTTTGTTACTTAAACTAGTATACACACAGAAAAGTGGTTTTTAAACAAACTATATTCAGGGATTTTCTTCACACCTTTGTACTTACAAAAGAGAACCCCTGTACATTTACAACTTGTAGGGTAGTAGTTCCCCATCCTGGATTTCTAAATGTTGTTGACTTACATAACCGAGTATTTCTGACTATTGGCAAGGCTGGTAGAATTTTCTGACAGTTGAAGTCAGTTGAAGTCCAGGAGGATGTACAGGAAACGTCTCACCTGAGCATTCCAATCAAAACAAGAGACCAAGGGATTCAAGATGAAACTGAGGCAATGTTTACAAAACTGAATTGTCCCCACCTGGTAGTTGTCAAAATGGGAGTCACTGAGAAAGACAGTGGCATCTATAAAAAGCTTAGCACAGTGTTATTTTCAGTGCTGTGTTCCCATCCAAGGCCAAACGCGTTGGTGCAATGTCAGACAAATGCTAGAGCAGAACTACATTATCTTTCTGCCATGTAAGTTACACTGACTAGACAGTGTTTCAGGTTTCCAGCTATTCCTATCTAAATTGAATATATTATCTTGAAAAATGATACTGCAAAATTTTGAATGATTGTGCTAATATAGACTTTAAGAAATCTACACTCATTCCATAGTCAATTCTGTGCACATATCAAGTCCATCCTTCTTAACATAAAGAGAGTGAGAGCGAGTGAGAATGGCAGCCATCGTTCAACAATATTCAGATACTTTGGATGATTTGAGAGCAAATGCAGAGTGGGCCAATCTGAGGTCTGTATACCCGCTGCAGAAACAAAGAAAGGTGAAGGGGGTGGCATCTGGTGCCAAAGTCAGCTTTTTTAACACTTTTAATGGCTAAATCCAGAACACAGAAGAGTAACTTTTTGTGGAGAACAGCTCCCAGAATTTCCTAACCACCACAAAGAGATTAGATTAGATTAGATTAGATTAGATTCAGTTCTTTCCATAAGGCACTGACAGCTACATGATACTTTCTTCTGCAACCATAAGGGAGAATGAGAGGGGAAAATAAAGTTAGAGTGGTTTACACATAGCAAAATTAGGTGGAAATGTGCATGTTGCAATACCAGGAAAATAAAGAGTTCTATGCCTAGTGCCCCAAAGACTGTCAGACCAATCTTGCAGGGGAGAACTTCCCATAAATAGGATTTCACAACTAAGACCATTTCCAACTGTCCAAATGTCAGAAAATGGGCACATAATCCTTATCTGGCATGCTGTATGTGCTGTTTTAACCTTCAATAATAAAACTGTATGGATGCTCCGAGGCATTTTTGTGTGCATTGAGGAAGAAGGAAAATGCTGCTCTGTCCAGAAGAAGCGAACCACCACATCACAGGACAGATGAATTACTGAACAGTAGCACCCTTCATCTTCTCTTGACAGAACTTCTGTTCTTGACCCAGGATAACAGTTTGTAATTCTTACTGTCTCATCCAAATCAAATGAGAAAGAGTAGTAGAATTGAGAACCACCAGGATATCAACAACACTTCACTAGGAATTCCCAGATGTCCTCAATCAGTCACATCATTATAAACCAGCCTTCTCTGACCTGTGCCCTCATGGTTTAGCATCCATGATCCCTCCCCTTTGGCTGTGTTAGCTGGGACTGATGGGAGAAACACCTGGAGGGCAACTGGCTAGGGAAAGCTATTGTATATATGGAAACCATGAGAGATAAACAGAACCCTGAAGGACCTCACAGCAGAAATCCCAGAGAACCAAGTAGCCCTGCCACTTTCTAATCTGGTTTGGTCAGCAACATCCAGAATGACAGTTCAGTCCTGATATATGATATAATGGAAACTCACGGGTGGTCATGTGAGATTCTTGGCTTTATTTAACTCCAGTTTGCTGGATAACATTTGGTTCTACATACTGTAGTTCTCCAGACTCCTTGCCATTAGTCAGGGTGACTAGGCCTTCTGGGAGTTGAAGTCCAAAACATCTGGATAGCTTATCACTCAGTATAGGGAGAGGCTAGAGAAGAGCTGACCAACAGTTTCATAGACAGAGGCCCTTGGATATGCCTTGAATGTGTTTGTACCTTCCACTGTTCTTTTGAATTTTTCTCTGCCACATATTATCCAGATGCCCTTCTGAGTTGCTATACAAAGGAATGCTTCTCAGAGCATTAGGGCCTACAGAACATAACTCAAATAAACAAATCAAAAACAGAATTAATGTGGTCCCTCTGACAGCTTGCTCTGTTCAGAATGTGTTTTCCTGTACCTGATATCCACCCTGAGTCCCATCTGGGATCTTTTGCTTCTCCCTTGTCAATTTGCCTTGAGCTTCCCTGATCCTGTCCTTTGAGCACTGATCTACCTGTGACATCCCAGCAGAATATAAGCTTCCAACTGTTTTTAAAATTATGGAAAAGACATAGTTCAGCTATCCATCCACAGCAAAGTTAGAAAACTGAATTCATATTAGAACAAATGACAGAAACATAAAGTGATGAAAAACAAATCCTTTCTAAGTATTGTAGCAAAGACATTCCCTTACTCCGCCCTGATAAACCTCAGGTACAAATACCAATGTTCATTGAAGCCATCAACAGATCCTTTAATTTTGAAGTCCAATTATTGTTTTCAAAACTGTCCATGCAAAACAGTGCCTGCATTCAAGCGTAAACGGAGACAAGAACGCTTTGTGATAATAATAAAAACTAAAAAATTGATTAATGATTCAGCTACAGACACCACAATGGAAATTGATTCAGCTATCAACACCACGTTGAAAGAAACACTTTCAAGGTCAGACAATGGATGTGTCAAAACACACAGCATCAAAGCTTCTGGGGCAAACTTTTGAGCTATTGTGCTCTTTTCCCCTTTCCAAGCGGAAACTATTTACATAAGATTGTATGGCTATATTCTGGCTACATTCCTCAAAAATGAAATAAAAGCAAACTCAGTGTCAGGAAATCAACATATATATATTTCAAGATGATGAGTGCAGTGGTGGTGATAGTGGTGCGATGTACACTTTTTCTAGCACAGGGCAAGCTGTTGTTAGTTTAGAAACAATGTGAGTTCAAAGGCTCCAGATCAAAGCTTACATCTGCCATGAATTCACTAGATAGCCATTGCAAACCAATCATTGCTCGAGTCTCAAACCAGTCCAACCCTATCCCCAACATGACCATAAGCAATGGTTAGAGGTCAGTGATAGACGAAGTACAACCTGCAAGCTAAAGCCCAGACTTCAACCAAGTAAGACAGGACTGTCAAGATGGAATTCTACTGTTCCTGGAAAGTTTGGTTTGCAGTTTAGGTGTATTGCTAGCCCCAACCTGGCTTCCTAGTGGTCAGGGGCACAGAAATTCTCATTTTGCCTCGTATGCTAGCTGTGCAGCAACAAACCCTGATTGTGCATTTAGGCTGGGTTACCATAACAGTAATGTGTTGATAGAAGGTTCAGCTGGTCAAATTTGCAGCCTGGGTCAGGTTTGATGTACTTCTTAGTTCATTTACAACTTTAGGCAGCCCAGGAACAAGTCTCTCCTCTCACATGATCCTGCCTTACTAGAGGAGGAACCCTGTACTGTGTCCCAGCACCGTCAGAAGTGAAGCCAGAGAGAGTAGGACGCACAACTTTCTCCTAAATGACTCCAAGATTAATGAATTCCTTATCCTAGGGGATCTAGCTGGTTGGTAGTACTGGCCCAATATGTTTTGCTGCCTGAAGTGGAGCTAAACGTTCAATTTCTGCTGCTAGAGCCTACTCTTTCACAGTCTTGTTGCACCATTCAGCCACGGATTTCTGTCATTTATCCTCTATGTATGGCACTACTTCAGGTCACTTCATCCTGCTGAATGGCAGAGAAGAGGTCGAGCCTATCAGAGGTCCCTTCCCCAGCAGTGTTTCAAAATCAAGCAAAATGTGTTTATTCTGGGTTTGTAAATTTACACTTCTCATGATTTTGTCATTAGTTTTTGGACAGTAGGTGTTGGGTACCTCAACATGAAACTTTAAAAGCTAGAGATAATTATTTTTAAGAAATAGTGTCATAGTTTGCAGGCCTATGGTAAGAATTACTAAATTAATACATATGAACATTCTAAAGACTTTATAAACACCAGGTACTGTTATTTGCATATTCAGGTATTACGAAGAAAAAAAGAAACAAGACAGAGGTCTTAAACTATGGATTAAAAGGGCAGTTGGCGTATAATGGCACTTCCTCTTAAACCATAAGATCATTACTCAAGAAAGATGGAAAAGTTCACAGATACCACTGAAATGGTAGCAGTTCCATTGTGGAGCTACAGTAACAAATAAGCATGTCAAACTTATGACAATTTCTCACATTCAGTTGTCAAGTCATCAGGGATATATTATGTATTATCATCCTCATGGGGAAGGGGATGGGGAAAATTCCTACTTTATATTAGATGCAGGTTTTGGAAATACATGTGACTGCAAATACATTGCGTTAGCTACACTATGAGCAAACACATCAGCCTAGCAATGGAAAAAAGTAACGATTCTGTCAGTGCATAGTGCAAGGCCACACAGTGCAAGTCATAGCCAGAAATGGATTTGAATCTAGGACCTGCAGGCCAAAAAGCAACATCCCATCAGTTGCATCCGCCTGGCAGCTTTCCAATTCAACTGTACAGTATATCAGCACAATGATGTTATGGCTATCCAGGACAGGATCTAAAGTACCAAAACACATAACTGGAAGGAAATTGCATGGGTAGCTGGAGTTTTGCTTGCTGAGTGACTTCTCTCTTTGGCAGTAAGAGCAGCAAGCAAAGCTGCAGTGGTGTACAGTGACTCTTTTCTCTTTACACATATCCAGAAAAAAATTGTACGCTGCCTTTGTCGACCTATCCTCGGCCTTTGATACAATAAATAGATCCCGTCTATGGCGGAAACTTGCAGAAACCAACATTGACAAAAGACTCCTCCTTCTTCTTATAAAGCTCCACACAAACACCAATCTCAGAGTCAGACTCGGCCCACATGGTATGCTTTCAGAGGAAATTACTACCGAAAAGGGGGTCCGCCAAGGTTGCTTGCTGGCTCCGTTTCTTTTCAACTTTTACATAAACAACATTGTATCTGAGCTCCAAGGCCTTGATTTCTTTCCGCCGACAATTGGGGACATAAAACTTCCAATATTATTATATGCCGATGACATTGCCCTTTTTTCACTCACCCCGGTTGGGCTACGTAGACTACTGGCCAAATTAAGTACTTACTGCAGCCATGAAAAACTAACAATAAATCACGCAAAAACCAAAGTGATGACCTTTGGGAACCACCGCAGAAAACATACCTGGAGGCTTGGGGACTTTCCAATCGAGCAAGTGTCAGCCTTTCGTTACTTGGGTATTATTTTTGGCCCTCATCTTTCCTGGTCAAAACACCTGGACTCAGCAAGGCTTAAAGCCGCCCATGCCATCCAAGCCCTCCTACACTTTACAAGGTCTAAAGGAGGCAACTTGGTTCCCCCCGCTACTGAAATTTTTGCCAAGAAACTGATTCCCCAAATGACCTTTGGGGCCGAAATCTGGGGATACACAAACATTTCGACCCTAGACGCCGCACAGAACACCTTCATTCGCTCCATCTTGTGTGTCCCGCGGAGTACTCCAGCCTCCTTACTTAGGGCAGAAGTAGGCCTTATCTCTGTAGCTGCCACCTGCCACTCAGCACTAGTCCGGTACTGGCATAAACTGTCCCAAATGAATGATACCAGTTTACCTAAGATCTGCCTTAGAGAACAACTGGCCAACCCCTCTCTTAAATCCTGGGTGAGTGCTGTGAAACAAATAACTGACTCCTATGGCATCGACTTAGATTCTTTAACCGCTCTTCCGCCCAAATGTGTGAAAGCTAGTCTCAAGGATACAATTCGCCTTTTTCATATCAGAAGTGACCTTTGCATCATCTCTAGCTCGCCCTATTCCTCTTCACTCCCACTCTATAAGTCAACTTTTGTCATGAAAAACTATTTGACCTGGATAACTACATTTGCCCTTCGCAAGGCCTTTACCGCTCTACGTTTTCAATGTATGCCTTCAAGAGTGTTAGAGGGCAGACACGAGAATCTGCCCTATCACCTAAGAATCTGTCCTTGCCACCTTGGAGAAGTCGAAGACATCACTCACTACCTTTTGAGATGTCCATATTACCACTCCCCTAGATCAAGGTTTTTGGCAAGTTCTCTGACTTCCATCCAAGACAGACCTAATCTCGCCCAGGTCTGTTGGCTCCTGGCTGACATTAACGCCAATACCACCTTAAACGTGGCAAACTTTGCCTTGGCTGCAATTAACATTCGAGCTCGCTTGTTCCCTGTACATTTGTCTCTTTGATTCCTGCTTACGCCTTATTGTATTTTCTTTTTTAATTAACTATCTCACCTGCTGCTTATTATTTTATTTTAACGTATTTTAATGACTTATAGTTGATAAATAAACACTTCCTATTGCAGTGACTCTTTTCTCTTTACACATATCCAGATTTTGACCACAGTTACTTTAACTTTTCTCTCTCTTCTGCAGCTGCTACTCCTCTTTAAATAGATGTCCTGGTTCATCTACCAAATGAAGCTGGGGAAAAGACAAATGGGCATGACAGATCCCCTTTAAGACAAGCTTCTAAAGAAGCTGCACACAGATATTAATGGAAAGAAAGGAGGCAGAGAAATTAAAATGAACAAGTGAAAGGGAAGAGAAATTGCTTCGGTTATGAAAAACGAATGAGGATTAATGAGGTAGGGGAAAAACCAACAGCTGTGAGATAGTTTAAAGCAATAGAGAAGACACACCAAACCAATACCATTAAAAAAGAGAGCAAGAAATGAGAGAAACATGGTGAAGAAAAAGTCAAGGTCAGAGAGATAGCTTACACCAAACTTAAGAGGGGGAAAATGAAAGCCAAAGATGGGCATTCCACATGCAACCTCTCTTACAAACAGGGTTGTTCTGAAGCAGTCCTTCTTATGATGTATCCGTATTTCTTTCTGTACGGCAGATGCTTGGCAGCCAAAAGGTTACCCAAAATATTATTCTACCAGAGAGGAAGGATGTGATCAGGTACCCACACATTGCTATTCCATGCACAGAAGCAAACCAGCCTGGGAAATGAATCTAATCCTAGAAATGGGGAGCCTCTTCCACTACGCTAGAGGGCACTGGAGGAATGTAGAGGGGCACTGGGCAGGTTGTGTCTCCTACAGCTCACTTCTCTGCCTGGTACCTACTTGTTGTCTGTTCAAACAGTGCATGTCAGATGAGCAGAGCAACTCCTGGGCATATATTACGTCCACTGGCATATTTGCCTAGTTTTGTTTCTATGCTTGCTTGCTCTTTTAGGACGGTCTTACTGGCAGTGTGAAACATCGGGCAAAGGTGGTTAGGCTAAACAGAGGGACAAAAAGCACCACTATCACTACTTCGGGAGGATGGAAACAACTAAATGGGGAAAGAACACCTGGGGCAACAGCTGCCACCCCTCACCATCTTTTTCCTAGTTTGCAGAGCCAGTCCTGCCTGTGAAGCAATATACTGCTCACACCAACGCCAAAAGATTCAAGGCATCAAAAGGGCCAAAGACACAACAGCCGGAAATCATGCTGAAATAAATAAAGGAGTCCAATATCATCAAGGCAAGGGAAAGTGCCATGCAAATAAAGACACATAACTATCAGGCGATTCTGCTGGTTTGATACAATGAGGGTTGAAGTTCTCCTTAATAGCACTAGCTACAGTATATGTTTAAAAAGCAACAACAATGATGTTCCAACCCTTAATTGTGTTGAAATTTTCAAAAAATGTTCAAGAACCCATATTCTGAAAGATTTCAAGTCTTCGATTCATTTAAGCCTCCGGCTGATCCAATGTAGAAATTATATTTATCAGATGACAATCTTATATATAAAATAGAGGACATCCAAGATCTTTAATTACCAAATACAGCTGCCATGGTAGGTAAAGCCAGTAGTCCGTCCTTATAAAACTCTGTGTTTTCAACAGCAGCTGGCCAGATGTTAAAAGCCGGTTGAGCTAAAGTCAGCCATCCCAGTTTGTTCCCAGGTTCTGGTAATCAGAAACACGAACCTTCTGAATGTGGTAGATTAATTCCTCGCTCTCAAGGCTATTCACTTCAGAGAGATTCACCATCTATTAATTAATCCTTTATTAAAGTCACATGTCTGAAGCAGTGAATTCCATAGATCCCCATCCTGTCACACAGAATTTGGTCACTATCATGTCCATGTGTTCCTTTTAAGCATCCCAAGCTGTCTCTATTGCACTGTGTCCTCAAGTTATTATTATGAGTTTTATTTATATGCTGCATTTCTCCCAACAAGGGACCCAAAGCAGCTCACAACATTAAAATCCACACAATTAAAAACACAGTAAGTTAAATATTAAAAGATAAAGTAAACAATATATGATTTTAAAATGCAATTAAACGATTAAAATATGAAAACATAAAAAAAAAGATTTAAATTTCTGCTGAAATGGGGTTCAGGGATTGAGTTATAATTTTTAAAAGCCTGCCTGAAGAGATGGGCTCTTTAGCTTTTTTTCAAAAGGATAAAAAGGAAGGGGCCATCTTAATCTCCCGAAAGAGAGCGTTCCATAGCCTGGGAGCTGCCATAGAGAAGGTCCTTTCTCCCGTGTCCCCATCAGCTGTGCTTGTGCTGGCAATGGGACTGAGAGGAGGGGCTCCTCTGCTGATCCTAATCGCCAAGAAGGCACATATAGGGAGATACAGTCCTTCAGGTAGCCTGGACCCAAGCTGTATAGGGCTTTATAGGTAATGACCAGCACTTTGAATTTGGCCCGGAAACAGACTGGTAGCCAGCGCAGTTCTTGTAACAGGTGCATTATATGCTCCTTGTAGCTGGCCCCAGTCAGTAGTCTGTCTACAGAGTTTTGCACCAGCTGAAGTTTCTGAACCATCTTCAAAGGCAGCCCCACATAAAGTGCATTACAGTAGTCAAAACTGGATGTAACTAAGGCATGTGTCACTGTAGCCAAATCCAACATCTCAAGGAACGGGTGCAGCTGGCACACCAGCTTTAGCTGTGCAAATGCACTCCTGCCCACCCCCAAGACCTGGCATCCAAGCTTAGGGATGAATCCAGGGATACACCCAAGCTGTGGACCTAAGTTTTCAGGGGGAGTGTAACCCGATCCAGCACAGGGAGTATCCCTATTCCCTCATCTGCCTTCCGACTAACCAGGAGCACCTCTGTCTGGATTAAGTTTCAGTTTGTTTGCCCTCATGCAGCCCATTACTGATGCCAAGCACTGGTTTAGAGTCAAGAGAGCTTCCCTGGAATTAGGTGGAAAGGAGAGTTGGGTGTCATCCACATACTGGTGACACCAAACCCCAAAACTCTGGACAACCTCTCCCAGCGGTTTCATGTAGATGTTAAAAAGCATGGGTGACAAACCAGAACCCTGAGGAACGCCACAGGCCAATGGTCAGGGGGTTGAGCAGGAGTCACCCAGCACCACTTTCTGAGTTCTCCCCTCCAGGAAGGACTGGAGCCACTGTAAGACAGTGCCTCAAAGTCCCATCCCAGAGAGATGTCCCAGAAAGATACCATGGTCGATTGTATCGAAAGCTGCTGAGAGGTCTAGCAGAACCAACAGGGACACACTCCCTCTGTCCAGTTCCCGGGGGTGTAAGTCATCCACCAAGGCAACCAAAGCTTTCTTTGACCAAAGTTCTATTATTTTACCTAGGAATCCAACGTGTGATAGAGCTGGTTGAATTAATGGGCTACATGCTATTCTACTGACATAAACAGATCTTATAAGTGCCAAATGATGTTTGTGGAAAGGTATACATTATGCAATCTGCATAGGTCTACAATCATAAAGTGGACCAGTATGTGCTAAATCCAACTGTTAATCCCACTAAATGAACGCAACTCATTCAATCAGTAAAGTACATTAATTTGGGGAGTCTTATCTAACTAGCATTAACAATTACCTTTAACCCTATATACTGTATGACATGCTAGGCTCGTGACAACAGCTCTACTTTTTTTATGAGTCCCAAAGCAAAATGTGGATGTTTATTAGTCCTCCTTTGATTGTACATGAATGTCAGTGTTATTCTACATGACAGGTCACAGGTGTTTCAAGCTTAAATTAGGCATAAGCCTATAGATGATAAAATTAAAAGAAGTACTGGGATCTCACAGAAACACTACATTAGATCACAATGAGCAACTGAAGTTTTGGTAAAAGCCATCTCTGTAACATGAACGGCCACTGTCCTTTCTGCCACAAAGCTCTGCTTGATAGGAGGAACACAGACACATGGAACCAAACATCATCTGCAAGAGATGAACAAAAAACCATTGCTAATGGCGGGCATTCAGGTGAGGTGAGGTGTTCAGCAAGGTACCACAGACACTGGTCATAGCTCTAAAAGCAATTAAAGGCTTGATTAATGA
The DNA here is from genome assembly GCF_051106095.1 of Pogona vitticeps. Taxonomy (NCBI): domain Eukaryota; kingdom Metazoa; phylum Chordata; class Lepidosauria; order Squamata; family Agamidae; genus Pogona; species Pogona vitticeps. Next base: position 99,683,188 of record NC_135785.1, read on the forward strand.
TCCAGAAGAATAAAAACCCATAATAATACATTTATTAATGGCACTATATGTGAACATTTTGTTGCACCATGCAAATAACTGGACACACAATAGAAATGGGATGTTTAAAAAGACAGCTGAATGATTTGTGGAAATAATCCAGACCATCCCCCTCCCAAAATGAAGGCACAGAAAATAGCCTTTTTAGGAAAGGGACTGACTCATGAAGGAAAGCATGGAAGTGCAAAATCATATTGCACACCTCATCAAAAAGAAACTGTGTTGAAATAATAGGGATTGTGCAGAGGCAGCCCTTGAACTACAAACAAGCATGCAAGGAAGCAGGCTTCTGGATACAACTGGATAGCCTAGATATAACAGCATCACAGTTATGGACTTTGACCCCACTTCCCAGCCAGTCATGGCCTCTATAGCAGCTTGCAATATAAAATATATGAAGAAAATTAATGTTTTGCACGTTAAACTGGATAAATAGTAGCATGATGACACAGAGAGAAAACCATCAGCTTCACTAACAAGTAAAGGCCTTTTCTTTAAAAATAAAAATAAAAAAAATGTTGTTGAGCAAAAAAACAACAGAAATGACAGGACAAAAATACAATTTTTCCCATGAGGATTTTTCTACTGCGAACCCAATATACACTGAATTCCCATGCAGTTTGCAAATACCTTAGGACACACCCTATAAAATATTATTAATTTCAATCCATCGAGATAAGGATTCAGTGTTATACTTATAAAGGAGGAAGATTGGAAAAATAATTATATACTCCAAACCAGTACCTCTTGTAGAGTTCCTTTATTCCTAATTTCACACCAATGATGCTGCAGCCACAGTAATGTGGTGTTCACATTTGAGGATGTGAATTGAACTAAATGATACGAGACATATTTATAACTGGAAAAGGAGGGATTAAGAGATTGAATCCATTTGTGTCTTCAGGACAGTGCAGAGTTGCAATCTGGATCTTTGTCTCTTGATGTTTCAGATTTAAGTGGTTTATAATATACTATTAAATATTTTAATGCAAAAGGAAAAATATTTGCAATTCACGTTTTATTTAGCTTACATCAAAAAAATTATTATATTGCACCCTCCGCCTCTCAAATTGTTTAACTTTGAGCATTGAGCTTCCTGTTGGAAGAGAAGACACAAGTGTCACAGATATGAGCTAAGAATTAAAATGCTGATGAAGACAGCAAATAAATGAATGAAACTGAAATACATGGAAGGTAATTGTGTAATCATAGTTTGCATACCCCTAAAAATATTGATGTAATTTACAACTACAAGAGATCTTTAATTACTAAGGAAGGCTCTCATTACTGAGAAATTCAGGAAAAAGCTATAAAGTAGACTGAAAATATTTTAAATTGGATCTCACAAGGCGACTAAGAGTGTTGAAAACATATGCTATAACTATTACTGCCATAAATAATGATAAAAGAAATGTAACAGTGGGTGAAATCTGGAACTGTTTTACTCTCTCACTACTCTTCATACACTTACTGCAAAGTTGGAGGCAGTTGTGTGCCTACCATACATTTTACAGAAGTGTCTACTCTGATTAGATAGGCAGTATAACCTTTTGTGAGGCAGACACAACTATGCATAAAACGTATTTTGTTTCATTTGTGTGTGTGTGTGAGAGAGAGAGAGATTAAATCAAATAGAGGAAAATGGGTTACATCTCAGTCAACTGCACATTGACTTTAAAACTACTGTGAGTCAACAAGCTTCAAACAGTATGCCTTGGACAGGTGTGGGAAGGTATAGTCCACTCCCTATAGCCCTTTGCAATCTGCAATCTCTTTTCTGAGAACCCTTAAAGTAGCTGAGCTGAGAGACGTAGCAGGACTGTTTTCTCTGGGCATTGTCCCTTGCTCTCTTGGACATCACAACCAGGGAGGCAGTTGGAGTGCATGTCTGCAGGGCTTTAGGCACAACTCTAAATAATTTCTCACTTTTTAAAAAGCAGGTTTTGTAAGACTTCATAACCTCTGTGGATTGTGTTTTTGGTTTTATTATAGTCATTTCAAAATGGGTGTTTTGCTTGTCGTGGCTAATTATCATTATTTTAATTAACTGCATGAATAGTACCTGTTGACCCACTTTGGAAGGAACTTTACTTGAGGAAAAAAAAGGAGTATAGTCTTTGAATAAAACTTCAAAATATTTCCACTCTCTTTTGTTTGAAACCTATCAATATGAGATGATAGCATTCAAGAAGGTGACAACGCTGGAAGAGTAAGGAAAATAAATACAATATGAACTACACCACTGACATATTGTTATCTGCTGGACTATTTCATGTCAAGTTTTTAATTAATATCATGATAGTAATCTCTAATTTTAATAAATTGTTACAAAACAAAACAATAATAAAATCTGGCTGTAGGAAGAAAGGTGTAATTTTAATAGAAATTGTTGCATCTTGCTGCATTGAATGTGTTTTGGTGTTGCATGTGTTTTGGTACTGCATTGATCCTTTTAGTATTGTATACTCATTGTTACCAACTTAAATATGTCTTTTCATTGTTGTAAGCTGCCTTGGATCCTTTTTAATGAGAAAGGTGCATTAAAATATTTTAATAAATAAAATAATACAACAACGCATTAAAATGTACACATGATTTAAAATAATAATACTGACTTTCTTCACTGAACATAACAGTACTACGTGTTCCTGAGTCTTTTTCACATATACGTACTTCCTTGCCAATTGGTATCATTCTTGGTTGCATGTGTGTTATGTGCCAAAAAGTGAGAATCGATTTATAATGAGCCTAAAAAGATTTCCAAGGTAAGTGAGATACTAAAGAATGGTTCTGACAATGCCAACCCCATCCACCCCAACAGTTTCCATGGTGGAGCAGGGATTCAAATCCAGATCTCCTGACTCCTAGTCTGTCACTCAATTCACTACCCTACACTGGGTCATTAGTTGTTGCCTGGCCAGGTCTACCCCACACATTAAAGAAAGCTAATTAATTTCACACAATACATATTGCAAGGCTCTCAGAAGGGGGGGGGAGTAAATATGGACTGCAACACTGTACTGTGTTGATTTATGAGGACTGCCCACTCTAGCTGGATGAATGACCATAAAATGACATTATTAGTCAGCATGAAAGAGGAGCGGTAGAGGAGTTGAATGCGCAGGTATTTTCAAAGGAATAAGAATCAGAACCCAAAGAAACTGATTGGACTCAAATCTCTCACAACTGCTGCTGGGAAATTACTATTCATTTCAATAATTTTCACAGAAGCAAAGAACTGCTGCAATGCACATTGGAGTACAGCAGTGCTCAACTGACTGCATCTCACAATGCTTTAGAAGAAGTGACTCGTGTTTATAGCAGGTTATACATTGAAGGCAACTAATTATATGTTGCTTTACTATGAAGTTGGATGTATTTCCTCCTTTGTGCTTTTCCCTATACGCAGGCATTCTTGGGCCTTAAGTGCCACCTGTTGGAAACAAATTATGTTTCAAGCTCTCTCCTGTACTCAGTTCTGCATGTGTCTGGTAAATTCTTAATGCAGAAAGCAGCAGTCCTGCACTAGTCGTGCTCTTTGAAGAAGAAAATCTTTGAGGACCTGCTAAATCCCTACATATATTCTCTAGACACTTCAACTCTATGGCAAGAAAAAGTTGGCACTCTCCCAGCCCCCTCACCTCTAACTTTTTTTTAAAAAAATGCAGGTGTATGGAAGATTTACTTCAAGAAATTTTGCACTTCATTAGATTGTACTTCAAGGTACAGAACAATTAATTAGACTATGCTGAATCAGTTAGCAGGCTACCATAATTAACTTCACAGTTTCACTATATTGTACTTGAGACAAGCTGATTGAGAGAGAGAACTGCATAATGTTTATTTTGTGTATTCTATTCCCAAATACCTGCCATGACAAGAAACAGATGTTCATAAAATGTCACTGTCCTGATGTTCCGATTTGTAAGCACCCAACAATTAAAAATGAGGAAAATATGATACATGACATTAGCAAAAATATGCTGTTGACATTAGCAATAATATGCTGTTGACGGAAAAAATAGGTATTGCTTTATTGAAGCCTATTTCAACACAAAGCATCCCTCAGCAGAATTGTTAATACAGTATTATTGTGCCCATAACTTGAAATCATACAACCTTATTTTTTCCTTGAAATACTCATGGTAAATGTGGGCACTCAAGTAAAAAAAATGAAAAGGTTGATTAAATTCTCACTTCCAAATAATGTTAACACTGAAAATTTATAAATATTCTCCTTTAGAATAGCAAGTACATAATGTCCCCATTTTAAAACAAACTTAATGATATTTGATCATTTTTGATGCAACACTTGGCCTGCAATCCTGATACACTGAGAACTACTTCAGAATGGCATGCTTGTAGTTGTGTGTTCCAAAATAATATGAATATACCAAGGTAGTAATTTAACTACTACTATCAAATGTTCAAAGAAATTTTATAATACTGTAGCAGGATAAAACAAGGCATATTTAATCCCACATTTAAACTATGAATTAAAATTATTAAATAGAGTTAATAATATTGGACAAAACACTAAATACAACATAGGTATATTCACTAGAAATTAAATAGTGTTAATTCCCTGAAGTCTTACTTTCTGAGCACAAGTTCTTCTAGTGTTTTAGCACAGTTAAAATGAGACATAATTGCAGAGGTTTAACAAGCAAACATAATTGCTAGTCTTCAGGGTCAGTTCATCAGTATGAAAATTGATTGTTTCCAGATTCTCACTTCAGTCTAACAAAGCTCTGGGTCTCTGCAGCTCAGACGATCCTTGGGCACACTAAAACAAGACTTAATTTGTTCAGCAGCGGTTTTAACTTTCCAGTTAGGACAATCAGCATTAGAAAGCTACAATTTCACCACCATCCCTTTCTTTTTTCCAGATTCGTTAGATCCCCTCCCATTTTACGTTGGCATCAACACTTGTAACTCCTTGGTACAGAACAAAGGGCTTACCGGTCTCACAGAAAACGTTTCCAATCAGCTCAATGTTCTGTAAAATACAGGACTGAACAAAACATTTCCGCCCAGACGGAGAGATAATGCGAGGCTCAAAGCTGGGTAGAGGAGCTGGAGCTGTCCGTGGTGCTGAAAACATCTAAACGCCGCTCCCTTCCTCTTACCAAGGCTGGCTACCACCCAAACCAACCCGATGTCTCGTATTTACTTACCATTAGCTCATTTTGAGAGACAGGTTATTCATTATGGTTCTTAAGCAAGAAATATAGCATGTGAACTACAACAAGTTTTTGCATCAGCCGAGAAATTTTAAAAAGAAGCCCCGAGGAGGCACGCTTCATTTTTTATTCCCTCTTGCCCTACCCACCCCGACAGGCAGTCCAATAATTCACAAAAGGGTTTCGCGCCACTAGTTCGTGATCATGGCTTCGCAAGGAACGACCGTCCCTGGCGGCTCCGAGGGGCCAGATCCGGACTCGATGAGCTCAGGCTAATTCTGCTTCTACTCGCCCTCTTCTTGGAAGGCGAACGGGGTTGAAGGCGGCTGCCCCTCCTCCCTTCCCAGCCCTTTCAACAGGCAAAATGCTTTGGACAGCACAGATCTCTTATTAAGGAGGGTTTCCCCTTCGTAAGGTGTGACCCTCCTCCTCCCGTTTTGTTCTTTTGTTCTCAAAGGGCAGAAGAAGAGAAGGGTGGATGGGAAGGAGCTGTTCACACCTGAACCGGCGCACCATCGGGAGTGGGTGGAGGGCGAGGACAGGGTGGCAACAAAGAGCCATACACCGGGAGGGGAGATTAATGTGGTACCAACATCCTTGGGGGAGGGGTAAGGTGGGGAGGGGAAAATGGCAAGAGCAGCACGCAATTTGGTTCCAGCGAAGCTCAAGCCCTCAGACTCGCCTCTCCCGCCCCCACGGGCCGCTCAAGCCCCCCGGACCCTTCCACTCACCATCCCTATCGCAGAGCTGGATGGCCTCCAAGCTAAGGTTCTTGATGACATCCTCGCAGGGACTGGTGGGGCTGCTCATATGATGATCCAGGCGAGGCACCTCCATTGTTGTTCTCCCCCCCTTTTCTTTCTAGCCTTTCAAAGGTCGACCTGCCTCTAGCTCGCTCTGTCTTCCTCCGCTTTGAAAATCGGTGCTCTCGGGGAGGGGGAAAGGAAGATGGGTCGTGGGGAGAGGAAGCACTCTTTGCGATCGCGGCGGCAGCGGCGGCGGCGGCGCGATCTGTCTGCTCTGCTCTGTCTGCGCTGCCTCCCTGTCCCTTTCTCCTTGCCTCTCCAGGCTGGGCTGCAGAACTACTGGGTGCAGCAAGAGGCAGGCGCGCGCTCCCTGCCCTCCCCGGGACTGACTGGCAGGCGGGCGGGCGCGGATTGGAAGGCGGGCACCGGTTGAGGGAGGGAGGAAGGGAAGGAGAGAAAGAGCAGGCTGCCCGTCACTGCAATGGAGCGGAAAGTAGGGGGGAGGAGGGGCGGCGGAGGGACAGCCGCCGCCGCTCACATTCGGCACCCGAGCAGACAGGGGAGGTAGGGGGGAGTCGCCCTTTAAAGGGGCCACACGCTGCTCCTGCTGCTGAGTCAAGCCCAGCACGCTTGCACCAACATTATTCCCCCTTCCTCCCGTCTTCCTCCCCCGCCCCCTTCATGTAACGCAATGCCATCCCATGCAGTTGCCTCCAGGCAGCTTCCTCTGCCACTGGAAGAAGCCGCGGTGGCCGTCGGCTCGTGGCTCCCTCCCCCCCACGCCCCTCATTATGTAATGGGCTTATCAGCGAATTAAAAGCTGCAGCCCCAGCAGCTACAAATAAGGTTCTAAGTAGTCCTCCAGCCAACCCACACGCACACGTTTAGTCACACACACACACACACACACGTTTTCGCGCTCTCTCTCACACACACGCTCTCGCTCACTCGCTCTTCTCACACACGCACGAGCATTCTTTTTCATACACATGCTTTCTCTCGCGCGGGCGCGAGCGCCCGCCCGCACACACATACACATACCACTTTCATTTCCCGCCTTTTTCGCAGCTATAATTATAACGCCCTTATTAGGAATGTGCCTAGAAGGGGCTACTTAGTCTCCCTCTCAGCCATTTAAAAATCCAAGAAGCCGAACTATTTTCATACTTCTTTGTTCGAGGGGAGGTAGAACATAAAAACTATATGAAATTAGTTCACCAAAAAGGGGTTCCTAACACGCTTAAAATAACGTCCTATAATCATTTCTTTCCCCAGTACACTAAAAGGATAGGAAGAACGAGTTAACGAATGCTAAATGTAAACATTTGGGAAGAATATATAAGGAATACTAAACTCTTACTTGCTGTCTTAATTATTGAAATGAATTAACTAGTTCAGCAACAGCACCTTGTTGTAATAATGTGATGTTATAATATTGCTATCATACATCAAAACTTCCTGTGGCTATTCATAATACTTATCTTCTGGAGTTTTTGATTGATTTACAAGCGTTTATGAATGTAAATATCAAAATGGTATAATATATATAGGGATTTTAAAAAAAGGATTTTCAAGATTTTGTAGGTATAAGGTAGTCAGTTGGACATGGTTCACCAAGGACCATGCAGTTAGCCCAGCCCTACACAAGTAGCGTGCAACCCTATCAGTCACATCTGCTCTGGGCAATCTCAGCTTGCCTGTTGCCTAGGTGGCAGAGTGGGGATTTGAAACCCTGGCCCCTGGTTTTACATCCAGGCAATCCTGCCCACTGAGTTATAGCATTCCTACCACCACCACAAGAACCTGACAAAAGCAAAACAAACAAACAAACCCCCCAGGTGTAAACATCAATGAATTATGACCAAATGTCCGAGTAAGTATTCCTACACAATTGCTCTCCATATCTCAAAGCTTGAATTCTGAAAGAGTTGTAATGTCCTTGCTCTGTTGAATAATATCATTTATTCTTCCAATGCTGCAATAATAATCATTTAGTCACCATAAAAGCACAGAAAACACATTTCTTTTAACTGTTGATTAATATTCAAGAAACAGGTAAATAATGTAGCAACAGATGTTCATCTGCAAAACTCAGACATTGGTCCACTGCAAAGTTGAATGATTATGATATGCATGAGGGGAAGGGGGAGTAAGTGGGGGAAAGAGGGAGGGAGGGAGGGAGAATCCAGTCTTACCCCACTCTCAAATGGATAAGAGTCCCTGGCATGCCCTCCTCCAATCGGTCCCTCTGGTTGAATTAATGCAATTTTTAAAATAAAAATCTATCTTCATTTTATGAAATAATAATGCATCCATTTTTTAAACCTACGAAACAAACATTTATTTAAAATGTGCTATTCTTGCACTATCTGGAAATGTTTCATACTGGCCAGTAGGTCACAGAAAACTGGGTTTGGTGGTATAGGACAGCATGACTTTGAGATGCATTTAGATTGTCAACATGTTTACGTTAGAGTTTTCTCAAGACATTTCTACATGCACTCTCTTTAACACACACAATGTGAGACACCAAATGCTGGAGCACAGTCAATTCTGCAGGAGGTCATACAAGGGAGCAAAGAAGATGGAAAAACTGTAGCAGATGCTGCTGGTGAACAATTATTCCTATACAGTACACCATAATTGGCCAGGTTGGTTATAGCTTTCCAGAATTTCCACCAAGTGAAGAGCTGCATGTTTTCTAGCCCTGGAACACAATAATGTCTGCATGCATGGAGGAGTAGGGAATAAAAAGATGCTCACACAGAGTAGATGTCTGAGATATGTCAGATTACGTCAATGGATGTAAGAACAGGAAGTGTAATGGAAAAGGTTCTAGCTGGACTGGTCAGTAATTTATTAATGCATTACATTTTAACCCCACCTTTCAATTAAAAATAGGACTCTAGATTGTTGACAAGCATCTAAAAATAATCTGAATAACAATCATTCTTAAAACAACCTGTTATATGAGGGGGTGCTGATAGGTATTGAGCCTTTCCCAGAAAAAAATTGAGCTAGGAAGCTGTAACTACTACACTATTCTACATATTCCCCCAGGAAGCCAATGCACTTGCGACATCTGTCCTGCAGCTTCTTAAGTCCCTGCAAATAAAATTCTTCCGACTGCTGGTGTAACCACTCATTTGCAGCATTAGTTGCCTCCAGAACACTCCCAAATCGTTGTCCATTTAGGTGTTTTTCGAGTTTGGGGAACAGATAATAGTCAGAAGGAGCCAGGTCGGGAGAATAGGGTGGATGGGGCATCACTTGAAAGCCTAAGGAAGTCAGTTTTGCCATTGTTTCACCTGCAGTGTGTGACGAGGCGTTGTCATATAACAGGATGACACCTTTGGAGAGCTTTCCTCAAAGTTTTTCCTTGATGTTTTGCCTCGGTTTCGTCAATAAAGCACAGTAATATTTTGCATTGATGGTTGCAACCTGTTGGAGGTAGTCCACCAGCAGAACTCCCTTCTTATCCCAAAAACCTGTTGCATTTGCTTCTGCACCAACTTTTGCATTCGGAACTTCTTTGGCTTGGGGGAACCACTGTGCCTCCATTCCTTATACTGTTCCTTTGTCTTAGGATCTTAACAGTAGATCCATGTCTCATCACCAGTTACCAGCTTGCCCAGGAAATCTGACTCATTTCTTGCAAAATGTTCCAAAACAGCCACCGATGACTCCACACATTTCCTCTTTTGTTCGGTTGTCAAAGGTTTGGGGATCCACTTTGGTGCCAGCTTTCTCATTTCCAAGTCGTTGTGGATAATGGCACCAACTCTCTCACGTGATATTCTCAGATATATAGCAATACTTTTGGCTGACATTCAGCGGTCCTCCATGATCATGTCATGGATGGCTTTCACATTTGCAGGCACAGAGACAGAAACAGGCCTCACTTTCAGCACCAAAATTGGCAGTTTTAAAATTGACAACCCAACATTTAACTGTTGCATATGAAGGGCCACTGTCACCCATAGTTTGTGACATTTCATCATGGATCTGCTTTGCACCTTTCCCTTGGAGAAACAGGAACTTGACTATGGTCCTATGCTCTTCCACCTTGAACTTTTCTGGAGGTGCTGCCATGTTCACTTTGGACCAGTTAAAATAATAGGTAGTTGATTTTTGCACCATTGAATACAGACAAAATGGCCAGTACACCCTGCAATTTATAGCTTCATGGTTCAATTTTTTTTTTTGGGAAAGGCTCAATGCAGCACCCCCTCGTAAAAACCATTTAAAACCAAGACTGAAAAGAAATCCCTCCACCCTTGCTAAAAGCAAGAAGGGTGAGATGAAAAATGCATTCCATAATCTAGGAGCACCATGGGAGAACACTTTCTCCTGCCTGTGTATCAAACAGGTCTCTGAAGGATATATTTTTTTAATTTGTTAAAAAAAATTAGTTACCAGTTTCCGTGGTCACGTGGCCAGCACAACTAGACACAGAACACTGTTACCTTCCCACCATGGTGGTAACTATCTATCTACTCACATTTGCATGCTTTTGAACTGCTAGGTTGGCAGGAGCTGGGACAAGTGACGGGAGCTCACTCCATTGTGTGGATTTGATCTTACAACTGCTGGTCTTCCAACCTTGCAGCCCAGAGGCTTCTGCAGTTTAACCCACAGAGCCACCACGTCCCTTTTGCATTCCTTCTTACATGCATATTATTTCCATATTGATGTGTCCATCATGATTTTCCACACTTATCATTTGGGGTATCTCCGTAAATTTATTTTGTTGGATATTTTTAGTTGTTCTATATCTTGACTGCGTTTCTGTTTGACATTATGTTGGAGGTGATTCATGAGTCTATATTTTTCATAGTGTGTCTTCTTTATCAGGGATGATTTACAAGATAGAAAGTTTTAGGCAAGCCTGGAAATGCAGCACCGTGGAAATGGTTGTGTTTGACTTAGGACAACTCTGAATACAGCAGCTGTTTGCCAAAAGCAATTTGTCTGAGCCTGATGGCTAGTGGATATGTACTAGGTTAACCATTACTTCTGCCATCTGGCTGAATTCATCGGAGTCCTTCAATCATCATTCCTCATAGAAGAAGGAAAAACATTGGAGCTATCGCCTAATGACTTGGAGTCAAGTAGATGCATTACTTTCATTGATAATATTATATCTTAATTTGAGGTAATCTGAAAGGGACATTTTGTGTTTGATATGTGAAGGATATTTCCTTTTGAAAGTAAACACACAGCCATTTAATAAAAAGTTGTGTTCTTGTTTGTTTTGAACTTTATTTATACTGGGAATAAGCAGCTAGAATAAGGGACGTGGCAGCGCTGCCGGTTAAACCACAGAAGCCTCTGTACTGCAAGGTTGGAAAACTAGTAGTCGTAAGATCAAATCATGTGACAGAGTGAGCTTCCGCCACTTGTCCCAGCTCCTGTAAACCTAGCAGTTCGAAAGCCTGCAAATGCGGGTAGATAAATAGGTACTAGCACGGTGGGAAGGTAACGGTGTTCCGTGTCTAATCGCGCTGGCCACGTGACCACAGAAACTGTCTTTGGACAAACGCTGGCTCTACGGCTTGGAAACAGGGATGAGCACTGCCCCCTAGAGTTGGACACGACTAGAATAAATGTCAAGGGGAAACTTTACCTTTAAGAAGGAATGCAGTTTATATATTGTGTTGTAAAGCTATGTTATGTGTATGGACTGCCAGAAAATTTATTGTGAGAAGAGGCCAAGCCACTTTTTGTGTTCAGTTTGTTTTTAATTTTTTTAGAAAAGATCTCTCTTTTTTGCTGTTATTACTGTTGTTAGACCTACTACCAGCACCAGCACCATTATTGATACTGGTGCTATTGCTTGGTTTTGGGGAAAATGCATTAGAATTCCAAGAATAAGAGTGTGGATACAGAAACATGTATACAGAGCCATGAGCTCAGAATTTATACACAGAGAAATGCTTACAGTATTTTCATTCCTCTTGATTATAGTCCAATAAATATAAACTGAACATGATCATTCTATATGGCTTACTAGAGTAAAAGCAAGATAAAGGGAACTTCACCCCTAGATTGGTGTTTAAATTCTGATCAGGATTTAATTACTTCTGGAAAACTATTTACCAGCCATCCAGGGGTGCCTCTCATATGAATCGGTCTCAGTCCCTTTTGTAGAAAATAGTAATTCACCTTCCAGTAAATACATTTGGCATCCTTTGCCTTAAGTTCTTCCATTAGGACTCAATTTGGATTGGTACTTTAAAAATTATTACCTTTCTCTTACTTGGTCCAGTCTTGTTGAAATTACCATGTAGTCTCTAGATGAAAATAGGGGATAATATTCCCCAAAGGGGATAAAAGTTCCAGGGATTGACTTAAATAGAATCATATTCCTTGTGAAGAGACAGCATTAGAAATGCATATTAGTTTTGCAATATGTTCATTTACACATTTGCATGGGGGGGAAAATAGCTGGACACCAAATGGGACATTACTAGTCTTTAAAATAACATCAGTTCCTAAAAAGCAGGGTTGCATCTTAACAGACAAATACAAACTTTAGGTAGTTTCACTTTCTCTTTCACTGGCTATAATATAGAATTTGTTTGTTTCTTTGTTTGTTTGTTCATTACATTCTTATCCTGCCCTTCGAGTGACAAAAAACTACTGTGGGCAGCTAACAGCAATAAAAATAATTACCAATCACCTTCAAGCACATGAATATTAAAAATAACAAAGAAAAAAACAAAACCCAGAGGCAACCGCAAATCAAATTTAACATCAAACTCATGGATCCACAAGAGTGTCATGGGGGAAATGTTCCTAAAGGCCTCCTCAAAAAACACAGATTTAACATGTTTTCTGAAAGTCAGAAGGGAGGGAGCATGGCAGATATCTGCAGGCAATGTATCCCATAGTGTTGCAGCCACCATTGAAAAAGTCTGGTTCCTGGTGATAGTTTTCCAAGCCTCTATAGAGGTGGCCACAAAGACAAGGAGATGATATTAAAGACAGATGTTCCAACTCCTTCCATCCTTCCTGAGCAAGTAAGGTGTGTTTAATGGCTACAGGCCATTGGCCATTAAATATAACAGAGCAAGGGACCAAGCAACAGAAAACCCTACAGGCCTGATAATTTCTTTATTGGGAAGTTGGCACAAACAACTGGATTCCTATTGTGGTGGGAGAGATTACCAAAAGCACCTTCCTGGAAGGAGAAATTCCTTGGCTGGTTCCCAGTTGAGATTAAAAGTGGAGGGAGCAACCATGCAGTGCATTCCAGAGAAACTAGTTTATTCTGCTGGTGGATACAGGCAGATATATGCCCTGATACAAACCCTCATCCTCTCTTGTCCCAACTTTTATACCCTTCTGGTCACTGGGCTGATTCTTTACATTTGTCTTTCCGACCAATTATGGTGACTTCTCCAGTTCTGTAAGAGGGAGTTTTGATATGATACAATAGGTAATTTCATTATTAGTCCTGTTTAAATGACTGCTCAGATGGAGACATGCACATTCTATTTTGGGTCTTCATTTTGGTGATTCTCTATAGGCGATCCTTTGTTCCACTAACAAAACATGTTAGGGTTACATAGGCATTTCCTTAATTAAGGTGCTAAAGCAATAAACTAAAAGCATGGTCAGGCCTGTCTGACAAGTTTAGGTCTTCCCAGAAACAGAGTCTGGTTAAGATTTTTACCTGACACCATCATTTCTATTGAATTGTTCTGGGATTCGCTTCTGACTGGATGCCAGCAACATCCCTCTTTCCTTGAAGTTGCCTATATTTCTATACAAGAGTTTGTCAACAGCAATAATTCATCTCAGTAAAACACCAAAATACAGGAGTTTCAAGACAGATAAACCAAAGTATAGAACACCGACATATCCACTCGGATCTCTAGATGGGAAGCAAATATTAACCCCTTTCAAAGCCACAGCTGGAGAAAGAATAATAGTGTAATCCATATTTCAATTTCCTTAGTCACTTCTGTTGCCATTGCCTCAGGAAAAAGGAGAGAAGAGAGTGTTAAAAACTCCCCCACTTTTTTTTTGTCCCTTCTATTTCAGATTTTTGAACTATGAAATATATTTGGGGAAAGGGAGAATAAAAATAATTGGAGTGAAAATGTTAAAAAGTTGGAGGAAATGGAGGATGAGTCATGAATGAGATACACTGATGAGCTCTAGCCTGAAAAGATAGACACTGAGTCAATGGAGAAGGTGAGAAAAACTAAGAAATAAATGAAGCAATATATATATATAGAATACTTGTAGGCAAGAATTGAAAGGTATGGGACTGGGTGGGGAAGAGATTTAATTTAAGCACTGGCAGTGATTAATTACATTCATATGAAAGAGGGGGGGGGTTAAAGGAAATTGGAAAAAATCAGTGCAGTACCGACCACCTCAAAAGAACATTTAAAATGTTCTTTTAACACAGGAATGGTGAATGTACCATAAGTCATCATCAGAGAAACAGAAGGTACTCCATATGTACTTGGATTCTAACTCCCATCATCCACTAGCCATTGTAACCCAAGGAATATGGGAGCTCTCAGCATAGGGAAGGCCATGTTGGGTTTGACTGCTGTGTAAAGCAATTAGGAACCTCTAAGAATCAAAATATGACCCTTTCAACTCAGCACTAATATGGCAGAATAGCCATAGAATGAAATGTGCATTTCTAAGAGCTATGTACTTAAACCTCTAGCCCTGGATAAATCAAATTGTCAGGTTCAGTTCTTCACCCATTATAAAACATTATTTGCATCCTAACTATAGGAACCCAATGTGATGTAGTGGATATACAGTGATGGACTAAGACTCTGGAGACCAGGGTTCAAATCCCCATTTAGCCATGGAAGCTCACTAGGGGAGTGGAACTGGTAAAAGAAGTCCTTAAATATCTCATTTGCCTTGACAGCCCTGTTAGGGTCCCTATGATCTGGTTCTGGCTTTAGAGCATATAATAGCAACAAACTATAAAGAGGCTAGATAGCTCAGTGGTTTGGGTACAAGGCTGCACAGCCAGAGGTTGGAGGTTTGATTCTTCACTCTGCCTCTGAGTAGAGCCAACCCGTGTGGCTTTGGGCAAGCGGCACAGCCCCAGGGTGCCCCCGAAAGAAGGGAATGTTGAACCACTTCTGAGAACTCACTACTTTCAAACCTCCCGGAAAAGTTTGCCATGAGTCGGAATTGACATGATGGCACACAACTATTAATTATTATTAACTATTAATATTTTGCAAATGTTGGAAATTCCTATTAGCAACAAACTGAAACAAGTTATCACCAATCTTTATGAATCATCAAGTAGCCTTGTCTAAATAACAATGAGAATGTAATCTATGGGTTTTTTAAAAAAATATCCTCTTCATCTGCCTTTACATTCTCAATCTTATTAAAGATGTAAACCAGAAATGTATATGTATAAGTATAATGACTTATACTTACAACAGCTATGTACAAAGAACTGTATAATATGCTTTTGAATTGTGTATAATTTATGGCAAAATAAAGTGAACCAGGATATACAAGGCAAGAAGAATGTTAATTTCTCTGACTAGGGCGATAATCCCTCATGACCAAGAGTCACACCTGGGAAATCTGTTTGCTATTATACTCAGCAGACTCTTATTTCAGAACCTCATAGCATATGTTAATTAAATATTCAGTCCCTTAATGGGCATTTAAGATTACAGTCCTGCACACAGTTTGCACAGGTAAACCCCATAGGTTTTGCCTCACAACAAGAAGGCGGTTTCAGATGCAGTAGCTTTGTAGCATTTGCCATGCCAATGGTAGATCATCATACAGTAGATGTCTGACAGAGTGTTTAAGTATGTGCCAGCAGTTGGGCAAGCTTTCACTAGGGCTTAATACATTTTGGACAATGACTGGTGCTGTTCCTTCTCAACTTACCCATATCATTTTTCATCCTTATACCCATTCATCTTTTCAATAAAACTGTCTTCCATTATTCTTTATTTGAAAGGTTTCTGGTAGCCGGGGAAAACAATACTCAGTCGGTAAAGCCTCAAGCTGCATAACTCACACAGGAATTGGCTAAGGATGTTACAACCTCGAATGTTGTGGTGCTGTATCGAAGGCTGCAGTCCCACAAGAGAAACACTCCCCATCTTTCTTGCATCTTCTGCTTCTTGTATATTCACATGTTGTGGTCACCTGGCATATAGCCTATGATAGTGGTTCATACATATTTTAACTGTTCCACTTTTTGGGGTTGAATTAGATGTGGTACGTTTGCCTACACCCCTCAAGCAGAACATATTTCCTTCCTTTTCTTGTGCCTTTCTCTGCCCCCTCACCCCTTTTTAAAATTTTGGGTGTAACGTTGTTGTGTCAGCAAAATGACCTTGCTGGCCACATACTGATCTGGGCCATTTCTTCCTATTTCCATGCTTCTGTACCCTCTGTGGGGAGAACCCACACTGCAGTGGCAGTAAAAAGACAGTACGATGAATAATGCTCCGTATTTGACAGAAGTATATCAATACACTGACATTCCCATTTGAAAATTAATTTAAAAAAATTAAGGAAGTTGAACAACAGTGGGTGCAATAGGTGGGAGTGCATGCCAGATGCATAGGATATTCATCAGTTTTGAAGTACACAATGGGATGTCGTTTGTACTGCATGATGAAATGCAGAAAAAAAACAGCAGTAGCCTCCTAGTGGGCTGGATTTGATGCAGAGATAGCACGAAGGGGGAACAAAAGAATCAATAATGGCCTTGTGTTGTGTGAACAAAAAAAAGAGGGTCAAAATTCATGAGGAGCAACTCGGAAACATTTTGCTGGTGTGACTGTGGCCTCAGTTCAATTTTTATGTGCCTAAAATACTGTGCAGCAATGTCTTTCTAACAAAAATGTCTGAGATACACTTTTGAATATTCCAAAAGAATACTGAAGTCAACATGTAATCAGAATGTCTCCTTCTTGATGGATTACACCTGACTGTTTTTAGCAAGAATGTCACATATTGTGGATATGGAGAAATATTTGTTATTGTTTAGTCGTTTAGTCGCGTCCGACTCTTCATGACCCCATGGACCAGAGCATGCCAGGCCTTGCTGTTTTCCACTGCCTCCCAGAGTTGGATCAAATTCATGTTGGTAGCTTTGATGACACTGTCCAACCATCTCATCCTATGTCGTCCCCTTCTCCTCTTGCCTTCACATTTTCTCAAAATCAGGGTCTTTTCCAGGGAGTCTTCTCTTCTCATGAGATGGCCAAAGTATTGGAGCCTCAGCTTCAGGATCTGTCCTTCCAGTGAGTACTCAGGGTTGATTTCCTTCAGAATGGATAGGTTTGTTCCCTTTGCAGTCCAGGGGACTCTCAAGAGCCTCCTCCAGCACCACAATTCAAAAGCATCAATTCTTCAGCGGTCAGCTTTCTTTATGGTCCAGCTCTCACTTCCATACATCACTACAGGAAAAACCATAGCTTTGACTATTCAGACCTTTGTTGGCAAGGTGGTATCTTTGCTTTTTAAGATGCTGACTAGGTTTGTCATCGCTTTCCTCCCAAGAAACAGGTGTCTTTTAATTTCGTGGCTGCTGTCACCATCTGCATTGAACATGGAGCCCAAGAAAGTAAATATATAATATTATATAAATAGGAGGCCAGCCAATGGCAATTTCTTTTAGAGCCAATACAAAAGAACTGTGTCCATGTTTTCAGTATAACAATATTAGTCTTCCATATTTTCACCATCAAATATACAAATATTTATATTTTTTCATGAGGCGGGCAGTAGCTGTTAGTTGCACAAGAAAGCAACAGCAAACCGTTGTGGCACCTGAAGGCTAATGCATTTTATTTGGTTTAGCTTTTGCAGACAATAGCTTATTTTGAATATTTACATACAATATTTTAATGCACCCCACAGTGGCACCGTTTCACACACAGTGGTGCCTCCCAAGACGAGCGCCCCGTTTAAGGACGAAATCGCATTACGACGAAGTTTTTGCGATCGCAAAAGCGATTTCAAAACGATGTTTCCTATGGCGGAATTTCACTTTGCGATGATCGGTTCCCTGCTTCGGGAACCGATTCTCGCAAAATGATGTTTTTCAGCCAGCTGATCGGTTGTTTCAAAATGGCCACCAGGTAAAAAAAATGGCTCCCCACTCTTTTCTGGGATGGATTCCTCGCTGCACGGGCAGCAAAAATGTCCGTGCTATGGAGGATCTTTGCTGGACAGTGAATTTCAAGCCCATAGGAATGCATTAATCGGGTTTTAATGCATTTCTATGGGCTTTTTAATTTCGCTTTACGATGTTTTCGTTCTACAGCGATTTCGCTGGAACGAATTAACATCATAATGCGAGGCACCACTGTATTTACTTTTCATAGGTACATATAAATGTGAAATGTAAATATTCATTTGGGACTCCATATGCAGCATGGAACTATGCAGAATAGAATCAAAACTCACCACCGCATGTACATACCATGACAATTATCTAATCTGCAGGATGTACCAAGTCTTGAGGCCATTTGTCTATGGCATGTTGCAGCATCACTGTATCATCTGAAATACATTATTCTCATCTATATGGAGACAAATTGGTGTCCACTTTAAAATATGATATTTTAGATCAGCAGTTCCCAACCTTGGGTCCCCAGATGTTCTCGGTCTGCAACTCCCAGAAATCTTGTCCAGCAGAGCTAGCAGTGAAGGCTTCTGGGAATTTTAGTCTAGGAATATTTGAGGACCCAAGGTTGGGAACCACTGTTTTAGACATATCTCATTTCCCATTACATATATCAAGTGTGGAAGTCAAGGTCTGGGATTGAGCTAGGAATCAGAATAAACCTAGTCTCTTTCTTGCTCAGTGTGAACATACTGGGAACTTGAAAACTTTTCAGTTCCCCAAATTTCACTTGGAGTCCCACCTCACCTTTCTTCACATCACTTTGTCAGATTTTAGAGGTTTTTTTCGGCATTTAAATATCTACATATTTCCCCAAATGAATGTATTTTTATTTATATGTTTCCTAATGTATGTACTGTGCACACTTTTGCCTTATTGACTAATATGTGCTGGTGTGTATTTTTCAACCATATTCATGTTTTGCCATTCACACTTCTAAAATCTATACATGATTCTGGGCATATACAGCATACCTGCAAACCTCACAAATGTATGAGGTTCCTGGGTAAGGTATGCTTTGTCTTGCAATCTTGGGAGGTATGAAATAGGTAGTTTCATCAAGAATCTCCAAACTATCAATTTCTTTTCCATGCCTATTTGAAAGGTGCTTAGAAATGTCAACTTTTATCACATTATATGGTATGAGCTATCACAGTTCTTTGCCAGTCTGGGCAGTTCACTTGTAATCTTTTCCTTTGATTAAGAGGTTGTTGTTGGTAGATAAGCTGAAACTGTTATCTTTCAGGCCACAGATTCAGGACTTCAGGCTAAGCTCTCAGGAAGATGTGAAGTGGCTGCCCAGAGTGATATGCATCTCCTAATGCAACAAAATCAATTCAGAAGCATCTCTAGTAATGGGAAGGGATTGTTTGTTGTTGTTTAGTCATTAATTCGTGTCTGACTCTTCATGACCTCATGGACCAGAGCATGCCAGGCCCTCCTGCCTTCCACTGCTTCCCAGAGTTGGGTCAAATGCACGTTGGTAGCTTTGGTGACACTGTCCAACCATCTCGACCTCTGTCGTCTCCTTTTCCTTTTGCCTTCACACTTTCCCATCATCAGGGTCTTTCCCAGGGAATCTTCTCTTCTCATGAGATGGCCAAAGTATTGAAGCCTCAGTTTCAGGATCTGTCCTTCCAGTGAGCACTCAGGGTAGATTTCTTTCAAAAGAGACAGATTTGACCTCTTTGCAGTCCAGGGGACTCTCAAGAGTCTCCTCCAGCACCACAATTCCAAAGCATCAATTCTTTGGTGGTCAGCCTTCTTTATGGTCCAGCTCTCACTTCCATATATTGCTACTGGAAAAACTATAGCTTTGATGATGCGGATCTTTGTTGGCAAGGTGATGTCTCTGCTTTTTAAGATGCTGTCTAGGCTTGTCATCACTTTCCTCCCAAGAAGCAGATGTCTTTTAATTTTGTAGCTGCTGTCTCCATCTGCAGTGATCATGGAGCCCAAGAAAGTAAAATCTGTCACTGCCTCCATATCTTCCCCTTTTAATTCCCAGGAGGTGATGGGACCAGTGGCCACAATCTTAGTTTTATTTGATGTTGAGCTTAAAGCCATTTTTTGCACTCTCCTCTTTCACCCTCATTAAGAGGTTCTTTAAGTCCTCCAAATATGAACTATTTGAACATTGGGATTCCTTTATCTTACACTAATGACTGCAGATTGTTTTTGGCTTTCCTGTAATCATTATCTGTGTATAATGATGTAGGGGGAACCTACTTTATTCATTCTGCTCTTCTAAAGAATCTTTTGCTCCATTTGTTATGGTTATTCTGCATCTTAACTATGAATCTGCTGTTCATATCAGCCACAACAGGTATACCCATGTGTGGATACTCCACCAAGACAAATCATAAAGCACAGCAGAAAGATTTTAAGGAAAGGATGATGATTTGAACAAGTAATACATGCTGGGAATTGCTGCAAAGAAAACTGGACACAAATCTCCATAATTATATATGATATATATATGTAAAGAGGATACTGTTGTTCAGGAATATTTACACAAGCTCCACTAAAATGAAAGAAACGCAATTTCAATGGGTTTTGAAAAAAACATAGTTTTATTAAGTGGCATTCTGTGCTGTCAATTAGTAATTTGCTATTTATAATGATGCTCAACAACATTGGTTTGATCTTCATAGCATTCTACCAAGGACTCGCCCTTGGACGGATGGGCTACCACTTTTAATTACTATCTATTGTTCAGTGGCTAGAAATGTAATCTGTTCAGAACTGTGTTTTAGTTGAAGCCAACTGACTCATTATTACCCTTAGGACATAACGTGGGCATGTACTGAACGTCTTCTTAGACATCAGCTAGATTCATCTTCTGTCTCTTTTTACAGGACAAAAAATGCCATGACATTTATAGGATCACTGATTTTTCTCTCTCCCTTATACCTGCTCACTTGCCCACTTATAGCTATCACAACATTTGCCCTGCTTAAAATGTGTGGTACACGAGAGAGAAAGAGACTGAGGGAGATGGGTGGGGAAGGGAGTAGCATTTTCCTAGTTTACCAAAGCTACCCTGCCTAGTCCTCTGAATTCATATTTCAGCCATATTTCTTCTTATAAACTGCCACAGGCAAGAGGATTTTAGATTACAGCAATGTGGAATAAAAAAATAAGAAGAAAGAATTACAACATCAGTGTGTTCCCATCTTGCAGTGTGATGCACAGGATGGCAGAATGTAGGGCTATGGTCAATCAGTCTGTATAGCAATTATTTCTGAACTAAATGACAGTCCTGACAAGACGAAGCCAGCTCTACAATCAGGCGAGCACATTTAAATCCCCTTGCTCAAATTAAATGCTGATCTGGAAAAAAAAATCATGTTGCTCACTATTTCAGACTTGAAAATACAAATACTTTTCTTCCAGGGGCTGAAGATGCTTGTTTTAAAGCCACTTGCATCAGATGCTGCAGAATAAAACAGAAAAGAGGGTGGCGGGTAGGAAGAGGGTTGTTCTGTTTACATTTAACTAATAAGAATCCTCCTGGGAAGAGTGGCGGCTTGCTAAAAATAGCTTCACTGAGAATACTACTGTCAAGATATTACACATATCTGTTGTGCCTGGAGAAATACTGAGGGAATGGATTCTCAGCCATTATGCAAAATAAGAGTAGCTAATACTGTGGAACGAAGTACAAATGCTTCTTGTAACAAGAGGTTTCTTATACTTGTAATCCAAAGACTTGGAAGTGGTCCTTAAGAGCAGTGGTTCTCAGCTGGTACTATATGTACCACTGGTGGGACATAAAAGTAATCGATGTGGAACCCAGGGTTTTTGAAACAGCTACTAATATTTAATAGAAGTTTTATTCTCATTTTGAGTTAATAGTAAAATTGATGTTCTTGTTTGTGCGTACTTTATAACTGGAATACAAACAGCTTATTTCTGTGTGGCTAATTCTTAGGTCACGCCTAACATATCAGATCACTTTGTGTGAGAGAAAACTTGAGAGCAAAAAATACACTTTTTGAACACACACAGTGGTACCTCGACTTACGAACGTCTCCACTTGTGAACAATTCAAGTTACGAATGGCTCCATTTGCAAAAAGTTGCTTCGACTTGCAAACAGAGCCTCGACTTACGAGTGAAAAAAAAAAGAAAAAGAATAAACCTTTCCTGCTCTTTTTTGACCTTAGTTCATCTTAGGTCAAAACAATAAAAAATTTTAAAAATTCACCCCAGAGGTAGAATACAGATTAACCGGCTTTGCATTAGTTCCTATGGGAACTAATGCCTCTACCTACGAACAGTGCCTCGACATACGAACGAAAAACAGCCTGGATGGATTAAATAGTTTTCAATGCATTCCTATGGAAAAGTTTGCCTTGACTTACAAACTTTTCGACGTACGAACACCGTTCCAATATGGATTAAGTTCATAAATTGAGGTACCACTGTATTTCAGGCCTAAGGGGCTGTGAGAATGGAGATACTCCAAACTTCTTTGGAGAGATCATTTTCTGGCCCCGGGACAAATGTAATGAGTATCTTGTTCCATACTTGTGTCGTCATTGGACCTTTGAGTACCATAATGTCAGTCCACTCGGCCCTGTTTTGAACTACAGCTCCTCCCTTGAAGAACCACAGTTAAGTCTCTGACAAACATCTAAATTGTACTTAGGCTATATTTAATCGGATTTTTAATTGAGGCTGTTCTCTGTTGGCCAATATTCTGTGTAGAGAGCACTGCTGTAAACAACCCTTTTCCTCCACCCCTTAATACACTAAATGAGTTTAATGTGATTTCCCCCCAAAATAAAGGATTTATTGCTGTTTAATGAAGGAAAAGTTTTATCTCCATTATATAGCCTCAAAATATCACTTGGATCAATATAATTTCCTGTTGAATGAAATAATCTGTTAAAAGCAAATTTCTTAATTGACTTTTAAAAAACTCCATCAATTAGCAACACTAATTATCTACCAAAGCATTATCTTCAAACCTTAAAGACTTATGCATTGAGGCACATGCAAGAGAAAGCATAAGAAATTGAAGCATTTTACTGTTTGGCAAATATATTAAGGCACAATAATATGTGAATGACAAGAGAGCCTTCTACCTTTGTGCACAGTTGTTCTGTCCAAGGTTCTTTAATATGCAAAATTTGCGTAAATCTGGATGTCAGTTTTCAGGCGAAAATAACCCAAAACGAATAGAAGTGGAATTTAAACAAGTTGATTCATGAAGCCAGAAAAAAAGTTATTTGCCCAGGGTGGGGGTGGGGGCAGGCTGTGTAAGCGGCAACATTCAAAAGAGCATGTAATTAAGAGCTGTAAAGGGCTTCAGTTGCAGCACTATGAATTACAGATCACTGGCCTCTAAAATGTGAAAGCTATCAATTAGATGAAATTAATCAAGCTGTAGGCTCTCTGTTCATTGAATGTGTGAAACCAGAATTATCTCCTCCTTTTCCAGGAGCCTGGAATTAGTTTCTAGCCATGGACACTGCAGGCAGTTCCTCTATGTAGTCAAACATTCCACTTAATTCCATTGTATGATCATGGACTATATATCATCACTAGGTAAGAGGCCTGAATTACAGTTCAACCAATCTCAGCGTGGTAAAGCCATAAGTTAGGTACTCTTAAATTCTATGATTTCACCTACTTCTCCGTGCTTAACTCTCCCAGTGAAATGACACAGGGACTGTTTCCTCATAGCTCAATGCCACTACATTGCTCCCGGACACATACAAATTGATTTCATGCAGCCAAGTGATGTGGTCACGTCTTATAGATATCACCTAAGTAAGAGGGGAGTGGACCACAAGATAACTGGCCCTACATTGCTTCTAGTTATCTAAGCCATGTGAAATTGAGAGAGAGTTGATAGGATGAAAGGTGGTACCATACTTGCAGGCCAGTGCAGGTACACAAAGCAGCCGAATGCCACAAACAGCAATGACCACAAGCTAATGCAGCTCTTTATTCAATATAAGGACCCAAATCCACTTATTACACTGAACAGGAATCACTGGTACATTGCTGTGCCAACAACATACACATCATTTTCAACAATACACTTGCTGTCTTATGAAGATAGGGTCCATAGCTTGATCGTCTGTCTTCTGCCCCCCTCTGCCCTGGGTTTCCTCTCCACTTTTGCTATTGCTTGGCATCTAGCCTGTTGAAGAGACCTGGGGGGGAAATGACCCTGATGCTTGCACTGTATTTTGAATTGGCATAATGAAAGTACTGTACTACCCAATGGATGTATGTTTTTTTGGTCAATACAAATATGCTCCTCTTATTTGCATTTTAATGTCCTTGTAAAAATGATTCAACCCTATTTTCAAAAATGACTGATGACATTTGACCAAGTCCTACATAACTCATCAATATTAATATCATAACCCAACAATCACTTTCCAATAGTCGCGCAAATTTCTAGCCCTGGACATCTGACAAGGTGTCTGTCAATTGTACCTACCCTATGAGGGGGTGATGCTTATGTAAATTAAACTTACCTTGCTTACATACTTTGACATTGTATAACAGTGTGTCTGGGGAAAATGAACAGGCTGAACCTGCAAAACAACAAGGGACTGGATATCAATGTATACAATTTGGTGTCATCATTAGAAAATCCTTCCTGCCGGTCACTGTGGCTAGCACCAGTGAGAGAAGACCATAAATGCATTAAGAACACTAGGATAGCTTTCCCATGAAAAAGGCAAACTAATACATAACATATCAAAAAACAAGTGGTGTGCAAAATGAACTCCAGATAAATGATTAATTATTTCCCTTTGCCCAGAAGATCATTAATATTGATAAGCTCATTTACAGCATGGATGTTTACAAAATGCAACGTGTACAGATATTTGCAAAGTGCATTTTAAATTCTATACATGAGAAGCTGTGCAAAGTTTCTTGCCAGGCAGGATTCCAGTGGGACAACACTTGCTGAGAGAGATTTCTCTGCTGTTCTAGCCGCTTACAGGGACTGACAGTTTGAACGGCTGAATCAGATGACAAAAAATTCATAGCTGCTGCTCAAACGTTCTATTCCCTGGATGTAATATGTGCGGTGGGGTCCCTCAAGATTCTGTCTTGGGCCCATGCTCTTCAACATCTTCATAAATGACCAGGGTGAGAGGATTGAAGGAGCACTCATCAAATTTGCTGATGACACAAAGCTGGCGGGGAATTGCTGATACTTTGGAAGATAGACTCAATATTCATAAGGATCTAGAAAGACTTGAACATTGGGCCCTATCCAATAAGATGCAGATCAGAGGTGGCAAAAGTAAGGTCCTGCACTTAGGCAGGAGAAACCAGATACACAGGTACAAGATAGGTGGTACATGGCTCAACAGCAGTACCTGTGAGAGGGATTTAGGTGTCCTGGTGGGCCACCGCCTAAGGATGAGTCAGCAGTGTGCTGCAACTGCCAAAAAGACTGAGAGGAGATATGATAGCAGCCTTCCAATATCAGAAGGGTTGCCACAGGGAAGAGGGCATCAATTTATTCTCCATTGAGCCTGAGGGTAGGACAAGAACCAATGGGTGGAAACTCATCAGAGGGAGATCCAACCTGGAAATAAGGAGGAGTTTCCTGATGGTGAGAACCATTAAGCAATGGAATAGCTTGCCTCCCGATGTTGTGTGTGCCCCATCACTGGAGGCTTTCAAGAAAAGACTGGACAGCCATCTGTCCACGATGGTATGAGGTCCGGGATGGCATGACGTCTCCTGCCTTGGGTAAGGGGTTGGACTAGAAGACCTCCAAGGTCCCTTCCAACCCTATGATGATTCTATTCTATGATTCTATAATAGAGCAGTCCAGAACCAAAGCAAGTAGGTCACCAAGGCTCTTTCTCCCCTTCTGTCCTCTTTTCTCTCTCCTCGCTCTGCTACTATTTTTCCCTCCCTCTGTTTCCACCAATCCATTTTCTTTCCCTTTTTCAGACTCAGTCTTTTCTCTCCACTTCCCTCTGAAGTCTGAATTAATCACTTGTGAAAAGACTAACAAGAAACCAAACCTCTCCAGCACTAGGACCAACCCTACCACCAGACAGAACGAGGAAACTGCCTCAGGCAACTGATGTTGGGGGCCAGAGGTAGTCATATCCTCAGCTGCTGACTATTCGTCTCTATTGAAGGGCTACAGCCAGGAAGAAAACATCCAAGACAGCCTGTAATCACATATGAGAGTTTATTAGTGATGCAGTGAAGTGAATGAGACAGTTTTTTGGGACCTGTGAAATCAGATTCAAAGAAATGTTCTGCTTAATACCCAAGGACCAACAAAAAAATACTGTAAAGCAAACTAGTTTGCATATTCTTGGAGGTGAGAGAAACCCCTTTAGCAATCAGCTATGAGTTATCTCTAAAATCTGCTTCAGGCCTGAGTTGTGTATGTCACAAAAACTGTCCTGCGTCCTAGTCTAAGCTACCTGTTGCATCAGTTATCGTTCAAGACATTATCCTGTAACTAGCACTGAAGTGAGATTCTACTGCCAGCCCAGCTTCAGGTCAGCAAGCTGGCAAAGATCCTCAGGATTACTCAAAAAAAGTAAATAAATTAAAGGAAACCAGTGCCAGATCTGCTAGTTGTGGAAGTTGTCTACATTTATCTCCAAGCTACACATGAATTTTCAATGGCAGTCAAATCTAAAAAGGAGACTTACTCTCTCTAGTCAATCCACTGAGCCATTCAATACCACGACATTCATCGTCTCTAAATTCAGCACCAGTTTATTCACCCACACACAGTTTATTAATAATCTCCAGCATGATTTCAAGGTCATCAGTGTCCCAACAGGAGCAGATGAAAAGGAGAAAACAGAGCTAGGTACAAGCACCACACCAATTGTATTACCTTTCATAATGCTGGATGATTGAGTGGCCCAATACTCTAGTGCTATGAATTTTATTCTGCTAGGGGGAGGAGAGAAAAAGAAGAGGTAACCACCATATCGATATAATAGAGCTATTATGAGACAAAAAAATTAACAGATAAATGCCTTTTAAACAGCATACCACTTCCTCTCATCTTTTTTTTTTTGGCCATATCATTTTAAATATATGCTAGTGCACCTTTAACCTTTGCTGAGGACCTCCTACAGAGAGAAACACAGAGAAACAGCTCTTTGCCAACTCTATTCACCCACATGAGGAAATGGCCTCATGTCTCACATGGCATACCCTGCCTTTGAGAGTAACCTGGCAGTACACAGACAGCAGCGCTATTATCAGTAATAACTAACCCTGACTGATAGTGTTCATATCAGTCAAATGAAAGGTGACTGGAAGGCAGATGAACCCTGTCTAGAGCAGAGGTCGTCAACCCCCATTCTGTGGCCTGAGCCGGACTGGGCTGCAGAGACAGACCTCCTGCCCCCTGCATGCGCTCCCCTCCCCACAGCTGCTTTGCGCGTGCACACACGTGCCAGCGCCGGCATGAGTGCTCCCCCACTCCTTCACACATGCGCCTGTGCAAAGGGGTAGGCGGGCACACGCTCCTACGCATGTGTGAAGGCATGGGGGAACATTCATGCTGGCGCTGGTGGGCACACATGCACTCCCCCACCACTTCCCATATGTGCATGAGAGTGCATGCACGCCCCCATGCGCCCGCGTGAGCGCAGGGGGGTGCCTCGCCTTCCGTTGTTCTAGAGCAGCGGTCCCCAACCTTTTTGGGACCGTGGACTGGCTGAGCCTCTGACGAAGGCAGGGCACCCCCTCTGCACACTCTCTCGGGCACATGCACGAAGCGGTGGGGGAGCGCAGTCTCGCCCGTCAGCACCAGCATGGAGTGCTCCCCCACCCCTTCATGCATGCACAGGAGCACCTGCCTGTGTGCCCACCCACCCCTTCACGTGGGTGCTTGGGCGCATGCATGAAGGGGTGGGGGAGCGCTCACGCTGGTGCTGGCACGTGCGTGTATGCACAAAGCAGCTGTGGGGAGGGGAGTACATGTGGGGGGGGGAGGTCTGTCTCCGGGGTTGACGACCTCTGTTCTAAATACTTTAATGAGGAACATTTCTGCTTCTGTGGTGATAAGGTGCATAGTGCTTGTCTTCTGCTCCCCAAGAGAATAGGAGCTTGAGGCCTATCTCTGCCATACTGCAAGCAGCTACAGTCTAAGGTGAGAACTGGAAAAACAAATACCCCTCCTACACACAACCCCTCAACAAAACCTGATGTAATGTTTTCCAGGCACAGGAAATGCATGTCCTCTTAGATGTCACCAAAGTCCAAATGCCATCCATCACCACTGGTTATGCTGGCTAAGTTATCAGTTATAGTCCAACAGTGTTTGCAGTTCAGCCATATGTGCTCCACTTTTAATGAAGAGCAGAAGTACTAGAGTCTTTCTCTACTGCCTGGTCAGATGGCTACCTATCGAATCACTTGCATAC
The DNA here is from genome assembly GCF_051106095.1 of Pogona vitticeps. Classification (NCBI taxonomy): domain Eukaryota; kingdom Metazoa; phylum Chordata; class Lepidosauria; order Squamata; family Agamidae; genus Pogona; species Pogona vitticeps. Next base: position 99,711,715 of record NC_135785.1, read on the forward strand.
TTCCTTGAATGCTATTTGCATACCAGGATGGCATCTTTATTTTATAGCACTTCCACACAGCACTGGAGGTAGGTATAATATTTGGTGCCATAGACTTCATAAAGTGACTTACAATGGGGAGGGGGACCAGTGCTGCACAACTCCTTCTACAACTGATCTCAACATGGTTTACTGCCCTGTATTTCAAATTCAACATTCTCCTGATGTTTCAGAATTACTTCCTTCTTTGGACTCATTGCTGGGAATAATTTGAATCCCATTTCATTATCATTCCAAGAAGTGAATGCTGGTCACTGTAGTCAAGTAGAATTTCTTTTTTACAGGTAGTGTGTAGCTCTTTAAATATGGGCTGCTTTAGACAGACAAAGGAAGGTTACTGGTTAGTAGAGATGGGCATGAACCTTGTTTCAGAGGTGCATAAATCCCTGGCCCACCTCCTTGTCTGAGCGGGTGGCTGCCAGAGGAGGCGGATGAGGGAAGAACGGCTTCAAATGGTGAGTGGGCAATCACACGGAGGAGGCAGGGAGGGAAGTACACATTGCCTGGAAAACTGGTGAGCATGTAGAGGAGGTGGGAGGGGGAAGTATGCAGTGCCCATATAGCACCTAAAACCACCAGCCAGGCCATAGTTTTTCCTAAATTTCAGCATGTTTTGAAAGTGAGACAAGCTACATGCAAATCCATCCCTAAATATCTATGCATGCTCAGATGCAAGTCACATACAGAGCACTCTTCCCCAGTACTTTGTGGAACTTTTAATGAACTCCAACCCCTTCGGTATTTGCTTTTCCTAAGCACTGCACTGATCAGTTCTGTCTGCAGGAGTGTTTGTATGAAGAGAAACTCTTCCGTAAATTGTTTGGTGAAATGTTTTGAATAGTAATGAGCCAGAATCAAAGAAAATGGTATCTTTGTTGCCTCCGTCTCTTGCTTATGAATTTATTTCTTTATCAAGACTTCTGACCTTCATTCTGCCTCTTAGTCTAGCCACCCCTAAACTTGTACCCTTTATATGTTTTCATCTCCAGCCAACATAGTGATTGTTGATGGAAGTTATAAGTCATCACAGCTGGAGTGTCGACTTGGTGAAAGCTGCATTAGGCTCATATTAAGTAACATCTCTTATCTACTATCACCATAGCACTTGAAAAAACTATTAAGTGGTTCTTTTATCTCTGATGGGCATTTATATATTTCTGTCTCTTATTTGGTCAGATCTCTTTGGGGGTCATGGACCCAAAACTGAATATAGGAGAAATTATTAAGAATACCTCTTCACAGGGGCCCATAACTCGTATTTGAAGCATTCATGTTATCATGAATTACCTGCAGGGCCAATCCTGCACATGCTTCTTTGAAAGAAAATCTCATTGTATTCAATATTACTCATAAGTAGACATGCCTAGAATTCTGCAGAGCACGGCACTCTCCAAAATTTCAGTCCACCAGACTGACCCCATCCAAGTTAGTATGTTGGTTTGAGAAACCTCTTTATCTCCTCTCTGCCCATGTCTGTAAAATTGAGGTGTGGGTTTTTAGTACTTGGAAAGTGACCATTCACGGTGGGTGGACTGCTCTCAGACCTGTAATAAGCTACAAATTGCATTGTGAATATTGTGAATTATAGCAAATGCAACTTCAACAGCTTCATCTATTTATAGATCATACAAAGCATGTTGAATTGTGGGAATATGAAGTTAGGGATATTCAGAGAGTATTATAAAGAACCTGTAATCCAGGCACCTGGACCTATTCTGGTTTTATCAGCATTTCTAGTTAAAAAAAAAAAAAAAAAGCTAAGTGTGCTGCTTATAAACCGCCCCATAGCACTTCAATCACTCTCAGGGCGGTTTACAAGTTAAATATGCAGGCTACCCATCCCCCCCAAGCAGGCTGAGTACTCATTTTACTGACCTCGGAAGGATAGAAGGCTGAGTCAACCTTGAGCTGGCTACCTGGGATTGAACCCCAGGTTGTGAGCACAGTTTTGGCTGCAGTACAGCGGTTTAACCACTGCGCCACGAGGCTCTTTGTAAGTAAGATCATCTTTTACTTACGTACTTTGTAAGTAAGACCATCTTTTGTTGCTAAGAAGTAAACATAAACTCTTTTGTTTTTAGGTCTCTACTGCTTCTCCTTCAATCCAGACATATAAAATGAAGAACAGATTAAGATGGGTGAAACTCTGGGGAAAGACCTTTATTTTTAAAACACACTTAACCTAAGCATACTGCCCCTCCACCTTTCAAAGTATTCCCTTGGAGTTCTCTTTCTGCTTTTACTTGCTGCACTATTTCCCATCATGAGCAATAAGTTGGCTATCCAGATCTCTTTATTCATTGTGACATCCAGGTACTTAAGCCTAGGGCTCTAACATCTTTAGAAAGGTTGAATAGGGTGATAATTTTTTCCTTCTGAAGATTGAAGGACTTCCAGAGAGTTAACTCCTTCACCTGTATACTTGCAACCTGGGAAAAAAATCATTTTTAAAACAATCACTTTTTTTGCTAGGTGTGATCTTGATCCATCCAGTTTCCTTCCAAAAATAGAACTGGCTGATGAGTATGTTGAAGTGGCAGTGTGTGCGTATGTGATGGCAATAAAAATATGGTAGGAATGATTTCAAGAATGCAGTTACATTACCCTAAAATAATAAAAACTGCGCAATTAGAGAGCACAGCAATAAAAACAAATCTATAGAAAGCAAACTCTAGATACAACGTTCAGGGGCCAATCTAGCCCTCTACATCTCATCCGTGTTCTCTTTTATGCATAAGAGTTCTTCACAACCTCCCCCCTATTTTGCTAGCCCTGTCAGCTGCCTAACACGTGAGTAAGGGAAGGGCTGGCATAAATTTGCATTTAATTCTGATCTGGCGGTATCATTGCATAGACTAAGGCCTAAAATCTTCAAGTGCAAACTTGTTCCTCATTTGAGAAAATAAGAGGGCTGGCTCTCCATACCATGTATCATGACTTGGGCATTTGCAGCTCTACCACTGGCAGCAAAATATCTTGACCCAGCTTGGCTTTGTCAGCACGATAACAAAATAATAGTACAGAAACGTGAATGATCATTTTTCCTCTGTGCGTTACATTTTACACCCACACAAACAAAAGGGGGGGGGAGAGACAAGCATCTGTTCAATGTATTCTCTAAAGCTTTCACAGTGGGGATCCGATGGTTGTTGTAGGTTTTTCGGGCTGTTTGGCCATATTCTGAAGGTTTTTCTTCTAGTGCAGCAAGGAAGAAAAACCTTAAGAACGCGGCCAAACAGCCCGAAAAACCTACAACAACCAAGCATCTGTTTGTTTGCTCTTTTGACTTCTTTTCTGCCTTTTTTTCTAAATACAACAAGGAAAAGTTAATCAAAGTGTAGCATAGCTGCAGAAAAACTGTAATGTACATGATAGCAAATTTTCTCAGTTGACTCAAACTCTTACACATGGAATTGCTGCACTACTGTAAAATCCTCCTGTTCAATGTTTGAGATATAATCTCAACGACTTGGTATTTTGCTTTCTCAAAAAATAAATAATAAAAGAATCATAGAAGACTAGGATTGGAAGAGAGACTGCAGGAGTCATTGAGTCTCACCCCCTGCCAAAGCAAGAAATTCCAACCTAAAGTATAACTGATGGCCATCCAACCTCTGTTTAACGTCTCTGGTGCTGGATAATCTACCACCTTACAAGACAGTCAGTTACATTGTCAAGCAGCTCTCACTGTTAGGAAGTACAGTACTTCTTACGTTGAGCCAAAATCTCCCTAACATTAATTTAAATTCATTACTTAAGGACTTATCCTCTAAAGCTACAGAAAACAAGCTCACTCCATCTGCCAAGTGATAGCAAGATGGTAATCAAATCACCATAAATTAAATGAATAAAAATATGTCCAGTAGTCTTCTCTTTAAAGTTGGGGGGGGGGGGGTAGGGTTGCTGGATTAGTCTGTTGTACCAAAAGCACCAAAGAGCCTTGTCACATTTAAAAGACTAGGAGGCTTTATCTGGCATATGTTTTTATGGACTGTAGCCTGCTTTATCAGGACACAGGCTGGGACTACATTTGCAGTAAAGAAATAAAACGTAATTTGTTTTTTTTTTCAGAAGTGACTGATTCATTGCAATTCATTTGTCATCATGAGAGCCATTGATTGGTCTCAGGCAGTAGTTCCCAACCTTGGGTCCCCAGATGTTATTGGACTATAACTCCCAGAAATCCTGGCTAGCACAACTAGTGGTGAAGGCTTCTGAGAGATGTAGCCCAAGAACATCTGGGAATTCAAGGCTGGAACCACTGGTCTAAGACAATCTAAGCTGAACCGATAGTACTTTGCAGCTATCAAAAAAGATACACATTAAGTTCAACATGGAGCAGCTGATGAAAATGGCATCCTTTCCTTGTGTCCCCTCAATCCCATATTTAGAAGCATTTCCCTCAACTCTGCCATTACATTATCATATCTGTTTCCCCATAAAATATAATGATACAGCAGTGTGGTCACAAAGATGGATTTCTTCTAATGGATGCAAGTATATTTGCTCTTCCCAATATTTAATCTGTCACTGTTGCTCTCTTGCTCACTGGTAATTTATGGTGATGCTTCTTAAACATCTCAAGCAAAGTGTAATTAACTGAGCAATGAATGAAATGTAAAGGACACCTAGATAATTCCCTAAGCAATCACAGCTATTTTGGCCAGAACAAAGTTCTGAAGCCGTATCAGAAAAATCATCATTTGAGAGAGAAATAATTAAAGGGATATATAGGGTGTGTGTGTGTGTGTGTGTGTGTGTGTGTGTGTGTGTGTGTGTGTGTGTGCGCGTGCGTGCGTGTGCGTGCACACATCAGTGTATTTATGTGCATATGTGTACATCTGTAAAGCATTCATTTAAAGCAGAGATGAGCAACTTGTGGCCCTCCAGATGTTGTTAGACTACAATTCCAATTACCACTTATGCTATCTAGGGCTAATGGGGGGCCCTTTTGAAAGAGCCATCCCTCAAGGAGGTAAGAGGGATGGCTTGCAGACAAAGGGCCTTTTCGGCAGCTGCCCCCAGACTATGGAATGCCCTCCCGACTGAGATTCGTCTGGCGCCGACACTGATGAAATTTCGGCGCCAGGTCAAAACCTTCCTGTTCCAGAAGGCTTTTAACTGAAATAATATTAACTGTGGGTCTGATGGCAATTTTATATATATTTTAATTGTATTTTAATTGTACATATCTTTATTGTATTTTAAATGCTGTAAGCCGCCCAGAGACCTTTGGGTAGTGTGGGCGGCATATAAATTAAATAAATAAATAAAATAAAATAAATAAATAATGGGGATTACAGTTCAATAATATCTGGAGGGCCACACGTTGCCAATCCTCAATTTAAAGCAATCCGTTACAAAATTCACAATGCCATCCAAAATGTACCAAGATTCCTGACAGGGAACAGTTCTAGTTTTTTTAAAAAATCATAATTTGAAAACCCTTTACCAAAACTTCCCAAAATTTTACACAGAGCAAGAGTGGTGTGCTCTTTCTCTGTGCCAAATCAGGTGCTGATCTGAAGCCATTGGGCTGCCCTCATTTTTAGAATTGCCTGATCTGCTCTTGAACCTGTAAATCTGACTCTTCGTTCATTTCATATTATTAGAATATTCTAAATACAGAACATGAATTTCTTTACTTCTTTATTTACAATCAAAACTTATTAATTCAAACTTAGATCATGGTCTACATGCCTGTTCCTTTACTGGGCAAACACCAGTGAAATGCACAATTTGTACAAATTGGAACCAACTGGGATTAATATATTTAGCTGATTTTTAATTTATATGACTGTTCTGGGATTCTTTTCTTCAGAAAAGTCCTTCAAATAATATACACTCTTACCATCTCATTGACCAAATTGTGATCATAGATTGTGCAAAAATAAAATTAAAGAAGGGAAAATGGCGTTGATTTTTTGTGAAACCAAAAACAGGCCTTAAAGGTATTAAATAGAAAAGAGTTTAGAATATGACTTGCATCTCTATATATTTTGAATGGGAGTCCTCTGGCTTCATTTAAGTCCTTAGAAACACGTTCTAATAGATGCCATTTCTCAATACCCTTATTATTTAAAATTTTAATTAATTATTGAGCTTGAATCCATAATATCAAAATCAAATATTAGGAATTCTCAAAACTCCATCAATACTATCATGAACATTGATAGTTTAAATAAAGTTAGATTTCTTATTTTGATTAATTAGTAGCTTTATTGTGCCCATGTCGCCAGCAGTAAAAAGGATGGCTTTATTAATCAAAATAAGAAATTTGCCACATGGATAACAGATGGTCTGGAATAAATATTGGGAGAGACTGAAACAAGAAATTAAATCTGGAAGGGGAGTATCATCATTTTAATAGCAGCTATTCAGCCCAACTAGAGAAGATGAAATCTCTTCCAAGAAATGAATTAATTTTTAACAGAGTTCACCAAGGAAGTGAAATTTAGAGATAATTCTACAGTATATGATTTACCTGGCAAAACCACCCCTAAAATATTTCAATTTTTATATTTTATAAAAGGTAATTTTATAAAAGATTTTGGCTATTATATTTTAAAATATTTTACTTGTAAAGAATCTTAGGGTTTGCTTGTTGTCTCCATGTTGCAAGAAGAAGAAGAAGAAGAAGAAGAAGAAGAAGAAGAAGAAGAAGAAGAAGAAGAAGAAGAAGAAGAAGAATGCAAATTATACAAATTAGTGATCTGAGAGATTCCAATTGCTGTTTGTATGCAGCCATTGAATTTCTGAGTCTGGAAAAGATCCTTTCTTTTGGACTACAAATCCCCAGATCCCAAAGCCACTGTGGCTCAATCAGCCCATAGTCTGTTCTATAATCTCACTGTTTATTTTGTTATGAACTCCCCCAGTCCAATTATAAGTCTGTAGCTATCACTGCAAAACAAAATGAAAAGCACTATAATACAGCAAGAACCCTGTGGGGAACTAAATGGAAAGTCATTTAAATGTACACATGCCAACCCACATTAGTAGCTGGGAATTAATTTTTTATACACAAGGAATTCACATGCAGAAAATCAAAGGTTCTTGAGTTAATAATATAACTAAATGTTGCTAAAATACTCCACAGTGCAATTACTTTCTAAATGCTAGACCCATTTTCATGCTGTAATACATAAGTGACCACCAAGGATTTGTCTGCAAGAAATAAAAACTCTTTGAAATACTTCTATTGAAAAGTGTAATTTGTTAGACCTGGCATGAGGCAGCAGCTGTAAGCAGGAGCTAAGGGTGTGAGAAATCCTTGGTTCAAATCTCACCTCAGTTACAAATTTACTCAGTTGTCAAAGTGCTCTTCCAAATGGAATATTTTCTGTTCACTGTTCTGTCACTCAGTGTCAAATGAACACACCTAAATTTGCACCTAAATATATATTTTTAAAGCTACTTCTTATCACTTTAAGAATTCCAATTTTCTGGTAGAGTTTCTCTGCTTCTGCTTTTTTGTTTTGTCTTCTAAAGTGTGAATTGTGTGCTAACGGAAAATCTGTAATTGGAGACCTTCCAGTGGACATCAGCTGCGTATAGGAAGTACTAAATTGCAACTTTCCATATAGCAGGACACTAAAAATATACCACCTTTAAAGAGGAAAGGAAAGAAATGGAAAGTCATGGTTAAAAAGAGCACTGAACATAGCGAGATGAGTAGAACATCACAGGGATGGTTGGAAAAATACCAATGAGATTAATACAGAATCCAATATTTTAAGAAGACCAAATGCTCCATCTGGAAGAATGTTTGGACAAGCAACTGTTTTCTCAGCTCACCCTCTGCTCAAATCAGAAAAAGCAAAGCTGCAGCATCCCCTACAGATAGCTGCCCATTCTCTTCCTGAAGATTTCCAATGATGAACAGCCACACTGAAGTGTTTCAGGACATTTCACAGTCTAACACAATCTTCCCACCCATGGATCGGTCCCCCGATGTTCTTGGACTACAACTCCCAGAAATCCTGGCCAGCACAGCTAGTGGTGAAGGCTTCTGGGAGTTTTGGTCCAAGAACATTTGGGCCCAAACTTAGGAACCACTGGTCTATAAAGCAAAGAACAAGCTGCTGCCTTCCTCTCAGTCACTTTCTAATGCTGCTAGAGTGGACCCTCTACTTACAGAATTAATCCGTATTGGAACGGTGGCTGCAGGTTGAAAAGTCTGTAGGTCGAAGCTCCATTGACCTACAATGCATTGAAAACCGATTAATCCATAACCGGCCGTTTTTGTTCCATTTTGTTTTTTTCCCGGTCTGTAGGTTGATTCTCTGGCTGCAAGTCAAACCTAAATTTTGCGGCCAGAGAAGTCTGTAACTCGAAAAGTCTGTAAGTAGAGCCGTCTGTAAATCGAGGGTCCACTATATTTCAAATTCTGGTTGAAGCCAGAGGCACATATCTTTTCCTTTGAAGTAAAACTTTTAGGTGAAACAGTGCGACCATTCTCCACAGATATTTACTGTATACTGTACCACTTCTGGCCCCATGCAGCAGCTAAGCATGCCTCAGTGCTAATTCAAAGAAAGAAAGAAAAATCTTCAAACTTGATTTACTTATTGGATGTGTATTTGGCTTTTTTCCCAAATAATTGCTTGCAAGAATCAAATATCAGTAAGATGCACAGTATTTTTCTGTCACATAACCATTTTTTTTTAAAAAAGAAAAGCTTACTCATTCCATGGAAACAGGCCTCCTTCAAGAATAGCTGGAGGAGTAGAGGAGCTGAGATGCTGAGAAAATCCTTCCTGGTGATGATTTTGATGGGAGAAACAAACAAACAGACATCTGAATAGTCGTCGCTCTTTTAAAAACACATACTGTATTCAGATTGGTCCTTTAATGGGGAAATCTTGATCTATGGCAGAAGTCAAAAAGACTATCACTGGCACGTTCAAGTTCACTTGTTTACTTAGCTGAATCTTCTCCATAACCTTGCCACACGACAGCATCTGCACATGGATGATTTAAAGCACTGAGCAGAATCAGGCAACTCCAGGCATTACTTTCAGCCATCCTTTCCACCTAATCTAACCTATTGTTGCCATTGTGGCTTCCCCAGGCTGCTCCTGATCCACTCCTTAGCAGTTCCTCAGCTGTCATTTCCCCTTCTTCAGCCTCCCGCCCCCCCGTCCTTGCTTTTTTTCACGCACACTTTCTTGCTCCCCCACTCCTGCCAGCCATAGCAACTTACGGAATAAGATAATTTGGCCTTGTTACATCAAGCCCTCTTCTTGCTCCAGATGGTGATTTCTCTTTTCTCCCACAACTTTCAGAGTATTGCTGAGGGCTCTGTTTTCTCTATCTGCCCTCTAAGGGGAAGAAACAGGGGTGGAGCTGAGAGGAGGACAAGGCCTGGTTGGCTCCCTTCATGGCAGACAGCCATGAGTACCAAGCCAGTCAAAAAAACAGACCTTGCCTGCTGGAGACACTGGCAGGGCAGCTGAGGGAATCCCCATCGTACTACTGTAATTCAATTCAACTCGCAGTTTTGTTTTATCAGATCTTTTTTAACCCCATTGTTTTCATTCAGAGTTCATCATCCTGCAAGGTAGCTTTACAATCATTTGCAATTCATAAGTGTTAACAAGGAATACCGGCAGGGCATGGCGACCATCAGTCCTTCAGATGTTGCTGGACTGTGACATCAGCCAATCCTTAGCCACCAGCATTTTTTTAAAAGAAAGGTTGCCAACAGTGCCAATGTTGATCTGAACCCCAACAATTGCCCCTCCACATGTCCCACCACCTTAAAATGGCCATGATTGTAGCCCAAGTCCGCAGTGTCTTCCACTCCAGTGACTTATTTTCCTTTAGTGGATAGCAGCTATTCATTATCACTTAAGAAGATAAGGCAAGGCACAACAGAAGTTGGTAGGAAGGGGACTAGCCTGGCACCTTACCAGTTACATAGCTCAAAAGAATCAGGCATGGTCCTGAGCCCTATGTCTGGAACCCATTTCCTGGTCAATCAAATAGCAGCCCATTCTATTTCTATTTCTTTTCACATCACCTGGAATGAATAACCAAAATGTCTCCTACCTAACACTTGCTCTTCATGTTCATTTCTTCAGTATGTGCTCTCGTGCACAGTCTCTTTGGTAACAGTGTTGAGCATCTCCCCAGACTCCAACCCCCACTTTGCCTCTTCTTCCAGCTATGTTGTTTTCTTCATTAATATTATAAAGATTAAAGGCCCTTTGTTATGTTTTTTTGGCACACACGTCCAGCTGACTCTCTGTGCCACTGCACACATTGAACTGCATGAGAATAAACACTAGTCTGTCTAAGGGATCATCTTTCTCTAGGAAATTCTTGGACTGTTTCCTATGAGAAGAAGGTTGCCTGGCTGATCGGCTTTTATACTGCAGCTTCTATATTACTGTAGATTTCCACCAGAATGGCATATTTACTGGATTTACGCAGTTGCAGTCTGAGTTTGTTAATCACTCATCAAGCCCATCAATGACAAGCAGAAGTCTTTTCCCATGTATTCCAGATAGGAGATGGAAGTCTTTCTCAACCCTTTTATCTGTCCCTTTGCATATTTTTTTGGACTGCAGTTCCCATCATCCCTCATCATTGACTATGTTGGCTTGGGCAAATGGGAGTTGCAGTCCAAGAACAACTGAAAGGCCTCTTGTTGGAGATGCTGACATGCCAACTAAAGACTGAAGAGTTGGATTTTTCCCCTCATCCAGGTACTGCATGTGGTCAGAGGCACTCATATGATTGCATATATTCCTTTGATACTCAAATTCTTTCAGATATGGTGATAAGAACTTCTATGACTAATGAATGCTTCCTGCTGCAATTTATTTTCAGGATTTCAAATGCAAAACCTGTGGATCTGACAAGTAAACTACCACACCACATTTAGATGCAAAGAAAGGTGATTGATAATAAGGTAATATGCATCTCCTGGTTAGTCTCTTGGTAGATATCCATAGATGTTGATGTTGTTGTTCAATTGTCAGAGTTAAATGAGATTTTGTTGGTTTTTAAGAGAAGGGAATCCACATATGAGAACCGATGTGGTGTAAAGCAGTAGACCTCTCCTCCTCCACCCACTCCAGCTAGGAGCTGATGTCTTTCTCAAGCAGAAAGGAAAAGGTCAAGAAGTACTTTCTGCCCCTGGATGGATTTTTGATTTGGCTTTCTTAACTGATAGATATCACAGGGCATCTGGGCCCATTGAATCTAAGGTTGCAGAGAAAGGGAAATTTTTTGGCAACATGTATTCTGAACGGAGAGCATTTGAAGCACAACAAACATTTCTGTGAAGCCAGTTGGTGAAAGTAACTTTTCAAACATCTCATGGGGCATTACACTAAATTTGAAAAGGATGGGAATTTACAATTCAGTGTTGAAAGACATATCAAAGCACTGAACCAACTGCACATGGAATTTCAGACCAGATTCACTGATTGCCAACAGCATGGAAAGAAAATAAGACAGTTTTAGAATCCATTTGTAAAATGCAAGTAACTTTTATCAGATGGAACTGATGTATTTGCAAGCCAGTGATCATCTCAGAGATATTTACAAAGAAAATAGTCTGTTAGATTTCTATCCTGGTCTGCCTGATGTATATTTATCAATCTAAAGAATTTTGCTGCAGGCATGTTCACAGTCTTTGGCACTACATACATCTGTAAATGAACTTTTTCTGGAATGACGACCGTGAAATCCAAGTGTAGGTCAAGTGGAAAAGGAGAGTAGAAAGCAAGCAGGGCAAAAAGTCAGAGCAAACAGCTCTTGTTGAGGAAGGAAGAAGGCATTTGCCTCAAGCAGCAAGCTCACAAAAAACCCTGGAAGCCATTTGGAGGAGCCTTGATGGATCGAGCCTCTAGAAATGTTTAGTATCCAAAACACATTGTATCCTTTTGGCAAAAATACCAGGCATTTTACTCTCTCTCTCTCTCTCTTTGCAAAAGCAGGCCAAACATCTCCTGGACCCATCCACACAGCTGCTTTATCTTCCTTAGACACACATATAGCCTTCAACATAGTAATGCTAGGAAAGGGGGAGTGAAAGAGCTGAGTGATATGGTTACCTGAGATCTGCTGGCTAGCACAGCACTCAAAATGGCCAGAATATGGAGGATAAGACCTAGAGGGGGCTGACAGAAGGAACCAGAAGAAACGATGATGCTGTTGTGTTCTTTTGTGAGAAAGGTACAGGAAAAACAGCAGTAGATGGTGCCACTTCAGGCAGGAAGAACCATGAGGGAAAATGCCTGAAGGGTGATAGCAGTAAACAAACAGTTTGGAGAGCCACACAGGAAGTGCTCATGTGGCACATGGACCGCTTTTGGGCACTCCTGGTATAGAGTCTGTGTGTCTGAACATAACGAAGCAAAAAGCACAGCAATGTCAGCTAACAAGCAATCTTCAGACAACATGCTCTGACAGCAAGGACAAATTGTACTTAAGGATACATTTTGAATTATTTACTGACAAAATATGCACGGCTTTGCTGCCTGGCACAAACAAGTCACCTAACCTTCATCTCTCTCACACACACTACCGTATATCTGATGGTGTCTTCCATTATCCTTACTGAGACCAGCAAACATTTCTTTCCACTTGTCAGTTTTGGAATCAAGGAATATATTATTATGAAGTGTAATAATAACCAGTTGTGTCACATTCTAGGATCACATCCAATTCTAAAATGCACAGGCACTCAGCATGGCAGTACCCACCGCCATACAACCCTAAGAAAAAGGACACACACAGAGAAAGCTACTGTATCAGCAAACCGGTCCTAACAGGTTTCATCTCCACCAAGACCAAGTTTTGTTTTTTTGGTTTGTTTGTTTAGTATAGTTCGTAATTCTTCATTTGAGACCAAGCCACCCCAAAATAACCAGAATTTGAATTATAACAGAGATAGTTTGCAAGAATAGTGTGAGGGCTGCAACGGAGATCACAGAGAAATCTTACAGGAATGGCAGATAAGAATCACAATCCCTGCTAATTAAGAAGATTCAGCATTTCCATCCTGCGATCCTGGCCCCATTGTACTACTAGTACCCCAGTGTGAATGCATCTGCCACCAGAGCCCAGAGTGAGTATCTTCAATGAAGCTGTCCTAGTTCTCAATGATTCCTACTCTTTCATCTGGTAAAAGGCAGATGGTTATAGTTCAGTGGTGGAATGGATGCTTCATATGTAACAAGCAAGCAAGCAAACAAACAACCAACAGGTTCAACCTCTGACATTTCAAGGTAAGGCAGGGAAAGACTCCTGTCCAATACTCTGAAAAACTGCTGCCATTGTGTATGAATTGTACTGAGTGAACTAGACCAATGGTCTGATGTGTTATAAGGAACATTTTAAAAAAGGAAGCTGCTTCATAGGCCATTGGTCTATTTAGCCAGTATCTTCAGCAAGTTTTCAGGACTTCAGGAAGAATTGGTTCCTAACCCTATCTGGAGAGTGCTGGTCATCTTTGGTGCATTTCTATCCCAATACTAAGCAGGCCTCATTCTGGCTAGCTTCCAAAATCAAATGTAGCCACTGTGTTCATAAGGTTAACAAGACACTTACTGGGATGTCTGAACCTCCCCTTTCCTTCCAGGTGTTTAGAGAAGTGATTTTCCTATCTGACCTTCCACAGCTGTCTTGTGAAGTAGAATAAACTAAACTAAGAGAAAAAATCATCAGTCTGGGCCAAACCACAGATGTCCATTCAGTTCCATATTTAGTTTCTTCAACAGTTAGGTAGATGTTTGAGGAAGCAGAAAAGCACAGTATGAAGACAATAGCCATGCTCTGCTCTGTCCCAGTGATATCATGCACATAGGTGAACTGCCTCCAAATATGGAGGTGTCCAATAGCTGTTGATAGACCTATTCTTCATGGGTCTATCTAATCTTCCCCAAAAGTGTTCTAAACCTAAGCCCATTGCCACTTCCCTAAAGAAAGACAGACAAAATCTTTAATGTGCAATCAGCAGATCATTGCAAAATTAAAAGATGACTACACCAACTTAGTACATCAATAATGTCATACCATAAGTATTTATCAATAAATATACTATGAGATAAAATAATACCGATGCTGATACATAAAATTAAACTACATACATAGAATTAAACTATAGCATATGGTAATTTGTTTGATTATCTTAACCAATTTAAATGGGGACCTGAAGTAAGTACAATAATAAAAGTTCAGAAATCTTCCCTACAGAAATGTTCACTAAACCATCCATATCTTTTTAAATTTCAAGCATCTATGATTGAATTCTGGGATATCTACACAATTTACATGTGGGATGATGAGACTACTAATTTCTTCTTTGCTTCTCTCAATTTATTTTTGCTTCTACGCCTTAAACTGTTCATGCTGAAACCCGGCTCCGTACCCTGAAGACAGAATAATCCTGATGTTCATTATACTGACAAGTCCATTAGCATTAATCTCCTGAATTCACAGGAACAACATGTAGAAGTACTCAGTTCCAACACCAAAACACATCTCCATAACTGCTATAGCCAAAGAAGCACATCTTCCTTGACTTTTGCAGACATTTAATTTGCAGAAGATAATGATTATTTGCCTTGTTCATACATACCCAGCAAGTTAAGAACATATTACCTTACATACAGAGAGACACACATGAAAATGCACAACAAAAAAAGTCAAAAATGAGTGAAAAACACACAGTGTTAGAACTGATCCAGAACTTGAAAGGTTACGTTGTAAAAGTTACAATTTACAGTTTATAACTTCCCCTAGTCAGCTTGGACATTGACTATGGGTTTGGGGAATTGTAATCCAAGAAACCAGAGTTGCCAAATTTTGGTCTGATTGACATCTGTTTGACACATCACTGCAGATACTTAATTTTTTTGGCAAAAGGACCATTCAGTAGGCAGGGTTGGGCAGAGAGAGGTTCAGTTAGAGTTTTCAAAGTACAATATTCAGAAACTATCAGCCATCATGGCTCCTGGCCATGGTAGCCATGGGATTCTACATATTGTAGTCCTCCCACCAAAATCTTTTCCAGATAATTTGATATGTGGTCTGCCATCCTTTAAACAGTGGTTCCCAACCTTGGATTCCCAGACGCTCTTGGACTAAAACTCCCAGAAGTCTTCACCATTTGCTGTGCTGGTCAGGATTTCGAGAGAAATATAATAAGAAATTCTTTACTAAAAGTCTGGGAAAAAATTAAATGTAAAATATATATGAAAACTCCTAGGTGGATCTCACCGATGGAAGCATTCACACACCCAAATCTATTGAAATTTGAGAAAATAACGACATATAACGAGCTCCTAAATGAGGAAGGACTATTAAAGACAAAAGATCAACTAGAGAGTCAAGGACTGACTTTTTCATGGTGGCCCCAACTACAACTGCAATCGATTTACAATCAAGATAAAAAAACCCGAGGATTTTATAGCGAATACACAGCACTTGATAAAATACTACTCACTACAGAAAAACAACAAATTCAAAAAGCATACAAGTTTTTATTACAATGGGACACTCAAGATGAGGAAGTTAAGGAAACAATGGTAAAATGGTCAAAAAAATTTGGATATAGTATTGAACTTGAGAAATGGCAACAAATGTGGACTAAAAATCTTAAATTAACATTAGCAACGTCTTATAAGGAAAATCTGTACAAAATGTTTTATAGATGTCATCTCCCTCCATCCAGACTTGCAAAAATTTCTGCCAATATTTTGAATAAGTGCTGGAAATGTAAAAACCAAGAAGGAACCTATTACCACACATGGTGGACATGTGATATTGCAAAGAAATATTGGGTCAAAATGTATACATGGATTAAACAAATGATTAAGCAAGAAATACAATTTAAACCAGAAACTTTTTTATTGGGATTAATACCAAATAATATAAATAAGCAAAGTTACTACTTAATAGCACATGTCCTTACAGCTGCTAGATTAGCATGGGCACAAGTATGGAAGGAGGGAGACCCACCAAAAGATGAATTGATTATCAAAAAAATACTAGAGTGCGCAGAAATGGATAGACTTACAAAGAGACTAAAAGGGCAAGAAAAATCAACTTACTATGAAAGCTGGAACATGTTCTACGAATGGTGGAAAGCAAAAACTTTGTAATAAATAGAAAGTAAGTGACCAAAAGGAATAATGAGGAGAAGACACTGCTGAAAGAAATGTGTTATTATACAAAAGGCTTGTAGGCTAAGCTCTACAGTATGTATCGTTTGTAGATAGAGATTTAGGCATATGTGTGTATATATATGTCTATGTATGGATATGTGTATATATATTTAAAAAATGAAAAAATTTAAAAAAAAGAAATGAAAAGGATTTCTGGGATTTGTTGTCAAAGAACATCTTGGGGGCCCAAGGTAGGGAACCACTGCTTTAATAGGCTGGGGACAAATATACTCCACCACAGGAGAGAATTAGAGAAAAAGAAGCTGTTCAGCTGAGTGTTCCAAAGCTGGGTCAACTCAAGATAATCTTTTGCTAAACGGTGGCAGAGGTCAAGATCGCATCTATTCCACTGTCCACCTATAGATGGCTGGACTGGGAGTTGAATCTTGTACACCTGATCTTGGAGATTATTTTACTCAGAGGAGACAAGATGGCTGCTGAACAGCTCATAAGGAATAGTGAGGAGGATTCCTCCATGGCCTCCCAGCATCTGCTGCCTTAGCCAGTTGTCTCGTTCTGCCTAATGGTAGGGGATGGAGTTTGTTCCAAAGATAATTTGGTGTTCACTATCGCTTGTGTATGTCCTGAATTCTTCCACAGAGGGTTCAGGTACATTTCAAAATACAGTTTTGAGATCACTGCTATGCCTCATATTACCATTAGCATTCCAGATTTTTAAAATTACCTCTTTCTACAGAGGCAGTGATATTTTGCTGCAGCATTTAATATTCTCAGAACTCCACTTTGAAAACCTAAAATGAGCAACATCTTCAGAAATGATTCGATTCTCTCCCACGTTTGCAAGGAAGTTTGTATCAAAGCCACAGGAAGTAGGGATCAGTGTTCCCCCATCATGTAACTTAGAAGGGACTCCTGGAGAACCATATACAGTTGTTTGTCCCAAATATATCCAAGGCCAAAAGCTTTTTCAACTAACTCTACTGAACCAGCAGATTGATGATGCCACAGAAATACAGATTTTGCTGGAATGAATTAACATCGTAATGCGAGGCACCACTGTACTTGCAGAGCACAGACCCGGCTTCAGTGCTTCAAGGGAAATCTATTTTACCAGGTGAAGAACAAACCCATACATCAAAGCCTTGCGCCCTGAAAGTCATTTTTTGTTCCCTTTGAACAATTACTCGCACAGATCTCCACCGTAGAGCTTCCTCTAGTACTTCCTTTCAAGTTCCAGATATGCCATCTGCTCGGATTTTTTTTCCTAGTGAGAATCTTTGTGATCTCAACACCTCTCCAGATTACATTCCATTATTATGAGTCTGCTGGTCATTGTCTTCCTCTTTGAATTGCTTCGTGAACCAGAAGAATCATGGCCCTATTGGAAAGAAAAGAAAAGAGGAAGAAGGGAATAGACTGGGTTTCAAGAACTTATAACTGTTTATGTAGTAGCAAGCCCACCCATCCAACTATTTGCATGGTTAGAGGTTCCAACAACCTGAAATTTCATGAAAAGAGATGGGCAACTTTTGTTGTTTTGGACCACAGCTCCTAGAATTCTACAGCCAACATGGACATTTTTTTAAAAAATCATAATTACCTACCTCTATTGAGGGAGAAATAGGGACGTTTACAAGGTTCTCTGATATTCCTCAAATTAGCATGAAGCAGTTTTTCCTCCTTGCCAAAATTCTAAAAGCAGCTATTCTGAACTGCAAACAAACCAAGGCTTCTATTGCCTAGGAAACTGTGGCAATGACCCTAAAGTCTTTTGGAGTTCATAAGAGGAATCTTAAAAACAACAGCACAATTGAACCCCCTTCCTCCTTGAAAAGTTGATCAGCCCATCTTAGTCCCCCACTTCTTTGTCCCAAACTATAAAGAAACAAAGAAGACATTTTTCAGGGATTCAGAACTGCTAAATGAAAAAAGAGACAGTAATACAATGAAACAAAGTAAAGTGCACTTTTAGACTAACTGACTGTTAGCCTACTCTGGCAGTTAATGGGAATCTGTCATTGAGGGATAAACTTCTAATCAGAAGGCTCTTTTATTGTTGTTGCTGCTGCTGCTGTTTTCCATGAATGGCCCCTCCCAAACTGGCTTCGTTTTTCTTGATCTAAATCCAGTTGTTAATCCCAAGCGGAGTAGACCTGTTGACTCCATAGCTAAAATCCTGCAATTTAGTGTGGTAAGTCACATCTAGAATAGGCCCATTGAATCATTGGGGATTTGGTGAGTCAACTACTTTGTAAATTCAATTGATTCAGCTGCTCAAGTCGGCTCAATGAATCAAAAGGATTTCATCCTATGAACTTAAACAACAGGATTTCAGCTTACAAATGTACACAATGACCTGTTGAATAAGGCTTTCCTCTGGCTGTTGGTGGCATTCTAAAACAGTTAAGAACTCTACAGAACAGTTGCTATGGCACCCAACTCAAACCACCACCAACGATTCTCCCTGATCAGGAGGACACCTATAAGATCTCCAAATATGTTCAGATGTTCTCCTCTCTCAGGTCAGGAGCATTTCAGAAAGCCCTTCCTTGGACGATGTCTGCTTTAAGAGCCTATCGAAGGTGAGTGTAGGACATCAAGGGCTCTGTATTCCTGGAAAAGGTTCAGATGTCAAGGGTTGTACTGTGGGATTTTGTTTCTTTGGATAAGAAATCATGGAATTGATGGTTGTTGTAAGTTTTTCACTCTGTCTGTCTGTGTTCTGGAGGTTTTACTTCCTTCGAGACATCAAATCATGGAATTCTTTGAGTGTCTTTTGCAATGTGGTGTGATTTACAAGTGGACATTCTGAGGAATGAGAGACTCCTGCAGAACTTTCCCACGGAAAGCAACAGCTTAGAGTTTCACAGTTTTCAAAGTTACTTCCAAAATAATGGGGGGGGGGGCCAGGCTTTTCGCACAGTCTCACTTAAAGTCTCACTATCTGACTGCTGCCAAAAAATATGGAGCTGCTTTAAGCTGCAAATCTGTACACCAAGACTGAGCAACTTAGGGCCTACAAAAAGATGCTGGACAATAAATTCCATCATCACTCATGTATATATGTCACCTTTTATGTCATCTTGAGATTAACGGATGAAAATGTAGCTTATAGCTGAAATGGTGCTTACGATTGAAGATATGGCAGGATTTCCCTTCATCTGATGAATGTGGAATATGGGGCCATTTGTTTTTGAAAAACAATCTTTCACACACTGACATAGCCTTGGCTTGGTGCTACTACTTGTTCAGACTTCAGGCCTTCTTCATAGAAAATAGTGCATACATTAACATAATTCCATAAATATAAATTATGTTCCCTCCCCCCCCCCCCCCATGATTATCATCCTGGACAACTGGTGAATGAAGTCATAGTTGGGGAGGGGGAGGCAAACTCCCTGATTTCTGTACCAAGTCTCCCTCTTCCAACTTCACAGCCCTTTGCTTGTTGTGTGTTGATTGGATCCTGTGCATTCACTTCATGGCCCGACTGTGCATCTAAGAGATTCTGCTTCTTGCCTGGGTGTTACAGAATAGGGTAAAACTAATGGTGCATTCTCAGAAATTTGATGACTGGTGCAGGCCTCCATCTAAGGAAAATAAAAGATCAGGACCTGATATTGTTCATCTCCATTGTGTGGTCGCAATCCATAACTTTGATGTGCCTGGCCTTGTGTTACTGACCTTTTCCAGTGTTATATGTTGTAACAGGAGTCATTACATTAATTCTTCCTTTGTGTCAGTTCTTTTCCATCACAGACAAGGACATGGTTGAGTTTCCTAAAGCAGTACCATTGCCCTGGTTCCCAAAAAACAACATGTGGGGATTGCAATTTACTAGAGCTTCACTAAGGTCATTCTACAACTGTCAAAATAACTTCTTTACTGTACTAAGTCTTGGTGCAGTCTGCATCTGATGCAACTTTTAATGGCAGTGTCTGTACGCCTAAAACTGAGTTGTCCACCAACCAAGTTGTCCACCAGGTGGCTTACTGGATTCACTTCTTTCTCTCCCATTAGTCAAAACTTTACTCTATTTCTACGGCATGATATACTAATGGCCAATATTGAAGGGGTCAATAGGAAACCATTTAAATATTTGAGGGCAGGAAGGAGTGACTGCTTTTATTTTCCATTAAGGTCATTAATGAGTTTTAGATGATTGGAATACTAGGTCTGCAGAAGACTAAACTACTGAGCAGATCTCTTCATGATTTCTACATCAGGGGACCCTTTGTTCATTGAACTGCATGTTATAGAGTGGTCGTTCGCCTAGAGTGGTCGTTCGCCTAGATAGGCAGGGTATAAATGCAATCAATCAATCAATCAATCAATCAATCAATCAATCAATCAATCAATCAATCAATCAATCAATCAATCAATCAATCAATATAGAACCAATAAACTGCAGAATATGGTGGACAGAGTCTGGAGTGGGGTGCAATTAGTTTGTATACCACCCAAACTAAACCTGCTGGCATTCACTATTGCTTGGCAAAAGTTGCCAGCCTAGAATAGAGGAAGATTTTAGAAGCTGCACTAACAATGGTAGTAATGGACTGTGCAAACTGCTTTTCAGGGAAACTCATCTGAAATGTGACTGATGGCTTAGAAGTGGAATCTCTTATGAGATTCCAAGGAACAACAAAGGGTTCTCAGGACATACTTTTACAAAACACTGATACAGTGTGCAATGACTTAGCCTAAATGACAGAGCATTCAATGAATGATCTCAAAGCATCCTCATCTCAAGAATGCTTATTAACATCCCACATGATATCCTTTATGTTCAGTACTTCTGCTAACTCTTGGAAGCACGACTCTTGGCTAGCTTGGTTTAATTCATGGAAGACCTCCCTGGGGAAGAAATGATGCTGCACATTGAAATCAACACAGAAAACCAAAGTTTTTACTGTACAAGTGATGTAACAGGACTGTCTCTACTCCCAAACTAATAGGAAATTAAAAAAAATGGAAGGTAATGATATTTCTGTTATTTAAACTTTGTTTTATTTCTAAGTCCATAATTTAAAAAAAAAAACCCACACTAATGGGATATTCTATTATTATTCTATTAATTTATGAGAGACATGAATGTAGCTGAGAGATGAGAGACATTGGAAAAGGGAAGGGCCTTAGTTGGCTTCTTTTTATGGAGGCGGAAGAGGCATTCTAAAGCAAAAAAGGAAAAAGGAAGAGGAAAAACATAGAGGCTAGGTGTAAATGAAGGAAAGGAGCAGGGCAAGAACAAGCTGTAGAGATTCACATTATTTGGAGAAAAAATACTTTTAAAAATTTGATTTCCTTTACAAAATGGGAGGTAAAAAGGAAGGGCTCAGCAGCTCAAATGATGTAGCCCAAGGTGAAGATATAATTGAAGGGCTGATTCGCTTTAGATCTGAGGAAAGGGAATGGATGGAAATGAACACAGTAGCAAACAGTATAGTTCCAGGCATCTTTAGTTCAAGAGTCAAGGAAAGCTATGTTTCTTAGAAACAGAATTTTGTGCAGTAAACAGAATTGGCCACTTGAGAGAGGTACTGAGCATTTTCACGTATTTGTCAATGGTTGCCCCAGTAAAGCGAAACATAATACATTCCTTTTGAGATGTGGTAATGGAGATTTTAATGACCCCTTTGCTGGTCCAAACAGTGAGGAACAGAACAAGTTACTTTTTAAAAGGAACACTCCAAGCTTTGAATATGACTAGTGATCAAGGACTGTGGTGAAATGTTTGGTGGGCACTGGTTCGGCAGCCTTGTGATACACCAGTGCTTAGGAGGAAGCCTAACTGAGATCTGTTGACAGACTCAATGAGTCAGTGGGTCTGCTCTGGTCAGAACTCACAAATGGACATAGGACTTATCAGCCTTATTATCGTATTTTTTTACTCTTAAAGATGGGGGAATGTACAGTGGTGCCTTGACTTACAACTGTCTTGACTTGCAACCAATTTGAGTTACAACCAGCTCCGGTCACAACGTTTTGCTTTGATGTGCAACCGGTGCTTTGAGATACAACCGGAAAAAGGCTTCTTTTCCCCATTGTTTCCTCCCTCCCTCCTTTTCTGCCCATTTTTTAACCTTAGAGGTCATAGGTTAAAAAAGAGTCTCCCCCTAGTGCACAGATTAACCACTTTTGCTTTACAATGGTGCCTTGATTTACAACCGTCCTGACTTGCGACCAAACTGAGTTACTACCAGCTCTGGTTGCAACATTTTGCTTTGACTTGCCACCGGAGTTTTGAGATACGATCAGAAAAAAGATGGGTGGAAAGGTGGGGAATTTAAACTGCTAACGATTGGTCAGCAAAGAGACTGCTTCTTTGTAGCTCCTTCCCCCAGTGTTCTGAGAGAGGCTTCGGACTGCCTGGTACTGCTGGAACGGGTTTGTTTGATTCCGGGGGGGGGTTCTGTTTCTGTGCTTTGATGGGTCTTGCAGTGTAGCATTTTTAGTCCCTGCTGGAATGGGCTTTTTTGTTGTTGTTTTAGACTCCAAACTCCCTCCCCCATTGTCTCCTCTCTCTCTATCCTCTCTCTTTTTGTGATTAACCTTTGTCTCAGGGGTCTGTGTACCACAGTTATTACCTTCTTTCTTTCCTCTTTTCCCCATTATTCCCTCCCTCCCTCCTTTCCTGCCCTTTTTTCACCTTTAAAAACAGCTGGAACAGATTGAGTTTCATTGTATTCCTATGGGAAATGGTGCTTTGAGTTACAACCAACTTGAGTTACAACCATCATCCCGGAACGAATTAAGTTCGCAACTCAGGGCACCACTGTACTTGTAAGATTCTCTGCCTCATGCACCAAAATAACCAGGCAGGCTTGGGGAGCTATGCATCTTGGCATCGATAAATGAGGGGCATCATTTGCCAATGTACATCAGGCAGCAAAATGTCTTGGGCAGGCTGCAGAGGCTCTGCGTAGTTCAGAAGGCCTCAGATGATTTCATAAGGTCCCTGGGAGAGGTTAGACTGGCTCCCTCTGTTGTTTTTCCAGTAGCAAGCAAACCCCTTTCTTGGATGGGTCTTTAGCAACTGAGTATCTAATCAGATAGTTGCTGCATTTCTTTTTATTGGTGGGTTTTAACTTGAATGTTAATCCTTTTTTAATTAATAGGTTTTATGATTTCATCATATATATTTTATTTAGTACTGTCATGAGAACGAACTCCAAAATCCAGGTTTGCAGGCTGGCAGCATCCTATTTTCTGAAATTTCACTTTCCGATGTGGACATTGAAGGCTGGCTTTCAAGATGAAAGTCCAAGACCTGACAATCTTGCCTTTAGTAAGGTAGTGAGTAAATGAGTATTCAAGTGCCTATCCATGAATAGTGTGCCAAGGAAGCCAGGAGCTATGACATAATCCTGATGCTTTGAATTTAACCACATATAGCATTATCAGTGGTCCTCCTAAAACCAAGCCCTTCCCAGCCAACAGAAGACTCTTTCTGGTGAATCTTTGCATCTTCAGTAATAATACTTTGTCCAGACAACAAGGCACTAAATCCAGATAGGCTTGTAAGACTGATTACTCTCCCAAAAACATCAATAGAAGCAAGACATAGAAGTTTAGTATCATATTTTAAAAGGGATTTTTTGAGATGAGATCTGCCCTTTGTCTTAAATTAATTATTTGTGCGTGGGGGTGGGTTGTTTGTTTTTCTTAAACAAAATACTCATATACGAAGTTTAGCTTGGGGGCTTTTAATTAATCCAGTTTTAAAGGATTAATTGTGAATTAGATGCCGATCGGGGAGGATTGCTTCTCATTTGTCCTAATCCACTTTATCTTTTGTTGAGTCAGAATATGAATCTATTGTTGACCAGAGAGTATCAAATTAAGAAATTGCTCAAGCCCTCTGGGACATTTTATTAGTCTTGTTTGTGCTCTTTGTTTGTGGTAAAGATCTTGCTGGGATCAGACTCAAAAAGGTTGGGAATGGAACCCTCAGTCACCTGCTATGAGACGTTTGCTAGGCATTTCAAGGAGAAAGTCATATGCATCTGGAACTCAAAGCCACAAAATCTGCAGTGTCTAGGGAAGTGTCCAGAGCACCGTATAGTCAGTATTTTGAAATCAGTTTAAGTTGTTGCAGCCTGATGGTGTCGACAAGACCCTTGAACCAGTTCATCACACCACACATATACTTGACCCTTGCTCATCATGGCTGATAAGATTTAGCAGAGGTGAAGTGGCTGGGTGGGTCCAGGAAATGGGAAAAAACCTCACTATGGCGGGCAATAGTTCCTTCTGCCTTGGAAGAGGCAATGATGCACCCTCTCCTGAACAAAATGTTTCTTGACAAAGAGGCATGTGACAACTACTGCTCCATTGCAAGTATCTCCTTTTTGGGCAAGGTGCTTGACCAGGTGGTGGCTGGGGAGCTTCAGATGTTCTTGGAGGAAACTGATTATCTGGACTCATTTCAATCTGGTTTCAAGCTAGGATTTGGTACCAAAATGGCCTTAGTTGTCCTGACTGATTACCTGCTCTGAGCTAAAGACAAGGGGAGTGTAGCCCTGTTGATTCTACTGGACCTCTCAGTGGCTTTTGATACCACTGATCATGATATCCTCTTGGACAGGCTCCACAGAATGGGAATGGGAGACATTGTGCTTACAGCAGTTCCATTCCTATCAGAGAATTCTGTTCAGCCTCATGGCAGTCAACAGGTTCCATTCTGTCTCCCATGCTGTTTAATATCTCTATGAGGCCACTAACAAGGAGAGTTCATTCGGAGTTTCGGGTAGGATGCCATCGATATGCTGATGACACTTATCACTCCTCCTCCTTATCACTGGGGTCAGCTGAGATGGTGCAGGTGCTGGACCAATGTTTAGAGGCTGTAATGGGTTGGATGAAGGTCAATAAACTGAAGCTGAATCTCAACAAGACAGAGGCTTTGTGGTTCGATGGTTCCCAGGCCCCGAGGTTGGACAGCAGACGTATTCTGGATGGAGTTGGCCACCCTCTGAAGTAGCAGGCATGTTGTTTGGGGATACTCCTAGATCCATCTTTGTCATTGGAGGCTCATGCAAGCTCACTGGTTTGGAGTGCATGAAGTCAACTTCCACCGGTCTGCCAGCTACAACCTCCTGGACTGGGATCACCTGACTACCGTAGTCCATGCCCTGGTAGCTTCCCTATTAAACTACTGTAATGCAATCTACATGGGGTGATGCTTGATGATGATGGGGATGGTGTTGCAGTTACAGTATGCAGCAGTGAGACTGCTAACAGGAACATCCTTCAGAATCAGCATGCCACTAGTCCTGAAGGATTTGCACTGGCTGCCAATATGCTTCTAGTCTGAGATGTCAAGATGTTGATAATGACTTCTAAAACCCCAAGCATCTTGGGACCTGGATATTAGGAGTGCCACACTCTCTAAAAACCTGCCTGATTCCTACGATCTGCTGGGGAGACCTTCACTTCATGTCCCATCGCTGAGAAGAGTTCATTGCATGGAGACATGGGGGAATGGTTTTTTCTGACATAGCACCTCGACTGTGGAATGCCTTCTCCTTGGAGATTTGATTGATGCCAATATTGGCATAATTTTGGCATCAAGTCAAGACGTACTTATACATTAGAGTCTTTGGGGGTTGAAGATTGTGGCCTGTGTAGGTTTTAGTGCAATGGCTTTAATGTTTTAAATATTTGAAAGTTTTAATCTTGTGCTGCTTGGTTTTAGATTGTTTTAAATACCTTATGTTTTAAAATTGTTTTATATAGCCTTTCAGGCAAAAACAAGAGATAAATCAAAATTAAGACAAAAATGTTGTAGCATCTTAAAGACTATCTGCTATGTTTTAATGTGGGCTTTCATGGGCAAATTCACTTCCTCTGAGAAAGCTCACATCAAAATATAGTAGTTAGTCTTTAAGGTGCCACAACACTTTTGTCTTCTCTTTTTGATATTGTTTTGTTTTTGCCTTATATGCTAGCACAAACTAACATGGCTGCTTCTTCTAAAACTGCTTATATAGCTTTGTAAACCGCCCTGCCTGTGTTATAGGGTGGGCTATAAAGGTTTAATAAATAAATAAATATTTGGGCTTCCTCCAACATTCTGGAAAAAATATCTTTAAATAAATTTTAGTGACAAAAGTTCATGCCAAGATGGGATCAACCCAAGGTTAATTGAAATAGAAGATAATATAGTTCACCGTCTCATTGCACAAGCACAGTGACAGGTGAGTCTTACTTTAACACTGGAGAAGGGACAACATCTTCCATTACCTCTGAGGGCAGCTAGTTAGCTTAAATGGGGCAGAGGAGGCTGCCCTAGACCACACAATTTTCACTTCCAAGGGAGGTGAGTGGTCCGAACCATTCTGTTCCCACACCTAGGATCTGTTACTTGAGGCAGCTGTGTCACTTTGTCTAATGTTAGGGGTGACTCTGACTCAGAGTACTGAATGCCCAGAGAAGAGCAAGGATCTTATTTCCATCCTAATTCTTGGAATCATCACATTCCCAATATTGTTTAGATTTTCTGTCTCTGTATTAACATTGTTTTGTCCCTCTTTCTTAGTGGAAGCAAACACTGGAATGGATATCAGGTTGTACAAGATTTGCATGTGCTGATTTATGTAACATAGAAGTGCAAATTTATAAATAAGTATCTAATTTAGTCAGAACAAATGGATATGTCCCCAGAGCAGGCCAGAGTGTGGCCAGGAATCTTATCTGTGAAGGTTCTCAGTCATCCAGGTGGGGTTATCTGGAAGTTGAGTCATGGCAACAGGACTTCTTGTTAAGTTGAAATGTTTCACTACTCATCCAAGTACTTTCTTCAGTCTGAGGAGAGTTGGTAGGAGATCCTTGATATAATATATCCTCCACATTGGTTTCACTCTCCCCTGGTCTGAATAGGCTTGTTAGAAGGACAAAGGATTGGGGGTGAGGGATAATCCCACTTCTGCAGTCCTTCACCACCCACTGTCATGGGCCATTACCAGTCATGAACAGTCTTTCTGGTGTGTGTGCTCCTGATCTTTCTGGGGACAGATGAAAGGGCAGCATGATAAACAGGAGACAGATTGTATCTAAGGCCTCCACGCCTTAGAAGGATTTTTTATATGGACATGTATGGCCTCCCTGACCCCTCTCTCAAACCACCGATCTTCTAGGTCCAAAATGGGTACATCTTGGTCATCAAATGAGTGTCCTTTGTCCTTCCAATGGAGGAACACTGCTGCTTGTGGTCCTGAGCCATTGCCCCTCCTGTGATGGGCCATTCTCCTGTTTAGTGGCTGTTTGGTTTCTCCAGTGTAGAGCCCCGAACACTCCTCTTTGCATTGTAGGGAATTGTAGTCTTAAAAAAAGACACTTTTCCAAGCACCGCCACCTCCATGTTCTCTGCTCTTCCTTCTTAAGGATAGCTTAGTAGTTTAGGCATCTGCAGAGACTGAGAGTTTGATTCACCACCGCGCCTCTCTGACAAGGGCTTGGCTCTATGATCCATAGGGTTCCTTCCAACTCTGCAAATCAAAGATGATGATGACGATTTATCTTCAAGGACTGCACAGCCCTTCAACTCAGAAAGGGGACTTCTGTGAAATAGGGTACACGGCCACCCCATGGATCAAGAGGATTGATAATGCCTTTTCCCATACTGGACTTCAAGCCCAGGATGCACAGTCCTGATGCAGGAGAAACACAGAGCTTGCTTCCAGAGCCTTCTAACCCTGCAGCTGAATGACTCAGAAGTGTCTCTGGGATGCCCTGACCTTTTCTCACTGTAAATGACCCTCGCGTCTACTTTCTTCAGTGCCAGGAACCAAAGAGCTCCCGAGGGGCTTCTGCCTTCGCAGCGCATGTGTTTGGCAACAGTTTCCTCCATTATATCAGTGGCTCTGGGCCAGGCCATTCAGCTCATTCCATTTGTAAGACAAACTGTCACACACCAAGGACAGCTAGTGATTTCTTTGTTGCCATGACGCGGGTGGCCAAAGAGGGCAAGATTTCATTTCTGTTGTGAGGAGTCTAGTCTATATATGAACACTGAACCTGACACTCCACGTAGAGATGCATCTCCTTCAACAATTCTTATCACTAAGTGCACGTTGAAGGCTTAACATACTGTGTCAACCCTTCTAGTGTACTTCAGCCCACCGTGTATTTTATGGATAGTGGAGATGTGTATTGATTTTACGTACTTTTAATTTATATATATATATTTATAACTACTCTACATTGCTTTCAGATGTAAGTTGTTTTCAAGTATACTAAATTTTTAAAAAAATCAAACAGCACCATTTGTACAATGCTGCTGCCTATATGGAAGGGTCTCTTTTGGATTCAGCAAATAAATTTGACTGTGCCACATATCCAAAGTGAAACAGTCACCCCCCCCCCCAAAGAGGTGAAGCCCTGGGGAGATCCTACTCTTGAAATTGGTAATTAATATGGGGCAGAGGAGAAAAACCACACAATCAGCCTATCACATCCTCTGAGTGAAACAGGAAGAAACCATGCTGAAAGGGTTCTTGTATATGTTTTGTTGTGGTTCTGTGTATCTACCATTACTTGGAATTTTGACAACACCTGATGAAGAAGATGCTGTGCCTTGGACCTTTCTCAGAATGCAAAGAAATAAAAAAGTGGGCACTGGGTGGGAGGAGAGCGGGTTTAGTCCTACAGATGAGCACTTTGTAGCAGTCAGGTATTTAAAAAAATAGTAACTTTTAATTACTTGCTACAAACAGGAGAGTGAGTAATTACTTTTTAAAAGAATGTTTATAAGTTTTAAACTAGAACATTCATTATATTTAGGAAGACTTGGAAATTTAATTGTTGACTTTTTAAAAAGGTCTGGGTGTCTTTAATAACACATGGTATTTCAGGAGTCCATTTTGTCAGCACCTTAAGTGTCAAAGAATGGACATTTATGGTGGACACCAGCAGGAGAAAGTGAAGCTGATGCTGGGCAAGTCTTCCTCAGTACAAGCAAACCCACACCAAGTCATCTTCATTACTTCATTTCACCCTCTTATATTACACTGGAAGCTGTAGTTGCAGACATATGTACAGGCAGCAAAGGGTATGGGGTCGTTCTCAGCTGGATTGAAGCAGCAGCAGAGTTCAGCAGTCATCTGAGTGTCCCTTTTTGGGGCTCTTCACCATACTCTGGCCAGCTAGCTGCACTTGGCAGGGATCCTACATTTTTGTGGTAGGAACTCACAAAGTAGAAGAAATCAAAAGAATCAAGGATGTACAACGGAAAAATGAAGAGAGCAGTGGTGCAACATCTCAACAGCCCAACAAGCCCAGGATCAGCTAATCTGTCCTCACTGTTTCTGTATCTTCCAGGCTCATATTGTTAGTTCGTCAACTGCATATCCATCAATGTGTTACATCTCAACCTTAATTCCTCACTATTTCTCCCTCCCTCCTAATAGTGAGTGTAATGTCCTTCATGGAGATGGTCTCTTTCAAAAATAAAGGATGGACTATTGTTATTAGACACCTAGGTATCAATGTATGTATGTATGTCCTACAGAGACTGGCAAGGGTGGCAGAGGCCAAGAGCATGAATAATAGCAATAATGAATAATGGCCCAATAATATCCCAATTCTGATAAAACAGATAATGACGGGTACCCTAAAACAGATATGTGATTAACAGAACATTGGTTATGGCAAAGAGTAATTTTTCTTGGCTCTTTGCTTGCTATTGTTAATTCCTTGAAAGTGAGAAAGCAATGAGGCCATGCAGTGCACGGACAGAGTACTGCACTAGGGTTCAAATTTTTGCGGAGCTCCACGTTCAGATCTCTGCTCAACTATGGAATCTCATTGGTGATGGCAACGGTAAAGCCACTCCTTAAACATTTTACACAACTTGCAGACCTAACTGTTGCTGATATGCTGTATGCTGTCGTCATTTTAGATTTTAGCAATGCTATGAATTATAGACTTCTAAAAGGCCCTGCCATTAATAGCCCTGTTCATGTCTTGCAAACTTGTTGCTCTTTCTTGAGTCAACCCTTCTCACGTTTGGTGTCCCCCCCCCCTTTTCCAGCCCTTTTAGGGTCTCCATAATTTGGCAGCAACATGATGGCTCACAATAGCAACAAAAAGCCTTGCTGATCAACTGCAAATCATCCAGTGATCTGCCAAGTATTTGAGATCTAATAAATATCAGGATCTTGGCACAATTGGGGGGGGGGCTTGGAATTGCAGGGCATCATAGAACTGAACAAACCTTCCTAGATCCCAATGTAGCTTCTTCCTGCCCCTGCCATAAAATAAGCTATGCCCTGATCAGCATGGAACACTAGAGTGGACAAGGGGTCTGAACAGGTTTTCAGTTCCCTGCATTCTTCCAAATAATCTTTGTGCTCCGATTTTTAAAAAACGTGTGAAAGGAATGGGAGGAAGAATGCAAAGTCCATGCCGCCATTCCCTTCAGATCTTATGGTGCAATCCTGAGCTGAGTGGTTATAGGCAATTGTGGGAATACATAATGGGAAATGCAACGAGGCTTGCGTCTGAATAGGCATGCCCAGGATTGTGCTGTTAGTCACACTTTAGATAAAAGGTAATTATGATGCCATAAGCATTAAAGATTCAGGATTAGGCTAATTACATGTATTATAGAGTAGGTTCCATTGATTTTAGTGAGTTGTATGAGTGAACATGCCAAAGAACATATTGGTAATAATATTTATCTACCACTGATTTTTGTTGTTGTCATTTATAATGTTACATTTAGTGTCGTCGTTTAGTCGTTTAGTCGTGTCCGACTCTTTGTGACCCCATGGACCACAGCACGCCAGGCCCTCCTATCTTCCATTGCCTCCCGGAATTGTGTCAAATTCATGTTGGTTGCTTCGATGACACTGTCCAACCATCTCATCCTCTGTCTTCCCCTTCTCCTCTTGCCTTCACACTTTCCCAACATCAAGGTCTTTTCCAAAGAGTCTTCTCTTCTCATGAGATGGCCAAAGTATTGGAGCCTCAGCTTCAGGATCTGTCCTTCCAGTGAGCACTCAGGGTTGATCTCCTTTAGAACTGATAGGTTTGTTCTCCTTGCAGTCCAGGGGACTCTCAAGAGTCTCCTCCAGCATGACAATTCAAAGGCATCAATTCTTCAGCGGTCAGCTTTCTTTATGGTCCAGCTCTCACTTCCATATATCACTACAGGAAAAAACATAGCTTTGACTATTCGGACTTTTGTTGGCAAGGTGATGTCTCTGCTTTGAAGGTTGCTGTCAAGGTTTGTCATCACTTTCCTCCCAAGAAGCAGGTGTCTTTTAATTTCGTGGCTGCTGTCTCCATCTGCAGTGATCATGGAGCCCAAGAAAGTAAAATCTGCCACTGCCTCCAGATCTTCCCCTTCTATTTTCCAGGAGGTGATGGGACCAGTGGCCATGATCTTAGTTTTTTTTTTTTTTTTGATGTTGAGTTTCAGACCGTTTTTTGCACTCTCCTCTTTCACCCTCATTACGAAATTTAGTGTAGCGTGTCTGTAAACAATCCTAAGGAAATGTCATTTGAACAATATACATTTATTAATAATTAAACTATTTTTCTTTACCCCAATTAGAGTGTTACACAATTCAAAATAATAGACACACATGAAATATAGGCCAAATCAACAACCAATTAAAATGTCAAGATAATCAGACTATTTTTGATCAAAAATGGTCAAAGCTTGAGACACACACAGAAACTTCCCAACTTCAGTTGTCATCCAAGGGTCAGTGTCCATGAAGTGGGTGGGTTCAGTGATGTTT
This sequence comes from Pogona vitticeps, assembly GCF_051106095.1. Lineage (NCBI taxonomy): Eukaryota > Metazoa > Chordata > Lepidosauria > Squamata > Agamidae > Pogona > Pogona vitticeps. The sequence continues at coordinate 99,743,648 of NC_135785.1, forward strand.
GAATGCAATGCTTCTGGAAATGAAAGATTTGCCAGCTGTATGTCATTGGTCAGAGGGACGTGATGGCGCTGCAGGTTAAACTGTTGAAGCCTCTGTGCTGCAAGGTCAGAAGACCTGCAGTCATAAGATAGAATCGACACGACAGAGTGAGCTCCCGTCGCTTGTCCCAGCTCCTGCCAACCTAGCAGTTTGAAAGCATGTAAATGTGAGTAGATAAATAGGTACCACCATGGTGGGAAGGTAACGGCGTTCCATGTCTAGTCACACTGGCCACGTGACCACGGAGGATTGTCTACGGACAAAACGCTAGCTCTATGGATTGGAAATGGAGATGAGCACCGCTGCCTAGAGTCGAATACGACTGGCCAAATTGTCAAGGGGAACCTTCACCTTTGCCTTTTATGCCATTGTTCAAGGGTTGCTCTCAATGCCCTTTCACTTTTGGGGGTGGTTCCTTCTATGTCCCCGAATAAACTATTTACCTATATGGAAGAGAACAAAACACTAAAGAACATTGTATATCTGTCCCCGATTGAAATTATTTCAAAAGACACTAGAACTTCCATCTTAAAATACATTTCTTAAGTATGCATAGTAGCTTCAGACAAAAGGGTAATTTTTAATTCCATCTTGTGTGAAAAAAAAATTGGAAATTCTTATCCCTAAATTAAGCCGGATAAAGAATTAAAATGCACTCTGATTTAAGGGTTGAGAATAAAACATTCCATTTAAATTAGCCAAGTCCATGCATATTAAAACCCCGCTTCTGTTGAGAAGATACAAACAAGGCTGTCTACAGAAATCTTCAGCACAATGGTGGCCTTCATTCAGCCTTCCTCATTTCAGAATACCAATTGAGCTCTGGCGTTTTAAAGTCAACTAAGATTTCCAACCAGCCTTTATCATTTGCTGTTAAATAAGCCTGTCCAAGAAACTCAGACAAAGATACAAACAACAAAGTTCTCTAAATGGGTTACATAAGGCATTCAGAACATCCCGATTCATTCCCTTCCAGGAGTGCAGCTGAGTTACAAACAATGCACACAGCAAGTTGGAGCTTTTAGGAAAAACACAAGATACTGTAAGGGGAGAAAACTAGTTATATAATCTGGGATATGAGCAATGCAAAAGGCTTCTCATCCCCACCCTCTAATTTTGGGGCAACCTACAATCCCTTTTTACAACTCAGAAATTCCCAACTATTGTTTTGTTTATTAAATCAACATTAAGTATTCTTAAGACCCACTGATTTCAACAAAAGAGTAAAAGCCATCATCAATTTAATAATAATGATAATGGTAATAATAGCATATTAAGAAGCTAACTCCAATTTATGACTACCCTTTCCAGGGTTTTCTAGGTATAAAGTACTCGGACATGGTTACCATTCCCTGTGACTCTGCAGTTTGCTTAAGGCTACACAGGTTGGTTCTTCTCCTGGGACACACAGTGGGGAACTGAACTCTCCACCTTTGGCTTTGGAGTCCAGGTGTTCAACTCACTCAGTTATCCAGCCAGCTATCTCCCCTTTTGACTGTTTTTATCAAGGAGATCTGCTGAAGTCAGTCTTGATTTTCCGGAAGCCTTCCACTATTTCTATTTCTAATTTTGGAAGGCATTTATCAACAGTTTAATATTAGTTACAAAAGTTGCCCTTCTTTGGGTGTCAACACCCTTTGTTGCATTGCTGGAACATAAACATTGCTGATCGCATTTGTTCTGATTGAGAAGATTTGTGAATGTTGCTCCTCTCTCTTGAAATATATCATGTGGGGGATTCCGGCTAACTTGTTGGCACTCCTGTCAATGCTCTGGTGGATGGCTGGTATACCGCTGCCACCAGGGCAGTCAGCACCTAACCACCCTCTCCGCTGTCGAGCCCGGCCAGCCCCCTGGTTTCACCAGCAGCTGAGAGCCATGAAGCGCAATTGGAGAAGGCTAGGGAGCATTTGGAGAAGGGCCCTGACAGAAATTAATTTAAAAGCCGCCAGGATTGCCTCTAAACTTTACCTGGCTAGGGTAAAGGTTGCTAGAAGATCATTTTTTGCTGACCGGATAAGCAAAGCTCACAACCAGCAGATGGAACTTTTCTGTATAGTGCGCGATCTATCCGGAGTTGGCCACAGTGGTAGGCCTCCCATTAGTATTTCATGTGACCAATTTGTGGCATTTTAAAAATCTAAAGTGGAGGCCATCCGCCAGGACCTTGATCCCTTTTTACGGACAGTAGATCGAGTCGAGATGTCCGATGCATCTTCTTGTCCGGAGAGGTTAACTTGATTTCAACCTGTGACGTCCAATGAGGTGGACAGGGTGCTTGTGCGCTGTTGTGCCACCACCTCCTCTTTAGACCCTTGTCCGGCTTGGCTCATCAAAACAACCAAGATGGTAACAACAGAAAGAGCCACTGCAATAATTAATGGGTCTCTCCAGAAGGGCATGGTTCCCCCTGCCCTCAAGGAGACACTCAAATAAACTGATGACCTTGGTCTGTTCCAGTCAGGCTTCAAGCTGTGGCATGGTACGGAAACAGCATTGGTCACCCTGCAGGATGACCTCCTGAGGGAGGCCGACAGGGGGAAATATGCCCTTGTTGGTCCGCCTCGATATCTCAGCGGCCTTTGATACCATCAACCACGGTATCCTCCTGGGGTGGTTCTCCAAGCTGGAGATCGATGGCCTTGCTTTGGCATGGCTTCATTCTTTTTTGGGGGACTGTTCCCAGAGAGTGCAGCTTGGTGAGATAGCTTCCACCCTGTGGATTCTCAATTGTGGGGTTCCGCAGGGGTTGATAATCTCACCAGTGCTACTCAATATCTATATAAGGCTGCTGGGTGAGGTCATCAGTATGCTGATGACACCCAGCTCTACCTCTTCTTTTCTCCAGCTGCAGTGGATGCTGTTATGTCTGAGGTGGATGAGGGCAAATGGATTGAGGCCGAATCCGGACAAGATGGAATCTTGCGCGTGGGTGGCCCTGGTGTCAGTTGGTTGGGAAACTCCCTTTCCTTTGGGGGAGTGACTCTTCCCATGAAGAATGAGGTTCACAGCTTGGTCATCTGTCTGGACCATGGAAACTCAGGTGACATCTATGGTCTGGGCAGCCCATTTCCATCTTCAGAGGATTGCCCAGCTGTGTCCCTATCTAGACGTGGGGGCACTCACGACTTTGATTCATGCACTCGTAATCTCAAGAAAAGACTACTGCTGTGCTCTCTACATGGGGCTACCCTTGAGGTTGATGTGGAGACTACAACTGGTTCAGAATTCGGTGGCCAGATTAATAACTGGGGTGAAGAAATTTCAACACATCTCCCCCATTCTGGGTGCCCTTCATTGGCTACCGGTTCATTTCTGCATCAACTTCAAGGTTATGATGATAACATTCGAAGCCCTAAATGGTTTAGGAACTTGGTACCTAGCAGAACGCCTGCTCACAGCCAGATCTGTCCATAATACCCATTCTTCACAGGCAGGGTGGTTGAGGGCCTTGGTCCCAAAAGAGGCCTGGAGGGAAAGAACCAGAAGCAGGGCCTTCCCGGCAGTTGCCCCTCACCTGTGGAACAATCTGCCCATGGAGATACACCTGACACCCTCATTGGACGGGTTTAAATGAGCATTGAAAACTTGGCTCTTCCGTCAGGCTTCCCCCAGGCATTAAGTTGCTGATATCTCTGCTTCCCTTTTATCATCCTTTTTGCCATCCTTTCATCATCCTTTCTACCATCTGTATAGCCATTTGTTTTAATTTATCCTACTAGTTATTATACCTGTTGAATGTTTGTATTATTTTATTCTTATTGTGTTTTAATATTGTGTTGTTTGTCTTCTTGTTGTTAGCCGCCCAGAGTGGCCTGGCTGCCAGATGGTGCGGGGTATAAATCAAATAAATAAATAAGGTGATCTGCACCTGGTGACAGTGCTGATACAGGATACATTTCTACCTGAAGCAGAGCCTAGTTGTGTTCCCTCACTGTAGTAAGTGAAACTCTTTAAGACCAATACCGTTCAGACCCCGGGACCAAACTGTATCTACCATTATTTGTGGTGCATGGTGTTTCTACTGTGCTGTATTAAAAGGGCAGGTCTGCCTTAGTGGCTCAGGGCCTTAACTGGATTACACACCCATCAAGATGCATCATATCAGTAGTTCTACAACTCTGGATTCATTTAGGGCACTTTTTCAGCAAAAGGAAGAAGATGGAAGGAAACAGTGGAGAGAATTATAAGATAGAAGAACAGATACAGATGAACGTTCTATGTTGTACGGTGTAGTTAAAATAGTGCCAGATAATGTGTTCCCTTTTATCTATGGAATGGGAACAGGAAGATGTCAATAGGCAGAATATTGCTTGAGGCACAAACTAAAATGGCTGCTATTACTTTGTGAGGTTGAAAGGCTCGGTTTTGATATGGCAAAGCATTTGTATATTCGACACTGTACACTAGTTTCTCAGAGCCATACACGATCCCAAAGTCAGATTTAAACTCTTTTGCTGAGGACTTTGAAAATATATTTGCTAATCACTTGGTTAAGAGCTGCAGTAACAGCTGCAGTTTGCTCAACTGCTTTCTTCATTTTTGGAACAGGAGCAAGATAATTGTAAAAAGCAGACAATAGAAGAAAAATAATCCAGGTTCTTGTCCCTCTTCCTCTTGCTGGGAATGTACCAGATTTGAAAACAAGAACTTCAGCCTGAATCTGTGTTCCACACCTTAGTCACTTTTAAAGAAAACAACAAACAAACAAAAAAAATCAGGCTCAAGTATATTTAAAAGATTTTGAAATCCAATACCTACAGGAAATTCACCGTCCTTTTCAAAGAAAGCTAATAACACTCCTCCCATGTTTATTCTTCCATTTAAAAATTCTGGGACTCATCAGAGGTGGTTGGAAAAAAAAAACACCCTACCTTAAGTGTTTTGAATCATGTTAAAGCCCAGTTGTATTTGAAGGATTATTTACTTAAAAGCAACTCCCACTCAGTTCAAAGGAATTTACTTGCAAGCAAGTGCGTCAGAGGATTCTCAGTTTAGATTTCTTGCTGGCTTTACTTTGTAGAGTGCCATATCTTTCTGTATAGGTATTCAGGACAGGATCTTAATTTTCATTTTTCTGTTGAATTTTTTTCTCCCTAGTAAATAGCTGTGTTAGTCTGTTGCAGCAAAACCAAGAACTCTGTAGGACCTCTAAAACGAAAAAGTTTTCTTTGGCATAAAGACTGCAGGCTACTTCTTCAGATGCCTCTACAAGACTTTTTGTCATCTTTCTGAGGTGTGTGGCTACACCCTATAGACTGAGCAAATTTCACACAATTTGTATATCTTCATTGTTGCAATAATACGTGATGATTCACTTATGTGACTCACTCATCACAAGTCCAATGTTGTGAATGCAATCCATTTTCAAGTCATGTGGTGTCATTTGAAATGTAGCCATTTTGAACAGGGGCAGTTCAGTAGGGATGAAATTCCTTACTTCTCCTGTCCTTGTAATCGGAGGACAAGGAAAAGCAGAATTTTTCTTCTCTACTCTCTGTAGAGAGAACACTCTCAAAAAGGCAAGAGATGGAGAACTATTTTATGCAAATCTGAAAAACTAGCATTTAAACAGAAATAATGAAGAATATGCATTATTTTGTTGCAAAGGCTTTTCAGGATCAAAAGTATCAGAGTGGTATTTTGATTATTTTGAAATAATTAACCAGTGATTCTGGAAATGAGCACAATTTTATCTCTTTTTCTTTTTCAATTTTTTTGTTTGCAGATGTAGCTTGTGCAGATTACAAAGTTCCTGAAAGTGTGTGTGGGTGGGTGTGCGCACGTGCCTTGCCGCACACTTGCCTGTAGCTAACGAATTTTGTAGGTCTTTTAAAGTCCTCGTTGAATAATCAAGAAATGACAAAATAAATGGATAAGATGAAGAATTTCATAATTATTATTTACATCCCTGCGATTTGTGCATCTGTGTGCCAGTTTCTGGGATGACAACTGACAGACCTGCATGTACTAATTAGGCCCAGGAATGCATGATTTCATTATGAGGTCTAATGTTCTGCCGAGGGCACTAAGATCCCAGTTTAGAACTTGAGCCTTTGAGGGTGAAACATCCACCAGCTACAATCGAGCAATATCGAGCGGCAGCCTGTAAGCAGAATTTGATTTGAAAGTCCTGACTGTTACTAAATTCAAGACAACAGTGCCACAGGGCTGGTCCTATCTGCCGAGTGATGTGACCTCAAACAGCAAAAGCTGGAGGGCAGGCAGCAGTGATAGCCCCTTGGCTGCTCCTTCTGAACTCACCAGCTGTTTTCCTAGGAAACAGGCTGAGCTTCATGACACAAAACTGGTCCTAGGTTCTCTAAACTAGCCTGCTGTCACAGAAGAGATGGAAGACATTATTCAGCTGCTTGTACTCCACTCAGGTTCAACTGCCTATCCAGTCAGGTTTCGTAGGGCAGTGGTCCCCTACCTTGGGCCTCCAGAAGTTCTTGGACTACCACTCCCAGAAGCCTTCACCACCACCTCTGCTGGCCAAGATTTCTGGGAGTTGAAGTCCAAGGCGGCACAAGGTTGAGGACCACTGTCATAGGGGACCCGTGTGGAAGCAGGCACCACTTTGCCCTTTGGCTCAGGCAGCACGATAGTTTGATCCTGCCAAATGGTATTTTCTGCTGCTGCTGAAGGAACGCCTGGGTATAGCTCAAAGTTCTTTTTTCACTCCCACTTTGTATTAATTTTCTCCCCAAGCATGTCGTCAAGGGTGTATTCAATAATGGGAACCCATGTTCTACAGGAAATCTGGGAGCACATTTTGAGATTCTTCTGGGGAGAAAAGAAAAACACAAACAACCGCAGGGTTCAAGCTGTGGGTTTTTGTTTTTTTAAGGTTGTTGTTAAGCTTCAGCTGATGACGACTTCCACAGCAGCCACAGCTGTCTAATCACTAGCTCTAGAGAGCATCTGAGTGCAGCTGGCACACCAGATATTCTCAAAGTGACAGAAGCCCTCTGTTTGTTTCACAGTCATAATTTAAAAATGTAAGAATCATTTCTCAGCCCATCTTGCAGAAGTCATGGGAAGATAAACAAGCAGAGGTCTGCCCTTAGAAATATGCAATTCTATGCTGTCATTGTTGTTGATCAAATCTCACTTATTTATGTTCCAGCCCCAATATTTTTCTTTATTTGTCCCAATAAACTCACATCAATGTGGAAAATATGAACATTTGCGATAAACTTGATCCACATGAGCCGTCTTGAAATTCATTAAAAAAAAGGCAAAATATAGCATTTTAAAATAAACCAAATGCCACAGAAGCATGGATTTGGAAAGCTATAGAATGTACACTGAGTTTTTAAAATTCATTGCCAGGTTTACACATACAGTGGGCAGTTGTTTACTACTCAGAGTCCCCAGAGAAACAGGTCACAAAGTGAATTCTGTTTGACTCCTTTGCCCATATTAGTGATTTATTATTACTTTAACAGGTCTTCTTGGCTGCTCAGATATAATGGTAAACTGACTAGGCTAGATAAAGTCACTGTTTGTAATCTGAATCATAGGGCTGCCAGATCAGCAGCAACCCGTCCCCTAAGATTTAAAGGCCAAAACCTGAGACCTGGGAGTCTCAGGTTTAGTGATGTCACAGGATGATCTTTGTGAGTTCACAGAGACAAGGGCAAAAAAAGATTGGGAGGAACCATAATGGCTTCTGCAGCCTAGGCCCTGCACTGCTGCTTCCAGAGCTTGCCCAACAAGAAGTCTCATGCGTTGTAATGCTGGTATTGCACTCCCTCTCTTGGTCCAAATGACACAATGAGCATAACATACATAAAAATATCTTCATCCTGACCCAGAGAGTCTCATTTGTCATGTCTCTCTCAGTGGAGTGCTCTTCTGAGGAGGAGGAGGAGGAGGAGGAGATGGTGGTGTAGGAGATTCAACCTGTTCCAGGGAAAGTTAGGTCAGAGAAAACATCACTACGGTGCAGCACTTCTAGCAGCACTCCCTCAGAATGTCAGGAGAACAGAGTGCTCTGCCCTCCAAAGGTAAAAAGAGCCTGGCCCCTCTTAGCCCAAGACAGTGCTAGAAGCTAGGAGAAATGAAAGCAGAACCAGCACAAACAGACCATTTAAAAAGTCTTGACTGCGGATCAGAGGCACCTGGAGAGAAAGAGGAAACATTACTGATAACAATGAGTGTACTGATCTCCTTGCTCAAATTGTTTGCCTGTACTCCATTCCTGCTCTTTTCTCAGACTGGAATGATTGTTTTACTAGAACCTCAGATTACAACTGGCCTTGCTCCTGGACTTTCTTGAACCTCAGCACTTGCAGCCTTCATATAGTCAACCACAACACTTGGCAACAATGCACAATGGGTAGAGAGGGGTGCCTAGGCACACAAGGGTCAAATTTTCTTCTTTTGAACGCTACAATTTATTTTCTTTTGTTGTTGTGTGTCATCAAGTCGTCTCCAATTTATGGTGACCATGTGAATGAGGGATCTCCAAAATGTCATGTCATCAACAGCCTTGCTTAGCTCTTACATACAAAGGTTTGTGGTGCCTTTAGAGAACCAATCCATCTCATACTTCATCTTCATCTTTTCCTGCTGCCTTCTATCTTTCCCAGCATTATTATCTCTTTCAGAGCATCCTGTCTTCTCATGATATCTTAATTTATTGATGTTTCTTCCACCAATTTTCACTCCTCCTTTATCTCAATCTAGTTTGGTTTTCTACATGATATGTTCTTTGAACAGACTGAACAGTTAAGGGAGATAAAATGCACACTTGTGTGACAATTTGGCCTATAGGAAATCATTCTGTCTCTCTACAATCTGTCTTAGCAATAGCTTCTTGCATACAATATAGGTTAAGCATCAGAACAATCAAGTGCTGAGACACATCAGTTTCTTTCAGAACAACCCACAGTTTCTCATTATCTACACAGTCAACGGATTTGCTGTAGTCTACAGTGGGGTCTTGACTTGAGAACTTAATCCGTATTGGAAGGCGGTTCTCAAGTCAAAAAGTTCTCAGGTCAAATCTGCATTTCCCATAGGAATGCATTGAAAACCATTTGATCCGTATCTGCTCTAATGGGAAGCTGCTATTCTGCCTTTGACCACTAGAGGGGGATATTTTGTTTCTTTTTTTCTTAGGTCAAGAAAGGTTCAGGGAAGGCAGGGAAAAGACAGTCCAGGCAGTACCAGGCAGTCTGAAGACTCCCAATCCACTCTCTAAACGCTGGGAGGAGTGAGGAAGCAGACAGGCACCCTTTTCACTGGCCAGCAGTTAACTGAAAGTTCAAATTTTGCACTTTCCCTGCCTCCCACGTGGGTTTTTTTCAGTTCTTAACTCAAATCTAAGTATGTAAGTCAAGTCAATATTTTCCTATGAGAGTGGTTCTTAAGTCAAAATGTTCTTAACTCAAGCCATTCTTAAGTCAAGACCCCACTGTATAAAGCATAGACTGACCTGAAATTCTTTGGGGTGCTCCAGTAGCTAATCGGTATTTGCAATATATCAAGTGCTTCTTCCTTTCCAGAATTCAGCTTGAACATCTGGCATTTCTCATTCCATATAATGTAAAAGCCTTTGCTGCAATACCTTGAGCATCACTTTGCTTGCATGGGAAATTAAAGCAATGGTCTTATAGTTACTGCACATCTTGGTATCTCCTTTCTTGGAGATTGGAATGTACTATATTTTTCCATGTATAAGACAATACTTTTGTCTTAAATCTTTAGACTAGAAATCGAAAGTCATCTTATACATGGAAGTAAGCTGAGGAGATAATAAAATGGCCCATACCTTGCCTCTGCAAATAGGCTGCCTCCAATCACGAGGCTTAGCTTCCTACAATCATGAGCCTTATGTAACTGATGTTACCTGATGCTGAACAAACCAATTCCAACACACCTAATTGGAGGTGGAGCATATAGGCTGTGCTCGAATGCAACAGGGACTTGTAATGTCTGAGTATTCTGAGCCCAGAGACTGAATACTCAAAGCTAAGATTTCTTAATTTAGAAAAGGGGGTGTCTTATACATGGAAAAATACAGTGTGTGTGTGTGTGTGTGTGTGTGTGTGTGTGTGTGTGTGTGTGTGTGTGTGTGTATAGACGGATTCAATTTCTGTGGTTTCAAACAGTTATACACCAGTGATTTATTTCTTCCTACTGCTTTCAGGATAGCTTTCACTTCACTCTCTAGAACTGCAGATTCTCCATCATGGGAATCTTCTTCAAAAGAGTCTGTCTTTCTTTTATCTCTGCTGTATACATCTTCAGTATACTGTTCCCACTTTCTCTTTATTTTTTTCTGGTCGGGTAATGTGCTTCCCTGTTACTCATATAGCATTCCTAATCTAGGCTTAAATTTCCCTTTGATTTCTTGGATTATCTGGAATAGATCTCTTGTTTTTCCCCTTTTGTTGTTCTCTATTTCTTTCGACTGGTTGTTGTAGTAGCTCTCTTTGTCGGTATGTGACAGTCACTGAAAAAGAGCTTTCCAGTTCTGACCATATTTCTGTCACCTTTTACTTTTGATTCTCATCTGTCCTTTAGAATTTTAAATATTTCTTGTCTTCCATTTTCTTATGCACTATGTCATATTATACAAAGCCAATCAAACTGTCTCTTCCTACAGTGTCATTCACTCTGAGATTTGTCCCCCAGGCTGAGGAACTACATAATCATTGTGATTCCTAGAAAGCTGCAATCAACATCATGAAATCTGGCAAACCTAATCGAGGCAGAAGGCAGGACAACAATGTGCTCCAGAAGCTAAGTAGGAGTCAAAAGGCTTGTCTCTCCAAAGTGTTTGAAATCATATAGGCTGGAGATCCTTTTACTTTGCTTCTCTTTTTCCACTGGTGGATCATTTTCAGCTTGAAATTCAGAATAAACCTCTGGCACATTCAAGCCACTTTCAAGACAGAGCTAACAGTGATAACCCCAGCTTGCCCACCTATCCCAGGGAACATTGTGACAATTTGGAGCCACTATTTAAAATTCCTACTTGACCCAAGAGCACCACTAATGTAGTGGTGTTTCATAGTACTGTAGGAAAAAATAAAATGGCTGCTCCAAGTCACTATAGCACTTGTTGGAGTGCTGCTACCTGTACTTTGCTGGGCTCATAAGGAGTCCCACTGATGTAAGAGGGCACATTCTGAAAATGACAGGCATATGACAGCTTTGCAATGACAGGATTCCATAGCATATTTTAGAAATCTGATGGGGTTCGGTCTCCTCTCAGCATGTGGAGCAGTCATTAGCTACACGTGCTTTTTGTGGGCTACACCCATAAGAGTGACAAGAAGCATGTACACATACTTACATACCCTTTATTGCTCTCCGATAACTCTGCCTGAGCTGAAAGCGCCTTTTATTTTCTTATATTTGAATGCCACATCTCTATTGATTTGGATGCTGAATTTTGCCACATTTGCTTGCAGTCACTGTTGTCATAGCTATGAGTCACTGAATCTGGTGCTTAGAAACTGGAAACACCTGAGTAATAGGGGGAAATAAATCAAGCAGCATTGAAAATGACATCTAGAGGACAGCCTTTCAGGTGTTCTTTTGAATTTCAGTGTGAAAAATCTCTATTTAAGCTCAAAGCAGAAGGGAAAGCCAATGTTAAATGGAAAACAAAAAGCCCACAGTAAGTGTTACTGCCTCAGCCACACAGGAGTGGGTAATATATGGTTGCTGGGGGAGTGGGTTCAACTTGGTGGATCACAGACCTTTCAAGCTCAGAGCCTCCAAAATACAGTAAGCCCTTGCTTAGATGTACTCAGCAGTACTGATCCCATTTGAAATTCAGCCTTCCTGGAGCTTGTTCATTTCAGAGTCTTATCTCAGCTGATCTGCATCAGAGGCTCCAGGTCAAAACTGGGCAAACTATGGCTTGTGGACCATATGTGACCTCTGGGCCCTCTTAAAGCTACTAATATCTCAGATTGAGTTTTGAGTTACTGAGACTGGACGTGCCAGTTAATGAGAAAGGCGATGGACTAATTTGGGGAACTTGAAATTATTTCATTTTGTGAATCCATGCATTTCTGCTATGCAGCTAGAAGAATTTAATTGGAAATTAAAAACTCTGCAACACCCTCAGAGAGCAGCCTTTAGAAAACATGGATCTCACTAGACCTACATTTTTGGTGGGCATCTCATTTGATAAACAAAGAGAGAGAATGAATGAATAAATTGGTACATGTTGTGTAAGGTAAAGGTAAAGGTTCCCCTTGACATTTTAGTCAGTCGTGTTCGACTCTAGGGCGTGGTGCTCATCCCTGTTTCCAAGCCGTAGAGCCAGCGTTTGTCTGAAGACAGTTTCCGTTGTCACGTGGCCAGTGCGGCTATACACGGAACACTGTTTACCTTCCCACTGAGATGGTACCTATTTATCTACTTGCATTTACATGCTTTCGAACAGCTAGGTTGGCAAGGAGCTGGGACAAAGCGATGGGAGCTCACTCCGTTGCGTGGATTTGATCTTACGACTGCTGGTCTTCTGACCCTGCAGCACACAAAGGCTTCTGCGGCTTAGCCCGCAGCACCATCATGTCCCCCACATGTTGTATAGTAAATGGTTATGACTGTAAATATGAATTGATGCATGGGAATAGGATATTGTGAATGGATATATGGAATCTGGCTGCAGATAACTCTGACCATATACAGAGGAAGAGGAACCCACCACGAGATTTTGCCATGTGGTTGATTGTATGCTTTTCTCTGCTAGAATTCATTCTCTCCTACTCAATATACCCAAAGCTCAGTGGTGCAGATAACCTAACACACACAGATGAGCTTCTCCCCAAGCTTCCAATTCCTTTTGTTTCTCTTGTGTCAAGTCTGTTCACAGTTCATGTTCCAGATATTTGGGGTTTACTTTCCTGTTTAGCATGTATGGCACAACCAAACATTTAGTTGTAGTTACACCCTCAAAGAGCAGTCCCATTCAATTCAGTAAAATAAATAATTTCTATAGTTCTCCTTAAAGTGTGAGACTCACACAGGAAAACAACGGCCAAACAGAAAACTTGGACAGGCTCCTACAATATTCAGAGTCTCAAATACTGAGACTCAGGAGAGGAGCAGAAACTATTGCCAAGCTGTCATCTCCTTTATTTACTCTTGTCTCTTTAATAAACAAAGGCAGTATTGCTGTGCTGGTTTTGCTTCCCTAGCCAACCGCAGTGAACTTGCCCTGTTCCTTTTATGTGACGCAAAGGCTTCATTTTGTTCCTATGAATCTCCCAGGCTTCCATTTGCTACAGTAGTTCAAAAGTTCAGCGCCTCAGAGTTCCAGGAGGGAAGGGAGAAGGGAACAATTGAGTGAATCACGAACTCGGTATGGGAAGCAGTACATGTAGGAATAGGGAAATTGGTCATGTTTCTTCCTGTCTTTCTTAGAATCCCACCAGATCATACCAGTTTTATAGCAGGCTGCTAGGGTTTTTTTTTGTTTCTCCCTGCACAGGCCTTCATGCATTTAAAAACAACTTTTGCACACATCTATTTCCCCTTCTCCAAAACACACTGGAAGCCTCAAAAACTACTGCTTTCAAAAGCAAAGTACTATTCATTTCACTGCTAGTCCCAGGAGGTACAAAAAACATACTTTTATAGAAGGAGCTACCTTTTATAGAAGGAGCTACCATGTGAACTTCTAGATATGGTTTTTGTACAGATACAGTATAGTGGCTACAGAATAGGGTTACAATAGTGATGCTATCAGTCACATAAGAATTGAGCAAGGGACATTAAGATTTATAGCCCTCATTTAAAATATTTATGTACTACCTAATTCTATATAAGCATTTTAGTACTTGTATTAAATGCCCTTGGAGTAATTTACAACTATATGAGTAAAAAATAAAAAGAGTCTATAAAGTCATGGATACGACCATCAAAACATAAATGATACAAAAAGGTGTCAAAATGCTAAATTATGAGATTATTAAGAGCCAACAATAAAAAGTGAACACTAAAAGAAGAGATTAAAAAAATAGAAAGTCCTATGGAAACCAGATCTAAGAAACAAATTAATTTCTTTTCTGATAATATGAATATATGAGTGAAAGCTTTAAAATTGTTTGTTACCATAACTCTGCTATTTCTTTTCCCCCCTAGCTAGTCTTATTCCCCCAACATGTTCTGCAGCTGCCAACACTATGTGGTTTAGAAATCCCTTAGTCTTTCCCATTCCAATCTCTTGCTCTCCCCATCTTTCTTTTTGTTTTTCCTTCGGTTTCCCTTCCCTAGAGCCTTTGTCCTTGTTTCCACTCTTTCTCCACCTAGTGCTTCTTCAGCTTTCTTTTCTCCTAATTCTCTTTCCTAACTCTGCTCTGTGTTGTGAGCTGAACACTCCCGCATGACAGGGGAGTTCTAACTGTACATGCCTCTGAGAGAAAGGGATAGCTGGAGATAACAGATCTGGAATCATCAGGCTGCCAAAAAAAAATTCCCACTACCCAGAGAAGGGAAAATCTCTGAAATAGAAGGGAAGTAAAAGGATTTGGGACGTGGTGGCGCTGCAGGCTAAACCGCAGAAGCCTGTGCTGCAGGGTCAGAAGACCAGCAGTTGTAAGATCGAATCCACGCGACGGATTGAGTGCCTGTCGCTTGTCCCAGCTCCCGTCAACCTAGCGGTTCGAAAGAATGCAAATGCGAATAGATAAATAGGGACCACCTTGGTGGGAAGGTAAACAGCGTTCCGTGTCTAAGTCACACTGGCCATGTGACCATGGAAGATTGTCTTCGGACAAAACACTGGCTCTGTGGCTTGGAAATGGGGATGAGCACCGCCCCCTAGAGTTGAACACGATTGGAGAAAAAAAAATTGTCAAGGGGAACCTTTACCTTTAAAAGGATTTATGCCAAATCTGCTGTAATGTCAGGCAGACAAATTCAACTAATCCAAATCAATAGGCAACTGAAACCTCTCTTAGACAGGACCAAACAGAGAACCTGGATAAGATTATAACCACCCACCCTCTCCTCTTAAAAGTAAAGAACAAAATTCTGTTGTGTACAGTTCAAAAGGTCACCTGTGGAAAATAAATAAGACTTTTATTGTTATAGCAATAGAACACAACAGAAGTGTCAAAAAGCAAACTTAAACTAAAAGGAGATAGTGAAAGCTTTTCAGAAGAAAGAATCCCAGCTACTTAAGGTAATTAAGTGAAGGTGAACTGAAAAGGGATCACACCCACAAAAAACAGTGGTTTAGAGAAATTTAGAGAAAATAGGTCTCCCATAAGGAAGGCTATTAAATCACTGCAGTTTCAAAATGTGAATGCCTTGCAAAGATCATGCTAAGTAAAATAAAATGATCCTTTGTATTAAACAAGATTCATAGCAGCATCTTGGGAAAATTGTATTTGGATCTTAAACTTCAGTATGAGCGTCCTCAGTGACACTAAAGGGAATTGAATTATACCTGCAAATTAGAAGAAAGAATTAAATTTTAGATGGACGGACGGACGGACGGACGGACGGACGGACGGACGGACGGACAGACAGACAGACAGACAGACAGATAGATAGATAGATAGATAGATAGATAAATAAATAAATAAATATGCTGAAAAGGGCTGCTACACACTTTAACCAGGAGGTTAATATAAATGGAAGAAAGTCTACGATTAGGGAAGGGATAGCTTTGAATGGTAGATTTGGGGTATCACCATAGAGGTGGTAAATTGTTTACTTTTTTTTTTAAAAAAATTTTGCTTTGAAGGTTGGAACCATCACTTTCAAATGCTGGCTGCAAGATGTTGGAAGCTGCAGTTTTTTATTATCTTGATTTTTTGTTATAATATTTAAGCTGCCATTTAGATTTTCTGCCCTAGCACCAACATGTTTGATTTTCTTTCAGTGAGGGGGAAATTCTTAATCAGCAATGGGCATTTTTATAACAATATCAGCACCATTTTACAGTACTATAATGGAGTTAGGACCAGCATGGGCAAAAGCCCAGATTCTTTCCTTAGCAGGGACAGTGTTATAATCTGCTACCTCATCAGACTTCCTTGTTCCCTCCTAACATGGCTGCTGCAGTCTCATAGAAGCTAGCAGAGAAGCCATATTTCTCCAGCAACAATATACTATAGTTGAGCTATCCCTGTTGTAATTAAAAGCATATGGAGTATGCTTTCTTGTTGACAATTAAGACCCGTGGGCCTTACAAAACAATTGCTCCTCATGCAGATGAAACCTACAGGAACTGGTTTGTAGATAAGATCAACATAGTGCCTGTACTGTCAGACTCTTCTGGAATGTATAATTATGGGGACCAGCATGATGATCACCTCTACTTTAAAATTTACCACTACATTGCTGCTCTTCTGTACTTTCTCTACCTCAAGCTCAGGTGCCCAATTGACAAAATGTTTCTGAAGTGTGTTTAGTTTAGCACAAGAAACAGATGTAGGAAAGACTGCATACTATGTCTTCCCATATATGCTGCACTTGGAGGCCTGCCACGTGGATTTCCTTTCAATGATCCATAATGGAAGCCAATGGATTGACAACAATAACTGAAGAAACCTCTTTCCAAGGATAGCATTATGTCATGACTAGCCTAAAGGGACTGGTCAACTAATGTCTCAATAGATTTCCTAAAGTCAAAGACTGTGAACTAGAAATGCTCTGAAATGTAGCTGCCTTGAGGGGTGTCTTTGGTTCCCATGACTACACAAGATTATACAAAGCACAACGACCTGGCACATCCAATTCATTCTACATGAGCCAGTGAACAGCAATTAGATGCTAAACATTGTCAGCTCCACCAGGACAGGAGGTTGGATTTGCACAGACAGTGTCTACAACGTGCCACTTTTCATTTACTTGAAACATCATTGTCCGACTTCTCCAAAATTCCAGACAAAGATGAAAACCTCCAAACAATAGAACACAAACACACACACACACACACACACACACACACACACACACACACACACACACACACACAGAGAGAGAGAGAGAGAGAGAGAGAGAGAGAGAGAGAGAGAGAGAGAAGAGAGAGAGGCAGGCAAAAACAGAAAATACCACAATATTAGAAGCAGCAGCAAAATCTCACTGTGACGGCTGTGATGATGTCACCCGCCTGTCACTGCTGTGGCTGGAGTTTATCTACCTATGGCAGGACAGGAGGTGGGACTTCAGTGGGTGGAGTTAATGTATATAAGGGGGTAGTGAATGTGGTGAAGGGAGAATTTTGAGATTTTTGGGAGATGGGAAGATTGGGATGAGATAGGGTTCGGTTAGGAACTTGGTTAGGGTGTTAGGGCCTGTTTATTCATGTTATGAGGTACTGTGCTAGTGTAGGTGTGAATGAGAGAGTGATTGAGGGGAATACTTTATCACATTGATTGCCTTATTTAGTTTCCACAGTGATTTACTATTATTTATGTTTTCTCAATAAACAATCCTTTTTATTTTGAAATCCATACCATTGTCTGATGAGTCAGATCAATAAGTGTGGTTGGTGGCAGCGTGAATAAAGTGTGAATGAGAGTGACGTGACCATTGTGACGTAAAAGGAGGACGTCACAATAAAACTGGTGTCCAGCGTGTGGGATGCGACTTGTCCCGTAAAGCCTTGGCCAAA
Organism: Pogona vitticeps; assembly: GCF_051106095.1. Taxonomy (NCBI): domain Eukaryota; kingdom Metazoa; phylum Chordata; class Lepidosauria; order Squamata; family Agamidae; genus Pogona; species Pogona vitticeps. Next base: position 99,761,289 of record NC_135785.1, read on the forward strand.
GTGACCAGAGCAAGAGGATTTCAGTTAGGGTCACCTGAAGTGTAAAGCGTGAGTAACTCTCTAGAATTTGACTCAAGGGGAGCAAATTTAGTGGAGAGGCGCTTAAGCTTCAGAGTGGAAGAACTGATATATGAGCTCAGTGGTGTCCATTTTGTGAGGGAGAGTAGCCCAAAAGCAGAGGCTGTGGTGATTTGGTCAACGTGTCCAGATTTAGGAGAACTCTGTGGGACACAAACCAAGGGCAGCAAAGCTGAGGGATCTCCATTTTAATCAGCAGAACCTAAGTTTGTGGGTAGAGCTGTATTAAAATTAAAGTGGTGCCAAAGGCAGATTAATAAAGTATCCTTAATTTGGCAAGAGGCCCAGCAGAAGGGGAAGAAGACGCCAGAGAAGCGTAGTTACAGTTACTAGTCCAGTTAGATCAGCTGGAATACACTGCTAATAAATATCAGACCTTAGCACAGGAAAGGAAAATAGTGTTTTACACAGAGGCTTGGAAATAGTAAGGAGCCTTTTGTGCAAGTAACATGCCTTTAACGCGCAGTAAAATGGCTGAAAGTGAGCCAAAATCTCCAGAGATGTCTGAAAGTTCTGGAGATAAGTTAAATGGTGAACATATATACAGAATGAAACAAATAGAAATAGAAATGGAGAACTCAAAGGGGAAGGACTCTATTGAGTTTAGCAAATGGGATCAACAAATAGATCCAACCTTGCAGTAACCCCTGAGAACCGTGAGAGATATTATTGTGAAGAAGAAGGCCTTTTATGTAAGAAGATCTTAATAAACTCCAAGAAGGAAAAATTGTTTGTAGTTCCGTCTAAATATAGAAAGAAAGTAATGGAAAAATGTCACACAGACACCCTATCGGGACATTTAGGGATGGCAAAGACTAAGCAGAAAATATCCCAGAAGTACTACTGGCCAAAAATGGGAAAAGAAATAAAAGAATTTTGTCAAAGCTGCACCACTTGCCAAATGAAAATAAATAGTGAGGAAAAATCCAATAGGGATGATGACTGGGATAGGTATATGGAAGAGATGAAAAATATTGACAGTATATTTAAGCAAATGGAAAATAGATATATTGAACAACTGAAAGAGAAACAGAGGTCTGGGTTTACTCTATTAAGGCAAGTTTTTAAGGATGCATAGGGCATAGATGAGTTTTCTGAGGGAAAAGATTTACAATCCAAAGTGGAAGTGGATGAGGTTTATGAGTGTGAAAGAAAGATAAAGCCACAAACTATTCCGAAACCAAAAGAAGGCACACAGGTTAAGGCACAACTTCAAAACCTGAATTATTCTGAAGAAAACATGAGGGAAACATGGGAAGACTACCCTAAGTATCCCAAAGGGCTAGTTCAGAGCCAGCAGAAAGTGGGCGGCCATTTTGTTGAAAAGCCTTCAGGACAGAGCCAGGCCAAGAGCCAGGTTTTGGAGGGAAAAGAAAAATCAGAAAGATTTGCTGGCAAAAGCTCATGGGGAGAGAAAATTTGCTTCGCTTGTCAGGGGAGGGGACACATTGCTTCCCAGTGTTTTAATACAAAACAAAATAAAGAAATTTCTCCTCAAAAAGTGAATTTAAAAGAGACCAAGTCTGTATATTGCATACAGAACAGTCAGATGACTCCCTATAGAGGTAGCTCTGTAGCCATAGAAACGAAAGCAGAGGCAGCTAAGCTCTCTAAAATTGATACATTTAGAGGAAAGATCTCAAGTTATGATGAAAATATTCTCATTGCTGCTGCATCAGTTCTTATAGGCACTGATCTCTCAAAACATGTCAAGAGTGCCTTGACACCACCAGAACAAAATGAGGCAGCAGGAAAGATTACTGATTCTCAAGAGGAAGTTAGAAATCTACCCCAAGCTGAGGCAATTTCTCTGGAAATACCTCAGGAAAATATTTTTGTCCAAGAGCAGCTAACAGATCCTATTTTAAAAGGCTGTTTTGGAAAAGTGGCTGGCAAAGGATTATCCCCTAAACAAGGGTTGCTATACAGAGAAAAACAGATAAATATTTCAAAAGGGGAACTTGAGATAGAAGCCAGTTAATGGTACCAGATAAATATGATTCAATAATTCTGGAAAAGGGACATTCAGTCTTAGTTAATGCACATTTGGGTATAATTGAAACCAACCAGAGAATAACCCAGAAGTTTCATTGGCCTGAAATAGAAAAACAGGTTAGAAATTTCTGTCAGAAAGTTGATATGTGCCAGAAACAGAGTTATAACAGTGACCAGACTGAGGTTAAGATGTGCCCTTTACCAGTAATTTCAACACCTTTTAAACGTTTAGAAGCAGACATTATAGAACCATCTTTTACATCCAGGCTTATAACTAGAATGTGGCAGATTTGTGGAGTGAAACACTTAGAGAATTCTCCCTATCATCCGGAAAGTGATGGGTTGGCAGAGAGATTCAATGGAACCCTCATGAGGATGATTAAAACCTATTTAGCTGAGAACCATAATAACTGGGACCAAAACTCACAGTTACTTTTATATGCCTACAGATCAGTCCCACAAGAGAGTACTTGTTTCAGCCCTTTTGAGCTATTATTTGAGAGACATGTGAGGGGTCCGCTTGATCTAATTAAGCAAAATTGGGATCAGATTGTTAAAGAAGGCCCCCAAAATGTGATCACATGTGTAAACTCTGTGGTAAACAGCCTCGAAAGAAATCTAGATTTGGCTGCTGAGAATCTAAAACCACAAAAAGTCAAACAAAAACTGTGGTATGACAAAAAGGCTAGGGAACTTCAGTTTATTTCTGGAGATGAGGTCTTTCTAGTGAGGCCCATCAAGGGGAACAATCTACAACTGAGATGGTACGGTCCATATAGAGTTATTCATGAAATGAGTAACCTCAATGACATTCTTGATGAACACCTAGACAAAAGGGTTGTTCATGTAAATGCCTTTAAGCCTTCTTGTAGTGGAAAAAAATGTGCTGTTTGAATTGAAAGCAGCTGATAAAGGAAAACATGAGATACCTCTCTGGGAATGGAGGGGCCAGCAAAAGTTCATCTCAGGGGAGGTGCAGATCAGCCCTGCTCTATTCATAGAACAGCAGAGTGATCTAACATTGGTTAATAAGTGTCAGCCTGTTTTCTCCAGCAAGCCTGATGTAGCTAAAGGAGTGTTACAACGAAATGATCCCGAGCTGATGGAAAAAAGGACCAGTGACCTTGTTCCATGGTCCTATGACTGCAAGGTGGCTTTTGGAAAGCTAAAAGAAGCATCAACAACCGCCCTGTGTTGCATACTCCAGACTTAACTAAAGAATTCATCGTCCACATCGATACTTCGAAGGCCGGGGTAGGAGCCGTGCTGTACCAATGTGATGACTACGGAGACCAGCATCCTGTGTCCTACCGGATCCAGAAACTTCGAAAGGAAGAAAAGCACGTGTCGACCATCGGAAAAGAGTGTTGGGCCATCGTTTACGCGATCCAGAAAGTGAAGGCCTACATCTGGAAGAGACATTTCATTTGGTGCATGGACTACTCACGTTTTATATGGCTAAAGACTATGAAAGCCCAGAACTGTGAACTAATAAGGTGGGCTCGCATTTTGCAGGACTATGACTTAGAGGGTAAGGTTGTCAAATGGACAATGAACTGTGTTACTGACGCCTTATCCCGAAGACCTGAAGACGACGGATGAGTAAACATGGACTCTTAAAATTTTTTAACTAAGTGTAAAAAGTTGCAAATTGATACTGTGACTTTATTATTACCTATGTGTATATTTTTGCAGATGGGTATTTGGAAAGTAAGTATATTTAAGAAGATATGTTCATGCTTAAAAATGTTATGTGGTTATATTATGGTTATATGGGGTATGTATTTGTATATTTCATGTGCAGTTGTTTTGGAATGAAAAGCACTTTAGCTTTTCATCGCAAAACAACTTTATAAGGGGGAAGGTATGTGACGGCTGTGATGATGTCACCCGCCTGTCACTGCTGTGGCTGGAGTTTATCTACCTATGGCAGGACAGGAGGTGGGACTTCAGTGGGTGGAGTTAATGTATATAAGGGGGTAGTGAATGTGGTGAAGGGAGAATTTTGAGATTTTTGGGAGATGGGAAGATTGGGATGAGATAGGGTTCGGTTAGGAACTTGGTTAGGGTGTTAGGGCCTGTTTATTCATGTTATGAGGTACTGTGCTAGTGTAGGTGTGAATGAGAGAGTGATTGAGGGGAATACTTTATCACATTGATTGCCTTATTTAGTTTCCACAGTGATTTACTATTATTTATGTTTTCTCAATAAACAATCCTTTTTATTTTGAAATCCATACCATTGTCTGATGAGTCAGATCAATAAGTGTGGTTGGTGGCAGCGTGAATAAAGTGTGAATGAGAGTGACGTGACCATTGTGACGTGAAAGGAGGACGTCACACTCACTAAGAGATCATAGCTTTCTCAGTGGTCCCCAACCAGGGTCCCCAGATGTTCTTGGACTAAAATTCCCAGAAGCCAAGTTTGGATTTGAATGCAAGACCCTACAAAGGAATGTGGTCATCCCTTATAAATCTAACACACATTTAGGAATAAAATACCTACTAAATCCAGTAAATCTTAGTGGCTGAAATCCTGTTGCTTAGCATAGTAGTTTGGCACAAAAGTAGGCTCATGGAATCAGTGTGGATTTAGTGAATCAGCTTCTCTGTATGTTTCATTGATTCAAATGGGCCTAACTAGACTACGTCCATTTGAATCAATTGAGTTTATAGAGTAGCAGTCTCACCCAGTCACCACTGATTCATTGGGCCTGCTGCTACACTAAGCAACAGGATTTCAGCCACTATTGAGGAAAAAGACAAAGCTGCATGTTGTAAAGTAAACCATTGAGGCCTCACTGAAATCCACAGATGATATCCTGCTTTCAAACCACAAACTTTGTGTATTAGTCTCTAGAAACATAGTTATGAGAGTATCTTTGATTTCAATCCATCAGCTGTTGTTTAGGTCTTTGATGATAGGAGGCAGATTTACTCAAAGATATGATGGGTCTACTTGATCTCGTCTTTTGGAACTCTTTCCAAGAGGGCCACCAGATACGAGGGGGTATGAAAGTCTTGCTGCTGAAGTACTATTAAAGGAGGACAAGACTAAGAAGTTGAACAGCCTACAGAAAGGAAATTCAAAAGGTACAGCTTTTTTTCACAAATAGCACCTGCTCAAATCACACACCAGTTAGGACTGCAATCCTCTGCACAGTTATAAAAGAAAAGCTCCCTTCAACATGGTTGGCCTTCTATTTAAACAAACACAAATAGCAGGGATATGGAACTGCAGGCTCCAGTTGTCCTGTGGTCTCAACCCAACCCTTCTGGGATTCTGCAGGGGGTCCCACCCCCTTCCCTCGAGACACCACCATTATGAGATTCCCAGCTTCTGTATGTTGATTCCCCTTTCTTCTGAAATGTTTAAATGCCTTTCTTAATGCTTCTCTGCTGGCAAAAGATTTAAGATATTGTAGTGTATTTTGACCCCGGCTGAACTCACAACCTGAATGTCCATAAAACTGGGTGCAGAAACATATGTTACAGACGAAGGGTGATTATAAGAGGAAAGTCTCATAGGGCTAAAAGTATGTGAGTGTCAGAGCAGGAGCTTTTCTCATCTCCCAGTGTATGTAAATTCATTTGCATTTTATTATCATTTCTCAGGACTAATTCACAGAATTCTTTTGAAAACCGATTTCTCAAGCTGCCCAAAACCGATTAAATCATTTTTCTCTTTTAGCTCTGCTTACAGGTCACAAATTCAGTCCTTGGGTTCAAAGACCTTCCTTGTTGATGTATACAATTCATTTGTAGCCATACAGGAACCTTTAACTCTGATTAAATTTGGAGAAAAACTATTACAAGTTGACGTATTATAGCAGGAGCTCCTAATGGGTATCTACCTTCCACATCTCTATCTCTAGTCTTACTCATTAATTACAAATTACACTTCATTGTCTATTAATTATTTTTTTTTAGTAACGGTTAGTGACCATAGAGCAAGCATGACTCAGTTTTCATCTTCATGCCTTAGTAGAAATAGATTCATTTTATTTCATTAATTTTAAAGTGATGTGAGTTTCAGTAGCAGTTCCAATGGATTGTTGCAGGTTTCTCTTCAGTGTCTGCAGATGAAATAAAGACCGACTCACTAAATATCTAGTGGCAAAAGAAATCATATAGTCTTACACATGGACTATATGTTATCCAAGCCAATACAGAGCTTTTAAAAGCTTTTTAAATTAACAGACAGGAATTTCATAGTAAAGTTTTTGCGTATTTTTTCTTTTGGTCTATATAATGGTAGATTCAAAAGATCTTCAAAAGTAAGAAAGTGCCACTGGAGACCAAGACCAAGTTAATCCATGCTGTGGTATTCTTGGTGGATGTTAAAACTAGGCTGTGAAGATATCTAATGTGTGTGTGTGTGGGGGATAACTCATTTGAAATGTTGTGTCAGAGAAGAACCATGGAATCCCAGAGGAAAAATACATTGGGTGTTGGATCAAATTAAATCTGAGCACACTCTAGAAGTAAAAATTACTAAACTGAGGTATTGTGCGGTATTGTGAGAAGACAAAACTCTGTGGAAAAGATAACAATGCTAGGAAAATTGGAAAAGATAGGAAGACTCAATAAAGGAAGACACAACCTTTAGTTTATAAAACCTGAGCAGGCCTGTTGATGTTTGGAGGTCATTAGCTCAAAGGATCTCCATAAGTTGGAAGCCACTTGACAGCACATAACAGCACCATGAAACTGGGAAGTTTGCCCTCAGCTTGAACAAGAGCTCTTCACAGGGGCTGGGAAGTAAGAAGGAGTGTTGGGGGGAAGGGGCTGGAAAAGTGAAGTCTGAGATTTGTAAGGGAAATGCTAGGGGGACCATGGTAGACTTCCCTCAAAATGGTTTCCCCACCTTGTTCTACAGAGCCAGCACCTTCACTCAGGAAGGTTATTTCTCCCGTCTGTGGTACTTCATGTACTGTTGTACAGAAGAAACAGAGCAGTCCTTGGCTCTTCAGGCAGTTTGACCCTCAGGAGAAGGTGTCTGTGAGGGGTCTTTAGCTCGGCTTATAGGGTCCCTTGTTTTCCGGCTCCATATCAGGTATTTGGTTCTGTTCCTCAGCTGGTATTACAACAGCTCTAGTCCAGTCTCTAAGCTGGAAGCAAGGGCAACAATATGCTCAAGATTGCTCTTGGATGAGGGGAGGGGATGGCACAATCACCTCATTCTGTCTACAGAAACCTAGCACTCTGACAGGTGAATTCCAGTTCAGCAGCGCTAATGGATAGCCTGTTTCATTGTGGACCATGTGGCAAACATTGGTGAACAATCTTCACAGTTGTGCCTGCAACATTTGCTTCCTGAGGCAGGTGCCTCGATTCGCTCAATGGCACACCTCCTCCTCCTAAATCAGGGGGAAAAGGTTTTCTGGGTACAGTATTTTAACCATAACTGATGAACACTTTTCCTGGGTTGTTCCTCAATATGGCTTGTTGTGGTTGTTGTTAGGAACTGAATGCTCAAGTGGCGTTTGGCCACCTCTGGGGTTAGGAACTTCATGTTAGAATTGAGAGTGGGAGAGACCACCCTCTGAAAGACTGTATAATACAAACACTCTGTAGAAAATTCTGCATTTACTTAGCACCTGCACAGAACTTTAGTAGTTACATAGACCCAGCCTTATTTTTTGTCTTTTGTTCTGCACCATACATTTTTGAAATGGTTTAATGACATGTTGCCTCCTTGATTAAGCTGCCTTTGGAATTTTCCTTATCAGGTAAATTTCAGGCCAAAATACCTCGGAGTAAGTGGAAATGCCTTGGGTTTTAGAGGACAATCGAGCGGGGGCAGGGGTGGGAGGAAAGAAAATGAAAGACAGAGAAACATCTGAGACTTTGTTGTTAATTGCTTCCACTACAATAAATCCACTCTTGAGGGCGGTAGGTGAGCTGAGAAGAGCCACTAAAAAAGAGAAGCTGCATCTAATGCCTGAAAGGTTTTTGATAATGATAACTGCTTGTTGTAAGGAATTGTCAACATGATGTCATGGGTAAGAGTGTTTTGCAACTCGGGCCTTTGCTTCCAGAGAGCTATGTGGAAAACTGCCTGTTTCATCAGCACACTTAACTGTGCCCAATTGTTTCTTCTTTTGCAGTTAGGAAAAGGTAAGGAGGAGATAGGAAGTCACTCTGTACATTTCCCTTTCTAATACATAGCATGAAGCATGGTGTGGGGGTAAGTGGGTGGGTTTTTCTGTGTGCCTGTACACATATATATTGGTATATACGCACTCAGAGACAGTGTGCTGCAAAAAGGAGGGCACTTAACCCTTTTCCTGAACAGTAGCCTCCTGAAGGGGAGGCTCTCCTTCAAGGAGCTCTGCCATTCTTGTTTATTTACAACTGTGCCACAGAGTGTTAGGAAAGGAAGCACCCTTCTAAAGCAGGCGTCATAACTGCTAATCCCACACTGCTCTCCAACATAACATTAGAGTCCCTTGCAGTAGGTTGCTGGTAAAGGGAGGTTAAGGGAGCCACTGCTTTGACCCACAAAGATGCATTTCAAATTGCAAAATAACAAAGGGGCCAGTTTATCTTTCAGCTGATCACGGGCCTCTCAGAGCCTTTAGGTCCCATGGGCTTCTGAAACTCATTCCACCTAGAGCCCCATTCTTCTAACTTGTCCACTTTCTGTTCTAATTTGAACTGCTGTAAACTGTCTGTCCCCTTTCCCCCCCTCCAAATGCTGATGGTGAGAGACATTCCTAAGGCTGGACAGATATTTCTTTCTATTAAGGAAAGGACAGTATATTCTTTTGGTTGGCATCCCTTGCCACTTTAAACAAAATGATTTATTTATTTTAAATATTTTTACTCTTCCTTTCTCCTGAAAAAAGGCCTGGTTCGCAGATTGGTTTGTGACCTGGTTCAGGCATCCCATTTTGCCAAAGCAGAACAAAGCAGCAAAAAAGTTTCCCCTCAGCAAACTTCATTTTGCTTCAGCAAAACAAGATTGCCCACCCACCCCTTCTCATGGCCGCTGTTCCCTCCCTACTTCCTCCTGCTGCCACCTGTGCCGCCACCCGCAGAGGCAGTGGGCCTGGCTTCCCTTCCCGGAGCCCAGCCTGCTCCCTCTGTGCATGTGCACAGCTGTCTCTGTCCCATAACCAGGCCTGAAGTCAGATTGAAATGGATCTAGATCAGAGCTGTCAAACTCAATTTCATCTTGGGCTGCATCAGCATTATGGTTGCCCTCAAAGGGTCGGTTGAATCTGTAAGACTCTATAAATGTATCTGCTCTTTATCATATTAAATATAATCCTCCTCATTCGATTATTACTACAGTTTCTGACTCTTTTTATTATTATTATTATTATTATTATTATTATTATTATTATTATTATTATTATTATTATTATTATTATTATTATTATTATTATTATTATTATTATTATTATTATTATTATTATTATTATTATTATTATTATTATTATTATTCCACATTTCTCCTAACAAGGGACCCAAAGTGGCTCACAACATTAAAATTCACACAATTTTTTTTAAAAAACCAGTTAAATCTTAAAACAATATGTGATTGTATATACAATTAAAAGATTAAAACATTAAAACATGGAAAAGATTGAAATGATCTGCTAAAATTGGGTTCAGGGATTCAGTTGTAATTGTTAAAAGCCTGCCTGAGGAGATAGTCTAGCTTTTTTTGGAAGGGAAACAGGGAAGGGGCCATCCTGATCTCCTGAGGGAGAGCGTTCCATATCCTAGGACAGTGATGGTGAACCTTTTTGAGCCCGAGTGACGAAACTGGGGGGGGGGGAAACTAGTGGGAGGCAGGTGGTGGCAGCGGAAGTGGAAGTGGCAGTGGAAGGAGGAATCCTAGGCACGGAGGTGCCTCGAGACCCCACCCTGGATCCGCTTTCAGTGCCAACTGCTCCGGATCCTGGCCCGCCGGCTGTTGGGGCACCAGTACCGTGGCTGCAGCCACCTTCTCAGGTTTGGCTGTGTGGGGGAGGGGAGTAGCGATCTGGTGACTTATGGCTTGCATGCCCACAGAGAGGGCTCTGCGTGCCAGCTGTGGCACACGTGCCATAGGTTCGCCATTACTGGCCTAGAAGCTGCCACAGAGAAGGCCCTGTCTCCCGTGTCCCCATCAGCTGTGCTTGTGCTGGCAATGGGACCAAGAGAAGGGTCTCCCCTGCTGATCTTAATTGCCAAGAAGGCGCATATAGGGAATCTGTGTTGTTATTATTATTTGCGTATATTAGGGGTATTTGTATGTGTGTTCTGATTTTGTGGCCTTACTGCAAAATGAATTCAACTTCTTTTCTGTTGCATTATCCAGACTGGCTCCGTTTTTACTGTACTCAGTCATCTCTCTCAAATGCAATCAAAGATTATTCACAGTAAGATTAGGAAGGATTGTCCATTAAAAGAACAAGAAATGTCACAAATCTACCAGGAAGGTCTCCTTCAAAAGCCCAGTTTAAGTGAGTTTGTCTGAACTGACATTCATATTTGCCTGGGAGTAAATCCTATTGCATTTGTGTAACCATGCATAGAACTGTGCTGTTCAAGTTTTATGAGGACACTATTCCAAATTTTTTTTATAACCCAGACTTGGTTGCATAAAAGTGTAGTTTAACACTCATGTCTTCCACCACCTTTTGAGCCAGAGTTCAAAATGTAAAAATTTGAATCAGCTGTAGTTGAGTTTGCTATTAACGGCATAGCAGGATTATAGGATCAAGCTGTCCAATACCATTATATTTTGGCTTTTAGTTCCTTTAGCTTCAGCACTGTAAAATATTTGACTCAATGCCCATTGAAAAATAGGTCTTAACAGTAGATTACTTTGACTTTAATTGGAATCACCCTCAGTTTTCATTTCCATTTCATAAACCAGCCTGTGGTTTCTATAAACTTAGTTTCTATATATATATATTTTTTAATGTAGCTAAGTACTATACTTTATTGGGGATTTCTGTTCTAACATTTTATTTATTCATTAGATTTGCTAGTTCACCAAGTTTTGCATTTATTTACTTTACAACCACATAATTGTTTTTAACATGCACCTAGATGTGCTAATGAAGATCAATATTTATCATTACCTTTTATTAGCTCTGTTACAAGAACCAATGGGGGTGCTGGCATTTTCTTTAAAGACATTCTATTTTACTACTTTCAGTTAAGCAAACCTAGAAATATATCTATGGGATCTCAGTGAGAACGCACCATGAACTCCCTTCCCCCACACTTTTAAAGCATTTTAAATTTCTAATAATCCCTGCTTTCATTAGTAACCGTAACATATGTTTTTTCAGGCCCAAAAGGGTAAAGGGAAATGCTCAATAGACAATGGCAATGGGCCAGATGAGAAACTGGCAATCCAAGACATATTACATTCACGCACACATATAGAAGGAGATGGAATTTTTCATATAAATCTTCTATGTTTGTGCATCACTGTATATGTACATGAATGTATTATATCTTTATTTGCTAACAATTGATTTTCAAAACTTTCATCCCAAAGGAAGCTGCCTTACACCAGATCAGAATGTGGCTGATCTCCAGCAGTGTAACTTGCACAGCATAAGGCTCATGATGTCATCAGCTGTGGCAGTTCTTTTTGGAAATTAAAACTTCCTAAACCCCCTGAACGCCCCCCTCCCACAAAGGTCCTGAGGTTCCCTTTGGATCCCCTTTCTTGTGATGAAATTATTGAGGGCCACAGGGTGAGGGGGGAATTTTAATTTCCAAAAATTGGCATGTGCAGGAAAATCATCCCAGCAGTGGCAATATTTGGAAATGAAAGACTTCATATCCAGCAGCCACCGCCAGTTCCCCCATGATGAAAAGGATCACAAGGGAGCCTCAGACCTTGTTGGGGGGGGGGGGGTCAGAAATTTGCAATTTCTGGAAAACTGCAATAGCTGATGAGTCATATAATCCTTAAATTATGCTGCTGGACTTCAGATACTTTTTTCCTCCTCAACGCCAGTATTGGCTACTCTGACTTACCAGCCAGAGGCTTTTCACACCATCCACTTCCTGACCCTTTTAACTACCATTCCACCATACCCACCAGGTTTTTTTCAGATTCTGAAGGCAAAGCAGAATTAGCCCTGGTCAGTAATTGAATCAGAGACAAACAGAGATTTCCAGGGAGGACGATGAAGTAATTCTACCTGAAACCCTGGACAGCCCTTACCAATCAAAGTTGGCAATAATGGGCTACATTGAATAACGGTCTGACTCAGTATAAGCCAGGTTTCAGTGTTTCCTATGTTTCTAATCGGAGACACTGCAGTGAGAACCCGGAAGTTTCTGCATGCAAAGCTACTGAGGTACAAGGCCTTTTCCTTCAGTAGCACAAGAGAACAGTCACAAGAAGCAACGTCAGGGCAGAAACTGGCAGATGGAGGTAGTCCGAGGAAGGCCAATATTTCAGGAGCAGAGCTTGGCTGATATGGAAGAAGGGCCAAAGTAAATCTGGAGTAGAGCTGGGATGGATCAAGACAGACCAGATAAAATGTGGATGGTTTTTAGGTTTTTAGCCCTGAGTAGACTTCTCCCTTAACAATGCTAGGGTTAGTGGCATAGGACCCCTGTGCAGTTCAAATTCTGTGTACTGTATAACTCTTATGCCCTGTGAAGCAACTATAAAACACTAATGGTTGAATCACACAGGAACACACACACCTCCGTACCTTCCCCCAACCTCCAGCATACCCTGGCACCTTCCCCAATTGCCATATGGAGGTGCTGTGCCAGCAGAGGGGGCTGGCCGGATGCTGCCATCGGGGGCAGCCACACTGCCAAAAACAGAGGCCTTGGTAAGCCTGAGACCTATCTTTCTCAGGCCACTACCAGGGGATGAATAACAGTACAGTATTTATTGAATATTTATGTTTGTATATATCTATTTGGATATTTTTTATTTGTTTGTTTATTGAAAAAAATCCGTGTGTAACTAAAACTATGCAGTTAAATGGAGAAGTGTACTGGTTGTTGGACAAAACATGGTTTTATCGGCTTGATCAGCAAAATATTGGCTTGTTAACAACCCAAAGTAAGTCCAGATGTAACTTCCAGGCATTGAGACAAACTAGGAAAGATGAAGAAAATAGTTGTCGGTTTTCTTTAAGAACAAGCAGTTTTTGATAAAGTTAATTTCAAGGACTACAACTCCCAGAATATCTCAGCAGGAATGGTTGCCTTCCAGGCTGGCTGAGAGATTCTGGGAAGTGCAATAAAAAAAAAAAAGACCTTTCCTTAGGTCTGAAATGTCTGAATGTTCCACAGATTGTAACACTCCTCTTTCAGCATCATTCTGGTTGCTCATTTCTTCTGCTGTTTTCATTTATTGATTCACACATAACCCACTCAAGGCAGGTAACAATATGTACATTTCCCTCTCCCCTGCATCCTGTTTCCCTTACCTGTTCTTATGGCTGGCTACCGAAAGCCCTGTGAGTTTAAAAATATCTTACATCTCTGCTCCTGGACACACACAGACTTAGGCATCAGGACTCTGTGTCCAATGGAAGTCATCAAAAGCACACTCCATTTTGAAGGCTGATTTCTTCCCCTTCAACATAATTCTCAATGATTTCACAATGGCAGAATTTGGCTCCATGTTTCAGATGGCATGAATGGCTGGCCAATCAATCCTAACCTGCCTTTGTATGAAAAAGAGCTCATATTAATTTTTCTTTCTGAAAGAAAACAAACCCCCTTTTGATGGAACAGTGTGTGAAGTAACTGCCAGGGCTACCCAATACCAAACTAAATATTTGCATCACTGAGTGGGTGTTCCACAGGGAATGTGATGGCTTTGAATGGATAACAACGAGTTTTTGAAATGCATACTCTTGAACACAGTCCAGTCAATGTTGGCGCCATTAGAATTTATCGCCATCTGTCGTCTGGTTTGATGGCTTCCTTGAAATCAGACATTTCTAGCCAGCTTCTCAAAGACAGGAGTTGATACGAATTACACCAATCGTTTGTGATCTACTTGTAGGGGGAAAGATGCCACTCAAATAAAGGGCCCAGCCAAACAATGTACAGTAAACCAAGGATTTTGCATTTTATTTTTCACATTAATTTGTGATAGTGTTCTGTTAAAAGACTGATGCTGTTGGTATTCATTCTGCAGGGGGGAGAAACTAACCAATGCTTTTAGGACTGCTGCTAGGCCTTGCGACTAATCTACATGTGTAGATTCTGGGATGGCCCAGAATTGTGTGTGGTGAATACAGAGGGTCAGCCCTACCATTAGGCAGCATTTAAAAAAAAATCAGGGAAAGGCAGTAAATTGTTAGTTATTAATTAATTGCCACATTTTTACCACCAGGAGAGGCATTTCTACCATTTCCTGCCTCCAGTGCCAAAACCTTCATTCAACTTAGGTGCTATTTCCCTTGATTTGTGTGGAGAATTTATTTCTTCTTTACCTCAAACAGCAAAAAGTCTTAGGCTGGCCCTGTGGATTCCTTGCCAAGCCATAAAACCCATTGCATGACCGCAGGCAGGCTTCTCGTAGAATTCGCCTTCCATCTGGCTGTAGGCAGCATTCTGAAGTGGCCTAGAACTCTACAGAGCAGTTGCTATGGCACTCAACTCAAAACAGTCAGCAACAATTATCTTTTAGATCAGGAGGACACCTGTAGGACCTCAACGTGTCTTCTGCCGTTTTGGTGTGATGTGGTCTCCTTGAAGAAACCCATGAAGGTAGATGTAGGACACCAAGTGTCTTGGAATAAGTCCAGATGTTCAGGGGTTGTATTGTGGGATTTTATTTCCTTTGAACAAGAAATTATGGGATCCTTATGGTGCATTTTACAATTTGGTATGATTTACAAATGGACATCCCCAGCATCTTAAAAACTTGAGACTCCTACAGAAGCAAGCTGAACTTCCCTACAGAAGGCAACAGATTCTCTCAGGTCTCAAAGCTGCTTCCACTATTCTTTCCCATGGGCTCTCTCAAAGTCTTTGCTACCAACTGCATTGGAGCATTTTAGGCTGCAAGTCTACACACCATGGGCAAATAGCAGCTGATGTTGTCCATCAACTCTTTACTACACATAATGAGAATATTGGTATGAAACTTGGGAGCTCCAGGTTCTAGTTTCCACTGCCCATATAGCTCACAGGATGGCCTGTGTGGCCCATCATCACTCTCTCTCTCCCTGCCTGATTCTCTTCAGAGGGTGGTTGTGAGGGACAAACAGAGAGCCACATATATCCTGTCAAGCTCACCTGAGGAAAGGTGGAGTATGAATGTAGTTACCCAGATGACCATTCTAGAAGACACTTAACATCAGCCAAGCAGAACTAAAAACTGAAGAAAACATCTGCTTCCAACCACCAGGTAATACTATCAGTTTGGGTTCACCTAGTGGGTAAAGCAAGTTTTCCCCCCCCCAGATCTCTGGTGGGGGTTTTGTCACATTTCTGTGTAACCTCTTTTCCTGAACATATAGGGACCTTGAGTTTCAAAGAAAGGTGACGTGGAAGGGAGAAATGTTTGATGAGTTGGAAGATGGAATCCAACCAAGAGCCACCAGGGGTAAAATTTGAAACCTACACTCCTGACATGTATTTACAGCCTGCATTTTGCAACTGCTTTTAAGATACAGACCTGGCACACATATTTGCCATGACTTTTGGGACTTTCATTTTCCCCTTTGCACTATCCACAATATATTGGTGCATAGCCTGGTGAAGACTGGTATAGGCCCAAAGCTAGATATTTTACAATTTTTGTTACTGGTCTAATAAAGGTCTCACCGGTCCTTGCTTTTGTATTGTGTAAGGACCACACATCTTTCCTTGTTTGTAATGTACTTGCTGTTCATAAATGCTGGAAGATACACAAGATTTTCCATTAAGGTGAGTCAAAGAGGGATGTGGGGCCATTTGTTTTAGAATAAGATCTACTTTCACACTGTGGCACGACAGAGTAGTTCATTGTCAAGCTTTAGAACATCTTCACCAATGGTTGTGCAATGCATATGATTAACTCTATAAATATACATTGTGTTGTTTTGTTTCCACTTGCAGTCATCATCAAGAGTTGTTGTTGTTTTTGTTGTTGTTGGTTTTGGTTTTATTTATATGCCGCCTTTCTCCCAACAAGGGACCCAAAGCGGCTCACAACATTAACATTCACACAATTTAAAAACACAATAAGTTAAATATTAAAAGGTAAATTAAACAATATATGATTTAAAAATTAAATTAAAAGATTAAAATGTTAAAACATGGAAAAGATTAAAATTATTTGCTGGAATGGGGTTCAGAGATTCAGTTGTAATTTTTAAAAGCCTTCATCAATCATTAGGAAAAGATATGGGTGTGAAGAAAGACAAACTCCCTGCTTTCTTCTTGTCTGTCCAAAATCTGTAGCTTCATAGTCCTTTGCTTGCTATTGTTGGATGGATCCTGTCCCTTCTTTGCAGTGTCTGGATGGGTATCTGATTACTCCGCTTTATGTCTGAATCAATAGAAGGATGTGGGCTAAAACCACAATATTCAAAAGACAAAGCTATAGAGTTTTATAAAGAGAAAACAGTTTTGGATAAAGGATTACTAGATTCAGAGGGAAAATTGATTAAATGTTTATATAATATTTTGATGGAACAAGAAATGGAAGATGAAATTGTGAAGGACTGTATGATAAAATGGTCTCAAAACATCGGTTATAATATTTAACTAAGTGCCTGGTCACAAATATGGGAACGGAACATTAAAATTCTAAATCTATAAGCTTAAAAGAAAATGTTTATAAAATGTTTTATAGATGGTACATAACACCAGAGAAATTAGCCAAAATGTATAAAAATGTATTCAATGAATGTTGGAAATTTGAAGAGAAAGTAAGGAGTTTCTTTCATATGTGGTGGACATGTAGTAGGGCTAAAGATTTTCAGAAAATGATTCATGAAATTGTAGAGAACATTTTACGAGTTAAAATTGGCTTAGCACCAGAGGTTTTTCTATTGAATATGATACCACTTATAATTGAAAGGGCTGGAGGAGACTCTTGAGAGTCCCCTGGACTGCAAGGAGATCAAACCTATTCATTCTGAAGGAAATCTACCCTGAGTGTTCACTGGAAGGACAGATCCTGAAGCTGAGGCTCCAGTACTTTGGCCATCTCATGAGAAGAGAAGACCCCCTGGAAAAGACCCTGATGTTGGGAAAGTGTGACGGCAAGAGGAGAAGGGGACGACAAAGGACGAGATGGTTGGACACTGTCACCGAAGCTACCAACATGAATTTGACCAAACTCCTGGAGGCAGTGGAAGACAGGAGGGCCTGGCGTGCTCTGTTCCATGGTGTCACAAAGAGTCGGACACGACTTAATGACTAAACAACAAACAACATAATTGAAAAAAACAAGGTTTATTTGATTTTACATCTGATAACTGCAGCAAGAATTTTATACACCAACAAGTGGAAGAACACAAAATTATTGACAAAAGAACAATTTATTGAGAAGACTCAAGAGCTGGCAGAAATGGACATCTTGACAGACACATTAAACAACAGAATAACAGGAGTGGAGAAAAACAAATGGGAACTGCTTTACACCTGGATTGAATCTACATCAAATGAAGTAGAATAGATTAGATCACTAATATATTAGTAAGAATAGGATGAGATGAAACAAATTGTATACACTGTAATAAACCTCTGATTGCAACAACATGTAGAGAAGTAGGAAAAATACAATAAAAATATTACTGTAATATTGCTGTGGATTCTTGCTGTAATTTTGTTACTTCCTTTCTTTGGGCAAGGAGCGCTGCACTATTGATAAGGAGTGAGGGAGAATATGCAAGTTTTAACATTTCTGCAAAACAAGGAGCTCCATATTGCCCCCATCCTTTATATATTGCCCAAAGAAAGGAAATAACAAAATTACAGGAAGAATCCACAAGGCCATAGGAGAGAGGAAATCAAATGAGTTACTGCCTTCTAATTAGCATTGTTGGTGTGCCTAGCTTTAACTGCATCGTAGGGGTGGAGTTATTTGAGCTAGAGTTACTTATATTATCTGCATTACTAGTATAAAAGGGAGAGATTCTTAGTGCCACCGACTCTGGTGGATAGCTGTAAAAATCTGGAAAGCCTGGAATTACCACCATGTTACTTAAGTTGGGAATTAAGGGCATTCCAGACAGGCATTTATCCCCATTGGGGCAGATTGGTTTGCTTTTTTTCCCAGCATCCACATGATGAGCAGACCAATTTGTCCAAGCTGCCCCCCCCCCCAACCTGCACCTTTTTGACCCTTGACAGGGGCTTCTACTTTTCTTGGTGCACTCCAGTTTAGTCTATTCCCAGTGCATGCAGTCCCTGGGAACAAGACTAAAACTGAGCCTTGCAGCTGTCAAAGCTGCCAAGCCTCCTCCTGGTTTGGATTTCCAGCACCACAAAGTGCTTAATTAACAAGCCACTTCAGGATATCAGCAAGTTGAAAGCTTTTTAAAAATAAACAAACAAAGAGACTTTTCTTCTTCTTTTCCCCCATGGGTGTGTTGCCTGTTTGCATGCAAAAGATAGACAGAAAAGGCAAGTGCAACTGGAAGGCAATGTGTGAACGGAGAGGTGTACGCGAATCTGCAGAAGGCTTAAGAGTCTCTTTCATTTTTACATGGACACAGATCCCATTTGATAGTTCTCTTGTTTGAATGCACACAGAGACTTTCCTTTTTTATTTGCTTTGCACCCTCCATACAATTCCTCTCTCTCTCTCTCTCTCTCTCTCTCTCTCTCTGTGTGTGTGTGTGTGTGTGTGTGTGTAAATACAAGATGCAAAAGGGGGGAAGAGAATTCCTTTCTTTTGTCTCCACTGGAGATATCTGGGATGGTGGACGATTGTACTCTCTCTTCTCTGCATGTCCTTCTCCTTTCTCTCTGCCTCCCTCTCTCCAAACTTGGTTTATATGTGTATGTGTGAAATTGACTGTGCTGAATCAATACTGGAGTTAACTCTTCGATACTGCAGGAGCCCCAACCCTTTTTAGAAAATAAGACAGCATATTTGGGCCAGTCCGAGAAAGTTTCTCTATCCAACACGATGAGGAAAAAGTTCTTGAGGTCTCAGGATCCAAAACCTTAGAGGAAAACATGTTTATTCCACCTTCATGCTCCAACCAAGAGGCATGCCTATGGGAAAATTTTATTTCTAAGGAGAGCAGAGTGGAAAAATATCCAGTCTTTATAGCTGAAGAGTTGAACTTAATCAAGAAATTCCTGAGAGAAAGTGACAACTTGTTAACCACTCTGCTGAGTTTTTAAAGAGAGACAAGAGGCCCTACTTCCAAAAGAAAACAATACTAGAAGTGAAGTTGAGTCAAAAGAGAATGATCTAAACACTGACATCAAAAATGAAGAAGAAAGCAAAGAACCTAGCAAGGAATTGAAGAAAAAGAGGAAGAAAACTCCCCAGAAAAAAACAGTAAAACATCAAATCTTCAAGGAAAACACCAAATTCAACTAAACAATGGAAGAAAGTCCAGAAGAAATTAAAAGTCTGTTCAGTCTATACCTAAGAAGATTTCTAATCCCCCCAAATAGGAGGCACAACCGAGAGACAGGAAGCATTCATCCCTAAGGAATAAAGAGTGATCTAATGATCTGTTCCTTTGACTGAGAAAAATGGATTAAGACCATCCATTGGTGCAACACAAGACCCAGGGCAATACACAGTAGCCGGACAAACTCACTCAAATAATAAGTTACAAGAGACTGATCAATATAGGGAAAAATTAAACCAAAAATGCCACAGAAATGGGACCTAGTATTAAATTGACACAAGCTGGCCTTTCCTAATTTACCAAAACCAAAAGGCCTGCTTTCCCTTTGACAATGCAAAACCCACTTTTCAGAAGTACTGAGTAAAATGGCCTCTCAATATTGATGATATTCTTGATATAAAATATTTGTTTTATGACTACCACTCTCCTCATATTGTGGTCACATTTGGGAGTTGAGTGAATGTTAAGAGACTATATGAGGATAGGAATAAACTTCTTAATGCAGACATGTCAGTGAATAGGATCTTCAAAAATAATACTCCTATTTCTCTGTTTTTTGAACAACCAAGAAATAATAGAAGTCTTAATGAGGTTAGTCCACTAAGTATCTTGGAGGACTCAAATTAATCATTACAAGACTCCTAGTCAGAGTCCAAAGTGGCAACACCAACAAATTATACAAGAGCTAAGGGTTGATTTAGACCCAGAAGAATTGAAGCTTTTAAACTCCTACATAGTCCCACTTCCACATTCACAAGAGGAAATAATTGACAGTCTTTCATCTCTACAAAATGTTCTCATTTACTGTGGGACCACAGACAAGAATGAAAGACCTCAGGTTTGGGACATGGAGATAATTAGCCGTCAGCAAGGTTATATAACCAGAAAAGTGAGAAAGCTGGCAACCAAAGTAAAAATGACTGTATGCTTGGAATAAACTACTTTACCACTAAGGAATGCAATTTTACTGTCCCTTCAGAGGCCTCAATGACCAGTGAGGAATGTCTGTAAAGAAGATACCTGCACTGTGAAAAAGTGAGACAATGTGCTCCCTTATCGACATCTCAAGTTGTAACATCCAAAATTGACCTCCCAAAAGGATCTGGATGTGTTTTTCTCTACAGAGATAGGGAACTGAATCATATTGTCAACATAAACTGACAGACTTGCAACAAGATCCCCCCCCCCCCCCGAGCTTTCTCTCTGCTGCCTGACACTGGTCAGGATAGACAGGAAAAAAATGGTGGAGGCATGTGACAAGCTTCAGATTGTATCGTGAAACATAGTAAGGTGGACCTCCAAGCAAAGGGATGCCAATATTAAGGATTATTTAAGAGCCAGTGATGTGACCTTTATTCAAGAAACCGGGGCCACCAAAAGATCCACTTAAATGAGTTTTTAGTAAATGATGTACCCACTCAGCCCACTAAAGGAAAAGGTAGACCTAAGGCTGTCTTGGTGATATTGATATCTACACCCCTCCAAGCATCTGTCAAGTGCCCCCACCCCCAGTGGGAAAGTAGCAGTGGCTGGTTATACTGATCTTGGAGCGAAGTCCCTTCTGATCAGTGTCCTGATCAGTATCCTCTCTCTTCCCTCTCAGAACAGTATCAACTTAGCCTGGGAAGATTTGAACAATTATTTAACAGGACTAGAATCTATCTCCTCCAGAGCCCAGTTACTTATAATGAGTGATTTTAATATGATATCAGGCCCAAATAATAATTTTTCTGGTTGGGTGGGGGCAGCTGATAACAAGATTTTTGCCTTCAGCTATGACAGAATTTCTGAAGATCTATGGTGAACTAAATAGTAAGCCTTTTTGCCCTTGTAATTTTAAATGGATGCTTCTTCATCATTATAATCTTCTTCTTCTTCTTTTACAGAAGTGTAGAATTCACCTGTGTGTCTAGACATGGAAACAGTGTGGTGGATTTTTTGTTGATTTCCCACTTCTTATCTAAATGGATGCCTGAATGCTCTGTGGGCCATAGGCTTGATAGTGACCCTCTTTCTCTCATCACCACTCTCTCCCTATCAAATGCTTTTCATTTGAATGCCAAATCTCATTTTCAAGATATAGCTCCTAGTCTCAAACACAAGACTGGACTGAGAAAAGCAGTAATAAGGTAACTGATTTTCTTGTTTTTTTCTGTGGGAGAGACCTTAGAGTGTTTCCTCTGCCTTAAATACAGTAACTGCTCAACTACAATCCTTGCTCTGAATGCAGTTTTAACTCCAAGAAATTTCGTTCAGGAGCTTTATAGCAAACACTTAGTCCCAAGTGGTTTGATAAGGACTGCTGTGCAGTGAAAAACAACTGAGAAAGGTATATAATCACTACAGAATGGAAAATGTAAATGCTTTACCCCAAAAATATTATGAAACTGTAAACCACTGATAATCTCTAAAAAGAGGCAAGCAATCCAGAAAATATGGAATGTTTCAACAAAATCCTCACTAAATAAAAAATTCCAAACTCCTTTGGCTCTCATTACTGATGCCCTGGGTTCTTCTTTGAACATGCCCTGGTATAATATTCCAGCTGACATTTGGGAATAGATTTTAATGCCAGTTTTTACCTGCTGTATTTTACCTGTATCTTACCTGTATCTTACCTCAACTGCTGTATGGAATCCCAAACTGGATTTTGGTATTTTATCCAAATATTGAGAGTGTTCTCAATATTTTTTTAAAGCTCTATCCTTGGATTGCGAAGATGTGTTCCTTCAGCAGGTTTATGACTTGTGACAGGTGTTGCATTACAAATACACAGCCTGGCTATCCATTTTCAGATACTGGACTCAAGTGTTATATGCACTTCTGTAGTATATTTTCACCTTCTACAAAAATATGTCTATACTCGTTCCTGTCTTAAAACCTTTCCTACTCAACTGCAGTTATTAGGTCTATATGTTTTCTTCACATCCATGAGCTCAAGGCAGTTAGGTCTATTTTAGAAAAGCAGATTAGGGATATTGACTATCAATATAGTCAATATCAAATGCCTGCTAACCTGCTCACCTTTGCATTTTGTCCTGAACTTTGAATTCAAAGTTCAAATCCAAAGTGCCAGGTATCTGGAAAAATACCGGTAGATCTTTTCAAGAGCCAGATTTAATTGCTTTCCATCTGCAGTCTTAGATGGATACTATTATTGTGTGTCATATGAAAATTGACTACAGCCCTGTAATGATGAAGACATTGAAAATCTGGAGCATGTCCTTTTTGTATGCAGTTTTTCATGGACGGGCGTATCGGACTCCTTAGCCCTTGTAATGAGTGATCTCTTAGGTAGGACCTTGGATTGATATTTAAAATATTTTCTTGCTGATAAAAATCAGTCCATCAGAGAACTCACAGCTACATTTCTTCTTTCTGCACAAAGAACACACAAGACGATATTTGCCTTTATGACACTTATTTGTTTTTTAAGGTATGCCCATCTAATTTATTTGTTTTGGAAATCTTTATTAATGAGTTTTGTAGGGACTGTGATCACACAACAGTGATTGATTGATTTGTCTGAATCTACAGAGGATAAAACTGCCAGGTGCAGTCAGGAATTCAGTGGCTAACACAGATCCCTCTCCTAAAAACCCTTGATAGCTCTGGACCTGATGTCCTTTGTCTCCATCTGGCAGTCCCTGGGCATCCTTTGATGTCCCTGCCTGCATGTCTCTGAACGTTCAACAGAAGAAAGTATTATTGACATTTGCTAGCATCAGAATCCTGCTAAATATAATCATGGGAATCATTATATTAATTCCTGTTCTCTCTCAAATCTTTTTTGCCTCTTTCTTTTCTTCTCAGGTCTGCTTGACTCATTTGTGCTCCCAGAACAAACAGAGTAATTTACACAGTTTCAAGCTATCTGTTAAAGTGGTGGCTGTGCTTTAAAGGTTTTGGTCTCCATTAGGTTAGACACTGATTTTAATAAGGGTAGACCTTGCTAGGTTGAAATGCAATTAATCAATTGAGCAAAGCCCTTTCTCCCAAGCTTTGCTCCCAGCATAGGCAAAAGGTTTGAGTTCCTGATGGCACAATGTCAATGAAGAGGGCTATTAATGAGGAAGAGGTCAATCTTCAGTTGTTCCAAGTGTCCTAATTCTTCCACAGAAGACGGGAAATTTGACGGGGTGGGTGAGAGACAGGAAGAAATCCAGCAGAAATTAAAAGATGGGGCACATCACCAAAGCTTTAATAGAAGATATGACTCCAGAAATGAACCCTTGATCAACAAATTGAGGGTATTATTTGCATCCTCCAGATTGTAAACTGGTCTATTCAGAGCTTGGAAAAATGGCTTTTCCTGACTACAGCTCCCAGAAGTTCAAACCTAGCATGGCCCTTGCTATGGATATTCTGGGTGTTGCAGTCTTAAAACATAACTTCTCCAAGCCCTGGTTCTCTCCAGGGAAAGGGGAGATGCTAGGCAGGATAATGGGACTGATCTGAATGTCTGGTTGTGCCTTAAAAGCAAGGATGGCCAACTGCCATAGGCTGTTGGATTACATCTCTCATCAGCCAAGCTATCATAGCCAGTGATGAAGGCTGATGACAGTTTTAGTCCAGTATCTGGACAACTAAGTATTGCCTGCCCAACCCTGCTTTAAGGGCACTTTACGTTTGAGGAAGATGTGACCATGCTTCAAGGTACAAGCAGTAGGAAATACAAAGAAATGCTAGACATAGCTTTTCGCTGATTATAGTGTTCTGTTTAAGTTCCTCTGATGGCTCTTTCCTGGAGTAACTGCAGAATAATTGTGGGTGGGAGAGGAATATTTCACCATCCTGTTGTTTCAGTTTAAAACTTCTACTGGAGCCAGCCATCATGGACAATGGTCACAGTTTTGTGTGAGCAGAAATGTCTGAGAGCTACAGGTTTTCTAGCTTTCAGTAAGTCCATGCCCCTAAGAAATCCTATCCAAGATCTTTCTATATGTTAGGATTGTGTACAGTTCAGAACCTAATTAGGTGATTCAGATTCTTTGAGGAATTGGTTCGAGATTATTTGACCCTGCTCTTACCTGATCTGGACTCATAAATTAATATGGAAATGTGAATGATTGATAGCCTGAGAAACAAAAATGCCCATAACATTTATGTTTTTTTAATGCACATGCATGAACTCTGGAGATGTGGCAACCCTCTCTGTGTGTGATTTATTCCTATGAACTTTGAGGCAGATTGGTCTAGTGCTTTTCATGCTACTTATACAGTATTTAAAATTTGCTCTCGCATAAAGTTGGCTAATATGTTTGCTGGGTATCTAGTCTCTTCAGCAGATTGAAATCAACATCAGACTAAAATGAGGTGGGATGAAGAGTTGAAGATAAATGGAGTGCATTAGTCCTAACACAGTGCTATAACCATCACACTGAATAATCAACAAATATTAGGAATGAGGGAAAATGAGCCTGGATTAGAAAAGGGCTATGAAAGCGATATTGATTTTGGGTAGTGACAGTATGAAGGAAGGAGCAACACAAACTACATAAAACACAAAATATACTTAAAGATTCTAATCATCCTTTGCGGAACAAGAATGAATTCTTTCCTAAATGAGAAAATGGAAAAGAGAAAAAGGAACATATTCTTCCCACCCAAGCACTTTGATTGGACAGTGGGCCTGAGATTTTTGCCCCTCATTGGGAGCTAGAGCTCTCAAAGAGCAAAGTCTAGCTCTCTTGTTTCCTCCCTCTACTCTAGTGTTTTCCTTGTATCATACTGTTTTGTAATGTTTGTGGAGGTACACTGTCTGGCTTGAATCATGCCCGAATCCAAATTTGGCCTGACCCGATATGATTCAGACATGACCCAGATCAATCGAAACAGGGCTAATTCCACTCTGGGTTCAGCCAAGCCAATTGCAAAGCCCTTGTCCTTGTGTCACAGGAGGGTTGCAAAAATTTAGCAGAATTAATTTCATTTTACAGTCACTATATGGAGAATGGAACAATGCGGTTTTAAAAATTGGCAGCAACATCAGGGAGAGTTCCAGTAGTGGTAGGTCTGCTTTTCTCATCTGCTGTCTGCCAGGCATAGCTGACATGGCATAGACCTTCTCCCAGTCCCATTAGGAGACATTAATGCAAGGGCAAGACTTCGTACCTACATACCCTGCAGCTTCCTTGTCATACGACAGGGCAATCTGTTCAAAATATTGTTGGAGAGCTCGGCTTGCAGGCATCCAGCTTCTGCCATATCAGTTCCATGGATACCACACTATAATGATTTGGAGCATTGGGCTGCGCTCTTGCCATGCCTCTTTATCATGAATTGAACTCTGAAACTAAAAAGAAAGGTAAGGAGCTGGTGTGGTGTAGTGATTAGAAGAGTTAGGTCGAAACCTGGGCACTCCTGCTTCTAGTTCCCATTGAGCCATGATAACACAGTCGATTATCTTGGAGCACACTCTCTCACCCCCTCCCCGCTACCCATACTTCACAGGCTGCTTGTAAGAATAAAGCAGAAAGAGAGAGAGTCGTGCATGCCACCTTTCTTTCATCAGAGGAATGAGAGAAGATTCATGTAATATGTATTTTTTTTTAAAATTGATATGAAAAAATGAAATTTGTACAGACTAATTCACAGATGAACAAAAA